>NC_135716.1:137361338-139761338 GCF_964656455.1 Halichoerus grypus
TCAGTAGTGTTCTCCTTTACAGATAGGGAATGGAGGCACAGGCTGGTGGAGGGCCTTGCTCAGGTCCCACTGCCTCTTAGTGATGGAACCAGGATAAGAGAGCGCATCTCTCAACTCCCAAGTCAGGTGTTTCTGTGTTTCTTCTTGCAAGACGGGTGAGGGGATGTTAAGGGCCCAAACATGTTCAGCCAAAACTTGCATATAAAAAACATAAAGGAAGAATAATTCAAATTTATTGAGCATGAAACATTTCTAGGGACTTCAGGGGATTTTCATAATTTTTAACTTAATAAAGATACTTTGAACGGGTAATGTAGCCCACTTTGCTTACCCATACATGCCTGGCACGTGCTAATACATAGTAGGTGCTCAATATATGTGCTCAGTAAAGTAAAAGTTTCAGGCTCTCAGAAGAAACGATTACTCTTCATTTGTTCAAGAAAAAAAAGAGTTCCCAGGATGTTTCCAAATCTATATGAAAATCTTAAAATATGATGCAGGTGGAAGAAACATCTATTTTGTATTAACCTAGCATAGTACTTGTTTGTTAACCTTAAAGTAACTTCAACTGGGAGAAATAGGCAATAGGGAAGAACATAAAACATACAAGTTTGCAGTGGCAAATCCCAGCAAAAAGTGGGGCCCCTGCTCCTGTCTTCCATCCCTTCACCACGGCAGGCATTGCTAATAGATCATGGCACAATTTCCTGCTGATCCTGGACAGAACCTCAAGTCCTCAAACACTGCTCCAGGCAACTACCACTAATCTATCAGAATTGACACTCATGCTGAAATCTATTTGTCATCCCTGATAGACTTAAAGGCTTTTTCTCTGTTGCCTGAGGGAATCAGAGAACCTGCTCAAGCTGTTTGTACATCTCTTTGACTTTGCCTCTTAAGAGGACAGGAGGGGCATAATCTATAACACTGTTTTGGGGGACTATTCTGATTTGGTTTAAACTTCATTGAGGAAATGCTGGGCCTGGGTTATAGAATCTCTGAATGGGTTACTATGTGAGGCTATGAAATCTTTTTGCTACCTTTATAAAAAGCTAGATCCCTATTGGTCCAGAATTATGGGGCACTACCCTGCCTATGAAAAGGATTGAAAGAAAATAACCTCTAGAGAGCATCTCTGGTCCTATTATTGAATTTTCTCCTCAGCCAGAGTTAATGGCAGTATCTCTGAAACAAATGTACATATGTTCAAAGATTCAAAGAAACCTCTAGCTCAAAAACGTTATGACAGAAATCGGAAAAATTCCTTCACCTACAATTAAGGAATGTCATATGTGCACTTAAAAATATTTTCTAAAATATACGTTTGTAGCATATTAGAAATTTTAAAACAGAACCTTTTTAGTAACTATAAACTATATAAGCTTTGATACAATCCCACGTGTTAAGCCCTTAAAAAATACCATAATACAATTTACCCCTAGAACTAATCAGCTGATTAAAATTAAATCAAAATCCTATCTTTTAATTAATGCACATTCTAAAGAAGAACAGCTAAAAAGAAGGACAGTAAAGTCATATGATAGTTAAACCATGTCTTGATTTCATGCTGTGTCAATTTTAAATACAATCATTCATGATTCTGAAATTAATCAAAATTTCCCGAGCAGGTGTATATCTAGAAAAAGATGTTTTAATTAAAACTATTAACCAATATAAGCAGAGCTCTACACTAAAAGCTTGGCTTGGAACAGCAGCAAATTAACATAAGATGCCAATCTAATAAGATGAAAAGCATCCTAGAGGTTGTTGTCCAAAAGAGGGGCCTGAAGAATTTAACTGATCCATATCAATTAGTGCAGGATGTCACTCTTATTCCATTCATGGTGACTGCCACCTTATGCAGCTCCAACACTGAAACCAAATGAGAGAGATGTCCTCCTGTGGTAGGGCCTAATCCTACGGCAGAAAACCTTCATCAGGGAAAAAAGAAAAAAGGAGGGAACAATGAGCTGCTTTGTTTTCTCAATACCATACACACATATCTAATAAACTCCCTAGAATGTTAATAGTATCTGTGAATCCCAAGAAAGAAAAAAATTATACTTAGCTATAAATTGTAGCAGGCATAAATCAAAAGTTTATGAGGCCAAATATGTATCGGTAATATGTTCTATTTTTGAATGATTACTTTGTGCCAGGCACTTTTCTGAGCATTTTTTACATAATCATCCCCATTACAGTCCTGCAAGGTCAAATGCCCCATTTTACTGAGAAGAAACTGAGGCCCAGAGAGATCATATAATTTGATCAATGTCAGTAAGTGGCAGAGTAGGGATTGGAACTCCAAGTCCATAGTCTTCATCATCATGCTCTACTCCTCCTAATATGTTTACAGATTTCTATTTTGTTCTGTCTGGGAAAGGAAAAGGAAGGGAATCATGATCTCTTCCTCTGCCTTTAAGTTGGGATGGAAGGAAATTTTCCATAATAGTCTTCTAAAATCAGACTAAACAATTGAATAATACTGGTTTTCACAGATTTAAATCACAGATGGAACTAAGCCATCCAAATGTCATTTTGGAGACTGTACATATAGAACCTAGTTTTTAAAGAAATCGATTACATTTTCTAATATCTGAAGTGAGGCATGGTAGCAATGCAGGTGATGAGGAGCCTTACATAATTATTTTGAGGTTGGCTCAAAAAATGTACAGTCCTATTATAGGAAGAGACACATAAAAAACAAATGATGTTGAAAGCCTCGAAGGTCAAGTGTAAGGATCTGATTGTCCTTCCTTCTTGTATGATTGCAGATTCATTCTCCCTAGATATTTTTACATTGCATTGTTGCTTTCTTATCTAACTTGTACCTCCTGGAAGTTTTTCTTTTGCCAAAAACCAGTGCATTAACATTTGATTAAATGTGGTGCTGTAAAGTTTTCCTGATGAAAATTCTCTCTCTCTCTCTCTCTCACACACACACACACACACACACACACACACACCAGACGGGTATGGACCTCTATCATGAGAATTACCTGTTTATGTGGTTGGTTTACATATTATTAAACCACCCATCTGATCTCTAATGGCAGCCCTGCTGACACTGTCTGACCCAGTTTGACAATCTGGATAGAAATTGTAGGGTTGGCTGTTCAATGGCTGTGACTTTTAACAGCACTGCTTTTGGGCCTCAAATCAATTCTCTCTGTTTACAGACCATTTCACAGCCCTTTACCTGCAACATCACTTGTGTCAGTCCCATAAATACTTTGGTGTATATAATGCTTGAATTAGCATAATGGTTTAGGCTCTAAGCTCTTAGCCCAAAGAAGGACACGTCAACATGTTCTCTTCACTTAAGCAATTAAGAGCCATTATGCTGCTTCAGTGGAAATATCATCAAGGTTAAAGACAATCCCAAACAGCCCTCTCACCTTTTTATTCTAAGTCTAATAAATGAGGCATAGAAATTGAAATGTTAGTAAACAGTCTTACTTGCAAGCTCTTTTTGGATCATGCTTAATCAGACCCCCATTCACCAGACATTTGCAAGGGATTCAGAAATGTGTATACTGAATTGTTCATTTAGTGCAAGAAAATAAAGCTTGCTGATTTGATTTCAACATCATAGTTAACGCAAATTTATTTTTGCCAGATTTAAAAAATTTTAGCATCAAATTACATTAAAAAAATTTCTATACTTTTATTATTTGATATGACAAAAGTTACACTTTTAAAGGCAATGTGGTTGCTGTGACTTAAACAAAGGGATAGTTCCAAGGTCTTTCTGTATTTTTTCTTTTAAAAATTTGCTTTATTGAAGTATAATTTGCATATAATAAAATTCAATTTTAAGTATACATTTTGATGAGTTTGGCAAATGTATATAGTTGTGTAATTACCATTATAATCAAGATATGGAATATTTCTATAACCTGAAAAAATTCCCTTGTCCCCCTCTACAGTTAATCCTCTTCCCCACCCCTGGTAACCAATGATCTGCTTTTGATCACTAGATTTGCCTTTTCTAGAATTTCATATCAATAGACAGTATCTAGTCTTCTGTGTTTGGCTTCCCATATTTCTCATTATCTTTTCCTCTATGTATTAGTGAGAAGGTATTGTGAGAACCATAATTTGGGTGGAATCCTGGCTCCACCTCTTCTGGCTCAATGACCTTAAGCAAGTTATTTAAATTCTCTGGGCCTTAGTTTCCTCTTCTATAAGAAGGGAGAAAATACCTCCAGAGTAGGGGTTATAAATAAATCTATGCATATACTTGGGTAAGGTATCTAGAAAGTGCTCAATAAGTCTTGGTTTCTTAGATTGGTCCTATTCTCTCCAGCATTGAACATCTTTAACAGCTGCTCACTACAGGTCTCACTATGACTGAATCCAGTGACTGCAAAAAGGGACAAAGGAACTTTTTCAGGTTTGGGAAATATCTGTATCTTGACTGTAATGGTAATTACACAATTATATACATTTGTCAAAATTCATTAAACTGAACACTTGAAGTTGAATTTTATTATCTGTAAATTACATGGCAATAAAGATGATTTTTTTTTGATGTCTGATCTTATTTATTTGTCACTCATAGAAAATCTCATTTTTGACTGGACTCAGACTTAGAGGTAGAAGCTCTCAGAGAGGACAGCCTCCGTCTCTTGGCAATCTGTTCCTGGCGTTTTTCTTTGGCCTCCTTCATTCTCTTGGCCAAAAATTTAGCGTATTCTGCAGCCTCTTCCTTATTTTTCTTAGTGCGCTGCTTCTTCAAAGCAATACAGCGCCATTTGTGCTGGAGGACACGTGGGGTAACAAGACGCTGAATCTTAGGCGCTTTGGTTCTAGGTTTCTTACCTTCTTTGTTTAGCGGCTTTCTCACAACATACTGGCGGACATCATCTTCTTTAGAGAGATTGAAAAGTTTGCGGATTCTGCTGGCTCTTTTGGGCCCCAGGCAACGAGGCACAGTAGTATCAGTGAGTCCAGGAATATCCTTCTCCCCTTTTTTTTACAATGACCAAGTTGAGAACAATGAGATTGGCATCCACAGTGCAACCCCAAACAGACTTGCACTTTCTCTCTCCAGTCCTCCTTGGCCTATAGCAGGAATGCCCCTTACTCAGCAGCAGGCGGACACGACCATGGGTCAAGACACCCTGCTTCATGGGGAAGCCCTGTTTGTCATTGCCACCACTGATTCGGACCACATAACCCTTCCATTCTTCACCCAGAGCATCAGCAGCAACTTCTGTGGCCATACGCTTCTCATAGAAGGTACGAAGTTTGCGTTCATCGTCCACTTCAATGAGTTTCTGGCAGCCAGTAGCTGGGAAAGAGATGTTCAGCTTCATCCTGAAGCAGCCTACCGCCTCCGAGGCGCCACGAAAAAGAGGAAAGATTATTTTTTTTTTAATCTAAAAATAATACCTATGGAAAGACCTTGGAAATGTCTCTTGGTTTAAGAGTCACATGTGATGAGAGATACCCTTGACTCAGTGCTTCATCAGCTGGGCTTGCTGCTTTGGTCAAATAAGGGAAGCATTCAAAGCCTTTCCTAAGAGCAGCGCATTTGATATCACCGATAAAAGCCCTGCAAGCAGTAAATGTTGTTTTCACAAACCACTGTCCTTGTGTTGACTTTTTAAGTTAAAGAAAGCAGTTGTGCATTGAGAGAATAAAAGTAATGTGCGAGACTGTGTGTGTGTGTGTGCGTGTGTGTGTGTAAGAAAATGCAATTAAGTGACATTGTATTGACCATCTTGAACTAACAGCTTCAAAATGTCAAAAACAGCTTATTGGATATAGAAAATGTGCAAGAAAATTGAGCTTAGAAACAGTTGGAAGTGTCACTTTCTTTGGGGCATCTTCCCCAACTCCCACCAATACCCTCACCCCCATTCTGAGTTAGGTGCCCCTTCTCTCTGTTCTTACGTTATTCTGTCCCTACCTCTATCACATCGGTTGTCACACTGCATTTTATTTATTGGCTTATGTGTCTATTCCCCTTCATAAGACTATGCAATCCTTGAAGATAGGTACTTTGTTTTTGGTATCTTTATATTTCCAGCACCCTGAACAGTTCTTAGTAGGGGCTCAATAAATGTTTGATGAGTAAATGAGGTCTTAATCACATTACCTCCATTTACAACATTACAACCAACATTTACCCCAGGATTGCTTTTAACAGTGATTTGGGTCCAATGTATATAAGGATCTGAAGCAATAGAGGACCCATGAAAAGACATGAAAAACCAAAGAGAAAATAAGAAATTTAGTGTGAGGAGAGGGAATAGTTAAGAGAAGTGTCCTTTAGTGGTTTGCTCCCAGAATCCTTGCTTTGGGCAAACAGTTCTGAGTTAGATCCCAGCCCTCCCAAACTGTGTGACCTTGGACTAGTTACTAAATCTTCCTGAGCTTCAGTTCACCTGTGACTTCTCATCTATAAAATAGAGGAAATAATAATGATATCTCCTTCATAGGATTTCTGTGGGATTGAGTGATACGCATATAAAGCACTCAGCACAGTGTCTGGCACACGGTGAATACTCACAAAATGTTAATTCTCTAGTGTGTTTCAAGAGTGCAGACTCTGGAGTCCAACAGATTATATTTGAATTTCAACTCATTCTAATTCAGCCATCCATGGTCTGTGTGAACCCAGACAGATTACTTATAACCTCAGATTCACTAAGTGCAAAATGAGGATAATAACAGTATCCCCTCATAGGGTTATTTTGAGGATTAAATGAGATAAAAGAACTCAGCATCATGACTGGCATGTAATAAATGCTTAATAAAGGTTAGCTATTATCCTAGCCTGATAGGATCTAGGTCTACTGTTACCATATAAGCCCTGTTCCTCAGCAGGAAGCCTTTATTTCAATCAAGTATATTCCCTCTCTCATTTATATTTGCCATGCTCATTTATTTTTCTTTACTTTGTTCATGCTACAGCTGCTGTAGGTCAGTGTGGAATAAAGGAACAAAGGTTTTGAGGTCAAATGACCTGCGTTCTAAATCTGACTTGCTAATATCCTACTTGTGTACAAGTCACCCTGCTTCCCTGAATTTGTTTTCACCTGTAACATGGAGATGATAATCTCTATTTCATTGGCTTTTTGTGAAGATTAAATGAGCTCATATGTAATAAGGTGTCTGATGTATAATAGGTGTTCTGTTGAATACATCTTCGTTTCCAGTCCACTGCATTCCCCCAATCAGGTGCCCTTGCCATCTCCTTTGCACCTATCTAAACATCCACCTTCCAAGACATACCTAAAAATCTCACCTCATTCTGGAAGCTGTCTCATGCTGACCCACCTTGATCCCACAAATGTATTATATGAGTCTCAGTTTACTTTTTCATACAACTTGACAATCTCTCCTAGCCCTAACCCTCCATGATTCTGAGACATTGCAATGATTCATGGTTGGAACTAGAGGATTTCCTAAACGCTTCCCTGTACACACAGTAAATGTATGGTAAATGGCTAAGAGGGACAGGTTTCAACTGTTAAATTACGAAATTAAATAAAATGTGAGTTACCATATTTACCATATGAAGTTTTGGAAACCATTCTACAACACATACTCAGCACTAGATGACAATAAGTTTTATTTCTTTGATGATTCAGAAGACTTATGGATCTTGTATCTACTGTTCAAAGCTACAAGAGAAAAAATGTAATTTTTCATACTTTCAGGTTGTGGTGATTTGAAAAAGTAGGGGGTAGTAGTATACCAAAGTGAAATGTACATCTTTAGATCATCTATTGTGTCTCTTCTGATAGCACCTGTGTAACATTCCTAATAAACAATGTAAATGGCATTGGGGTGCCTGGGTGGCTCAGTCATTCTAGCATCTGACTGTTGATTTTGGCTCAGGTCATGATCTCAGGGTTGTCAGATCGAGCCTCGCATCAGGCTCCACGATGGGCATGGAACCTGCTTAAGATTCTCTCTCCCTCTCCTTCTGTCCCTCCCCACTCCGTCTTTTAAAAAAAAGTAAAAAGAAAATGACATAATAAAGAGTGTTCTTTGGGCAGAGAATTACCACCAAACATCTTAACATTCCAATATTCTACTAACAATATCAGCTTACAACAAAAACTGGAAGCATGTGAATAGCCACTTTCTAATTTTATTCTGCCTACTCGGACTATGCAAGAGGGAAAAAAGATGATAAATAGCCAGAGAGATTTTCTTGACATCATGCTTAACTGAAATTTCAAAATAAATCAGTTGAGCTCATTTTTAAAGACCTACAACTAAATTATCATTGGATCGTTTTGTTCTGCTCCCAACTGGGCTTCCGAGGGACTTGTGGTGAGATACAACAAGATCTGAAAATGGGCCACAGTGCGCAAACATTGCAGTTTGGTTTGATTTAGTCTAACTCTTGTGTAATAACTTTCTTTGAAGTGTGGGTTGAGGAGCAGGTTACAAGCCCGAGGCCACAAGCTCATCTTGTTCTTGTTACAACTCAGATGCCCTGCAGTCCCTGCACTATATATCAGAGACTTGGCACTGGAGTCCCTGGCCGATCAAGAGTGGAGCCTTCATTCCCAGCACAGCAGAGCAACTGAGCAACAAACAACAACATGGTTCTGTTTGCTTGGGAAACCCATTTGACAAAAGGACACAGGTGAGTCTTCAAGGAGCCTGTGAGCCTGAGGAAGCCTGACTTTGCTCTCAAAGGTAAGGAAAAAGGTTAAAAAAATCCATCTACCTGATAGAAAGCTCCCTGACCTGGGGAGAGGCAGGACACATTTTCAGATTGCTGGCCAGCATCTTGCCTTCTGTAGCTTTGGGATTGCTACTTCTCCGCAGATCCTCTGACCCAAGCAAATCTCAAGGCAAGTCTCCGACTCCTCTCTCGTCTGATTTTTCATGAGCAAAATGAGGGGGTTGGACCAAATGATCTCTTAGGCCTCATCCTACTCTAAAATTTGGTAATTCTGACCCTGTGACAGTCTTGTAGCCCCCAAGGGACTAACTTTATTCCTTCCATTGGTCACATATTTTCTAGCAGCCTGTTTTAGACTCTTACAGCTGAATTGGACCATGGATGATTCTAGTAAATAATACTTGCACAGTTTGTTAGAACCTGTGAAATGATTTTACATATAGTATGTCATTGGATCCTTAAAAAAAAACATTAAGGAAGGAAAAAATATTTTCATTTTATAGAGGAGGGAAGCTATGCTAAGAGACGTTGAGTCATAACTGCTAACATGACTAGGGCCAGATCTGAAAAGAAAAAACTCCAAATGTGAGTTTCTTAGGCTGGATGAGGCATACACATTCAGTAAAGAGATGTGTTGAGTATCAGAGATGGCAACAGTGAGCATTCTGTGAACCTGCCTCAGAATTCAAGCGTACTACAGTCACCTGTGTAAACTCTGTTTGAGTGAAGAGGCAAACACTCCAAAGAGAGAGCATACAGCTAGAAGTGATTTTCACTTCCAGGACAAAGACTCTTAGCTAAGGGTAGGGGTCAAGGGATGTTCTTCAACTCCTGATGCAGTGCTCTAAAAGGAGAGAATGGGGGATGGGGTGGAACTCACCTTGGGTAGCCAATGAAGGGTAACCAGTTCAAGCCAGGGACATTGGTGGAAGGCTGGTGGGAAGTGAAGATTTGGGGTGTTACAGTCTGGGCACTGAGTACTGACTACACCCCAACCCCTTGATAGAGCTTACAACTTATATTGTCTTTTGTGCCAGCCTTGAAGGAATCCTGTGGAGAGTTAGGGAGGCTGTAAAACCCTAAAGATAGGGTGAGAGAAATAGGGTCTGCAACACAAGGGGGTATATTCATACACACACACACACACACAGACACACACACGGTAAGCCTTCCTCTGTGGTGTATAATTAAAGAACTGCAGCGCTTAGGGGCAGAGGGCTTCCCCATCTGAGCGCAGGGCCTGCCGGAGCACAGGAAGGACTAGGATGACTGGAAGGAAAATGAATGATAACAACATCAACAACAGTGTGGGAGTGAGCAATGGGCAGAGGAGTGGCAAACCCCAAAGACATCCGAGTCAGCCCCTGTCACCCGGGGTGACAACAGGGCCGTGGCAGCAACAGCAGAGGCTAAGGGGCAGTGGAGGGTGGGGCCACATCGGCTGCTGCAGCAGAACAAACAGTCAAAGTTCCTGAGCTCCTCTAGGATTAGGAAAAGATCAAGACAAGAAAGATACGACACAAAACTAAAAGCATGGTTAATATCATTTTGAGTCTTGGATCAGTTAACTTTCATCACAGACCAACTCTGGGACTACAGACCCAAGAAGGTGAAGTTTAATAAGAATATATATAAAATCCTGCACACAGATCCTCAAAATCAACTGAAATGGAGGGGTGCCTGGGTGGCTTGGTCAGTTAAGCGTCTGCCTTCAGCTCAGGTCATGATCCTGGGGTCCTGGGATTGAACTCCATGTCAGGCTCCCTGCCCAGTGAGAAGCCTGCTTGTCTCTCTCCCTCTGCCCCTCCCCCTGCTTGTGCATGCTCCCTCTCTCTGTCTCTCTCTCTCAAATAAATAAAATCTTAAAAAAAAAATCAACTGAGGTGGATAGGACTGACAGAGTAAGATGTGACAGAATAAGAGAGATTTAGTTTGGGGGGTTTTGGTGACCAGAAACTCAGCAGGTGCCATTGATTTGGCTGCTACAAAAAACTAAGAACCTCAGGCTACATTGATGAAAACACATGTCCAGACCATTGGGCGTTGTGGCTAAACCACATGTGCGGTGTTATGTTCGGTTGTTGGTATTGCCTCCTAAGAGAAGCACTGATATTTCGTGCTTGTCCACAGGAGCATGACCAAGATGATAAGGGGTGCAGACACCAAGTCCCACAAGGGGCAGCAGGAACTGAGGAAACTTGGGGGGATCCAAAAGTCATCTTTAATTCCTGAGGAAGACTTCTTGAAAAAGAGTCACACTTGTGTGGCCTTTATATATAGGATATCGCCAGAACCAAAGAATGGAAGGCTGATTTTGGCTCAGTGAAGAGTAGACCTTTCTAATAGAGCTGTTCAGAGGTAGAAGGAGCTGGTTTCAGGAGTGGCGAAATCCCCAGACTGGAAGTGGCTTTCAGGCTGAGGCTGGATGATATTCTGGCTGGGAACTTCCGTATAGAAATGATTTCTGCATTAGGTAGAAGCTGGGACTAAATGACCTCTGAGACTCCCTCTAGCTCTTAGAGACTAGGTTGGAGATGTTTGCCTTGGAAACCAACCATTCAGTTCCGGAGGTAAAACTCCAAAGGGACCCTACTCTACCATGGGCCTGTGGGGTGTAGAGTCCTGCCACAGCTACTGCTCTCAGAACGCCTTCTCAGTAAATGGTGGGGCTCCAACTCATTTACAGTCTGGGAACAGGAAATGTACTTTTATGAAGCAAATAGGTATTTGCCTACCTGGTGCCCCCTAAATGCAATCAATCAAATTAGTTTTGTCTTAAGAATATCTCAAAGTCCCTCTCTTCTGCCATGTCTCCAGGAACCCTGCCTTGGTTCAGGCCATCCACATCTTACACCCAGACTTTTTCAACAGCCTCCTAAGTAAATGCCTTACCCCCACTCTTACCTTCTTCAATATACCCTCTGTAGAGCAGGCAGAGTAGTTTTCTGTTTTGAATAGCTCCCCACTGACCATGTGGGATAGTACCAGCTCTTACTGTTGCATGGAAAGCCCTGCAGCCTCATGTTCTGTGACTTCCCATGCATACCACCATACCCTACACACACACACACACACAACACACACACACACATGCACACACTTTGTGCTTCAATAATGCCACACTATTTGTAATTTTCTTTGTACACTATACTGTTACACATCTCTCTGCCTTTGCAGAGGCTCTCCCTCCATCTGAAATGCCTCACCCTTTCCAACCCCCACCTTACTTACCAAAATAACTCCTATTTATTCTTTTTCATACATAAAAGCTTTGCTTGTGCATAACCTTTTAGGAAGCCTTCCTTTAACCTCTTCCCCATCTCACACGATCTCTCAAAGTTAATCATTCCTTCCTATTTGCTATGTCTCTAGCTTTGCACATGGTTGTATTACAGCATTTACTACATTGTACTGAAGCATTATTTACATATCTGTGTTCGCCATTGTTCTTGGGCTCCTCACGGGCAGAACCAAGTAATATTCATCTACAAATTCCCAGCACTTAGCACACTGTTTAGCACATAGCAGATCTCTATTCATTGAACTGATCTGACAAAGGTATCTTTGGGGACATACCTGTCATTTGCTGTGATACTGAACTTTGTATTACAGTACACATGAACACCAAGTTCTACGGTGAAAAACGAAGTTAAACTTTTAAAATTGCCTAGTAATATTAAGTTAAATAAGAAAGATCCAAGGCCAAGAACAAAGACTTAGAATGGAAGAAGGGGAAATTTTAACCTATAAATTTCTACCACCCTTGTTGCTTTTGTTCTGAAAAGCTTTAATCAGAGAGCTGGTCCTGAAGAACCTTAGGTTTCTAGTCTTGGCATTCTGAAAGGAGATTCTGAATTCAGAAACTGAACCATGAATCTTACTCAATAAATATTTACTGAGGGTGTACAAAGCCCGGTGCTTGGGCGCCTGGGTGGCTCAGTTGGTGAAGTGTCTGTGTTCAGCTCAGGTCATGATCCCAGGGTCCTGAGGTCTAGCCGCAGGTTAGGCTCCCTGCTTAGCAAGGGAGTCTGCTTCTCCCTCTCCCTCTGCCCCTGCTTCCCCTGCTTGTGTGTGCTCTCTCGCTCACTCCCTTTCTCTCAAATAAATAAATGAAATCTTAAAAAAAAAAAAAAAAAAAAAAAAAAGCATGGTCCTAAGTACTGCAGTAATCCAAAAGGGAAAAAAAATTTTTTTAAGATTTTATTTATTTATTTGACAGAGAGAGACACAGGGAGAGAGGGAACACAAGCAGGGGGAGTGGGAGAGGGAGAAGCAGGCTCCCGGCTGAGCAGGGAGCCCGATGCGGGGCTCGATCCCAGGACCCTGGAATCATGACCTGAGCTGAAGGCAGACGCTTAACGACTGAGCCACCCAGGCGCCCCGCAAAAGGGAAATTTTGAAGCTAAAGTGAAATAATAGAAGAGCTTTACTTTATAGAGTTATCGGGTTATTAATATGCATAAGGAGACTGCGTAGACTTATCCTATATGCACAATGACAACTTTATAATTGGGATCAAATTATAGTTTACATTTATTGAGTTCTCATTATGTGCTATGACCTACTCTAAGCACTTCGTTCACTCATTCAGCAAATATTTATTGAGGTCTAATATATGATCAGCACCATTCTAGGTGCTAGGAATCCAACAGGAAACAAAACACACAAAAGCCCCGCTCTTTAGGAGTTTACATTCTGTAGGGGAAGACACAGCAAACAAACAAAACATACAGAACAACAGATGGTGATAAGTGCCATGGGGAAATGTAAAACAGAATAAAAGGAGGAGTTAGATACTAGGGGTATGGGGGGGCTGGCAGTTTTCAGTGAGGTTATCAGAGAAGACATCAGTGAGGAGGTGATATGTAAGCAAATACCTGAAAGGGCTAGGAAACAAGCCATAAGAATATCTTGAGGAAGAAAATTCCAGACAGCAAAGCAAGTACAGAGACCCAAGGCAGGAGCCTATCTGTCATATTTGTGGAACAAGAGCCCAGGTGGCTGAGGAAGAGTGAGCAGTGTACACAGGGGAGAGGAGGTCAGCGGGGTAACCAAGGGCCTTGTGAACCAGTATGAAGACTTTGGTTTCTACACTGAGGGATGTGGGACATCATTGGAGGGTTATGACAGATTATTAACAGATCACTTTGTTTGGTATGTTGAGAGTAGACTGTAGGAGGGCATGGACTAAAGTACAGAAACTGTTCCAATAATCCAAGTGGGAAATGACAGGCTTGGAACAGGATGGTAGCAGCGGGGTATTGAGAGATTGGTTTCAAGATATATATTTAAGTAGAGATGGCAGGATTTGTTGATGAAATTGATACAAGGTAAGAAAGAGAAGTGGGGGCGGTCAGGGATGATTTCAAAGTTTTTGGCCTGATCAACTCAATGGATAGAATTGCCATTTATTGAGACAGAAAACTGTGGAAGAGGCAGCTTTTGGGGGTGGGTGTGGGGAGGAGAGATCAGGGGTTTAACTTTGTGTTCAATTTGAGATACCTACTAGATAACCAACTAGAGATGTAAAACAGTTAGTTGGGAGTGGGGGAGATGTAAGCTGGAGTTATAAATTGAGGAGTAGCCATCATATAGATATTTATAGTCATGAACCTGGAGGAAATCATAAAGGAGTCTAAATACTGAAGAGAAGAGAAAAAGACTAAGGACTAAGCTCTAGGGCATTCCAGCATTTACGGATTAGAGAGATGAGGAGAACTTTAGCAGGAGCAGTGAAGGGGGAGAAAAGCCAGGACAGCAAAGAAACTTGCAAGCCAAGAGAAGAGTGTTTCAGGAAGAGAAGGTGATAAATTGTGAATTGTGCTGATCAAATAAAAAGAAAACTAAGAATTGATCATTGCATTTGACAACATGGACACAAGAGAAGTAGGCGGACACCAATACTATTGATTCATTTAAGACCCACAACAAGTGTCTACGATAGGGATTACTGTTATTCCCTAAAGAAGGAAACTGAGGCACAGGAACATTTAGTAACTTGCATAAGGTCACAAAACCAGAGAATGACAGAGTTGGTGTTTGAACCTAGGCTGTGTAGTTCTGGAGCACTCCCTGCCTGGGGAAATAGGAAAAACAGAAGAGAGACATTTTATGGGAAATTTGACTACATGGCAAAGAAAAGAAAACCCTAGAATGTTACTTCTAACCTATTATGGTGTAGCTCTTCTAACCTATCAGCTGTAGCTGATCCTACTCCTTGACTTAATCTGCTGTAGAGTTTTTTGTTCCAAGTCAGGAAAAAGGCATTGATTGACTTTAAAAGCCCATCTCTGTGGAGAATTTATGGGTGCTTGATTAATAACCATGACTAGCCTACTTAGCTCAACTGGTTAATAAATACCTTGTATACAGATGCAGTGTGGTAGTTAATCTCCCGAAAAAATAATCATAGTATGTGTTCTATTGCCAAGGTAGTAGTAGTATTAGTAGGTATTAGTAGTACCTCTTTCCTGTTCAGAAGAC
This sequence comes from Halichoerus grypus, assembly GCF_964656455.1. Classification (NCBI taxonomy): domain Eukaryota; kingdom Metazoa; phylum Chordata; class Mammalia; order Carnivora; family Phocidae; genus Halichoerus; species Halichoerus grypus. The sequence goes on from NC_135716.1 coordinate 137,376,478, forward strand.
GTGTTATTTTCTTTTTTTAGTGCTGAGGAGAGGGATAGTTTACTGTGCCCACATCTTTACAAGGTGATAGCACCCTCAACAGCTCAGATTTGTAAACTAATGTCTATATTTTGGAGGGTAAATAGCTGCTCTTTATAAAAATGGGATAGACTATATTCTGGAACCAGTCAGATGGAGACCAAACCTGAATAAAGCATTAGCAAGAACAGAACCCACCATTCAGGGATATCTTTGAATAAATCTGGGGAAAAGAAATTTTGACCGAGTTTTTAATATAATTTTAAAAATCGGCTCTACCTTTTGAAGGAGCATTACCTAGTGAGTAATCTACAAGGCTTTGGGCAGCTAATACTGGTTGATAAAAATCTCTCTGTGTCAGTTGTGATTTAAACTTCCAACACCTCACCCAGTAAATTTATTCCTCAGGTAATCATGTCCTGGTATCTGCCTTTTATTTAGATCTAATGGCCAAACTCGGTTCTGCCCACATTCATTTACTGTATCTACATTTTCGGAGGTAATGGGAAATTTATAATAAACTTTATACTTGATGTAATCGTAGGTGGTCACTTTTAACTTGCATTCTACATATTGACCCACTAACTTGGTGTTTTGACCACTTGGCAATCTTTGTCAAGCCTGGTTACATCTGAGAGTATTGCTGATCAATACTCTGAAATCCCCATGCAAATATATAATTAGAAAGTATCTGTAGCTCTCTTTTTTCATCTCCCTTAAATCCCAGATTTCCCCACAATTCCCACAGTGAATTGTTTTTGTTGTAATCAGAGTACAAGACTTCTTCCCATTCATAGGCCACACCACTGTGGTACCAGTCAGTGCTCCCTTCATTCCAGGTCATATCCAAGGCTCGCCTCAGTGTTGTCACCTATGATAAATGATAACTAGCAACAGATAAAAATGTGAATTCAGGCATTAGAGATGCTATGTAGACACAGAAAAAAGAAGCTTTAGTGAAAGATTCTTTCAAGATCTGGCTATCAACCCATAGCCAAGTCGGGTTCAGTCAAGGTCACATCCACATTCTCCTCCGGCTCTACGCAGATGCATGCCCCACGGGGCCATGTTGCCCTGCCAGAATGGCTCTTGCTGGGTAATTCTAACTGTCTCACTAAGCCAAGCATCTGATTGTCGGGGAAAAAAAAAAAACAAAAACTAACAAAACCATCACTGCAAAATTTATGTATATTCAGTTTTTCTTTATTTCTTTTTAACCAGCATGAGTGATGGTAGGAGGGAACAAAAAACAAAAAAACACAGCCCTAATGACATAGCAACAGCTTAGTTTTTTCGGATGGATCCAAGGCTGGTTCTTATAAACTGAAAAGAACATTTGACCAACAAAAGAAGGGTTCTAATCAGAAGATTTTGAACATAAGACTAAGTTTCCCACTCGCTTGGCGCTTTTTTGGGTAGAAAGGCTTAAAACAGCTTATGGAACATTTCAAAATGATGTCTTATAAGCATTTTGCCCCTTTTAAAATCACACATAGCCCTTTAATATGATGAGCAAACAGGCTAGGTGGTTTTAAGTCTGTCCACAGTTGGCAGGAACTATGATGCATTTAACTGTATCTACCACCACAGAGGTTGATTTCCCCACAAACCTCCCTAGCAGTACATGGATGGAACTGTGGATTTTTTTTTTGCAGCAGAGAAGCTTATACATAATCCTATTACCATCCTAGGCACCTATTAAATATGATTGAAACAACGCCCATTGGAAGTCTTAAAACCTTAACCACCAGTTTTACTTCTAAAATAAAGTAAACTGCCAAAAGTTCTGATAAAAGTGACAATTTATATTTTTAAGTAGTACAACTGGAATTTTCCTATAGCCGTAGACAAAGGAATTCTTACTCAGATAAGTAGAAGAGCACCAATAAATTTAAGGTAGCTTATGCAAGTTAGGCACTAATGAATGTCATCTTCTGTTTTGTCATGAAAAAAGATCTTTCTGCTGCTAAAGGAGACGGATTTAGATTATGAATAGCTGTAGTGATTTGCAAAAATGGCTCCAGAGAGATAGAATGAGACTCCATATACTCATGGCACTTGAGGTTTCTGCCCTTTTTGTTGAAAATTAATTTGTCCTGTGGGTTATTGGATTCTAGCTCAGCCAATGTATATTGCTCAGTCATCACAAATTTACTTAAAATTTAGTGTAGCTGAAGTTCATTCAACAAGACAAAAGTCTACAGTTGAAAGCTTCTAAAAATCTTTTTAAAAAACTGGCTAACAGTGTAATTGAAAGTGCTGGCGTCTAAGTAGATTCACATAATATTTTGCAGGTATCAATATACACTATATTACTATGTTAGAAATAGATTTTTCACCTGTTTCCCAAGAAAAAGCAGATAGGGAGGATTTATCATCCTTTGGTAAGAGGATATTTTGGTTGAAGCTTCCATATTCCAAAAAAATGTAAATCCCTAACTTCAGATTAGATAACACCGCATATTATGGTAGTAATACCCTATGTTTCATTCACTCATGTATTTTACGTTATTTCAAAACAAATAATTTTAAAAACAAACAGATTATGCTCCTAATGCTTCCAAATCCCAAATCTGTTACATTAGAAAAAAATTAGAAGTACACCAGTTCTGTCTCCCTGTTTGAGCAGCTCTTAACGCAGGCAACTCACTTCCTACTTAGGACGCTACACCATGGAGGCTTATAGACTGGGAGGGTCAGAGCAGAAAGAGTCTTCAGACAGAGCATCCCAGGATACAAATCACTTGCTTCTGACAAAAGGAACACTAGTTTAATGGCCATGCTCCTTTACCCAACAATAATGAGAGGAAAAGAAAAGAGACTGTTCTTCAAAAGGGGCTATTGTGAGAAATACAGAGGAGACATTAAAAAAAAAAAAAACCAGCTAATTGTGGGAAACAGCAGTTTTTAATTCATCCTTCCCTTAACATGTTTTCCTTAATGTAATACATATTTTTCATTTTTACACATTTAAATATGTATATTTAATACATTAAACACATTCACATGTGTATGTTTTATTTCCCTTTGAAAATCTAGATGAATTTCAATACTTATTTAATAACTAAAATCACACTAGAGAATCTCAACCGTGATTAGGGCCATCGGGGTAGCGCCTGACTAAACCGATACACAGGAGGCAACAAACATTATTTGTTCATTTCATTTATAGCTGAAAGTTTACTACATAATAAGACTATTAAAATATTACATTACAGAATACCAAGAGCTAAACCTAAATGGCAAAAACAGTCAGATGTGTCATTTCACTAAGAGAAGAAAGCAAATACTGTTTGGGGCGACCTAAACCATAGTTTTGGACTTTTTTTTTTTTAATAGCAGCTTTCATTTTATTCCTTACACTTAGATTACAACTGAACTACACAACTGGTAAAGTTCAAACTCTGAAGCGATCAGCTCTTTGCTTGAGGTACAATTGCACAAAATGAGATACAGAATGCTAACCAAATCATGACACAGTGGACTGGAAATTTTAGATTAATAAACCTCTTCCGGTAGAGAACTAAATAACTTTTACAGTTTTATCTATGGTTATTTGTTTCTCTGAAGATTTATGGTCCTCGCAACAGATATGCATCCTATCTTTCACTTTCCAGATTAAGGAGGGATGATTTTAAACAGGCTTCTGACTGGCATAATCTGGAATTGCAGATGATCTCAATTTTTTAAAAAATGCTAAAAGTGAACTTGCAAGTCAAATGAAAACGACTTTGCGCATGTCAGGTGCACAGGGAAGAATCTGCATACAGCTAAACAAGGCTGATCTTCCATTAGCAATACTGATCCCCTTGCCCGGCCCCGAGTCAGCCAGATGCCATCTGTACATGCTTAACCAGGAATTAAAACTCTTCATGCTGCTGCTGCTTTAATTGATTGATGCTAAAAGTTTAGAAAATAAAACCTAACCAGCTATTACAAAGCGCCTTTAACCAAGCCTTCTCCTTTGAAAGCAGGATCCTCAATTGAAAGTGGCAGACCACATTTTTAGGTTTCAAGCAGCTCTGTCATTCTACAAGGAATGTGTCTGCCACTTCACACGATAGCCTGAGCTGAAAGACATGTACTTTGAATCAGAGAATCAATAGAACACTTAATGGACAATTAGGAGAACAGCTGTAGGACTGTCAGAGACCCATCTGTACACAGCTCAAACAGCAAGCCTGGACAGGGCCCGGAAAACAAAGTACACCGCTCCAGGGCCCTGGCCCCGGTACAAAACCTCCCTTTCATTTCTCATTTAATGTTAATATAGTGTTCTTTTTCATTACAAATTTTAACACGTGTAGAAAATTATGGAAATTGCTTAAGCCATTTGTCAACTTATATCGTGTGAATTGATCAATAAATTTCACTACTTTGTTGTTAATGTAGATAAATTTTGGCATTTAATTAAGCTCCAGTGAAAATGTGGCCACTTTTAATTTCAGCAGATGCTGTCATTTCATTTGTAATACATAACTACAGGGGTAAATACAACCCAATCATGAGTTATCACTAAATATTTATAGACAACATAGCAACTCAGAAAATAGACACAAAAGATTTTTACAATGAAACAATTACTGTGTGCAAAATCTGAAATAGGTAGTGATGAACTCTAATTGGAGCTGTGAACAGAATCTTACTTAATATTGTAGCTCCATAAAAGAATTACGTATGTATATTTTTCTCTCATGATCCTGTTTCCATCAATTATGTCTCTTATTAGGCAGAAATAGTTTCAAATTCTTTTCACAGAATTGTTCCAAATGTTAAAGGATAGTTCTCTAAGTTTGTGGAAGTATATGAAAATTTATAAATTAAAAATCCATTCCTTTAATTTTTTCCCTAAATTTATGTGGATACAATTGGAAAGCTCCTCTTAATGGATAAGAGGAAAATCTTATGATGCTCATTTCGTACACATGATTGGAGTTTGAGCTATAAGGTTGGTCAAGAGGACACTAGTGTGGAGAAAGGAGACAAGATGCTGGACAATGGAAAAAGCAGAATGAACTTTTTAGGCTTCCTCCATATGGCCTGAGGGGCCCCAAGATGAAATCCTGCTCCTGACAGCCAGAAGCCCTATAGCCTTAACCCTCCGTGGCGTAGTCTGACATGATAAACTGCTGTATCTCATTTGAGGGGGAATAGGCTGCCTCTTGGTGATTCTGCTGGTGCCTTCAGGGAAAAGGGGATTCGAAATCACATTGCTGTCTTTACAGTGTAATCCACTCCATAACACCCATTCCCACCATTGTCTAAATGCTTTAGTAGGAGGGCCCTTCTGGCTGTGCAATCACTGCATTTTCAGCAGAAAAGCAGACCTGAGTGCCTGTGGAGAGTGCCTTTGTAAGTATTTAAAAAAATAAAGTTTAGGGAAATCAGAGCTGATCCCTCATTCCTATTTTTACAATGTCTCCGTGTCAAATTGGCCATCACTGCTGAGGCAGTTTGGCACTTTCTGTTGTTCTGGCAGAGGAGTACCTGCTCAGAGAAGATGATTCTCTAAATTCAGACTCTATTAGAGAAATTAGAATTAAGCAGCCAAAGGGAAAATGGATTGGGTCTTCTTGCCGAACCAAATTACACATCTAACTGCCCAGCCAAAATTCTCTCTCTGGCTCATTCTCACATGTTCATATTTCTTTTTATTCCAAAATATAAATTTCCTAGGACTTCAGGCCTTGTTTTTATACCCCTGAAAAGTAAAAAGGGCTGGAAAATCTACCTCAGCTGTAATGTGGATAATTAGGGATCTTTTTGTAATCTGAAATCTAGGAGTTCACAAAATCATAATCCTAGTATTCTGAGTCATGTAGCTCTGTGAATTGCTCTGTCTTTGGGGGAAGCTGAGGAAAGATAGAGGTTATTGCACAGGCTAGGGAAATACTGGCATTTGTTGAATATTTGATGTAGACATTAAAGGGGTAAGAAAGTTAAGACGTAAGATTGGGTGAGAAACAAAAATTGAGATTCTAAAAGATTGAGATTGTAGTGAATTAAAGATGGCCACAAAATTCTTTGCCATTTCTCCCATCAGTAAGTGGAGTCTGTTTCCTTGACCCATGAACCTAAGCTGGCCTTATGAGTGGTTTTGCTCAATAGAATTTAGCAGAAGTGATGCCATGCAAGATCCCAGGCCAGGCCCTTGAGAAGGTCTGGAAGGTCTGGAAGCTACTGCTTTTGTACTTTCTTAGGAGTCAGCTGCCATGCTGTAAACAAATTCAGGTTATACTACCAAATGTTGAGTGGTTACTTAGAGAGTGGTCGTGGAAAATAAGAGACGATCCTGGGTGTTCCAGGCCTGGGCAAACTCCCAGCTGAAAGCAGCCACCCCAGTGACTGCAGCTTCATCATGTGGAGCAGAAGAACCTCAGCGCTGAGCTCAGTCAACCCACAGAATTATCAGAAATAACAAATCCTTATTAGGTTAAGCCATGAAGTTTTCAGGCAATATGTCACATGGCAATAGAGAACCGAAACAGAGATTTTATAATAATCTGTTCTTTTTCTTCTACTGTCCTACTCTGCTTTTGAAGTTATGCCAACTAGCAATCAACACCTGTTTTCCTATGCCTCTATAAAATAAAAAGCCAAAATACTAATGGGGCAGGGGTAGAATTCTTTTTAAAAAGGAGCTCAGGCTGATTCCCTCTGCTATTAGTTTTCTCTCTTTATAACTTCATTCAATATCCAAAGTCTATATCAGTGCTCAAATTGGACACCAAAAGAAAGGCAATTTTTGTAACAAGAACTCCATCCCTTTTCAGGATTCTAGTCTTGAAAGTCAGTGCAATGACCCAATTTACGTAAATAGAGCAGACTTTTTAAAAGACATCAGGAGATGTTCTGCAATTTATATTAAAGTTACTAAACATTAGCTCTTTTTTAAAAAAGAAAAAGATTTTATTTATTTATTTGACTGAGAGAGACACAACGAGAGAGGGAAAACAATCAGGGGGCTGGGGAGAGGGAGAAGCAGGCTTACTGCCGAGCCGGAGCCTGATGTGGGACTCGATCCCAGGACCCCAGGGTCATGACCGGAGCCGAAGGCAGACGCTTAACGACTGAGCCACCCAGACACCCCAAAACATTAGCTCTTTAAAATAAATTTTCTCTCAGCTAAAAGAACAAACTAGAATGCAATCATAGCTCTGTCACATATAGGTGTGTAACTTGGGCAAGTAATTTTATCTTTCTCGGCCTCAGTTTCCTCATCTATAAAAAGAAGACAATGGACGAGATACTCTTTAAGTTCCCTCAGACTTTGCCAATTTTCAAAGATGTATGTCATTTTTCAGGTAATGCCAGGTCACTCTTAATCCCTTATTGTGATCACGTTAGTGTCAACTAAAACGTCTTTCTCTATTGCCCAAGGCAGGAATGAATATATCCTTAATCTAATATTCTACCCCTGAATAATTGAGGTGATTGTATAATTAACTTTCTCTCAGAAAGCATAATCCTGATTTTTTTTACTCCATCATTCTATAAGAACAAAGACATATGACAATTTGTCTTTACCATGCTAGTCTCTAAATGGATACCTATTCTTCATAAAGTTCATAAGAAGTTAGTACATGTTTTGCTTGTGGAAAAGATCTGATAGGAACTGAGAGAGGGTAATAGCTTTAGCATGGAGCAAAATACCTTCAAAACTCACTGGTTCTTCTGACACTGAAAATGCTGATGCTGAAAACTCTTTGTATTTCAGAGGGTCTTCATGAAAACTTGCTAACTTCTGGGTTTAGTCACAAAAAGAATTTGAGTATAACTCTAGTTAAACAAGCAAAAATAAAAGTTAGGGCTCTTTACCTTGTTGCATTATTATAGTAAAATACGGTAAATATTTGGTATGATAAAGTTAGTTTTCATCATAATATCTAGGAAAGGAACAATATGGTTCATTAATTCCACAGACAATTCCAAAATTTAGTGGTTTCAACCATATATGGAATCAAATAGATCTGGGGTGGAATCCTGAATGAATCATTTACCAGCTGGGTAGCCTTAGGCAATTTGATTAATCTCTGAATCTCAAGTTTCTTCCCTACAAAGCACAGATTTCTGTTTATGGCATAAAAATGAGATAATGCATATAAAGTGCCTAGAATAGTAAGCACCCAGTAAGTATAAGTTACAATTAAATGTGAGCTCCATGAGAGCAGAAACCTTGCTTGCTTTGTTCACCTTTCTATCTCAAGTGCACAGAAAAGTTGCATAAGTAAAAGATGATTACTCTGGTCAACAGCTCCAACTTCTTTTTGTGGTCTTGCTACATTGTTTATCATGTAGAAATCACCTGGCTTGAATCTCATGCCCTTTAATTTGAACCATCTAAAAGACAAAAATCAGAGGGAAAAACCCTATATAGATCACCGATCCCTGGTAAATTAAAAGTTACGAGCATGAACTAAAGACAACCATGACTCACAGAGAATAGAAGAATCCCTCATCACAAAATAGGTAACTTTGGAAGTTGCCCTAACTACCTTTACGGAAGGCCACTATTTTTGGTGAGCTTCTGCTTTGGTGAAAGTTTTCTAACAGACAAACAAGTAAATTGGGTTTTAGAGGTCCCTGCGGAATAGTTGTAATTCAGTCTGATAGAGGAATAAAACAGAAAGAGGTTCTAGACAATTTGCTCCAGGTCATCGGTGATCAGACTGAAATTAGAACTCACATTGCTTAATTTCCTAATTATTATTCAATTACTAATCATACTTATTTGCCTCCTATATTGAGAGAATTTGGTTAGTGGTATGAAGCAACATTAGAAAACAAGGTATATAATGTGTGGTCTCAATCTTCCTTCAGGGAATTCAGGCTGAATTTGCAACAAATCTTATAAATCTTACAAAGATCAATGATCAGAATCTGCCCAGGGGTCCTGCTGCCCTAGATGGAGAATCAATTCTGGTTCACATTCATATGAGCGTACTTTTAGTGTGGCAAACATTGGTAGAGGATGAGATTGTCCCATCCCCAAACTGCCTAATCAGTCATCCCCTGTGAAATGAGCCAGTTTATTGGGTGTCTACATATGGCAAACACAAAACCATACAAAAAGATTCACATTCCAAGATAAAACTCTGATATTTCTATAATTACAGAAGTTAATATGGCTATTCATAAAGTCAATGAATGTACGAGACTTAAAAGCAGAAGAGAGAGTTAAGGGAATTAGAGAGGTGGCCAAACTATAAATATGGAACCTGGTATTCAATGTTCTAGGTACCTGATAATAGATGGTTTATGACATGAACTCATATCAAACTACAGTGACTACTTTCATCTTCCTCCACTCCCACTCCTGTGAGAAGGAAGATAGCAAGCAATAGGAAATGGGAAAAGATAGCTTATAAGAAGCATTCCCTGGGGCGCCTGGGTGGCTCAGTTGTTAAGTATCTGCCTTCAGCCCAGGTCATGATCCCAGGGTCCTGGGATCGAGTCCCACATCGGGCTCCCTGCTCGGCAGGAAGCCTGCTTCTCCCTCTCCCACTCCCCCTGCTTGTGTTCCGGCTCTCGCTATCTCTCTCTCTGTCAAATAAATAAAATCTTTAATAAATAAAAAAAAAAGAAGAAGCATTCCCACAGACAGAACTCTGGCTGAAACTTGGGTGTCTTGTTCTTTGTACCCAAGGTTGGATATTCCAAGTTATATAAGAGCTCTCAGATGATTCTAAATCTTCACGTCATATCAGCTTGTTTGTAGCTTCTGATGGGATTTAAAGACTCTAAGAGCTAATCTATCTAAATGTAAACAATCGTTTTGGTCTCTGTTCTTTACATGCTAATATTAAGAAAGTATCCTTCTTTTATGTTGTGGAAGTCAGGTAAACTACAGTCAAGGTCTGTCTGTGGTTTGAGGAAAAGCTGACTTGAATCAGAGATGTGGGTTTGGTTCGATTTCCAGAGCATAGCAAATAACTTTACGCTAGTTCTTCTTGAGAAGTTGATGTGTACATGTGCATAAAATGTATATTAGAAGTATATTAATACAATTCTATCTCAACGGATTTAATTCTTAAATGCTACATATACTTGTTTAATCTCCCATTTTAAAAGTAGAAAAGGTTAGATTATAACATCAGGTTAGCTCTCTTTGAAGCAGGTAATAATTAAGTTGATTCACTGTTGCAATTACTGTCAAATCCCCCTTAATTACCAGAGATTTTATAGCAGCTTCATTATACGTCTGCTGTAATGCATTGTGGCCCTAAGGAGAAGTGTTGCAGGAAATTCTGCATAGCATGGATAATTCTAACCTGCAGTTACAGCTTCCAGCAAAAGCTCCTGCACTAAATTTATCTTTTTTTGACATTTCTCCCTGTTACTCAAGCAGTTAAATGAGGTAACATTACTAAAATACCTACCTAACTTTGAAAGTTAGAATTGATTTCTCCATAGACATTAAAAAACAAAAACAAAAACAAAAAACAAAAATAGAGAAGGGATAGATTAGCCTTCAATAATTCCTGAAAAAGCATTAAATTATGTTTAATAATGAATTTAGTTTCTAGCATCCAAATAGATGAGATCTACATCTAAATCACAAATATATCTCACATTTCTACTTCTTGTGGATATTTCTTATATGATAAGCAAGACAAAAATTATTACTGAATTCCTAACAGATAATCTTGAAGAGGATAATCAACTGCTTTTTATTTATCAATGATTTTTCAACTATTTCCTGGAAAAAGCAATCACTTAAAAAAGGCCATTTTTAAGTTTCCGCATCACTGCTTGTTTTCATTGGAAAAATCTTTACAAATCAGAGCCTGCAAATTGAGTAAAGTTCAAAACAGATAACTGAATAAAGTCTCTCACAGATCCCTTTTTGACCAAGGAATTTACTCCACAGAATATATTAGATTCAGAAAGGGTTGCAGTGTCAATGACACTATGGGCAGCTGTGTTAACAGTTAAGGGCCTGGCTTTGTACAGCAACACAGTTATTAAATTTCTCCAGAGACCATGACTCATTAATCAAATATTCATACATCTCTGTAAATACACACTGAACAGAGAATACCCTCAGAGCTGAGCATCCCAGTACAAGTGCTCTTTCATGTAACACTGACAAAATCCTGAGAACATGCGGTCATGTTTTGCATTTCTAATGCACTATGTCCTCTTTAATACTCCATTTCCTAAAAACAGAACACAAATGATCTTACTGATCGCAAGTGTTAAAGGGTTACAATTAAAATTATTCCACTATTGCTTCATACCATCTTTTTTTAAAATGAGGACAGTGAATCAATTCTTCTGTTCTTTGTTTACCATCAAACAAGTAATTTTTTCCCAGGCGGATGAAGAAACCCAGGCCATGGTCCTATTAATACAAGAATTTGTATTAGCATGAAAACAACAAATCACTACTTAAACTAGGGAGGCCAAATAACTTAACATATTAGCAGACATGAACTTGCTATATTTTGCAAAGTCCTCAGTCTGTTTAATACCACTGGGAGTTTTCCTCCTATTGTACAGTAACAAAAGGTTCTTTCTCAATTGCAGTCTCTGGAAAATCGGGGTCTGAAAGCCATGGAAAGAAGAGAAGGCTCAAAATGTTGCCTCATAAGGCTACTAGGATCAGACTCTTCACCTCAGGGTAGACAGGATATACTATGCAAAGGGAAGAGAGAAAGGGAGCATCTTACATAAACTTCCCATCTATCTCACAGTTTCTGAAACAACGGGAACCCGATTCTCAATGCCAGTAAAATATAAGCAGATCTGTCAAGGGCTATCTCCTCTCTTCAGCCTGTCCAGTCTACTAACCAAACTGCCTGTGTCTTTAATCCCAGTTCTCCAGAATTCTGGCCACATTAGATCAAAGACTTCCCTCCCACAGCTGCCCAGCTTTCATTCCCATGCAGTTCAGTCCTCCTCCACTCTGTGCTATTTTTGCTTGTGCCTTCTTCTCTGTCCTTTGGAAGCTCTCACTCAATATGATGCATGGAAAACTAGAACAGGCTTTGGAATGAGGAGAGGTTTAAATCCCAGATCTGCAAATTACCAATTGCACTAACTTGGTAAGTTACATTACCATATCTGACCCTCAGTTACTTCTTCTCTAAAATGGAAACAGTAAAAATACCTAATTTCCCAGGATTTTTGTGACGATTAAACTAAATATACTAAGTATTTTATAATTGTATAATTGTATAATTTATAATTGTATAATTGTATAATTTATAATTGTATAATTTATACAATTATAAAATACTTAGTAAGTGCCCCAAAAATGGCCACTGTTGCCATTAGTATCATTACTGCAGTCATCAATCCTCTGTCTCTTAACATCAACTCAAACTTTTATTTTTCCTGACAATACTAAGGAATTCCTAAACTCACCAGCAGAGACTCCTCCTTCCATTTAAACCTCTCTGATTCAGAGGGGTAGCTTTGCATTCCTACTTCTAGCTGTTGGCTCTATCATCATTCACACCTTGTCCTACTGATGCTCCCACCATCTACTTCAGACACTCAAAATGCTCCAGCTCCAGACTGCAGCCTGAACTTCTGTCTTGACTAACATTCTTTTGACCTATCATTCTGTGTCCCCCACTTTCTTACTCTAAATCCTCTGGTAAACTGGTAAAGTCAATGGACCCATTCTCAAAATATATTTAAATATAAATGAAATACATATGGCTACAAAGGGAATGGTTGTTAAAATATTTTTAAATTTGTGACATATATATTTGCTTCTTTATCAACACATTAATAAGTCCTAGCAGCAAGTCCTGCCGTAATTTCAAAGGAGTGTAAATATTTCAAAATAACTGCATTAATTATGATTTCAAAGTATTTATGATTTCTCTTAGTGACAAAGTCCTAGGTACTGCTGATACAATTGTATTTTGTTGCCTGTATTCTTAGTGGAAGAGAAATACTGTGTTTCAGTTAGATGTTAGTGAAAATCAAGATGTAATTTTTTTGCGTCCAAGTTCATAGACTCTTGAATTCTTTTTCTGGGTTCATCAAGTTTAGAACCTATACATTAAATGACATACTGTTCTTCAGCCCCATCAAAATACACTAAGTTCATCCATAGACTCTATAGAATTATATCTAGGTAAAACAGACTCTAGGAGTAGGGCTTTAGAACTCATCTTCCAATTTTAAATCTTCACATTTTAAAGTGTTAGAACTAAATCCCAGTTCTTCTGACTTCTGTACCCTTTGTTTCTTCCTTCATAGTGTCTTTCCTCCCGTGTTTCTCTCCCAGGCATCTACCTACATAAGTATTAATTTCAGCCTGATACTCAAAGCCCTCAAGGCCTTCAATAAACATTTCATTCTTATCACACATTTTTCTGTCCACGTCATCACAGGATGTTTATCATCATCCCCTTACTAAATACCAGCGCCCTAGGCAGTAGAACAACCAGAATCAGTCACATGTGCTTCAAATGCACCCTAGGGGGATGGCCCTCCACCTTGACCCCACTTTCATTTAGAAAACATGTCCATGGATCCTCTCTCTGGGTCCTTGTGCTGTTTCCTTATTAGCTCAAATACTTACCTTGTCCCTGCCTTTATGTAAATCATGCCAGACTTTTAGTATTCATCTCAAATACCACCTCCTCCACGAAGACTTTCCTAACCCCCATAACCAGATATAAGTTCTCTTGAAACCAAATATAATTTTATTTTGTAGAACTTCTAAGTCTTCTCTTCCCCTACCAAGTGTGAGTTTTTTGTATATTTTCCCCACCTTTAAGTAAATTTCTAAGTTCCCTGACAAAAGTGTCACTTTATCTCAATGAATTCTATACAGCCTACAGACATTCAATATTGGAATAGAATTAAAAGGTTTTAGGGGATTTGGGTTTTCTTTCTTTTTTTTTCTAAGTCTTGTCCTTCAATGCCATTTCACACACAAAAAAATACTCTTAAAGCCTTTTCAAATCTTAAGGCAGACATGAATGAAATCTTGACAACAGTTTTAAAGGCTAATACTTACTGAGTATTCACTATGGGCCAGGCATTTTTTCTAAGTGTTTTTGCATGTTTCCTCACTTAATCCTCCCAATAGCCCAATGTAATAGTTACCATTACCCATATGTCATAGATGAGATGAAGTAGCATGCTCAAGGCCACGTAGCTCGTAAGTGCTAAAGTCACAATTTGAGGAGAGCCAGTCTGACTCCACAGTTGAACCAGTTTATTAATGCCATCTCCACTGTATGACACTGAAGCGTGACAGGGAAATTAAATATCTGTTTTTTCCTAAATACAAGGATTCATAATTTCCTCCAAACTAGTAGTTTTAAGTGAATATGGGTAGTCTTACTTTTGAAGCACTTGCTGTGGCCACTGCTTGGATATAACATAATCTATAATTTTACATTTGACCATAATTATAAGACCTATGCTTTACATGTTTTTTTGATTTTTTTTTTTTTAAGATTTTATTTCTTGGGGCGCCTCTTTCTTGGGTGGCTCAGTCGGTTAAGCGGCTGCCTTCGGCTCAGGTCATGATCCCGGGGTCCTGGGATCGAGCCCTGCGTTGGGCTCCCTGCTCAGTGAGAGCCTGCTTCTCCCCATCCCTCTGCCTGCCGCTCTGCCTACTTGTGCTCTCTCTCTGTCTCTCTGTCAAATAAATAAACAAAATCTTTAAAAAAAAAAAAAGATTTTATTTATTTATTTGTGAGAGAGAGAGAGTGAGAGAGCACAAGCAGGGAGAGCTGCAGGTAGAGGGAGAAGCAGGCTCCCTGCTGAGCAAGGAGCCTGATGTGGGACTCGATCCCAGGACTCTGGGATCATGACCTGAGCCGAAGGCAGACACTTAACCAACTGAGCCACCCAGGTGACCCTACATATTTCTTTTGTTTTAAGATTTTATTTATTTATCTGAAAGAGAGAGAGAACACAAGTGGAGGGAGGGGCAGAGGGAGAGAGAAAGGGTCAAACAGACTCCCTGCTGAGCGAGGATCCCAATAAGGGCCTCAATCCTAGGACCTTGAGATTATGACCTGAGCCAAAGTCAGACACTTAACCAACTGAGTCACCCAGGCACCCCACTTGCATTTTACCTGGTTTATTCCTTTCCAAACATGTATCTTTGGTGTTTGGGGCCAATTTTATACTATGTAAAAATTCAATAACACTTTTATGTTATAAAAACAGAAACTGAAAAAAAATGAACAAAAATTTTGCAGAAATTAAGCTGATCCTAAAATTCATATGAAAATACAAGGAATTCAGAATTTCCAAGATTATCCTGAAAATAAGAAAGTTGGAAGACTTACACTTCCGAATTTCAAATTTTACTACAAAGCTATAGTAATTAAGATAGTGTGGTACTGGCATGAGGATAGACATAAAGATAAATGGAATAGAACTGGGAGTCCGAAAATAAACCTTATATTTATGGTCAGTTGATTTTCAGCAAGAATGCCAAGACCATTCAATGGGGAAGGAATAGTCTTTGCAACAAACAGTGCTGGAACAACTGGATATCCACATGAAAAAAAAGGAATATGGACACTTATCTTACATCTTATACAAAAATCAACTCAAAATGAGTAAAAACAAAAAAACCCAAATGTAAGAACTAAAACTATAAAACCCTTAGAGGGAAGTATAAGTGAAAAATCTTTTAACCTTGGATTAAGCAATGGTTTCTTAAATATGACACAAACAACCAAAGAAAATAGAAAATAGATAAATTGGACTCTATCAAAATTAAAACCATTTGTGTTTCAAATGGCACCATCAAGAAAGTGAACAGAATGGGAGGAAATGTTTGTAAGTCATATATCTGATAAAGGACTTGTATCCAGAATATGCAAAGAACTCTTCCAACTCAATAATATAAAGACAAATAACCCAATTTAAAATGAGCAAAGAATTTGAATATATACTTCTCCAAAGAAAATATACAAATGGCCAACAAGCACATGAAAATATGGTCAACATCATTAGTCACTAGGAAAATGCAAATCAAAACCATAGTAAGGTACCACTTTGTACACACTGGATGGCTAAAATGAAAAAGACAGGCAGCAACAAGCATTGTTGAAGAAGTAGAAAAATTGGAACCTTCATACAGTGCTGGTGGGATTGTAAAATGATATAGCACATTGGACAACAGTTTGGTAGTTCCTTAAATAGCTAAACACAGAGCTACCGCATGACCAGCAGTTACACTCTTAGGCATATACCCAGGAGAAATGAAATGAAAACAAGTGTCCGCACAAAATTGTGTACACAGATGTTCACAGCATTATACATGATAGCCCGAAAGCAGGAACAACCACTGTCCATCAACTGATGAATAAACAAAATGTGGTATATCCATCAAATGGAATATTATTAAACCACAAAAAAGAATGAAGCGCTGATACATGCCACAAGTTTTGAAAGTAGCATGCTTAAGTGAAAGGAATCAGATACAAAGGCCACATCTCTGTAGGAGTCCATTTATATGAAATGTCTGCAAATCCATACAAACAGAAAGCAGATTAATTAATAGGTACAGGGTTTCTTTTTAGAATAACGAAAATATTCTGGATTTTGATAGTGGTCATCATTCACAACTCAGTGAATATATTAAAAATCACTGAACTGTATACTTCAAATGGGTGAATTACATCTTAATAAAGCTGTTACTTAAAAAAAGATCCATGAGACACCACTTCATACCCACTAGGATAATAGTCAAAAAGACATTAGATTTTCATATGTAATCTGATTCCCCTAAATCACCTTAAATATTATAAAATTCGGACTTTTGAACATCAGTTGACAAGCACGTTGAGCTCTGAGACGATGCTGCCTGCCAGCTAATGTCACAATCTTTGTGTAGCAGCTTATACAATATTGGATTTTATATTTCATTTCCCCTTATTTCGTAAACATGACAGGAAAATAGAAAAATGAAAGTGCTAAAAGTCATGGTAAGAAATGTAGGTCTTTGCCCCTTAATTTGATATAATTAATATAAAGATAGAAATAATTATTAGCCTCAGGGCGCCTGGGTGGCTCAGTCAGTTAGGTGGCCGACTCTGGATTTCAGCTCAGGTCATGATCTCAGGGTCCTGGGATCCAGCCCCATGTCGGGTTCAGCTGTTAGTGAGGAGTCGGCTTGAAGATTCTCTCGCTCCCTCTCCCACTGCCCTTCCCCCTGTTCGTGCACTCTCTCTCTAAATAAATAAATATTTTTTAAAAAAGAATTATTAGCCTCAACGAAATGCTCACTTTGTCAGTCAACTATATGTTTGACTATAAAAGAATAAAAATAAAGGACATCTATGAAATGCTGTAACTATATCATCCAAGATCATGTCAAGCTAATATGATTAAAAATCATTTTACAATGCTTTTAACTCTCTTAGAACCTTCCTTAAAACATTGTTTGGAAACATCTATGGTTCAATTCCTTGAGATTCAACTATTTTAGTATTTATAGGGTCAAATATACAAAAATAAGAGTCTCTCTAAGTACAGGCATGAAACTGGCCAAGCACAGTGGGTCAGTTTTAGGAACCAGTCACAAGACACAAAAAAAAGACTACCATGCAAATCAGAGGGCTTCAGACAATGTTAGCATACAAACCAAAATGTAGTAGACTGATAAGTGGTGGCTCTCTCCATCAAACACAATTTTTTTTTAAAGATTTATTTACTCATTTTGAGAGAGAAAGCACACGTGGCAGGGAGAGGGAGAGGAGTCTTAAGCGGACTCCATGCTGAGCACAGAGCCCAGTGTGGGGCTCAATCTCATGACCCTGAGATCACAACCTGAGCTGAAACCAAGAGGCAGATGCTTAACCAACTGTGCCACCCAGATGCCCCCAAACACAATTAAATTTAAAAAACAAGAATCAAAATTCAACCTATTAGACATGCTTAATGTAAACATGAACACGAAACAGAAGGGAATGTGGACAATTGAAAGTAATATATGTATTTTTTTAAGATTTTATTTTCAAGTACTAGACCCAGTGTGGGGCTCGAACCCACAACCCCAAGATCAAGAGTCAACATGCTCCACTGACTGAGCCAGCCAGGCACCTGAAAGTATATGCTAAGAGAACAGACGCGTGAGGTGAATTCTTTTTTCTGTGATATCTACTTAAAGTATTTTGAAAATAATTTAAATATATATGTGCATCTTTCCATTAAAACCCTCTGATTATTAACTAGACTCCTGACCATAAACTCTCTTGACCTGTTCCATTATGTGATCATCCAAGTCCCAGGACTCTTATTGTTACCTTAATCCCAGATCTAATTCCCCATCTTAGATTCATTAATTATAATTTAATATAAGTAAATTGATCACAATTATGCTGAGTAAATAGCAAGTAGTATGTAAATATTAGTTATAGGGATGCCACATTGCATAACTCCAGGTAGTGCCATTCACATAACATATACCAAAGATAGTGTCCCTTGGGGCACCCAGGTGGCTCAGTCGTTAAGCGTCTGCCTTCAGCTCAGGTCATGATCCCAGGGTCCTGGGATCGAGCCCCGCGTCGGGCTCCCTGCTCTGCAGGAAGCCTGCTTCTCCCTCTCCCACTCCCCCTGCTTGTGTTCCCTTTCTCACTGTCTCTCTCTCTCTGTCAAATAAATAAAATCTTAAAAAAAAAAAAAAAGATAGCGTCCCTTGGAGTTATGCAGCATGGCAGCCCATATCCAATTCCTGGGATTGGTCAGTATTTACTTTCTTCCAAAGCCTACATCAAATTTTAAATCATCCCAGCCTACAAGGCTTTTTAATTCACTTTTTTAACTCATATTTTTTAAATCTGTGTCAGTTTACTATGCTTTATTTGCCTGTGAATTTTCTAATTTTGTTTACCTTTTCTACTTATAACATCTTTTAAACCCATGAATTCCCAATTCTTGTTAACTCATATTAGTATAAGATATACAAAAACATTTATAATTATTAATTTAATTTTCAATAATTTAAATGGAAGAGAATTCTCCGTGGAATTTTATGTTTTACTCTTGAATGACAGTATCCGGACTGTTGACTTAAAATAAGGGAAGAGCTAGTAGGAAAAATAACTTAAGATGGTGGAAGAGGAGAATCCTGAGCTCACCTCCTCACACAGACATACCAGGGCTGCACAGAGATATACAGCAACTCTCTCTGAGAACAGCCTGAAGACTGGAAGAACAGCTTTTCCACAGCTAAAGGCATAAAGAAAAAGACCACATCAAGAAGAGTGGTAGGGGCAGAGATGCCCTCTGGTCAGGACCCACAACCCCAGTGTGGCAACCCACAAGTGGAAGGATATCACAGGTGCA
Organism: Halichoerus grypus; assembly: GCF_964656455.1. Classification (NCBI taxonomy): domain Eukaryota; kingdom Metazoa; phylum Chordata; class Mammalia; order Carnivora; family Phocidae; genus Halichoerus; species Halichoerus grypus. The sequence goes on from NC_135716.1 coordinate 137,395,780, forward strand.
GAGTTGCTCCCCGAGGAGTGAGGGGTTCAAGCCCCACATTAGGCACCTCCCGCCCTGAGGACCTGCACTGGAGAGACTAGCCTCCATAACATCTGGCTTTGAAAATCAGCAGGGATTAATTCCAGGAGCTTTGAAAATCAGTGGGGCTTAACTCCAGGACAGCCAGAAAGCTATAGGAAATCAAGACTCTGCTCTTAAAGGGTCCATGCACAAACTAACTCCAAGACCCAGCACAGAGGCAGGAGTTTGAAAAGTGCCTGGGCTATACATGAATATTTATTGACTAATTTTAGGACAAGTGCTAGAGGGGCAAGGATCTGTAGGAACTTTCTCTGGGAACAGAAGCACTGGTGGGTACCATTGTTCTTGCCCTCCTACTTAGGCCAACATTGGTGGGTACCAATTCTGACATTCTCCATCTACATTGCTAGCACCATTCACCCTGCCCTGGCATTCTCCTGCAGACCCACCCCACCCAACCTGCCTACCCTGGCTGGCACTCCTCCAAAGCAGCCCCTGTCCCATAGGATGGGGATAGCTCTGCCCACCAGCAAGCCCACAAGAGTAGTGGCCAGGCCTTGCAGGAAGCCACATTGGGTCTAGCCCTGCCCACAAGTGCACCCATCTCAGTCTCAGCCAACCACAAGAGAGCACACATATAGTCTACACAGGGGACAGGGGACACCCTCAGAGTGCCTGGTTCTGATGACCAGGAGGGATTGCACTTCTAGGCCCCACAGAACACCTTCTATATAAGGCCACTCCCTCAAGACCAGGAAATTTGTTGATCTACCTAATATATAGAAAGTCAGGATAAATGAAGAAACAGAGGAATATGTTCCAAATGAAAGAACAAGACAAAACCTTAGAAAAAGAACTAAAAGTGGAGATAAGCAAACTACCTGATAAAGAGTTCAAAGTAATGGTCCTAAAGATGCTCACGAAATTCAGCAGAAGGGATGAACACAGTGAGAACTTCAACAGAGAAAGAAGATACATTTTTTTAAAAAGTTAGAGCTGAGGGGTGCCTGGGTGGCTCAGTCGTTAAGTGTCTGCCTTCGGCTCAGGTCATGATCCCAGGGTCCTGGGATCGAGCCCCACATCAGGCTCCCTGCTCAGCGGGAAGCCTGCTTCTCCCTCTCCCACTCCCCCTGCTTGTGTTCCCTCTCTCGCTGTGTCTCTCTCTGTCAAATAAATACAATCTTTAAAAAATAAAAATAAAAAATAAAATAAAAAGTTAGAGCTGAAGAATACAATAACTGAAATGGAAAATACACTAGAGGGAATCAATAGCAGATTAGAAGATGCATAAGAATCAGTGATCTGGAAGACAGGGTGGTGGAAATTATCCAAGCTAAAAAGCAAAAAGAATTTTAAAAAATGAAGATAGTTTAAGGGACCTCTAGAAAAACACCAACCATACTAACTAACATGCATGTTATAGGGGTCCCAAAAGGAGAACAGAGAGTGAAAGGGGAAGAAAACTTATTTGATGAATTAATAGCTGAAAAGTTCCCTAACCTGGGAAAGGAAACAGACATCCAGGTCCAAGAAGTACAGAGAGCTCCAAACAATATGAATGAAAGAAGTCCACACCAGGACACATAATAATTAAAATGTCAAAAATTAAAGAATCTTGGGACGCCTAGGTGGCTCAGTCAGTTAAGCATCTGCCTTCGGCTCAGGTCATGAGCCCAGGGTCCTGGGATCGAGTCCCACATCAGGCTCCCTGCTTAGCCTGCCTCTCTCTCCCTGCTTAGCAGGGAGCCTGGTTCTCCCTCTGCCTGCTGCTCCCCCTGCTTGTGTACTCTCTCTCTCTGAAAATAAATAAAATCTTTTTAAAAAAATTAAAGAATCTTAAAAGCAGCAAGAGAAAAGCCAACTAGTTATGCAAGGGAATACTCGTAAGACTATTGGCTGATTTTTCTTGGCTGATTTTTCAGCAGAAAATTTGCAGGCCAGAAAAAAGTGGCATGATATATTCAAAGTATTGAAAGAAAAAAACTTACAACCAAGAATATTCTACCTGGCATGATTATCATTCAGAATTGAAGGAGAACTAAAGAGTTTCCCAGGCAAACAAAAGTTAAAGGAGTTCATCACTCTAAACCAGATTTATAAGAAATGTGAAAAAGGCCACAACTAGAAGTAAGAAAATTATGAAAGAAGAAAATCTCACTGGTAAAAGCAAACATATAGTAAATGCAGTGGATCAACCACTTGTAAAGTTAATATGAAGATTAGAAAACAAGAGTAGCACCTTTCTACTTGCTAGATGGGATGCTGCCCAATTCATGGATCATCAAATAAAGCCAATTAGATCTTCAAAAAAAAAAAAAAAAAAGACACAAGTAGTCAAATCAATTACATTTACAATAATTAGTTAAGGGATACAATAAAAAGATATAAAATACGACATACAGAAAACGTAGAAGGGGGTGTGAAAATGTAGTGCTTTTAGAATGTGTTTGACAGTATGGCAGATCCACAAATAGTTAAAAATAGAACTACCCTACAGTCCAGCAATTGCACTACTAGGTATTTACTCAAAGGATAGAAAAATATGCATTCTGCCCCTCCCCCCACTCATGCATGCATTCTTGCCTTCTGTCTCTCTAAAACAAATAAATCTTTTTTTAAAAAAAAGATGTATCATTAAAAAAATATTTGAAGGGATACATGCACCTCAATGTTTATAGCAGCATATCAATAATAGCCAAATTATAGAGAGAGCCCAAATGTCCATCAACTGACGAATGGATAAAGATGTGGTGTGTGTGTGTGTATATATATATATACACACACACATATACACAATGGAATATTACTCAGCCATAAAGAAGAATGAAATCTTATATTTGCAATGAAGTAGATGGAGCTAAAGAGTGTTATGCTAAGTGAAATAAGTCAGAGAGAGACAAATACCATGTGATTTCACTCATATGTGGAATTTGAGAAACAAAACGGATGAACATGGGGTGGACGGGGAGAGGCAGGCAAACCATAAAACAGACTCTTAACTATAGAGAACAAACTGAGGGTTGCTGGATGGGATGTGGGCAGGGAGATGGGTTGCGTGGGTGATGGGTATTAAGGAGGGCACTTGTGATGAGCACTTGGTGTTGTATGTAAGTGATAAATCACTAAATTCTATACCTGAAACTAATATTACACTATATGTTAAATGACTGGAATTTAAATAAAAACTTGGAGAAAAAAGGAAAAAAACTTGTATTTTATATGTTTATTCTATAATTTTTTAATTCAGTATTTACTCAATACACATTCTGAGATTTTTATATTAAAAAATAGAATGTGTTCAAACTTATATGACCATCAACTTAAAATAGACTGTTGTATACAGTGGATATTATATATGAATCTCATGGTAACCACAAACCAAGACCTATAATAGATCCACAAAAATAAAAAAAAAGGAATCCAAGCATAACACTAAAGAAAGTCATAAATTATAAGGGAAGCGATCAAGAAAAAAGGAACAGAGAAGAACTACAAAAACAACCAGAAAACAATGAATAAAATAAGTACATACCTATCAATAATTACTTTAAATGTAAATGGATAAAATGCTCCAATGAAAAGACACAGGGTGACTAAATGGGTAAAAAAAACAAGACCTATCTATATGCTACCTACAAGTCACTTCAGACCTAAAGACACATACAGACTGAAAATAAAAAGATGGCAAAAGATATTCTATGCAAATGAATAAATTTAAAAAGCTGGAGTAGCACTACTTCTTTCAGACAAAACAGACCTTAAAACAAAGACTGTAACAAGAGAGGGCGCCTGGGTGGCTCAGTCGATTAAGTGCCCACCTTCAGCTCGGGTCATGATCCCAGGGTCCTGGGATCGAGTCCCGCATCGGGCTCCCTGCTCAGCAGAGAGCCTGCTTCTCCCTCTCTCTCTGCCTGCCTCTCTGCCTACTTGTGCTCTCTATCTCTCTGTCAAATAAATAAATAAAATCTTTAAAAAAAAAAAAAAAGACTGTAACAAGAGACAAAGGTATTACATAATGATAAAAGGATCAATCCAACAAGAGGATATAACAATTGTAAATACCAACTTAGGAGCACCTAAATATATAAAGCAAATATTAATAGGCAAAAAAGGAGAAACAGAGTAATATAATAATAGTAGGTGACTTTAAGACCCCATTTGCATCACTGATACTGGCAGAAAATCCATAAGGAAGCAGTGACTCTGACACATTAGACAAGATGGGGTTCCCAAATACAGAATATTCCATCCAAAAACAGCAGAATACACATTCTTTTCAAGTGCCCATGGAACATGCTCCAGGATAGATCATGTTGGGCCACAAAACAGTCTCAGTAAATTTAAGATTGAAATCATATCAAGTATCTTTTCCAACCACAATGGTATTAAACTAGAAATTAATTACAAGAAAAAAACTGGAAAAAATATAAACATATGGAGGCTAAACAACATGCTATGAAACAACCAATAAGTCAACAAAGAAAGCTAAGAGGAAATCAAAAATATTTGGAGACAAATGAACATGGAAACACAATGTTCCAAAATTTATGGGTCACGGCAAAAGCAGTTCTAAAAAGGAAGTTGATAGTGATACAGGCCTACCTCAAGAAACAAGAAAAATCTGAAATAAACAATCTAACCGTACAACTAAAGGAACAAGAAAAGAAGAAAAAAAAAGCCCAAAGTTAGCAAAGGGAAGGAAATAATAAAGATTAGAGTGGAAATAAATAGAGATGGAAGAAGGAAGGAAGGAAAGAGGGAGGGAGGGAAGGAAGGAAGGAAGGAAAGAGGGTAGGAAGGAAAGAGAGAAGGAAAAGAAAAAGAAAATCAACTAAACTAAGAGCTAGTTTTGAAAAGATAAATAAAATTGATAAACCTTCGCCAGATTCATCAGGAGAAAAAAAGGGAGAGGACTTAAAATCAGAAACGAAAAAGTTACAAATGACACCACAGAAATACAAAGGATTATAAGGAACTATTACAAACAACTATATGGCCATAAACTGGACAACCTACAAGAAATGGATAATGGATAAATTCCTTGAAACATACAATCTTCCAATATTAAATTAGGAAGAAATAGAAAATCTGAACAGACCAATTTACTGGTAATGAAATTGAATTAGTAATCAGCAAACTCCCAGCAAACTGAAGTCTGGGACCAGATGGCCTCAAAGATGAATTCTACCAAACATTTTTTTAAAGATTTTATTTATTTATTTATTTATTTATTTATTTATTTATTTATTTATTTTATTTATATTTAAGAGAGAGAGAAAGTGGGGAAGGAGGGGCAGAAGGAGGAGAGAATCTCATGCCTACTCCCCACTGAGTGTGTAGCCTGACACATGGCTCAATCCCACGACCCCAAGGTCATGACCTGAGCTGAAATCAAATCAGATGCTTAACCAACTGAGCCACCCAGTTGCCCCTCTACCAAACATTTAAAGAAGAATTAATACCTATCCTTCTCCAACTATTCAAAAAAAAATTGAAGAGCAAGGAACACTTCCAAATTCATTCTGCAAGACGAGCATTACCCTGATACTAAAGCCAAAGACACACACACACACACATACATACATACATACATACGTACATACATACATTCCAGGCCAACATCCTTCATGAATATAGATGCAAAAATCCTCAACAAAATATTAGCAAACCAAATTCAACAATACTTTATTTTTTTTTAAGATTTTTTATTTTTCAGAGAGAGAGAAATAGAGGGGGAGAGAGAGAGCACAAGCAGGAGGAGGGAGCAACAGGCAAAGGGAGAAGCAGGCTCCCTGCTGAGCAAGGAGCCCAATGTGGGACTCATCCCAAGACCCTGGGATCATGACCTGAGCTGAAGGCAGACACTTAACTGACTGAGCCACCCAGGTGTCCCTCAATAATACTTTAAAAGTATCATACACCATGATTAAGTGAGATTATTCCAGGAATATAAGGATGGTTTAATATCTGCAAATCAATCAATGTGATGCACCACATTAACAAAATGAAGGATAAAAATCATATGATCATCTCAATAGATGCAGAAAAAGCATTTGACAAAATCCAACATCCATTTATGATAAAAACTCTCAACTAAGTTGGTAGAGAGGGAACATACCTCAATATAAATAAAGGCTATATGTGACAAACCCACAGCTAACAACATACTCAATGGTGAAAAGCTGCAAGCTTTTCCTAAGATCAGGAACTAGACAAGACTGCCCACTCTTGCCACTTTCATTCAACAGAGTACTGGGAGTCTCAGACACAGCATTCAGACAGGAAAAAGAAATAAAAGGCATCCAAGTGGTAAGGAAAAAGTAAAACTGTCACTATTTGCAGATAACATGATACTGTATATGGAAAACCCTACAGACTTCACCAAAAATACTACTGGAACTAATAAATGAATTCAGCAAAGTTGCAGGATACAAAACTAATATGCAGAAATTTGTTATGTTTCTATACGCTAACAACAAACTATCATAAAGAGAAATTAAGAAAACAATCCTATTTATAACTGCACCAAAAAGAATAAAATACCGGGGCTCCTGGGTGGCTCAGTCGTTAAGCATCTGCCTTTGGCTCAGGTCATGATCCCAGGGTCCTGGGATCGAGCCCCGCATCGGGCTCCCTGCTCAGCGGGAAGCCTGCTTCTCCTGCTCCCACTCCCCCTGCTTGTGTTCCCTCTCTCGCTGTGTCTCTCTCTGTCAAATAAATAAATAAAATCTTTAAAAAAAAAAAAAAAGAATAAAATACCTAGGAATAAATCTAACCACAGAGGTGAAAGACCTGTACTCTGAAAACTATAAGACATTGATTAAAGAAACAGAAGATCACACAAATAAATGGAAACACATACCATACTCACGGACTGGGAGAATTAACACTGTCCATACTACCCAAAGCAATCTACAGATTCAATGCAATCCCTATCAGTAGCATTTTTCACAGAACTAGAACAAATAATCCTAAAACTTGTATGAAACCACAGAATACCACCCCCATAGCCAAAGCAATCGAGAAAAAACAAAGCAGGAAGTATCACACTCTCAGATTTCAAACTATATTACAAAGCTATAGGAATCAAAACTGTATGGTACTGGAACAAAACCAGACACATAGAACAATGGAACAGAATAGAGAGCCCAGAAATAAACCCACACTTACATGGTCAGTTAATCTATGATAAAGGAGACAAGTATATACAATGGGGAAAAGACGGTCTCTTCAATAAATGGTGCTGGGAAAACCGAACAGCTACATGCAAAAGAATGAAACCAGACCAGTTTTTTTACACCATATACAAAAATAAACTCAAAATGGGTTAAAGACCTAAATGTATGAACTGAAGTCATAAAACTCCTAAAAGAAAACATAGACAATAAACTCTTGAACATTGGTCCTAGAAATATTTATTTTGGCTCTGTCTCCTCAGGCAATGAGAACAAATGCAAAAATAAATAATTGGGACTACATCAAATTAAAGAGCTTTTGCACAATGAAGGAAACTGTCAACAAAATAAATAGGGAACCTACTGAAGAGATGGCAATATTTGCAAATAATGTATCTGATAAAGGGTTAATATCCAAAATTTATAAAGAATTCATATAACTCAACACCAAAAATACAAACAATCCAATTAAAAAATGGGCAGGGGACCTGAACAGACATTTTTCCAAGACATACAGGTGGCCAACAGGCATATGAAAAGGTGCCAATATCACTAATCATCAGGGCAATGCAAATAAAAGACACAATGAGATTATTACTTCACACCTGCCAGAATGGCTAGTATCAAAAAGACAAGAAATAACAAGTGTTGGAGAAGACACGGAGAAAAGGGAACCCTCCTACACTGTAAATTGGTGCAGCCACTATGAAAATTCTTCAAAAAATTAAAAAATAGAAATACCAAAAAAAAAAAAAAAAAAATAGAAATACCATACCACTTAGCAATTCCACTTCTGGGTATTTATATCCAAAGAAAACAAAAACACTAATCCAAAAAGAATAGCAAAATACAGAAGTGTCCATCAATAGATGAATGGATAAAGATGTGATAAATACATATGTGTGTATATATATCAGAGAAAGACAAATAACATATGGTCTCACTTATATGTGGAATCTAAAAAACAAAATAAATGAACAAAACAGAAACATATTCATAAATACAGAGAACAAACAGGTGGTTGCTGGAGCAAAGGGGGGATGGGGCAAGTGGCAAAATAGGTGAAGAGCATTAAGAGGTACAAACTTCCAGTTGTAACACAAGTCATGTGAATGTAAAGTACAACATAGGGCATGTAGTCAACAATATTGTAATAACTTTGATGACAGATGGTAACTACACTTTTATCATGGTGATCATTTCATAATGTATATAAATGTTGAATCACTATGTTTTGCACCTGAAACTAATATAATATTGTATGTCAACTATACTTCAATATATAAATAAATAAGGAAAGATTGAGTTTCTAAATTTCTGGAGGAATTGGTTACAGAGTAGCATAGTAATTTTCCTGCCTAATAACATACATGTATTCTTCACTTTTAATATATTTTTCTTATTATGAGAGAATAAGTGAAATTTTATAACTAGTTGTGAATGTTTTGGGCCATTGCTTGCCACCAATAATGTTGAGGAGGACTATAAAAATGAAAGAGAAGAAAATGCTAATTCAAAAATGTGTCTGCAATACTGAATGTAAATATTTTTCAAAGCTTATAGGCAAGGAGAAAGTCTTTATATAACCATGAAAACCACATAAAAATGCTTAAGATTTCTAAACTAAGATTCAAACTATAAAATGATATAAAATTTATATTTTGGAATAGGATGAGATGTTTCTAATTTTTTCTGGTCTAATGTTTCACTTTTTCAAAAATTCAGTATCTCAAAATATTCAGTCTAAATGCTCAACTGAATATAATACACTAAATTGTGGTGATTGGCAGTACTGAGGCTATAATAAATAATGCACAATATTTATTCTCCTAAAATTTTTTAAAGAAATTTACTCTTCTTTTTATAGAAAATAGTAATCCCTTAATCCTTTTCAAGAAATTGCCTCTATCAATATATTTTGGATATTTTAACTAAAAATTCTAGTTTCCTCCTTATGTCTATTTCAGTGGAAATTCATATAGCTATTTAATATTTTCAAAGTGTTTTCTCATTATCTGTTCTTTCTCTTATTTCCTATTTCTGGAAAATTCTTAGAGTGTGCTTTTTTTGGTTATATTTGAATATATAGTCAAAAAGACTTAGGTATACAATGCAAGCCATTGAAGGTGATCTGTGATAAAGCATGAAAATGAAACTTTCCCAGTTCCAAAATAATTAGCAGAGAAAAGGGGGGGGACCTAGATTATATGATTTGACCAGAAATACAGTGCTTTCCAGCCTGCAATGATAGAAAGTGACTAGAGATCTCTAAAAAATTAAGATTTCTGACCTAACACTGGATATATTATATAGATAAGTCATTTTTGCTCTTTTATTCCTTTAATTCTTCTAAAAACAAGATGGAATTAACATATATACTTTTAGATATGCTTGCCCTTGGACAATGCTAAGGTTAACAGAACACAAAAGTGACCTAAATTTTTAATCCTATAAAGTTGTCTTCTCAATAATACAGATTTAATGGGGTTAGTTTAATATAAAAACAGAAAAATGAGTACCTCGGGGAAATCCTTTTGGATATACTTGTACTGTAAAGGATCTTTTCATTCACTCATCCAGCAAATGACTCTCAACATTGCCTGCTGGTGGTTAATATATTGACAAAAGGGGATTCAAAGTGTCAAATCTTATGAGGAAGAGAGAAAAGAAACCTTCACCATCAAAAAGTCACATTAAGAATTTTAAAAATTCATTTCTGAAATGTTAATGGTAAAACTAGTATCTTAATATTGATGTCCAAATGCAAGATCCTCCTATAATAATTCTAACAGAACACCCATCTTAGTACCTTGTCTTTTTTTTTTTTTTTTTTTACTTTCCTTTATTCCAGGCTGAAAGAGATCATCCATAAGCTTTATTGACCAAGTTTACTGGCTGTCAGAACTTGAAATGAAATCTGTGTTCAAAACAAAGTCTGAAACCAGAATATACAGGACCTCTATTCTAAATCTAATGATGTAGTTTTGTTGCTGCCTTTCCAATAAAAGATTAGCACAACTTTTGGCTGGTCCTCAGCTGAAGTTGAATAAACAGGCAAGATAAATCAATCAGCCTATCTCGATTTTCATGAATGCATACATTCATTCATACACAATATTGAATACTTTTTATGTGCATATTATGCTGATCATATCCGATCCTACACATTTATTCTCAGTCATGGGGATAACTGTGTTCAAGATTGGTTTGTTTTGTCTGTACAGTATTCTGAGTATTTTCAATGTAATTCAATGTAAAGGAAGTTTCTGCCTCCTCTCACCTCAACTTTGGCCAGGTCTAATTATAACCTACTTAAAATGATCCCCAAAGATGGTGAGAAAATAACAGAATGCAATAGTATAAGTCTAAACTTTTATATAGTTCTTGTAAGAGAATACTTACAATCAGTTCTGATTCATTTGAAGGTATGGGTACTCTCATTTGATGTGTTTGTTGTAAAATCCTGTGAATACTGCAGGTGTATATAAAGAACAAACTGCAATAATTTAGACGAGACAACTGCAGTGCATAAAATCGGGCATACTACTGGTTTCTTATTCCTATAATGCTTTGACATTCTAGGAAAATTAGTACTGGACTTAATTTGTCTAGATTTTATCTGGAGTAAAGGAAAATTTTAGATTTCAGGCCATTTATATCAATTCAATAAACTGTCCTCATAGGGAAATGCCAAACCTGATTTCTCTCATCAGACATACTAAAGCAATCTGCCCCCTCTGTTTCAGTTTTGCATGCAACTCTAAACCTAACAAACAGGCTTTCTGATGGAAGAGATCAGTGACTTTAAATGATACACAATTTTATGTCTTTATAAGTCACCTTTCCACACTGAAACATGAAAGCTCCATAAAATAAGTTAATATTTTGCTTTCAGAGAAACAATATTACTTGCCTTCATTATAAATAAATAGACTTCATATGAGACAATGATTTTTTTCAAATTAAAGAACTAAAATAATCCTATTAAAACCAAACAAAGGTATTTTATGTTCTCACATCTTTATTAAAGTACAAAATCCTGGCTGAATAATAACTCTTATATTTTTATATCACAAATTTGCCTTTCAGTAACACATAATACACTTAAGGCAGATTTACCTTATAAATAGACTCAACTTCTAAACACCACTACACTGATTTATACAAATAGCAAAAATCACATAGAGGAGCATCTACTGATATCCTTCTTAGTACTTATCTTTAGGTTTAAAAACTCCATAGTAAGCAGAATTCCCATAAAATTCCATTTTTGAGACAGGAAACAAACAACTGCTACTATCTCAAAATTGCCTTTATCTGATTTGATTGGATGAAGTTAATATTAATAACATAACCTTCAAATTTCTGGGGAAAACCAATACTTTATATTCACTCCTCAGAGAAGGCTTGATAGCAAGCAAAATGAGGAGCCATTATAAAATCATATTGCTAAGTATTACATTAACTCACAATTCTACTTATATAATTGTATGCATATCACAGCTAACAATTGCTATTTAATATATCCAGATACATCCATAAGTATCCTTTGGCTGCATTAATAACAGAGGCTATGCAGCACTCAAGATTCATTCTCTGGTCTTCTGGTTGTTAGTATAAATAGGAGCTTTTGAACCTATTTGGTGATCCCAATTTTGGCGCCTATATCAAAAACCTTCAGGAGACTAGTGGCCTCAGGTGGAAGAATTTGAAGACTGGAAGGCTTATAGTTAAGTTAGAGTTATCGTTAGCAGATCTTAGGGAAAGAGGAATGCAGCCAGAATCACTTGATATTTATTAGAAATAAAGATTCATTAAATCATTTCTCCTTCAGAAAAATATCTTTAAAACTTGTATATTTCCAAATGTTCTTTTTTTAAAGAACATATAAAATTAAGATATTTGTGAAAATAAGCCGGTTTCAAGTAAACTTGTTTCTCTTCATTGTTCCCCCTGCAGAAGAGTTCTTCTCAACAAGCACAAATGTACTAATCTTTAGAGCAAGACAAATTCTTCTGTGCTAAATCTTTTCAATCTTTTCTTTTCATCCTCTGAGAAAAGGTCTTCTTCATTGGTTGTAGTAGATGTAAAATCATAGTCTCTGGAATGACCATTTACAAAAGTAAATAAGGGATATCTCTCTTTAGAAGAAATTTTCAGCATCTGTAACAGAAAGTACAGAAAAATCCCTTACTGGATGCAAGAGTGCATAGTAGGACCACATGATGAAGTCTAATGTTTTAGCCCTGAATCTCTCTTGTTAGTTTCTCTCATTTACATTTATCCAGTACCACTGTTTCACTGTTCTGGCTAAAAGACAAAAAGTTCATCAGCATTGTAGAGTTTACTTATAGCTAAATACTTGCTTCTCCATTAAGAGTAGACCATCAAAAATTAAGTACATTATCATTCCCATCCTACCCCCCTCAAAGTAAGTCTTCTAATCACCTTCTGACTTAAAGGTTTACTAAAGAACCAAGATTTATCTTCTTTTGGTAGTAATAGACAATAAAACAAAATGGTATCACTGACTATAGTAAAATATTGTGAAAGACTGGGACCATTACACAGAAGAAAAACCATTAAACTGAGTCAGAAGGTTCATTCTAATCTCAATTCTACAACTTACCTTGATGAGCCCTTGGACAAAATTACTCTACCTGACTATCATCTACAAAATGCAGCAAAAGATACCCAATCTCCTTACCTCAGAGGATTGTTAAATTGACCAAAAGCAATAATAAAAAGTTATTTTTAAAAATTGAGTCTTTTCAGAGTCACGTATTTGAAAAAATATTTCTGCAGTAATTTGGTAAACATGAAAAATAGTGTTCTTATACATAGTAATAATCCATACCTTACATATTACCTTCTTAAAGCTACATAATTCAGAAGTGAAAAAAGTAGTACCTGGAATTTTGTGGGGAGACCAACAACCTTTATAACCTCTATCAATTTTGGATTTGTTAACAATCCAACAACCCATTCTAAACCACCTTAAATCTTTCTGTTAAATAAGTTCTATTAAAAAATTAAAAGAATTTTCATCAAAAATGAATCAAATTTTTGAATGACATTTTGATAGAAACAAACTTTTCTATAGATAACAAGGACCTATAAGGATTCTGAAAAGTTTATGTGAATTATAGAGAATGCTGAAAAAATATCAACAGTATTTACACATCATTAATCATGATCAATTAATTATAATTTGTTTCTAAAGGATAACTTCAGGGGTAAAAACTAAATTCTCCCAAATGTCAATATTCAACTGAAGGATCATCAAATTCTTATATATTACATTTATAGATTCTCTTAAAATGTGGCTAAAATAAATATGTAGCCCCAGCATACAGATACAGTGTTAAACTTAAAATATTTCAATGAGACAGTTAATATGAAATACATTTTTTAAATTGAATGAGAATGAACCATTTAAAAACAATCAAGTACTTAGAAAAATTAGATGTAATGAAAATCATAACCGATAATTCATATTGCTCTCCTAAAGTATACATTGCTCAAATTTATTTTATTTACACTCTACAAAATAAAAAAGGGAAGAAAGAAGGAAAAGTGCAGAAAATAAAAATAATGTGATCAAGCCTCTTTCACCTCCAGCCAATGGCTGGAATACAGTTGAAAATTGTTGTCATTTTATGTTCATTTAATGTCACTTGTTAAAGTCCAGTATCTAATGGGCACTGTATCATTTTCAAATCAGCACAACAAAGCTAATATTATCATCTCTTCATCCTTTCTTTCAAGATCAATAAAGAAGTCATTTAGGTTTATTAGTGGGTCATCAACTAAGATTCAAATCTGTGACCCAGGGCAAAATGTCAGAAAGGGGCCCTTTGTCCTTTAATTACAAAATGTACCTACTTTTTGCAAACTCACTCATAGTGTAAGGCCCCCTTATGTGTATTTATTGATTTAGGCTTTGAGAATTACAGTTTTTCTAACTTTTCTTGATTTATTTAAAATATTTTAAAGATTATCAAATGAAAAATATATTAAAGGTTTACTCAAATGAACTGATACTTATGTCCACACAAAAACTTGCTTTATTCAAAATGGCCAAAACTTGGAAGCAACAAAGATGTCCTTCAGTAGGTGAATGTATAAATAAATTGGTACATCCAGACAATGGAATATTACTCAGCACTAAAAAGAAATGAGCTATCAAGCCATAAAAAACATGGAGGAGGGCGCCTGGGTGGCTCAGTTGGTTAAGCGACTGCCTTCGGCTCAGGTCATGATCCTGGAGTCCCTGGATCGAGTCCCGCATCGGGCTCCCTGCTCAGCAGGGAGTCTGCTTCTCCCTCTGACCCTCCCCCCTCTCATGTGCTCTCTCTCATTCTCTCTCTCTCAAATAAATAAACAAAATCTTTAAAAAAAAAAAAAAAATGGAGGAACCTTAAGTGCATATCACTAAGTGAAAGAAGACAATTTGAAAAGGCTACAAACTGTAAGATTCCAACAATATGATGTTTGGGAAAAGACAAAATTATGGAGGTAGTAAAAAGACCAGTGGTTACCAGGGGTTAATAGGAAGGGAGAGATAAATAGGTGGAATACAAAAAATTTTTAGGGCAGGAAAACTATTCTGTATGATACCATAATGGTGGCTACATATCATTATACATCTTTCCAAAACCACAGAATATATAATACCAAGAGTGAACCGTAAGGTAAACTATAGACTTTGGGTGATAATAATGATGTGTCCAATGCAGGTTCATCAGTCATAATACATACTGGGGGGATGTCTAGTGGGGGATGCTGATGGGGAAGGTAATATATGGAAACTTTCTGTATTTTTCACTCAATTTTGCTATGAAACTATAACTGCTCTAAAAAATAAAGCCTATTTAAAATATATATATTAAAGGACAAGTGAGTTGGGCAGTAAGGTAAGTAATAACCTATCAGTACATAAATATGATATGGCAGGGAAGAAATAATTTTAGAACAAAGAAATATGGAATGCCAAAGGAAACTTTAGAAATTATTGAGCTTACTCACATTTTATAAATGGGAAAATTGAGCCCCAAAGGATTTAAATTACTTTCCCAAGATGACTTAACAGCAGCAGCAACAATAAAAAGAGAAACTAATAAGGAATTATTTGGGTTATTAGGCCTCAATCACTTATCAACATGCTTTTTAAACACTTTTCCTAGCTCATAAGCACCCTATCAAGAATGCTTTTTCAGACTTGTTTTTTTTTTTAAGAATAACCATTGATTTGAAAATTTGATTCTAAAAACTTTTGTCAAAAGTGAAAATTTTAGTTTTCCTTTCTTATATTACAAGTCAAAACTAAGCTTAAAGTCCCTCCATGATGGATAACATAAAATCTACATGAAAAAAAAAATTCTAAACTAGGTTATCTATATGACATAGGGTATTATCAATTGAAATACTATACAAAATAAAAGATAATAAAAGTTAGTTAATAACTTGGGAAATCTATTATATAATGTTAAAAGAAAAAAACAGGATATAAAGCTATATCTAAAATTTAATCTCAATTATGTTAACATCATTTTAAATAAGTATTTTCGAAAGACTAGAAAGATATACAATAAAATATTAAGTTATCTATGAATGAAAGACTTAGTGGTGATTTTTTTGTTACACTTCTAATTTCCAAACTTTCTAACATGTATATCTTGGATAGTTAGGAGAAAAGCATTTTTAAAAAAATTTAAGATAACTGAGTTTACTATTTCATAGTCGCTTTTCAAAAGGTGATTCAGTGGTTTGCTCAACAATAATTTTAGAATAGGCAAGTCCTCTGTTGTATTTTAATAACATGATAATCAAAGATACACTAAAGCAGCTTTATTATCTAAAAGGCAAATCATTTTTCAGGAGGTCAAATAATTTATCACATTTTTCCTATGTGCTATGTTGACAGGTTTCAAAATCTACAAAGGAAAAAGCTGGAGGACAGAAGTTAAACAATTTCTTCCTTCATAATGCTCGAAGGTGTAAGGAAGAACAGAAATAGAACCAGGAGATGACCTCTTCTCCCCAGGTCAAAACCTTTACCTCTAGTCTCTGCCTCCACACATGTAAAATTATACCCAGTACAGAGCAGTCTAGATCTATGTGGTCTATATTCAACATTATGTTCACAGTGGAGCTACTTTTTATGTAGTGGTTAGGTTCTAAAGTCAACCCATAATGTGAAAATCAAATACAGTCAAAATCAATATAGTCAAAATTATTTTCAAAAGGCCTTTAAATTGTTTAAAGGGTGTTATGTATCGTCTTGTGTGTACAACCCTATTCCGTAACATGTATAAATGTACAACACACTACAGTCTATATTAGAGTATGTAATAAAGAGCACACATGGTTAAATACATTCCTGTTTTATTGCAAGAGTTCATGTAGTTGAACTGAAGTAAGTTAAATGTACATGTGATACTCATTCCTGTCTTCTCTCTGCTCAGTTACTGTAACCCAACTTTTACCCCTCGCTATACTGAAAATACTCTCTTCTGGTCCTAAAATAAAAAAGGCTTTTATTAGTTCCTATTCTCTTGATATTTTTCCAGCAACCAATACTTCTAAGCATTACTTTCTTAAAATATTCACTTCCTTTGATTTCTGTAATTTTGCTTTCCTGTTTCTCCTATTTTCTGAACTATTTCTTCCCTATCTCCTTCATTGACTCCACTTATTCCTACATCCCAAAATGCAGGTATTAATCAATTATTGATCCTTTATCTTCTTTATATATTCTATATTCTCAAAAATATTATCTGGGGCGCCTGGGTGGCTCAGTTGTTAAGCATCTGCCTTCGGCTCAGCTCATGATCCCAGGATCCTGGGATCGAGCCCCGCATTGGGCTCCCTGCTCAGCGGAGCCTGCCGCTCCCACTGCTTGTGTGCTCTCTCTCTCAAATAAATAAATAAAATCTTTTAATATTATCTACTCTCAGTTTCAGCCATCTCTCTGTTAGGCTTTGTTATTATACATAATTTACAGTTGAGGGGTTAAGTGACTTGTGCAAGTTCACACAGCTAGTAACTCACAGAGCCAGGATTTAAACTTAAGCAGTCTGGTTCTGTTAGAACCACTATACTATACCGCTTCCTACAGTAAGTAGAGGCATGCTGCAGTATCTACTCAAACTGATGATCATTTCTGCCTCCCAAAATTAGCTCCCTTCCAGACTTCTCCAGGTTTCTATCATTGATAACATCATCTTTATTAATTAGGAATGGTTTTTGTGCCAACTGACAAAAAGTAAGATAAAATACAACAATGGCTTTAGGTACCAGGAATTGTTATCACATAACAAAAAGTCTGACATTGCTGGCTTTGGTTAATGGATGTCAAACACTTCCTACAATTCTCTTGGCCTTTCCCTCATGATCACAAAGTACTACTGAAACCCCTGGTGTTGAGTTCACATTCAAGGCAGGGGCAGACAGATATAAGGGGACTGACAGACCCACATCTAAACCTACCATTTTATCAGAAGAGCAAAATTTTTCCCAGATACTTCCAGCACACATCCACTTATATTTCACTGGCCAAACTGTGCTTAAATACAAAGGAGACCAAGAAAAATGAATATTTGGATACACTGTCCCCCCAAACAAAAGCAGAATTCTCTTAGCAAAATAACAACAAAAAAGAGGTGGATATAGAACAGGTAACTAATGGTGCTTGCACACCATTCAGAGAGGAGAACCATGATAAAAATAAAACAGGTAATGTAAGGAAGGACGGGAAGGCTGCTGTAGGTTCTGTGGTCAGAAAAGGCCAAGCTGAGACCCAAATGACAATAAGCAACCACACATTAGAGTTCTAGGAGAAGAGCACTCCAGGTAGGAAAATCAGCTAGTACAAAGGCCTAGGATGCCAGTACACTCAGCATGTTCAAAGAACAGAAAAAAGGCTAGTGTGGCTCAAGGGTAGAGGAAAAAAGGAAGAATGGTTGGTACACAAGAGCCAGATCATCCAGGCCCTTGTTAGCCACATTAAACATTCTACTTCATAACATTCAACCATAAACAGTCCATAACATTCTACTGTAATGTTTCTGCTCATGATGTTCCTATCATCTAGCTGCCCTTCATACTTCCTTTCTGATCATACAAACTCAGTCCGTCCTCAAAGCTCCAGCCCACTGCCAAGTACCTCATTCTGAAGTGCTTATAGCTTTCTCCAAAGTCATACAGATTGTCTAGTGTAGCATAAGGATTACAAACATGGACTATGGAACTTAGTCTCTGCTCAGAACCTGGCTAATACCTACAAACTATATGACCCTGGGCAAGTTACTTACCTAGACTGACTCATTTGCCTTAGGCTGTAAAATGTCAGTATTGATAGCATCTATGCCACAAAGTTGTGGCAAAGGATTAAATCAATTAATATATGTAAAGTACTCAGAAGATTTCCTGGCCTCTAATATGTTGGCTATTATTGCTGCCATTATTATCACAATGTTAGTATTTACTAAATATACTTTTACAGTCATTTTACTTTAATATCCATTTCATGTCTTCCCAACTAAACAATAAGTCCCTGAAGACTTTAAAAGAATCAGAGTTCTTATCATTAAATCCCAGAAGTAAAGAAGACCTATGAAAGAAAAATATCCCTCAGATTTCACTTGGAGAATATAGAACTAGGAGGGGAAATATAATCATGAACATAAACCTGATACACTAAGGTGTTTACAAAAAGACATTTACCAAAATAGCAATGGGTATGAGAAATTGCATACCATTGGAGAAAATGGGAATGTTTGTTCTAGAAGAAGTAAACTTATTCTCCTGCTTTGTGAGATGAAAGAGTAAAAGTTACATAGAGAATGATTCCAACTCAATATAAGAAATGTTTTTTTAACAATAAGGGTCTGTCCAAAAATTGAAGACTTCCAAGGAAAATACTTAGCTCACCACTACCTGAAATGAAGACTAGATAGTCAACTGTCTGGACCACATGGATTGATGGATAAATAGGAGACTGTAGAGAATAGTGCTTATGAGCACATACTCTCAAAGTTAAACTGAGTTTTGAATCTCAGCGCTATCATTTATTAGTTGTGACCTTTATGAAGGTTACTGAACCTCTGTAAGTACAAGATTCCTCATGTGTACAAGGGGACAGCAGTACCTACCTCAGAAGGTTTGTGTAGATTAAATGAAATAATGTATATCAAGTGTGTAGCACAATATCAAACATATGGTAAGGACTCCACAAATGTTAGCTTTGGATTGAATAACCTCTAAGATCTCTTAGATACTAGGATTCAATGGCTGTAATATAAATTTTGTTCTATAGCTAGAGGACAGCTGGCTACTTGTAAACATTTTTTCCTGTGTGGACATCCATAATCAAACAATTTCCTAATACTCACATTTTTATTTGAGATTTTCTGGTCTCAAACATCAGTACTATTAGGTAGTTAAGTTTATCATTAAAAAATAGTATTTTATCTTATAATTATCTTTAGGCTGAGAACAAGTGAAAAAAAAGGAGGAATAGAGGATGTGAGATAAGATAACAATAACCTACATCAGGCCTTTTTCCAAGACAGCAGAGCAGAGGAGATATAATCTAAGTTCAGGGATTGGGAAAAAGATGTGTTGGCAGGATACTTATGAAAAATGAGCAAGTTCACCCTGCAGAACTTGGAGACGAGTATATAAAAGCACAAAAACAGAGGTGAGACACAAAACTGAAAACAAGGAAACTCACTGAAAGCCTAACATACAGACTCAATTCCCAGGTCCCTCCTCACAACCAATACCCTTCTTTGCTCCACACTAGACATCCTACAGACAGAAAAATAAAGATGTATTCTTTGGAAAAACTGAATAAAGATACGGCCTTTAGTACACCAGGCACAGTGATGACTACAAAAGCTAAAGATTTAAGTGAGACTCTAAGAATATTAAACTGGAGGGCCCTTCAGCATCCTTCACTTCTTGGTCCTAGAGCACCAGCAAGCAACATACATTTCACAGGGAGATGGTAGAACTCCTCTATGAAAAAAAATGGGACAACTCCAGAGAAAAGATTATCACTTACTAACACTTGGAGGTCACCCAATGAAAAGGCATACTCATCACCTGATCATCCTAATATTGAAAATCACCAGCTAAAAAGCCATGCTCAAACACACAGAACTTCTACTCACCTCTTTAGTGCCTCATTCTTAAGTATAAACAGACACAGAAGATCACCAGTTATTTGAGGGAAAGCATCCAAGGGAGAACTGGAAGATTAAAGCAAAAACAAAAAAGGATCCAGAAGGAAACAGAAACGCAAAAAAAGCAGAATTTCAAAATTACTATAATTAATTTCCTTGGGGAGAAGAAATAATACAGCCATTAAAAAAGAAGAAAATACAACAGAAGAAATAGGTGAAAACATACTAGATTTGCTATAATTCAATTACTGAGCTCCTTGCTAATTTATAAGACAAACTTATTACAAAATCTCTTTCATTCCTTCATTCAACAAATATTTATGGATTCCTCCAATGTGACAGGCAGTTCTAGGCACTGGGGAAACAATAATATACAAAACCAACAAATACCCCTTATTGAAATTACATTCCAGTAGAGTAGAAAACTGGTAAATAAATTAAATATACGTAATGTGTTTATATATGATATAACAGAATGTGTGTGTGTGTGTACTTAAATGAATATGCTAAGGAGAAAACTAAAACAAGGAAAGAATGAAATAACGAATACATAAAGGGTGGCCAGGAAAAGACTAAGTAGGTGACAGATGAGTAAAGACCTGAAAAAAGTGAAGGAGAGAATCGTGAGAATATCTGCAGGAAGAGAACTGCAGGCACAGGAAAACAAGCAGAATCCTTGAAAGAGAAGGGCACCTAGCATTTTCAAGGAAGCTAAGTGTGGCTGGACTTGAGAGAGGAAGGGGATAAGGTCAGGTGGGGGGTGGATAGAGGGAGATTCCATTTATAGAAAGCCTTATAGGTAACTGGAAGAGTAGTGGGCTTTTACTCTGAGTTAAAAAATTACTGTAGAGTTTTGAATTAAAAAGTAACATGATGTTAGTTAACATTTTAACAAGATCATTCAGGCTGCTATACTTAGAAGATATCCTATAGACAGAACAAGGGAGATCAGTTAAGAAGCTACTACAATAATCCCAAGGAAGATATAATGGTGTACCAGGGTAATAATGGTAATGGTGAGAAGTCACCAAATTCTAAATATATTCTAAAGGAGAGATGATAGACTTTGCTGATGAATTTTGGGCATGGGTTGTGAGATAGAGCAAGGGATCCAGGATGATTCCCAGACTTTTATCTGGACCTTAAGGAAAATGCAACGGATAAATCTTATAAAATTTGTACTCCCCAAATTAAATTATATGTTTCCTATTTTTCTTGTCCATAACACTATATTTTTATGGAATTTTAAATTTTTGTTATCCACTTGTGGATTTAACGTTCATCTTGTCCACTTAGACATATGTTCATGAAGCTAGGAGTCATAACTTTCTTGTTTACCAGTGCATACCCAGCTCCAGACAGTCATCATTCAACATAGTGAGTACTTACTATGGGCCAGGCACTGTTTTAGATGCTTTGGGATACATCAATGACCTAAAACAGGCAAAACATTTGTGCCCTTGTGAAGTTTATATGCCACTGGGGAAGACAGATAATAAATATAATAGATAAGTAAATTATATAGTGTATTAGAAAGTAGTAAGTGCTAAGAAAAAATAAAATGACAAGGTAAGAGGGAATGGTGGGGAACACTGCATCTTTAAATAAGGTGCTCAGATTATGCCTCACTGAGGAGACATCTGAGCCAAGACTCAATTAAAGGAAGCAAGGGAATCCGTCCCACAGATATCTGAGGAAAAAAGCATTCCAGTCCATCGCCATTAGGTTAGACATCTGCAAGGAGGCCAACATGACTCAAGCAGAGTGAAAGAGGGTAGAGCAAGAAGATGAGGGTTTGAGGTGAGGGAATGGGGCATGGAGATACACATCATCTGGGGCCTTGGAGGATATGGTAAGAGTTTTTTTTATTTATAAGTGAACTGAAAAGTCAATGCAGGTTTCTGAGGAAAGGAAAATCAGCGAGGCTGCTAAATCAAGAATAGGTTTGGGGATGGGGGTTTAGAACCAAATTAGGCCATTGCAGACCGTAATAGTATCAGTAGAGGTATGAAAAGTGGTCTGATTCTAGATATATATTGAACATCTAATTGGTTATAGGATATGAGAGAGAGAAAGGAGGTAAGGATAACTCCAAGCTTTTGGCCTTAGCAGATAAATTTGCCCTTAAATGAGATGAGGAAAATTATGAGCAGAAACAGGCTTGAAAAGGAAGATCAGAATTTGATTTTGGAAATGTGCATCAGACATACAAAGGATGCTGAATGGCATTTGGAGATACATAATCTATAATTGGAAAAAGAGGTTTGAGTTAAAGACATGATCTTGGTTTTAGTTGACTTATAATTGATATTTAAAGCTATAGGACTAGATGAAATCACCAAGATAAAAAAGATGTGAGAACTGAAGACTAAGCCATAGGGTGCTCCAACATTAAGAGACTGGGGAGAAGAACAGACAAAGGAGAATTGAGAAGGAAAAACTAGTGAAGAATGGGAAAAACCAAGAGAGTGGTTGTAGAAGCCAAATGAAGAAGAGGTATGAAGGTGTAGTGGGTGTTCAGCTATGGCAAATATTAAGGTTAGGATAGGTGGGATGAAGACTAAGATATGACCAATGGACTTAGCAATGTGGGGGGCGTAAGTGACCCTAGAGGAGCTTTGGCAGAATGGTAGGGGTGAGCGCACTCAAGTCTTGCTGATTACCTGAACTGTCATATTAATGAACTATTGATCTTGTTCTCCTAGACACTCAGATAGATGTACAGCAGACTGTTGGGGCCCTCCCTTTCACTTGCCCTCCAGTCCCAGAAACTGCTTGGTCTTATAGATTCTACTTTCACTAACTCTCAAAACAGTTCCTTCCTCTCCCATCCCACAGCTCTGTCCTCATCCAAGTCTTTGAAGAAGGCATTACAAATCAATGAAGAAAGGTTAGGCTTTTTAGTAAATAACGCTAGAACAACCAGTTATCCATGTTTCCCCCAAAAAGATGCAGATCTTAAGACATATACAAGTTCTAAATGTGAAACGTAAAACTTTTGGAAGAAATGTAGGAAATTTGTTGGTGACTTCGGTTATTACAGATTTCTTTGATAAAAAATTCAAAGCCCATAAAGAAAAAGATTTACGAATTTGACTAAAATTAAAGACACCATTAACAAGTGAAAATAGTAGCCTGGGAGAATATATTTTCAACACATTGAGCCAACAAGTGGTAGTATCCAGAATTATAAATTTGATTTGATTTCCTTCAACTCAAATAACCTTACAGAGAATTAGAGAAAGGAAATAAATAAATTCACAAAAGGGGAACCAAAGGGCCAATAAACTTTGATAAGATGCTCAATTTCACTATTAGTCAGAGAAATATAAATTAAAACTACAAAGAGATACTATGTAGTTATATGTATTTATATCCATGAGATTTATATCCATGAGATTGGTTAAAAGTATAAAACTCTTACAATATCAAGTGTTAATAAGAATGTGAATCATTGGAAATTTTCATACACTGCTTGGTATGATCACTTTGGAGAGCATTTAACAATATCCAGCAAATCTAAAAATATGCATACCCTGTGACCCAGCAATTCCACTCTAGTGTGTATCTAGAGTATCTACTGTAATAATCCCAGTTAATGTAGTACACGTAAATGAAGAGAGATAAACAAGAATATTCTTAAAAACATTATTTGTAATTGAAAAACAAGCTAGATGACCATCAACAAAAGACAGTTTAAATAAAAAGTAGTACATTGCAAAATGTACTACTATTCAGTTATGAATAAGCTAGACCAATACGTATAGATCTAATTTCTAAGTCACTATTAAATGAAAAAGCAAATTGCAGGATATATACATTTTCATATAAACATACCATTTCTGATAAATTTAATAACATGCAAAGTAATATATGTTGTTTATGGATATAATATAAAATATGAGTTTTATATACTAACTTAGGATAATAGTTACCACTGAGAAGGAAGGAAAAGAGTAAGATTGGGAAAGGTTAAGATGCTTCAATTATATACGTATTTTTTTTCCTTATGCTCAATGGTAGCACATGGGTATTTATTATGTTATTCTCTATATTTCTGTATGCTTGAAATTAAAAAATAATTTAATAAAATCAACATATTGCTAAATTACAGACCTCTTCAGCTTGGCATTCAAGACTCTCCACAATATTATCCAACTTCCTTTTCTAGCCTCATCCTTTGCTGTTTCCTACAGCAGTGTTTCCCAAGCCTTGGACACATACATGCTTCCTTCATTATTTTTTTATGTACGCCATCTCTGTTACGATTAATGATTATTTTTCTTTCCATAGTTTTTAACTTAAATAGCCTTGTACAAATCACTAACAGGAAATCACATGTTTAATATGCCAGTTATATTTTTCTAATATGAATATAAATAAATACATATAGATTAAAATATGTATGCTGGTGCTACCTAAAAACATCAAGTATCACACTTTGGGTTGCAATCTTACACCAGTAGTTCTCAAATTTGTTGTACAAGACTACCTGGGAGGCTTGTTAGAACTGCAGACTCCCAAGTCATAGAGGATCCTAATTTAGGCAGTCAGAAGACAGAAATCCTACTCTACATGTACCCTTGGCACCTAACAAGTTGGACTAATCGCCATTCTCTAGACAAGCTCTACATTTTCCTTTTCCAATACCTTGCCTCTTGTTACTTCCTCTGCTTGAAGTAACATTCCTTCTCCTTAAGCCTACACTTTAAGGACCAAATTAAATATCACCATCACAATAAAGAACTTTGACTTGGATGTGACATTGCTCTCATTTCAGCATCCTTCCTTCTTCTGTCAATTTTTTTCTATTTCTGTACGGGTGCTTATCATATTCAATGTAATGTGTATGTACTTGTCTTATTCCCTCTCCTGGCCTATAAATGCTACTTGAGGGCAGAAGCCTTATACCTGTTCAAAAGTAGGGATTATGGCTTGGTCATTTTATACTTTCAACATGGTAGTTACTCAGATACTTGCTGGGCTGAGCTCTGCTAAACACTAAATTAATTTCACAATTTTTATTAATATTTTAAAAATCATATAGTATAAGGCATTAGAATACTCATCCATACAGCATTACAAATTAAACATGAGAATCTAGGCTACCTAGCTTTATTTTCAAAATGAGACAACTGAAATTATATCCTGTATTGAAACAAATAATTTAAATTGTTTTAATTTTTAAAGAGAAAAAAGTAAGTTTAACATAAAACTGCCAAGTTCAGTTTTTAAGATGAAAAGGAAAACTATTTAACTTACAACCTTCCAAGCAAAAGTAAATGATCAAGTTATTAATCAACAAAGAGAGTTTTTGATACTGCTATGAAAAGCTATTAACTTAAGAACAACACTATTATTAAATAAAGTTAATTGACTCTGGCAAAATTCTCAGTACTTCCAAATGATATTTCAATATGGTTTCCCTTTGTTTAAATATTGCATATTACTCTGATGCATCATGAGCAATAATTTCTAAGTATTTTTCCCATGTAAAAACCATAATATATATAAATACATACACTTATAAATATATAGGCAATATATTATATATATATACATATATATATATAACCCACAAAAACTGTAAGTTTTAATCAGAAAACATCAACATGCAACTCATTTGTTCATCTTGTTTCTTCAATTTGGTAATAATTTGATTTGTTTCTATTCCAGGAATAGACTACTTTACAGTTTTAAACACACTTATTTTCACCTAGAGAGAAAAAAAACTAGCATAAACAGCAACAGGGCTTCAAATGGGAAATGGTCATCAACATCACTCTATATTATAATATCAGCTGGATTTGTGTATTTTAGCACATATTTGACATGATACTTTACAGAGTTGCCAAAGAAAAATTAAACAAACGTATATAATAACTTCAAGTAATTAAAAGAGGGGGGAAACGGAGAAGACACATTTTGTTCCGTTCACTTGGCCCTCTGGGTTAAAAAGGAGAATGAAAAGACGACAACTATGAGAAATGTAGAATAAGGAAAGGTTCTCACATATCTCATTTTCTCCTCTCATTCATTTTTCTGTCATCTTCCTGTTAAATTTCCTCTTTTGCAGGGCAGGTCAAGTAAACTAAGCTTATATGAAACTTTTTTATTTAACTTTTTCATTCTATTCTTACATTGTAAAAATCAAATTTCAACCCATCAGGTCCATTTTCCAGAAGAAAACTAACTGGAAATTAAAGCAGTAATGAGTACTATTACACCTGAGCTCAAGTTAAAAATTCCAAAAAATGAGTCTAGTATTGGTTTTACTTACCATAAAATGATAGCCTATAATTATTGATACTAATAAAGACAGCCATCCAGTTGTGCTTACTTCCTAAATAAGTAATCCTTTTTATTTTCTAAAGTATTAAATACAGACAGACCTTAAGGTTCTATAAATGTTTTAGCAGTACTCAAGGACCAAAAAAAATGCAGAAGTTTAGAGGTAATGAGAGGGAGTTAAATAAACCTATTTCAAAGATCCTATAAGTAGAACAGATCAGATTAGACAAGCTTA
Source organism: Halichoerus grypus (assembly GCF_964656455.1). Classification (NCBI taxonomy): domain Eukaryota; kingdom Metazoa; phylum Chordata; class Mammalia; order Carnivora; family Phocidae; genus Halichoerus; species Halichoerus grypus. The sequence continues at coordinate 137,422,692 of NC_135716.1, forward strand.
TTGGAAGGTAACAACACAGCTCATTTTATAAAGCAGTTCTGAGAAATCCAAAAATACCATTTCTCTTTAAAAAAAAATCAAAGAAGCACTTGGACTAACAAGAAATAATGCACAATTTGGCTTGATCAAATACTTCATTAATTTTTTTCTACCCCCTAAGGTATTGCCCTTTTAAAATCCTCTTCAAATAAAATATAACCTAATTGCTTGCACATGGCTAGTTTGCAAAGGGATTTTTATTTCAACAGTGCCACCTAGTGGAGCAATTGATACTTTCAGCTGGTCACTAGTTGGTTTCATTAGTCTCAAAGGCTAGGAGTCCCCAAATAGTTTTATTTTCTGGTTCACAATATTCCTAATAATATTAACATTCAAGAGGAAAATTTACAAAAGAATAATTTACAGATTTTTGTCCTCTGATAGGTTATCTCTAATAAAATTTAGGTCATTTACAAATATTATAATATTTTAAATAAAAGTACCTTAGTGATTTCTTCAGAAGCTCGTTTGAAGTCCTGAACATTTCGACAGTAAAATCCTATTGTACAGCTAGGATCCATTTTTCGAAATGACATCTTTTTGGGAGAAGGACAGTGGAATGTCTGCAATTTTAAAAGTTCTTTAGGATTAATTTAGTTTTATTTGATGGACTTGAATATATACAAGATATTACTTAATTTAAAATTTGCCATCTAGCTTTTCTCATAAATATGCTTTCAAACAGTGTTTTAGTCTGTCCTATGTAAATGGTCCTTTCCACTCTCCAAAGCTGTAAAACATGACAGCCAACATTGTTTACATTCGATTCACATCTCCACCTTCTGTGGCATTAGTGCCATTCTGTAAAAGAAAACACGTGTGTCAAAGTGGTGTGCATTTCTAACACTTGCAGAAGGGAGGGAAAATGTGCCACTGGAAAAGACATACATAAGCTAGTACAAGGTTTAGAATCAAGTTAGTTATTTCTATGAAAATTCAATTAAGCCTGGGGTTTTGGTGGGTTTTTTTGAGATTTTTTTTTAAAGATTTTATTTATTTATTTGAGAGAGAAAGAGAGCAAACACAAGCAGGGTTGGGGGGAGGGCAGAGGGAGAAGCAGATTCCCCGTTGAGCAGGGAGCTCGATCCCAGGACCCTGAGATCATGACCTGAGCCGAAGGCAGACATTTAACCGACTGAGCCGCCCAGGCGCCCCTTTTTTGAGATTTTTTTTTAATGTTTAAAAATCCTTTAATAAGGATACCAAGACTTTATAAACAAATACACAGATTTATGTAAATGTTCCATTATGATATGAAAAGAGGTCAACTTCAGAGTTTTAGCGGTTGACACAATCAGTACATAATTGCATATTCTCCCAACCCCCTCTTCTATGCTTTACTTTAAATTCTTGTTTATTCCCATATGGGACACAGTTGAAAATTGTTCTCTTATGGTCCTTGCTCTCCTCCTTACCAGTCCTGTCCCTTCAGTTCACTTTTCTCATGTGGTCACAGTGCCACAGATATAATATATTGGCTGGGAAAGCTGTGCTAGCCTCTCTGCTCTTGCTAATGGGATATAGATAACTGGTAGAGTCTGGGATCTTTAGAAAATACAAAAGAAAAGGGAAGCATATAAAGCTAATCACTCCAGTCTTTTTTTCCTTCACCACCACATTCTGGTGCTTTGCCTAAAAGATTTTTTTTTAACTGCTTGAATGCTCAGATATCTTGTCCTTAAAAATCACTGAGGCTACCAAAGTCTGTTTTTCTGTGTATAAAAAAATGTTTACATGTAAAAAAGGAGGGCCATAAAAATATATATATATATATTCATATTTGTTTATGTTTGTATAAATGAACTGTAAGGATATACCAAAATTAACAAGTTTAGGGGACAGAGAGAAAACTGGGCAGATGGTAGACAGGTGTGAGAAATTCTTTGTTGTATATTCTGTATTTTTTAATTAAAGAATAAGCTCAATTAAGAAATGATCTGGGGGCACCTGGGTGGCTCAGTCGGTTAAGCATCCGACTCTTGATTTTGGCTCAGGTAATGATCCCAGGGTTGTGAGATGGAACCCCCCATCTGAGTTACGCTGGGGATGGAGCCTGCTTAAGATTCTCCCTCCCTATCCCTCTCCCTCTGCCTCTCCCCCACTTGCTTGTGCACATGTGTTCTTTCTCTCAAAAAAAAAAAAATGATCTAGGCTGAATTTGAACCCATAAAATTAAAATTTCCCTACATTTAATACCTAAAACTAAGGGATTTTAACTTGAAACTATCTATTAAAATACATAGGCTTTCATAGGCTTTCATACTTATGTTCATGGTAAATCAGTCAAAATCACTCTTTTCTCTCCCCCTATATCCATCCCGGTGATCCAATTAGTGTCCCATGTTATCACAAGAGGATATGCAAAATGCATATATTCAAGCTGCTTTTTTCCCTTGTAGATAGTTCAATCATATATTAGATTCAAATCCACTATCATTGCAGTAAATATAGCCAAACAAATGTGTTTTCAAAACTATGACTTCTATAAAATGCTTAGCCAATACTTACTTTATATAGTGAGATCCAACCTAACTAAACTCGAGTCTCCAAAGTAGGAGTCAACACAAGTATCGTCTTAGTTGGACTTTTTTCAACACTGTTTCACCTGCTTTATTTATCTGTTTTATTGAAAACAAATCTAAAAAGGCACAGAAGAGCTACATAAACTTGTTAACAATATACAAGAGTATATTAGTGTATAAGGCACAAAAGGCTCTAGGTCATATTTAAAAAATTATTCTAGGGGCGCCTGGGTGGCTCAGTCGGTTAAGCGTCTACCTTCGGCTCAGGTCATGAACCCAGGACCTGGGATGGAGCCCTGTGTCAGGCTCTGCAGGGGATCAGCTTCTACCCCCTCTCCCCCTGCCCCTCCTCCCCACTTGTATTCTCTCTCTCTCTCTCTCTCTCTCTCTCTCTCTCTCAAATGAATAAATCTTTTTTTAAAAAGTTATTCTACATACATATAAGCTATCTAAAAATAATCACCCTACTCCTTCCAAAGCCAATAATAAGGAATGCTTAGTTTTTACTACTTGGGGATAAGAAAGAAGGGGCAAAGGTTTTTACAGGGTCCAAGAAAGTATTTTTTAAACTCATCTACAAGGATGTCCTACATTATGCTAAATTATGTTTTCATGTAAAAACCAGTAAGACTAAACCAAATAGGCTTAGTGTTGTTTCACTGTATTGCCTCAATGATCACAGATAGTAATGACAAACACTACAGTGTTATTCCTGGTTGTTTTGGTATCTATAAAGATCTTTTTAAATTATTCACAAAAACACAGATATAAATTTCTGATAAATGATAACTGAAATTACTATTGGGTGTAACTTTATGAGTACTAGGACTCATATTTACAAAGAGGCATTTTATACTTTAAAACTAAAAATTATATTTTTTCACTCACCCAAGAAGATTCTGAAGTCAAGCCAACATTAATTGATAATTCAGAATCATTTCTGTTTATTGCAGAACAAGTTAGACTTTAAAATATTTTCCCAAAGGGTGTTACACAGCTGTATTTACTTTGTGATAATGCTTTGAGCTATGTACTTACAATTGCTTTTTTAATTTTTAAAATTCTGAAGATTGGTAAGAGTAGCACCCTCTATAAACACATTTTAGGGAGTATTTACTAGATACACTTCCGTGACAATGAAATATGTTTGTGAAAAAATTAGTCAAGGTGAGTCAATTCCCATTTATTTCACTTTTCAATACATTATTTATTCACTGCCTCAACAAATAGTTACTAGGTGCCTACTAAATACCAAGTACTGTCTAGGCTTATTTTTTTGGAATAGTGGATCCTATTACCTAAACATACAAATAATACTGAAACAAATACTTTTAGGTGTAGCTATGCTATTTTGGTGATTTAGATGGAGCTTCCTAAGATAGTTAGAGAATACCCTTACTATAAAGCACCTCCTACTAACTGCAGTTCACATGTGTAATTCATAAAGCGTACATCTTTCAGTGATGAATTCACTCATCTAACTATCTAATCACATCACATCATTCTTAAGCTTTAATGTCACTATTCTTTGATTTTACTAGGGCAGATTAAAATAATCACCACTGTGTGGACATCCTAAAATCTGAAACTTGAAACTGAGGGCCCAGGAATCACAACAGACTAACATGTCTATTAATAAGACTTTTCTTGCATTATTAGTAGAATATTAGTATTTAGTAAATCAAATATTGTCTTAATAATAGAATAGAATTTGGGGGATGGGGGGATGGGTTAGCCTGGTGATGGGTATTAAAGAGGGCACGTACTGCATGGAGCACTGGGTGTTATACACAAACAATGAATCATGGAACACTACATCAAAAACTAATGATGTAATGTATGGTGACTAACATAACATAATAAAAAAAATGCAAAAACATAATAGAACAGAATTTGTTATTTATAAGAGTTAGAACTGGTCGTTCTGAAAGTGTATCATAAATAACATGAAGCAATAGTCTCTGGTTTGAGAAATCTTTTTTTTTTTTTTTTTAAAGATTTTTATTTATTTATTTGATAGAGAGAGACACAGCGAGAGAGGGAACACAAGCAGGGGGAGTGGGAGAGGGAGAAGCAGGCTTCCCGCGGAGCGGGGAGCCCGATATGGGGCTCGATCCCAGGACCCTGGGATCATGACCTGAGCCAAAGGCAGACGCTTAACGACTGAGCCACCCAGGCGCCCCGAGAAATCTTATTAAATACACACATTTCTCCCTCATCCTCTGCCCCTCCCCCCACTTGTGCCCACTGTGTGTCTCTCTCTCAAATAAATAATAAAATCTTTTAAAAAAATAAAAAAGAATACTTGGTCTGATTTGGTTTCAAAATTTTAAAAGTTCAACTCTAAATATGTAGGAATTCACTACCATAAGAACAACAAAAGATGTAATCTGCTAAATCTCTTTAATATAAAATATTCAGATATCATACTTTCTTAAATTTTCATAATTCTATTGGACTCAAAGCACTCACTAAGTGATTACTTACATGGAATTGAATAAAAGAGCTAAGATTTTAATTTCTCCATCTATTGACCAAAAACAAGTATTGATCAAAAAAAGTTTCTTTCAAAAATAATTTTGGGTGCCTGGGTGGTTCAGTTGGTTAAGCATCCAACTCTTGATTTCAGCTCAGGTCATGATCTCAGGGTCATGAGATCGAGCCCCATGTCAGGCTCCATGCTCAGTATGGAGTCTGCTTGAGATTCTTTCTCTCTCCCTCTCCCCCTCCCCCCCAAATAATAAATTGAATCTTTAAAAAAATAATTTTAATCATTGAGGTATAAGTGTGGTTTTAGAATGCTCATATAATTATGTCAATCAATTGCAAATTTTCAATAGCATAAATACACAGAACCTATATAACAAGCCAAGGACGGCTAATAATATAGGGTAGTTAAAATACCTCCAGTTGGAGCATTTTAAGCTTAAAATATGATCAAAAGCAAAAAGTAAAATTTTATTTCTGTAGAAAAGCAACTTGCTATAGTTTTTATATTACACTCTCATAGAAAAATAAATGATACTATTCACTAAATAGCCTAAGATAAATCCCTGAACTAAGAAAAATGAAAAACTGTCCAGAGGAATTACCCAGATAGGTGGAGATACTCTACCAGCATCTCAAAAATATAAATCTAAACCCACTTTCTCAGTGTCCTACTGTATAAGAAATAAATGCTTCTGTGCATTTCAAGAGTTACATAACTTCACCAAACTTTGCAAAGTCTCTTAAAATCATTTCCTCTTTTCCATTCTCATTACCAACACCCAACTTCAAGCTTGTATTGATGCACCTGCCTCCCAATAGTAAGCTACAGCCTTTCTAATATTGCTAGTGCAGACATAACCAGGATAGTCACTCACCTGGTTCCTTTGTAGAATCTTTCAAAATATCAGAAGAATAGTCCTTCTCTACTGGTTAAAACAGTCAACAGTAATAATTTTTTAATTCGCCTATTTTAGATAATATTAGAATGCTATGAATAATTTTCCATCTGAGTTTCAAATATCTACTTTTTTAAGGAGTTAATATGGCACAGTGGAAATGTAACTTAGACACAGGAATCAGTGCCACAAGACCACCACGCAGCTGAAAGAAAATTACAACGTGGTTCACATAGCAAAATTCTGTCACGCCTCCCACAGTATCAGTCAACTAGAAATATTTATTAAGGTCTACATGTAAGAAACTATGAAGGAAGAAAACAGAAAGCAAACCTTATCTCTGGCCTTAAGATACTTGTACTTTTAGTTCAGGTAATAGTTTACAAAGAATGCTAGGATGTTTTATAATGTATCTTTCAGAACCAGATTTTTTTTTTAAGATTCATTTTATTTATTTATTTGTTTGTTTGTTTGACAGAGACAGAGCACAAGAAGGTGGAGCACAGAGGGAGAGGGAGAAGCAGACTCCCCGCTGAGCAGGGAGCCCGAGGTGGGGCTCTATCCCAGGACCCTGGGATCATGACCTGAGCCGAAGGCAGACGCTTAACAACTGAGCCACCCAGGCGCCCCTCAGAACCAGATTTTAATCTTACAGTTTATTTTCATAATCTATCCTTTAAATACTACTAGATATTAATATTAGCTAGGAAACTATTACCAAGATAAGTATTAAACCATATTTCCTTGAGAATTAGTGATCCATGCCACTCAAGTGATTATGATTATTTTAAAAGTCTGTAAAAGCAACAACATGTCTCACTTATGCACTCTCAAAATTTTCTGAATTAAAATACTGGGTCACTGGGATGCCTGGCTGGCTCAGTCAGTAGAATGTACAACTCTTGATCTCAGGGTTGTGAGTTCGAACCCCACAGTGGGCATAGAGATTATTAAATAAATAAATATTTTTTAAAGTAATAATAGGGGCACCTGGGTGGCTCAGTCGTTAAGCGTCTGCCTTCAGCTCGGGTCATGATCCCAGAGTCCTGGGATCGAGCCCCACATCGGGCTCCCTGCTCCACGGGAAGCCTGCTTCTCCCTCTCCCACTCCCCCTGCTTGTGTTCCCTCTCTCACTGTGTCTGTCTCTGTCAAATAAATAAATAAAATCTTTAAAAAAATAAATAAATAAAGTAATAATAAAATTTAAAAATAAAATACTGGATCACAAATGACCCGACATAAAGGAAAACAATATGTTAAGAAATCAGACCTAAAACGGGCATGTGGGCGGCTCAGTCAGCTAGTCTGCCTTCGGCTTGGTCACAATCTCAGGGTCCTGGGATTGAGCCCCACATCCAGTTCCCTTCTCAGCGGGAGTCTGCTTCTCCCTCTCCTTCTGCCCCCAACTTCGTGCTCTCTCTCTCTCTCAAATAAATAAATAAAATCTTAAAAAAAAAATCAAAGCTGGGGCTCCTGGGTGGCTCAGTTGGTTAAGCATCTGCCTTCGGCTCAGGTCATGATCTCAGGGTCCTGGGATCAAGCCCCACATTGGGCTCCGTGCTTGCAGGGAACCTGCTTCTCCCTCTCCTCCCTGCTTGTGCTCTCTCTCTCTCTCTCTCAAATAAAAATCTTAAAAAAAAAATCAGAGCTAAAACAAATATTAGAAACCCAGCTTAGCTCTTGAAAAACTCAACTAGGGGCTAAGACTCAACTATTATACTTAAAATAATTTAGCAGGTAGTCTCAAGTCACTTTGTCATTCTAACCCAACTCCATCATCTTTTTCTTCCCCCCCTTTTTCTTTTTATTAAACATGCCTAACATTTTAAATTCTTCAGTAATATTTAGCTGTTTATCTACAAAATAACTTGGAGGCTTGATCATTTATTTTGGTAGGGCTAGGATATCTAACCAGTTAGAGACAAAGATAAATGAAGAAGAAAGTGTGTCATAAATTAAAATTCAGCAACAAATTATTTAACCTTTGACCACTGTGTGGAGTATGGTTTTATAAATCAGTAAAATATTATTAACTTGTAATACCATAAAAGCATAGCTGTCTAGCACATCTCTACATACTTAGAGTTTGCTTCATATGGTAAGAAAACAGTACCAGCTCTTTATCCATAGTACCTCAAGAGGGAAATCCTTTATGCTGACATCTACAAAAGATTGGCAGTAATGAGGATCCATGTAAATCAAACTGTCATCTACAAGGACAAAACAGAAGACAAGTAATTCAAAAAACACCTTATTATTACACTGCTTACAATCCAATTTCTATGTAGAATAGCTGAAAAAAACCTGGGAGTAACAGCTTGCCAGACTGATATTCATTGACTGAAACATAGGTTTGCACAGGACAGATTAACTTTTGCATAATCAAATATGCTTGTATAAGCAGAATTTTTATAAAGTGATGAGACTGTCATTTAATTTTTGGTGATAAAATTACTTTCACAAACACACAATTATATTCTACAGTTTGCATATGAAAAATGTATTGCACTACTTTATCCTGACAGGAAGAACATATTGCTTGTCATTTTATCATCAACTAGCACCACTAAAACTGGTAAAAAGTAAATATGTAAATAGTAACTGCCAGAATGTGGCAGCAATGTCTTCTGAAGTTTAGTGAAACCAATAAATTATGCCTGTTTATGCAATAACAGAAATTAAACATACATTTTACAGAATCCAATTATGTTGTGGACCAAATGACAAATGAGTGGCTATGGTAGGACTGATGAATTTATAAGGTACTCATTTTGCTCTGTTAATCATCCTGTTTCCAAATGATCCCAAATTAACTTTCTGACTTATAAAAGAAAACAATAAAGAAATATATTTTACTAAATCACTGACCTTGAAATCCAGCAAAGTAGTATGACTGTTTAGGTTTGCCACCAATAATACCCACACAATATTCAAGGCTTAAAATACCCTACCAAAAGAAATTAAGTCAGAGTTAGAGTCAAGAGGCAAATGGTAATTATTCAAAACAACCAAATTTGTATTAGCAGTAGTAGTATGTGTAGTAGTTGCCAAATTTTTCACCGCCAGATTTACTGTTATTACATACGCCCGAATATTTTAAAATCCTTTTATCTACCACACTATTTTCCATTTTCTTTAAATAACTCAATATTAACATGACTAAATCATCTATTCTGATCAGCATGTCACTCAACAACATTAACAATTACTGTGTGCCAGATACAGAAATAAATAAGGTCACCGTATAAAGGCAATAAAACTCCTGCCAGAGCCAAAACACTTGGCCTTTCGGGTAGCTGGTGCAACTTATCATAACACAGTATTTTCATCAGGCTTTCTGAAATACTAGAAATAGTCCTTAGACCTTATTACTGTTTTCACTGAATCTTGAGTCTTAGAATCCTAAGCTACAAACCATTTTCTAACCAACAGCATTCACTTGACACATTTTTATGCTATTTCATACATTTATTGGAATAAACATAAAGACGAATGAAAACAATTTAATCCAAGGCAATTAATAATTGTTATTGCACTTAGAGTCAACTTAATTTATTCATCATAAAATATCAGGGATACCTCAATAAATTATTTAGTGTGCCCCTCAGCATCTATTCTAAGCAGAATTCTATTTAAGCGGGCCAAATAATTCTAAACCTTTTTTTAAAGATTGTCTTTTTGGGTGCGCCTGGGTGGCTCAGTCGTTAAGAGTCTGCCTTCAGGGCGCCTGGGTGGCTCAGTTGGTTGGGCGACTGCCTTCAGCTCAGGTCATGATCCTGGAGTCCCTGGATCGAGTCCCGCATCGGGCTCCCTGCTCGGCAGGGAGCCTGCTTCTCCCTATGACCCTCACCCCTCTCATGTGCTCTCTCTCTCTCTCTCATTCTCTCTGTCTCAAATAAATAAATAAAATCTTTAAAAAAAAAAAAAAAGAGTCTGCCTTCAGCTCAGGTCATGATCCCAGGGTCCTGGGATCGAGCCCCGCATCGGGCTCCCTGCTCAGCGGGAGGCCTGCTTCTCCCTCTCCCTCTCCCCCTGTTTGCGTTCCCTCTCTCTCTATGTCTCTCTCTGTCAAATAAATAAATAAATAAATAAAATCTTTAAAGATTGTCTTTTTGTATTGTATTATTTATTTATTTATTTTAGAGGAGAGCAAAGGGGGAGGGATAGGGAGAGAGAGAATCTGGAGCAGACTCCAAGCTGAGCATGGTGCCGGACGTGGGGCTTGATCTCACAACCCCGAGATCATGACCTGAGCTGAAACCAAGAGCCCTACACTTAACCGACTGAGACACCCAGGTGCCCCAATAATTCTATACCTTTTAAAAAACATGTCCAGTGGAATCATGTAAACTCTTGTCAATAGTTTAGCTTATATTATGCATATATATATATATATAGCATATGTTATAAAGTTAGAAAACACTAATAATGATAAAACCCCAGAAGTATTAAATAATAGTTAAACTTTCCTTCTCTTAAATGACAGAATGTTTTGAAATCTAGAACATATAAAAATAACGAGTACATGCGGTGCCTGGGTGGCTCAGCCGGTTAAGCATCCAACTCTTAGTTTCGGCTCAGGTCGTGATCTCAGGGTTGTGAGATGGAACCCCGCATTGGGCTCCACACTCAGCAGTCAGTATGCTCTAGATTCTCTCTTTCCCTCTCCCTCTGCCCCTCCCACTGCATTCTCTCTCTTTCAAAATAAATAAATCTTTAAAATAAATTAATAAAAATATAAACTATATGAACTAATACTTTTTCCCCTTTAACAAGTAATCAAACCATGGAGTTTTTTTTTTTTAATTATTTTCTTAAAAATAATATGTGGTTGGGGCGCCTCGGTGGTGCAGTCAGTTGAACGCCTGACTCTTAGTTTCCACTGAGGTCGTGATCTCAGGGTTGTGAAATGGGGCCCCACATAGGGCTTCACACTCAGCATGGAGTCGGCTTGAGATTCTCTCTCCCTCTCCCTCTGCCCCTCCCTGCCACACGCACTCTCTCTCTCTCTCTCTCTCTAAAATCAATCAATCAATCAATCAATCAATCTTTAAAAAATAATAATATCTGGTTGTTATTTTAAAAACACCCATAGAGTATATATTAAAAAGTAAAAATTGGGGGGCCTGGATGGCTCAGTATGTCAGGCATCCAACTCTTGATTGCAGCTCAGGTTTTGATTGCAAGGTCCTGAGTTCAAGCCCCACTTTGGGCTCCATACTTGGCATGGAGCCTACTTAAAAAAAGAAGTAAAAATTTCCTGGGTGCCTGGCTGGCTCAGTCAAAAGAGCATGCAACTCTTGATTTCAGGGTCATAAATTCAAGTCCCATATTGGGTGTTGAGATTACTTAAATAAACTAATTTTTTTTTAAAAAACTAACAATTTCCCAAAACCCCAACACACAGAGCTCATCATTATTAATATTTGGGGAACACCTTCTTGAACTTGATCTATGTTACATAGAGATCATGTAGAGACTTATGAATACGATCTTACGTATGAGGCTTCACACTACATATGCTGTTTTAACTTGAGTCACTCATTATGTTGTAAACATCTTTTTCTACTAATAAATATAGATCACTAGTATAATACCTAATGGCTGTAAAATATTCGATTTTATGAAAATAGCACAACATGCTTTAAAATCTCCATCATGAGTATTTGTTTCCAGATCCTCCCTGTTATAAATAACCCTTTAGAGAAAATAACACCTTTGTATATTTTCAGTCATGTGAAAATATCATAGAGGTTTTTTGGAAAGGAGAACTGCAACTAAAAAAGTTAAATAAAACAAAGAAGGCATAGGTTAAAATTTTAGAGCTAACAAATTAAGCTGAAATTATACAGAAAATAATAAAATGTTATTATTCTATTTTTATTATGATTCCATTAATAGTCTGTTGTTCTGTTCTTTTCCCCTCAAATAAAAATCCTTAATTGGAGAGTGCCTTACTTCAACTTGAGGCAGTCTGATCAGCTGACACACAATGTTTCTGACAGAAAGAACCATGAGGAAGTGAAAGTTCTTAGTCCCTCATAGCCAAGAAAAGACAAAATATATATAGCAAGAATCATCAATGACTCTCCTCAGCAAAAAAGAATGACTCCAAGTAATGGAATAAAGACTTTGGTTCCTGACATCTATATTTCCTTTGCAACAGACTAGAGCAGATTTAGCAATAAACACTTAGAAGCAGATGAGGAACTAGAATGCCATTACATATAAGAGACTGTATCTTTGGAAACCTGAAACATTCTTCAGTTCCTAAAAAAGCTTCTTCACAGTTATCTAGTGGTGAGAATTTATTGAGCTATACCCATGAAGCAATAAATAAGACTGAAGTAATCAGTCAAAAAGAAAAGTCCTAATTTGTCTTGCTGGAGAAGGAGAACATATTAGATTTTCCCCATTCCAGGTCTTTTAAAATATAAATAAATAAATAAACTTCCTGAGCTAAGAGCTGATAAAGCACCACACCAAGTTTCTTTCTCCTCACAGAAAGTAGCAGGGGATGGTACCATCTCTGAAAGATTAGAATTACCTTGATTAATAAATTTGAAAAATAGAACTGAGTGGTGAATTTTAGAGAGTACAAGCGCAATGGTTTGGCAGGAAAAAATACAACTGCTGACAAAGAAGGAGGAGGAAGTGGAGGGAGAGAGGGAGAGGGAGATGGAGTAGGAAGCGTGGAATGGTGGTGGAGATAGAGGTGAAGAAAGAGAAAGGAGAATAGAGGAGGAAGAAGAATTGAAAGAGGAAGAAGATTATTCTTCTTTTAGGACCACCAGATACTCTATTTTTTCAGTTCCAAGTGAATGCCTCTTTACAAGTTATCATTTTGGCTTTTGACCCAACCAACCCCTAAGCAAACATAACACATAGCATATAATCTACTTCACTCAGCCATTTCTGCCATTTTTTGCCAATAATTGGAAAAATTTAAATGTATAAAATGTATAAATTAAACTGGTAGAAGCTCAAAGAGGATTACATTTTTAAAAGTCCATATTTTAGGAGCACCTGGGTGGCTCAGGTGGTTGAGCATCCAACTCTTGGTTTTGGCTTAGGTTGTGATCTAAGGGTCGTAAGTCTGCGTCAGGCTCTGCGCTCAGTAGGGAGTCTGCTTAAGATTCTCTCTCCCTCTGCCCCTCTTCCCCACTCATGCTAAATAAATAAATAAATAAAATATTTTTAAAAATAAAAGTCCATATTTTAGGGAAAAATATGAAAATTACAAAAATTCTGGTCGGTTACCAGTTTGCTATCTGAACTTAAACTTATGACTCAACATCTGTCTTTTCTGTTTTATAAAGATAAGATAGTTCCTAGCTGTTGTGAAGGCAAAATGAAATATAACTGTATTAAAAGTATTACACAAATATGAGCGTTAACAAGTATTTGTTGAGCAACTCCTATATGTTGGGTACTGAAGATCACTTTAATAGCTAACTATGGTTTGTTTACTACACTTCAGGCTCTAATAAATCATTCAAGAGCATGAGGCAGTCCTACCATCTGATAAAAAATATTAATACCACCAAGTAGCAAAGCCGTCAGCTAGATGAAACATGCCTTGAAGCCATCTGCAGCCCATTCCACTAGAAATCGGGGTTTGGCTAAAGGAGTGAGTTCCAAGATTGTCTCAGTTTCTAGTCTTTTCATGGTTATAGAAAAGGCAGAGGGAATCTAGTTCAGACTTGACTACAACCTACTGAGACGTGGCAACATGCCAGAAGTCCCAAAACCCTCAATGAATTTGCTAGATGAAATGGTTCATAACTTCCCACATTCTACCATTAACTTTACTACAGAGTCCACATGTTAGAAATCAAAACCCCACTTCTACCTAGGGGATTCATATGTTATCGATATCGTATAGTATTGGTATTATTAGTAACATGTACGCCTGCAGAATTTTAGTAACTATTACGAAAAGCCAATATACCAGCTAGAAAACTTCCGTATCTCATGTATTGAAAATAACTGCTCTAGATTTTTAGAAACAGCAGAGTCTATAGTGAGGATATATGTTCCACCCATATACACATGGACCATGAGGCTTCACACGGGGAACAAACTGTTACTGAAACATAAAAGACAAATTTCAAGATTACTATATGCCATAACACTCCATTCAAAGAGCAAGTCCATCTCTGGCCCTGAAAAGATGAGAAACTTTATTAAAACTATGAAAATAATATAAATGCTATAATCTTAACCAAAACTAAGTATTTCAAAAGTTAAAGTTTTGTGCAAAAAACAGAATCAGATCTATAAATACAGAGAGAAGGGAGGCGGGGGAGATGGGCAAAATGAGTAAAGAAGAATGGGAGATACAGGCTTCCAGTTGTGGAATGAAAAAGTCACAGTCATAAAAGACAGCATAGGGAATGTAGTCAAGGACACTGTAAGAGCATTGTATGGTGACAGATGGGAGCTACCCTTGTGGTGAGCACAGCATAACATATAGAGAAGTTGAGTCACTATGTTGTGCACCTGAAACTAATGTAACATTGTGTGTCAACTATACTGAAATTTTAAAAAATTCTTTTAAGTTAAAGTTGTGTGACAACTGAACGTCTTGGTGCCCAAAACAAGACAATATAATTAGACAGGTTCATCTGGAAAAAAGAATTATGTGTTCTCAAATAGAACAGATTTTTAACTGGTTAATATAAAGAAAACCAAGATGGAATCTTCCCCCATACTATCTTCATCATTTCTGTCTATATAAATAAATAGTCATTCTATTTATTGACCTTATGGTGGCACAGGAATCAAGTTAAGAGATAAAACAGTGATAACAGCAAACTCAGTTTGTTTCAATAATTATCTCAAAATAGTTTAATGTGGGTTTTATAAATAAAGGTACATACTTTCAAACAATCACAAATAGGGATAATGGGTACTGTAGACATATTATAGATTATGATTATTGCTGCATCTATGTCTCCTTGATTAGCTACAAGAAGTTTAAAAGGCTTTTTACTTGATCATAGAACATCATACCCTTCAAATCATATTTGATCTTACAATCTGAAATTTAAAATTTCTAATATCAAGCTTTATAAAATCATCACTACCAATTTCATAGAAAAAAGACTGCAAACCTTCTGTATTTTTCATATTAGCTAGCATTGCCTTAAAAAAAATGTTATTTCATACCTTTACAAAATCTAAGTAGTCGGTGTTGGTTCTTTCCCCACCAAGTCTAACAGGGATTAGAATAATAACAGCTTTGTCATCTATATTATCAGAGGCCATGGAAGTGCACTGTTTATCAATTACATCAGAACTGTAAACTGAGAAAAATACAATAAATATGTATTAAATTTTATAAAAATGATTTTCAGAAATATTTTTACTCTAATCCCTCCTCCCCAATGGCCAGTCATCTAATCTCTGATATCACTATCAAGGTCTCAATGAGTTAAAAAATGTCTACCTCATTTATACATCCAGCAGATACTTATTGAGTAGCTACTATATGGCATTAAGGGTTTTACCAGTGAGCAAAATAGAGGAAAACCCTGTCCTCATAGATCATATACTCTAATATAAGGAAATAGACAGTAAATTAGTAAAATATAAAATATGTCAGGGGCGCCTGGGTGGCTCAGATGGTTAAGCATCTGCCTTCGGCTCAGGTCATGATCCCAGGGTCCTGGGATCGAGCCCCACATCGGGCTCCTGGCTCAGCGGGAGCCTGCTTCTCCTCCTCCCTCTGCCTCTCTCCCTGCTCATGCTCTCTCTCTCCCTCTCTGTATCTGTGTCTCAAGTGAATAAAAAAAAAAAAAAAAAAAAATATGTCAGATGGTTGGGGCGCCTGGGTGGCTCAGCCGGTTAAGCATCTGCCTTCGGCTCAGGTCATGATCCCAGAATGCTGGGATCAAGCCCCACGTCAGTGAGTCTGCTTCTCCCTCTTCCTCTGCCACTCCCTCCCACTTGTGTACGCTCTCTCTCACTCAAATAAATAAAATCTTTAAAAAAGATGTCAGATGGTGATGAGTGCTTTGAAGAAAAAGGGAGAAAGATGGCTAGGAAATGTAGGCGTGGGGGGTGGGCATGGGGGGTTAAAATAAGGTGGTAAGGAGGGCCTTAGGAAAAACATAACATTTAAGTCAAGACGAAGTAAGAAACCAAAAAATGCCAAAACTTGGGGGAAGAGCATTCCAGGTATAAAGATCAGTCAATGCAAATGCCTTAAGGCAGAATCATAGCCAGCATATTCCAGGAACAAGAGGCCTGTGTTTCTGGAGGGAAGTTGGCAAGGTGTAAAATAATACAAAATAAGGTTAGGAGATAAAGTGAAACACTGGGGGAGAATGAAGACAGATTCTGTGAACTTTTTTTTTTTTTTAAGATTTTATCTATTTATTTGAGAGAGAGCAGAGCAAGAGAGAGAGAGAGCACGAGCGAGGGTGAGGGGCAGAGGGAGAGAGACAAGCAGACTTCCCGCTGAGCAGGGAGCCCAATGAGAGTCTCAATCCCAGGACCCTGGGATCACGACCTGAGCCGAAGGCAGATGCTTACCCGTCTGAGCCACCCAGGTGCCCCCAGATTGCATGAACTCTTAAAGGCCATTTTAAAGACTGCAGTTTTTACTTTGAGTGAGACAGCATGCTATTAAAGAGTTTTTAAGAGAAGGAATGTCCTAATCTGACTTACACTTTACTAGTGTGGTTCCTGTGTTGAGAACAGGCTGTAGGGGCAAGGGCTGAAGCACAGAGAACAATTAGAAAATAGGGCGCCTGGGTGGCTCAGTCAGTTAAGCATCCAACTCTTGATTTCAGCTCAGGTCATGATCTATAGGGTCCTGAGATTAAGCCCTGCATCGGGTTCCACACTCAGTGGGAAGTTTGCTTGAGAGTCTCTCTCTGGCTCTCCCTCTGTCCCTCCCCCTCCTCACCACACTCACATGCTCTCTCTCTCTCTCTCAAATAAATAAATCTTAAAAAAAAAAAGTAAAGAAAGAAAAGAAAGTAGCCGCAGTAATCTAACAAGAGATGATAGTAGCTCGAACAAGGGCAGTAATTGTGAAGATAGGGAACAATCATGGGATGGTCATGTGGAGCTGGTTAAAAGTGATCAGTAAGTTAAAGAACTCCTTAATATGTTAAATGCAAGATGGGAGAAGAAAAAAAGGGACTCATAGGTGATTTGAATGGCTTTGGTATAAGTAAACAGAGTAAGAGACATACCATTTACAAAGACATACTATAGACAACTATAGGAGGGGAAAGAGTAGGAGAATCGGGAATTCAGTTTTAGACATGGTAAGTGTCAGATATCTATTAAACATGCAAGCGGGGAGGATGAGTAGGCAGTTATGGATATAAAAGCCTGGATTTGGTGAGAGGTCCTATAAATTTGGGAGTTGACAGCATATAGATGGTCCTGTAAAGCCATGAGACCAGGTGAATTCAAATCTGTGTATAGGAGAAGAGGTCTAAAGGCCGAGTGCAATTTTAGAGATCAGTGAGATAAGGAAAATCAGCAAAGAACACTGTGAAGGAGTGTACACTGTAGAAGGAAAACCTGAAAAGTAGCGTTCTAGAAATGAAGTAAACAAAACATTACAAGGAGGAAAAAGTGGTCAGCTGTGTCAAATGCTGCTAGTAGATTGTGTGATGTGAGGACTCTCTGAGAAGTGACCACTGGATTTTTAGCAAGATTAAATTATTGATGAGAGCAGTTTGGGTAGAGTGAGGGGTGTGACAGCCTAAGTAGAATACTTCAAGAGAAAATGGGAGGATTTTGTAGAACCAAATATAGACAAAACTTTATTTTGTTTTGTTCAACAACAACAAAAAAACTTTCTTCAAACTCCCTGTTTGAAGAAAACCAAACTCTTCTGCTCTTGTACAGTTAGCTGATTAACAAATTCTGCTACTTGTGCCCCACTTCTTCCCTTTAAATTCCAAATTTAGGTTATGAGCTATCAAATTCTTCCGTTCAACAGCTTCCCTATCTCCCATAATCAATCTAAACCAAAGGTACAAAAATGCAACAATAGTTCTTTCCATATTTCAATTCTATCATCTTACTTTTTCCAAACTACTCAGTAATGGATTCTAATTATAAACCTTTAAATTCTCTAATTTTTCTGAGGCAGCACACACATGACCATCCCTATCTCTGACTCTTCTGACCTAATAGATACTTTAATCAAATGAGCCTTCCCTTCAGAAAACAGATTGCTGGTTTCCAGAGGCAGGGGGTGGGGAAGAGGGTGAAGTGGGGAAAGGGGGTCAAAAGATACAAACTTCCAGGGGTGCCTGGGTGGCTCAGTCGTTAAGCGTCTGCCTTCGGCTCAGGTCATGATCCCAGGGTCCTGAGATCGAGTCCCACATCGGACTCCCTGCTCCGCGGGAGGCCTGCTTCTCCCTCTCCCACTCCCCCTGCTTGTGTTCCCTCTCTCGCTATCTCTCTCTGTCAAATAAATAAATAAAATCTTTAAAAAAAAAAAAGATACAAACTTCCAGCTATAAAATAAATAAGTCATGAGAATGTAACATACAGCATGGGGACTACAGTTCATAATATTATGTTGTTATATTTGAAAGTTGCTAAGGGGGCACCTGGGTGGCTCAACCGGTTGGGCGTCTGCCTTCGGTCTCAGGTTTCAGGTGGTGATCCTGGGGTCCTGGGATCAAGCCCCATATCTGGCTCCCTGCTCAGCGTAGAGTCTACTTGTCCTTGTCCCTCTCCTTCTCCCTCTGCCCCTCCCATTTGTGCTCTCTCTCTCTCAAATAAAATACTTTTTTAAAAGTTGCTACGAGAGTAGATCTTAAAAGTTTTTATCACAAAAAAAAAGATTTTTGTGACTATGTATGGTGACAGATGTTAATCAGACTTACTGTGGTGATCATTTCACAATATATACAAATATTAAGTCATTATAATGTACACCTGAAACTAATATGTCATATGCCAATTAAATCTAAATAAAAAGGTATAACCAAATAATCAGATAAAAATTAGAATTATATACATTCCTCACCTGTACAGTCTTGTGCAACATAAATAGTTATTCCTTGTAAATCAGGGTGTCTTGCTTCTTCAACTGCTTTTCTAAAAAAACAACATGTATCATCCTTTAAAAGCCTAACATTTCCAGTTAATAATTAAAGATTTAAGGGGAGGGGTGCCTGGGTGGCTCAGTTGTTAGGTGTCTGCCTTTGGCTCAGGTCATGATCCTGAGGTCCTGGGATTGAGCCCCACATCGGGCTCCCTGCTCGGCGGGAAGCCTGCTTCTCCCTCTCCCACTCCCCCTGCTTGTGTTCTCTCTTTTGCTGTGTCTCTCTCTGTCAAATAAATAAATAAAATCTTTTTTAAAAATTTTTTAAAAAATAAAGATTTAAGGGGAAAGAAAGCCATCTTTTTTTTTTTTTTTTTTACTTATTTAACCTATAGTGTCTGCTTTCAAAACTATTATCTGAATGGTATCAAAATCTGGTCAATCCTTTCTAAGTAGAGTATTACACTAAATTACTCAAAAAAGCGGTGCCTGAGTGGCTCAGGTCATGATCCCAGGGTCCTGGGATCAAGCTCCGCATCGGGCTCCCTGCTCCACGGGAAACCTGCTTCTCCCTCCCCCTCTGCCTGCCGCTCCCCCTGCTTGTGCTTGCTCTCTCTCTCTCTCTGTCAAATAAATAAAATCTTTTTAAAAAATAAATTACTCAAAGAACATTAAACTATAAGTTACAGGGTGGCTGGGTGGCTCAGCTGGTAAAGCCTTGGACTCAATTTCGGCTCAGATCATGATCTCAGGGTCATGAGATCAAGCCCCAGATGTGCTGCATGCTCAGCGGGGAGTCTGCTGGAGATTTTTTCTCTCTCTCTCTCCCTCTGCCTCTCCCCTCCTCCCGCTCACTCTCTCTCAAATAAATAAATAAATGTTTAAAATAAATAAATAAATAAATGCATGACTTTTTTCCCCCTTCACTCAAAAACCTATGTAACCTGAACAAATGAATTTCCTAATTTTGAGTCTTAGAATTCTATAAGTAAAACTGCAAGTTGAAAAATATTTCTGAATGAATATAATGTTCTCAATGGTGCACATGATTTGAAAAAAGTCACAATATCTGTAAAAAGAAATTACACAAATTAGAGAAATAGAAATATTTTTATTTAACTGTATCTTTATAATTTTTTAATTTCACATGACTTATTATTTATGTTTGTATGTGTTAATTTAGAAGAGGGATTGGCAAACTATGGCCCATAGGCCAAATACAACCTGTGGCCTATTTTTGTACAACCTGCAAGCTAAGAATGGCATTTACAGTTTTGAAGGGTTGTAAAACAAAAAAAGAAAAGAAAAATGGTCAACAGAGCTCTTTATAGCCTGTAAAGTCTAAAATATTTACCATGAGGCCTTTTACAGAAAAAGTGTTCTGATCCCTGGGGTATAGAACATAATACCGTGAAGAGTAGAAACTAAGCTTTTATAATTATGCTTTTATAAATATCATACCAAGCAGGACTTGATATTATTATTAACAATCCATTTAATAACATTAGACAAATACATTTCCATTTGTAAGCATCTGGCCTATAAAATATAAAAGCCAGCTAATATGCAAAAAAATTTATAATAATTTCTAATTTATGTATTATTTTAAATGGAGTAAACTTACTATAACATACTATATTTGGGTGACATATTAATGATTCCATTTACAACAATGGGGCACACAACAAATAAGATAATTTTTTTTTTAAATTAAGCAGTATCCAAATGGCACATATAAGGCTGAGGTACAGTGAGATTTGACTTTCGACTTTTTTCTAACTACTCTGAATGTCACAGACCCTTTACTTTTACTATGATATAATTATAATATTAATAGTCCCACACATTTACAATTCACAAGAATTTGATGTGTGCAAAGAAATGCTGAAAACATCAATTTTAGCTCTTGACATTTCATTACACTATCAGTACATTACAGCCCCCAGGTTACACTATTAAAAAAAAAACAAACTATAATGTTATGCATGTTCCAAGGTTGAAAGAGTTGTTAGTTTTTAGAACATTCCAATAAGGTAGTCTAATGAAAATCTGGTTAGAAAGAGACCCTGGATATCTATCCCCATGAACAAAAAAGGAAAAATTTGTCACAGATATATTAAATGTAACTAGAGTTGCAATGTCTTCTTTTTAGCAAATGAATGCTTCCTTACGAATATTCTCAAACAGTAAGACTTTAAAAGTTCCAATTACATATATGCACTGCAAAAATCAGTATCTCTGAGCCTAAGGACCTCTGTCATAAGATGAAAGATTTTAATACAATTTTACCTTAAAATATGAGCAACCACAGCTGGTCCATACCAATCTCCGGCTTTTTTCCCAGACTTCTTTCCATATTCTATTAGTTGATGTAAACCAAAGAGAGCCAAAGGGGAATCACCAAACCAAGAGATGATTTTCCTGTGATATATTTCATTTCTCATTTCATGATCATCAGAATATCTCCTGATTGTTTTCTTCTGAGAAACTGTTGGGGTTTTGAGTTCTCTTTCCCCTGAAAGTGATGCTTCAAATGATGCAGTAAATTTTTTTACAGTGTTGGAAGTCCATGATTCAGAGTCTGAATTTTCAATGTTCAAAGCATCAGGCCAGGTCCAAGCTATAGTAGTTCCAAAGCAAGGTGTTCAGATCTTTTAATAGATTTTAACAATTGTACTAAGATAAGTAGATAGCATTTAAAGTCATACAGGTTACTAAACTAAAATAGTAAACTCAGAAGTAGGCAAATTTACAGAGACAGAAAGTAGATTAATGGTTGCATATGGCAAGCAGGGTATTGGGAGTGACTGCCAAAGGATATGAGGTTTCTTTTGGGGATGATGAAAATGTCCTAAAATTAGGTGATGGTGATGGTTGCAGAACCCTGGAAACATACCAAAACCACTGAATTGTTCACTTTAAATGAGTGAATTTATGTTATGTAAATTATATCTCAATAAAGCTTTGAGATAAAATTTAAAAAATAATATTGAGAAATAATTTTTAAAAAAATAGTAAACTCAGGTACAAATAAACAACTCCGGAAAATGCTTTTCTTTCTTTTCTTTTCTTTGACAGTGCTGAAATGGAATGAGGACTTTTATACTCCCTTACCAGTACTACTTATCAGATATCCAATCTTGACTACCCAAACGCACAATAAACATATTCACTAACATTAATGAGAGAATAACTTCAGAAAGTAGATTTTGCTTTGATTATATGTTAAAATAGAAGTCTTAACCATGGAAATTTTAAATTTCTTTGTTCTTTTCTCAAACAATCCTTTCAAAATAATCATTGTTTAGGGAGTAATATCAATTCTCTAGTAAATGAAAAGTTAATAAATAGAAGTCATTAAAGATCAAAGATACCCCCAAAACCAACTATATTCACTACTTAACAGTTTTTATGACAAGACAGTTCCAAGCACACATGTAACTTTAAGTTAACAAAATGAATCATAGATTCAGAGAACTAGTTAGGACTATAAAAAAATCCCAATTCTTGCCCATGATTGCACAAGACTATAAATAAATCATCCCAGAGAAAGTTTAAAAATTCTTTTTCTTTGTATTATCCATACCACTCTTGAATAAACATTCTCTCTAAATAATCTCATCAATAATCCCTATAGAAAGGTTACCAAATATTTGCCATGCATTGCAGGGAAATTATCTAACACTCTAAAAATGTGATAATACTTAGTAATAACCATATATGATAGCCTAAAATACTAAACTAAAATCTTCCTACAAATGTACAAATTATTAAAAATGGTAAGAAAGGTTTTTCTTTTTTAAAAATAGATATATGTAAGAAGTATCAATGACATTTTTGAAAGTCTTAAAAGACTAAGCATGATAACCTTATTAAGAATATGCCTAATCAAGTTAACTGATTATAATCATATTTGTAAAGATAAAAACATTTTAAAGCATTATTGATATATAGAGAGAAAATAAAGAAAGCGGTTTAAATTTCTTAAGATTTAAATAATATAAAAATATCAGCTATCTGCTCAAAGTCACTGCCATTGATCTGCTCAAGATTTACTGAACTGGAGATGATCCAGATAATTCAATCAAAAAGAACTAAATAATAACAACAACAACAAAAAATCCAAAGGCTACTAAAAACTTATACTTACATGTAAGTCATACCTAGCCTAGTTCAATAAATATGGAATATGCTAGATTAGTTACAACTTTTAGAAGACATCAGGAAGCCAAGAAATTAACCATAAGAAATTTTACACAGTTTGCAAGCTGGAGTTCAAATTTAAAAAAAACAAGCAGGTTGCCCCTGGGTGGCTCAGTCGGTTAAGCCTCTGACTCTTGATTTTGGCTCAGGTCATGATCTCAGGGTTCTGAGATTGAGCCCCACGTCAGGCTCTGCGCTGGGCATGGAACCTGCTTAAGATTCTCTCTCTCCCTCTCTCTCTGTCCCTGCCTCCCCAAAACAAAGAACAAAACAAAAATCCCCCCAAAAACAGAGATTTGGTTTACCTCTACCAAGGAAGTGTAGTATGAGTCCTTGAGCCAACAGCATCTGGCCAGTTCTTAATGTACAGCCCCAACCACAGTCTGTTGTTAAAGCTGAGCCTTCTATTTGAGGAAATTCTTCCCTGTAGGTCAACCATATTCTTGAAATGAAATCTTTACGAAATTCTTCTACGTTTCCTGCAATTACATGATCTTCTATTGTACATCCTGATCTTGCAGGTAACAGTTTATTTTCATCTACAAAATAAAAATATAAACTATAGTCTAAATATATGCAAAGAAACATCAATAATGGTATTATGTTCCCATTACTGTCCATAAGATATGAAGTATATTACAGTTTTTCTAACACTTTTTTTCGATTTAAATGAAGATAAATGTTATTCTGCCTAATCAGGCTATTATGAAAATCAAATGAGAATGGATGCTGAAATGTTTTGTACACTCTTGAACTAGCTAATAAAAGGTTTCATCAGTAATACTGTTAATAATAATATCCTATATTCCAAATACAATCAACTCTTTTATGAGGGGATAACATAAAAATACCTTTTCTTTTTGCCTCATTTGGCTCAGGATATACATATTAGTGCTCTCTAAAATGAGGTTTGCAAATAAAATATGATTTGTCAATATGTAAAACTGAATGTAATCACATAAACTAGTTCTAAAAATCAAATAAAATGTGCACATTGTATTTATTGTCATGAATATTTATACTCAAATTATAAAATCAAAACTAAGAAGCTAAAGAGTAAGAATATAAAATTCCTAAATATATAGTTACCCTTTCATGCTGAATACATTTTTTTAAAAACTGCTCCCACCTACATATATCATTTTAAAAAGCTTTTTCAAATTGATTATCTGTAATACAATTTCTATGTAAAAATTGTGGTCACTGTTTGCCCAATAATTTACAAAATACTGGGGCTCAAATGAACTAACATTCCTTGATTACTCTCTCAAAATGAACGGACATTGCTTGATTATTCCTAGAGAAAATATCTTAGTCACCTTTACAACCTCAGCATATAGCACAGTGCCTAAAACAAGTAGATCCTAATAAATGTTACTTGGTTTGGGTGGGTGGACAGGTGGATAGATAAATCTGCCTACAACTTTCAATTCCAAGGAGTTCAATTTCCAATGCCCTTCTGCAGGATGTTAAAGCAGTTTTATCATGCTTTTATTCTTTATCCTTGCTGCACCTATCCTTCCTCAAGTTCATTCTGAAAAAATTACAATCACCTAAACTTCATAATATTCAGCTTAATGGAGCTAACTTGTGGCATACAGTTTCAATGACAATAAAAAGAATGACTGCCAAGCCCCCATTATCAATGAATTTCTCTCAATATTTGAAGTTAATTACAAATAAAAATGCCTAGAAATTGAACATGGCCCTACAAATATGTCCAAAATTTCTACTTTAGAGACATTTAAATTTGTTTGAAATTTGATACAACAGTACATAACTCTCGCACCTCATCCTGTGGCTTGCCAAACATATAGTTCCTAATCTCCTACCTTGACAAAGTGATTAATTCTTCATCCTTTTAAGATCTAGCCTCTAAAATTACTCTAAATTTACTCTAAATGTTTACTCTAAATTTACTCCAAATATAAAATTTACAGGGACCTGGGTGGCTCAGTTGTTTAAGCCTCTGACTCTTGATTTTGGCTCACGTCATGATCTCAGGGTCAGGAGATGGACCCTGCATCGGGCTCTGGGCTGGGTGTGGAGCCTGCTTAGGATTCTCTCTCTCCCTCTGCCCCCTCCCCCCCAAAAAAATTTACTCTAAATATTATTGGAAAATTGCTAGTACTAAATGAACTTCATTGTCCTCTTGACTTTCCACTATACTAATACTGCCCCTACTATCCCATTCTTTGACTGACTTTTCTTTTCACAATCTTAATTAATTATATCTATAATATTTATCTACATCTGCCTCCCTTCCAAACTTCAAGTACACTAGAAGAGAGGGAATGTTTTCTTCTGCACCCCTAAAGCTTCAGCACTTAGCACAGAATTCATTCAGTTCATAGTAGATGTGCAATAAACAGTTGTCAGGTGAATGTAAGATAAATGGAACCAAAGGAAGAGGGTTTTTAAATTTTTGTTTTGCTTTGCTTTTGTTTTTTATGAAGGGAGAAATGTGAGATCAGAGCTTTACGAAGCATGGGAAGTCACAAAGAACCACAACGAAGAATGAAATGAAAGCTGATAAAGGAAACAGAAGAGAACTGCTATTAACATTGAGGGTTCAATCAAGGCTGACTATCACAATTAAACAAGCTAATATGAGAAGTAATTACAAGTAAACAAATTATAAAATGAGCCCTCAAAGACTATAGCTCTTGTAATTATCAGATACAGGATAAAGTAAGTATGCATATGTTTAAAAAATAGAAGGGTACTGAAGGTTAGACAAATAACAAAAAAACAGACTATTAAAATTGACCAGGCACATAGAAAAGAAAACCAAACGGAACTGCTAGAAATGAAATATATAATAACTAAAAATAGAAATTTGGTGTAAGATTAAACAGAAAATTATACACCACTTAGGAGATAATTTAAAAGCTAAAGTTACTCAGAATACAGCACAGAGAGACAAAGTAATAGAATATGTGAAAAAACAAAGAATTTCAGAGACACGAAAAAAAATCTAACAAAGATTTATCAGAGATGCTGGAAAGAATGGGAAGAATGGGGAATAGATATAAATAAAAAGTGGTTGAAAATATTTCAGATTTTAAGAAAGATATGAATTCCAAGTAGAGTAAAATAAAGTTCACACAAAAGACAAAGAAATGATCTGAAAAACAACCAAAGAGGGGCACCTGGGTGGCTCAGTCGTTAAGTATCTGCCTTCAGTTCAGGTCATGGTCCCAGGGTCCTGGGATCAAGCCCTGCATCGGGCTCCCTGCTCAGCAGGAAGCCTGCTTCTCCCTCTCCCACTCCCCCTGCTTGTGTTCCCTCTCTCACTGTGTCTCTCTCTGTCAAATAAATAAATAAAATCTTAAAAAAAAAAAAAAAAACCAGAGAGAACAAAGAAATGACAGCTTCAAAATACTAGAGAGAACATCTTGTCCTAAACTAAGCAAGGATTTATTAAACAGAACACAATAGTAGTAACTATTTAAGGAGGTAAAATAGTTAACCAGACTAATTAAAATTAAGAACTACTTTTCTTCCAAAGATAACATTAAATGAATGAAAAAATAATAGATTAGAAGAAGACATTTCCTATAGATAAATTCAAAAAAGGATTCATATCTAGAATATATAAAGAAAACTTAGGAATGAATCAATAAGAAATAGATAATCTAATAGAAGATATATCCAAATGGAAAAATGTTTATGAAAATATGCTCATTCCATTGGTTATCAGAGAAATGCAAATTAAAATCAAAATGTAGGGGCGCCTGGGTGGCTCAGTCGTTGAGCGTCTGCCTTCGGCTCAGGTCAGGATCCCAGGGTCCTGGGATCGAGCCCCGCATCGGGCTTCCTGCTTGGCGGGAAGCCTGCTTCTCCCCCTCCCACTCCCCCTGCTTGTGTTCCCTCTCTCGGTATGTCTCTCTCTGTCAAATAAATAAATAAAATCTTAAAAAACATAAAACCAAAATGTAGCTCTAATAAAAAAGAAAAATATCAAGTAATGGTGACATAAGGCAAGTAGAATTATTACAAACACCTAGTAGGAATACCAATTGGCACATCTACTTTATAAAAGTATTTGGTAGTACCTACTGAGGCTGACCATATGAATACCCTATGATCCAGCAATTACATTCCCAGGTATACATACTGAATGAAAATCCATACACATGCTCATTCACCAAAGCACATGTACTAGAATATTCACAGCAGCAGTCTTAACAATTGCCAAAAATTGAAAATTATCCAAATGCCCCCCAAGAGTAAAACAGATAAAGTTTGGCACATGCACACAATGCAATACTGGAAGGAATACAAAAATATCCAGCACCCAACAAGGCAAATAATACAATGTCTGGCAATCAGTCAAGGATTACTAAGCATGCAAAGTGACAGGAAAACACAAGCCAAAAGGAGAATACTCAATCAATAAAAACTGAACCAGAACTAATACAAATGTTAGAATTGGCAAACAGGGACATTAAAAAAGTTATTACAACTATTTTATATATGTTCCAAAAGGTAACTAGAGAAAAGGAAGACAAAAAAAATGGAACTTCTAGATATACAAACTACAATGTCCAAGATAAAAAATATATGACTGGGATTCATGGCAGATTAGACATTGCTAAGGAAAAGACTGAAAGACTGGTGAACTTGAGGACACAGCAATAAGAACGATCCAAAATACAACACAGAGAGGAAAAATAATTTTTTATTTTTCTTATTTTTTTTTTATAGAAGAATAATTTTTTAAAAATAAAGGACCAGCAGGAGCGCCTGGGTGGCTCAGTCAGTTAAGGGTCCAACTCCTGATTTCGGCTCAGGTCATGATCTCAGGGTCATGGGATCAAGTCCCAAGTCGGGCTCTGCGCTCATCGCTGAGTCTGCTTGAGATTTTCTCTCTCCTTCTCCCTCTTCCCCTCCCCCCCACTCGCACTCTCTCTCTAAAATAAATAAAATCTTTTTTTAAAAATAAAATAAACAACCATCAGTGAGCTGTGGCAGAATTTCATCCATGAAAATATATGTATAATTGGAGACCCAGGAGAGAGAAGAAAGGGAAGGAAAGAAAAAATATTTGAAGACAAAATGACTGAAAAAATTTCAAATTTGAGGGGTGCCTGGGTGGCTCAGTCAGTTAAGCATCTGCTTTCAGCTCCGGTCATGATCCTGGGGTCGTGTGATCGAGCCCCACATCAGGCTCCCTGCTCAACAGGGAGTCTGCTTCTCCTGCTTCTCCCTCTGCCACTCCCTTGCTCATTCTCTCTCTCTCTCAAATAAATAAAATCTTTTTTAAAAAATTCAAATTTGATGAAAACTATGAATCAACAGTTCCAAGAAGTTCAACAAAACCTAAGCACAAGAAACATGAACAAAACTACACCAGTGCATATCATAATCAAATTTTTCCAAACTGGTGATAAAGAAAAAAATCTTAAGTGCTTAGGAAGTACCAGTTTCATCCTACCAGCCTCTGAGTCATCTACAGTGAATTTATTCATAATGATAAATAAGTATAAGATTCTTTTTTTAAAGATTTTATTGACTTACTTGAAAGAAAGAGAGAGCGTGTGAGCACGAGCAGTGGGGAGGGCCAGAGGGAGAGGGAGAAGCAGACTCCTCGCTGAGCAGGGAACCAGATGTGGGGCTCAATCCCAGGACCTCGGGATCATGACCTGAGTCGAAGACAGGAGCTTAACCAACTGAGCCCCCCAGGTGCCACAATAAGTGTAAGATTCTTAAACTTGATAATCTGCCTTCTATTATTTTATTTCTACTAATATTAGGACACATTTGCAAAAAATTAGATTATTTTAACCAGGCTAAATCTGGCATGATCTTTCAAGCTTTTAAATTCATCTTGCTACCTTTCCTGAGCTACAAACTCTTCATTTTATATTACACAATTCTTCCTTCCCAGTGTAAGATACGCTGTTGTGCATTGTTATGTCAATATTTGTACTATAAGGGTTCCTGGGTGGCTTAGATAGATAGATAGATAAATAAAATACACTACCAAAAAATATTTGTAGTATATAAATCCAAATGGTCCTACCAGTTAGTATTATCTTGACGAAATACCAAAATTTAATTTTACAGATTATCTGTGAGAGAAGCAATTAAGGATTTTATTTCATTCTAAGTAAGCTTAATCTTTTCACAGACACCATGCCCCCATCTGGCTAGGATTTTTCTAGGTTTTCTCTTAGATGATTCAGGACATGATGGGCCCAGAGACTGTTAAGGAAAAAACTGAAATTTGAGGCTATCTCTGGCATACCAGTTCTATCATAGGGGCCAAAATTATTTAACATAAATTGAACAGAGATGAGGCTCTCTCTTTCCTAATTTTTGGGTTGAGGAGCATCTATAGACAATCTCTAGCCTTAGGGGTGAAAATAGTACATGGAAAAAAGGGAGGGGCACCTGGGTGGCTCAGTCATTAAGCGTCTGCCTTCGGCTCAGGTCATGATCCTGGGGTCCTGGGATCAAGCCCCGCATCGGGCTCCCTGCTCGGCGGAAGGCCTGATTCTCCCCTCTCCCACTCCCCCTGCTTGTGTTCCCTCTCTCGCTATGTCTCTATCTGTCAAATAAGTAAAATCTTTAAAAAAAAGAAAAAGAAAAAAGGGAAAAAACACTTTTTAAAAAGTAGAGAGGGTAGCACAGAGGCTAGAAAATGATAAAAGCTTTTTCTGACCTGAAGCCATCTCAGGGATGGACTTTTGCCTAGGGATCTCTTTGTGGAACATAAGGAAGGGCATGAAAGTAAGACATCAAGTGGTCTTCCTATGTGTGTTGTTGGTTTTTGTACTATGTCTACTGTTTTTAGGGATCTGTGTTGCTCTAGATCTTGCCAGGGTTATGCCCAAATGTTATGGAAATAAAATCCCAGAATTCGGAACTTTTTGAATCATAACTTTTACTAAAAAATGGCATGCATGAAGAAATGAGTTATATAGAGGTGTATCACTTAATTTCCAGAAATTTGAACATTTTTTAGATCTCGTTCTATCGGGGCACCTGGGTGGCTCTGTTGGTTAAGCATCTGCCTTTGGCTCTGGTCATGATCTCAGAGTCCTGGGATTGAGCCCCACATCAGGCTCCCAGCTCAGCGGGGAATCTGCTTCTCCCTCTTCCTCTCCCTCCCCCCTGCTTGTGCGCACACTCTCTTGCTCTCTCTCTCAAATAAATAAGATCTCATTTTATTATTGATTAATATTGAAAGTATTTTGTCTGACCACAGTGGAATTGAATTAAAAATCAATAAATGATGCAAGAAAATACTATATACATTTTTTATAATGGTGAAAAACTAAAAACAAACGCCCATCAATAATAGAATGAATAATTTGTAGTAATTCATACAGTGGAATATTATGCAGCAATAAAAATAAACTAGAACTACCTGTAACAACATGGATAGTTCTTAAAAACACAACTTTGAAAGCCATAAGCAAGTAACAGAAGCAAAATATAGTTTGATTCCATTTTCAAAAAATCAGAAACAAGAAATACAAAATCATTGGTAACATTGCGATAGCGGGTTTTTTTTGGCATGGGAGGGCTATAATTGGGTAGAAGAAGATAAAGATAAAACACAAAGATAAAAAATTACTCAAATACCATATGATTTCACTCATATGTGGAATTTAAGAAATAAAACAAATGAACAAAGGATAAAAGAGACAAAAAAACAGATTTAACTATAGACAACAAACTGGTGGTTACCAGAGGGGAGGTGGGTGGGGGGATGGGTGAAACAGACGAAGGGGATCAAGAATACACATATTGAGGGGCACCTGGGTGGCTCAGCTAAGCGTCTGCCTTCAGCTCAGGTCATGATCCCAGGGTCCTGCTCAGCCAGGAGCCTGCTTCTCCCTCTCCCGCTCCCCCAACTTGTGTTTCCTCTCTAGCTGTCTCTCTCTCTGTGTCAGATAAATAAATAAAATCTTAAAAAAAAAAGAATACACATATTGTGATGAGCACTGAGTGATGGATATAATTGTTGTATCATTATATTATATACCTGAAACTAACATAACACTGTGTGTTAATTATACTTGAACTAAAAGTTAAATAAATAAAAGCAATATTGTATTTTTCTTGTTGAGTAGTTTTGTTACTCTCAAAAGTATATACACAAGGTTTTTATCTTCTCTATGTGTGAATAATTCATAATATCAAAATTTAAAGATTTAATATAAAATTATTAACATAATAAAAATTCAATATTTGTAATAAAGAAATAATACAAAGAAGAAAAAGTCTTTCTTCCAGTGGATTCTGTCATATCAGTCATATATCCTAGCTTGGTGCTGAAATAAACACTTGCTACTTTAAAGAGTGGTAGGTGAAGATAAGGCCAACATGCTGAGATTAGCAGTCAGAAGGTGAATAGAACACGTGTTCTTGATGTCAGAGAGGCACTGAATTAACCAACCTAGAGCCATCCCTACATAGGACTCCTGCTTGTGTATGGTAATACATCCCCTTATTGTTTAAGCTACTTTGAAATACATCTGTTAGCAACCTTTCCAATTTGGTCTCCTTCTGTAGTTTTATAGCAGCCTATACTTCTGCTTCATCACAAATATCATAACAGGATTGATAACTTTTGTACTTATTTGTTTAATGTCTCTCATCTGCTGGACAGTAGGGTCCTTGAGAGTAAGGACTATGCCTGTCATACTTTCAGCATTAACTCCAGTGCCTGGCACATTATAAGACTCTCAATAAATATTTGTGGAATAAATGAATAACCTTATTCATCAAATCTCCTACTACTGAATACTTGAGTTGTTTCCAACTTTTTACTTCAATAAAGCTACAATAAACATCCTTGTACACGTGTTCTCCACACATACAGAGAACTTCTCTATGGTAAATACTTAAAGGTCAAATTGCTGGGTCCTAAGTTGTGTATATTTTCAATTTTTCTAAGTACTCTCAAATTTTTCATGAAGAGGTTGTACCAATTTACCCTCTCATCAGCAGTGCTTGAGTTCCTATTTCTTCACATCCTTGCTAACATTTGGTATCATGGAACCTTTCAATTTTTGCAAATCTGATGACTAAGAAATAATATCTCATTTTAATTTGAACTCCCTTTATTACTAACATAGCCTTTTCCTATATTTGGCCATTCAGATTTCTACTTAAAAAGCACCTGTTCATTATCTTGGCTCATTTTTTCTTGGATTGTTTATGTGCTTCATATTAATTTGTAGTTCATTATTATTTTGGAGACTACCCTTTTGTTTAAGAAGTAGATGGAGAGATAGAAAGATCATCATGTGATACACACACAGATATCTATACACACAAAAAGAGAATCAAAGAGCGCGTGCAAATATCTTCTCTCTCTGGCTTGCTATGAAACTTTGTTTATAGTGTCTTCTGTCATGTAGATATTTTAAATTTGTATTTGGTCAAATTGATCAATATTTTCCTGTATAGGCTGTAATTTTATGTTTTATATAAGAAGTTCTTCTCTGGAGCACCTGGGTGACTCAGTCGGTTATGCATCTGACCTTGGCTCAAGTCATGATCTCAGGGTCCTGGGATCGAGCCCGGTGTCAGGCTCCCCGCTCAGGGAGTCTGTTTGCCTCTCTCCCTCTGCCCTTACCCCCGCTCGTCTCTCTCTCTCTCAAATAAATAAATAAAATCTTTTTTAAAAAATAAGAAATTCTTCTCTACCAAATATCATAACCCCCTAGCTCCTTAAAGCAAAACAATGCGGGCGCCTGGGTGGCTCAGTCGGTTAAGCGACTGCCTTTAGCTCAGGTCATGATCCTGGAGTCCCAGGATCGAGTCCCACATTGGGCTCCCCGCTCAGTGGGGAGTCTGCTTCTCCCTCTGACCCTCCCCCCTCTCATGCTCTCTCTATCTCATTCTCTCTCTCAAATAAAATCTTTAAAAAAAAAAAAACAATGCATAACACAGACCCACACTCAGTAAATGTAGGTTAGCTACTGTTACTTTTCTATCTTTACTACTCTAGTGAAACTGCTCTCTCAAAAGTCATCAGCAATTTCTCATTAACAAACCCTAGAGCCTCTACCGAGGCTATTTCCTACTCAGCCTCTTTTGAGCATTAGACATTTTGTCCTGAAACTCTCCCTGAAACTCTCTTTCCTCTGGTCTCTATGATAATATACCATTGTGGGTTTTTGTCCTATATATTGCCTATTTCTTCTTAATTTCATTCACTAATTCTTCCTTATCAGGATATCCTTAAAGATGGATGTTCTCTACCTATACTTTCCATCAATATGACCTTACCCTCTGGCCTCAAAGGCCACCTCTGAAAATAAATACAGATCAGTTCTAAACAGCCTACTTCATTCAGACTGTTCATTTCTAAATAGTCTACTTCAAACACTAAATGTACCCTCAAACCCATGCTTCCTTTAGTATAGCACATTTGGTTACTAATACTACCTATCATCCAAGATAGTAGTTTCTAAGTCTTCTTTATCTCCTGTCTCTCATGTTACTAAATCCAGTCATTTGTTAAATGCTGTTGATACTATTTTAAAATATGTCAAATCCATCCCCTCCTTTCCATTTCCACTACCCTATATCAGAGTCATTGTATCTTGCCTATTAACTGACTTCCAATCATTCTTCTATCAGTTATTCTTCCAAAGCATGTATTTAGTTATGGTTATTATGTGCTCCTTCTGGGCAAGATCAATGTCCTAACCAGTACATTCTCAATATATGATTACTGATTACACTGAAATTTGGCATTCTTGTTGCTCAAAAATCTAAGATAATAACAATCATTGCAATTAAGAAGCCAACTTGGGCACCCCACTCTATCTCTCTGAAAACTTAGAAAACCTTGCTTATGCCAAAAATTCTGTGACATGTAGGAGTCCAAAGCTAGCGCCTAAGATTTCTGCTAAGTCTCCATAGCTTAAGCTTTAATGGTCCTCCCTGTGTCCAGGCACTACAATATGAGTTGTCTTCTTCATTCCACATGTCAAATTCATCCCCTTTCCAAAAGAACTCCTCTTAGATCAAGCATTTCATAAGCTTACCTGACTTTACTTAAGATCAGGGGATGTCAACAAGGGAATGTCTCATTAAACACGCAGCCTCTTACCACCTTTCTAGCTCCTCTCCTTTCTCCCTCCAGATCCCCACACCTTTCTCCTTCCCTTTATCACCACTCCTAAACCAAAGCAAAATACAGTTGATCCTTGAACAATGTGGGGTTAGGCGCTCCAACCCCAACCCTGTAGTCCATGTATAACTTTTGAGTCCCCGAACACTTAAACTACTTATAGCTTATTGTTGACCAGAAGCCTTACCTGATAATGTAGTCAATTAACACATATTTTCTCCAATTTCCTATATCATGACTAATAATACTATTTAAGATGCTCATATGTACCAGGCACATCACTAAACCCTTATGAAACAGTTATCATTAATACTTAGGAAGAATAAATAATTTGCCTAAAGTAACAACTAATTAGTAAAGAGCCAAAATTCAAAGCACTTATGTCTGACCCCAAAGCCCATATTCTCCTCTACCTATAAACAAATGACATAACTTTTTAGTATTGCATTCAAGAAGCCCCTCCATAATTTGATTCTTTTCAGAACTCTCTCCCACCATACCTACACTGGACATCTCTGTTTCTGAAATATACTCTCTAATATCTTGTGCCATTCTATTTACCTAAAATGCATCCCTTCTTTGTCCATCACCTTGCTATTCATCCTTCAAGAATGCTGTGAGGATTTAATCAGTTAAACATGTAAATTAAATGCTGCCTAGCACATAATAAATAATAAATGTTAGCTGTTATTATACACGACATTTAAAAGGTTTTAGAAAATTGCTGATAAATGATATGCCAAAATAGGTCAACCAAAAATAAAAGCCTTGATAATGACATACTCTCACATACATTCTCTCCTCTCTCTTACACACATACATACATATTCACACTCATACTCACACTCATACACACAAAATCAAGCAAAGACATATAGTAGAAAAAACACCAGTCGTAAAGTGAGACGTAGTCTTGGTTTAAATTTCAGCTCTGCCTGTGTGACTTTGGACAAATTACTTAACTTCTCTAATCTCCTGTTTCCATACTCATAAGGTAAGGATATTTGAATCAACTTTGTAGGCTTGTCGTAAGAATTAAAGACATTTCACAAAGAGCTTAGCATGATGCCTGACACACAGAAGGTACTCACTAAGTGATATAAGTTATTAAAAGAAAATACATAATAATTATTAAAAGAAAACATATGATAATTATTAAGAGGATGAGTAAATGTGGAAACTTAAAAACATCAAATAAAGTCAATTAATTTCAGAAACTGGAGCATCCTTAAGAATTGGAAAATCTAATGGATCGTGGATCACCATATCAAAAACCAATGATGTATTGTATGGTGACTAACATAACATAATAAAATTAAAAAAAAAAAAGAATTGGAAAATCTACCATTATTAGGTTAACTAAGGTGATACTTTTAATTATTAGCATATACTTTAAAGTTATCAGAGAACTTGATAGAGAATATTAAGATATCAATTCAAATAATATTTACTTAGCATTCATACTATTATAAGTCCAAAACTAGGAGGGATATAACAAAAGAGGTCATGATTCTCATCCTCAAGGAGTTTACTAGAAACCCAAACCATATGGCAATATATTTTGTGTTACATAAAATACAGGTTCTTAAAAGAAATATACCAAGACACAGGCATAAAAAGTAGTATGGTGGTTGCCAGGGGCTGAGGGAAAGAGAAGGTTGGGGAGTTATTGTTTAAAGGGTAGAGCTTCAGTTTGACAAAATGAACAGTTCTGGAGCTAAATGGTGGTAATGTTATTAGCAGAACATTATGAATGTATTTAATACCACCAAACTGTACATTTAAAAATTATTAAGATGGCAAATTTTATGTTATGTGTATTTTACAATAAAAAAGTGTAAGTAAGAAACAAAAAGAAATATGCCAAAAGTAGATTAATCTGGAAATAAACCAATGAAAACAGTTACACAATGAATTTCTACAAAGATTTTTAAATGGGTTACAAATTTAGCACTTACCTTCATATTTAAAATGGTAACATTTTCCAAGCAATAATACAGGGGAATTTCTACTAAAATATGTTTTTGTTTTCAACACCCAACCTAAAGGAGAAAAGAGAAAAGTAGTTTTGCAATTAAAGGATTTCAGACTAAGAGTCTAGCAGCATTCCTTTTTCTTAATTTCAAATCATTAATTCTCAACTATAGACATGCATTTTTTTGCAAGAATAGCAAAATATATGGACAATGAACTGAAAATACAGGCCATTTATGTGACATTCATACACAGTTAAGTATTTTAAACACATTCTATCCACATAAAGGACATGAGAAAAGAATTTAATTTTAATTTATTTTCCAACACAATGTTCTGATGGTATAAAACTTAAAAGGTACAAATTCTATTCTAGTTTCTCGGACACCAATCTCTTTTCCCAAATGCAACAAATGTTACCAATTTCTTATATTTCCTTCCATCTTAGATAATTAAATATTTAAAGTAATTGAGTATTCCAATGAAGTAATTTAGGGACAAGGTAACACAATACACTAGTGCTTTTGATAAATGTGGATTGAAGTTTCCTAGGGAAATGTTATAACCCCATCATGTCAGCCACCTGAGGATCTCTGAAAGTAGTGAATAAAGCTTTCAGAGATCCTCATCTCAGTTTTCCACCTCCCAATTCCCAATCCCCAACTGTAGTTGCAAACTCTTAATTCTTCCAATTTTCTTCCTACTAAACTGTATGTGTCTAAAAGGTAGTATCCTCTTGGTTTTTTTTTCCCACGACCCTGAGAGCATGACCTGAGCCAAAACCAAGAGTTGATTGCTCAACCAACTGTGCCACCCAGGTGCCCCTCCTCTTGGTTTTTTATGGTACCATTAATAGTTCTCGATTTCCTGAGAAAAACACTTGTCCATTACATTCCTGAATATTCCCAAGTATATGAAATTCCTGACTGCTAATGGTAGCCTTAAAAGCTGCTTCTAAAATGCAAGAGCATATAAACAGAAAGAATCTGAAATTGGAAGTCAACAGATTTAGGTCTACTCTTTTATTTTTCTTTCCTTTTTTGGGCAGCAAAGCAAAGTTTATTGAGTGATAGTAAAGTTTATTGAATGACAGAGTACAAAGCTACCGAAGAGGGAGGGGACCCAAGAGGGTTGCCATTTATATTGAAGAGTTGTTAGAAAATTTAAAATCAGTGATTCTTATGAAAGTGCCCCCCAAAGTGCTATAATACAAGTAAATATAAAAAACAAATAAATAAAAATGTGTGTTCATAATAAAGATGATGCAAGTATTTGAATTTGCTGGAAAAAAGAATGGAAAATCAAACACACGAATCAGGCTTTCATGCAGCTTGGATTACTGCAATACTCTGCCATCAGTCTTTCTTCACTCTAGCATATGCCACATGTCACTGCCAAATTAATCTCCTCGTGGCTCAGCTTTGATTGGGTAACTCTTCTGCCCAAAAACCATCCTCAGTGACTCATTACTTAACAGATTTATTATGAACTTCTCAGTGATACTAAAGACTTTCCAAAATATGATACAAATTACCTTTACAGTCATCTTTTCCACTACTTTTCACCTATACTCAAAGTGGGGCGTGCTATCTGGGTCATACTATCAAAATGTCCTCCTCAATATCAGCCTATCTAAATCCTACTTCTTCTTCTGGATCATGTATGCGTTTCTAAGCCATTTGTTCCTTCTCTCACTTGACTCTGATGCTCTTCTCTAAACTCCAATGGGAAGTTAGTATTCACTGGCCACCTACGGTATACCAGGAACTAGGCTAGGCACTTTACAAACATTATGTCTTAGAAATATTATTAGTACTGCACTGGAATGATTCTAATCCCCAAAACAGTAATAACTCCTTCCCGTACAACATCATTTCTAAGGCAAATTTGAAGAACTTCATAAAAACAACCTCAAATAAAAGGAAACAATCTTTAAGGGGGAACTTCTCTCTTTCTCTCTATGCTTTACCCTCTGCCTACCCCCTCCTACCAGTCACCAGTCCTTCCTCAAAAAAAAGAGAAGTTGCGAATCTGATTTCTTAGAGCCTGAGGCACTGCAAGGATCCACATTTTACATGAGCACAGATTATAGTGCTTTAAAGCTCAACCGTCATTCATATGGTGCATACTCTCACTTTTGTACTTCCTGTGCAAATCCTGGCAGGACCTAACCCTCATGATAGATTGACTTCCTTTAATACTCCTTGATGCTAGGTACATAAAGAAGACTCAGGACTTCTGATAAGGTCCAGCCATTTTTCTCTTTTTCCACAGGCATGTCAGAGCTGAATTAGACCAGTATGCCAAGCAACTAGTCTGTATTCTTTTTTTTCTTTAAATTAGTTAGTTTTAGTTGACCAATTTTCATTTTATCTTTTTAAAAGCATTGTAAGAAATATACCACTATCTCTGCCCTAGCTTGTTGATGCTGAACCAGGATGTTCTGGCACACAGAGATTGAAAAATGAAGGATGTAAAATCCATAAAGGTATAGGATAACAGAGCCTGGGGCATAGGAAAGAGCCATGAATAAGAAGTATGATTATGAATAAGTGCTTCTTACACATATTGAAAAATATATATTCATCAGAATTCTTAATACTCAAGAATATATTTTTATTTTATTCCTCAATCTCCCCCACTTTTTACCTCTAAATCTCAATTTATAGCAGCAGGGAGGTGGGACAGAGACAAATTAAATGTCATTATGACTTCTAAATAAAAACTAATTAAATAAAACTAAATAAATTAAGAAAGTAAATTTGGCAAAAAAGCCATTAAATAAATTGACACAGGGCAGTGACTGTCTATGAGGGGTGAGCACTGACCAGAAGGAAGAAGGAAGAAACTTTCTGGGGTGAAGGAAATTTTCTATATATTGATTAGATTGTTAGTTTCATAGTTATACTCTGCAAATTGTATACTTATGATCTGTTCATCTCACTTTATGTTACTTTTCTCTCAATTACAAAAAAAAATTAAGAGATAAACCAGAACACTGTTCCAGTTATTTGTTCCTGTTTAACAAACCACTCCGAAACTTAATAATTTGAAACAACTTTTTTTCTTATATCACACAGTTCTGTGGGTTGACTGGGCTCAATTGAGCAGGTGTCCTGCTGGTCTTGCTTGGAGTCTCTAATGTCGTAAAAATCAGATGGAGAGGCTCAACTGAGACACTGCGTTGGCTGATGCTTTATCTCTAATGTAGTCTCAGGGCCTTTCTTCTTTGTGTGGACTCTCCATGTGATTTCTCCAGCTGAGTACCTAAGCTGGTTACATAACAGTTCAGAGATCCAAAACAGAGCAAGCAGAAGTTGCCTATTAATAGCCAGGCCTAGAATTGACACAGCCTCATTTGTATCTCATTCTATTGGTTAATATAAGGCATAGGCCAGCCCAGATTCAATGAGAAAAGAAACAACACAAGATGTGATTAAAGATCCTTACTAAGGACCATCTTTGGAGACTAGCTACCATAAACAAAATATTATAAAAAACCCTATAGTCCATTAAGTCAGCAACTTGAAAATCACAAGGCTTTAAAAGATGTAAACAAGCCAAAGAACACAGAAATAACAGATGATAATGATTTTCTGGAGGATCAGAAATATACAGAAGAAGGATGGTTTACTTACTATTTTAAAAAGGAAGTCAAGTTTACATGCCTCATAAAGTCATGTAAATAAAAGGGGGGAGAGGAGAAGAAAGCAAAAATGAAATAGTTTTATAAGTGAGGTCCACAGTCTTTTAAATCTTAAGTGCTATGCCATTTCGAGTTCCTTCATCATTTCATAATATTGACATTGATAAAAGTAATCCTAAATTATGTTCACTGTATCCAGAAAACAGCCAGACTGAGGAGCAAGACAGGCTGGGTTTGAATACCAGTTTTAAGAGTTATTACCTAGATATGTGACTATGAATATGTCGCTGAATCTCAGTTTTCTAATTAAAAAAAAAAAAAACACCTCAGAAAGATATGAGATTTGGTGCACCTGGGCAGCTCAGATGGTTAAGAGACTGCCTTCAGCTCGGGTCATGGTCCCGGAGTCCAGGGATCGAGTCCCACATCGGGCTCCTGGCTTAGCAGGGAGCCTGCTTCTCCCTCTGACCCTCTCCCCTCTCATGCTGTTTCTCACTCTCTCTCTCTCAAATAAATAAATAAAATCTTAAAAAAAAAAAAAAGAAAGAAAAGATATGAGATTTAAATAAGAAGATACATAAATGATCTACAAAATGCTAATGCACTATGGGTGTTCAATCAATGTTAGTCCTTCCTACACCACCCATACTACACAAACTCTAAGCAAGGAAAATACATAAAACATTTTAGAATGATTTTCACCAATAAAATCAAACAAAAAATAACTACTTTGTAACTTGAAGCTATCTAGAACACTTAGTTACCCTGAACAATCTGTTCTTTAGAGATTAGAGATTACCATAATTTTACTATAGACACTTAAATATCTAGATAAGGAAAACAACACATATGTAAATAATAGGTTAAGTAACAATTCCTAGGATACTACTAAAATGTGTTATCTAGTACCTATATGACAATTTTCAACTTACAAATGAAATCTTCATCACATAAAATGGCTTAAAAAGAGCATAAGCCTCTATTTGCAGATGAACATGATCTTACATACAGAAAACCCTAAGGAATCCACAAAACCTGTTAGAGCTAATAAAATAGAACACCAAGCTTACAAGACACAGGATCAAATTACAAAAAACAACTGAATTTCTATATACCAGCAACAAACAAACTAAAATAAAATTAAGAAAACAATTCATTTTAAAATAGCTTAAAAAAGAATACTTAGGAATAACTTTAACAAAAAAGTACAAAAGTTATACGTAGAAAACCACAAAACATCATTGAAAAAAATTATAAGCCTAAATATAAGGAAAGACATCCCATGTCCATGGATTGG
The DNA here is from genome assembly GCF_964656455.1 of Halichoerus grypus. Lineage (NCBI taxonomy): Eukaryota > Metazoa > Chordata > Mammalia > Carnivora > Phocidae > Halichoerus > Halichoerus grypus. The sequence goes on from NC_135716.1 coordinate 137,463,891, forward strand.
AAGACTTAATATGGCAACACTCTGTTAAGATGGCAATACTCTGCAAGTGGATCTACAGATTCTATATCAAACCTATATCAAAATCCCAGCTGGATTTCTTATAGAAATTGATAAGATGATCAAAAATTCATATAGAAATTAGATTTCTATATGAATAGCCAAAACAATCTTGGAAAAGAAGAACAAAGTTGGAGGAATCACACTTCCCAATTTTAAATTTTACAAAAAGCTAAAGTAATCAAGAGAGTGTGGTACTGGCACATGGACAGATGTGTAGATAAATGGAACTGAATTGCAAGTCCAGAAATAAATCTCTACATCTATGGTCAACTGATTTTAGACAAGGGTGTCAAGACCATTCAAAGGAGAAAGAATATTCTTTTCAAAAAATTGTACTGGGACAACTAAATACCACATACAAAAATGAAGTTGGACTTCTACGTCACATCACATGCAAAAATTAACTCAAAATGGATCAAAGACCTAAATATAAAAGCTAAAATAATAAAATTCTTAAAAAGAAACATAGGTACAAATCTTCATGATCTTGATATAGACAACAGTTTCTTAAATATGATGTCAAAAGCACAAATAACCAAAGAAAAAAATAAATAAATTGGATTTCATCAAAATGTGAAAGTTTTGTGCTTCAATGGACACTATCAAGAAAGTGAAAAGACAATCCCCAAATGGGAGAAAATATTTGCAAATCATACATTTCCTAAGGGATTTATATCTAGAATATATAAAGAATTCTTACAACTCAATAATAAAAAGACAACCCAATTAAAAAAGGCACAAAGGATTTACTTTTTTTTTGTAACTGTCAGCAGTAACAAACCTGGTAACTTTATTTTTTTTTTTAATTAACATATAATGTATTTGTTTCAAGGGTACAGGTCTATGATTCATTAGTCTTACACAATTCACAGTGCTCACCATAGCACATACCCTCCCCAATGTCCATCACCCAGCCACCCCATCCCTCCCACCCCCTTCCACTCCAGCAACCCTGTCTGCTTCCTGAGATTAAGAGTCTCTCATTGTTTGTCTCCCTCTCTGGTTTCATCTTGTTTCATTTTTCCCTCCCTTCCCCTATGATCCTCTGTCTTGTTTTTCAAATTCCTCATATCAGTGAGATCATATGTAATCGTCTTTCTCTGGTTGACTTATTTCACGTAGCATAATACCCTCCAGTTCCATCCACGTCAATGCAAATGGCAAGATTTCATTTTTTGATGGCTGCATAATATTCCTGTGTGTGTGTGTGTGTGTGTGTGTGTGTGTGTGTATCACATCTTCTTTATCCATTCATCTTTTGATGGACATCTAGGCTCTTTCCATAGTTTGGCTATTGTAGACATTGCTGCTATAAACATTGGGGTGCAGGTGCCCCTTCGGATCACTACATTTGTATCTTTGGGGTAAATACCCAGTAGTACAATTGCTGGGTCATAGGGTAACTCTATTTTCAACTAGGCATAAAGGATTTAAATAGACATTTCTCCAAAGAATATATAAAAATAGCCAATAAGTATATGGAAAGATGCTTAACATCATTATTCATCAAGGAAATGCAAATCAAACTCAGTGAGATACTTCACACCCACTGGAATGGCTCGAATAAAAAAGATGGACAGGGCACCTGGGTGGCTCAGTCAGTTGAGCACCCTATTCTTGGTTTCGGCTGGGGACATGTGAAATCAAGCCCCATGTCAGGCTCCGTGCTCAGCACAGAGTCTGCTGGAGATTCTCTCTCCCTCACCCTCTGCCTCTCCCACTCATGCTCTCTCTCTCTAAAATAAATAAATCTTTAAAAAAATTTTTTTTAAAACATGGACAACATAGGGCGCCTGGCTGGCTCAGTCAGAAAAGCATGCGACTCTTGATCTCTGGGTTGTGAGTTTAAGCCCCACATTGGATTTAGAGATTACTTAAATAAATTAAAAACTTAACAAAAAAAAAAAGGATGGACAATAAAAAGTGTCGGTGAGGATGTAGAGAAATTGAGACCTTCAAACATGCTGATGGGAATGTAAAATGGTGCAGCCACTTTGAGAAACAGCTTGGTAGTTCCTCAGAAAGTTAAACTTAAGAGTTAACATATGATCCAGCAATTCTACTAATAGGTATATACCCAAGAGAACCGAAAAGATATAGTCACACAAAAACTGGTACATAATGTTCATAGCAGCACTATTTGTATTAGCCAAAAAGTCAAAAACAACCCAAATGTCCATCAACTAATAAATGAGTAAAGAAAATGCGGTATGGCCATACAATAAAATATTATTCAGTCACATAAAGGAATGAAGTGGTGATAAATACATGCTATAATATGGATGAATTTCAAAGACATTATGCTAAATGAAGGGAGTCAGACACAAAAGGCCACAAGTTGTACGATTCCATTTATATGAAATGTCTACAATAGTCAAACCCATAGAGACAGAAAATAGACTGGTGGTTGCCAGGGGCTGGAGAGATGTGGGGAGGAATGGGGAGTAGCTGCTAATGGGTCCAGGCTTGCTTTTACGGGTAATAAAATTGTTCTGGAATTAGATAGTGATGAAGGTGTACAATCTTACAAATATACTAAAAACCCCTGAATCATAAAAGGGTAAATTTTTTAGTATGTAAATTATATCTCAATTTTTTAAAAAATCAATGTCCATAGTTTTCAAAATGAAATATTTCATTATTATCAAGTTATAACTATCTAAATAGCTAGCTGGCCATGCCTTCTAGTGAACCAGGAGCCAACTGTCAATTGTGTTTTACCCAAATTTGCATTATGAAGGGGTTTTGCTAAATGTTATCATTCCTATTTTATGGATATGAACTTCTTCCTGTTGCAACTGGTTCTGCTAAGTAGTTCTCCATCTTTGAAAGTTTCTTCATCTCTAATTTGTTTCTAGTCCAAGGGGGGTTTCAAAACCACCATATGATCCTTATTGGATTTGTTTGCAAACCAAGAATAACTAAGTTAAAAATAAAGGTCTAAGGGTACTCCTAAGAGAAATTCATAGGTATCAGTATGGAAACATTATACTGTCTGCTTTGTGTGTTCAAAGGTCTATTTTGCTTGCTTCCTGGTTGCCTGAAACTGAGTCTGAAAAATTGAGGTATTATCATCACTTAAATAAATTCTGCTTCTGAATGTTCAAAGAAAAAAGGACCACGTAGTATGCCTGAATTTCTAGACAATGTTTATGATGATATGTGGTTCTTTCTTAAGGATATAGGCTTATCCACATTCCTTACAGAAATATTTCATTCAAAGAGAAACTTAAGCAATTGTGAGTGACTTAATAAGGCAGATGATATTTGTCTTCAAATATTTCTTTAGATGTATACAATTTTTAAATGATACTTACTATATTTCATGTTGTTCCAAGCAGATATAAATTTAGTTTTTAGCTTGTCAACTTCATCTGTTCCTGTGGCCTCCATATTCAAATTCTAAAGAAAAAGCCATAACTTGATTGCATTCTTCTGTAAAGTTAAATCTTTAGTACTAAAAGAAAAAAAATTAAAGAAAAATAAGTAATGAGTACATATTATATGGTACAATACTGCTAAAGTTTTACTTATGATTAAATACAATTTGAACTGCAAATGAGCAAACCAATTTCTCATTTTACATAACAGAATATATATATTCTATAAATATTTTAATTACAAAAAACATTAGATACCAAATATACAATAAAAATTATCACACAAAACCAAACAATAATCTCCTCCAAGTACTCACAATTAAGAACAATAAATTAGGGCGCCTGGGTGGCTCAATTGGTTGAGTGACTGCCTTCTGCTCAGGTCATGATCCTGGAGTCCCAGAATCGAGTCCTGCATCGGGCTCCCTGCTCATCAGGGAGTCTGCTTCTCCCTCTGACCCTCCCCCATCTCATGCGCTCTCTCTCTCTCATTCTCTCTCTCTCAAATAAATAAAATCTTTAAAAAAAAAACAATAAATTAGCTTAGTGAAACAACTCCACTTTGGTGCTTGTGAGACTATTCAAGATTTGTTTTATTTGTAATGAGAGAAGGTGGTTTTAAATCTTATAAGAAATGACAACTATCGGGCGCCTAGGTGGCTCGGTTGGTTGAGTGTCTGTCTTCAGCTCAGGTTGTAGTCCCCGGGTCCTGGGATCGAGTCCGCTTCTCCCTCTCCTTCTACCCCACCCCCTGCTTGTGCACTCTCTCTCTCTCATAAAAATAAATAAATAAAATCTTAAAAAAAAAAAAAAAGAAAGAAATGACAACTATCTTTAGAATGGAGGATTCCACTTAAACTGATTAAGTCACTACTTTCATATAAAACCTAATTGTTGGGATGCCTGGGTGGCTCAGTCTGTTAAAGCGACTGCCTTCGGCTCAGGTCATGATCCCAGGGTCCTGGGATCGAGCCCCACATCGGGCTCCCTGCTCAGCAGAGAGCCTGCTTCTCCCTCTCCCACTTCCCCTGCTTGTGTTATCTTTAAAAAAAAAAAAAAAATAGAATGGCTTAGGGGCACGTGGGTAGCTCAGTCAGGCGTGGGACTCTTGATTTCAGCTCAGGCCATGATCTCCGGGTCCTGAGAGCGAGCCCCACATGGGACTTTGCACTCAGTGGAGAGTCTGCTGGAGATTCTCTCTCTTTCTCTCTCCCACTACCCCTCCCTTCCCACTCCCCTGCCCCGCTCACACATGCAGTCTCTCTCTCTCAAATAAATAAATCTTTTTTTTTAATTTTTTTATTGTTATGTTAATCCCCATACATTACATCATTAGTTTTAGATATAGTGTTCCATGATTTATTGTTTGTGCATAACACCCAGTGCTCCATGCAGAACGTGCCCTCCTCAATACCCATCACCAGGCTAACCCATCCTCCCAACCCCCTCCCCTCTAGAACCCTCAGTTTGTTTTTCAGAGTCCATTGTCTCTCATGGTTCTTCTCCCCCTCCGATTTCCCCCCCTTCATTCTTCCCCTGCTGCTACATTCTTCTTCTTCTTTTTTTCTTTCTTAACATATATTGCATTATTTGTTTCAGAGGTACAGATCTGAGATTCAACAGTCTTGCACAATTCACAGCGCTTACCAGAACACATACCCTCCCCAGTGTCCATCACCCAGTCACCCCATCCCTCCCACCCCACCCCCCACTCCAGCAACCCTCAGTTTGTTTCCTGAGATTAAGAATTCCTCATATCATTGAGGTCATATGATACATGTCTTTCTCTGTTTGACTTATTTCGCTCAGCATAATACCCTCCAGTTCCATCCACGTCGTTGCAAATGGCAAGATCTTATTCCTTTTGATGGCTGCATAATATTCCATTGTCAAATAAATAAATCTTATTAAAAAAATAGAATGGCTTAAATCTACAACAGAAGATGTTTTCTTACTTTAAAATAAAAATAAATGTAGCTTACAGATATTTGTTTTATAACTGACTTGAGGGAAAATTGAGATGTGCAATATAATCTGAAAAAGGAACAAATTATACCTTAAAATGCTTGTGCTTATTTGCAATAATTCAGATAGTTTACTTATCAAGAAAAGAATGCTGCACAGAAAAAAAAGAATGCTGCACAGAACACTGCCCTTTTAGGGTTATAAATATCTACTCAAAAGTACTGATACATTTATTTCTCTAACAATAGACATTCCATTTTATAATATGTACTAAAAGCTACTAATGATACAGTACAGTTGAGGCAGGAGAAAGCATGGTCCACTGGAAAAATATTAAAAGTCAATGTGACTAGAGCACAAAAAAATCCAAAAAGGGGGCTTGAGATGTGGCTATAGGTTTGACCTGGGCCAGAGCACACACGGCCTTGTACACCATGCTAAGAATCTTGTTGTTTATCCTAAGAACAATTGGTTTCAAACAGGAATATTAGAATCTGATTCTGTGGGTCTGACTCCCAGAGCAGCACAAAGAATAGATTGCAAAGGAGAAGAGTACATGATTATAGAGTTCACCAGTACTTTACAGGACTAGAAGAGAGATGATAATACCTTGGAATGGAGCAACAGAGAGGGAGATAAATAGACATTATAAGGAAATGTGTCAAAAATTCAATGTCTTGGTGATTAAATGAATACAGAAGGCAAGAAAGATAGATATGCCAAAGATACACCCATGTTCCTGGCTTGTGAAACTAAATAAAAGGTGCCAACCATTGAAATAGGGAGCATCAGAAGAGGTTCAGGTTAGAGAAGGAAGATCATGAATTTAATTTATATATAGTTTGAGATGTCTCTGAGAGATATATTAAAGAATCATCCATTTATTTAATTATTCAATATGTTATTGCCAGGTACAAGGCAATGCAGATACAGCTTAGGACAAAAGCAGTGAAATACTTCCTCTCATGGAGCTTAGATTCTAGATATATTCTAGAGAGGCCAACTAGGCAGTTGGATATATAGATCTGGAGCTTAAAGGTGAGGTCTGAGTGGGAGCTATTCATTTGAGAACTGCTGATGTATAAATGAGAATTAGAGCTACAAACATGTTCTTCAAGGACTTTGCCTTACGTTTACACCTTCAGCCTTGAGAATATTCAAGGCCTTTCAAGAAATTACATCTGGGGCGCCTGGGTGGCTCAGATGGTTAAGCGTCTGCCTTCGGCTCAGGTCATGATCCCAGGGTCCTGGGATCGAGTCCCGCATCGGGCTCCCTGCTAGGCGGGTAGCCTGCTTCTCCCTCTGCCTCTGCCTCTCTCTCTCTCTCTCTCTCTGACTCTCATGAATAAATAAATAAAACATTAAAAAAAAAAAAGAAATTACATCTGCCCTTTTACTTAGCTTCCTCTCTTGCCACTCCCTTACTGCACCATTCACTGAAGCCATTTTTAATATTAATATTAAAGCTTCCTAAACTGGACATGCTTCCATGTCTTTGCATGTGCCGTTCCCTCAACCTAGAAGGCCTTCCTGCTCACCCTCACTTTTTGACTACCTTATTATCATGAGTCTCTAAGACCCAGCTTGTTTCACCTCCTCTGGTCAGACTTGTAAGATTTCTACCCACCTCCATACCTCAAACTAAAAGAGATGTCCCGCTCTTAACTCCCATAGGATCCTATGTCCTCCTCTATGATGGCATTCATCATACTGTACTGTAATTACTTCTTACCTCTTAAACTAGATGGTCAACTTTTTGAGTGTCCTTGAGTTCTGCCTGGCATGTGATTAGTTCTCAAATTATGTTTATTAAATGAATCAGTGAATAGATAAATTAATAAGGTATATCACTAGTAGCACTTTTACAAGCTGTAAAAGTCTATCAATTGGAAATTTTGTCACTGACAACTAGAAATTTTCCTCCAGAAAATTGCGAAATTTAACAAAATTTGGAGAAGTACAGAGAAAGGTTTATAAAATGTGCATCCACATGAATGATTACATATCCATTAAAAATGTCTCCAAAGGGGTGCCTGGGTGGCTCAGTTGGTTAAGTGTCTGACTCTTGATTTCAGCTCAGGTCATGATCTTGGAGTCATTAGATTGAGCCCCACATCGAGCTCCACGCTCAGCAGAGAGTCTGCTTGAGATTCTCTCTCTCCCTCTTCTTCTGCTCCTCCCCCTGCTGTGTGCACTCGCTCTCTCTTGCTCTCTCTCTAATAAATAAATGGGTTATTTTAAAGATTTGATTTATTTATTTGTCAGAGAGAGACAGAGCACAAGTAGGGGGAATGGCAGACAGAGGGAGAAGCAGGCTCCCTGCTGAGCAAGCAGCCCAATGCGGGACTCAATTCCAAGACCCTGGGATCATGACCTGAGCCAAAGGCAGATGCTTAACCGACTGAGCCACCCAGGCATCCCAATAAATAAATGTTTTTTTAAAAATGTCTCCAGGGGCACCTGGGTGGCTCAGTCGGTTAAGCATCTGCCTTTGGCTCAGATCATGATCTCCAAGTCCTGGGATCGAGCCCTGCATCGGGCTCCCTGCTCAGAGAGGAGTCTGGTTCTTTCTCTCCCTCTGCCCCTTCCCCCTGCTTGTGCTCGCTCTTTCTCTCTCTCAAATAAATAAAATCTTTTTAAAACATAATTAATTACAAATAAATAAATAAAGTCTCCAGAAAGTTTGTGATAATGGGGAAACACTGCAGAATCTAAAACTTTATGCATCACATGATACTAGCTGGAGAAGTGGCAGGGGAAGAGTTAGAAAGAAATCAAAAATTGACAAGTTTCTCTGGATATAAAATTGTGTGTGGTTATTTTTATACCACTATTGCCCACCTTTTCTAAATCTTATACAAAGAACAGATGTAATTTTTAGAATTTAAAATTTTTATTGTTGGGGCAGCTGGGTGGCTCAGTTGGTTAAGCGACTGCCTCGGCTCAGGTCATGATCCTGGAGTCCCGGGATCGAGTCCCGCATTGGGCTCCCTGCTCAACAGGGAGTCTGCTTCTCCCTCTGACCCTCCTCCCTCTCATGCTCTCTGTCTCTCATTCTCTCTCTCTCAAATAAATAAATAAAATCTTAAATAAATAAATAAATACATAAAATTTTTATTGTTAAAAAGCCACCAACCAGGGTGCCTGGGTGGCTCAGTTGGTTGAGCGTCTGACTCCTGGTTTTGGCTCAGGTCATGATCTCAAGGTCATGGGATTGAGTCCCGCATCAGGCTCTGCACTCAGATGGGAGTCTGCTTGAGATGCTCTCTCTCCCTCTCCCTTTGCCCCTCCCCTTGCTTTCTCTCTCTCTCTCTCAAATAAATAAATAAATCTTAAAAAAAAAAATAGCCCCCAAAAAGTCACCAACCACGAGTCTTTTAAATTTAAAATATTTAAAGTAAGAGAATATACACACGTGTATTTTCTTTTTTTTTTTAATTTTATTTATTTATTTGAGAGAGAGAGAGCAAGAACAAGGAGGAGAGGCAAAGGGAGAAGGAGAAACAGACTCCCCACCGAGCAGGGACCCCGACACAGGGCTCAATCCCAGGACTCTGGGATCATGACCTGAGCCGAAGGCAGACGCCTAACCAACTGAGCCACCCAGGTGCCCCCTTGTATTTTCTTTCTAAGTCAGAAAGAAAGTAGGTAATGGGGAATACTTTGGTTCAAACAGTTTGCAACATTGGTTACCAGGAATACCCTAGACAGTCCTTAGCAAGAATGTAAAAATGATCCCTTAAAGTGGTGGGAAGAACATAAAGACAAAGTAAGATATTTTGTATGGGGAAAGTCTGTACCTTAGAAAATGGCTCCTAAATAAATAAATAAATAAATAGCCAAGGTAAGAGGCTGTGACAGATTCAGAAATTAATAAGAAAATTTTCTAACCTCAAGGAACTTAGAGTAGAATAATTTGTTAGGTTACTCTTTTATTATTACTATTTTTCCTCAAAATTCCTGCTTATTGACTATTTACTCAGAATAACTATACCCCCAAACATGAAACATTTAAAATGTTTTTGTAACATATCCTTGACTATGCTCTAAGAATACTTTTATTGCCATTGTACATAGGGTAGATCAGAATAATAAAATTAGGGGTGCCTGGGTGGCTCAGTCTGTTAAGCGTCTGCCTTCGGCTCAGGTCATGATCCCAGGGTCCTGGGATCGAGCCCCGCATCGGGCTCTCTACTCAGTGGGGAGTCTGCTTCTCCCTTTACCTCTGCTCTTTCCCACCCCGCTCATTCTCTCTCACTCTCTCAAATAAATAAATAAATAATCTTTAAAAAAAAAAAAAAAAGAATAATAAAATTATTATTATAAGGTCAAACAAGTTAAGCTGTTGCTAGTTTAATAATTCATATACAGTTGACCCCTGAATAATGCACAATGCAGGGTTTGGGGCACTGACCCCCTGTTTAGTGAAAACCCATGTGTAACTTTTGATTCCCCCAAAACTGAACTGAATGTCTCTAATATACAAAGAGCTCCTATAAATCAATAAGGGAAAAAACATCCAAATAGAAAAAAAATCCAGGCACTCTAAAAGAAAAAGACCAATAAACATAGGAAAATATTTTCAAACTTATTAAATCTAAGTAATGCACATTAAATGAATTTCATACTTTTTTCATCATCATAAGAGATGAAATTAATGATCCTGAAGAAACAAGCATTTTACATAATAATTTCTCAAATTAGGGCGCCTGGGTGGCTCAGTTGGTTAAGCGACTGCCTTCGGCTCAGGTCATGATCCTGGAGTCCCTGGATCGAGTCCCGCATCGGGCTCCCTGCTCGGCAGGGAGTCTGCTTCTCCCTCTGACCCTCCCCCCTCTCATGTACTCGCTCTCTCTCATTCTCTCTCTCTCAAATAAATAAATAAAATCTTTAAAAAAAAAAATAATAATTTCTCAAATTAAAAAGTCCATGAGTACAGAGAATATGTCTCGTTCACTACTGTATCCTTATACCTGGCACACTGGTGTGCTAATAGACACAAATATCTGGTATATTATGGTATATACATATTATGACATAGATCTATATTTATTACCATTAAAAGATATCCAGGGAGCATCAAAATATTTGAGGCAAAACTTGCTAAAACTGTGAGAAGAAACAGATGATTCCTCTATTAAGGCTGGAGGCTTTCATACCCCTCTAACAGAAAGAAATACAGGGCCAGCAGGCAGAAAATCAGTAAAGACAGTGTTGAATTAAATAGCACCACCTATCAACTGGACATAATTGACAGACTACTTCACTCAACAAAAACAGATTACACATTATTCTCAAGTTCACATGAAATATTCACCAAGATGGACAAGATTCTGGGCCATAAAACACCTCTTAACAAATTTAAAAGAACAGAAATCATATAATATTTGTTCTCACTGAAATGGAATTGAACAAGAAATCAGTAACAGAAAGTTAGCTGGATATTTTCCCAAATACTGGGACATTAAACAAAATACTTCAAATAAGACAGGGCCAAATAAGAAACCTCAAGAGAAATTAAGAAATGTTTTCACCTGAATGAAAATAAGAATACAATTTAAAATTTGTGAGATGCAGAAAATTCCCTTAAAAGTTACATATATTAGAAAAGAGGAAAGATCTAAAATCAATAATTTAAGCTTCCACCTTAGGAAACTAGAAAAAGAAGAACAAATTAGGGGCGCCTGGGTGGCTCAGTTGGTTAAGCGACTGCCTTCGGCTCAGGTCATGATCCTGGAGTCCCAGGATCGAGTCCCGCATCGGGCTCCCTGCTCAGTGGGGAGTCTGCTTCTCCCTCTGACCCTCCCCCTCTCATGCTCTCTCTCTCTCTCATTCTCTCTCTCAAATAAATAAAATCTTTAAAAAAAAAAAAAGAACAAATTAAATCTAAAGTAAGCAGAAAAAAAAGAAATAATAAAAATTAAGGCAGAAAGAAAGAAATCAGTAGAGAAAATCAACAAAACCAAAGCTGATTCTTTGAAAAGATCAGTGAAATCTATAAGCCTCTAGCCAGGCTAACTAAGAAAAAGAGAGGATACAAATGACTAACATCAGAAATGAAACAGGGGACATCACCACAGATCCCATGGACATTAAAAGGAGGATAAAGGAGTATTATGAACAATTCTATGCTTGCTAATTTGATAATTTAGATGAAATGAAGCAATTCCTTTAAAGACATAGTTTGCCGAAACTCACACAAGAAATAGACAATTTAATTCGGCCTATATCTATTAAAGAAATTGAATCAATAATTAATAAACTTCCAAAAAAGAAAGCATCAGGCTCAGATGATTTCACTCTTGAATTCTACCAAACATTTAAGGAAGAATTTATACCAATTCTCTACAATCTCTCCCGAAAGATAAAAGCAAATAGAATACTTCCTAGCTCATTCCATGAGGTCAGAATTACCCTAATACCAAAATCAGACAAAGCCATTATTGGTACTGGCAAAGGAATAGACAAATAGATTGATGGAACAGAATAGAGAGCCCAGAAATAGATGCACATAAATATAGTCAACTGATCTTTGACAAAGAAGCAAAGGCAATACAACAGAGCAAAGACAGTCTTTTCAATAAATGGTGCTGGAAAACTGGACATACACATGCAAAAAAACAAACAAAAAAAAAGGAAGTAGAATAGATCATACACCCTTCACAAAAATTAATTCAAAATGGATCGTAGACCTAAATGTAGAACACAAAACTATAAATGTCCTAGAAGACAACATGGAAGAAAACCTAAATGACCTATAGCATGGCAATGACTTTTTAGATACAGCACCAAAGGCACAATCCCTGAAAGAAATAACTGGTAAGCTGGACTTCATTAAAATTAAAAACTTCTCTGTGAAAGACAATGTCAAGAGAATGAAAGGACAAGCCACAGACTGGGAGAAAGTATTTGCAAAAGACACATCTGCTAAAGGACTGCTATCCAAAATATACAAAGAACATTTAAAACTCAACAATAAGAAAATGAACAGGGGTGCCTGGGTGGCTCAGTCGTTAAGCGTCTGCCTTCGGCTCAGGTCGTGATCCCAGAGTTCTGGGATCAAGCCCCGCATCGGGCTCCCTGCTCAGCAGGAAGCCTGCTTCCCCCTCTCCCAGTCCCCCTGCTTGTGTTCCCTCTCTCGCTGTGTATCTCTCTCTCTCAAAAAAATAAATAAAATCTTAAAAAAAAAGAAAAGAAAATGAACAACCTAATTTTAAAATGGGCCAAAGACCTTAACAGATTCACTTCACCAAAGATATAGAGATGGGCAAATAAGCATACGAACATATGCTCCACATATGTTATCAGGGAAATCAAATTAAAACAATGAGATACCACTACACACCTATTAAAATGCGCAAAATCCAAAACACTGATAATACCAAATGCTGGCAAGGATGTCAAGCAGTAAGTACTCTCATTCATTGCTGATAGGAATGCAAGATCTTATAGCTACTTGGAAGACAGTTCGGCAGCTTCTTACAAAACTAAACATACTCTTAGCATATGATTCAGCAATTGGGGTCCTTGGTATTTACCCAAATGAAATAAAAACAATCCACACAAAAACCTGCACATATGTTTATAGCGGTTTTATTCATAATTACCAAAACTTGGAAGCAACTAAGATGTCCTTCAGTAGGTGAATGAATAAATAAACTGTAATACATCCAGACAGTAGACTATTACTCAGGCACTTAAAAGAAATGAGCTATCAAGCCATAAAAAGATATTAAGGAAAACTAAATGTATATTACAAAGTAAAAGAAGCCAAACTTAAAAGACCACTGTATATCAAACTGTATGATTCCATCAGTACGATATTCTGGAAAAGGCAAAACTACAGAAATAGTAAAATGATCAGTGTTTGTGAGGGATGGGAGCAATAGGGGTAAAGAATGAGTAGAAAGAACACAGAGGATTTTTAGGCAATAAAACTATTCTCTATAGTACTACAGTTGTAGATACAGGTCATTATACATTTATTTACACCAAAAGTGAACCCTAATGTAAACCACGGACCTGGAGTGATAACAATGTGTCAGTGTAGGTTCAACGGTAACAAATGTACCACTCTGGTGCGAGATGTTGAGAGTGGGGAAAGTTCTACATTTTGTTAGGAGGTATATAGAACTCTGTCTGCTCAATCTTGCTATGGACCTAAAATTGCTCTAAAAAAGTAAAGTTTAGGGGTGCCTGGGTGGCTCAGATGGTTAAGCATCTGCCTTCAGCTCAGGTCATGATCTCTGGGTCCTGGGATGGAGCCCCACCTCAGGCGCCCGGCCCAGCGGGGAGTCTGCTTCTCCCTCTCCCCCTGCTCATGCTCCCTCTCTCTGTAACTCTCTCAAATGAATAAATAAAATCCTTTTATAAATAAATAAAATAAAAAATAAAAAAGTTTACCTAACTTTATAGAGGGTGAGGAAAAGGAAGAGAGAATAGCATGAATATAATTTACACACCTATATGCATATATACTCTACATGTGTATAGAGTTGCACACACACACACAAATATGCAAAAACCATGTCCAGAAGTCCATGCTAAAAGAGGAACTAAGAGATGAAATGTCATCGTTTCTTTATTTTTTGTACTTTTCGTTATTTAAATTGTTTACATTGAATGTTTACATTGAATGTTTACATTAAAATAATATTCAAAAATAAATTGCTGAATTAAAAACTGAATACAGGAAATTACAAATGCGCCTGAAACTGCTTGACTAAGAAACCTACAGAGAAGACATTCTATTACAAAATCCTAAGCAGCTTCTAAGAAAGATAAAATGCTGAGACAGTGCTTTTTCCTTTTTAAGATAAACAATTTTATTCTTCCGGTTCTTAAAGACATCAGATTCAGCTGTTTAGTCATGTAGAAAATGTAACTTCCTCAATGCAATCCCCTAGGGCAGCTCTGGCTAAATAAAATGACTTGGAGGATATCCCTAGTTAATTCATAATTTTTTTTCTCCTTAAAATAGTAGTTAAGATTTAGAAAGAGGAAAAGGAATAAATTAATAATTGAGTCCATTCAGTCTATTAAAATGTCTTTTTTATAGTTGGTGAGATAAGCCAAGGAAAGGCAAGAAAACAATACTTTTAGTTTAACTACAAATGAGCAAAAAACACAAATGAAACCACAATGAACTTTAAGGGCAGTAGTACCATTAAAAATTCTAAACTATCCTCACCCACAAATTCCCTTTCCAAAAGCTTTCCTGATTTTTAAAAAATTAGAAATGAATTAAAATTCATTCTATCAGGTGTAAAGTGATGATTTACCCATTACCTAGTATATTTCAATCTCTTTTGTTATCTAAAATACCTGGTTTCAGGGCACCTGGGTGGCTCAGTCGGCTAAGCAGCTGCCTTTGGCTCAGGTCATGATCCCAGGGTCCTGGGATGGAGCCCCGCATCGGGCTCCCTGCTCAGCAGGAAGTCTGCTTCTCCCTCTCCCACTCCCCCTGCTTGTGTTCCTGCTCTCGCTATCTCTCTCTCTGTCAGATAAATAAATAAAATCTTTAAAAATAATAATAATAAAATAAAAAAAACCTGGTTTCACTGCTCCAGTGATCAAACTGATAGGCCAAAATTCTTGTTTAGTTTATGTAATGTCAGAGCCTTAGTCTAGAAAACCATCAAAATAACATTCTTCACAATTTCCACACACCTTTTTTTAAGATTGTATTTATTCATTTGACACACAGAGAGAGAGGCAGGCAGAGGGAGAAGCAGGCTCCCACTGAGCAAGGAGCCCGATGCGGGGCTCCATCCCAGGACCCTGGGATCACGACCTGAGCTGAAGGCAGACGCTCAACCAGCTGAGCCACCCAGGCATCCCTCCAAACACTTTTAAGAAGGGATTTATGGTTAAAAAAATGGGGAGGGGGGGGATTTATGGTTTTTTCTTTTTTTTTTTTTTAAGAAGGGATTTACGGTTATTTCCTAAACTTTAGAGAAATTAGTAATTTTTTCAAGTAGACTTTCTTTATTAATGCATACTACAATAAATCTTACCATCCACCATTCCCATATTTCTGTTCACTGCTTACCTTCTGACAAATCCATTTTAATTAAAAAATAGCAGTAAAGAGGAGAAATCTCTATTTTATTTTATCTTAGTAAACATAAAGCTACCAGATGAGGTTTATTCCTAAACTTTACTGTTAATGATGTGAAAAGCAGAGTGAACATTAAGCAGAGTTCTTTTGGAATGCAGAGCTGCAACACTTGATATGAAAATCATCGATTGAGACCCAGATGTCATTTTTAGAGAGTCACTTTTCTAACCATAACCATGCATTAAGACAGTCGATAAATTATTAACTGATAAATGTAAAGGGTACTCAAATCAATGTCCTTGAAGGGCAGATGAAGGTAATCAGCCTCTCCCATAGGGCAATAGATAGAAGAATATTTTATCCACTGAGAATTTAAAGCCCAGAAAAAGCTCCTGACAGAACTTTAGGGACTGACTCTACAGAATATATCTCAGTCACATAGTACAACCGACAAAAACACTGCAGACTTACAGGATTTGCGTATGCTTGGGCATCTTCCCCAAATGGTATTCTCCAGCAAGATGAAATATAGATATTGATTTAGAATTTTTTATGTGCTTTTAGCTATACCATCAAATAAAATGAACTGTGAGGTCCATTCTAAGTTTTCACCTACTGTAACCTTTTCTACCTGCTTGCATTTTTAGTAACAAATATTAATCCCTTGTCTGACCTTGAATGTCTCTCAGTATGCTGGTGTGTCATCTGTGCTCTCTTACTTCTCTTCATCTCAGTTCTTTGCAGAAACATCAATTACCGTATCCATTTCTTTTTCCCTCTTTTCCTATATTTGCCAATCTCCTATCTTCATACACTGAACGTGTAGTCTAAAAATGTTGTTTGTAAACCCAGCATGTTTATTTCTTTTAAAAAGTCACAAATACGGGGGCGCCTGGGTGGCTCAGTCAGTTAAGCGTCTGCCTTTGGCTCAGGTCATCATCCCGGGGTCCTGGGATCGAGCCCCACATCGGGCTCCCTGCTCAGCGGGGAGCCTGCTTCTCCCTCTCCCTCTGCCTGCTGCTCTGCCTACTTGTGCTCTATCTCTCTGTCAAATAAATAAATAAAATCTTTTTTTAAAAAGTCACAAATATGAAGAAAGAGAGAACACTGGTAGCATTTATTTGGATTGTCTTCTTTCAGAGCTAGGGGTTTGGCAAAGTAGATGGCAGTAAGAAGTAAAGATAAAAAGATTGAGCAAAGGAACAGCAATATAATAAGGGCAGGACTCACATAATCAGAAACTGGCTTTTTTTTTTTTTAAGATTTTATTTATTTGACAGAGAGAGAGACAGCAAGAGAGGGAACACAGGCAGGGGGAGTGGGAGGGGGAGAAGCAGGTTTTCCCGCTGAGCAGAGAGCCCAATGCGGGGCTCGATCCCAGGACCCTGGGATCGTGACCTGAGCCGAAGGCAGACGCTTAACGACTGAGCCACCCAGGCGCCCCAGAAACTGGCTTTTAAAAGAGGGATAAGGGGCACCTGGGTGGCTCAGTTGGTTAAGCGGCTGCCTTTGGCTCAGGTCGTGATCCCAAGGTCCTGGGATTGAGCCTCACATCAGGCTCCCTGCTCATTGGGGAGCCTGCTTCTCCCTCTCCACCCCCCACTCATTCTCTCTCTCTCTCTCGCTAACTCTCTCTCAAATAAATAAATAAAATCTTAAAAAAATAATAATAAAAGACGGATAAAAGAGCTGATAGCAAAAAGATTAATAAGGGACTAATAAGATAGTTTTGCCTCAAGGATACAGCTTATAAACATTCTTACAACTCCTCAGGAATACACCCTCCAGTTAAAAACACTAAATCAGTGCACAGCTACTTTACAATGACAAATAAAATGTACTACTTATGCATTATTCTCTTAAATCTAAAAATTAAAAAGAAGAAACTAAGTACTGAGCGTTCATTTACCCTCACACGTGACTTGTACCAAGGTCCTACAATCAAAAACCTCCATTTGAGGGGCGCCTGGGTGGCTCAGTCAGTTAAGCATCTGCCTTCGGCTCAGGTCATGATCCCAGGGTCCTGGGATCGAGCCCCGCATCGGGCTCCCTGCTCAGCAGGGAGCCTGCTTCTCCCTCTCCCACTCCTCCTGCTTGTGCTCTCTCTGTCAAAATAAATAAATAAAATATTAAAAAAAAAAAACTCCGTTTGTGCAGCACGGAATATTACACATTCACAGACTATAAAGTTGGTCATCATAACAATCTAAATGGGATATAAGGAGTTTAAATGACTTCAATCACTTACTTAAAATTATAGTAAGAAGTATTAATGAAATCTGGGCTGTTTTAAGCATTCCTTGATCTCCTTGATCTTATCTCTAGGAAGCATATAATATTTACTCTAGTTTGATAACTAAATTTTAATTATGTCAGGTAACCTCTGATGGGTCCAAGGTAACTATGAATGGTTGGAGCCTCCATACTTTAAAATGCAACTTTGCAAGTGGTAAAATAAGCAGTCTGCATAAGAAGCAACATACAGGGTTAAATTATTTAATCATTAACAAAATTAACCTAACCTCTACAAGAACTGAGGGATGTCAGAATCTCAGGACTGAAAGGGAATTTACAAAGTACTTAGTTAACCAGTAAGTAGTAATATTAATAACAGGTCTTAACCATTTTCCCATATAATACATTCCAATCTATCCCTAATCTCCCCTAACCTGTGAACAGTGAAAGAAAGCAGCGAAAGAAAATGTGTAAACTTAAAAGATTGAAAAAAATATCACTCCCATCCCCAGGAATCTAATCTGCTATCTGGTTCAAACTCACTCACTAATCATTAATTGGGTTCAACCACCCATACAATAGCAAGATCTCCTTTACAACATCCTAGCCAAGTGCATTCACCCAGCCTCTGAGTGAACACCTCCAAAACAGAGTTCAGTGCTTAATGAGTTCTGTACTGAGCTAAAAATTCAGCTGTAAGTTTAAAAGCCTGATACTATTTTATTTAAACTATTTTTCTTTACTAACATAACTGTTCTAGAGTATCCACATAACTATATTATTCCAGCTAATTTTAAACAATTTCACTTGCTTGAAAGACATTTGGAACCAAAAGTCCTGTGACCTTATAATTTCCACCAACTGGTCCTGGTTGGGCCTTCTGAAACTAATATGTCTTCCATTTGATAACCCATCAGATATCTAAAGACCTCCAGGGGCGCCTGGGTGGCTCAGTGAGTTAAGCATCTGCCTTCAGCTGGGGTCATGATCCCAGGGTCCTGAGACTGGTCTCCTTGCTCAGTGGGGAGTATGCGTCTCCCTCTCTCTTTGCCCCTCCCCCTACTCATGCACAAGCACGCTCTCTCTCTCTCTCTCTCTCTCTCTCTCTCTCGTGCGCACGCATGCGTGTGTGCTCTCCCTCTCAAATGAATGAATAAAATCTTTTTTAAAAAAAGTAAAAAAAATAAAGACTGCATCATCTCTTCTCCACATTAAATACACTCAATTCCTTCAATTAGTCAGAAGACTGCTATATGAGTGGTAATGAGGACCTCAAACAGGTACTGATCAGGGGATAAGAAATGACATATAGGGGCGCCTGGGTGGCTCAGTCGTTAAGCATCTGCCTTCGGCTCAGGTCATGATCCCAGAGTCCTGGGATCAGGCCCCGCATTGGGCTCCCTGCTCCGCGGGAAGCCTGCTTCTCCCTCTCCCACTCCCCCTGCTTGTGTTCCCTCTCTCCCTATGTCTCTCTCTGTCAAATAAATAAATAAAATCTTCAAAAAAAAAAATGAGATATAAATAGCAAGCTGAATTGTAGAACTAGCAACATCAATTCAGTTTGGGACACACTGATTTTGAGGTTTGTTTAACAAGTAAATATGGACAAGATCTTTTCCAAGTCCCATTCCACTAGTTACTTCTGCTACAAAAAGGTGCATCCATATTATTGAGACTAGTAATTATACCTCATTTAAACACAAAATATCACATTTATTCATTCATCGAGTACTTGAGCGGTTACTTTTGTAAGGTACTATGGGAGATACAATGAGCCATGAAACCCAGTTCCTGTCCCCATAAAATTTACATTCTAGGGACGCCTAGGTAGCCCAGTCAGTTAAGTGTCTGCCTTCAGCTCAGGTCATGATCCCAGGGTCCTGCGATCGAGTCCCACATCGGGCTCCTTGCTCACTGGGAAGCCTGCTTCTCCCTCTGCCTGCCGCTCGCCCTGCTTGTGCTCTTTCTCTCTCTGACAAATAAATAAAATAAGTAAATAAAATTTACATTCTAAAATGCAAGATATTTATAACTAACCAGAACTTA
Source organism: Halichoerus grypus (assembly GCF_964656455.1). Taxonomy (NCBI): domain Eukaryota; kingdom Metazoa; phylum Chordata; class Mammalia; order Carnivora; family Phocidae; genus Halichoerus; species Halichoerus grypus. The sequence goes on from NC_135716.1 coordinate 137,483,637, forward strand.
AGATGTAATATGGTTATGTCCCACAGTAGAAATGAAATATAAAATGTTACAATTATTGAGAAATATTTTTTCCCCTTTCCAATGAGAATATTCACACAAGAAAAATATCACATACAGTCACAACTGGGATTCTTCAAATACAAAGACCAAGGACACACAAATAATATAAATCTTACTATTTTGGGTGTAAATAAGGATAACACTAGCCAAAATCCTTAGGAAGGAGTTAAAGTACCCTCAACAATTATGTCTATTGTTAAAGATTAATGCTTGAATTGTATCATCAGTCAAAAGAGCATTGTTTAAAATGTTCACACACACAACTGTTTTGGCTTACAAATGGAACTGTTGAATGTCATTTTCCCATTTCTAATTTTAAACAATTGTATATCAATTTGAAAATAAAGCTAAGGGTTTAAAACTTTACAAAGATAAAAAAAATGCATATTTTCTACCTGATATAACTGTTCTAGAGTTCCCTATAACAATACACATATTATGATAAAGTTTTAAGTTATTATGGCTACTTTAGTCATTTTACCAGATAACTTATTTTACAGAAAGAGTCTATTAAAATGTAGTTTAGTAGGAACTTTATATTTTAAGCTGATAACATAATCACACAGAAAATATAATACAAATAACTTTGAACACATAATTTGTCTATAGGTCTTTAGCAGGATATAGTCTAAGGACATAAAATGGCAAAGAAATCTTTAATTGGTAAATCTGTTGTTGGAAAGAATATCAGTATAGTAATACCAAAACTATCTTAAGTGTTTTACAGGAGATTAGATGAGTAAATATACTGATATGGTTTTGCATCAGAATTTTCCCTGTAGGAAAAAGGAGATACAAATATGAACTGCCAGAAGGTGAAGATGAATTCTGTGGTTCTGAATTTGAATTAAAGGTATCCTATAAGTGTGTGGGGGGTGTGTGCATGTGTGTATCCATTTAAAGGACCTAAAAGCAATGATACTCCAGTAGCGATGAATATATTCAATGCCCAAATCTTGGTTTCTGAGTACCATTTGCAACTAAATTGAACCAGGACTCCATGGTAGAATGACTAATCCAGGTCTAGGCAGGGAATATACAAGGTGAGCCTAGAACGTCTTATTGTACAAAAAAATAATAGTGTGCCCAAATACCAAGGTGAACGTTTGCAAAGGCCACAGCAACTGGCTTGAAGTTGACTAATCAAATTTGAGATAATTTAATCATCAAAAAGAATAATGGTGGGGCATGTGGCTGGCTTAGTCGGTGGAGCATAAGACTCTTGATCTCAGGGTCATGAGTTCAAGCCTCACACTGGGTGTGGAGCCTACTTCAAAAAAAAAAAAAGAAGGGGCACCTGGGTGGCTCAGTCAGTTAAGCATCTGCCTGTCAGGTAACCTCTGATGGGTCCAAGGTAACTATGAATGGTTGGAGCCTCCATACTTTAAAATGCAACTTTGCAAGTGGTAAAATAAGCAGTCTGCATAAGAAGCAACATACAGGGTTAAATTATTTAATCATTAACAAAATTAATGCAGGACTCAATTCCAGGACCCTGGGATCATGACCCGACCCTTCAGCTCGGGTCATGATCCCAGGGTCCTGGAATTGAGTCCTGCATTAGGTTCCCTGCTCCATGGGAAACCTGCTTCTCCCTCTACCAGTCCCCCTGCTTGTGTTCCCTCTCTCGCTATGTCTCTGTCCAATAAATAAATAAAATCTTTAAAAAATAAATAAATAAATAAATCTTAGAAGAGGAAGAAAAGGGAAGAAGAAGAATGGTACAGATTTATAACCGATAAATTTTTTTTTAAAGAATTCTTGGGTACATAGTGATACTAAAATAATAGAAGAGAGGAAGAATAGCTCTTCTTTAGAGAAGACAGTCAACAAACATGCAGGATTGAGAGAACTGGAAAACCACTATCTGGCAACCACCAATGCAATGATTGATTCAGGTAAGGAAGATCCATGGCTACTAAAACCAAGGATAGAAAAAAAAATTGTTGGAAAACAGAATATCCAACAATCTCAAAGTATTTCCCCCATAGATTAATTATTAAGTTCAAAAGGGAAAAGATAACATTAGGATGTAGAAATCTGGCTAACGTAAATGACTGATCTTAACATTACCAATAATGGGACAAACTGCCATTATATTCTTCCTGAAGTGGTGAAATGGAAAGTTTACAATATCTCCTATGTAACAGTTTTTAAAAAAATATTTAACCTGAAATTGTGGGAAAACAATCAGACAAATTCATTTTGTGAGGCACTCTACAAAACAAAATGGCCTGGACTCTTCAACAAAACTGTCAGTCTTGAAAGACCAAAAAACAGAAACAAAAACAAAAAAAAGGAAGGAGGAAAAAGAAAAGGTGGGAATTGCTCTAGATAAAAGAAAACAGGCATAACAACTAAGAAAATTCATAATCTCTGATTGGAAGGATTTTTTTAAAAGATTTATTTATTTATTTATTTATTTGAGAGCGAGAGTGCAAGTGGGGGGGGGAGCAGAGGGAGAGGGACAAGCAGACGCTGCACTGAGCACAGAGCCCAATGCGGGGCTTAAGCCCAGGACCCTGAGATGATGACCTGAGCAGAAATCAAGAGTTGGATGCTTAACCGACTGAGCCACCCAGGTGCCCCAATTGGAAGTATTTTTTAAGTATTTTTTTAAAGCTTTAAGGGACATTACAGATAAACATCTGGGTAAATTCAAATTTTTAATATGGCCTATACATTAGATAGTATTATCAATCAGGGTTAAATTACTTGGGTGTGCACATAGCATTACAGCTATGTAGGTGAATGTCCTGGCTCATAGGAGATAGATGATGAAGAACTTAGGATTGAAGTGTCAGGATGACTCCACCTTAGTTTCCAATGGTTCAGCAAGAAAAAGAAAGCATGCGATGTGTGTGTATTTAGAGAGAGAGAAAGCAAAATGAGGTATAATGTTAACAACTACTGAATCTAAACAGAAGATATACAGGTACTCGCTGTACTATTCTTTCAGCTTTTTTATAGGTTTGAAACTTTCTTTTTTTTTAAGATTTTTTTTTTTCAAGAGAGAGCGAGCAAGAGAGCGTGCACAAGTGGGGGGGGGGGGCAGAAGGAGAAGCAGGCTCCCCACTGAGCAGGGACTCAGATCCCAGGACACCGGGATCGTGACCTAAGCTGAACGCAGACGTTTAACTGACTGAGCCACCGAGGCGCCCTAGGTTTGAAACTTTCAAAAGAAAAATGTTGGGAGAAAAAAGTAGGGTGGAAATTAAATTGACTGATTAAGTCTAACTACTTTTTTATCCTTTCCATAAGCACTAAAAGCAAGTATGAGGTTTAGAAAGGTTTGGCTAAAAATAAAAGTAATAATCCTAACAAATAATAAGTAATTACAAACCAAGCCACCATTAGTTTTCTATTATAGCTGTAGACTAAACATAATCTCTAATGAAAATACTTAAAAGAGGACATGTGTTAACTCATCTAGGACAATTATGAATCAGCAAAACTATCTTACATAATATTTACTCCAAATCCAAATATGACTAACCAAGCAAATTTTTTCTCCAATTGAGATCTTTTAGTTATAAGGATCTCTATAATGAAAATGTTGTTACAGACACACAGATAATTTCAGACCCATATCTGTAACAATAATAAACACAAACTCTGTACCAGGAATTTTGTTAACCTATGCACATATATCATCTCATTTAATCCTTACAGCCACTCTATAATGCAGATACTATTATTATCCTCATTTTATAGATTAAGGGGGAAAAAGGCTTGGAAAGACTAAATAACTTCTACAAGGTCATATTGCTGGTAAATAGCAAAACACACCTTGAATCTAGGCAGTCTGACTCCAGAGGCCATGCTCTCTGCTCTACACATTCTACTGCTTTACTATGAAACATAAAATTTAAAAAATAAACTGACTGTATTGATTCAACATCTATCAAAAGTTACACAAAGGAGACATTTCAAGGAAAAATCAAGAGCATGTCTTTCTTCCCTAATACACATTTAAATTTACATACACACTAATTGAATGAAGTTAGAATTTAACCAGATGCCCAATTTATTGCCCATAATCCCACGTGAAAATAAAGATCATATACCTATTCATATATATGGTTGAATATGTTACATATAAACTCAGAACAAATACCAACATATTTCCAAATGCTTTCATCTAGAACTTTATCCCTGCTCACTCAAGAAAAAAAAAAAAAAAAACACTGAAAAAATTTATTTCAGGTACACCATTCCTCAAGTATACTTAATTCAAACAATGACATAAAAGAAAAAAACAAGAAATTAACCTTGAAAACTGATGCCACCATAAAAAAATATTAACAAACAAACCATGTCCCGCCAAACCTGGTCATCTTATAGTGTTCTCTCAATGAACTGTACCACTATCCATCCAGTTACATAAGCCAAAAAGCTAGGCACCACCTTCCTCTCCCTCATTCCTCACATCCAGTCTATCACCTAGTTCCACCTCCTAAATATCTCTAAATCCACCCACTTCCATCTTCACCACCATCTTGCCCAGGATATTTTCCTCTTTTCATCTGGCCTCTCCCTATCCACACTGCTGTCCCTCTTGTAAGCAGTTTTTCCTCTGTATAACATCAAGCCCTTTCTTATAGCACTTAAATAACTGCAAACTTTAAATTTCTTTGAACATTTGATTTATGTCTGCCTCCCCAGTTATACAATATGTTCTATGCGGGTAGAAATTGTATTTACTCACCATTTCATCATTGTGACCTAGGAGACTGCCCAGTTAATAAATGCTAAATGATTGAATGCATGTCAAAGATTGCAAGTTTATTTATAAACAGAAAAAAATTAGTTATAAGGTCCACCAACCATAAGGAGTACTTTATTTCATCATTTCTAGATCATACATTTACATTCTAACTCTGAAAATGAATACATCTTATAGTTGACGATCTTTGTTACATTGGCAATATTTTTTTCTTTCATACTGGTTCATAAAACAAAGGTGCATCTTGGAATTTTTTTTTTTAATCTCATGATTTGATGAAATAAGTAAATCAATAACACACCCGGTCCACTCAGTTCAAACTTGGTAATCTAGCCTCCCTTTCTCCTTTGGCCACCACGCTACTCCCAACACTGAATATTAACAGAACCTACTGGTTCTTTCACCAACAGCTATCAAATCTATTCCTTTCTCCCAGTCCCACTAAAATAACACTAGATCTATCTAATTCCTCCTTGCTATATATCTGAACTCTTGTCATAGCTTCATTCATTTAAACATCTGTTTCTTTTTTTTTTTTTTTTAAAGATTTTATTTATTTATTTGACAGAGAGAGAGATAGTGAGAGCAGGAACACAAGCAGGGGGAGTGGGAGAGGGAGAAGCAGGCTTCCCGCCGAGCAGGGAGCCCGATGTGGGACTCGATCCCAGGACCCTGGGATCATGACCTGAGCCGAAGGCAGACGCTTAACGACTGAGCCACCCAGGCGCCCTAAACATCTGTTTCAAATTCAACCAAAACTGTGCACTTGCGTGTGCAAGGAACTAAAGATACAAAGCAGTCCAGTTATCTGTCCCTCCTTCTCTTTCCTCTCCCCTACAATTTAGAATTTTCTTCAAGAGCAGGGACTTTTGTCTCTTTTGTTCACTGTTATATCTCCAGCAACAGATAATATATATCATGTACCAAATAACAGCTGCTTCAAAAAATACTTATTGAATTAATGTTCCTTATATATTCCTGGATAGAGAACACATCTTTGCAGCTGTGGTATAGTGGGAAGAGTCAAAACGAACTGGACTAACTAAATGACTTGAACTGTTTGAGCTTCAGTTTCTTCATCTGCTAAATGTAAATAATGTTCACCAGCTCACTGAGTTGTTATATTGATTAAATCCAATAATGCTTTAACAGCATCTAGTACAGAGCTGAGGACAAGAGGATGCTCTCAATAAATGTTTTGATGATTTTTTTTTCTTTTAAAGATTTTATTTATTTGAGAGAGAGCACAAGCAGGGGGAGCGGCAGAGGGATAGGGAGAAGCAGACCCCGCTGAGCAGGGAGCCCAATGCGGGACTCGATCCCAGGACCTGAGCGGAACAGACGCTTAACGACTGAGCCACCCAGGCGCCCTTGATGATTTTTCTGACAATAGTTAAATAGCAAGACATATTCAATAAATGCTTACAAAATGAATAAAATCTCAGGAAAAATATCAAAAGTTTGCATAATATCTAGCCTCTTAATCGTTTATCCAATCAAGAATTCTATGAGTGAATTAAATCTGAAATATATATTTAGCTCCAAATCATAAGCATGGCTAAAAGCATTTCTGACTAATTAGGAATAATTCCAATTTGACAGGGTACAAGTATTTATATTTTACTGACATGTATAGATTATATTTGACTGCTCAAAGAAGAACGAAAGTTTTACTATTAGGATTTCCATAGTGCAATAATCAGAATAAAAGAAAAACTGCAAACTTATTTGAGTTACACAGTCCCCATAAAGCCAGGAAGTACAAAAATTTCTGTCTACAAAGTATTAGTGAAGAGTATACAATGCTGTTTTACCAGCTGTATCAAAATATATAAAAATACACCATGGGGCGCCTGGGTGGCTCAGTCAGTTAAGTGTCTGCTTTCAGCTCAGGTCATCATCCCAGAGTCCTGGAATCAAGCCCCACATTGTGCTTCCTGCTGGGCGGGGAGCCTGCTTTTCCCCTCTTCCCCATGCTTGTGCTCTCTCGCTATCATCTCTCTCTCTCCCTCTCAAATAAATAAAATCTTTTTTTTAATACTTTATTTATTTATTTGATAGAGATAGACACAGCAAGAGAGGGAACACAAGCAGGGGGAATGGGAGAGAGAGAAGCAGGCTTCCCGTGGAGCAGGGAGCCCAGTGCGGGGCTCGATCCCTGGACCCTGGGATCATGACCCGAGCAGAAGGCAGGTGCTTAACGACTGAGCCACCCAGGTGCCCCTAAATAAATAAAATCTTAAAAAATATATATACCACAAATAATTACAACAAATAAATTTTTCAACATATTTGCATTCCATTTTACAGAAAAAGAGCATTAGTTAAATGGTTTTTAAACTTTTTTTACTCCATTATCAATTCCTTATATTGGCTAATTTTTAACTTTAAACCGTTCCCAAAATTTTACAGAGAATGAACTGATAAATCAATATAGCATCAGATTATTGTACCAATTAGAAACTCTTCCTTCAGGAAAGAAGCTTTATTAATTTGTAAACTGGAACATACATAGACTTTACCTTTTAAAGCTTTTCCAATCCCTCTGGGTACTTTCAATGACTCATTATCTAATTAAGAGATCACAAGCAAGCAAGAAGAAAAGAGCATTCCCTTGTGTCTATCTGCTATTAACCGACACAAAATCATTGCAAATTCCACAGGGGACATATGTTCCCACTAAGAATAGAGGGGGGAAATATCCCACCTAAGTAATTCAGATACAAAGAGCTGTAGGACAAGGTATTCTCCTCTAACTGTAGAGTAGCAGCAAACCCCTTGTGGGAAAATGATCAACACAAAACGAAAATGGAAGCCAAAGAAATCTTAAAGAAATAGAAACTCTATAAGCAGAGATATGCCGAGTTGACCACTGACGTCTCTCAGATTCACCAGTCATCCTAAGAATGTATTCGAACTTCCAACCTATAAAACCCTTAGATGGGATGGAGGTGGAAGCATTGAGGATGCGTGAGAACCAGATAAAGGGAGTGAACGTTAATGTCTGGATGGAAAGGCATTAAGATATTCAAGCTAGTGTGTTAAGGTCTGCAGAAGTAACAAAGGCCAAAAAGGAGGAAAGGTATTAGGAATGAGAAGATTGAGACCTTCAGAATCTAATTTTTGGTTTTGATTTTCATTTCTCTCTCTCGTTTTTGTTTTTTTTTTTTAATGGGAAAAAGTTAAACGGATGCGATAGCTTAGGGGACAAGAGATCGTATCTGGAATACCAAGAAAAGCTACAAGGAGAGGGGAACAGCTGCCTACAGGAAGGCTTACGGTTTGTTAGGTTTGGAGCCCAGGAAGGGCCAGGGGTCAGAAGACAAATTACACTAGAAAGTAGATGAGGGAGGCGCCAAAATCCTCAAAGAGAGCCTAAACAGTTGGCCACAGGATCTCCACAGAGGGCAGGGTCCCCCCAAAACCCGGTCACTTGGGGACCAGAAACACTAAGTCCCAACCTTCTCCTGACTCCGCTAGGCTCAAATCGCCCCTCACCGAAACAGAACTGGAGAAGTATAAAAAAATGTGCAGGAGCCACCAACCCGGGAAATGTTCCAGCTCTAGCAGCAGCCGCCCCAAAAGCAGCCAGTACACACGCAAACGCTCCGACCTCAGCGCCGCAGCCACAGACACTCGAGCTCCCCGGCCACCGTAGTAAGAGGAAAGGCCTCCCCCTTCGATCCCAGTAGGTCAGCCACTTCCGGGGCACTAAATCCTTTTGATTAGTCGTAGCAACATCAACGGCCCACAGAGCCATGCTCCACTTCATCCTTTTTCCCCACTGTTCGCCACCCCAGCCCCTAGGTCACCAATACGGCAAGCGCAGAGCCAAGGGAAAGTATCTCTCTGTAATTGGTGTCTCTGATAGACAATCCACATTACCCCTGCTTGCAGTTCCCGCGGGACAATTGGACTTCAACTCCCAGCGTGCCACGCCACGCCACGCCCTCTCCTTTGGCACCAGAACTACAAGACCCAGCATGCACTGCGCCCCCTCATTCTTTGCTCTCCTCCTGACAGTCGCAGACCCGGGATGTGATTTCAGAGGAGTCACTAAATTCCTTGGAAAAATGTAGACCCACTTTGATAAAAATGCCGCTATTCTGTGCTATCCTGTTGTGAAGGTTCTCTAAGCCAAGCTATAGTTGAGACTGTAGGTAAATACTTATAAAATATTAAGGAATGTGTGCATTTTCCACATTCCGATTATTTTCAAGGATTGAAACTCAGGACCGTATAAACGCTTTTTATGAAATGGAAATTTTTATCCACACTCATAAGGAGTATGATACTAAATTATTGCAAAGTGTAATCCTAGGTCGTTTTGCAGTACTGAAAGATTGTGTTGGAACTGCCACACATGCTCCTGAATTGCGTAAGAAATTATAGTAAGAGCTGGGAGTGAAAAATTAACAATCTGTACTGCCGGACTGTGCACCCACATGGCAAAGGAAATCTTTCAGAATGCCGAGTTGAAAGTTCAAAATTAAATTTTAAAATTTTTTCACTTTTTTAACGTGTTAATGGTTTGGATTATTTTCATTATAACTAGAACTATTTATTTTCTATTATGTGGTAAGGCAACCAAGTAACCAATCACACAAAGGATATAGCAAGATCATAAATGTAACATTTATTAGAGTGAACAAAACAAAATAACTGTTTTCTTGCCTCATTAAATAGCCTGTGGTTCCATATTTTAAAATACAGAACTTTGTTTTCATTTCTTAGGACAGATAGCATGTATCAAACAAGCTGTCTGGATGCCTTTTTGTTACTTTCATAAAGATTTAGATTACCAAGAATGAATTTTTTTTTAATTTTATTTATTTATTTGACAGAAAGAGAGACAGCGAGAGAGGGAACACAAACAGGGGGAGTGGGAGAGGGAGAAGTAGGCTTCCCGCGGAACAGGGAGCCCGATGAGGGGCTCAATCCCAGGACCCTGGGATCATGACCTGAGCCGAAGGCAGACGCCTAACGACTGAGCCACCCAGGCACCCCTGAATGAATATATTTTATTTTTGATATTGTGCACTAGTAGCCCATGAGAAACAATGCTTGAATTCTTAAACTATATGGTAATTATACAAAATAAAATTGATATATACCATAAACATTGGTTTTCTATGGATTTACAGCTAAACAGATTTTAACTGGTTAGAAAAACGAAGTAGAATACTTTCCATTTTTACAACCTCACACAGAAGTCACAGAGGGAAACTATTCTGTAACACCGACAAGACATCCACTACCATACAAACTGCTTTCCAACTACAGTGTGCTGAATTATGCAGCACTAGCGAGTAAATATTTAAAATCTATGATCACAGAAAACAATCTGCTGCTTTCCATACTCATGCACCAACAATACGAATGCAGTAAGAGAAACCTTTCCATTGGAATGATTAGAGGTAATGATAAACTATAATTAGGTTATCTGTTATTCATAACTGTTTGCAGTAAATAAATACATAATTGCATCCACTTATTAAAGATGTTATTAAGGAAGCTTTTAAAATATGCTAAATAATTGATATGCATATTCTAAAGTAATTTCAATGATCAATTGTGTAAATGAACATGGAAGAGGGTTTAAAGAGTACATAATTTATGTAACAGACTTTAGGTTTTAAAAGGAGATTCTTGGCAGCTGCAATACTCAGCAATATTCTGTCCTCATTTTTAAACGTGTCTTTGACTTTCCAATTCAGCCAATTGCCAAGCATAGGAGAGTTAAAGCTGGACAAGATATTCATTTCAGTGCAACAAATACACAATTAGTCCTGCTAAGGACAAAGCACTTTGTTTAGCCACTACAGTCTATTTCTGAAGCACAGAGAGTTTTGATAGTTAGGAAAGATTTAAAAGGGAAATGATAAGAGAGCCTTGTCTGAATAGAAAACGGAAAGTAAAATATATGTAACATAATCTACTAATAATCACTTATGCATTTGGTTAATTGGAACTCTATACTAGCTAATATACCTTCTAAGAGGCAGGAACCACATCCTAAATATTTGTGTCCCTCTCAGCTCTACCACAGTACTTTGTTCAGAGTAACTTGCTCTCCATAAGTGTTTGTGGGAGTTCAGAGTGATGTCTGAAGCCCTGACACTCCCTTCTTACTCATACTATGCAGTTTGTTTGTTTTTTTAATATTTAATTAATTTATTTATTTGACAGAGAGAGGGAACACAAGCAGGGGGAGTGGGAGAGGGAGAAGCAGACTCCCCACGGAGCAGGGGGCCCGATGCGGGGCTCGATCCCAGGACCCTGGGATCATGACCTGAGCCGAAGGCAGACGCGTAATGACTGAGCCACCCAGGCGCCACCATACTATGTAGTTTTAATATAAGCTATTTTTAACATCCGAGCTTCATTTTCTTAATTAGTAATTCAGATTATATAATAAAACAGGTATTAAAACCAGAATATTTCATTAATCAGAATGCACTCAAAAACATGAAAGAACATTTATTGCTGTGTGTGTGTGTATGTGTGTGTATATATATATATATATATATATATATATATAAAACAACATTTATTTTAAGTGTCAAGACCTTTCTAAAATGTCATCATATCCCAGGTATATACTTTGAAACCCTACCAGCCATCCTAGTAGCATTGATTGTGATACAACTCAAGATTTTTTAGTAAACTTTTAATCCTTAACTTCTACCAAGAATACTTCTTTATCCATTTCCCTTCTGAACCCAAGGAGAGATGAAAGGTCTGTTTAATAAGTAAATGTGTAACATGAATCCCTGGTCAAGAATATTATCTTGAGATAAATTGAGCTCAGCCCTTGATGAGACCAATAACTTGTAGGCCTTCAAAAGCTAAAAAAAATATTTTGAGGAAAACTTAAAACCTTTCCTCCTTTCCAAGTGACCTTATTTCCATCACTTCTCCTACATCTTCAATCTCTTTCTATTTCTCCACTGCCTTCTGTACCTCAACCTAGCTACAGAATCCTCATAATTTTGAAAGTGAGTTCAGTGGATTCAGCTTCCTTCCTAAATGCAATATTATTCCATCCTCCCTTTCATTACATAGCCACATTCAGCAAGTGCTGCAAAGTGAACCTTAGTCTTGAAATGCCACACACGATCTAGCCACAGCTTATATCTACCAAACACCCAGCACTGTGCTAAATCCTGGAAATATGAAGAGAATTCAGATAGGAAAATTATGGTCCCACAATACAGTGTGATAAACATTATGATAGAGGTATGGACAAGGTATTAAGAGAACGAGGAGTGTCAGTTACTCTCAAATTGAGGGACCTTAGAGGAGAAAGTCCTGAGATAACTTAAATGGCAAAAATAATTCACCAACTGCAGAAGAGGGAGGCTCAACCAATGTAGAATAACTCATAAATTCATTACAGCTGGAACATGAGAGTGAGGGAGTGGTAGGATACAAAACTGGAAAGACAGACTGGGGCTATTTCCTAAAGGGGTCTTGTGTACTATGTTAAAAATCTTGGACTTTAACCTGGTTATATAGGGAACCATTTAGGGAATGACATAATTAGATTGCATTTTAGGCTGCAGTGTTATGGAGAATGTCTTGGGCTGAAAAGAACAGTTAAGATATTGTTTTCATAATTCATATTAAAAAATGGGAAATCTGAAGTAAATAGTGATTTAAAAAAAACAAAAGAATTGGTCAGAGATATTAGGATAATAGAATCAAAAGGAGGTATGAGGGGGAGAAGGAATCAAGAAAGACCCCCAGGTTTCTGCTTTTCCAATTTTCCATATGTTGAGTTAGGAATGGTTGGGGCACCTGGCTGGCTCAATCAGAAGAGCTTGCGGCCCTTGATCTCAGAGTTGTGAGTTTGAGCCCCAAATTGGGTGTAGAAATTACTTGAAAATAAAACCTTTTTTTTTTAATCTTTAAAAAAAAAAAAAGAAATGCTTAAAGAATTGCCAGATGGCTATATCCAGGAGGCAGTTAGATATGAAGTTTAAGAGAAAGATTTGAGCTCACTATATACCTTTGGGAGTTATCAACTTTAGATGATGGTTGAAGAAATGGGCATGGATAAGATTTTTTTTGTTTGAAGATTTTATTTATTTATTTGTCAGAGAGAAAGAGAGAGAGGGTGAGCGGCAGGTAGAGGGAGAAGCAGACTCCCCACTGAGCAGGAAGCCCAATGCAGGACCCGATCCCAAGACCCTGGGATCATTACCTGAGCCGAAAGCAGATGCCCAACTGACTGAGCCACCAGGTGTCCTTGGGCATGGATAAGGTTGTGAGCCAGGTAGATAGGGATGTAAGCTCATAACCCAGGAATGAGGCAAGGTAGAGAATGGTATATACAAATGTCTCAAAATCCTTCATGGAACAGGATTTTTACATAAAATCAGAGGATTACAGAATGAGGAGAGAGCTGAACTCATCTCTGAACCTGGTGTGCATGAATAAATGAGAACAAAAAGACAAAAATAAAAACACATAAATTCAAGAAAGTTGCAGAGAGACCAAATCCAGAGAAAAGTCAGCATTCAATAAGACCAGGAGGTGAGGGGCACCTGGGTGGCTCAGTCGGTTAAGCATCTGCCTTAGGCTGGGGTCATGATCCCAGGTTCCTGGGATAGAGCCCCAGTTGTCCACGGGCTACTTGCTCACCTGCTCAGCAGGGAGTCTGCTTCTCCCTCTCCCTCTGCTGCCCCCCTCCCCTCCCTCTGTGCCCTCCCCACCCCCATCCCTGCTCCTGCTCTCTTTCTCTCAAATAAATAAATAAAATATTTTTTTTTAAAAGTCCAGGAAGTGAATTCTGTGAGGAGAATCATGTTGTAGCAAATTAGAGCATGAGAGAAGGAATGGAAAGATTTCTAAGGGAGAAAAGTAGTAAGAGGATTGGGTCAGGGGAAAGGGAAGCACAGGTGAGAGCACAAAAAGAAAGACGATGACCAAGGATGACAGGAATATGAGGTATATTCACCAGCCTCAAGGTTTCAAAGCAGAAATTCTATATAAATCTGAGGCTCACCCTAACTGTGTGTAGCTTTCAGGACTCTTGGCAGCAGAAGGTGCAAACTGACTTACACTCACATCCTTGTTTTATAATGGATTCCACATCCTCCTTACAGCCCAGAGCTTCTGGGCAGAGATATTCCTTCCCCAAAGCCTACAGGTTAAATTATGATTTGCCTGAAGTTTAGACTCTAACCAAACATTGTGGCCCATTTCTTTTGGTTTAGGCATGAACATGTGGCACAATTCCAGGCAATGAGATGTGAAGGAAAATTTGCTAGGGAGCTTCTGGGAAAGGTTTTTGCTAACAAAAAGCAGTTCATGCTGTACACCCGGGTCATAGCAGCATTATTCACAATAGCTAAAGGTGGAAGATGCCCAAGTGTTCATCAACAAGTGAATGAATAAGCAAAATGTACATAGACACACAATGTAATATTATTCAGCCTTTAAAAAGTAAGAAATTGTGATACATGATACAACATGAATGAACCCTGAGGACATTATACTGAGTGAAATAATCCAGTCACAAAAAGACAAATACTGTGTGGTTCCACTTACATGAGCTACCCAGAGTAGTCACATTCAGAGATAGAAAGTAGAATGGTGGTTGCCAGGGGCTGGGGGAGGGGGGAATGAAGAATTATTATTTAATGGGTATAGCGTTTCAGTTTTGAAAGATGAAATGAGTTCTAGAGATAGATGGCGGTGATGGCAGCACCACAATGTGAATGTACTTAATGCTACTGAACAGTGCACTTAAAAATGGTTAAAATAGTAAACTTTATGTTATGTATATTTTGCCACAATGAAAAAAAATTAGAGGGAGAAAAAAGCAATACATGCCAAGGCCATTTAATGGCAAAAGAATAGTCTCTTCAACAAATAGTGGTGGGACAACTGGATTTCCACATGCAAAAGAATAAATTTGGATCCCTAACCATATGATATTCCCATGCCATATTTAAAAATTAACTCAAAATGGATCAAAGATCTAAATATAAAGGTTAAAATAATAAAACTCTTAGAAGAAAACATACAGGTAAATTTTCATAACCTGGATTTAGCCATGGCTTCTTAGATGTGACACCAAAGCACAAAAAAGGAAAAATAGATAAGTTGGACTTCATCAAAATTTAAAAGCTTTCATGCATCAAAGGACACTGTGAAGGAGGTGAAGCCACTAAATTTGTGGTACTTTATTTATTATGGCAGCCCTAGCAAGCTAATACAGAATACAATAATTTATGAATTATGTATATCTTTGTTTTATTACTAATTCAAATATTCCAGCTCATCAACAGGATGTACAAACATGTATAATAATAATTAAATTCAATCATCTTTGATATTTGGATGACATTCAGTTATATAAAACCATAAACTTAAACAAAATTTTCAACTTGTTGTTATAAAAGTATTTTTTGGCAAGGTAGGAAGATGGAACATTATAGTTTTAGGTCTTACGTTTAGGGTTTTTTTTCTGTTTTTGTTTGTTTGTTTTACATTTAGGTCTTTGATCCATTTTGAGTTCCTTTTGGTATATGATAGGAGGTAAAGCTTCATTCTTTTGCATGTGGATTTCCAGTTGTCCTAGTACCATTTGTTGAAAAGACTATTCCTACACCTGAAACTAATAATACAGTATATGTTAACTAAACTGAATTAAATAAAGAATTTTTTAAAAAGACAAGACTATTCCTTCACCACTAAATTATGTTGGCATTCCTGTCGAGAATCAATTGCCCGTAAATATATAGGTGTATTTCTGGAGTCATAATTCTATTGTTTTTTTTAAAGACCTTACTTTTTTTTTTAAGATTTCATTTATTTATCTGACAGAGAGAGAGACAGCGAGAGAGGGAACACAAGCAGGAGGAGTGGGAGAGGGAGAAGCAGACTTCCTACAGAGCAGGGAGCCCGATGTGGAGCTCGATCCCAGGATCCCGGGATCATGACCTGAGCTGAAGGCAGACATTTAACGACTGAGCCACCCAGGCGCCCCTTAAAGACCTTACTTTTAAGTAATCTCTGCACCCAACGTGGGGCTCGACCCTGCATGCTCCACCGACTGAGCCAGCCAGGTGCCCCTCTATTCTTTTGAAATATATGTCTATCCTTATGCTGGTACCATATTTTCTTTCATTACTGTAACATTGTGATAAGTTTCAAAATTGGGAAACGCGAGTCTTCCAATTTTGTTCTTTTTCAAAATTGTTTTTGCTGCTGCCGGTTGCTTGCATTTCTTTAAGAATTTTAGGATCATCTTGTCAATTTCTGCAAAAAGAAAGTCAGCTAGAATTTTTATAGGAATTGCATTATATCTGTAGCTCAATTTCAGGAGTCTCTCCATAAGCCATAACAATGCTGATTACATAACATGAACTCAATATATTTTTGTATCTGGTTATAGTTAAGAGTATGGACTGCGTTGGGGTGCCTGGGTGGCTCAGTCATTAAGCGTCTGCCTTTGGCTCAGGTAATGATCCCAGGGTCCTGGGATCGAGCCCCGCATCGGGCTCCCTGCTCAGCGGGAAGCCTGCTTCTCTCTCTCCCACTCCCCCTGCTTGTGTTCCCTCTCTTGCTGTGTCTCTCTCTCAAATAAATAAATAAAATCTTTAAAAAAAAAAAAGAGTATGGACTGTGCAGCCAAATTACTTGAGTCTTAATCCAAGTACTGACACTTATTAGCTGTTTGACTTCGGGGCAAGATATCTAACTTCTCTGTGCTCAGTCTTCTCATCTACAAAAGGAGGATAATAATAGCACCTACTAGGGCGCCTGGGTGGCTCAGTTGGTTAAGCGACTGCCTTCGGCTCAGGTCATGATCCTGGAGTCCCTGGATCGAGTCCCGCATCGGGCTCCCTGCTCGGCAGGGAGTCTGCTTCTCCCTCTGACCCTCCCCCCTCTCATGTACTCGCTCTCTCTCATTCTCTCTCTCAAATAAATAAACAAAATCTTTAAAAAAAAAAAATAATAGCACCTACTTTATAAGACTGTTGTGAAGATTACAAAAATTAATATAAGGAAATTACATGGGCCAGTGCTAGACATATATTGTCTGCTCTTATTATACTCACTTTACTAAACATCATATACCTTATCATCATCATTCTTTGTGTAATAGCCAAGTTGGCTAAATTTTAAAGAATAACTTCTAAACATGGGTATCTGTGTTTCAGGTTATAACTATTATATTAAAGATATCCTCCTTCATACAAAGAATAGCATGAAAGTTGGTCACATTAAATTTATCCAAGAAAGTGTATCATAGTATTACTTACGAAGTACATTCAGCATAAAAACCTAGTGAATTAAACAGATTTCAATGAGCTGCCAGTAGATGGCTCTCTTAATTTGCTGTTTTATTTTCAGTTCAAATTTGTGCTTTTCCCAAGCAAGTCACAACCATCAAAAAACCCCAGTAACGGGGTAGAAATGGTTCCCCAGAAATTAATCCATTTGTCTATTTTCTAGAAGGACTTAAAATTCACAGTTGTATTCATTTGCAGAGGTACCTCTTCAGAGGATAGTTGTGGGGGTTTGTTGTTTATTTTTTTTTTAAGATTTATTTTTATTTATTTGAGCGAGAGCGCAAGAGCGGGGCGCAGAGGGAGAGTCTCAAGCAGACTCCATGCTAAACTCAAAGCCTGTCGCAGGGTTCAGTCTCACAACCCCGAGATCAGGACCTGAGCTGAAACCAAGAGTCTGATGCCCAACAAACTGCTTCACCCAGGTGCCCGGTTTGTTGTTGTTTAATGAATAAAACCTCAGGGAACACTTTGGGTAATGTTTTAATCAGAGACAAAAATTTTGATTATTTTTACATATTTTTACATATTTTACATACATATATGGATGAACCTAATTTATTTTTTAAAATTTTCTTGGAAAATGAACTTTTAATTTTTCTTGCTATCTCATTTTTTTATAACAAAGTCAAGTAATGACTTATAAAAATCCATCTTTTCTAGGGACATCTGGATGACTCAGGCAAGCGCCTGCTTTTGGCTCAGGGGATTGGTCCTGGGATCGGTCCTGGGATTGAGTCCCACATTGGGTTCCTTGCTCAGTGAGGAGCCTGTTTCTCCCTTTGCCTGCCACTCCCCCTGCTTGTGCTCTCCTGCTCTCTCTCGGACAAATAAATAAGTAAAATCTTTTTTAAAAATCCATCTTGGATTTTGGTGAAGATCCTTCTATTTCTATGACATTTTACCTTTCTTTTACTGTGATTGATGGCATTTATTAGTTTTGCTATTAGTTCCTTGACTATTTAGAAAATAAAGCTATATTTTATTCTACAAGATATTTGTTGCTATGACAGATATATCCAGATATTCACCAGTTAAACCTTTTAACATATAGAGTTTATAGCTCTACCCAATGTCTCTGCAAAGTTCTAGAACATAAGTTCTAGATTATCTTCAGATTATATCTCTAAACTCCTAAATATACCTGTGCTCTACAGTTGCCATCCTAAGCAAGTCCAGGGGGAAGCCCAGTCTCTTCATTGCTTTCACAAAAGACCCACTTACATGGAAGCACTTGATGAAGATCTGCAGAATCCTAAAGAGAAGTCACAGGGCAAGGCTCTTGGTCTTTAATTAGGACAATCTTTTGATTTTACTTCATATTTCCTCCTCTTTACTTCTCTCCATTTCTTCCTATATAACCAGAATTTTAAAATAAATTCAACCCTGTTATTCATAGGTCTGCCAAGTGTCAGACCTTCTCAAGTTCTTCAGACCCTTCAACTGACCCCATGGGTAGCTCTAAAGCTGAGATGGCCCTTCAGACATGTCTTGAATCAAGGCAAGAAGCCAGGGCTTGGAACCCCTCATTGATCAGTGTGGAGGCAAGTTATTCCCAGAAAGGAGGCATAACCTGGAATGAGGTGCCTCCCTTGTCTAAGGGTAATTCACAGAGAAAGACTCAGCTTTGAGCCATCAGCAGCCAACACTCCCAAAAGGCAGGGAGAAATCAGTGCTTGCATCCTAAAGGTGGCATCTGGGCAGTGCACCACAACAATCTACCTCAGAGTCCATCTTCAGAAAAAGAAAATGAGGCCTAAACAGCAAGACATAAACCCAGAAAGAAATGGAGAGACCCAACAGTATTATTTGAGTAGCTCAGCTTAGCTCCCTCCCTGGAATTCCTAGTTACAAGAGTCAATAGATTCCATTTTCTGCTTAGGCCATTTGATATTGGGTTTCTGTCACTTGCAACTGAAAGACCCTGACTAATAATACCATATGTTTAAAGAGAGCAATAATCATTAATTTCTTCTTTCAGCACTTACCACAATGTTATATTATAATTTATTTGTTTACACATCTATCTTTCTAATTAGATTGTAAATTCCCTATACGATCACATTTTATTCATCCATCTCTAGCATCTATAGCAATGCATAAAGGAGATAGTGAATAAATATTTATTGAATTAATGAGTAAGAAAATACCAAAATGATAGATAATGCACAAGCATAGACATGGATGAGTTCACAGAGCTCATTAAGGAAAGTGTAGTCAAAACTTTGAGGGTCACCCAGCTGGCTCAGTCAGAAAAATGTGCAACCCTTGATCTCAGGGTTGTGAGTTCAAGCCCCTCGTTGGGTGTAGAGATTACTAAGAAAAATAAATAAGCATGGGGCACCTGGGTGGCTCAGTTGGTTGAGTGTCTGACTCTTGATCTCAGCTAAGATCTTGATCTCGCAGTTGTGAGTTTGAGCCCCACAATGGACTCCACACTGGGCATGGAGCCTCCTTATACTGAACTAACTAACTAAATAAATAAACAAACAAGCAAACTTAAAAAAAAAGTTTACTTGAAAGGCATAATATTTGTCCTCTCTGATTTCACATTTCCTCTCTTAGTTCAGTCTAAACTGGAATTTAACCCAAAATACTCAGATTCTTTAAGATCAGGTAGCTTTAGGTTGATGTTTAAACTAGGTTTGGTAGAGGGTGCCCAGGTGGCTCAGTTGTTAAGCGTCTGCCTTCGGATCAGGTCATGATCCCAGGGTCCTGGGATCAAGCCCTGTGTCGGGCTCCCTGCTCAGCCGGGAGCCTGCTTCTCCTTCTCCCACTTCCCCTGCTTGTGTTCCCCCTCTAGCTGTGTCTCTCTGTCAAATAAATAAAATCTTAAAATAAATAAATAAATAAACTAGGTTTGGTAGAATGCTCATTTCTTCTTAAAATACAATTTTTTGCCTTCTCTCTGATTCTGGGTTCCATGTTCATTCTTGGTCTGTGGATTTGTTCACTGTGTATTTGGTCTCAGGCGCTGTGCTGGACTCTGGGAATATAGCAATGAGTATGATAGAAAGCCCTGCATCCAGGAACTGTATATTCTTAAAAAGGAAGGCAGATTTTAAACAATTGCAAATGTATTTGTATTACGGAAGTGTATAACAAGGGAGGATAACCTTAATTGTGAGATTAGGGAAATTGTCCCTGAGAAAATGACATTTCTACAGAGATTCAAAGGAAGAATATGTAAGTTAGCTCCCAGAAGTCCCCAACATTTTACTGTGTCTCATTGGCCTAAGGTAATCAGTATGATCAGAAGAACAGATGAATTCACTAATCAATAAGTGAATCAGTAATTTTATTAATTCAATAGAAATTCACTAAGTAGCTAAGCTCACAAGAATCCACTTCTGGAACTGAAGGTGAGATTAATCTCTCCAAAATTATATGGTTAAGAGTAAGAGAGGAATTTTTCCCAAAAGGAGATTTTTGGGTGCAGCTACAGAGAAGAAGTGGAAATGGATGTTGGGCAGTAAGCACAAGCATCCCATCATAGGCAGCAAGACTTGATTCAGAAAGCCAGCTAGAAGACCTTTGCAGTAATCCAAGCGAGAGATGACTTTAAGGAGAGGCCAAAGAGGGTTGAGAGAATGGATAGGACTTGATAATTAATTGGCTGAGAGAATAATAAGTGGAGAGACTATTCAAAGATGACTCCAAGATTAAAGTTTTTTCCTGCCCAGCTTTGACATAGTTAGCCTAGATGTCTTAAGAATTTCCTGGGTGGGTCCATGAATGAGAGAAGATTTCCCTACCTTATCATAAAGTTCTTTTTGGATGTTTTCTAAACTATCTTTATAAATGTTTCCCTTTAGAAACCCTTTAGAGTTCTCGGTTGTTCTTCTGGACCCTCATATGATTTTCTACAGTATATTGCTTTTCTGAACCATACTCATTATTCAAACATTAAGCCTCCTTCTACCTTAGCCTCTTTATGCACTATATCAAACAAGCATCTGACCCCTTAATACTAACCATTGGCAAATGTGTTGAAGTTGGACATTATGTTTTTAAGATTTTATTTATTTGTCAGAGAGAGAGAGAGAGAGAGAGAGAGAGAGGAAGAGGGAACACAAGCAAGGGGAACAGCAGGCAGAGGGAGAAGCAGGCTCCCCAGAGAGCAAGGAGCCTGATGCGGGAGTTGATCCCAGGACTCTGGGATCATGACCTGAGCCTAAGGCTTAACCGACTAAGCCACCTGGGCATCACGGAAATTACTTTAAAGTAGTTTTTTTTTTTAATAAAAAAAGATAGTATACCCACTAGGGTGCCTAGGTGGCTTAGTCAGTTAAATGTGCAGACTCCTGATTTGGCTCAGGTCATGATCTCAGAGTTGTGGGATCAAGCCCTGTGTCCAGTTCATTGCTCAGCACAGAGTCTGCTTGATATTCTCTCTCTCTAAAATAAATAAATAAAATCTTAAAAAAAAATTAGTATACCCAAAATTGTAAACATAAATTATGATGGCTACTCATCTGATGATTCCCCTGTGACTCTATTTTGTAATAGATTCCAGATCCCTGGTCACAAATGTAAAGCACATGATCTGGACTGGGTCAGCTTAAGTTCCTTACTTCCCTAGCCACAATGACTCATCCAAGGGATGGGCTTATTTTTCCTTCCTAAAGATTTTTTATACTGAAGCTGAGAAAAAGATATTCACCTTTTTCTAAAATAACTAAGCTTGAAAGAATACAATTTTTTTATTTTTTTAAAAGATTTTATTTATACATTTGACGGTGAGAGAGGGAACACAAGCAGGGGGAGTGGGAGAGGGAGAAGCAGGCTTCCCGCTGAGCAGGGAGCCCGATGTGGAACTTGATCCTGGGACTCCAGGATCATGACCTGAGCTGAGGGCACTTAACGACTGAGCCACCCAGCACCCCGGAAGAATACAATTTCAAGTCTCTTTGCCTGTGTACTCTTCATAAATTCAGATCATCTAAAGAAGGAAAAATTGACAGCAGTGTACAAAAAGATAGAGACACAAGATATGGAAAGAGACAGAGAAAGAAACAAAAGTAGAGAGACAGAGATCTTAAAATCAGGTAGCATTTATATCCCTGGATGCTGCTGTCCATGGAGCCAGCTCAAATTCTGACCTTTCTGTAGCTTGCTCATATGTTCTAGCAGGGATCCCAAGTGCCGGCACATGACAGGCACTCTAAAAATGTTGAGATAGAGACTTCACTTTGGACCAAGATGAAGTAACAGGGACCACATTCACCCTTCCTTCCAAAACAATGAAAAAAGCAGACAAAATATAAGAAAAATGGTTTTTAGACATTGGACATCAGGCAATACAGGACAGTATGATTTCAGGGTACCTGGCTGGCTCAGTTGGTAGAGCATACAACTCTTGATCTCAGGTCATGAGTTCAAGCCCCATGTTGGGGGTAGAGCTTACTTTAAAAAAAGGGGGGGGTGCCTGGGTCCTTCATTCTGTTGGGCATCTGACTTTTGATTTCCGCTCAGGTAATGATCTCCAAGTCGTGAGATTGAGCCATGTCATGCTCCGTGCTCAGTGGGGAGTCTGCTTGAAATCCTCTACCTCTCCTTCTCCCTCTGCTTTCTCCCCCTTCTTTCTCTTTCTCTCTAAAATAAATAAATAAATATATTTTTTTAAGATTTTATTTATTTATTCGACAGAGAGAGCAAAAGAGCACAGCAGGGGGAGCTGCAGAAGGAGAGAGAGAAGCAGGCTCCCTGCTGAGCAGGGAGCTCTATGTGAGAGGCTCTATCCCAGGACCCTGGGATCATGACCTGAGCCGAAGGCAGACGCTTAACCATCTGAGCCACCCAGGCGCCCTAAAATAAATGAATAAATCTTAAAAACAAAAAAAAAAACACAGTATGATTTCTAAAGGGAGGAAACAAACAAAGTGAGCCCTATGAATACCCCTACTTACTGTCTGGAGAGAGTTTCCATACTGCACTGCACAGAGGGGGAGCCCAGGTGGAGTCTATGGTCTCTCTGAGTTGAGAAGATAGAGCTGGGGTCATGAGAGGACAAGACAGCTAGAGTTTTCAGGGCAGCATACCAGAGAGGAGATTGCTGCACAGAGAGTGTGCTGGGACGATCTGCAGAGGGTCTGCCTCTATTGCTTAGCTGAGTATTGATCAGAGTATGGATATAAGGAACTAAGGTGGAAACTAAGAATAAAAAATCTTTATAATTTTCTTTGAGCAATCTGTATTCCAACTTGAGAAATAAATGATAAATGAATCCTTATAGTTTCCAATGAACAAAACCTCTAATGGTTTTTAAACAATTATTGGATGAATGTGAATCAGTCAATTCTTCCCTGTTCCTTAAGCTAGTTGTGGCCAGATTTCTCTTGCTTACAACCAAAGAATCTTAACCAATACACCTTATAATTCCACTTCCCGGAGTTTATCTTTAGGAACCAACAAAGGATTCGAAAGATTTTGGTTATAAGAATGTCTATCAGGGCGCCTGGGTGGCTCAGTTGGTTAAGCGACTGCCTTTGGCTCAGGTCATGATCCTGGAGTCCTGGGATCGAGTCCCGCATTGGGCTCCCTGCTCAGCAGGGAGTCTGCTTCTCCCTCTGACCCTCCCCCCTCTCATGTGCTCTCTCTCTCTCATTCTCTCTCTCAAATAAATAAATAAATAAATAAATCTAAAAAAAAAAGAATGTCTATCATTTTATTTTATTTTTTTAAAGATTATTTATTTGAGAGAGAGAGTGAGTGAGTGAGAGAGAGAGAGAGAGAAGGAGCAGGGGGAGAGGCAGAGGGAGAAGCAGACTCCCCGCTGAGCAGGGAGCCCAACATGGGGCTCGATCCCAGGACTCCAGGATCATGACCGGAGCCGAAGGCAGTCGCTTAACTGACTGAGCCACGCAGGCGCCCCAAGAATGTCTATCATTTAAAAAAAAATTAAAGAATGTCTATCATTTTAATGTCTATAAATCTCAGAAATGAGGAGTGCCTGGGTGGCTCAGTCGGTTAAATATCCAACTCTTGATTTTGGCTCATGTCATGATCTCAGGGTCATGAGATCAAGCCCCATGTGGGGCTCCATGCTCAGCAGGGAGTCTGCTCAAGATTATCTTTCCCTCTCCCTCCGCCTCTGCTCCTCTCTCCACTCCCTCTCTCTTTCTCTCTTGAATAAATAAATAAAATCTTTTGGGGCGCCTGGGTGGCTCAGTCGTTGAGCATCTGCCTTCGGCTCAGGTCATGATCCCAGGGTCCTGGGATCGAGCCCTGCATCGGGCTCCCTGCTCAGCAGGAAGCCTGCTTCTCCCTCTCCCACTCCCCCTGCTTGTGTTCCCTCTCTTGCTGTGTCTCCCTCTCTCTCTGTGTCAAATAAATAAATAAAAGTCTTAAAAAAATACAATTCAAAATATTAAAAAAGTAAATAAATAAAATCTTTTAAAAATATAAATAAATAAATATCAAAAATGAGAAACAAAACAAAGATTTTTCTATGCAAATTTTGGTAAAATAGCCTAATAAAATACTACGTAGTAACTAACATGACATTTTAGTTTCTTATTTGACATAGAAATATGTTTATGATTTATTGATGAATTTTAAAAGGCAAGTTATAAACCAGCATGTATAGCTTTTTATTGTACAGATGTATATATACATATAAAGTGTGGATTTATCTTAAAATGTTAATAATTCTTATCTCTGGCTGTCAGAGTTCAGGTAGTTTTTATTTTCTCTTTTTTTTAAAGTATCTGTACAGGGACACCAGGTTAACTCAGTCAGTTAAGCATCGACTCTTGATTTCGGCTCAGGTCATGATCTCAGGGTCATGGGATTGAGCCTGTCCAACTCCATGCTCAGTGCAGAGTCTGCTTGAGGTTCTCTCTCCCTCTCCCCCTGCTCTCACTCTCTCTCTAAAATAAAATAAATAAATCTTTTTTGAAAAAGTATCTGTATATTCTGATTATTCTACAACAAATTTGTTTCAACTCTTAGTTTTTAATACCCGTCTCCTTAGTTGACCCCAGAGTTTTTGTTTTTGATCTAAAGTTTACCTCTGAGTTCCAGTTCATTTGCAAAGCAGAGGAGATTGACACACTTTTAGCCAGTTAAATAAGTCCTTTCCTGCTCAGATTACAAATTCCTCCTCTATCTCCAAGTCCTTTTCCAGAGCTCTAATCACTGCATTTGTGCAACATGACAGCTGTACACGATGTACACACACTGCAGGCACAATAAAAACTGTTAAGTAGATGGTTATTCTCTCAATAATATCCTAGGAGAGAGATGTTGTATAGTCAAAGGTATATGTTTAATAAAATGGGGCCAGAGAGGTTTTAAACTTCTACCAAAACGCATTGAAGCAGCTCAGTTATTAAAGCTTACAAATGTTTCCCAGTGCCTGGCTGATCTAATGCTTTGGCAAATATTGAAAGTGACCTATATCCCTAGGGGGAAGCATATTACACCTAATAATTTGATGTCCCAGATTTTCCAGAAAAGACCTGATTTCTTCCTTTCTTTTGTTTTTCCACAACAAAGGTCATTCCTTCATTGGATTTTAGCTTTCATGTCTCTGGAAGATTTTTCCTATAAATGAATTCATGCATTTATTTTTTTTTTAAAGATTTTATTTATTTGACAGAGAGAGACACAGCGAGAGAGGGAACACAAGCAGAGGGAGTGGGAGAGGGAGAAGCAGGCTTCCCGCCGAGCAGGGGGCCCGATGCGGGGCTCGATCCCAGGACCCTGGGATTATGACCTGAGCCGAAGGCAGACGCTTAACAACTGAGCTGCCCAGGTGCCCGTGAATTCATGCATTTAAATTAAAAAAATCTTTTGCTAGTTTACAAATCCCAATTATTAATCTTAAAAAAATTACCAAAGCATCAGGGTTGAAACAACAGATCCTCAGGTAGGGTAATGTGGTATTGATGACCCCAGCAGGATCGGGGAGAGATATGAATATTGTGGATATTAAAAATCCGTTCACACTTTGGTAACCACAAGAAACTACCACGTGAATTCCCAATTTGCACCATAACTACTTCTGCCCTAAATTATAATCCCAGATATAAAGCTAACTAGCTGTATAAAAGAGACTCAGTCAAAATTTTGTTGCTTTCATATCCTCATCTCTCAAGTAGAATTTTAAAAAATGAGCTATCAGCCTCGCTGGGTTGTTTTGAGGATTACATGAAATACTCAATGCACAAGTGATCTAAAAACATTGTTTTTGCCAAGCAGTCCTTTGTTAAAATCTTACTATGGACGTTAAGAAATAAAACACAGAAAAGTTGAGTTGCCCTGGTTGAAGAGGATATGAAGGACAGAAGCCCATCATACAAATATAAAATGTTACTGTTGCTCCTCCCCATGTTTACTAGGGAAAAATAAGAACAAGGAAAAAAAAAAAGAGTAAGAATCACAATTCCACCACATAGAGAACTGTGGATGGACAATATTTTTCCAAACCCTAAAGATTAACTTCAAACAAACTTGAGCAGGTGACTGGTTGAACAGAATGAAGTCTTTTGCCATGGTTCCCTGGGGCTGGGCTAAGTGAGATTCCAGGCCACGGTTCAACCTAAGGAAGGCAGATTTCATCATCAAGTCCAGGAGGCAATGAAACATATGGCCAGAAAGAGGAGACAAAGGCCAGAAGCTGCTGGAGAAGGAATCTGAATGAAGAGCCAGACTGAAGTAAGACTAGAGAGCCCTGGATAATAGTTGGAAACAGGGCTAGAGTTCCTTTAGCTTGGCTTTAATTGCCTAGCAGCTGTAACTTCTTAGTTCAATCAGACTAGTATAAAGAATCCGTGTTACCAACGGAATTAAACTTAAGAATGTGGCCATTTTGTTAAACTTAACAAAACTGGCACTGAATTTTTGGTTAAAGGTTACAATAGGGGCAACTGGGTGGCTCAGTCCTTTGAGGGTGGAACTCTTGGTTTCAGCTCAGGTCATGATCTCAGGGTCATGAGATCGAGCACCGGGTTGGGTTCTGTGCTGAGCCTGGAGCCTGCTTAAGATTCTCTCTCTTCCTCTGCTCACAGGCACGGTCTCTCTCTCTCTCTGTCAAAAAAAACAAAAAACACGTTATTTTGAATATACTTTGAATTATAAAGGTAAAAGAAAGATAATTTTTTGTATATTTTTTTCATTTAATTGGGATGATTTTCAAGTATCTGCAATTATGGTAATTGTAAATTAAGGCATTAAGAATTTATTGGAGGGGCGCCTGGGTGGCTCAGTCTGTCGGCCGTCTGCCTTCGGCTCGGGTCATGATCCCAGGGTCCTGGGATTGAGCCCCGCATCGGGCTCCCTGCTCAGTGGTGAATCTGCTCCTCCCTTTCCTTCTGCTTCTCCCCCGCTTGTGCTCTACTCACTCTCATTCACTCTCTGTCTCAAATAAATAAATAAAATCTTTTAAAAATAATACAAATTAAAATTAAATGTGTTTTGTCTGTAGCAGTTAGATTGTGAATAGCACCAAAAATTTTTTGTAATTTTTGAAATTTTTGAAAGCTATTATCTCATTCAAGAAGAAATCACTCAGTCATTGAGAAACAAGTGAAGTTTTGACATTCTTCTTCCTTGTTTCACTTCATCTTAATCTTTAACTTAAAATATCAACCAACATTCAGGTGGAACCAAACTCATTTGTCGATTACAACCATAGGTCTGCCATGGATTTAAGAGTTCTGCAAAAATCAACAAAATCGTTTAGTGAGAACCAACTGTGTATAATGACTTCCAATAAAGTGTATATTATTATTTATAAATTCTGGCTACACATTCTTTATCTTAATAAAATTTAATACACACACACTTTTTTGATTTATTTTGTAGAGAGCTAGTTCTTAAACATGTAACATGCATCACTGTCTATAACTTTCTCTAGATTATAAATTCCATCAGTGCAGTAACTTTTTTTTTATTCCCCAGGCCTTATAAGGTTTCTGTTCCCTGCTAGGTACTCCATAAACATTTACTGAATGAGTGGATGAAAGCTCAAGAATCTTGCCTTATTCATTCTTATATCCAAGAGCTAGCACAGTGCCGGACACAGATCAAATCCTGAAAAAAAAATGTTTGCTGACCTGAACTGAACTTGAGTCATATTCTCCTAATTCTGAAAACAATCCCATGGCAATCAAACATCAAGAAAAAGAGTGAGATGGTTTATTTTTTCAGGCACAAGGCTTGTTTTCATAGTTGCTTTGTAAGTTAAGTCACTGGCTGCAGTAAGTCCAGGATGAAAGCCAGATCTCCTGATTGCTGAAACAGTGCCCTATTCATTAGGTTCCCTGTTTCTCAGGGGCACCAGTATTTTCTGACACTAATGTTGGGCAGGAGAGCTGGTTACTTGCTTTGTGGCTACAAGATTTTTACTTAAGATAAACGACAATAAACAGAGTCAGGAGGAATCAGATAAAGATGTCTACCATTTGATGAGTACACACTATGCTCACTATAAAACTCTGCTTTAAATCTAGTAGCTGGGGGCGCCTGGGTGGCTCAGTCGTTAAGCATCTGCCTTCGGCTCAAGTCATGATCCCAGGGTCCTGGGTTTGAGCCCCACATCAGGCTCCCTGCTCCGCGTGGTGCCTGCTTCTCCCTCTTGCACTCTCCCTGCTTATGTTCCCTCTCTCGCTGTGTCTCTCTCTGTCAAATAAATAAATAAAATCTTAAAAAAATAAAAAAAATAAAAAATAATAATAATAAATCTAGTAGCTGGGGGCGCCTGGGTGGCTCAGTCGTTAAGTGTCTGCCTTCAGCTCAGGTCATGGTCCCAGGGTCCTGGGATCAATCCCGCATGGGGCTCCCTGCTCAGCGGGAAGCCTGCTTCTCCGTCTCCCCCTCCCCCTGCTTGTATTTCCTCTCTCGTTGTGTTGCTCTCTGTCAAATAAATAAATAAAATCTTAAAAAATAAATAAATAAATAAATCCAGTAGCTGGTTTCTCTCAAAAACACTGTAAGGTAGGAACTATCTTTACGTTACAGGTGAAGACACTGAGTTTCAGAGAGGTTTGTGAACTTGCCTAAAGCTCACAGCTGCTTCGCAGCAATACTGGGATTCAAAACAGTTTCGTCTTTTTTTTTTTTTCTTTTTTAAGACTTATTTATTTATTTTGGAGAGAAGAGAGGAGGGACAGAGGGAGAGAGAGTCTTAAGCAGAGCATGGAACCCAACATGGGGTTCAATCTCATGACCATGAGATCACTACCTGAGCCGAAACCAAGAGTCTGAGCCACCCAGATGCCCCCAGAACAGTTTTGTCTTAAGACAAATCCCAGTATATTTTAATCGGACAATATTTCTTAACCATCAACTGTTTGTACAGCATTATTCATGTACCACTTCCAGGATTCGCATGCCAATCATATTATTTATTTCATATTTTTCTTGGAGCTTTTTTGTTTAGCCTAATCTGAAATAATAATATCCATGAAATGATGGTTTATAATGTTGTCATACTTTTCTAATACATATTAACAGGAATACATGATTTTTTTTTTAAGATTTTATTTATTTATTTGACAGAGAGATAGAGAGAGAGCACAAGTAGGCAGAGCAGCAGGCAGAGGGAGAGGGAGAAGCAGGCTCTCCGCTGAGCAGGGAGCCTGACATGGGGCTCGATCCCAGGACCCCGGAATCATGACCTGATCGGAAGGCAGACGATTAACCAACTGAGCCACCCAGGCGCCCCAGCAATACATGATTATTAAAATAAAAGATTTGCCGGCTTACCACCTACAAAGACCTTGGGTATACAGACACATACACTTCCCTGAGGCAAGCACTGCTTCTTACGATGCTGCAGATCTAACTTGTACTTGAGTAGGAGCAAAGGTGATAGTCGTATTTTTTGGTTTGCTTTCTGTTTCCATCTTGAAATAAAAAGAAAGAAATCAATCTGTTTACTGGAAGGGAGGGGGAGACCCTGACTCGTACTTCCTTGAGCAATTTCCCATTGCACAAAACAAGCTTTACAAAAGCTTATTCCAGGGTCACTGAAACCTTCCAGGCAACTGAATTGGAATTAAACTTGGCAAAGATTACTAAATGCCACCACTGTTAGACAATTGAAGGTTTCTGCAGCAAAAACAGAATTCAAGAAAAATAAAACCAAATTGTTGGAAAGCACCTACAGAGACAGTCACACAGAATTCAAAAATCTAAGAAAAGCTTCTTGGCATTTTGCTGCCCCAGCTGGACTTGATAGAATTGTTTCTAGTCTTTCCTGTAAGTAAGTTGGAGGAGGAAGTAGTTGGATTGTCTTTCTTGGCTTTTGAGTGGGAGGAATAATATGGCATTATCAGAGATAATGACAAAAGGAAAAAGGGGGGAAAATATTTGAACTGCTGAAAAACTAAATTCATATCTCTGTGGAAGAACCCAGATTTGGCGAAGTAGATCATTTGTAATGTCCAATGCATTTCAAAGACAAAAAAAAAAAACTTAAAGGAGCATCAGAAACTAGAGCAGCCAAGACCACCGTGGTAAATAGTACAGATATTTTTTAAAGTTTGTGAAATATAAATGTCTAATTTGGTTCAGTTTTAATCTATCTCTTTTATGGTGCCTGCAAGTCCCTCCACAATATGGTTTTTACCATATATTCAGTCTTCTTACCTCAAACATATTTGGGTCCTATACCTGAGCCCAGGCCCAGGGTCACTGACATGAGGGTTTCACCTACCTCTGGACTTTAAGTAGACCAGAACTTACAAATCGTAGTACTGTGTCCCTTTTATTTCTTTTTTTTTCTCCTTTTGTTTCCTTTTTATTCTCAAAAAGAAAATCCCCCGTAGAATTTAGAGCTAGGAAGAGTACTGTTTTGTTTTATTTTGTTTTGTTTTGTTTTGAGGAAACAGAATCTTTTTTTTTTTTTTAAGATTTCATTTATTTGACAGAGAGAGACACAGCGAGAGAGGGAACACAAGCAGGGGGACTGGGAGAGGGAGAAGCAGGCTTCCCACTGAGCAGGGAGCCCGATGCAGGGCTCGATCCCAGGACCCTGGGATCATGACCTGAGCCGAAGGCAGACACTTCACAACTGAGCCACCAAGGCACCCCTTGAGGAAACAGAATCTTTCACAATAATGAGGACCTCACAATTAAGTTTTCATCTTTAAAAAAAAAAAAGTGTTCATCTTGCCCTGATGGTGTGGCTAGCAACCTAAATGACAAATTTCATAATTAAATAATTATTTAAATTAAATTAATTTTTATTTACATTAAATTATGTAAATTAAATAATTTCCAGTTGCTATAGAATCTTCACAAAAAAATTAGACATTATTGTTCCTCCCTTCCTGGGAAAGAGTCTAGGGGTAGGAAAGGGGAGGGTAGCCAGGACTTTGTGTTCTATTTGGTACAGTCTAGGCTTCCTTCACCTAGTTAAGAAAACATTGTTTTTGGAGACTTGTTGGACTGGCCTAAAAGAGGAGAGCTTCTGGGGCACCTGGGTGGCTCAGTCGGTTAAGCGTCTGCCTTCGGCTCAGGTCATGGTCCCAGGGTCCTGGGATCGAGCCCCGCATCGGGCTCCCTGCTCGGCGGGAAGCCTGCTTCTCCCTCTCCCGCTCCCCCTGCTTGTGTTCCCTCTCTCGCTGTGTCTCTCTCTGTCAAATAAATAAATAAAATCTTTAAAAAAAAAAAAAAAGAGGAGGGCTTCCGGTATTAAGAGAGAAGGGGCCGGAGCAAAGATGGATTATATCCAGAGTAGGCAGTTAGGCTGTGCTAGGTCCTCTGGCTGTGGGGCTCCTCATTCTGCTTCCTCACAGTGGCCTGGACGTGGCAGGAATGTTGTTGAGCATGGCTTTCTGTGTACCTGGGGACTGAGCACTAAGCTGTAATCATCCCTGCGGTGAACATTCCAGTTGCCAAATTTGGCAGAGGGAGTAGATGCTATCTTCAGCAGAGGCAACCACCTTTGACTAGAGTGTAAAGACTGACAATATGTGTTTCAGCAGCAAATCAGTGGATTGAGGACTCCCTATACATCTCTTCTCTCCATCACTTTTCCTAAGTTACATAAGCCTTGGGTTCTTTTATAAAGAATGAGGTAGGGCCCTCTAAAAATAACTATGACTGAATTACCAACCCTGATAGATAAGAGCCCAAAGGATTTAATTTAATTGAGGAAAAATAATGAAATGTGGTATTTCTTACACCATAGTTTTATAAGTTATTTATTGTTGTGTAACAATATTGCCACCAACTGAGTGGCTTAAAATATCACTCATTTGTTAAAGGCTTAAAACATTATTCATTTATAGGGGAGCCTGGGTGGCTCAGTCGGTTAAGTGTCTGACTCTTGATTTTGGCTCAGGTTATGATTTCAGGGTCATGAGATCAAGCCACGCTTGAGATTCTCTCTCTCCTTCTCCCTTTGCCCGTCCCTCTGTGCTCTCTCTCTCTCTCTCTCTCAGTCTCTCAATAAATAAATAAATAAAATCTTAAAAAAAAACTATTCATTTATTAGGTCGTAGTTTCTCTTGGTCATAAATCTGGGATGGCTTAGCTCAGTCCTCTGCTTCAGGGTCTCTTACAAGGCTGCAATCAAGTGTTAGCCAGGGCTGGGCTGGGCTCTCATCTGGGGTTTGACTGGGGAAGGATCTTCTTCCAAGTTCACATCATTGTTAGCAGCATTCAACACCTTGTAGTCTTTTGGACTGAGGGCCTCAGCCCCTGTGCTGTTCAGGAGAAGCTGTCCTCAGTTCCTTGCCGGATGGGCCTTTCCATAAGGTGACTTACTTCATCAAAGCCAGTAAGTCAGAGAGTCCATAGAGAACATCTGCCAGCAAGATCAAAGTTACAATCTTCTGTAATGCAATGACAGAGGTTACCTTCCATCACCTTTGACATATTCTATTGGTTAGAAGCAAGTCACAGGTCCTGCCTACACTCAAGGAGAAGGATTTACACAAAGGCATGAATACCAGGAAGTGAGGATAATTTGGGGCCATCTTTGTGTCTATAACACAAATTATAGAACAATTTTAAACCTGTTATTTAAGATGTTCATGGAAAAGTGTATAATTTAAGCACAGTAATTTACATTTACCCCAATGGTTGTCATATTAGCATTCTTCTTTCTCTTAGTCTTTATTTTCTTCTTTTATTTATGATATACTACTTTATTATATGTGCCTTTTAAAAACTTTCTCAAATACTTTGTGGAAAGGTGTGTATATAAATAAACATACTTAACATACTAATATAGACTAAATGCTCATGTACCCCTGAAAATTCATACATTAAAACCTAATCCCAAATGTGATACTATCTGGAGGTTGGGCTTTTGGAGGTGTTAAGTCATGAGGGCAGAGCCTTCAGGAATGGGATTAGTGCCCTTATAAAAGACACTCCAGAGACTTCCTCACCTCTTCTGTGTGTGAATCAGAGAGAAGATGGACATCTATGAACCAGGAAGTAGCTCTCATCAGACACTGAATCTGCCCATGCCTTGACCTTGGATTTCCCAGCCTCGAGAAATTTGATGATAAATGTTTGTTGTTTGAACCACTCATTCTATGGTATTTTCATTATAGCAGCCCAAATGGACTAGGACACATATTTAATAAAGAAGTACCCACTTTATTAAAGGGGAAGATAGGTCCTAAAATATATATGTAATATTTACTAAAATGAGGACAAATCTGCATAAAATAAATATGAAAAACTTTTCAACTTCATTCATAGTAAGAGAAAGGCATATTAAAACTCACTGATATACAAATTTTTGTAGGTCAGATTGGCAAAAATTTGAACACTCTGTTGGTGAGGCTTGTGGGAGAAACAGGTAAGAAACAAACTTAAGTTACAATGTTAGATGTTGATAGATGCTAGAAAGAAAATTAAAGTAGGACAAAGAATTAGAGCAACAGTGTTGCTATTTTCTATAGATTGGTCAAGATGGCCTATCTGAGAAGGAGACATTTGGGCAGAAACTGGAATGAAGTGAAGAAGTGGACCTTCCGGGATCTACAGAAAAAGCAATTGTAAAAGCTCAGAAATGGGAACAGGTTTGCAAAATTTGAGGAAATAGAAGAAAGCCAGAGTGTCTGAAGCACAGTGAGCAAGGAGAAGAATGATGGGAAACGAAGTTGGAGAGGCAGCCACGGGTCAGACTGGGGAGGGCTCTGTGGACCATGATAAAAACTGTTTTTCGTTCTGTGAACCGAGGCCATTTGGGGGTGGAGCAGGAAAGTGATATTATAGGACCGAAGTGTTATAAGAATTACTGTGGTTGCTAAGGGGAGTGGGTGATGGAGAGGAACTGGGCAACAGTGGAAACAGAAACCAATGAAAAGACTTGGTTCCTATTACGCATGTGAAAGAGAACTCTTGATTCCCAAGCCCATCCTCCACCCTTAACAGACCATTCCCCATTCTTTCCCATCTCAGCAATGGCACTACGATCCTCCAAGTTGATCACTTCTTTTCCCATATCTCTTACGAACCTACTTTGATCAGTAAGTTCCTCTGACCTTATCTAAAGAATGCCAATATCTGTCCTCTCTTTCCATGTCCGCTATCACTCTTAGTCCCAGCTATTTTCATCTCACGCCGGGACAGCCATATCCTCGCTGCCTTTGCTTACAACCTCTACAATCCATTCTTCACCAGCAGCCAGATGATCTGTGGAAAATATAAATCAGATCGTGACACTTGTCAGCTTGAAACCTGAAGGGTTTCATTTAGCATTTAGAATAACATCGACTCTTGGAGCGTCCGGGTGGCTTAGTTGGTTAAGTGTCCAACTTTTGATTTCCCCTCAGGTCATGATCTCAGGTTCCTGGGATTGAGCCCCATGTTGGATTCCTTGCTCAGCATGGAGTCTGCTTGAGATTCTCTCTCTCCCTCTGCCCCTCCCCCTGTGCTCCAAATAAATAAATAAATAAATAAATAAATAAATAAATAAATAAATAAAATCTTAAAAAAAAAAACAACAGTAACATCAACACTTCTTGTCAGTCTTTTCATAAGCCGGCTTAAGACTACATCTCTAATTCATTTCATGCCTATGGTAGGCAGAATTTTGGCCCCCATGATCCCCATCCCCTGTATTATTCCTGTGACTGTGCTCTGTTACATGGCAAAGGGCAGATTACCTGAGCCTGTGCAAGCAGAGGCAGAAGCAGAAGTCAGAGAACTTCAAAACAGGAGAAAGACTCGACTCACCTTTGCTGGCTTTGAAGATGGAGGAAGAGCCCATGAGCCAAAGAGTACAGGCAACCTCTAGAAGCTGAGAGTACCCCCAGCCTACAACCACCAGGAACTGAACTCTGCCAATAACCTGAATGGCTCTGTAAGTGAATTCTCCTCCAGAGCCTCCATGTAAGAGTCCTGTCTGTCTGGGCCACCTGGCTGGTTCAGTTGGTACAGTGTGTGACTCTTGATCTCAGGGTTGTGAGTTCAAGCCCCACACTGGGCATAGAGCTTACTTAAAAAAATAATAATAATAAGATAAAAAATAAGAGTCCTGTTTGGCCAACACCTTGACTTCAGCCTTGTGAGACTCTAAGCGGAGAATGCAGCTGAGCCCACCCAGGCTTCTGACCGACAGAACTGTGAGCTAATAAACGGGCATTGAGTTTGTTGCAATTCGTTGCACAGCAGTAGAAAACTAATAGAATTCAACTTTCTCTCTTGCTCACTGTCTTACCACACAGGCCACATTTCTCTTCTTCAAATATGCTAAGCTTCTTCTGCTGTAGGATCTTTACGTTTAGATTTCCCTCCTCCTGAAATACTCTAATCATGACAGGCTCCTGCTCATACTTTGGGTAACAGCTTAATCACCACAATCTGAGTAAGTCCTTCACTGACTATCTTAAGCACCACCCTCCCCATTTATTGTTATATATCACTGTCTTCTTCATAGTACTGGTAGGTAGCTCTTAGTATGCACTTCCTATGGGGCACACACATTTCTAAGCACTTCACATGGATTCATTCATTTATTTAATTCATTCATTCATTTAATCTCCCCAATGTAGAGGCTGCTTTTAGGCAAACAGGCTTGAGCAATAGAATGTAGAAAGGACCCACAGAGACCATCTGGCTGAATACAAACTGGCCCATCTGGCGACCCATCTCAAAATATCCATGGGCCCTAACTGACCAATGGGCTACTTACAACTAGGCACAGTTACCAAAAAAGGGAAGATTCCACATGTCACTGTACCTCCTTATCTTCCCCCTTTAGAAAGAGCCCCCACCCACTGCCTCGTGGCAGACAGCCTGTCCTCTGCGGTCCTGACCCGCCTTGCGGTGTGTTCCATAAGCTTCTATCTCCTTTGTTCTGCCTCAGGTGAATTCTTTCACCCCCTGCACCACGGCTTGCACCCAACTGTCGCCCCACATTTGGCAGGCCCCCATCTGATCAAAAGAAACCCCATTTAGACACCACATCCCATATCCCCATAAAGTTATGAAATAGGTACTATTACTATCCCCATTTACAAATGAGGAAATGGAGGGGCACCTGGGTGGCTCAGTTGGTTAAGTGTCTGCCTTCAGCTCAGGTCATGATCCCAGGGTCCTGGGAGCAAGCCCTGCTTCAGGCTCCCCGCTCTGTGTGGAGCCCGCTTTTCCCTCTTCCTCTGCCTGCCGCTCCCCCTGCTTGTGAGCATTCTCGAATGCTCTCTCTCTCTGTGTCAAATAAATAAATAAAATCTTAAAAAAAAAAAAAATGAGGAAATGGAAACCCAGAGACTAACTTGCAAAGATCACATAGCTAGTAAATAGCAGAGCCAATACTTGAACCCAGGCAGACTAATTCCAGAGTCCACACACTTAAAACTGTATTTCCTCTACAGTATTTATCACATTCTAAAATCATCTGGGGTTTTTTTTTATTTGTTTGTTTGTTTGTTTGAGAGGAAAGGAAGGGGGAGCAAAGCGAGAGGGAGAGAATATTAAGCAGTCTCCATGCCCAGCATGGAACCCAACACAGGACTTGATCTCACAACCCTAAGATCATGACCTGAGCCAAAACCAAGTGTTGGACGCTTAATTGACTGAGCCATCCAGGTACCCCTTATCTCATTATTCATTCATTCATTCATTCATTCATTCATTTATATATTTATTGTTTTTCTCTCCTTCTACACTCCCACCTGGCATGTAAGCATCTCAAAAGGAGGGATCTTATTTGTCCCGTTCACATAGTAGCTGCTGAAGGGTGGCAGAATATGCCAGCCCAGAATAAGACACTTATTTTAAACTGAAGGTAACTGAGAAGAAGCAGATATAAGAAAAACTCTTTGGGGCGCTTGGGTGGCTCAGTCGGTTGGGTGTCTGCCTTCGGCGCAGGTCATGATCCCAGCATCCTGGGATCGAGCCCCGCATCGGGCTCCCTGCTCAGCGGGAAGCCTGTTTCTCCCTCTCCCTCTGCCTGCTTGTCTGCCTACTTGTGATCTCTCTCTCTGTCAAATAAATAAATAAATAAAATCTTTAAAAAAAGAAAGAAAGAAAGAAAAGATAAACTCTTTGCCCTCCCCTTATTTGCCTAAAAGCAGGACCTAAATTTGTAAAGGTATTTCCCTTCCTATCTCTGCCAGGCAGGACAAAGGTTGATCATGGGAGAAAACTCTAGACCCTTATTAGCCCCAAGGAATCTACATAACAAACTTTAGTAACTAGCGCTTACCGTCCATTATTTCCCCCATGTTTGCCTTCCCACAGTCTGCCACCCAATTGAAATTCAAACCCCTTTTCCTTTGTCTTGTCACTTCTCGAAAAATTTGTCTTTTGTTAAGATGCTATATAAGCCCAAATTCTAACCATCCCTTTAAACTATTCCCCACACACCAACTTCTTTGTCTCCGAGGGGTTAATGTTTCCCTGCCCACAAAGTGTAATAACTATTCTCCTTTTGCCTTCTTCCCACGCTATCTTCTCCCTGGTCTCTGTAAGTGGCCCTTCCCACCTCCAAATATCCAAATTACAGTGTATTTTAGAGAAAATTCTCTTCCCCCCTGAAATCTTCCCTTCCTCATGGCAGACCTCTGACAGCTATATTCACATTTTACTATAGACAATTATCACTGTTAGAGGTCTCACAGCTGACCCCATTGACTCAAAACAACACATTAAAGCCAAGATTCTGACCTGCAAAACATTTCCTCAATAGCCTGACATGAAACAAAGACGATCACACTGAGGCATTTGACCCAGGCTGCACGAGTCCATGGAAGTTAATTGTTTGGTGATTTCCTGTACTTGAGGCACAAATGCTTCCTTTTCCAACAATAAACTCACTAAAGCCTCAGTCAATGCAATGAAATTAGAGACTAAAAGGGCAGCCTATATTCAGATAACACTCAGTGGTGATTTAGGCTATGAGGTTTGCAGGATTGAAAGGTCATTCACAAAGGAACTATAGGCCCTCCCTGTGTGAGGATTCTTGATTATGGTTCTGAATATTTCTGGAGGGGCTCTGGCCCTCCTACCAAGGGCTCCTCGATTTTATGGCATCTGCTGGAGTTCAGAGCCTCTTTCTTACAAAAGGAGAAGAAGGAGGATGTGGGTAGTTTGCAAGCATAAGCTATCAAAGAGACCAAACTCCTGAGAAAACATGGGAGACCCTTCATGAATTAGATTTTGACTACCCAACCATCTCTTTCTTTGGCCTCAACCTGACAAAGATGCTTTTTTTGATCAAACTTTATTCAGCTTCCTCTAAACTCTCTTCTCAACTAGGCTTTGACCTTGGGCTTCAGTTTCAATTTTTGTTGGGCTCACATGGACCAGTTGTAGCAAGAATCCTGCTAAGTCAGCGTAGAGGGAATCCCTCACCTTAGGTGTCTGATCACCCTCAATATCTGGTCAAATTTGCCATTCCCCACCATCTCCCAGGTGATACCTGATGATTCTGGCCTGCTTTCAGCAAGAATCCTATTCGGTCATTTTAGCAAGATTATTCTACCCTTTTAGTAATTTTCCATCCACTGACTGACATCCCCACCCACCCACCCCATCCTTGGCTACAAATCCCCACTTTTTTTTTAATTCTAAATTGAGCCCAATTCTATACTGAGGTCTCTTTTCTCCTATTGTAATAGTTCCTGAATTAAATCTGTTTTCACCATTTTATTTTTTTATTTTTTTATTTTTTAAAGATTTTATTTATTTATTTGACAGAGAAAGACACAGCGAGAGAGGGAACACAGGCAGGGGGAATGGGAGAGGGAGAGGCAGGCCTCCTGTGGAGCAGGGAGCCCCATGCGGAACTCGGAGCTCGATCCCAGGACCTGAGCTGAAGGCAGACGCTTAACGACTGAGCCACACAGGCACCCCTGTTTTCACCATTTTAACTACTTACTGTCCAACTCTTGTTTTTGTTTGACACATTCTCATAGTGATACTGTATGCCTGTCACGCTGACTTATTTGTTAATTACTTCTCAGAACATTTCTTGCTTTTCCACATCTCCCTGCCTCTCCTCCTGCCTAGGAATATCATTTTTTCAATTCTCTGCCAGGTTAATTTCCTAGTCACTCTTCAAGACCAAGTTTGTATCATTAATTAGCCAAGTCTCCTCCTTTCCATTCCTAAAATCACTACCACCACTCAGGCCCTCAAAATTTCTTGGCTGGATGACTGCCAACAATCTACATTCTCCAGGTCTCCGGCGTTGACCCTTTCACATCCATCTTCCATCCACCAGCCAGTTGATTTAAAATGCAAATTTGATCAGCTTATCTGTTACTTGGAATCTTTTTTTTTTAATTGAAAAATGAAGTGATTCTTATTTTATCTTTAACAAGCAAGGTATGTGCTGAGAAATACCAACATCACAATTGGTTTAGAAAGCTGCAGACTTTCATCTTCTCCAAGTGCTCCATCCCCCCAGTCCGGAGAGTCCCTGACTCCTCTAGTGTAGACCAGGCTCTTCTAAATTGGTATTCCTCCTTCCTGGGTGCTGCCTGTCCTCTCCATGAGGAAGAAGAGGAGGAGAAGGATGGGGGGGGGAAGCAGCAGCAAAAGAATACAAAGAAAGGAAAGGGGGGGAACTATGTAGAGAGGAGAAAATGCTGGGGAGAGAATATATGCAAATACCCACTTGAAAAAGGAGCATCACACTTTTTCTTTTAACTCTCTCTTCTTGGCTTTCCTCTCCCTCAAAAACATCTCTACAGTACTGAGGATTTTCCCAATTGAAAAGTCTTCCAGAGGGGCGCCTGGGTGGCTCAGTCTTTAAGTGTCTGCTGTTAAGCCTCTGCCTTCAGCTCAGGTCATGATCCCAGGGTCCTGGGATGGAGCCCTGCATTGGGCTCCCTGCTCAGCAGGAAGCCTGCTTCTCCCTCTCCCACCCCCACTTGTGTTCCCTCTCTCCTGTCTCGCTCTCTTTCTGTCAAATAAATAAATAAAACATAAAAAAAAAAAAAAAAGAAAGAAAGAAAAGTCTTCCAGAACATATTTCTTGGCAAATATGAAGGCTCTTCTATAAACACTAACTTAGATACGGACCATCCAAATAAATGTGAGATTTGGGGAAAGTATATTCATTTATCCAACACATATTTATTGCGACCCTTTATGTGCCAGGCACTAAGCTTGGGAGCAGTGCTGAATAAGATAGATAAAGGCCTTTGGGAGCTGTCATTAGCATTGAGCTCATCTATACCCTCATGGTTCATAATCTGTTAAAATAAATGTCCTCTCTTGAAATCATAGCAGTGATAAAATATGAGATTAAAGTGTCTATCCCAAGGTTACATACAGGTAGGTGCTTAGTATAATTGCTTTGTAATGATAAAGTGATGGTACTATTAAAACTCTAAGTATAGGCAGGTAATTTCTCGAACTTTATAAGGCAAAGGAAAAAATAAATTTTTATCAAGAATATTAGAAAGAGCTATAAATCAAACAATTGGGACCTTCTAGGTAGACAAATAGATGTATTTAACCTGTGAGTATGCTATCAGAGTTATTGAAGATACTTCTTTCCTGCTGCGGATGTTTCTTCCATTTGACAGGAGCCCATTAGCGTATATATTAGTATAGTGCTTCTGATCTTCTGCCAACTCTGCACTCATTCCACCTGGGGGTAATGTTTGAAAAAAGAAATTGGGCATGAACAGCTCAGCTTCTTCTTGGAATATAACTGAAGAGAGGAGCCATGTATTATCTCTCTGCTTCTCCAGGGTCAGGCCCCGCCCATGCTGGGGCTAGAGGAGGGGTCTCCCTGGTTCCTGCCCTGCCTGCAACTGGGTATGTAGGTCTGAATAACTCTGGACTCAGTATTAGGAAGCCCACTTGCTCAGACATCAGCCCTCCAACCTAACATTGATCCGTAATAAAGGTGATTTTCTCTGCAAAGAGACTTTTTAGTGTAAAGCAGGTTAGACTCACCTTTTTGTCGGTTAGCACTCTCATGGTTTATACCATTCTTAAACAAAACATATCCAATAGCAACAACACAAATAAAACTAGAATTAAAGAAAGAAAACCAAAACAATTCTTTTGTGCTGGTAAGTGGAAACAATGTGTTTTTGCAAAGCACTAATGAGCAGTTTGTAGATTTTAAGAACTCCAGGCTTCAGCATTTTATTATGGAAAGTTCATAAAAAGAGTTGCCTGAGCAGAGACGGGAGCTCTTTTGGACTCGCATGCTCACCCGCAGTGGAAGTCAGGAGGATACATCAAGTGCGTCAAATAAATGACTAAAAATACATATATATGGTCTATCCAGACAACCAAGGATTCTTTAATAACTGAATTGTTTGAGTTCTGGCACTGACATAATAAAATCAAATGATTTCTTTTTTCTACTCTTAAGCGATATGGCCTAAATAAAATGTTCTTTCATATTGGCTCTTAGGGAATCAGGTTTTTCAGACTGCTGTGTCTCTAGGTTTTGTGCAAAACTGAATTCTTTACTTCCTCCCTAAATCTCTTCTTTTGTGTTTTTACTTAGTAAATGTTATTCACCATCATCCATCCAGGTTCCCAACTCAGAAACCTGGGTATTATTTCTGGCATCGTCCTGTCCCTCACTTTTCATAGCCAATCTGAGTCAACTCTACCTCCTAATTACCTCTCAAACTGGTACACTTCTTTTTTTTTTTAAGATTTTATTTATTTGACAGAGAGAAAGAGATACCGAGAGAGGGAACACAAGCAGGGGGAGTGGGAGAGAGAGAAGCAGGCTTCCCGCCGAGCAGGGAGCCAGATGCGGGGCTCGATCCCAGGACCGCGGGATCATGACCCGAGCCGAAGGCAGACGCTCAACAACTGAGCCACCCAGGTGCCCCAAACTGGTACACTTCTTTTCATTTTCACTGCCACTACCTTAGTTCAGGTCCTTTTCTTTTTTACTGAAATATATTTGACATGTAACATTGTATAAATTCCAGGGGTGTAACATGTTCCTTTGATACATTTATATATTGTAATATGATTGCCATTGTAGCAATAATTAGCACCTCTATCATGTTACATAGTGATCTTTTGTTTTCAGTAGCTGGAATAATGAAGTTCTAGTCTTTTAGCAAGTTTGATGATTAAAAAACAATATTATTGTCTATATTCACTGTACTGTGCGTCATATCTCTGGGGCTATTTTGCTACTTACTGTACTCTTGAACAACAGATAATTATGTACCCTTAAGCAACCTCTGTCCTGTCCCCTCACCCCCTATCCCCTGGTAATCATTTTATTCTCTGTTTTTACAAGTTCGGCTTTCTAAAATTCCGTATATATGTGATATCATAGAGTACTTGTCTTTCTCTGACTTATTTCACTTAGCATAAAGTGCTCAAATTGTTGTTCCATCCATGTTGTTCCAAATGGCAGAATGTCCTTCTTACCCATGATTGAATAATACTCCATTGTAAATGTTTACTGCGTTTTCTTTATCCATCCATCAGTGGACACCTAGGTTGTTTCCATATCTTGGCTACTGTAAATAATGCTGAAATGAACATGGTGGGGCAGACATCTCTTCAAGTTAGTGTTTTCATTTTCTTCAGATAAATACCCAGAAGTGAAATTTCTGGATCACATGGTAGTTCTATTTTTAATTTTTTGAGGAACCTCCATACTGTTTTTCATAGCGACTGCACCAATTTACATTCCCACCAACAGTACACAAGAGTTCCCCTTTTTCCAAATTCTTGCCAACACTTGTTATCTCTTGTCTTCTTGATTATAACCATTCTAACAGATGTGAGGTAATATCTCAGTGTGGTTTTAATTTGCACTTGCCTAATAATTAGTGATGTTGAGTGTCTTTTCAGGTACCTGTTGGTCATTTGGATGACTTCTTTGGGAAAAAGTCCATTTTTTTCTTATACCTATTTTTTTTTTAATTGGATTGTCTTTTTGTTACTGAATTGTGTGAGTTCTTTATATATTTTGGACATTAACTCCTTATCCAATATATGGTTTCCACAAATTTTCTCACATTCTATAGGTTGCCTTTTCATTTTGTTGTTTCTTTTGCTATACAAAAGCTTTTAATCTTGATGTAGTCTCATTTTTTTATTTTTGCTTTTATTTTTTTGTTCTTTTGGTGTCAT
Organism: Halichoerus grypus; assembly: GCF_964656455.1. Classification (NCBI taxonomy): domain Eukaryota; kingdom Metazoa; phylum Chordata; class Mammalia; order Carnivora; family Phocidae; genus Halichoerus; species Halichoerus grypus. The sequence continues at coordinate 137,527,227 of NC_135716.1, forward strand.
ATCCAAACAATCAATGCCAGGGCTCCTGGGTGGCTCAGTCGATTGGGCATCTACCTTCGGCTCAGGTTGTGATCTCAGAGTCCTGGGATGAAGCCCCACGTCGGACTCACTGCGGGGAGCCTGCTTCTCCCTCTTCTGCTCCTCTTCCTTCTGCTCTCTCTCTTTCTGTCAAATAAATAAATAAATAAATAAATCTTTTAAAAAAAATCATTGCCAAGACCAATGTCAAGGAGCTTCTTCCCTACATTTTCTTCTAGGAGTTTTATAGCATCTGGTATTATGTTTAAGTCCTTGATCCACTTCAAGTTAATTTTTGTGGGTGGTGTGAAATAGGGTTCCAATTTCCTTGCTGTATATGTTTTCCTAGTTTTCTCAGCACCATTTGTTGAAGCAACTATCCTTACCTCATTGGCTACCTTGTCAAATATTAGTTGACCATATAAACAAGGGTTTGATTCTGGGCTCTCTATTCTGTTCCACTGGGCTGTATGTCTATTTTTGTGCTGATACCATACCGTTTTTATTACTATAACTTCATAGTAGAGTTTGAAACCAAGAAGTGTGATACCTCTACCTTTGTTCTTTTTCCTCAGGATTTTTTCTTTGGCTATTCTGGGTCTTTTGTGGTTCCACACACATTTTAGGATTTTTTTTTTCATTTTTATGAAGAATGACATTGGTATTTTGATGGGGATTGCATTGAATCTATAGATGGCTTTGGGTCCTTTATATTTTGTACTTAGATGATAGAAACTGTGTATTGTTTCCCAGAAAATTTATTCTCCCCTTTATTTAGGGTAACATACACCTGTTGAGGTGCCAGGGTGGCTCAGTTGGTTAAGTGTTCGACTCTTGATCTCAGCTCAGGTCTTGATCTCAGGGTTGTAGGCTCAAGCCCCGTGTTGGGCTCCATGCTATTCACGGAGCCTACTTAAAAATAAGAAAATAAGTAAAGTAAACCCCTGTTTTTTAATTGGACACATGGCCTCACAAAATAAAAACTACATTTTGTAGCTAACTTTGCACGAGGCAATGGTCATGTGTCTGAATTCTGGCTAATGGGATAGGAGCTGAAGTGATGTGGAAATTCCAGGTCATAAACTTAAAGGGAAATACATCCCCTTCTTCATTTTTCTGTATCTCAGGCTGTAATGCATCTGTGGTAATGGTGAACTATCTTGCAACATACAGATGAGGGCAACAATTGAGACTCCATGGCCTGGAACTGCTGTCTACCAGCTCTGGATTGCTTCTGCCCAGACTTAGGGAAGAAAAAACTTTTATCTCACGTATACCACTTCTTTGGCAGGGAGGGTTTCTGTTATACTAACCAGATCTATGGAGTAATACCCTTGGATTAACACAACAACCTTTGATTAGTCTTCCCATCCTCACTTTTAACTTCTCCAGTAAAGTCAGAGTAATCATAGAATTCAAATTTGATCAGCTCATTCCCTGTCCTCCTCCACTTCCCAAGCCATTTCTTTCAGGGAGTACATTATACCTCAGCCTGGCATACCAACCCCTTCATAAACTGGCCTCTGCTTTATCTCTCCAGTCTCACTTCTTATCATTCCCAACTTCGTATGCCAAGCTCGAATTACATAGAACCATTTGCAGTCTCACAGAATAAGCCAAAGCTCTATCTGTACATATTGTTTTTTCTGCTTGGAACGCTCATTCCCCACACTCACTGGTTTCTCTGTCTGGCTCATTTCTACTTGTCCTTTAGGATTCAGGTCACCTCTTCTTGGAAGCTTTTCTTGCCCACCTAAGCATTGGTTAGAGTCCTTTCTTATGTATTCCCAAAGTACTCTGTGCATACTTTTGTCAAAGAATTTCCTGTTTGCTTGCCTACTTCCCTCCCCACCTCTCCCTTATCAACTTCCTGGAAAGCAAGGATTATTTTCTCATTCAGAGTGTATCACTATGTCCCGGCACAAACCTTGGCACAGAGTAGCACTCAAAAGATATTTATTCAGTGAGTGAATAAGTCAATGAATGAATGGATACCATGGAGTCATGAAAGTAATATTTGAATGGAATATAGAGACCTGCGTTTTGTCCCTGGTTCTGCCACTTCTTGGATGGTTTTAGTTGAAATCATTTCATTCCACTTCAACTGAGCCAGATAAACTCTCAGATTCCTCCCAGGTCTGTGATTTACAAATACATTATAGAGGGAAAAGTAACAGTATACAAGCTTACAGAGCTGACAACCATAAGGGGCTGCCTAAGTAATTCTTGTACTTAAAAATGTACTTTGAAGAAATATGCCAAATAGAAGCAAACTTTTATAGCCATATTTAAGTTCTTTCTACTCTGGTTTCTCTTCAGATCACATAAATCTTCCGCCTTTTACTTATAGCTTTTAAACTATGTTTGTACTATCAATTATTTTCATGAAATCTTTCAGAAATATCTATCATAATCTCTGAGCAGTAGAGATTATTAAATTCAGTGATAGTAGGTAAGTTTTTAGAGGCAGTAGCAGAGAGAGAAGCAGAGTCAGAATCTGATTCAGAATTGTCTTGATAGAATATCCTACCTATTGTAAAACAAACTAGTGATATTATAGAGTTAAACCAGTAAAGAAAGCAATGAATTTTAAAACAAATTGCAGATAGATGAAAACAGCAAATACCAGAGCTAAGGTATGAGATAACATTCTATTTTCGAATCACATAATTATGGGTTCTGGCAGCATTCTTCAGGGGTAATCATCTACTCTTCCGCTACCATTAAGCAAGGCTACTCCCAGTAGTCCCTAAACAGAGCAAGTTGTGCAATTCTTTAAAATGTTTGGAAAAAGAATACTCTACAACTCTTTTTCATACTTGCCCCAGTGCCATATGATACTGATAACAGAGGATTTTTATTTACCTTAACACTCATCTAGTTTCATCATTTTTATTTTATAGCTGAGGAAAAAGAGGTTCCAGATGGTTGTGATTTGGTCGAAGTCACATAGTAAGATTACGGCAGAGCCAGAACTAAACTCCAGTCTTGGGGCATCTGGGTGGCTCAGTCGGTTAAGTGTCTGCCTTTGACTCAGGTCATGATCCCGGGGTCCTGGGATCGAGCCCCACATTGGGCTCCCTACCCTGCGGGGAGCCTGCTTCTCCCTCTCCCTCTGCCTGCCGCTCCTCCCGCTTGTGCTCTCTCTCTCTCTCTGTCAAATAGGTAAATAAATAAATCTTAAAAAAATAAAAATAAAAATAAATAAATAAATAAACTCCAGTCTTTCTGATTTCCAGCTCCCTGCTCCAACCGTATCAAGAGAGCCTGTGACTTTCAGCACCTTCCCCATTTCACTCTCTGCGTCTCTTGGTAAATTTTTAATATGGACCCTGGCTCCCCAGCCAAGGCCTTATCTCTTGGTTAACAGATTGAACCAGTTTCCTAGCTGTGGTAGGCAGAATTCTAAGAGGGCCTCCCAACCGCCCGCCTCTGGTGTCCATGTTCTGTATAAGCCCTCCTTCAGGGGGTGGGCAGGACCCATGTATATGACGAAGTAGTTGCTCCCTTGACAGGTTACATTATACGACAAATGTATGATGGTCACCTTTGGTTACGCAGTGATAGAAAACAAATATATTAGCATTACATGGTTATATTTACTAAGAAAATGGAATGCAACCAGAATGTTGCTGTCTCAGTTTCCCTGATTTCTACTTCTGAAATGCTACATGGCTTTCCATCCTTCTCTTTCCTCCTGAGGTAGCAGATGAAAGATACCTCTTTCTCTCAATGTTACTAAAAGTGTCTCTCTCATATTACCTAATTTTCTTTCTCCTCTTAGTCATTCCCCACAACCTGCAAACGTGTAGGGTTTCCTACCCAGCATAACCTTTCTTTTCTTTTTAAAAAAGACTTTATTTTTAAATAATCTCTAGACCCAATGTGGGGCTTGAATTTACAATCCCAAGATCAAGAGTCAGATGCTCCACTGACTGAGCCAGCCAGGCACCCCGCAGCATAACCTTTCCATGACTCCAACTCTTTTTAACTCTGGTGCTTCTCCTTCCTTTCTCTGTGTCAAACCTGCTTGTTTCAGATCTACCGTACTGTTCCTAAAGAACACTGGGCTCAGCTGGGCCCAGATCCAGAATAAATAATACCCAGCAGGTTTCAGATCCTAGCTTAGTTAAGTGAAATAAGAACAACACAGTAGGGCACCACAGATACTGGTTCTGAGCTGGCCCTTGATCCTACATTGCCTCTACTTGCTTTCTTTTCTTAACCTGGCTGCTTAAACCTTCCAGTCTCGCTACACGATAGATTCATTCTCTGAGCTTTCAACTCTTTCTTTTTTCTCTAATCAGCAGGTTGTCTTCTCCTATCTGACATCATGCTAATTTGAGACTTTTTTCCAACTTAGAAAGAATGATGCAATGAACCCCATGTCCCCATCACCCAGCTTCAACGATCATCAACATAAACCCATGTTGGATTATGATTTTGTGTGTGTTTATGTTGTACATAGATTAAATGTACCCTCTAAACCATTTTTTAAAAAATTTTATTTACTTATTTGAGAAAGAGAACGGGCAAATGAGAGCAAGAGTGGTGGGGAGAGGCAGAGGGAGAGGGAGAAGCAGACTCCTCACCAAGCAGGGAGCCTGATGTAGGTCTCGATCCCAGGACCCTGAGATCATGACCTGAGTTGAAGGCAGATGCTTCACCGACTGGGCCATCCAGGCACCCCCCATGTTAACCATTTTTAAGTGTGAAGTTCAATAGGGTTAAATATATTCATATCATTGTGCAACAGATCTCTGGAACTTTTTCACCTTTTAATACTGAAACTCTATACTCACTAAATATTAATCATGTTGAATTAAAAAAAATCTCATTTATTTATTTACTTATTTATTTGAGAAAGAGAGCATGTTGGTGAGTGGGGGGAGGGGCTTAGGGGGAGGCAGAGGGAGAGAATCTCAAGCAGACTGTGCTGAGTGCAGAGCCCAATGCAGGGCTCCATCCCATGACCCTGAGATCCCGACCTGAGCTGAAATCAAGAGTCGGACCCTTAGTCTACTTAGTCACTCAGGAGCCCCTAATCATGTTGAATTTTATTTATTTATTTTTAAAGATTTTATTTATTTATTTACCAGAGAAAGAGAGAGGACAAGCAGGGGGAGTGGTAGGCAGAGGGAGGAGCAGACTCCCCACTGAGCAGGAAGCCCGATGTGGGACTCGATCCCAGGACTCTGGGATCACGATCTGAGCTGAAGGCAGACACTTAACCAACTGAGGTACCCAGACGTCCCTTGAATTATTTTTAAAGCAAATCCCAGACCTTATATAATTTCATTCATAAACACTCCAGTGTGTATTTTCAAGGAATAAAGGACTCCCTCTCCCTCTCTCTCTCTCTTTTTTTTACAACCACAAAACCCTTATGACACTTAAATCAAGGTTTCAGCAGGAAACAGATGACACATTCAAAATAAGATAACTTTAGGAGGGTTTATTTAAAGGTGGTGTGTATAGGGGAATCACAGGTTTGGTGCACTAACCCAAAGTAAGTGACTAAGTTGGTACTTCCTACAATGCCATATGGATAAGGGGAGGGAGTGGTTTCCTACCCAGCATAACCTTTCTTTGAGGTTTCCTACCTCAGCATGAGGTTTCCTACCTCAGCATAACTAGAATGTAGAAGAGTCAAGAAATGGGCACAAGAGATGAACAGGCATTTCTCCAAAGAAGACATACAAATGGCCAATAGACACATGAAAAAATGCTCAACATCACTCAGCATCAGGGAAATACAAATCAAAACCACAATGGGATACCACCTCACACCCGTCAGAATGGCTAAAATTAACAACTTAGGAAACAACAGAGGTTGGTGAGGATGCAGAAAAAGGGCAACCCTCTTACACTGTTGGTGGGAATGCAAACTGGTGCAGCCACTCTGGAAAACAGTAGGGAAGTTCCCCAGAAAGTTAAAAATAGAGCTACCCTATGACCCAGCAATTGCACTATTAGGTATTTATCCAAAGGATATAAACATAGTGATTCAAGGGGGGCACAGGCACCCCAATGTTTGTAGCAGCAATGTCCACAATAGTCAAACTATGGAAAGACCCCAGATGTCCATCGACAGATGAATGGATAAAGAAGAGGTGGTGTACACACACGCCCCCCCCCACATGAATATTACTCAGCCATCAAAAAGATTGAAATCTTGCCATTTGCAACAACATGGATGGAACTAGAGGATATTATGCTAAGCGAAATAAGTCAGTCAGAGAAAGAAAATTATAATATGAGTTCACTCATATGTGGAATTAAGAAACAAAACAGATGAACATGGGGAAAGGGAAGGAGAAATACGAGGAAAACAGAGAGGGTATAGGGGACCCACAGGTATAGTGCACTCATATAAACCATAAGAGACACTTAACTATAGGAAACAAACTGAGGGTAGCTGGAGGGGTGGTGGGTGGGGGAGTGGGGTAACATTAAGGAGGGCACTTGAAGAAATGTGCACTGGGTATTATATGCAACTGATGAATCACTGAATTTTACCTCTGAAACTAATAATACAGTATATGTTGATTAAATTGAATTTAAATTTAAAAATATTTTTAAAAAGAGTCTATAGAGTTGGCTGCTCTGAGAGAAATAAATAACTTTGTCCAAGAGACACAGTAAGCAAAATGTGACCTTGCAGGGAAGGAAGCTGGGGAATAATACCCTGATATTACTCTCCTCCCTCCCTAGAGTTCTTACCACTATTTTTCACTGGCCAAGTCCATCTAATAGTTAAAGGCAGGGAGGAGATATAGTTGACACGCAGGGCCAGCACTCCAGAGGAGAGAGCAGGCTAGAGAGTGGATCTAGAGGAACAAATGGAAAATATCAAAATAACAATTCTTAATGTCATTTAAAACCCAGTGATCAGAATTTGCTGTCTCACAATGTCTTTTATTTTATAGTTAGTTTTTTTTTTCTTTAATTCCCAAAACTTCACACATTGTATTTGGGTTGGAATGTGTGATGGCTAATTTTATGTGTCAATTTCACTGGGCCAGATGGTGCCCACATAGTTGATCAAACACTGTTCTGGGTGTTTCTGGATGAGTTTAATATTTATTTTTTTCTAAAGATTTTATTTATTTATTTGAGAGAGAGCCAATCAGAGAGAGCATGAGCAGGGCAGAGGGGCAGAAGGAGAGTGAGAAGCAGGCTCCCTGCTGAGCAGGGATCCCGATGAGGGGCTCAGTCCCAGGACCCTGGGATCATGAACTGAGCCAAAGGCAGACACTTAACCGACTGAGCCACCGAGGTGCCCCAAGTCTAATATTTAAACTGATAGACTGAGTGAAGCAGATTGCCCTCCATAACATGGGTGGGCCTTGTCCAATCAGTTGAAGGCCTGAATCAAACAAAAAGTCTGACCTGCCCCTGAATAAGAGGGAATTCCTCCTGTTGAATGGCCTTTGACCTGGATATAAGTTGTTTCCTACCTTCAGACGACTCAAATTGAAATATTGGCTCTTTTGGACCTTGAGTTTCCTGGCCTTCAGACTAGAACTATACCATCAGCTTTCTTGGTTCTGAGGCCTTCTGACTTAGACTGGAACTACATCATTGGCTCTCCTGGGTCTCCAGCTTGCCAACTGCAGATCTTGAGACTTGTCAGTCTCTATAATTGTGTGAACCAATTCCTTATAATAAATCTCTCTACCCCCATCTCCCTTGCCCTCCTCCCCACTCCCCACTCTCTCTCTCTGTCTCTTTCTCCTATTCTGTTTTTCTGGAGAACTGTGACTAATATAGTATGCTTCTTAAGTCTGTTTTATTCCATTTTTTTAAAAAGTTTATTTATTTAAATAATCTCTATACCCAACATGGGGCTTGAACCCATGACCCTAAGATCAAGAGCCTCATGTTCTTCTGACTGAGCTAGCCAGGTGCTCCTTGTTCCATTTTTTAATGACAGCTTTATTGAGATATGTGGTACAATAAGAAATATATATTTGGGCTTTGTCCCTGGTTCCTGACACAGAGTTTCTAAAATCCTTGGAATTTTCTGAGTAATAGAGGTGATAGAGCTTTTTTTGTTATTCACAAAAAGCTCCTTTCAAGCATGTCTGAGTTTATGCCAATAAGGTGATTCTTAGTGGGCCCCTAGATCAGTTCAGGATGGGGCTTGTTGCCAGAGGGACCAACCATGTGATTAGAGAGTTGAAACTTTCAGCCCCACCCACAGACCTCTGTGAAGGGTTGGGGCTGAAGACTGAGTTGAATCACCAATGACCAATGGTTTAATCAACCATGCCTACAAAATGGAACATCCATAAAAAGCTCCAGATGATGGGATTTGGAAATCTTCTGAGTTGGCAGAAACATTCATGTGCTAGGAGACCAGTGTACTGCAACTCCATGCAGAGAGACCTCCTGTGCTGAGTCTCTTCTGGACTTGCCCTAAGTACCTCTTCATTTGCCTGTTTATTTGTATCCTTTATAATAACTAGTGATATTAAGTAAAGTGTCTTCCTGAGCTTTGTGAGCCATTGTAGCAAATTACTGAACTTGGGGAGGATATTGTGGGAGCGCTGAATTTATAGCTGGTTGGTCAGAAGTACAGGTGGCAACCCGGGATTTGCAACTGGCACCTGAGATGGGGGCACTCTTGTGGGACTGAGCCCTTTACCTGCGAGGTCTATGCAAACTCTGGGTAGTGTCAGAATAGAAATGAACCATAAGACACCCAGTTGGTGTCTAGAGAGTTGGAGAATTGGCTGGTATGGGGGAAAAAACTACATACATTTCATGTCAGAGTGTTGTGAATAAAAACAGTTCAAGATAGAGTTCACATTTCATACAACTCACCCATTTAAAATATATAATTTATAGCTTTTAGGATACTCACAGAGTTGTGCAACCATGACAATTAATATTAGAACATTTTCATCATCCCCAAGGAAGCCTTATACCCATCAGTAGTCATTTCCCATTCTCCCTTTCTCTCTGCCCCTGGGAACCACTAATCTACTTTCTCTCTCTATGGATTTGTCTATTCTGGACATTTCATATAAATGGAATCCTACAACTTGTGGCCTTTTGTGTCTGGCTCCTTTCACTTACATAATGTTTTCAAGGTCCATCCATCCATGTTGTAGTTTGTATCAGTACTTTATTTCTTTGTATTGCCAAAAAATATATTCCATTGTATGTATACATGACATTTTATCCATTCATCAGTTGATGGGCATTTGGGTTGTTTCTATTTTTTGGCTATTATGAATAATACTGCTATAAATATTCATGTGCAAGTTTTGTGTAGACATAGCCTTCATTTCTTTTGGGTATATACCTAGGAATTGAATAGTTGGGTCACATGGTAACTTTATGTTTAACATTTTGAGGATCTGCCAGACTGTTTGCCAAAATAGTTATACCACCTTATATCCCCACCAAAAAAATATGATGGGTTCCAATTTCTCCACATTCTCATCAACACTTATAAATATCTGCCCTTTCTATTCTAATCATCTTAGAGGATGTGAAGTGGTATTTCACTGTGGTTTTGATTTGCATGTCCCTGATGTCCAATGATGTTGGAACATCTTTTCATATGTGTATTGGCCATTTGCATATTTTCTTTGGAGAAATGTCTATTGAAACTGTCCATTTTATTTATTTATTTATTTATTTATTTATTTGAGGGGTGCAGAGGAGAGGGAGAAAGAAAATCTTAAGCAAGCTCCATGCCCAGCACGGAGCCTGACGCAGGGCTTGATCTTACCACGTTGAGATCATGACCTGAGCTGAAATCAAGAGTCAGACGCTTAACTGGGTGAGCCACCCAAGTGCCCCAAAACTGTCCATTTTAAAACTGAATTATTTCTCATTTTATTATTGATTTTTCAAGGGGACACTGAGCCCGCATTGTAATAGATGCTACTGATGCTTCGTCTCCTTCCCATAGCTCGTGTCTGACTAGCTGCAGCTGGGGTGGACAGTTACGCACATGATGGCTTCCCACCGGAAGTACAATCATCTCTCTCAGCTTTTTGCGGCATGGAGTGTGGGGTAGTTAATGTCCCCAGCGTCAGTCTTCAACCAAGGGATTTAGAGGTATACATTTAGTTAGCTAACTAAATACTCAACTTCAGAGGGACAGTTCTCAAGTGCATATTCAACAGTTCTTCAGAGAGTCACAGGCGGGCTTGAGCCTCGTTGCCCACAGTGGTAAACATCTCAATAACACACCATTTACTGGCTTTCCCTCCTCTGTTCCATTCTTTCTACTACCTCATTCCAGCTTCTTAGGATCACTTCCTTAATAAACTACCTGCTTCCAAGGCCTTGTCTCAAGCTCTGTTTTAGGGGAAATGTAAATTAAGGCATGATCTCAAACACTTTAGTCCATGGCATTTATTCACTCAAAAACATTGACTGAGTGATTATAATGGATCAGGCTGTGTATTATGTGCTGAAAATACAATGGTGAATAAGAGATCGAGTCTGATGGGGCACACAGATTAATAGTCAATAATTGAATAGTGTAGTAAGCATCATAAACAGGGTAAACATGGGTACTATTAGTTGGGAAGTGTCACCAGGTATAGGATCCCTGAATTGTCCCTTTTGCTAGGTATTAAGAGAGAGTGGGTGACAGGACAAAGCAGACAGAAGCATCTTTAGCTTGGACTTTATACCCAACTCCTGGGCTTCAGTTTGGGATTGAGGTAAGCCTAAGTGGTATGCCCAGTCCTCCCTTCCTCTAGACCACACTCATTCGGCCTTCTTAGAGGGAGTCCCAGGTCAATCACACTGCATGAATCCAGTGGTGCTTCAAAAAAATTCAAATCTTAGCAAGGGAACTACTCCCTATCTCCCCAAAATTCCCCAAAGAGAACACATTCTGCCTGCAAAGCCAGAACTTTATCCCTTATGACACAAAACTTTGCCCTTTTGTAGTGTGGCCTTAAAACCTTGACCTTGCCACAACCATAATCCTTTTTAGCCCTATATTAAAGGGGGAAACTTGAGCTTGATTATCATTTAGAATGTGAAACTAATATAATGCCCTCCATCCCCCTTTCTTGGTGCCATATTCCTAAGTCTTCTGTTTGAAGGACTTTAGAACACTGTGCATATTTACTGAGAAAACTGCCCTGAGGCATTCTTACCTAAAACTCACTATTTTTAGGCTACTCTGCCAAATTAGTCCTAGCTCTTGGTATGTACTTTCTTTGCAAGTATCTTCCCATTAGTGAGGAATTTAGGTTCTGAATCCCAGTAAATGGTGGGGCCATCTGCTGCTTCCAGGGTTCCACCCAGGCTTTCCAGTTTTAACAGTTAAACATGGCGTTGAACTCCATCCAGTTTTTACCACCTCATGTCAAATGAACATCTTGGTGATAATCTAGTCTTCACCTGATGCTGAGAATTGATGCTATCTAGAATTTATATGGAGCTTCCGGAATTTTTCCTGTCTTAGCACTGGAACTACTCACTTATCTTTTCAGCCAGTCTCTAAACTCTTTGAGGCCACAAAATGTCTTATTTACCATTGTCTCTCCAGGGCATAGTGGTGTCAGTTGACTAAAGGAAGGCTTGTATTAGGTAAAGACTCTTTCAGTTGCTAAAGACAGAACACCCAACTCAGATTAGCTTAGGCAAAAACCCAAAACCAAACCAAGCCAAAACAACCCCAGCACATTATTAGTTCATGTAACTGCAAAGTCCAAGGCTCAAGTAATGTTATAAAGAGCTCATCTTTCTCCATTTTTTACTTTCTTCTCTGCTGTGTTTGGCTTTACTCTCAAGTAGGCCTTTAGATTGAGGTCCCTCGTGCAGCAAATGCAATTTTCAGTTCTGATGGGGCCCAATTGTCTTGGTCTGAATCATGTACCTATTCCTAAACCAGTCATAGAAGCCAGGAGAATGTGCTTCTCTGCTTGGCCAGACGTAGGCCACATGTTCATTCTTGAACCTGGAGGTGAGGGCGTCAGCTCCATGTAAGTACGGTGGATTGAGACTGGTGTGTGTGTTTATGTGCAGGGATGTATGGGGAGCATGGGTACTGGGGAGCCAAAGTAATTCCACGGTCACTCCCTTTGTAATTAAATGCATTTTCCTGAATTTGGACCCTTGTGGGACACGGATATCTGCCCACACCGGACTTGCCTGTGACTGTCAGCTCTTCCCTGAGGTGGGGGCCACCACTCCAGCCTGGAGTATTTCCCAGGCTCTGTCTACCCTGCTTACAGCTTGGTCCTGCTTGTCCTCTTCAGGCTCTAAATGTTCCCAGCAAGCTGCACAGTGCATGCAATGTCCTTTCAGACACTTTGGCAACTAGTGAGTCATGTATACAAAGAACCATTCAGAGGCAGAATGTGGTCAATTCTCTAAGAGAGTAGTGAAAAGATGTTTGGAGAGCAGAGATAAAGGCATACAACATCTGGCTGGAGCATGAGAGCAGACAAACGCTTCAGGGACTATCAAGCACCCAAGACAAGTTTAAGTGTAAGCTGAATAATGATAATAACAGTGATAGCAATGACAGAAGCTAGTACATATAGGACTTACCATATGTCAGGCCCTGTTTAAGAATTTTATATGAATTAACCCAATGAATCTGCACAATACCTTTTTTTTAAGATTTTATTTATTTATTTGAGAGAGAGAGTGAGAGAGAGCATGAGAAGGGAGAGGGTCAGAGGGAGAAGCAGACTCCCTGCTGAGCAGGAAGCCCAATGTGGGACTCGATCCTGGGACTCTGGGATCATGACCTGAGCCAAAGGCTGATGCTTAACCACTGAGCCACCCAGGCGCCCCTGCACAATACTCTTTTAAGTAGGTACAACTATTCCCTTCATTTTATAGTCAAGGTTAAGTAGCTTGCTCAAGGTCACATGGTAAGAAAGTGACAGAATACGACTGGGTTCCTATCAAGCAGTGTCTTAAAGGCCAGGTTACAGTGTTAGACTTGACTTGCAGTTCTTTGAGTAGCTGTTTCATCTTTCCCGACGGATTCAAACTTCCTGACAGCAGGACTGAGTCTAGTTCAGCTTTGTGTTCTCTAGAATATCTAGGTGGGCTATACATTCGAGTAGAAGTTACACAAAATTCCTCTTTGAGTAGACTATCTTTACTGGAATGTGCATTGTTAAACAAAATATGAAGTCTTCCACAGTGGTTATAAAACTAGACAGGAAGTTGTGGATCTGACTAATTGAGGCTTTCACCCCTGACTCAGTGTGTGACCGAGCAAATGGCTCTATGCTACAGATTTTCCAACTGTAAAAGAGAGGAAAACAAATATCCAATGTACCTCACAAGGACACAGAGAGAACATGTTAACATATTAATAATAAAAAAATACACATAAATCCTGGCAATACTTGAGTAAAGGTACAAGAAACCAAGATTATTTTTCCTAGTTTCACCATAACATCAGCAATCAGCAAATATGAATAAGGAGCCAAACATTCTACATACTATGGGATTACAATAGAATAAGACATGATTTTTGCTATTCCCTGTTTTATAGGATTTAACAGGCAAGATCATTTTGAGTGGTAAACATGTAGACTATCTAATAGGACGTCAAAATGCTAAAGTACATTAGAGCTCATCTGGTCCAACATTTATAAATGGAAAATGAGATCCCAAAGGGGTAAGTAATAGTCTCAGCAAGAGTATTGTTAACGGAGAAACACTTATCTTCAAAGAAAAGGACTGGGCTCTGCGTTTGAACCTCAGTTGAAGAGGTTACCGTATGTGTGACCTGGGGCCAGGCGCTTAGCTTCTCTGAACCAATTTCCTTGTCTCTAAAATGGGCATTATAAGAACTTACTTCAAAGAACTGTCGTGGCGATTAAGATCATGCCTGTAAAACTTTCATCAGTGCCTGGCTAAGCACCACAAGTCAACTATTATTATTGTTACTTCTGTAGGAGAAAGGTCTTTTTTAGCTCTTTTTCTACAAGAAAAACCATTTTTTCTCTGGTCAGACCCCATTCATAAGGTCGGAGCAGAACAGAAAGTGCTTTCAACTGCTCGGAGATGGGCGCTGCAGGAACAAGAACCCAGCCATCCAGGGCGGCAGAGCACAGCTCCCCTCGGCAAAACCCATCTTCCATTTCCTCCCCTTCCTTTTCGGGAAAGCCAAGCTTCCCCCCCCACCCCCCCCACCCCCCGCGTTCTGTAATCTTATTTTCCTGCCTCGCCAAGTCGCTGGCCCCTCTCTGGCTGCTCTCTGTGTCCTCTCGGTAGTGCGGAACCCGCGGCAGCGAGGCGGCCAGGACTGGCGTGTCGCTCCCTCCACGCCCCATTCTTCCCCTGGGCTCCAACCGGCCGTAGCTGCGTTCCGAAGCCCGGGCTCCCGCGGGGATTGACGCGCTGGGGGAGGAGCGGTTTCTCGCTGCGCGCCTCTCAGGAGCATTACGGCAGGGCTCGTTCCCGGCTCCGGCCGCCAGCCCCAGCCTCCCCGGTCCGGAGCTGGGACTGGCGGAGGCCGCGAGGGAGGGAGCGCGAGCGAGGAGGCACGCGCCCGCCCGTCCGCGCCCAGACCGCCGCCGCCGCCGCCTTAGCAGCCATGGCCGAGCGCCGCGCCTTTGCCCAGAAGATCAGCAGGTAAATCTCGGGCGCGGGGCGCGCCGCCGCAGCGGGAGAAAGAGCCGGTAGCCCTCCCGAGCCCGGCCTAGGAGGCGGGTGGGTGTGGCGACGCGGGCGCGGGGATCTGGCGGCCTGGTCCGCGGCTGGGCGGAGGGGGCTCGCGGCTGTGGCGGGTGCCGCCGAGGCCTCGCGCCGCCCTCCAACCCCGGCCCTCAGCCCGCGCCGGCGGCCGATCCTCGCCCCGGGTGGGGGTAGGGGGGCGCAGGGAGCCCCGCACGCCCGAGCGCCCGCCTCCGCCCGCTTCTCGGCGGCCCGGGCCTGGAGTTTTCGCGGCGGCTTATTGCAGGGCGGGTGGGGGAGCTCGTCGTCCGGCCGATCGGCTCTCCCCAAATTCTTTGTGTCCCCACCCCCGGGCTGGCCGGGGGCCGCCGCGGCGTCTCGCTCCTTCACTCTCCCCGCCCACCCCCGTTTGCCCCCAGGAGGGTGCGGGGTCCGCCCTCTTCTCCTCCCCAACAAAAGGTTCGGCGCGCGGCGGGCTCCTGGCCGGTGGGAGGCCGTCCCTTCTTCACGCCTCCCACCCTTCCCGAGAAATCTGACAGGAATCCTCTTTGCATCCAGGGGCCAATTCAAAGTGGGCTCTCGCACCCAGAATCTAAAACGTATAGGCAAAATGAAAAGTTGAGAGCTTGTGGTCTGCACCTTGGGTGTGCAGCTGCCGAATCTTGGACGAATTGTAGGCTGGTGCTTGATCTTAGTAGCATGCGAATTTAAATGTGCGCCTGTGTTTCTAATGGCACCAGACGAAGATGGATGATAGGCAGTGTTCTTTTTACACTGGCCCTTTGACTCATATTTTAGGAGTCTGGAAGTAAGCAAGCAATCACGGTTGAGATTTCCGAACCTTTTACCTGCCTGTGGTGGGTAGGTTGCCAGAACCAAAAATTGAATTACGGCGGGGGATTCTAACATTTGTAGAATTTCATTGGGAAATATACTAATGTGTAAGACACTAGACTGTGTTGGTTTTATTATGATGTCCCAAGAAAAGAAGCATTCGAATGCATTACTTTTTTGAAAATTTTATTTCTGTGGTTCTGGATCTTTTTCGTTTGCTGATCTTTCTTAACGATTTTTGGACCGACCAAACAGGTTCTTTCTTAATTGCCTGAACTTCCATAGCGTTACTCTGTTTTGGCACGTTTTTCATTTAAAACTAACATCTTTTTGATTTAAGCTTTGTGCTTAATTATTCTTTTCTTTTGAGCTTTAGGACATTTAATTTTATTCTTAAGAGGCAAAATAGCAAGGGGTGCCTGGCTGGCTTGGTCGGTGGAGCATGGGACTCTTGATTTCGTGGTTGTGGGTTTGCTCGGTGTTGGGTGTAGAGATTATTTAAAAATAAAATATTTTTTTTAAAAAAAGAGGCAAACAGCAAGTGCTTAAGAACATGTGCTCTGGTGTCAGATGATGCCATGGGTTCAAATCCTGACTGTTACTTTTCTAACTTGGCACCTTGATCAAATTGTGTAAGCTCTCTTAAGTTACAGTTTTGGCATCTGGAAAATGGGTATAGTACCAGTACCCCGTTGATAACGTTGTGAACATTAAGTGGCACAATTTGTGTGAAGTGTTTAGCGTAGTGCATGGCCTTTAGTAGCTATCATTGAACAATTAATAATTGGTATATCCTAAGGAGTTGTGGTAGAGTTAATAGGAAATTATTACTTTTTTTTTTTTTACTTTTTTTGCAAAATAACTGGGTCTTGTTTCTGAAGGCAATGCCATTGAAAAAATGTATTCCTTGACATACATGCTTAGTATTAATTTCTTTTTAATAGAACCAAGTTTCGCTGAGAACACGTGTTGATCAGGAAATTGCACATTAGGGAGTTAGATATGAAATATATATGATACCTGTTCTTCATTCATGGAGTTTGTGCTAGGATTAGACAGAACAAAATACAAGAAAAAAAAGAAAGTTTCACAAAATAACACAAAATTCAAAATAATAAGCCTGTAAAGTTGTCAGATTAAGTAAAGCAATGGAAATGAGAGATTCATTGATTGGAGAAATACTTAGAGGAGGTGACTGGTGATTGATTGGGTATGGAAGGTGAGGAAGACTGAGGAGTCTGGGATGACTTCCAAGTTTCTGACTTGGGCAATCAGGTGGATGATGGAGGCAGTCATTGAGGTAAGGGCGTACAGGAGGAAGAAGGGATTTGAGGGTGGGAATTGAGGTGGGAAGGAGATGATGATTCAGTTTTGGACATGCTGAGTTTGAGATGCTTGTTGAGCATTGAAAGAGAAATATTTATTAGGTTGTTGGTGAGGTTTAAGATGCAGAAGAGAGATTGGGCTGGAGGTCAATAGATATGGGAATCATCAGCAAGGAGATTGTAATTGAAACCAGAGGAGAAGATGAGATAGTACGGGAGGAATGTGCGGATTAATTTGGAGGGAAGACCAAGGACAGAACTGTTATAGATGATGAATTATTGTGATTGAAAGGTACTTTCATTCTTGTTACCAAGTATGGCCAAATAATACTTTTTTTTTTTTTAAAGATTTTATTTATTTATTTGGGGGGGAGAGAGAGAGAACACAAGCAGGGGAGGGAGTGAGGGTGGTAAGGTGGAGGGAGGGCCAGAGGGAGAGGGAGAAGCAGATTTCCCACTGGGCAGGGAGCCCAACGTGGGGCTTGATCCCAGGACCCTGAGATCATGACCTGAGCTGAAGGCAGACGCTCAACCGACTGAGCCACCCAGGTACTCTGGCTGAATAATACTTCTGAATAAATTTTTGTTCTGCTTCTTAGTTTCCTACTAGAGGAAGTATAGCACATACTCTCAAGATAAACTGCTTGGGGTTGACATCCTAGCACTGGCCCTCACTGAATAAACCTGGGCAAGTTACTTCACCTCACTTCTGCCTCATTTTCCCTATCTATAAACTGGGGATAATAGCAGAACCTACCTTATAGGGTTGTTATAAGAATTAAAAAATCGGTTCCAGTAAAGTGCTTAGAACAGTGCTTTCTACATAAGTGTCCAGCATCAATTATTTTTTATTACAATATTTATAATGTGGTGTAGGACCTTTTCTTGGAAGTGGTCTTTTTATGATATGTATATATGAAATTTGTTGCTCTGTGAATAGCCTGTTGCTGTTTGAAACCTTATTTTTTTCTTTTAAAGCTTTATGATTGTTCTGAAACCTTTATTTTTTTTTATTTTTAAAGATTTTATTTATTTATTTATTTGACAGAGAGACACAGCGAGAGAGGGAACACAAGCAGGGGGAGTGGGAGAGGGAGAAGCAGGCCTCCCGCTGAACAGGGAGCCCGATGCGGGGCTCGATCCCAGGACCCTGGGATCATGACCTGAGCCGAAGGCAGACGCTTAACAACTGAGCCACCCAGGCGCCCCTGAGACCTTTACTTTAAAAAGAATTCTACTGATTTCTTTTCTGGCTCTGTCATTTCCTAACCCTTTGCATTTAGTGCTGTTATTTTTTGAGGGCATGATTTTGTGATTTCTCAAACTCTTTTATTTTTTAAATTTTAAAAAAGATTATTTATTTATTTTTGTGGGGAGGGGTTGGGGGAGAGGGACTCTTAAGCAGACACTGGGCTGAGCTGGAGTCCTGTGCTGGCCGCCATCTCATGACCCTGAGATCAGGGATCTGAGCCAAAACCAAGAGTCCAAAGCTTAACCCACTGTGCCACCCAGGTGCCCCAGAGCTCTTTATTTTTTATCACTGATTGTACTACTTACCTCAGCTCATCATGGAAAAGCAGCATGTATATTTTGTTCATATCAGTTATTGCCTCTTGTTTGTTCCCCCTACTTTTGTAGGACAAGCGTATACGTTGTTAATTACCCCCTTTTTAATCACACCCTAGCATATAATAGGTAGAATTTGTGGAGTGTTGATTGTAGATTAATGATTTTGTTTAGATTTTGTCCTGTTACTTGATATTCAGCAGTAATGATGAACATTTGGATACACTTAAAGCATTTTTTACTACATTCTCATCTTTATTACCTAGAGAGGCGGAAGAACATTGTAAAGGATATAGATACCAGGTCACATTGCATGGGCTGGAATTCAGCTATACCACATAATAGCTATATAATTCTGGGCAGTTGATCTAATCTCCCTGTCTTGGTTTTCTCTTCAGTAAAATGGGGATAAAAGTGTCTGTGGGTCATCATGAAGATTAAATAAGTTAATACATGTAAAACACTTAAACTGTGCCTGAAACATAATAAGCATTCAACAAATGTTAGTTGCTGCTATTATTATTCCTATATTATTTACAATGATTATTATTCCCATAATCCAGATGAGGAACTGAGGCCTACATACCATGAAATTATTTGCCTAAATTGGGACTCAAACCCTAGTTCTCTGATTTCAGATCTTATACTTTTTTTATTTGGCTGTATTTCTTTCTGCAAAATATTTTCTGGGGTAGTTCCAGATTTCCTAACAGTGCTGCCGTTAGCATCCCCAAAGTTACCCTTACCTACTTAATCTTTCCTTTGTTAATTTGGTATCATTTTGTTGCCTGAGAAGCAGAATTTAATGAAAGGCTTTCATCAGATTTTTATTTTTGAGGAAAATCTTAACATGAGTAGGATTTCCTGGACATAGGCTTATTTATAACCTCTTTTTCTTTTTTTTAAGTTTTGAATCTGTTCATAACTCTGGCTGTATAGGCCCAATCTTTCAGTCTACTTTCTTCAGTTCATTACCAAATAAATTCTTTCCACATAGTATCAACTACTTCCGTGCTGCCTTTTTCATCACTTTGGCCTTTTGTTGTACTCATTTCACTAACTCTTTTTTAAAAATTTTTTTTGTTTTTTTTTTATTTGACAGAAAGAGACACAGCGAGAGAGGGAACACAAGCAGGGGGAGTGGGAGAGGGAGAAGCAGGCTTCCCGCGGAGCAGGGAGTCCAATGCGGGGCTTGATCCCGGGGCCCCGGGACCATGACCTGAGCCGAAGGCAGACGCTTAACGACTGAGCCACCCAGGCGCCCCTCATTTCACTAACTCTTAATGCTGAATGTCTAACCTGTTTCTTGCCCCTGAGAGGGAGAGCAGAACAGTGCAGAGTTGCAGAGTTGATCTTTTATTAATGAATGTCTTTTCATTTGAAATGAGGTTTACTCTAAATCATTTCTCTTATTAACATCTTTGTTTCCCTACCCCATCTTTTACTGAAAAGTTCTGGATCACCTAACGTGAGTCCATTACAACCTCAGCGTGCTACTGTTCCTATAGGTCATTTAACCATCTTTCTCCTGAGCCTGTAAGGTATCCCTTCCCTAAAGTTTACCTATTTTTTTTTGTCCTTGGGACCCTATTACCTTTCCACCTCCCCCAGAACCTTGATCTCATAATTTTTCCTTTCTTTTCTAGCATCTTCAGTCTGTTTCTTTTTATGGATCTTTCCTTTAAACCGTAAGACTTATTATGCCTTTCTCATCATAAAACAAAGAACCATTGAATCTTCTGGCATTTCTAGCTGCCAACCAGTCATTCCTTTTTTTCTAGTCACATTTCTCACATGTATGTGGTGCAGTCACAACCACTTTCTGCTTGTTCTCATCAGTCTCTGGGCCATATGGCTGTGCTTCCCGTGGTACTTTATGTGTACTTGAATTATGGAACGCCTGAGGACTAGGAGCCTTTGACTTTTTTCTTCATCACTGATTTCATGAGCTACTGTTTTCTGGGTTTTGTCTTTTTAATTTTTCTTGTCCTCATCCCCCATACCCCCATTTTCCCTCTACTTTATACTGCTTTTCAGAGCTCTTTGACG
Organism: Halichoerus grypus; assembly: GCF_964656455.1. NCBI lineage: Eukaryota > Metazoa > Chordata > Mammalia > Carnivora > Phocidae > Halichoerus > Halichoerus grypus. The sequence goes on from NC_135716.1 coordinate 137,547,647, forward strand.
ACTGGTCTGTGTCTTTTTATCTCTCGTGTCGGGCACAGAATCTTGTGGCAACTGGACATGTAAGAATTGTTTGAATGAATGCCATCCTGCCACATTGGAGCATCTTTTATTATCTCACTTCTAGATGACCTCAGTGGGGCCAGAGCTGATCTAGTCTCTTACCTCCTGTAATTCAAATGTGTTGCAAATGAAGTCTCCCTAAAATACAGCTTTTATCATGGCATTCTTTTGTTCAAGAATATTATAGTAGCTTCCTACAGTGTTAAGCCCAAACTCTTGCTTGATTTTAAAGTCATCTATAATCTGGTCCTTTTCTTGTTGACTTATTCTCTAGCTTACATTTTGGACCAATCAGTCTAACGTTTTCCTTGTACCCTCACAAATGCTCTGCTCATTTCCAACTCTGTAACTGTTCCGTTTGTTTTTTTTTTCTTTTTGATATATCCTTTCTCTTCTTTTCTAAATCTTACCCTTTTCTGCAGAGCACTCCAATCCACTATCCTTACTTTTGGAAAAACCATTTCCTTGCTTTTCTTTTTTTTTAAGATTTTATTTATTTGACAGGGAGAGACACAGCGAGAGAGGGAACACAAGCAGGGAGAGTGGGAGAGGGAGAAGCAGGCTTCCCGCTGGGCAGGGAGCCCGATGCGGGGCTCGATCCCAGGACCCTGGGATCATGACCTGAGCCGAAGGCAGACGCTTAACGACTGAGCTACCCAGGCGCCCCTCCTTGCTTTTCTTTTTTAAGATTTTATTTATTTATTTGAGAGAGAGACAGAGAGAGCACAAACCAGGGGAGGAGCAAGGCAGAGGGAGAGGGACAAGCAGAGGCAGAGGGAGAGGGACAAGAAGATGCTTAACTGACTGAGCCACCCAGGCACCTCCATTTCCTTGCTTTTCTTTTTTTTTTTTTTAAGATTTTATTTATTTATTTGACAGAGAGATAGCGAGAGAGGGAACACAAGCAAGGGGGAGTGGGAGAGGGAGAAGCAGGCTTCCCGCTGAGCAGGGAGTCTGATGCGGGGCTCCATCCCAGGACCTTGGGATCATGACCTGAGCTGAAGGCAGATGCTTAACCGACTGAGCCACCCAGGCGCCCCATCCTTGCTTTTCTTTATTCTTTCCAGCTATGAGTGCATTTCTAAGTAAAAACATTTTTTCTGTTTTTGAATTCATTTGAATATAATCTTATTGTATGTTGTATGTTTTTTTGTCTTGCTTGTTTTGTTCAAAATTACATCTGTGAGATTCATTCATAATGTTCCAAGTAGTTGGAGTTCATTCTTTTTTCTTTATATTATTTCATTGAATAAATATACCATGATTTTCCATTCTACAGTAGATGGGCATTTGGATTGTTTCCAGTTTTTGGCTATTAGAAACAATGTTCCTATGAACATTCCTATACATATATTTTGGTATGCATGTGCATGAATTTCTCTAGGGTATACTCAGGTATGGGATTGCTGGTCCTTAGGTATTCTTTATTGCTCCTCATAGCAGTTTTATTTATCATGGAGCTTATTAGGTAATACCAAACTGTTTTCTAAGATAGCTGAAGAAACATACACTCCCACAGTAGTGTTGCTGTGCGCAGTTGGCACCACTTGGTATTGTCAACTTTGTCATTTTTGCCAATCTGATGGATGTATGCATGATGCTATCTTACTGTAAAAGTTCTCATTTCTATTTACTTGATTACTATTGAGATTGAGCTCTGTTTTGTATGTGTATTGACTATTTGAATATACTCTTTTGTAAATTGCCTATTTAAATCTTTTGCATTCTCCCCCCTTTTTTCCTTTGTATTATTCTTTTTCTTATTGATTTGTGTGAGTACTTTATATATATTCAGTGTATTAATCCATTGAATGATATTATGTGTTGCAAATATCTTTTCTCACCCTGTGGTTTTTTAAAAATTCTTTTTATGGAGTCTTTTGAAAACTAAGTCCTCAGCTGTTTTTTTCTTTTTTTTTTTTTTTTAGATTTATTTATTTTAGAGAGAGTGAGAGAGCGCAGGGAGGGGCAGAGGGAGAGGGAGAGAGAGAATCTCAAGCAGGATCCGTGCTGAGAATGGAGCCCTACTCGGGGCTCCATCTCATGACCCTAAGATCATGACCTGGGCGGAAATCAAGAGTTGAATGCTCAACTGACTAAGCCACCCAGGCACCCCAACTAAGTTCTCAGTTTTGTTTGTTTTTTTTTTTTTTTAAGATTTTATTTATTTATTTGATAGGGAGATAGAGAGAGCCAGAGAGCACCAGCAGGGGGAATGGCAGAGGGAGAAGAAGAAGCAGGCTCCCTGCTGAACAGGGAGCCCGATACGGGAGGCTCTATCCCAGGACCCTGGGATCATGACCTGAGCCAAAGGCAGATGCTAAACCAACTGAACCCAGGCGCCCCTAAGTTCTCAGTTTGAATACACTTTTATCAGTTTTTCTCTCTCTCTCTTTTCTAATGGTTAGTACTTTTGAGGTCCTGTTTAAGGAATATTTTCCTACCCTGTGGTCATTAAGATATTCATCTGTATTATCACAAACCTTCTAGTTACCTCCTTTATATTTAGGTTTATATTCCACTTGACTTGATATGTGTATGGTGTGAAATTTTAATTTTTTTCCAAATAGATTATCCTTTCCCCATTGACCTGCCCTGCCACCTCTATAATAGATTGTGTGTCCTTATTTGTGGGTCTTTGTCTGGGTTCTCTCTTTTGTTCCATTGGTTTGGTTATACATATTTTCACCAATTATAAACAATTTTAATTATAATAAGTCTTGGAATTTGGTAGAATAACTCCCCCCACCATTTAAGAGTTTCTTGACTTCTCTTAGCCCTTTGAATTTCCTTGTATATTTTAGAATCTATTAAAAAACAAAAAATCCCCAAGTCCTGTTCGAATTTGATTGGAATTACATTGAATCTATATATCAGTTTTGCAGAGAAATGATGTCCTTATAATATTGAGTTTTCAAACCTTGGTCATGGTGTATCTCTTCATTTACTTAGGTCTTCTTTATATCATACAACAAAATTTTATAATTTTCCCTGTAAGGTTCATGCATATCCTTTGTTAGATTTATTTCTAGGTATATAACCATTTTGTATCCAGCTATATACCTTGCTAAACATGTCAATTCTAAAAATGTATCTGTGGTGGATGCCTGGGTGGCTCAGTCTGTTAAGCATCTGCCTTTGGCTCAGGTCATGATCCCAGGCTCGTGGGATCGAGTCCCGCATGGGGCTCCTTGCTCAGTGGGGATCCTGCTTCTCCCTCTGCTTGCCACTCCCCCTGCTTGTGCTCTCTCTCTGACAAATAAATAAATAAAATCTTTAAATAAATAAATAAAAATAAAGTGAAACTTGAAAGTTATTTAAAAAAATGTATCCGTGAATTTTGTATTTTCTGTGTCATCTGGAACTTATGAATTTTTGTTCCTTTCCAAACCTTATAGCTGATTTACATTTTTGTCTTGTCCTGTGGACGGTTATCTTGTATTACTATGTGGATTATTACCATTTCTGTTTAACATCGTACTAATACTGAGCATCCTCATTTTGCTTATGACCTCAGAGGGAAAGCTTTCTATGTTTCACTTCATAGTAAGCCTAATGGTTGCTGTAGGTTCTTTTGTACATACCTTTTTAATCTGAGTTGCCTAGAAAACAGAGACTGAGACAAGGATTAAGAGTTGAGGATTTACTGGGAGGCATAATCCCGGGCCATCAAGAGAAAAGGGAAGTGAGGCAGAGATGGGGAAACAATGTAAGGTGATACCTTATCTTATTGGCCACTGCTTCACAAAGAGCTGGAGAGAGACTGTTTTCGGCAGGTATGCTGGCTTGGTCACACAGGCTATCTTTGGGCAGAGGGACAGTTTCTCACATCAGTAGATAGAGGAGTCTGGAAGAAGAAGAAATTGATCTACCTGCTTTTCTCTTGCATCCTGTTTTCCATTAGTCACCTCCATCTCCTCAGAGAGTGAACTTCCCTTCACTTCTAGGTTGCATCATAGAGCCCTTTGGCAAGCAGTCTAGATGTGTCACTACTTTTTCAGTGGCTTTTTACAGAGGAGACTTTTTGGTTGCATTTGACAGAAACACCAGTCAGATTAATTTGCTTATAACTGAGTACATCAGGTCTCAGGATACCGAGGGTATCAGCAGCCTCTTCTCTTCGTGTCTTTGATAGATTTTCCACTAAATGGTTACAATGAGAGTTGATAGACCCAGACTCAAATCCTACCATTTAGTTCTGGCAGAAAAGATTCAGGAGCTCCATCGTTGGTTTGGCTTGTGTCACATGTTCCTGCTTGAACCAATTACTGTGTTTAGGGGTTAGGGGATGCTGGCCATTCCTGGGTGACATGTCATTCTCCTTGGCTTGAGGAGAGATGTGATGGTGTCAGCCCCACCCAATCTCAAGTAATGAGTTCTTTGCCAAAAAGAAGAGGTTTCTAACCAAAAGAAAGAGGGGGAAGGTAAATGCTGGTCACACCAAAACAACTGGTATTCTTTAAGTTTGGTCATTGTAACTTGTTCAGCTTCACGATAATTATTTAAATATATAGCAATATAGTCAGTTGTACTACCTGTTAAAATTTATATGTAACTGATGAATCCAAAAATATAAAGAAAAGCAGTGTAATGTGAAGCAGCTGTGGATCCCTGTTCCTTAACTTTAAGTTTAGCTCTGATCTTAATGCCAACTCAGCCTTCCCGGGAAGGTCTGCTTGGTTTTTGCGATTTGGCTTTCCCAGGCTCCTTTCTGCTGTAGTTCTGCATCATCATGAGGTGTTTCTCATTTATCCTCTGCGACCAGAAAACTGCACTCATATCAGCCATTTAATGATTTTAATAAACTTTGCTGAAGGTAAGGGATTGTGGTAAGGAGCCTAAGGGTGCAAGACTTTCTTTGAGACTCCACTTTGGCTCTCCTCTTTTCCTGTCTTCACATTCTTTCTCCAACTGCAAAGCAATGTCTTCCTCTCATCTTCATAGAGCAGTTACAGCCAGGCCCAGCCTCTCTCTTTTTTTTTTTTTTTAAGATTTTATTTTTATTCATGAGAGACAGAGAGAGAGAGGGGCAGAGGCAGAGGCAGAGGGAGAAGCAGGCTCCCCGCTGAGCAGGGAGCCCGATGTGGGGCTCAGTCCCAGGACGCTGGGATCATGACCCGAGCTGAAGGCAGACGCTTAGCCGACTGAGCCACCCAGGTGCCCCTGTGTTTGAATAAGGAATTGGCAGACTTCCACAGCAACTACACCATTTTACGTTTTCATCAGCAATGTATGAGAGTTCAGATTTTTCCACATCCTGCTAACACTTGTTAATTGTTTTCTTTTTGACTGTAGGCATTCTAATGAGTGTGAAATGACATTTCATTGTGGTTTTGATTTGCATTTCCCTGATTTGTGATGGTTTTTCTTGTGCTTATTGGCCATTCACGTATCTTCTTTGGTGAAATATCTATTCCTATCTTTTGCTCATTTTTAAATTGGGTTATTTATCTTGTTTTTGAATTGTAGGAGTTTTTTATATGTTCAGAATACAAATCTTTTATTAGATATATGAATTACAAATATTTTCTACCTGCTTTGTTTCTTCATTTTCTTTTTTTTTTAAATATTTTATTTATTTTATTTGATAGAGAGAGACACAGCGAGAGAGGGAACACAAGCAGGGAGAGTGGGAGAGGGAGAAGCAGGCTTCCCGCGGAGCAGGGAGCCTGATGTGGGGCTCCATCTCAGGACCCTGGGATCATGACCGGAGCCGAAGGCAGACGCTTAACGACTGAGCCACCCAGGCGCCCCTGTTTCTTCATTTTCTTAATGGTGAAGTTTGAAGCACAGAGATTTTATTTTATTTTATTTTATTTTATTTTATTTTATTTTTTAAAGATTTTATTTATTTATTTGACAGAGAGAGAGAGAGCGAGAGAGGGAACACAAGCAGGGGGAGTGGGAGAGGGAGAAGCAGGCTTCCTGCCGAGCCGGGAGCCCGATGTGGGACTCGATCCCGGGACTCCAGGATCATGACCTGAGCCGAAGGCAGTCGCTTAACCAACTGAGCCACCCAGGCGCCCCAGCACAGAGATTTTAAATTTTGATGAAGTCCAATACATCAATTTTTTTTTTCTTATGTGGATCGTGATTGTGGTGTTATTCTCTAAGACTACTTAATTCATGGTCAAGATTTCCTTCTCTGTTTTCTTCTACAAGTTTTTATAGTTTAGCTCTTACTTTAGGTTAAGGATCCATTTGCATTGATTTTTGTGCATACTGTGAAATGAGGATCTAAATTCATCTTTTATGGGGCTCCTGGCTGGCTCAGTCGGTGGAGCGTGCAACTCTTGACGTTGGGTTTGTGAGTTCGAGCCCTGCATTGGGTGTATAGGTTACTTAAAAATAAAAAAAAATCTTTAAATTTATCTTTTGCATGTGAATGTTCTATTGCAACACTCTTTGTTGCAAAGACTATTCTTGTCTCATTGCATTGTCTTGGTACCTTAAAAAATCAGGTGACCATAAATGTGTTTATTTCTTTTTTTTTTATTATGTTATGTTAATCACCATACATTACATCATTAGTTTTTGATGTAGTGTTCCATGATTGATTGTTTGCGTATAACACTCAGTGCTCCATGCAGTATGTGCCCCCTTTAATACCCGTCACCAGGCTAACCCATCCCCCCACCCCCCTCCCCTCTAGAACCCTCAGTTTGTTTCTCAGAGTCCATAGTCTCTCATGATTCTATGTGTTTATTTCTTGATACTCAATTTTGTTTCATTGATCTGTGTCTTTTTTTTTTTTTAAGATTTTATTTATTTATTTGACAGAGAGAGACACAGTGAGAGAGGGAACACAAACAGGGGGAGTGGGAGAGGGAGAAGCAGGCTTCCCGCAGAGCAGGGAGCCTGATGCGGGGCTCGATCCCAGGACCCTGGGATCATGACCTGAGCTGAAGACAGACGCTTAACAACTGAGCCACCCAGGTGCCCTGATCTGTGTGTCTTTTCTTAACACCAATACCATACTCTTCTGATTAGTGTTACTTTATAGTAAATTTTGAAATCCAGAAGTGTGAGTCCTCCAACTTTTTACTTCTTTTTCGAAATTGTTTTGTTCATTCTGGATTTTTTCATTTACATAAGCATTTTAGGATCAACATCAATATAAGGTTTGCCAATTTCTGCAAATTTCCCCCTTTGGGGATTTTGATATGGATTATGTTGAATCTGTAGATTTGGGGAGAATTGCCAACTGAATCATATTGAGTCTTCAGATCCACAAACACAGACTGTCTCTTCATTTATTTATTTATTTAGATTTTATTTATTTATTTATTTGAAAGAGAAAGAGAGAGAGAGAGAAACAGCATGAGAGGGGACAGGGTAAGAGGGAGAAGCAGGCTCCCTGCTGAGGCGGGAGCCCGATGTGGGACTCGATCCCAGGACTCTCGGATCATGACCTGAGCCGGAGGCAGTCGCTTAACCAACTGAGCCACCCAGGTGCCCCGTCTCTTCATTTATTGAGATATTATTTGATTTCTCTCAGCAAAGTTTTGAAGTTTTCAGTATGTAAGTCTTGTACTTCTTTTGTTAAATATGTTTCTAAGTATTGTTTCTGATGTTATGATGAAAGTGAAAAATTATTTTTGGTTTTTCGTTGCTAGTATATAGAGATACAGTTGATTTTTGAACATTGAACTTATATCCTCTGCCTTTGCTGAACTTGTTTATTAGTTCTAGGAGTTTTTTTGTGGGTTCCTTAGGATTTTCTGCATACAGGATCATGTTGTCTGTGAGTAAAGAGTTTTATTTCTTCCTTTTTCATCTGAACACCCTTAATTTGTTTCCATATCTTTCCTTCCTTCTCCTGATGCACTGGCTAGAACCTCTAGTACAGTGTTGAATAGTGAGAGCAGACATCCTTGCTTTCTCCCTAGTCTAACGAGAAAAGCATTCAGACTTTCACCATTAAGTATGATGCTATTTGTAGGCAGGTGCTGTAGGAAAAGGAAGGAGAAGACAAAGATTTGAGAAGTATTTAAGAGTTAGAATGAACAGGACTTAGCAACTAATTATATACAGGATATAATTTGTACGTTTGTGGGAGATTCTGGCTTTATTTTTATGAAGTAGGGTGGAATTGAAGATAAATTTATCTCCTTTTGGGAAGATTGACTTTTTATAGTAAAAGGTTTTCTCCCCCTCTCAGTTTTTATTTTAGTTGCCAATTTCAGATCAGTGTTAATTTTTCAAATGCTAAATTAAAAATTTTTTTTTTTCTGTAGTTATAAGTTAATATGTTCCATGAAGTTGGGAACAATGTTATCACCATGTTTTTGTTGAGGAAATTGAGATATGGTAGAATGCTATAGATAGAGTGATGGAGACATCCACGTCTCTTTCATACAGTGCTCTCTAAATCTTTGATTTAAATGTTATTCCAGAATTGTGTCAGATGGGATACATGAGTCATCGACATCTTTTTTTCTTTATCCTCCCCAAAAAGGAATTATGTCTTAAATGTTAAGTGTATTATATAGAAGGACTGTTTCTGTGCTTTGGTTTCACAAATCAACCTTTCTTTGTTTTTTTTTCTTAGGCCTTTAGTGGCTTCTGGCCCACTGTGAACCTAAATTCTTAAAGAATTTAACACAGGCTAACTGACAAGTGACAGGGACTCAGAAGGGAGTTTTATTTAGCCATCCTGAAAGATAGGAAACAGATCATAACAGTGGTGGTGGTTGTAATTACAGTGTTCCTATTAATATGTTAAGTGTATACACTAGACATTTTCACTGAGTATCTTTAGCTGACCTCATAGGCTAGGTTTTCAAGAACAGAGAGCTCATTAATATGAACTGTAGCTAGAATCATTTACCTTTGGAAACTTGCTTCCAAGGAAAGAGACCTTAGGAGTTTTATGGATCTGAATTCAAACCCTGCCTCTCTATCTTTCATAAGCTTGTGAAAGTTACTTTATTTTTGAAGTTTATCTAAAAATATGTGTTTTTTCTGACTATAACGTAATATATGGTGCTGTAGAAAATTTGGAATACAAAAGGCCCAAAAGATTTCTTTTTCTTTTCATGCATAATTCTAGATTTAGAGAAAATTCTCTCATGGAGCTTGCATTCCAGTGATAATCTTTACAAATCTAGAAATAGCCTAAATGTCTACCAATAGAGATTGCTGGTTAAATATGTTCTGGTTCACCCATATCCTAAACTCTGTAGCAGATAGAAAGCCGGAGAGCAGTGTTTAAGAGTGGGGGCTCTATGTTCAGATCTTGGTTCTATTCCTTATTAGTTTTGTGACCTTAACCTCTTGATACTTAAATATCCTACTATAATGCCTACTTCACAGAGGTTTTCTGAGGATTAAATGGGGTATAACAAGTCTAACACATTATACAGTATCTGGCATATAAGTTGTAAATGCTTGATAAATATTGTTAGAGTATTATTAATTTTATGTGCTGATATGGAATGATTCCCAAGATATATTAAGTGTATAATGTAAGGTATCAAGAAAAGTTTTTTTTGTTGTTGTATGATGTCATATGTGGACATTAAAAAGTAGACACATATTTTTCTTGAAGGATACCTGATAAAATATTAAGTGGTTACATTTGGGAAATAGGATTGGGGATTGGATGGCGGTAGAGAGATGTGCCGTTTGTTTTTACCTCTTTGTGAGGTTTGAGTTTTTTAATGCCAGGTATATATTCCTTTTGTTTACTTTTTGTGTGTCATCCTCGCGCAGGGGCCATGCTAATCTTCTCTGTATCGTTCCAATTTTAGTATATGTGCTGCCGAAGCGAGCACTCCTTTTGTTTACTTTTTAAAAGATGTCTTCCTGGGGCGCCTGGCTGGCTCAGTCAGTAGAGCATGTGACTCTTGATCTCAGGGTTGTGAGTTCAAGCCCCACATTGAGTGTGGAGTCTACTTTAAAAAAAAAAAAAAAGGATGTCTTCCTTTATAGATTTATTTTCTTTGTCTTTTCTCTATGTTGGAAAATCTTATTTCCTCTGCTACTTGTAATAACTGTATTTACATAATTGTGGAGTTTGAACATAGTTCTGGAACCAGCCCTTTGCAGAGAGGTTAAAGTCATATTAGAGACTGCTTTGAGATAAGTAAACATATCATATATCTTGTTTAAAAGGAGTTTCATGTATAATAGCAGAGCATTGTGTTTCCCTGTTTCACTTAATAAATGGGATAATGATGTCAGCAAGGCTCTTACAGAAACGGTTATATATTTAGAATTCTTCTGTGGATTCAGAGTTTTCCCCTCAGCAAATATTTACCTATTTGACAGTAATGGATAAAAAGGCATACTTCCTTGTCCTTTCCCAATCAATTAGAAACAATGGTACTTAACAGATTAGTTTACTCTGAAAGACATTTGGAAGATTCATATACTGAGTAGTCTCTAAATTCATTCTTCTGCCCTATCTCCTTTTCTCTCTCTGCACTCGTATGCCTGTGTCTCCGTTTCTTTCTCTCTCTCCATTGTCTCTAGACAGAGGATGTAAAGATTAATGGGGTGCAGTCCCTGTCCTTAAGAAGCTCACATCAGGGGGCGCCTGGGTGGCTCAGTCATTGAGCATCTGCCTCCGGCTCCGGTCATGGTCCCAGGGTCCTGGGATCGAGTCTCGCATTGGCCTCCCTGCTCGGCGGGAAGCCTGCTTCTCCCTCTCCCACTCCCCCTGCTTGTGTTCCCTCTCTCGCTGTGTCTCTCTGTCAAATAAATAAATAAAATCTTAAAAAAAAGAAAAAAAGCTCACATAAGTTGTTCCATTTGGTATTCTTTCTGAACTACTTTTTGGGGCAGTGGGGGAGAATTATGAATTTCTCTCTATTCCCATTTTTTCAGTTCAGCTTTGAAAACATTTATTAAGTACTCAGGATGTGCCAGGCACTCTGGTAGAGGGTACACAGGTAAATGAAGTCCCCCCTTGCATTGCTTGGTTTCTTTCAAGGAGATAGGTAAGTAGATTTCAAAACAATTTGATAGATGCTATGTCTATGATATTGTTTGGTTATCACAGTGAGATAGTTTTTGGTAGAAAAGTGCCACCAGATTGAGTTAAAGAATATACATTTTCTTTAATGGCAGAAATTAACCTGCTTTGAGACATTTATACAAAATAAGAGCCAGCATAGCGTACTCCAGAAGTGAAGTTTCCTTGTCCTCCCTAATTCCTTAAGGAGGTTCAGAGGTGCCTCTGAAGTGTGAGAAAGTGCCAGACCTGAGAAGCCAAGTTCTTGATCCTTCACTGTTCCTTTTTTTCCTTCCACCATACTTTTTTTTTTTTTTAAGATTTTATTTATTTGACAGAGAGATAGAGAGAGAGAACAAGTAGGCAGAGAGGCAGGCAGAGGGAGAAGGGAGAAGCAGGCTCCCCGCTGAGCAAGGAGCCCGATGCGAGGCTCGATCCCAGGACCCTGGGATCATGACCTGAGCTGAAGGCAGCCGCTTAACCGACTGAGCCACCCAGGCGCCCCCCACCATACTTTTTATATTAGAGGGTTGCATTGGTATTCCAGAAGAACCTGCTTTGCAATTTATGTGCTTATATCAAAGAGAATGTTTACAAACATAGAGCTTTCCTAGTGCTGAAATCAGTCTCCCTGTTAGCAAGGCCAGGTTCTTAGTCCAAGGTGAAAAGCAGTCATCGGGCTAGTGGGCTGCCTGTCTAAATGAGCCCCTTAGTAACTCTGTTTCCTTGAATGTATATGGATACATATGATTACTTTGAAAGCACAGAGGAGGAGAAGCTAACCTGAGTGGAACAGAACAGAAATAATCAGGCAGGGCTTTATGGAGGACACGATATACTTCTTGAAGAGTACTTGCCCCGTCTGTACTCCATAATTAGTTTGCTAGTTTTGTACATTAAGGTAGAGTAATAATAACTGAAGAGTTTAAAGCTAAGTTACCAACATCATTTGCATCTCTAAAAATATAAGGACATTTCCTGCATTACTATAATACTGTTTTCACACATTAAAAAAACAGTAATTCTTAATAATGTAATACCTGTCCATGTTCAAATTGCTCATTATTCTCAGAAATGTCTTTTGTAGCTGGTTTGTTCGAACCAGGATCCAATTAGGAACCATTCATTACAGTTAGTTATATCTCTTAAGTTTATTTTTCCTTCTTTTAAATAGACTATACTTTTTTTTTTTATGCTAAAACTTAGCCCACTGTCTTTACTTATTTATTTACCATGACACTGATTTGTTGAAGAGACTTGCAGTACAGAATGACCTGCCTTCTGGTTTTTGTCTGATTGCTTCCTTTGGCACCAGCTTGTTCAGCCTGTTCTAGTGTTCTCTGTATTTCCTGTTAACTGGATGTTAGATGTACAGTTTGATTCAATTCAGGTTAAACATTTTTGGCACAGATACTTAGTAGGTAACACAGTGTTGCATTTCTTTAATCTATTGTTTTTGTTTTTTCCTGGTAAATTATTGATTTATTCAATGTCATTGCTACTCCTAGTAAAGCCTTTATTTGCAGGAGGTCAGCATCTGTATTAGATGGTAATGAATATTTTTAAAAAATTACAAATAGAACCTGGCATTATATCTAAGGTGAATACTTTTGATACTTGATATGTGTGTTTATATACACACACATCACACACATATATACCTACATACACACAGACACATTCATACAAACACAATAGATTACATATATACTGGATTGTGATGTAAACCTTATTTTGTACTCTGTGTCCTATTCAGAAAAGTTTGATGATCATTAGTCTAGAGGAACTGAGTCATTGTTTGTGAGCTGTGCTATATCTCTGCACTCCTTGGAGTGAGAATACCTCATCAAGGTAAATTCCTGTCTACTGGCATGGATAACTATTTACTGTTTCACATATTGGGGAAACCATGTGTGATAACAGAAACAAACAAACCAGCAGCTGCCATCATACCAAACTACATACTGTATCTTGGTTAAGGTCCTTAAATATACTCCTTTGAGTTTCCTAATTCATCCCAGGAAGGATTCAGGGCACTCCATTTTTTTTTTTTTTTTTTTAAATTTGATTCTTTTTTTTTTTTTTTTTTAGATTTTATTTATTTATTTGAGAGAGAGAGAGAATGAGAGACAGAGAGCATGAGAGGGAGGAGGGTCAGAGGGAGAAGCAGACTCCCTGCCGAGCAGGGAGCCCGATGCGGGACTCGATCCCGGGACTCCAGGATCACGACCTGAGCCGAAGGCAGTCGCCCAACCAACTGAGCCACCCAGGCGCCCCCAGGGCACTCCATTTTTATGTTGTTACTTGCAAACACTTTTGCTTTGCTAGTTCTTGTATTAGATCTTCATACACTTGTGAGAAGAGGTCCTTTTCAGATTTTGTTCTGTCTAGGTAAACAGTTTCCCACCTGATGTCTTCATTTCTTCTCTGTGCTTTAGATACATGGGCCACATGTGGCCATCAAAGTACCCTGGGGGGTCTGGAGGCTTGTAGACCTTTATACTCCTCCTCCTTTTATATTCTTCGTATGGATTGGTCAGAAAGTAGCTTCTGTTCCATAGAGTGTCAAGGGGCTTATAGTTAAAGAGAAGGAAGCCTTTGATCATTAATATGGGAATTTCTCAGCATTTCCAGAGTCTGTTGATAGCAGTGAGTGTCTTGGGCTTTTTGTCCATCAGGAAATGGTGGATATCATTTTTTCCATGTTAAGTGCTTCAAGCACGTCATACTGCAGAAATCCATCTGTATTTGTCTGTCTCTCAGACTGTGGCTTAAAGAAATCATCCTGGGATATGATGCTGCAGTTTGGAAGGTATTTCTGCAGATTCTTAGCCAGTGTTGTCTTCCTGCCATTTGTCACAGTACTAATTCCAATGACAAATGTTTTCATAGTTAGCTTAGAAAATCATGTCTTCCTAAAAGTTTCCAGGTGCCAGTTCGAGTCCTCCCAAGCAAAGCAGCAGAAGCCCATAGTCCCTCCTTCCACACCCCTACCGGGTCATAGGTGGCCCATGTCTAATCTGTTGTTTTCTTTATTTTGCTTCTCTTTATCTTTAATGCCAATGGTAGAACTGTGATTCCACCCATCAGTTACCAATCTTGGGCTTGGATAGTCACAACACTGGAGTATCAGCTGTTCTTTTCCTTTTTCCTTTGGGGATTTTTAGCCAGCCCTTTTTTGCCTTGTCTCTGATGTATTCTCTTACCTGGTATATTCCATGGTATATCCTCTTACCCTTCACTTCTTCCCTGACTTTTATTTTATATATAAACAGTTACAGTTCCAAGAGATCTTATTTCTTCTATTGGTCCCATGGAGAATGAGTAGAGATGAAAGAGGCCCAGGTTGGTCATTCTGGATATCATGGGTTAGATGGGGCATCTGAAAGTGGGAAGAGGTTAGAGGAAAGATTAAATACAACATAATTTCCCTCAGGATGTGAGTCCTTTATTGGTTATTTCCAGTGTCCTATGGTGAATGGCCTTAGTGTTTTCTTTTGTGAAAATTGTAATGCATGTTGACATAATGAGGGAGCTTGTGGAAATGGAGAGAGTTGATCAGGAGACAAATAGGTCAAGTATTCAATCAGTTCTTTTGAGAGGGGAAGAAGGTATTCCCTTATAATTTAGGAGCATAAGTAACTATGGAATTTTTGACCTATTCTTTCTACTTTGCAGTTAATATATTTTTTAAAGATTTTATTTATTTGACAGAGAGCACGTGAGTGCATGCATAAGCAGGGGGAGTGGAGGAGGTAGAGGGAGAAGCAGGCTCCCTGCGGGGCTTGATCCCAGGACTCTGAGATCACGACCTGAGCCGAAGGCAGACACCCAACCGACTGAGCCACCCAGGTGCCCCTGTAGTTAATATTAGTAGCTTATTAGAAGTAAAAAAGGACTTCCCTGTATTTCCCTACAGTAGAGCTATCACTAGGAGTAGGAAAAATTATTATTATATTATTATTATTATTTTTAAAGATTTTATTTATTTGAGAGAGAGAGAGAGCACGCACAAGTGGTGAGGAGAGGCAGAGGGAGAAGGAGAAGCAGACTAATTCCAATGACAAATGTTTTCATAATTAGCTTTGAAAATCATGTCTTCCTAAAGTAGGTAAAGGGAGGTAGATGCCAGGCTCCATCCCAGGACCCTGGGATCATGACCTGAGCTGAAGGCAGAAGCTTAACTGACTGAGCCACCCAGGTACCCCAGAGTAGGAAAAATTATTATGGGAAAAAGCAGTCTACGGTAGGCCCCCATTATCCACAGTTTCACTTTCTGTGATCAGCCTCAGTCAGGGAACAGATGCTCCTCCTTCTGAGGATTCAGCATCTCTCTTCTCAGTAGGAGCCTAACGCCGCGTCCCAGTGCCTAAGTCATTCCCCTCACTTCATCCCATCACATAGGCATTTAATCTCACATCATCACAAGAAGGGTGAAGATAATATAGTAAGATATTTTGAGAGACCACATTCACATAACTTTTATGACGATATATTGTTACAGTTGCTCTGTTATTGTTGTTAATCTCTTACTTTGCCTCATTTGTAAATTAGACTTTGTCATAGGTATGTACATACAGGGAAAAGCATATAGATAGGGTTCGGTAAAATGCACAGTTTCAGGCGTCCACTGGGGGTCTTGGAACTATTTCCCATGAGTAAGGAAGGACTACTGTCTAGTAAAGGATTTTAACTGATATCAGGAACTATATTCGTCATATTTTTTGTCTTGCATACTTTGGACCATAATATGGTTAAGAGTATTATTTTTCATTTGGGAAAATTTCCTCACTACCATTCTATGAAATCTTCTCATATAGAGAGGGTCTCAGTGTAAATACATCCCTTGTTTAGGTTATATTTTTATTGCTATTATAGCCCATTTTAGAAATGGTTTTTATTCTCAAATTATTACTAATTTTCTTTTTTTGGGAAATTATGTAATGTAGAAATAAGACAAATATTTGTAGCATGGGGATTATCTTTTGTATATCTCTGTTAGTCAAGAAAGAATCATCTCTTTTTTCAGGTAATCATATTTCATTTATTTTAAGTTTCACTGCTTAACATCTTCTGAAATCAGGGTATGTCTTCCAATTAATTGATGGTATGGTGGTTAATTGGCAAGGTTTTTCTTTCTTAGCTATACATGAAGTAATGGCAGGTCTTAATAATTAGTGACATCTTGAATTTGATGAAATTCAGATAACTCATGGTTTAGCCCAGAAACAGTGAGGTAGTGCTGAGGTTGATAGACTGAGTTGAGTAGCACTGAGGAAGAGACGCATAAAGAGACATAGAATACTGATTCTATGTCTGTCTGTGAAAAAGCTTTTTCATATTCTCATCTAAGTCTTGACAAAAGGATCAGGAGATTTTAAGGCCTTTAAACTTTAAACACAATAAAGAACACACAATATGTAGGCTTCATTAAAAGACCCAAGGGGAGGGGCACCTGGGTGGCTCAGTCGGTTAAGTGTCTGACTTCGGCTCAGGTTGTGATCCTGGAGTCCCAGGATAAAGCCCCGCATTGGGCTCCTTGCTCAGGGGGGAGTCTGCTTCTCTCTCTCCCTCTGCTCCTGCTCTCTTGCTCACTCATTCTCTGTCTCAAATAAGTAAAATCTTTAAAAAAATGAATGAATGAATAAATAAATAAAAGGCCTAAGGGGAATTCTAAACTGAAATGAACTTCCTTGTCTTTTCACATCTGGTGGAAAGTGGAAAGTACAGAGAGTTCCTTTACACGTTTCCCCAGCAGATTTCCTTTATTTTTATTTTATTTATTTATTCATTAAAGATTTTATTTATTTATTTGACAGAGAGAAAGAGAGAGAGTGCACACACACACAGGCAGGGGGAGTGGCAGAGGCAGAGGGAGAAGCAGGCTCCCCGCTGAGCAGGGAGCCTGATGTGGGGCTCCATCCCAGGACCTTGGGATCATGAGCTGAGCCGAAGGCAGATGCTTAACCAACTGAGCCACCCAGGCGCCCCAAGTTTCCCTTATTTAAAAAAAATTTTTTTTATTTTTATTTTTTTTTAAGATTTTATTTATTTGACAGAGAGACACAGCGAGAGAGGGAACACAAGCAGGGGGAGTGGGAGAGGGAGAAGCAGGCTTCCCGCCGAGCAGGGAGCCTGATGCGGGGCTCGATCCCAGGACCCTGGGATCATGACCTGAGCCGAAGGCAGATGCTTCACGACTGAGCCATCCAGGCACCCCCCCCAATTTTTTTTTTTTTAATTTTAGTATTTAAGTACGCTCCACTCCCAGGGTAGAGCTCAGTGCGGGGCTTAAACTCATGACGCCGAGATTAAGACCTGAGCTGAAATCAAGAGTCGGATGCTTAATCCACTGAGCCACCCAAGGTGCCCCAAGTTTCCCTTATTGTTAATACACTGCATTAGTGCGGTACATTTTATAATTTATGAGCCAGTATGGATATATTATTATTAATGACCGTCCATGGACTACATTGGGTTTGCTCTTTGTGTTGTACCTTCTGTTAGTTTTGACAGATGCATGAGGACATCTGTTTACATTATAGAATCATGCAGAGTAATTTCACTGCCCTTTAAATCCCCTGTGTACTACTTTCTTAGCCCTTCCTTCTCCCCCTCCAGCCCTGGCAATCCCTGGTTGTTGTTTTTTTTAATTGTCTCCATAGTTTTGCCTTTTCCAGAATGTCATATAGTTGGAATCGTACAGTACACAGGCTTTTCAGATTGGCTTGTTTCACTTGCAAGATTCTTTTAAGGTTCTTCCATGTCTTTTGTGGCTTGATAACATATTTCTTTTTATTGCTGAATAATATTGCATTGTATGGATGTGCTGCAGTTTGTATATCCATTTACCTATTGAAGGATGAACTTCTAGGTTTCAGCAATTATGAAGAACAAATTAGCCTTTTATAAAACACAGAAATGGTCTAAAGTACCTCAAATCACCCATTAAAAAAAGTTGAGCTAATTCAGTATCTTGAGACTTACTAATAACTTTTTTTTACCTTTGTATCAAAAATTTCTACTTGAGTAATAGGCTCAAAACAGGCTGAGTAAATATGTGTGGAATGGTTGAACATGAAAAAAGGAAGGAGGTATGGAAGAGAAGAAGGTGGGGGAAAAGATTGTATCATAAATCTGGATATTTTTTGGAAAATGAGATTGTTTAGAAATTCAGCTGGAGATTTGTATGGGGACCAACATGTTCAGGGCTCTGAATTCAGCCTCTGGTTTGAGAACACTGCAGAACAAAAGCATCAGGCTGGCCCAGAAATCAGGTCATTAGACCTATTTCAATTTATTTGCAGTAGAATGATTGGAGAAAGTAGGGTTTAGTTTTTGGAAAAGAGTAAAAAAAACCCAGAAGGCTAGTTTTATAAAATAAGGAAGTGGACAGTTGATGATCATAGTGTAGAGGTTAGATATTGACTACAGAAAAACAATTGCACAAAATCTATGGATAGTGGTGTTTATTTTGTGTTCTTAAGTTATAATTTCTTTTTTTATTTTTGAGTTCTTATTTCTATTTAATAAAAATGTTACTAATGTGAGGAAGTTGCTAGTTACTGGATTTGGGACTCATTGAATATTTTGCTTTATAGTTTTGTGAAATATGAGGAATATGGAGAATGATGAGGTATAAAGTCATTTGAATTTCTAAAATATTTTTGTTTTAGAAATGCCATGTAAGTAAATTTGAAATACTAGTATGCCCCCAAGGGTTAGTAACCAGCTTGAAGTGGTGGAACTTCTAAACTCTAATCCTAATTCAAATAAAGACTTAATCTGTTGTATTATGGTAATGCTTTTGTGGTTTACTTCATTTGTCAGAAAGTTCAGTAATACTGTATATTTCATAGGACTAACCAGTCACCTGTTTTGAGTGCTGCATGCTAAATATTTTAGGGAAAACAATGATGAATGAAACCACTGCCTCTGTTTATATAGAGCATACATAAAATGTGGAAAAATAACTAGGGAGGAGGAAAATGCATTAGATTATAAATGCTCTAAGAGTTTCAATGAAGGGTGGTAATTTTAGTTGGGGTGAGCCAAGACGTTTGTATGCATGTCTTGGTATTTGAGTTTAGCCTAAAAACTAGTTAAGGATTGAATTTGTGAGTATAGAAGAGAAACAGCTTTGTGGGAAGCAATTTATGTTCACTGACAAGAATTTGGGAAAGGACACGCAAGGCAGGAAAGGTGATTAGGGTCAGATTATGGAAAGCCATTAATGCCAGAGTATTAAGGCCGATTTCTATTAGTTAAGTAAAAATAGGGGATAGTTTTCTGGGACATGAATGAGGAGCTAGTGATATTAGAAAGGAAAGAGGAGTTTTTTTTTCTTCCTAATTCTTTGTTTATAAAATATTTTAGAATTTTATATCCTTAAGATATGTACATTTTAATATATATATGTATATCTGTCTTATTATAGCTTCCTGCTGTGTTGAAAGCCAAAGTATGTTTCCTGAAATGCCAGATACAAAAAAAGCCTTCTGTAAGTTGGCTGTCACTTTTGTGTCCTACATCAGCATAAAGATGTTCTACTGTAATTATAGGCAGTATTTACTCAAGTATCTTAGGAATTTATGGCCCTGTTGATACTCTGAGATTTTGTTGGTTTTTAAATGAATATTTAATATACTTAGTTTCCTTCCATTTTAAACGTGGTTGTTTTCTTTTTAAATAATATATTTACTTTCTTTGTTATAGAACTGTGGCTGCTGAAGTCAGGAAGCAGATCTCTGGACAATACAGTGGTTCTCCTCAACTGCTCAAAAACCTCAACATTGTTGGCAATATATCCCATCATACCACAGTAAGTAACATATTTAAAATCTGGGATGTTAACTGGCACATTACTGAGAAGGCTGTGAAAAAATAGTGGAAAGACGAACCAGTGGATTGGGCTCCATCACTAGTCTCATAATCTGATTTGCTGCTACCCCTCTCTTTCCTGAAATTTGAGTTGGGGAAGAGTGTTAGGAGGTGTCATACAGGTGCTGATTTCCTAGTCAACTCTGAAACTTTACATTCAGGATTTATCAACTCTGGAATTTTATGGTTAAGTCTCCCCAGATCCAAGGTGATTCATTATAGGAAAATTTAGGAATCTATTCTGGAAATAGGTACTGAAGGAAATATTAAATAATTACATAGATTTGTAGTAGTATCTGTCCCCTTTTATAGAAGGGAATATACAGTTACTGAATCATTGCCTTAGCCAGTTACTATGTCAGAGGTATAAGCGTATGTGTTCTTATTAAGGAAACTGGCATGAGGATAATCAGTTTTTAGAGAGAAAGCTCAAGCAGGGGTGGGGGCCTGGAGGGAGAGACAGAGGGAGAGAAAATCCCAAGCTGGCTCCGGCACTGGGCTCAGTCTCTTGACCCTGAGGTATGACCTGAGCCAAAATCAGGAGTCAGATGCTTAACCAACTGAGACACCCAGGTGCCCCAGGATAATCAATTTTGATAAAAAAACTGATACTTAGTAGTTATAGTAAGAATATGAATTAAAAATATACCTCCATTTGTCAAAAACTAAAAAAGTAATTAAGAGTGACGGGTAGAGTTATGTATTAACACTTTCCATTTAGGTATGAAAGGACACCAATTATTGAAAAAACATGGTATGCCAGAACATAACAGTTTGATTACCTTGTAATGAGATGTTTATAATGTTTGTATTAAAAATTTTAAAGATGGAGTTTACTTTTAACAACAGTAACATGCTGATGGGAGAAATTTTAGAATATATGGATTTCTTGGTGATTTCATTGTACATGGAGATGATCCTTTTAATACCCTCTCAGAGTCTTGAACTCCTTTTCTGTACTGATATTCTATGTCCTGTATTACACCTCAACTACTCACTTTCATAGTCATGCCCTAGATTTGGTCATTATAAATAATCGTAACCCCTCTAATCTCAGTTTTCTGTTTCTTGCTCTCTGACTGCTGCTTCTTACCTTTCTTACTCTCTTGTTCTGGTATCCTTTAAAATTTATTTTTATTTTTATTTTTAAGTAGGCTTCACACCCAGTGTGGGGCTTGAACTCATGACCCTGAGATTAAGAGTCAGTCGCATGCTGCACTGACTGAGCCAGCCGGGTGCCCCTCTTATACTGATGTCCTGACTCCAACTATCCTTCATCCCCAGAACGTAGAATCCGTGATCCTACTGACTTTTTCCTGTGCCTCACACTTTGATGTTTTCTTTTCTCTCCTTACCAAACTTAAATTATTTGATGATCGTTATAATGACTCTCTAGCATGTAACCTTGAATTCCTTAGCTTCTCCTGTCATTGGCACAACCTCAGTGCTGTTCAAAATCCAGCTCTCTGCTTCCTTCATACCTGCACTTGTGCAGCTGCGTGTGGCTGGAGAAAAACATAATCCTCTTGACTGGTCTCACTCAGTTTATGACCACTCACTCAGGAAGGCTTTCACATTTCCAGGCAAATAGTATGTTTTCCTAGTTCATTCATTTCCCCACTATTTTAGTTGGCTTATTTCATGCGTCCTACTGTTAACCCCTAATCGCTTTTTCCCATTTTTACTCCTCAGATAACTTGGCTTCATATTGTACTTGTGAAAATTGAAGCAGTCAGAAAAGAACTTGCACATACTCCTACCACCATCTGTACCCATGTAGTCTACTTGTACACCTGTGACTCTAGATGAACCACTTGTGAACAAGCGGAGGGATTAGTCAGTCCCTACTTCACTCCGTTGTTGAAATACGGTCCTTTAGTAATTCTTCCTTCTCTTTTATCACCTTTCCTCTCTATTTACCTGATCATTCCCATCAGTATACAAACATGCTGTTATTTCTCCCATTTAAAAAAATCCTTCTCTTTTGCCGTACTTTTCTGCCTGTGCCCAGCCCCCAGTATTTCTTTGCTCTTCTTTGCAACACAGTTCCTTCAAAGGATTGTCAGAGCTTGCTGACATCAATTTGTCTTCTTGTATTCTCTCTGATAAAGTACTTTTAAATTATGGGAATCTTTAAACATACACAGAAATAGAAAGACTAGTATAACCATTGATATTTTCTTACTTAATCACAATGCTGTTATCACACTTAACCAAAATTCATAGTAATTCCTTGGTATCATCTAATATCCAGTACATGTTAAATTTCCTTGATTATCTCATAAATATCTTTTTATAGTTGGTTTATTCAAATGGAGATCCACATAAAATCCACAGATAGAGTTTGGTTTTTAGATCACTTGTGTTAAAACAAAAACAAAAACAACAACTAAAGTAGTTTCTTCCTCCCCTAACTTCTAACTTTGTTTTTATGCCATTGAATTTGTTGAGAATATCAAATTAGTTGTCTTATAGAATTGCCTGCCTTGGGGAGCCTGGGTGGCTCAGTCGTTAAGCATCTGCCT
This sequence comes from Halichoerus grypus, assembly GCF_964656455.1. Classification (NCBI taxonomy): domain Eukaryota; kingdom Metazoa; phylum Chordata; class Mammalia; order Carnivora; family Phocidae; genus Halichoerus; species Halichoerus grypus. Next base: position 137,570,069 of record NC_135716.1, read on the forward strand.
TCAGCTCAGGTCATGATCCCAGGGTCTTGGGATCGAGTCCCACATCAGGCTCTCTGCTCAGTGGGGGGAGCCTGCTTCTCCCTCCGCCTGCAGCTCCCCCTGCTTGTGCCCTCTCTCTCTCACTCTCTCTCTCTCTCTGACAAATAAATAAATAAAAATCTTTAGAATTGCCTGCCTTTTGGATTTTATATTTGCTTCCCTATAGATTTGTTTCTCTAGCTCCTTCATTTCCTGTAACTGATTAGGATTCTGGTTCAACTTTTTTGAAATTTCTTCCTTGTAGACTCATTTCTCTATCATTCGTATTTCCTATAACTGATTAGATTCTGGTTTAACTTTTTTTACCAGCCTTATTGAGTTTTAATCACATACCAGACAATTCACCCATTTAATTTACAAATCAGTGGATTTAATGTATTCACAGATATATGCAACCATCCCCACAGTCAATTTAGAACATTTTGATCACCTCAAAAAGAAACTCTTCAGCTATCACCCAGCCAAAACAACCTCTATCAAATACCAGAATTTTTGATGGTGCACCAGAAAGGATTGAAAGAGATCTTAACACTAAACATGTCAGCCAAATTCCAACGGAAGGATCGTTAAAGAAAGTATTGGAACATTGCCTATGAAAGGTTCTGTAGTGCTTCACTGTTGCTTCTCATCACCCTTTAACCCTGCTAATGGCCCAGCCACACTCTTTTTTTTTTTTTTTTTAGTATTTATTTATTTGTCAGAGAGAGAGAGAGAGTGCGCACAAACAGAGGGAGAAGTAGGCTCTCCCCCAAGCAAGGAGCCTGATGCAGGACTTGATCCCAGGACCCTCAACCGACTGAGTCACCCAGGCGTCCCCCAGCCACACTCTTATAAAATCATGTTGTAATCTTTTCCCTTGGGTCAGTAAATATAGGATCTTTCCTTGGAGTCTTACAAAGTAATTTATAGTTATAATCAGCTCATCACCACATTCCAAGACTAACCCAAGCAGCTGTCTCTGATGGGCATCAGAGGGAGGGGAGATAGTTGTAGCAAAAATAAATTTGATTCTGTGATCCAAGTCTAGCTAACACCACATCTAGAAAGCGAGTGACCTGTGTGAGTTTGGGAAACAAGATCGTTTATCCTATATTTGGTGTTTTTAAGAAAGTGTCATAGCTTCCTTCCCTACCCTAAGACTACTCATGGTATGGTTGGTCATTCTTTGAGGAAAGATTAATTTTGAATTAGACATATGCAGAGACTCCCAGCTTTTGCCATTATTTTCATTGAATATTCATTTGTAACACTTTGAATCCTGAAAGGTATGCTGCCCTAGAAATAATACCTGGGCAGAGAAACATGACCTAAAAAGTTTTTTAAAAAAGTTTACTTCAATCAGTCAGTCAATCTATCTATCTATCTATCTATCTGTATTGTGGTAAAATATATATAACAAAATTTATCATTTTAACCATTTCTAAGTGTACAATTCAATGGCATTAAGTGTATTCTCAATACCACTATCCATTTCCAGAAATTTTTCATTATCTGAAACTGAAGCCCTTTAGCCATTAAACAATAACTCCCGGTTGTCCCCTCCTCCCAGTCCCCAGTAACCTCTATTCTATTTCTATTTCTATAAATTTGTCTGTTCTATGTACCTTATAATGTGCAGTCATACGATATTTGTCTTTTTGTCTCTGGCTTGTTTCACTCAGCATTTCTTCAAAGGTTCGCCCACATTAAGACTCAGTAATATACCCTTGTATGTGTATACCACATTTTGTTTATCCATTCATCTGTTGATGGACACCGGGTTGTTTTCATGTTTTGTCTGTTGGTATTGCTGCTATGAACATGAGTGTACAAGTGATCTGAGTCTTCATTTGCAATTTTTGGGTAGAATACCTAGAGGTGGAGTTAGTAGATCATTTGGTAATTCTGTTTTTTTGTATGATTTTTTGGGAACATTCAAAAGGCTTCCGATTTCTTTATATACTCTCCTACACTTATTTTCCATTTTTTTATAATAGCCATCATAATGGGTGTGAAGTAGTATCTATGTTTTTGATTTGCATTTCCTTCATCCCACAAATTTTATGTTATATTTTCATTTAGTTCAACGTATTTTTTAAATTTCACTTTTCAGACTTCTGTAATTCATGACTTACTTGGAAGTGTATTTAGTTTCTAAGTGTTTGGAGATTTTCCTTTATCTTTCTGTTGCTAATTTCTAATTTGATTGCATTATGGTCAGAGAACACACTCTGATTCCTTTAAAATTGTTGAGGTTGGTTTTATGGCTCAGGATATGGTTTGTCTTAGTATATGCTTTTGCTGCTTTTGAAAAGTATATTTATTCTGTTGCTATTGGGTGGAGTGTTCTATAAATGTCAGTTAAATCCTGTTGGTTGATGGTGCTGTTGAGTTTTACCATATCCTTGTTGGTTTTCTGTCCAATTGTCTATCAGTTGTTGAGAGAGATGTCTTGAAGTCTCCAGTTTTAATTGTAGATATGTCTTATTTTTCCTTTCAGTTCTATTAATTTTTGCTTCACATAATTTATAGTTGTTGTTTAGTACATACACCTTTAAGATTGCTGTGTCTTCTTGTTGGATCATAGCTGTTATCATTAGGTAATGTCCCTTTTTATCTAGTACTTGTCTTTGCTCTGAGGTCTACTTTATCTGATTTTAATATAGCCACTTCAGAATTCTTTTGATTAATGTATGCATGGTATATCTTTATCCATTCTTCTGTTTTCAACCTCCTTATATTGTCTTATTTGAAGTGAATTTTTTGTACACCATACAGGTAGGTCATACTTTTAAACTCATTCTGCTATTCTCTTATCTTTTAATTGGCGTATGTAGACCATTTACATTTAATGTTACTATTGTTTTCTTTTTTAATGTTTTATTTATTTATTCATGAGAGTCAGAGAGAGAGAGGCAGAGGCAGAGGCAGAGGAAGAAGCAGGCTCCCCGCCTAGCAGGGAGCCCGATGCGGGACTCGATCCCAGGACTCTGGGATCATGACCTGAGCCGAAGGCAGACGCTTAACCATCTGAGCCACCCAGGCACCCCAATGTTACTACTGTTTTGCTGGGGCTTTAGTCTGCCATTTTATTTTTTGTTTGTTCGCTCTGTTTTTTTTTATTTTTTTTTTATTTTTATTTTTTTAAAGATTTTATTTATTTATTTGAGAGAGAGAGAATGAGAGACAGAGAGCATGAGAGGGAGGAGGGTCAGAGGGAGAAGCAGACTCCCTGCTGAGCAGGGATCCCGATGCGGGACTCGATCCCGGGATTCCGGGATCATGACCTGAGCCGAAGGCAGTCGCTCAACCAACTGAGCCACCCAGGCGCCCTGCTCTGTTTTTTTTTTAAATTAATTAATTTATTTGAGAGAGAGTGAGAGCGAGAGAGATTATAGAGGGAGAAGCAGACTCACTGCTAAGCAGGGAGCCTGATGTGGGGCTTGATCCCAGTACCCTGAGATCATGACCTGAGCCAAAGGCAGACGCTTAACTAACTGAGCCACCCAGGTGCCCCTGTTTTTTGTTTTTCTGTTTTCTTTTTCCTATCTTGTGTGAATTATCTGAACATTTTTTAGAATTCCATTTTAATTTATCTACAGTCTTGTTGAGTGCATATCTTTGTACAGCCTTTTTAGTGGTTGCTTAGGGATTATATTTACATAATTTATCACAAAACTAGTGTTGACATTTTAACAGTTTGAGTGAAGTCTAGAAATTTTATGTACCCTTCCATCTCTTTACCCTTTATTGTATTATATATAGACCTCCCCAGATACTATCCCAGCAGTAAGAGGAAGAAATGCCTTGTTATTACTGAATGAGTAGATGTCCCTGTGTGGTCTCCACTGACACTGTGGAGGTGGGAGGCTCATACCTCCTAGTAGATATGAAAATCCCGGTTACCTACTCTGACTTCTTTTTTTTTTTTTTTTTAAGATTTTATTTATTTGACAGAGACAGCGAGAGAGGGAATACAAACAGGGGGAGTGGGAGAGGGAGAAGCAGGCTTCCCACCAAGTAGGGAGCCTGATGTGGGGCTCGATCCCAGGACCCTGGGATCATGACCTGAGCCGGAGGCAGACGCTTAATGACTGAGCCACCCAGGCGTCCTCCTACTCTGACTTTTTTGATTCCATGCTTGGTGGGGAGTGTTGGATGCCTTGTTACAGCTTTGTGAGGGTGAAGTTTAGCTTTCCACTTGGCTTTGCTTGTGTAGATATGGGTGGGTCCACAGTTTTTCTTATAGTGTTTGGCTGAAGTAGAATGGTTATTGTCTAAAACCTTTCTGTTTTGCTGGGATGCCTGGGTGGCTCAGTCAGTTAGGCGTCTGCCTTTGGCTTGGGTTGTGGACCCGAGGGACTGAGCCCCGCATTGGGCTCCCTGCTCAGTGAGGAGCCTGCTTCAATCAATCCAATCACTCAATCTCTTCTATTCTGCTATGCTGCCTAAATAAATAAATAAAAACTCTTCTATTTTGCTGTGCTGCCCCTCTCTTGGTCCTTTGGCTGGGGAGAACAGAATTTTGTTGGGGTTCCCCCCCCAGCCCACCCCATGGTGTGTCTGGTTTGTGAGCTTTCCTAGCTCCAAGCATGGAGTATATAAGGCAAAAAGAAATTTTAGCTAACTCCCTGTTGTACCATTTCTTGAGTCCCGAGGTCCCTGGTGATTTGCCTTTTTCTCTACCTTTTTGAGTCTTCTGATGTTTATTTTATATAGACTGTCCAGCATTTATAGTTGTAATTAGTGGGAAGAATAGGGAAAATATGTCTTCTTCCTGGAAATGGAAGTACGTCCTAGTGACTTTTAACGTTGAACACTTTTTTACGTGCTAACTGGCCATTCCTGTGTCTTCCTTTGTGAATGTCTTGTCAACTTTACCCCCCCATTTGAGAGGGTGGTTTGTCCTGTTATTATTGAGATGTAAGACTTATTTATATATTCTTGTTAAGTATGTTTTGTGAATATTTCCTTTTACTGTGGCCTTCTTAACTATCTTTTGATATGTCAGATTTTTCTCTTATAATTATTTCTGTGTCTAAGAAACCTTTGCCTGCTCCCAAATCATGAAGATGTTCTCCTATGTTTCCATCTAGCAGTTTTATGGTTTTAGTATTTGTATTTGTGTCCATGATTCATCTCAATTTAAATTTTGTGTATGTTGTAGTGTAAGGATTGAGATTCATTCCCCCCCAGTATAGATATCCTGTTTTTTCAGCAATTATGGTTGAAGAATATTCTGTTTCCCTATGGAATTGCTTCTTTCCCTGTATTAAGAACAGGGATACTATATGATGTATAAACTATACATCATGATAGTATATGATATACTTGAGAGAATAGGTAAGATAGAATGCTTATGAGAGAAAAACCAGGAATTATAGAGCTTGAAGACCCATTTTTAAATTTTGTACTGTCTTTAGTGGCTATTTCATTTTCAGGAGTTGTTTGAGTTCTTTGAGCACAAATGCCCTTATTTGTAGAACTGAAATATTAACTTTCTCTAACTTACAGGGTTTGGGAGAGGTTTTGAATGAGAAGAACACTCAAATGAGTGTTTGTGATGTGCTAGTCATTATTTTACTTAACTATCTATAAAATGTTGCTTTACCTGTTGGGGGTTGTTCAGTTCAAAGCATCATAGATTAAAGCACCTTCTATTTTGTAACACGTACCTGCAAGTCTCAGTGTTTTTACCCAGTTGACATCTTGAGAAATTGCATGTTCTTATTTTCATTGGTCCACAACTGTACATTTGTTATATAATTCTTCACAGTTTTGCTTAATATTTTTTCTCATGTTAGTAAGAAGTAAGGTATCTTATTAAAATGTATAATTTCAGCTTGGCTAAGGAATTCTGTGAATATTCTATTACTGCTAATAGATACTTTTAATAGACTTTGTGTATTACTTTCCTGTGGCTGCTGGAACAAATTATCACAAACTGTGTGGCTTAAAACAACAGGAATTTATTCTCTCACAGTGCTGGAGTCCAGAGTCTGATATCAGTGGGCAGAAGTCAAGGTTTTGGTGAGGTTACACTCCCTTCAGAGACTCCTTTCAGAATCAGTTCCTTGCCTTGTCCAGATCTGGTGGCTGCTTGAGGCCGTATCAGTTCTGTCTTTAAGGCCAGAATCTTTAAATTTCTCTTTGCTATGTCTTCATATGGCTTTATCCTCTGGTGCCCCAAATTCCCTATGTCTCCATATGAGGATATATATGATTGTACTTGCACTTAGGACCCACTCATATAATCCAGGATAATGTCCCCATTTTAAGATCCTTAATCATATCTTCAAATACTCTTTTATTTGTATTTATTTGTTTATTTTGCCATATAAGGTCCATGGGTTAGGATGTGGAGATCTTTGGAGGGCCATTTTCAGCCTACTACAGACTGGTTATATATTTTTACTAGAATAATCAACAGTAAGAACAAATAAAGTAAAAGCGCTCCTTATAAACTTAGCAGTGACAATTCCAAAGATATAAAAAAGAAAAAAAGAATCCTTCCAATGAGCATGTTGTCATCGTAAAGTATTCTAAAACTGTTAATTATCATTACTGATTTTATGTGAGGAGAATGGACAAAGTCTAAGCGAGAAGATTAAAGTATTGACCCAAAAGTATAAACAAGTATAAGAAGGCCAACACCGGGGCGCCTGGGTGGCTCAGACGGTTAAGCGTCTGCCTTTGGCTCAGGTCATGATTCCAGGGTCCTGGGATCAAGCCCCACATCGGGCTCCCTGCAGGGAGCCCGCTTCTCCCTCTCCCTCTGCCTGCTGTTTCCCCTGCTTGCACACACTCTCTCTCTCTGTCAAAAATAAATAAAATATTAAAAAAAAAAACAAAACAGAAGGCCACCACCTTGTTTCTTTAGTGCATCTGGCTGAATCGCTGCTGACATTTTAGAAATAACTAGGTTAAAAACATGTATTTTTAAAAACAATAAATTTCCTTTGCTTAAAGTTTTAAAATTTTTATATCCACCTCTCCCTTTCTACCTACCTCTCATACCCACCCCTCTTTATAAAGGTGCCCCTTACTGAAGCAGTGGACCCAGTGGATTTGGAAGAATACCTCATTACTCATCCTTTAGCTGTGGATTCTGGGCCTTTAAGAGATTTGATTGAGTTCCCTCCAGATGATATCGAAGTTGTTTATAGTCCTAGGGACTGCAGAACCCTGGTGTCAGCTGTACCTGAAGAAAGGTAAGGCGACATTTACATATTTTTGATTTAAGTTTAACTATGGAAAGGCTACCTTCCTTGATTCTGTTTAGATACTATTTCTTATGGTAGTATTGTTTCCTATTATATGAACAAGAACTGAAGCAACCAAATTCACAAACATCAGTGCTTTCCTTACTAAATTACAAATTTATTTTCTTTTTTAAACTAGTGAAATGGATCCACATGTTAGAGATTGTATAAGAAGTTATACAGAGGACTGGGCAGTCGTGATCAGAAAGTAAGTCATAGGTTTATTATAACATTAAGAAATGCTGAGTAGAATCTATAAATGGATTAAGGTAGATTAATAATAAGTATGAGACCTGAACATTCATTTAAAAAAATAGCTGAAGAAACAAAAGAAGGACCTTTTTTATGTAGATATTTTCTCCTTAGGAGTTCTGCAATTACTGTGGCCTACATCACTTAACTTTCTGTATAAAATAATAGGTTTATCAGTAGTATTTCTATATTATCATAGATGATTAATAACTAATAATATGTAATTATAATAATTTATGGTCTAACTCTTCTGGGAAATCATGGATAGGTATTGATGAATAATTTGCATTTCTCAAAAAGAATCCAGTTTATTGAAACTTAAATGATTAAGTTAAATTGAATAGCCAGCTTTCCAGATCAAGCTGTTTGAAAGGTCCCCACCCTTTATTAACTAACTAAATATTTATAGGTCCTTGACCAGTATATCGAATCAGGTAAATATTTTTAAAAAATAATGTTTTGTTCTACCACAAAATTTCTTTTCTTTCTTTTTTTTTTTAAGATTTTATTCATTTGAGACACAGATACAGAGAGAGAGAGAGCATGAGCAGGGGGAGGGGCAGAGGGAGAGGGAGAAGCAGGCTCCCCGCTGAGCCAGGAGCCCGATATGGGACTCGATCCCAGGACCCTGGGATCATGACCTGAGCCGAAGGCAGACACTTAACCATCTGAGCCACCCAGGCGCCCCACAAAATTTATTTTTCTAATGGATGGTGTTTGAGATATCAAATCAGGTTAAGAAAAAAAAGTTAAGTTTCCTTTGCTAATTTTAATTTGCATAATGAAGAGTCTTCATCCTGAAAATTCTTAGCCTTATTTTATTTTTCTAAAGGAAAAATAAATGTCCGAAGTAGGGGAGAATTCTGTTATGACATAGTTTTCAGAAACTGAAGTTATCTGTGCTAAATTGTACTTGCAATGGTCTTGTATCCTTGGCTTATTGTTTTGCCCCTATGGTTGCTGTCTTATTTCACTGGGTTTAATATTGTGCTAAGCATCACTTGGGGATACTGCTGACATGCTTTTTAGTTTTAGTGTGACCTAATAAAAGCACAGTCTGCTACCCTTTATAAAGAAGAGCTGTTTTTATGAACTTACCATTTTGATAAGTATTCCAATAGGTAGATTTTAGACACTACTGAAGAAAACTGTCCCTCTGTTGGGTAACTCAGAAGTCTTTATCTCTATACATGTATGTTGGAAACTTCTAATTAGAAATCTTAATATAAAGAGATTAGTTGTAAAACATTAATCTCAGAATCATGGAGTTTGCTACTTAACTCTCATTATGGGGTTGCTGACCTTGGTTTAGGCAAGAGGGTAAGGTAGTTAATATTTTTGGGTACTTACTGTGTATCGAGCATTTTATTGAGCACTTGACACTCATCTCAGTTCCATCTTAAAGTTCCAACAGATGACATAGCTCAGGCTCAGAGCAGTTAAATAATGTCTTTGAGGTCCCACAGCCAGAAAGTGGGATAGCCTGGATTAGAACCTAGGGACATCGGGTTCTAATGCTTAAATTTTTTCTGTTACATCAGATATTATTTTGTTTATTATGTGTAGTAGTAAATGACAAAAGGGGCACTTTTGTTGGGCTACAGGTTTTAAAGTATCCCTGGAAGATAGAAGATAGGGTGCGATTGGAACATAAGAGAAAACCACAGTACAGAATAATCTAAGGAGAAGATATATGTAAAAACCTCAGTAGGGTTGTAAGCTCAGAAGTAGTAAATTCAGGCAATGGAAGGGGGGCCTGGGGTACTGTTGGACATTTGGTTACTTTGACCCCTGTACCATGTTTGCACAGGAGTGCCTGCAGAGAGATCTGTGTCTTTTTTTAGAGCAGTGATTTTGGGGGCTTGAGCTGATAATATAGTGCTCAGGGTGGGCATGCCTTGGAAGAAGAAGGAGCCTCTCATACCGAGAAGAGTGGATACTGGCAGATTCTGCCTGACAGCATGATTGCCTCTTCTCCACAACCGCCAGATACGGGCCGAGCTGAACAGATACAGTGTTTTCAGGCGGATATGGGCTTACAGATTTAAAAATGAGCACATAATCCAGAATTGACAACTATTTGATGAAAACCAGCATGCTTCAAAGAGAATTATCAATCTATAAATAACAGAACAATTTAAAGTTGGAAGTAGTTAGAACACAGATCAAAACCCGTAAGTGTAATTAATATCCTCAAGGATATATGAAAGGATATGGTAGACATATGAAAATCAATTAGTTATCTTTGGAAATTAATATTTTATTCAGTGAAAAAATATTAAAAACTCAGCAGATGGGCTTAATGGTGGAGTGGACGTGACTGAGGAGTGGAATACTATGCCATAAGATGAAACCACACCATTCGTCTATAATTCAGCACAGAAGCATAAAGGGACAGAAAGTACTTCATTTATTTATTCATTCAACAAATACTTACTCAGAGTCTGGTATGTGCCAGGCGCTATGCTAAGCTGTGATGATATGGCAGTCAACAATTCCCTGCCCTCATGGAGCTTACTTTCTAGTTGGGGATGAGGGCAATGGACAATAAACAAACACAGATAAATATTAATAGGTATGGTGGAGGTAACTCTTATGGAAAAAAAAAAAGTAGGGTGAGAAGGATAGGGAGAGCCAAGAAGAGTGGCTAAATTTCCTACTTTGTAAACTAATCAGAAGAGACCTAACTGATAAGGTGAATTTGAGCAAAGACCCGAAGGAAGTAAGGGAGTGAGCCCTCTGGATATCTGGCGGAAGATATTATTAGGCAGAGGGAAGAATAGCACATGCAAACGCTGCATACTGGAAGCATGCTAGGAATATTCAAGGAATAGCAAAGAGGTCAGTGTGGCCGGAATAGAATAAATGAGGGACAGAGCCGAGATACGAGGTCCTAGCAATGGTGGTCTGTGTGTGGGGTTGGATAGAGAGCCTTATGGCAACCAGCTAGAGGTCAGAGTGATAATTTAGAAGAGTATTGATCATGAATCATGTCATTCTTCTCAGTTCTTGTGAATTTTATACTGTCAATATTTTAGGACATAAAGGAGGTAGAATGCAACACATTTCTGGTTTATTAGAGCAGCTTAGACAAGCAACTTTACAAATTAAGGAACTTAAAGCATTTTATGAAAGATTAAAGCATCTGTTTTTGAATAAAACCTTTCATATTACTGTATTGAGTATCTTTTTTTTAGTTCTTTCAAAGAAAAATGCTTTCTTTTATTTTGTGATTATACTGGGATATGAACATCATGTAGCTGCTATTTTAATATCTTTAGCAACAAGACACAATATGAATGATTCATATCAAGTGTGATTCTTTACTGTTTCATAAATTCACTAGTGGCAAGAACCATATCATCCTCTGGTAATCATAATTGTTTTTGCTCCAATTAAAATTTTCCCCAGTTGGACTATATGAGGTATGGAACAGTAATTGCTCTTTGATCTTAGTGTCTGCTTAATGCTCTTGGATAGTGGGTTGTTAGGAAAGAAGGTTACATTAGTTTAAGAGTTATTCTAAGTCTAATATATAGATTATGTAGCAATATATGTTAACTAATAGATGTATACAATGGTGTAGATCTTGCGGTTTTTCCTTTTAAGAGTCTGCAGCTTTAGCTTGTTTCAGATCTTTTATACATAATGACATATAGGAACTTTATTTGGCTATTTGAAATTTTGAGATTCAATGCTTTATATTTTTCTGCCTTTTAAAAATTTACATTGTTATGAATGCAGTATATATTTTCTACTCTCTCATTTTATTCTTTAGCCTGGCTTCCCATCCTTTCTTTTTACTGAAAACAAAAAATATTATCTGAATTGGAAGTACAACTTAAGTTATATATACATGGTTGTCGTGGAAAGAAGACTATGACTTACTTTTGGAATGTCCTAATCTGCTCTCTAGTTGGAGTAAAGGAACTTTGAACGGAAGTCTTCTTAAACTTCTGGTTAAATGTTTAACATAATCAAAACTGCTGGAATGTATCCTTATTAATGTAAAGAAATAATACAGAGAACAGTTGGCTTGTTACATAATGATGAAAATGGAAAATTTCCAAAACTGACATTTACTTAACTATTTTATTTTGAATAGGTATCATAAACTGGGAACAGGATTTAATCCTAATACATTAGATAAACAGAAAGAAAGGCAAAAAGGTTTGCCAAAACAGGTCTTTGAATCCGATGAAGCTCCAGATGGCAACAACTACCAGGATGAGCAAGTAATACCTTTATTTTTAAATGACTAAAAGAAATTATTTTAAGGTAGTTTATTTTTTTATTTCTTTATTAAATAAATATATTTATGTTTAATGTTTTGCATGACAGGATGATCTTAAAAGACGTTCAATGTCAATAGATGATACTCCAAGGGGTAGCTGGGCGTGCAGTATTTTTGACTTGAAAAATTCACTTCCTGATGCTTTGCTTCCCAACTTGCTTGATCGCACTCCCAATGAAGAAATAGACCGTCAGAATGATGACCAAAGGAAATCGAACCGCCACAAGGAACTCTTTGGTCTGCATCCGTCACCAGATGAGGTATCGATATTTAGATATAAAGAAGTAGATGATTATTAAGATAAGTATTTTGGGAGTATTGTATATAGTATAATAATAACTTAACTGAAACATAGGTATAATTTTTAGTAAATGAAATACACTTTTTATTTGAGTGAATATATTTAATATATAACCAAGTGTAACTTCTATGAGTTGAGCACACTTAGGATCTAATGACTTCTGTTTGAGGGTAAATCGGTCCTTGTTTTCTGTACTCAGTTGTGAAGACTCAAAGTATTAGATTAATAAAATAAGTACTTAAAAAATTATAAAGAGTTGAAATATGGTAAGAATGTTCATTTTAACGTTGCTTGTCAATTTGTAGGAGGAGCCAATAGAACGACTTAGTGTTCCTGATGTGCCCAAAGAGCACTTTGGTCAGAGACTTCTTGTAAAATGTTTATCACTCAAGTGAGTATTTGTTTATTGTATAACTTTTATTTTTCAAAAAATATTTTGAGTATTAGTATGACAAAATCCTAGTAGATTATATGCTTGTATTTGTGTCCATTTGAGAAGTATTGTTCTTCTGTACATAATTTCATTTATTTATTTATGTAAAAAGATTTTATTTATTTATTTTGACAGAGAGAGAGAGAGACAGCGAGAGAGGGAACACAAGCAGGGGGAGTGGGAGAGGGAGAAGCAGGCTTCCCGCAGAGCAGGGAGCCTGACGTGGGACTTGATCCCAGGACCCTGGGATCATGACCCGAGCCGAAGGCAGACGCTTAACGACTGAGCCACCCAGGCGCCCCTATTCATTTATTTTTTTAAAAGATTTTATTTATTTATTTGACAGAGAAAGACACAGCGAGAGAGGGAACACAAGCAGGGGGAGTGTCAGAGGGAGAGGGAGAAGCAGGCTTCCCACTGAGCAGGGAGCCCGTTGCGGGGCTCGATCCCAGGACCCTGGGATCATGACCTGAGCCAAAGGCAGACGCTTAATGACTGAGCCACCCTGGCCCCCCTATACATAATTTTAAATGCTACTAAGCATTAAAACTGTTGTATGAAGCTGAGCTTAAGAGCATTTTTGGCTCACAGGTGGAGATGACTCTTTGTCACAGCTATATATAAAACTTGAAAGCATTACCTTTTTTTTTTTTTTTTTTTTAAGATTTTATTTGTTTATTTGTCAGAGAGAGAGAGCACAAGCAGGGGGAGTGGCAGGCAGAGGGAGAGGGAGAAGCAGGCTCTCCACTGAGCAAGGAGCCCGACGTGGGGCTTGATCCCAGGGTCCTGGGATCATGACCTGAGCCTAAGGCAGATGCTTAACCGACTGAGCCACCCAGGTGCCCCGAAAGGCATTTCCTAAGTATCTTGTGTTTACCAGATGCTGTACTTGGCTTGGGGAATATAAAGGCAAAGTAGCTTTTCCCTTAAGAGATGATTATACATTTGTTACATAGTAGGCTTTGTGTTTTTTTTTTTTAAGATTTTTAAGTATATATTTCTTTATGTAAAAAGTTAAATGGCTTCTGATCTAACATCATCAAAGTGATTTGATAGTTAATTACTAGTTCTGACTTAAGATAAAGGAAGTTTCAATCCATAGAACTTTCTAAAAGCAGCAACTCATAGGGATAGACCACTTCTATGTCTGGATAACTTGGACAGTTTCCTTCCTTTGAAAGTTAAGGTATTACATATTTAGTTAGATTTATCTAGACACCTGTTAGTGCTTTAGTGCATTGAGTCTTTTGAATATCAGGACAGCTAATATCAGTTATTATGATATAATTTCTGTATAAAATTCACCCTTTTAAAAGTCAGTGGTTTACTTATTTCTTATTAAAATTTTAATTCTAGTATAGTTAACAAATGGCATTGTATTATTTTCGGGTGTACAATATAGTGATTCAGTAATTCTGAGTATTACTCAGTGCTCATCATGGTAAGTGTACTCTTAATCCCCTTCACCTATTTCACCCATCCGCCAACCCACCACCCCTCTGGTAACTATCAGTTTGTTCTCTATAGTTAAGTCTGTTTTTTGGTTTGTGTCTTTTTGTTGTTGTTGTGTGTTTTGTTTTTTAAATTCCACATATAATTGAAGTCATTTGGTTTTTGTCTTTCACTGAGTTATTTCACTTAGCATTATATTCTCTCTGTTTCTTTCTTCTCTTGCTCACTTCTTTTTTTGGGTAAAGATTTATTTATTTGAGAGAGAGAGAGAGAGCATGCATGAGTTGGGGGAGGGGCAGAGGGCGAGAGAGAGAGAGAGAGAGAGAGAGAGAGAGAGAGAATCTCAAGCGGACTCTGCGCTGAGCATGGAGCCCAATCTGTGCTTGATCTCATGACCCTGAGGTCATGACCTGAGCTGAAATCATGAGTTGATTGCATAACCAGCTGAGCCACCCAGGCTCCCCTTTTGTTCACATCTCTCATGATTTTCTGGCTTTCTTTAGTGATATACTTGGATTCCTTTCTCTTTATTTTTTGCATATCTATTACTGGTTTTTAATGTGTGGTTAGTTAAGTTTGTGTATAACATCTTATGCATAAGCAGTCCATATTAATTTGATGGTTACTTAAGTTTGAATGCATTCTTTACTTCCCCCCACCCCCAGATTTTAGGTATATGGTATCATACTTTACATCTTTTTATTTTGTGAATCTCTTGCCTGACTTTTACAGATGTACTTAATTTTACTGTTTTTGTGCTTCCTTCTTTTCTTACTCCCGCTTATGGTCTTTCCTTTCCACTCTAAGAATCACCCTTAACATTTCTTGCAGGGCTAGTTTAGTGGTCATGAATTCTTTTAACTTTTGTTTGTCTGGGAACCTCTTTACTCTCATTCTATTCTGAATGATAGCCTTGCTGGATAAAATATTCTTGGCTGCAGGTTTTTTTCTTTCAGCCCTTTGAATATATCATGCTACTCACTTCTGGCCTGCAAAGTTTCTGCTAAAAAATCAGCTGATAGCCTTATGGGTTTTTTCTTGTATGTAACAGTTTTCTTTTCTCTTGCTGCTTTTAAAATTCTCTGTCAGTACCTTTTCCATTTTAATTACTCTGTGTCTTGGTGTGGACCTCCTGCGGTTGGTTTTCTTGGTGCCTCTCTGTGCCTCTTCGATTTAGATTTCTGTTTCCTTCCCCAGGTTTGGGAAGGTTTCAGCTATTATTTCTTTGAATAAATTTTCTGCCCCCTTTCCTTTCTCTTCTCCTTCTGGGATCCCTATGATGCGAATGTTACTATGCTTGATGGTGTCACTGAGTTCTGTAAGTTTCTTTTCATTTTTTATTATTTTTTTTCCTCTCTTTTATTCAGCTTGATTGCTTTCCATTACTCTGTTCTCCAGGTCACTGATCCCTTCTTCTGCTTCCTCTAGTCTACTATTTATCCCATCTAGTCTATTTTTAATTTCAGTTACTGAGTTCTTTGTCTTTGATTCATTTTTTTTTTTTTTTTTTTTTTTTTTATGTTTTCTGTCTCTTTGTTGAGTGTCTCACTGAGGTCCTCCCCTCTTTTCTTGAGTCCCATAAATATCTTTATGACCATTACTTTAAATTCTCTATCGGATGTATTACTTATCTCATTTTTGTTTAGTTCTCTTGCTGTGATTTTGTCCTGATTATTTCATTTGGTACATATTCCTGTGTCTCATTTTGTCTAACTCTTTGTATCTAGGTCTGTGTTAGGAACGTCAGCTACGTCTCCTACTCTTGAAAGTAGTGGCTTATGAAGAAGAGGTCCTGTAGTGCCCTGCAGTGCATTGTCTCCTGTTCACCAGAACCCAGTGATTCAGGAGGTCTCCTATATGTGATGCATGTGTCCTGCTGTCATGGCTGAGCTGCTTTTGCCCTCAGTCCAGTTATCTGCAATGGCTCTCTGCCTGTTGTGGGCAGGGTTTGGTCCCTGCGTTATTAGTCAGATGGTCTGAGGCTGCCTTGGGCTTAAGCTGAGTAAGACCAGGCATTTGCCAGAGATGTAGTAGCACTGAACTGCAGGGCACTTTCCCTGTGTTGTCTCCCGAGAAACTTTCCTTGGTGGTTGAGGCCTGCAGTCAGATCAGCTGTCTGCCCCTAGCCCACTGCTTGGGCACAGTGGGATTGGTGTGTGTGGTTATCTTTCCCTTTCCCTAGGGTAGGAGTTACTTTGGAGTGGTCCTGGCCCCTGTTGGGGCTCCTTGCACACTGCCAGGCTTATGGCATTGCTTTGGATGGGTTCTGGTCAAGGGCATATTGCAGGGGGCAGGTCTGCAGGAGAATGAAGAGGCACGGTGTGCTGTTAGCAAGTTAGGTGGACAGTTGGAGCTGTGCTGGTTCCTGTAGGTATCTAGGCTGGGGGGTGGAGAGGGAAATGGCACCCACTAGCTTCTTTGTTCCTGGAGAGGTCTTTCAATGATCCCTGTTCCTCTGGCACATGCTCTGAGATTAGTAAACAAATTTCCTTTTTGTATACACCAGAAATTTTTCTTTTCCTTTTTTTTTAAAGGTTATTTTTAAATTTATTTTTGAAGATTTTATTTATTTATTTGAGAGAGCAAGCGAGAAAGAGAGCATGAGCGGGAGGGAGGGGCAGAGGGAGAGGGAGAAACAGACTCCCTGCTGAGCAGTGAGCCCGATGCGGGGCTCCATCCCAGAACACTGGGATCATGACCTGAGCTGAAGGCAGATGCTTAACCGGCTGAGCCACCCAGGCGCCCCATACACCAGAAATTTTTCAAACCGCTCCATTTATGCTGTAAAATCTGAGGGTCTGGGGCGCCTGGGTGTAGCAGTAAGTTAAGCAACCGACTCTTGGTTTTGGCTCAGGTCTTGATCTCAGGGTCATGGGATCGAGCCCTGAGTCCAGCTCTGCACTCAGGGCGGAATCTGCTTAAGTTTTTTTCTCCCTTTCCCTCTGTGCCCCCCCCACCCCCCATGCATGCATGCTTTCTCTCTCAAATAAATAAATAAATAAATAAATAAATAAATAAATAAATCTATGTTAAAAGAGAAAAATCTGAAGGACTGTTTGTTGTGCTGTTTCTTCAAAGGCAGGGACTCAGTTTCCTTTTATCTTCCTGGCTCTCCCAAAGCCTAGCTGCTGATTTTTAAAGTCCAGGTGTTAAACCCCACTGATGGTAAGAACTGGTGAAATTTGGCCCTTCTGATTTTCAAAGCCAAATGGGGATTTGTCTTACCCCTGCAGGTTCCCGGTGCCTGTTCTGATGGTCTGTTTTTTCCTCCACTTTCTGTGCCTATTGTTTTCCTCCCTCCTGCAGATCCATTTAGCTCCTGACCTCGTCTCTGCCCTTCCTACATTCTTTATGTGGCCTCTTCTCTACGTTTAGCTGTGGAGAGTATGTTCTGCCAGTCTGGGTTGTTTTCTGGTTTATTTACACTTATATGGGTGTTATCTAGTTGTATCTGTGGGAAGAGGTAAAGCTTAGGGTCTTCCTACTCCATCATCTTCCCCAGAAGGCTTAAGTCAGTGGTTTTTAGTACATTCCAAGTTGTATAACATTACTGTGACTAATTCTGGAACATAGTCTTCACCCCAGAGAGAAACTCCATACCTGTAGTAGTCTACTCAGACTGCCATAACAAAATACCCTAGACTGGGTGGTGTAAACAACAGAAATTTATTTTCTTACAGTTCTGGAGACTGGAAGTTGAGGATCGAGGTGTTGGTAGGAGTGGTTTCTGATGAGGCCTCTCTTCCTGGCTTGCAGATGGCCGCCTTCTTGTTGTACCCTCACATAGCCTTTCCTTTGTTCCTGCATGAAGAGAGAGAGGTCTCTGGGGTCTCTTTCTCTTTTTATAAAGACACTACTCTTTTTGTCTTAGGGTCTCAGTTATATGGTCTCATTTAACCTTAGTTATCTACTTAAAGGTTCTATCTCTAAATGTCACATTGGGGATTAGGACTGCAACATATAAATTTTCAGGGGACAAAATTCAGTTCATAAAAGTACCCTTAGTGCTCACTCCCTATTCTTTCAGCTCTTGACAACCACTAATTTGCTTTAGGTTTCTTTAAGTTTCCCTATTCTGTATAATTCATGAAATGGAATTATATAATGTGGTCCTTGTGTCTGGCTTCTTTCACATAGCATAATGTTTTCAAGGTTTATGTTGTAGTATATATCAATACTTTGTTCTTTGATATGGCTAATAATATTATACCGTGAATACAGCTCATTTTGTTTATCCATTTATCAGTTGATGAGCATGTGTTGTTTCCACTTTTTAAAAAATAACAGCTTTATTGAAATATAATCACATATTATGCAGTTCACCCAAAGTAGAGCCAGTATAGTTCACCAGTGGATTCACCCAGCATTCAATTCAGTAGGTTTTAGTATATTCACAGATTTGTGCAATATCAACAGTTTTAGAACATTTTCATCATCCCAAAAAGAAACCCCATATCCATTACTTTTCACTTTTCTCCCCAAGTCTTCCAGCCATCGGCAACCACTGATCTGTCTTCTGTCTATATAGATTTGTTTATTTTGATCATTTCCCAATAATGGAGTAATACAATATGTGTTTCTTTTTGTCTGGCTTCTTTCACTTAGTATAATGTTTTCAAGGTGTATCTATGTTGTGGCATATATCAGTACTTGATTTCTTTTTATGGCTGAGTGATATTTCAATGGATGGATACACAATATTTTGTTTATCCATTCATCAGTTGATGACCATTTGGGTTGTTTCCACTGTTTTAGCAGTACAAGCATATGTTTTCATTTCTCTTGGGTATATACCTATGATTAGAATTGTGGTTGATTTGGTGGGGCGCCTGGGTGGCTCAGTCGTTAAGCGTCTGCCTTCGGCTCAGGTCATGATCCCGGGGTCCTGGGATCGAGCCCCGCATCGGGCTCCCTGCTCGGCGGGAAGCCTGTTTCTCCTTCTCCCACTCCGCCTGCTTGTGTTCACTCTCTCACTGTGTCTCTCTCTGTCAAATAAATAAATAAAATATTTAAAAAAAAAAAAAAGAATTGTGGTTGATTTGGTAACTCCATGTTTAAATTTTGGAGGAATTGCCTGGCTGTTTCCCAAAGCAGCTGCACAATTTTACATTTCCACTAGCAAGTACAGGGCTTCTAACTTGTCTACATTCTTGCCAACACTTTTTATTATCTATTTTTTGATGAGAGTGGATGTGAGGCATCTCATTGTGTTTTGTTTTGTTTTTTAAAGATTTTATTTATTTATTTGACAGAGAGAGACACAGCAAGAGCAGGAACACAAGCAGGGGGAGTGGGAGAGAGAGAAGCAGGCTTCCCGCCGAGCAGGGAGCCCAATGTGGGGCTTGATCCCAGGACCCTGGGATCATGACCTGAGCCAAAGGCAGACGCTTAATGAGTGAGCCACCCAGGCGCCCCATGTGTGTGTGTGTGTGTGTGTGTGTGTGTGTTTTAAGATTTTATTTATTTGGCAGAGAGACAGCGAGAGAGGGAACACAAGCAGTGGGAGTGGGAGAGGGAGAAGCAGGCTCCCCGCTGAGCAGGGAGCCCAGTGCAGGGCTCGATCCCAGAACCCTGGGATCATGACCTGAGCCAAAGGCAGACGTTTAACCTACTGAGCCACCCAGGCGCCCCTCATTTTGGTTTTATACTTATGATCTTACTGACTAATAAAGTTTTAAATTTATTATTTCTCCCTTAAAGAAATAAAATATAGAATGGATTTTCACATCATTTTGCGTTCTTTAGTTTTAGTTTGGTCAGCTTTTGTTGAAAATTCTGGACCTAGAATTATATATATATGATTTCTCTATCATAAGAAAAATCCAGGTTTAAAGTAAGAAAGAACTTAGTCACATTGTGATTTCAGAAAGGGTCAGAAATGATAGTTTTATTTTTGTTATCAATTACAGAAACTGATACATTTATGAAAATAAGTTTTCTTAAATTTTGTTTTCCAAGAATAACCTTCCTTTATCCTGCATGAGAAAATTGTTTCTAATATTAAGAAGACTGTGAGTCAGCAATAAAGTGGTCTAGACATTCAAGGAAACCCTACCCAGGCATGGTTAGCTGTTACAAAACTAAGAATTTCTTGGGAGCCTAGAAATGCTAAGAAATCTTTCCATAGGGGTAAGCACTCTATAGCGAATTTTTACATTGGGGCTGTTTCCCAGCCCTGTTTTAATGGACTCTATAAGAGAAAGAGCTTGCACTCAAACAGGTGGAAACAGACTCTTGTATTAAGTGCCTAACAGCAGATTTTATACAAGTAGTATTCTAGGTGGTAGGGATATTTATCTGTTATGACTTTGGCTCTAGCAGGGAAAATCTTAGATATGAAACAGGAAAAAAACCCCAAAGAGTAACTGCTCTTGAGTTCATAACCATAAGCTTATGTACTATCTGTGTGGTTCAAAAACTCCAAGGCAAAAAACTCCAAGGCAACAATGTAATTCCAGATTTGTAGTGATATAATTATCAGACAAAATTGACCATAAGTCATGATAGAGGGTCAATACATGTTGATAAAATGTTCAAAACTGTATTATGAAAATTGTATTAAAGCAAATGTGTTAAAATACACCCCACTAAAATCTCTTCTTAACAGTTTAATATCTGATGCATCCTCTAGCCAAGGACAATATATTAAATGAATATTTGGAACTAGGACGTGGAATGGGAGCTTGCTCCATCCATTCCCCACATTGAATGGTATTGTATTGCTTCCACGAACAGTGCGCCCTCTCGGAGGAAAAAAAAAAAAAAACACCCCACTAAAAGAAAAAAAAGCCTAAAAGCAACAAGCCAATATTTTGTTAGTTGTGTGTTTTCATAGGCCTCTGAATGATTAAAAATTGCTTTTTTTTTTTGGATGTTTCAGAATTCTCAGCACTTCAAATAAATGAGCACTTATAGTGGAAAAGAAAAAAACCTTTTTGCAGCTTAGTAGCCACTGAGTATCTTTTTTTTTTTTTTTTTTTAAAGATTTTATTTATTTATTTGACAGAGAGAGACACAGCGAGAGAGGGAACACAAGCAGGGGGAGTGGGAGAGGGAGAAGCAGGCTTCCCGCGGAGCAGGGAGCCCGATGTGGGGCTCGATCCCAGGACCCTGGGATCATGACCGGAGCCGAAGGCAGACGCCTAACGACTGAGCCACCCAGGCGCCCCAGCCACTGAGTATCTAATGCTCAAATAGTATTCTTTTTTCTTTTTTAATTTTTTGAAAAGATTTTATTTATTTGAGAGGGAAAGAGAAAGGAGAGGGAGAGAGCACAAGTGCACAAGAGCAGGGGGAGGGAGAAGCAGACTCCCTGCTGAGCAGGGAGCCCGATGTGGGGCTCAATCCCGGGACCAGGGATCATGACCTGAGCCGAAGGCAGACACCCAACTGACTGAGCCACCCAGGCGCCCCTCAAATAGTATTTCTTGACAAACTCAAGCATGCATATGTTTGGTTGCACGGGAGTAATATGGTATGCTTTTTTTGAATTTTCTGATTCAAATTATATGCTGAATATATGAGGAGTATACATTGAAAAAGAAAAGATAAAAAAGAAAAAAACAACCACCATGGCAGTCCTTTGTATAATGGAAGAGCCTTTGAAACATTAAAAAAAAAAAAAAATCAAATTATGTATCTCATTTAAAAAATTCTTGTCATGCGTTAGGAGGAGCCTTTCTTAATGTGAAACACACTGGTTTTTTCCTCAGGATTTCCCGCCTTTGTTCATCAATACTAACAATATGGATCTTTAAATACTGTTTCCAAACTATCATAGAAAAAGTTATTATACATGAATTTTATGGTGCTAAATTACAAAATAGGATATTAATTTTCTCAGTAAGGAATGAACATTTCTCTTACCTTTGGTCCATTTTTGCTTATTTTTATCTGAATTTAAAATTTATACGAAAATGCAAAGGGCCAAATGGAGGCAGGGCAGTTTTGAAGCACTTTATGAAATAAACTAGGTATCAAGACTTAATACAAAGCTACATAATTAAGACAGTGTAGCATGTACATATAATTCAATAAACCATCCAATGGAATAGAGCTAGATATAGACCTATGTGTTCATGGATTTTTGATTTACTATTAAAATGGAACAACCGTAGTCTCCCTCTTATCCATGGATCCAGTTACCAGTGGTCAGTTGCTGTCCAGAAGCAGATGATGATCCTTCTGATGTATTGTCAAAAGGTCAATAGTAGCCTAACCCTACGTGGAAGCCTGTGTCATTCCCTTCACTTTATCTCATACATAGGCATTTTATCCTCTCATATCATCGTAAAGAAAAGGAGGATGAGTATAGTACAATAAGACATTTTGAGAGAGAGAGAGAGACCACATTCACAAATCTTTTATTACAGTATGTTCTATTTTGTTATTAGTTATTGTTGTTAATCTTTTACTGTGCCTAAAGTATAAATTAAACCTTATCACTGGTTGTGTATGTATTGGAAAAAAACATAGTATATATAATTTTCAGTACTGTCCACAAGATTTCAGGTATCCATGGGGGTCTTGGAACATTTTTCGCAGGTAAGGGGAGACAACTGTATAGACCGTGGGGAAGGGTAATCTTTTCGATAAATTGGCAGGACAGTTGGATATCTGTTTCTCTCTGTTTCTCTTTCTTTCTCTGTCATACAGAGGGGGCAGATATTTTCAATACATTCATTTGACAAAGTGTCCATATACAGAATTCATAAAGAAGTATAAATTAATGAGGAACATGGCAAATATGAAATAGAAAAATGGTCCAAAAGAGGATACGTATGTGGTCATAAATATATGAAAAGATGCATATTAAAAGTCCAGTGTGATACCACATACCCCCTGGGGTCATAGAGTCTGAGAGAGTGACAGTAACAGGTATTACAGAGTAGGCTTTGTAGAGTTTGAGCTGTGTAGACAGTATCACCAAAATCCCTATTCTTTTGGTTTCTGGGTTGAGTCCTGCTAAAAGAGGCATCAGCAGGAAGTCAGAGGGTAGAAGAGTGTGAAATCAGGGGTATTTATTTCCTTTACTCATTCCCTGTTAGGTCATGTTGATTGGTTGCCTCCTTCTCCCAAGGCCACTGTTTCTGTGAAAGGCCCTTATATATCTTTTCTTTCTAAATTTTGGTTTACCACTTCCAAGGTCTCCTTCAGGTCAAGGTTTGGTAGTGACTCCCTGCTATTGTTGTCCCCAGAGAATTGTACTCTCTGTAGTTGTTCTTCCTAAATCTTGTCCAATCTTTGTGAATCACCCACCCTTCATTAAACTCTTAACCCAATGCGAGTATGTTATCTCCTGCAAGGACTTTGATAATACTCTTAGGATAAAAAAAATGAGCAGTGTAGAAGAGGGTTTTTTTTAAACCTTGGCACTATTGACTTTTTTGTCTGGATAATTCTTTTTTGTCAGGGGCTCTCCTATACAATGCAGAATGTTTAGCCACAGCCCTAGCCTCTACTCACGAAATACCAGTAATACTCCTGCAGTAATGATAATTTAAAATGTCTCCAGACAGGGGCACCTGGGTGGCTCAGTCGTTAAGCATCTGCTTTCGGCTCAGGTCATGATCCCAGGGTCCTGGGATCGAGACCCACATTGGGCTTCCTGCTCCGCGGGAAGCCTACTTTTCCTTCTCCCACTCCCCCTCCTTGTGTTCCCTCTCTTGCTGTTTCTCTCTCTGCCAAATAAATAAATAAATAAATAAAATCTTTAAAAAATAAATAATAAAATATCTCCAGACATTGCCAGATGTCCCCTTGGGGGAAAATTGTCCTTTGTTGAGAACCACTGCTCTAGAGTTTTAGTTAACCTAATGTTACATATCATTTCGTTCAGCAGTTATTTACTAAATGTTTGCTGTATGTAAATCGTTGTTCTGGGAAGTGAAATTAGACATCTCAATTTAAGCATACAGTTCTAAAATACATTTTGGCATATTCATACAATGAAAATTACTATGCCAGCATTAAAAATCATGGTTAGATTAATATTTATGACAGGCAAATATATCCATAAAATAATAAGTTGAAAAAGCAGACTACTAAGTGTACAGTGTTTTAAAAAAATCCATTCACCAAGTGCATTTATACATAGACAAAAGTCTAGATGGATAGGCCCTGAAACTGTTAATTTTGGTTCTCTCCATGTGGTGGAATTTTGAATGCTCCCATTTTCCTCTGAATTTTTTTACGTGTTTTCTTACTTTTTTTACATTGAAAATACAGGATTATGTAGAGGAGGTAATGGTTGATTTAGACTGAAAGGTATACATGGAAAAGTGTTTCAGAAAGAAGGGGTAGCATAGATGTAGAAAGGTTAAACTCCTTTTTTTTTCTTCTTAAAGGTTTGAAATTGAAATTGAACCCATTTTTGCAAGTTTGGCTTTATATGATGTCAAGGAAAAGAAAAAGGTAAGAGTATATTTTTTGAACATCTTTTGTCATAATCCTTGGTTTCAGAAACGTGTTTTAATTTTTTTTTTTAAGATTTTATTTATTTGACAGAGAGAGACACAGCGAGAGAGGGAATATAAGCAGGGGGAGTGGGAGAGGGAGAAGCAGACTCCCTGCTGAGCAGGGAGCCTGATGCGGGGCTCAATCCCAGTACCCTGGGATCATGACATGAGCTGAAGGCAGATGCTTAACGACTGAGCCACCCAGGGATCCGTTTAATTTGTTTTATAAGAAAATAAGTGATGGTATTTTTTAGAATTGTTAAACATGTATCTTTTATTTTTTATTTTATTTTTTATTTTTAAAAGATTTTATTTATTTATTTGAGAGAGAGAGAGCACAAGCAGGGGAGCAGGGAAAGGGAGAAGCAGGGAGCCCAATGCAGGGCTTGATCCCAGGACACTGGGATCATGACCTGAGCTAAAGGCAGAGGCTTAACCAACTGAGCCACCCAGGAATCCCAAACATTTATCTTTTAAAAAGAAGATAGAAATTTAATTAATTGAGACTTGTTAAATATTATCTTACTATAAAGTAGTTTAGCTGATACCTAGTTTTTATTTAATGAGAAGGGTTCCAGAAGCAAGTAGCAGAAGCAAGCAGCTTTCTTTTAGTTTAAGAAAAAGTTAATATAAGAAAAGCATTTTAGACAAACAATGTATAAAGGATTAAAATCATTAGGAGTTTTTGTTGATGCAATTTTAAAATTCACACTAGCTAAAAGATCATGTATATGTGCTTGAAATATTTTGTCTTAAATACTGCTTCAGTTTTACCGTATCTTTATTATTCAGAGGGCTATTTCATCCAGCATTTCTTTTTTTTTTTTTTTTTAAGATTTGATTTATTTATTTGAGAGAGGGAGAGTGGGGAAGTGAGTGAGCAGGGGGGAGGGGCAGAAGGAGAGGGAGAAGCAAGCTCCCCGCTGAACAGGGAGGCCTTCCCTGGCTCGATCCCAGGACCCTGGGATCATGACCCAAGCCGCAGGCAGATGCTTAATGACTGAGCCACCCAGGCGCCCCTCATACAACATTTCTTTTTTTTTTTTTAAAGATTTTTTATTTATTTGACAGGACACAGTGAGAGAGGGAACACAAGCAGGGGGAGTGGGAGAGGGAGAAGCAGGCCTCCCGCCGAGCAGGGAGCCTGATGTGGGGCTCGATCCCAGGACCCTGAGATCATGATCTGAGCTGAAGGCAGACGCTTAATGACTGAGCCGCCCAGGCGCCCCTCAACATTTCTTAACTTACATTCTAAGCCTAATTAATGTGTAGTAGAAACTAAGAACTTTCAGTGACTTTTGCTGTCAATATATGATAGATTTCTGCAGTGGAACTCTGCTCCAGCAGCTTGTATTTGCTAAATCAAACTGCTAAAATATATAGTTTTTTAAAGACTCAATATGAGGTAATTCATTATAATAATTTTTTTGTGTACTTTATTACAGGTTACGTTTCTAATCAAAGAAGTTAGGGATATAGTTCTTTAGAATATGTTTCTTGTATATTTCCCAAATAGTTTGTATATTTCTTTTTAGTGTGATTTAGATATGTAAAGGTTGGTCATTGAAATGTATCATAAACTGTATGTTAGTATAGTGTTCTAATATCTATAATATTTTAAGACTGAGTATGCTTGATTTTTGTAAAATTTACAGATTTTAAATTTAATGTATGAATGTTTTTTTAGATTTCAGAAAACTTTTATTTTGACCTTAATTCTGAGCAGATGAAAGGATTATTACGTCCCCATGTACCACCTGCTGCCATTACCACCTTGGCAAGATCAGCTATTTTTTCTATCACTTATCCTTCACAAGATGTTTTTCTTGTAATAAAGGTGAGAATAATGTTAAATATATTTATTTGTGTAGTGTCTGTATACTTGTCTCTGTTAATATCACAAGCTTTTCAGGGGCAAAGATTTTATCTTTTTTATTTCTTCATCTTAATATTTCTTTTTTTTTTTTAAAGACTTTATTTATTTATTTGACACAGAGAGAGAGAGAGAGACAGCGAGAGAGGGAACACAAGCAGGGGGAGTGTGAGAGGGAGAAGCAGGCCTCCCGCGGAGCAGGGAGCCCGATGCGGGGCTCGGTCCCAGGACCCTGGGATCATGACCTGAGCTGAAGGCAGAGAATTAATGACTGAGCCACCCAGGCGCCCCTCATCTTAATATTTCTTAACACAGTATTGGATGTATACTATAGGTGCTTCCCAAGTGTTTTTTTGAGTGGGAACTCTGTTAGTAAGGATTCTCCAGAGAAACAGATCAGTAGGATGGAGACACACGCACACAGACACACAGACACACACACACAGACAGAGATTGATTGCTTTTGAAGAATTGGCTCATATAATTGTGAGGGCTGGCAAATTTGAAATGTGTAGGGCAAGGTGGCAGGCTGGCGTTCAGGTAAGGGTTGATATTGTAGTCTTGAGTCTGAATTCTGCAGGGCAGCAGACTGGAGACTCAGGCAGTGTTGAGAATTATTTTTTGGGAAACCTCAGTTTTTGTTTTTAAGGCCTTCTCATAATTGGATGAGGCCCACCCACATTGTGGAGAAGCTTTACTCTACTGATTTAAATGCTAATCACCTCTAAAAAAAAAATCTTCACAATAACATGTAGATTGATTTGATCAAATAACTGGGCATCATAGCCGAGCCAAGTTGGCATATAAAACTAACTGTCATAGAGCCTTACTATGATTTTATCACTCAGTTCCTATAGTATATAAATATCAATATCTAAATCATCGAGGTCATGGAGCATTATGATTTGAATGTCAGCCAGTTAAGAATAAGAATTAGAAACATGGGGGGGGGGAAAAAAAGAAGCAAACCATCAAACAGTTTTTTTTTAGTATTATGTTAGTCACCATACAGTACATCATTAGTTTTTGATGTAGTGTTCCATGATTCATTATTTGCATATAACACCTAGTGCTCATCACCACTCTTGCCCTCTTTAATGCCCATCACCGGGCTACCACATCCTCCAACCCCCCCCTCCCCTCTGAAACCCTCAGATTGTTTCTCAGAGTCCATAGTCTCTCATGGTTCGTCTCTATCAAACAGACTTTTAACTATAATGAACAAACTGAAGGTTGCTAGAATGAGGGTAGGCAGGGGGAGGGGTTAAATGGGTGATGGGTATTAAGGAAGCAGTTGTGATGAGCAGTGGGTGTTGTATGTTGGTGATGAACCTCTAAATTCTACTCCTGAAAGTAGTATTACCCTATATATTAACTAACTGGAGGATAAATAAAAACTTGAAACAAAACAGACAAAAACAAAAAAGAATAATGATTACAAATTGTAAAATCTGAATCTTATTAAGCTCCTTAGCTTAGGATAACTTGAAGAATAACTTGCCATAACTTGACCTTGACTTGAGAGAAGCCTAAAATATATTCCTTAATCATTTTATCTTTATTTATATAAAATTATCATAAAAGGTAATGAATTTTACAATAAGGTTATAAAGTGGATTGTCATGAAATGAATCCTGTTTACCCACAGGAATAATGTCCTAATTTGTGGACACATTGCTATGAATTCAGGTTAAAATAGGTCTTAGCTACAATGAACAGTCAATCCTAGAAGCAATGATTTAGCAGCAGTGGTCTCTAGAAACTCAAAGAGTAAAGTTTTAGGTATTAATACAATTGATAAATATAGTATATACAAATTCCTTTACATGAGAATATGGTACGTTTTCATAAAATAGAACATATTTCAGGAAATGAGATGGAAAGATACAGCTGCTGCTTGGAATATTGACTGCTTGAAAATGAGATTATTTAGTGACAAGATTTGGTTGTCATGGAGGGAACAGCTTAGATGGGATTAAGGATAAGAGATATCGTAAATGTTCAATATAAGTAAATAGGGATATAAATCATGGTACATTCATATGATGGGATACTACGACAAATAAAACCACAATTTTAAAGAATTTTTAGTGACACAGAAATGTGTGTGTGATATAATAGTGACAAATAAGTCTGGTACACAACTCTATTGTATGACCTCAATTGTGTAAAATACATATGTACACAAATATGTGTATATACATAGCTAAAGACTTTCTTGTAATTTCAAAAAAATGAATGTTAAAATATTATTAAAATTTTAAAGGAAATTTTAATTTAGGAGGTTTTCTTAAATCTTAATCTTAAATCCAGCAGGATGTTTTTGTTTCTTGAGAGGAAAAATTCCGTTGATCTGTGTCTTGGTGAGTTATTGCCACACAAGTACAAAAAGAGAAAATGCCAGTGGCATGCAACCACAAGCACTTACTTAGGTCATGCATCTGAGTTCTCTGGTGGTCAGTCGATATTGGTTGTACTCTCTCTTAGGTGGTTGTGTTCCTGCAACTGTCTCTTGGCTGGTTGCAGGTCAGTGGATTCAGCTGGAGCTGTACTTCTCTGTATGTCTCTTTTTTTGCATTCTAGCCTGGCATAGTCTCGTGGTGGTTGCAGAAGTGCCAAAGAGCAGACCCACCTGCACAGGCACCTTTCAAGCCTTTGGTCACATCATACCAGCTAATATTCTGTTGGCCAAGACAAGTCATGTGACAGAACACAAAAATCAAGGAGTTGGGATATATACTTGGCCTCTTTATTCAGAGGAATTCCAATGTCAGGTGGCAATGAGTGGGGTAAAGGAAGGGTGAAGAATTGGTGCAGTCTATCACAGTGTGAGGTACTGGAATTCTGGCTCAGCCAGGATTATTACTTCCTTGCTCATTTTTTGTCCTGTTTAATAGCATAGTTAGTTTCTGGCAAATATGTGAAGGGGTAATACCATTATTTTTGGATTGTTTATGGAAGCCACCATTTTAGAGAATAAAAACAAAGCTCATTGAAAGAAACCCATAAGTAGATGAAAAAAAACTTGGGTTACAGTAAGGTAATGATAACAAAATAAGCTTAAAATTATTTTAATTAAATTTTTTATTGAGGTATCACAAAAGTCATAAATATATGGTTTAACGAATTATCCCCAAATAAATACATTATGTTACCACTTACCCGGGTTAAGAAACAAAATGTTAACTAGAATCCCAGAAACTATCCATGTACCGTTCACTACTCATTTTTTCTCCCCGAACGTATTTGCTTGTTTTTGAACACTGTGTTAATAGGATCCAACAGTGTGTATATTTTGTGACTTGCTACATGATTGTGTGATTAATCTATACTGCTTTATGCAGGAATTTTTATTTTTTATTTTTTTAAAGTTTTATTTATTTTAGAGAGAGGGAGAGAGCATGTAGGTGTGAGTTGGGGGAGGAACAGAGGGAGAGGGAGAGAGAGAATCCCAAGCAGGTGCTTCACTGAGCATGGAGCCCGACATGGGGCTCGATCCAACAACTTCAAGATCATGACCCAGTGGAAACCAAGAATCTGATGCCTAACCAACTTAGCCACCCAGTTTTAAAATTCGTTTACATTGCTTTTTAGTATTGTATGAATATATCATAATTCTCTTTACTGGTGATAGACATTTTCGTTAATCTAATTTTGTGGTTTTTATCAGTAATTCTGTAAACATTTGCATTCCATGAGGATAGATATATGTATTCATTTCCATTTAGTTTATTCTTGGGAGTAGAATTGCTAAGTCATAGAATATTTGTCAGCTTTGGTAGATGCTATCGAATGGGTTTCCAGGGTATCTGATAGTTGCATTCCCAGCAGTAGTGAATAAGTTTCAGTTAGTTACACTTGGTATTTATCAGTTTTTTAAAAAATTGAGATATAAAATATATACAGTGAGATCTTTATGGGATACAAATCTGGAGTAAACAGTTGGGTCAGTTCTTCCATATGTATTCATCTGTATAAATCACTCCTGAACTCAAGACATACAGTATTTGTTACCTCATTACCCTAGAGGGTTCTTGTGTTTCTCTTTATAGTGACTACCCCTGCCCTTCCACCAGATAACTAGTATTCTAACTTCTGTCACCATTGCTGGCTTCTCTTCTTGAAGTTCATATGAAAAGGAATCCTACAATAGGCAGGCTTTTGTGTCTGGCTTCTTTTACTCAATATAATGTCTGGGAGAATCCTCCATATTGTTACGTGCAGTATTAATTTGTTCTTTTATGTATGTTGTCATGTCATACACCTTTGCAGGATTACAACGGTTTATTCATCCTGCTTTGACTTAAAAAATAACCTCTCTTAGGCTTTCCTGATACCTTTGGATATATCTTTTTTTTTTTTTAAGATTTTATTTATTTGACAGAGATAGACACAGCGAGAGAGGGAACA
This sequence comes from Halichoerus grypus, assembly GCF_964656455.1. NCBI lineage: Eukaryota > Metazoa > Chordata > Mammalia > Carnivora > Phocidae > Halichoerus > Halichoerus grypus. The sequence continues at coordinate 137,600,821 of NC_135716.1, forward strand.
CAAGCAGGGGGAGTGGGAGAGGGAAAAGCAGGCTTCCCGCCGAGCAGGGAGCCCGATGCGGGGCTCGATCCCAGGACCCTGGGATCATGACCTGAGCCGAAGGCAGATGCTTAACGACTGAGCCACCCAGCGCCCCCCTTTGGATATATCTTGCCAACAAATGCACAAAATAAATGGACATAAAGCACAGATGCTCATAGACACAGTTCAAAGCTATGGTAGCTTGATGCTGAGATGCTGAGTGTCGTGTCCGGGGAAGGAGCGTGGCGGTGCCACTCTTGCTCCTCAGGGTGTGTGCTGCCTGTATATCTGGGAACTACAAAGGAAATGTTGAATGTTATTTTTACTTTTTGCCTTTTTTTAATAAAAGTGAAACTCTTTAGATTTTTTTCAGTTAGTGAAAGCAAGTATTAATGTAGGTCTTGTATAAAAGCAAAGTGGCATAATGCAAGCTTTCTAAAAGTGGGGATACTGTGTTTTTTTTCTTTTTTCTTTTATTGTAAATGAAATTGTTAATTTCCTTCTTGAATTGTTCATTATTAGTGTATAGAGATACAAATGATTTTTGCATGTTGATTTTGTATCCTGCAACTTTGCTGAATTTATTTATTAGTTCAACCATTTATGTGTGTTTGTGTGTGTGTGTGTGTCATATTCAGGTTTTCTGAACAAAAGATCATATCTGTAAACAGGGACAATTTTACTTTTTCCTTTCAAATTTGGACTCATTTTTTTCTCTTTTTCTTCCTTATTTTCTGGCTCAGACTTCCAGTACTTTGTTGAATTGAATTGGCAAAAGTGAGCATCCTTATCTTGCTCCTGATGTAAGAGGAAAAACTTTCAGTCTTTCACCATTGAATATGATTTTAGCTGTGGTGTTTCCATATATGGCCTTTATTATGTTGAGAGAGCTTTCTTGTATTGCTAGTTCGTTGAGTGTTCCTAGTGTGAAAGGGTGTTGAATTTTGCCCAATTATTTTTCTTTATCAGTTGAGATGATCATGTGGTTTTTTTCCTGTCATTCCATTAGTGTAGTCCATTATGTTGATTGATTTTCTTATATTGAACCATCCTTGCATTCCAGGCCGATTGCTTTTTTTTTTTTTCTTTCTTTCTTTCTTTTTTTGGGGGGCACTTAATTAGTCTTTACTTTTTTTTCTTCGACAGCTAGAAAAAGTCCTACAGCAAGGTGACATTGGAGAGTGTGCAGAACCATACATGATTTTCAAAGAAGCAGATGCCACAAAGGTAGAATATCATGCATCTCATTTTCCCCACCTTTATAGACATATAGTCCCTCCCCATTTCCCCCAGATCTCTGAGTCCAACCCTAAACACCCTTAGATTTCCCAAGTTATTATTTGGGAGAATACTATACAAAGCATATTAAGGAATTTTACTACTAATTCATTATTTTCTATTGGCCTACCCACTTTATTAGTTTCTTCTTTATTTCCTTTGTTATCTAGCTTGTGTCATATGCTGTTATTCTTTTTTTTTTTTTTTTCCTTAGAGGGGGGTTGGCTAGGAGCAGATGGAGTGAGAGAATCTTAAGCAGGCTTTTCTCTTTTTCTTCCTTATTTTTTCCATAATGCTTACTACGGAGCCCAGTGTGGGGCTCAGTCTCACAACCCTGAGATCATGACCTGAGCTCAAATCCAGAGTCAGACACGTAACCGACTGAGCCACCCAGGTGCCCCTGTGATGTTTTAGTCTTTAAAAATCTCCCTCACCCCCAAACTAATTGACTCTACATTTTTTTTTCTTGGAGAGAACTAAGTTAATATAGTTTAATTCCTAAATAATTAAAATTTTCAAAAATAGTGATATTTTTATAAAATGGTGATATTGAAAATAAAACCTTTCATAGCAAAACAGCAGTATTCTGGAGCTCTGTCTAGTTGCGGATAATTAAGGAATATGGTAAAAATAGAAAATGCAATCTTTGTTTTGCCATCAGACCACTATGTTGTAGAATTTGGATCAATTTATAAAGCAAGAGTAATTTATATAAAGTTGATACCAAATTTCAGATACCCTGAGTTAGCTACAAGAATAACAGATGAGGGACACCTGAGTGGCTCAGTCATTTAAGCATCTGCCTTCTGCTCAGGTCATAATCCTGGAGTCCTGGGATGGAGTCCCACATTGGGATCCTTGCTCAATGGGGAGCCTGCCTCTTCCTTTCTCTGCTCATGTTCTCTCTCTCTGTCTCTCTCCAATAAATAAATAAAATCTTTTAAATAATAAAAAAAAGAATAACATATGATCTTAAATCTTTGACCACATGATTTAATAGTTGAAATAGCCAGGATAGTATGCTTGAGGAATACTGGACAAGTTACCAAAATCTAGAATATGTTTTGCTTTCTGTCTTTGTGAAATTTATAACAAGAACTGAGACTTTTCTGCTGATTGAGGTCGACCTGGGTACATGATAATGTTCTCTTATCCCTGGCTAGCTGGTTGAAATCAGGGTTAATGTATTCTGGCTTTCCCCAGGTTGTCATTTTTTAAATTAAATCTGCTGTTTTATGGAGCTCATAGTTATATTAGCAGCCTATTACATATGTGTATAAGTTGATAGAATCAAGTACACTGGATATCTAGTCTCTTAAAGCAAGAATCTATTTTGGAAGTATAATAGATAGCAATAAACAGTGCTACCATTTAGTTATCCTTCCCTCTTTTCCCAGACCTGAGTCTCAAGGTAGGACAATCATTAGAGAATACATCCTATATGGAAAGAGTACGTAGGAGATTTGATGTAGGTTTTCACTCTTGGACCATTGGTTGGCTATCACAGGCCACCTTAGTGTTTGTGTCAGGGACAGCCTGAAAGTTGGGCCAGCTTCAGGATATCTTCCCGAGAGGCACATACTGTTTGGACCATCAGTCTATTTCTAGGATTTAGTCCCTTTATAATAATTTTTTCTTTGCTTCTTTTATTACAGTTCTGGGCTTATATGTTACTAGCGTATTTATGGCCCCCCACTCCCACCTTACCTTACTCCTTTTCTTGCCATAAATTAAGGATTAGTTCCAAATGGCTCAACTGCTTCCATCTTTTTCAGTATAATAAAATTTAGTAAGTCATTACCTTGAATATTTAATAGTTAGCAGTTACTGACTAGAATATGGTTATGTTTCTTTTCATAAAATAGTACTTGTAATACATAAACATGTTTGGCACTTGCTCTCCTTTCTTTCCTACCAAGGTGAGAAAATCACAAAGAGAAATTTGAAAAACTTACTCTATACATACATTTATAGAATGGGTTGAAATTATTCAGTGCTTAAGATAAATAGTGTTAGTTGATCTCTGAAAGGTATAGATTATTTTTCCATCTTTTTTTTAAAAGATTTTATTTATTTGAGAGAGAGAGTGAGCGAGAGAGAGCACTTGAGCAGGGGCAGAGGGGAGAGAGCGAAGCAGGCTCCGCGCTGAGCAGGGAGCCTGCCCAGGGCTCGATCCCAGGACCCTGGCGTCATGACCTGAAGGCAGACTCTTTTTTTTTTTTTTTTAAGATTTTATTTACTTATTTGAGAGAGAGAGAATGAGAGAGCACGAGATGGGGGAGGGTCAGAGGGAGAAGCAGACTCCTCACTGAGCAGGGAGCTCAATGTGGGACTTGATCCTGGTACTCCAGGGTCATGACCTGAGCCAAAGGCAGTTGCTTAACCAACTGAGCCACGCAGGCGCCCCTATTTTTCCATCTTTGTTGAGAATTGAGAATTCTTACCCTGTCTTTTTATGTATTATGAAGTAGTCTTTAATTCATTTCTTTTGAGCATAATTATATAATGTATAAAGTTTTGTTTTGCAGAATAAGGAAAAATTGGAGAAGCTGAAAAGTCAAGCCGATCAGTTTTGTCAAAGACTTGGGAAATATCGTATGCCTTTTGCTTGGACTGCAATCCATTTAATGAATATTGTTAGCAGTGCGGGGAGTTTGGAAAGAGATTCTACAGAGGTGGAAATAAGCACTGGCGGTAAGAGTGTTTTATATAAAATATTTCTAAATATATAATTTTTTTCTTTTTTCTATATAGGCTTGTTTTATTTGTGGACTTTGCAGTGTTCTGAGGCATAAAGTGTTTTTGCTTTTTTTCCCCCACAGCTTTATTGAGATGTAATTTATATACTATACAATTCACCCATTTAAAGTGTATAATTCGTTGTTTTTTGATATATTCACAAGGTTCTGCAACCATCACCACAATCTAATTTTGGTAAAAGGCGAAAGATTTATCTGATCTGAAGAGAAACCAGAGTGTTCCCACAATCTAATTTTGGAACACTCATTAGCAGTAATTCCATTCTCTCCCAATCCCGAAACCCAACCCTAAATAACTTCATAACTCCTTAGTCTGTATGGATTTGCCTATGCTGGACATTTCATATCAATACAATTATACAATATGTAGTCTTTGTGTGACTAGTTTCTTTCACATAGCATAATGTTTTAAAAGTTCATGTTGTAGCATGTGTCAGTGTTTAATTTCTTTCTTTTTTTTTAGTATTTAATTTCTTTTTATTGCCAAATAATAGTACATCATGTGGATATGCCACATTTTATTAATCCATTCATCAGTTGATGCACATTTGGGTTGTTTATACTTTTTGTTTAATATGAATAATGCTGCAGTTAAGGTTCATGTACCAGCTTTTGTGTGGACATCTGTTTTCATTTCTTTATATACTAGAAATTGTTGGATCATAGGACAATTCTGTATTTCACCTTTTGATGAACTGCCAAGCTGTTTTCCAATGTTGCTGCACCATTAAAAATTCTATTAATAGTGTGTGAAGGCTCCAATTTCTCCATATCTTTGACAACACTTTTATTATCTGGCCCTTTAATTACAGCCATTCTAGTGCACGTAAAGAGGTTTGTCATTGTGGTTTAGATTTGCCTTTCCTTAATAGTTAATGATCTTGAGTATTATTTTTTGCACTGGCTATTTGTTTATTTTCTTTGGAGAAAGATGTAGTCATATCTGACTTTGCCCATTTTTAAAATACCTGTTTTGTCTTGTTACCTAGTGGATGCTCATTTTTTATGTGGCTTTTTTATATTATTGTCATCAAGTTGTAAGAGTTCTCTTTGTATTCTGGATACAAATCTTTTATCTAAGGACTTGCAGATATTTTCTCTCAGTCTGTGGGTTGGTGGTTTTTTTTTTTATTTTTTTGATGGTACTGTCTGCAGCACAGATATTTTTTGACAAAGTTCCATTTTTCTGTTCTTTTGTTGCTTGTGCTTTTGGAGTTATATCTAAGAAAGCATTACTTCACCCACGATCAGGAAGATCTACCTGTGTGTTTTATCTAAGAGTTTTATAGGTGTAGCTCTTACATTTGGGTATAATCCATTTCAAGTTACTTTTTGTACATGGTGAGAGGTAGAGGTCCAACATTATTCTTTTTACATAGATACTTAGTTGTCCCAACACCCATTTGCTAAGACTGTTCTTTCTCCAGCGAATGGTCTTGCCATTCTTAATGAAAATCAGTTCATGATAGATATGTCGGTTTAATTCTGGACTCTCAACTCTGTTCCATTGATTTATATTTCTAAGCTTATGGTAATACTATTCTGTCTTGATTATTTTAGCTTTGCAATAATTTTTGAATGTGGGGAGAGTGGTCCTCCAACTTTATTATCTTTTTTTAAAGATTTTGTGTGGGTGTGCCTATTTTGGACCCTTGTAGTTTCATATGAAGTTTAGGATCAGCTGTCAGTTTCTGCACAAAGACAACTGGAATTTTGCTAGGCATTACATTGAGCCTATAAATCAATTTGGGGAGTATTGCCCTCTTAACAATATTAAGTCTTCCAATCCATGAAATGTTTTTCCATTTATTTAGATCTTAACATTTTTCCAACATTTTATAGTTTTCAATGTACAAGTCTTGTTCTCTTTTTGTTAAATGTATACCCAAATATTTTACTGTTTTTTATGCTATTTTAAATGGAATTGTTTTCTTTCTTTTTTTTTTTTAAGATTTTATTTATTTATTTGACAGAGAGAGACACAGAGAGAAAGGGAGCACAAGCGGGGAAGTGGGAGAGGGAGAAGCAGGTTTCCCGCAGAGCGGGGAGCAGGATGCGGGGCTCGATCCCAGGACCCTGGGATCATGACCTGAACCGAAGGCAGACGCTTAATGACTGAGCAACCCAGGGTCCCCTGGAATTGTTTTCGTAATTTCATTTTTAGAATGTTCATTTCTTGTGTATAGAATATTGACTTGAATATTGATCTTGTACTATGAAACCATTTTGAAAATGTTTATTAATTATAGTGTTATTTTTTTCTTTTCTGGATTCTTTAGGATTTTCTCTATACAAGATCATGTCATCTGCAAATAAAAAGTTTACTGTTTCCTTTTCAATCTGGATGTCTTTTATTTCTTTTTTCTTTTCTAATGATCTCATAACTAGAACCTTCTATATAATATTAAAGTGGGAAGAGTAGATATCCTCTTCTTGTTCTTGAGCTGGGGGAGAATGCATTTAGTCTTTTATCATCAAGTATGATGTTTGCTGTAGGTTTTTTATAGACATAATTTAGTAGATTGATGAAATTCCCTTCTGTGCCTAACTTTTTGAGTGTTTTTATCATGAAAGGATGTTGGATTTTGTCAAATGCTTTTTCTGCCTTTGAGTTGACTTGTATGATTTTTGTCTTACATTCTTTTAGTAGGGTATATTGCATTAATTGATTGCATTTTGGATGTTAAACCAATCTTACATTTTTGGGAGAAATCCCACTTGGTCATGGTGCATAAGTTTTTTGTAGTTGTTAGAATATGTTTCTCAGTATTTTGTTCAAAATTTTTCTTCTGTATTCATAAGGGATATTGGTCTGCAGTTTTTCTTTCTTTTGACATCTCTGTCTGGTTTTGATATCAAAGTAACACCGGTCTCACAGAATGAACTGTGAATTATTGCTTTGTTTTTTGGAGGGTTTTGTGAAGGATTGGTATTTGGTTTTTGAAAAATTGGAAGAATTCACTAGTGAAGCCATCTTGGCTCTTTTTGTGGTAAGTTTTATTTAACTAAGTAGATCTTTTCACTTACTTTAGATCTTTTTATATTTTCTTTTTTCACCTTAAATCAGTTTCAGTACTGTTTCTTTCTGGAAATTGGTTCATTTTGTGTAAATTATCTAATTGCTGACTTACAGTTATTCATAAAATTGTAATATAATCCTTTTTCTCTCTAAGAGCTGTAGTGATGTCTCCTCATTCATTCCTGATTTTAGTAATTTGAACCTTTCCTATTTTTTTAATTACCTATTTAGCTTATGTTTTTAAAATTTTCTTTTTGAAGATCCAGTTTTTGGTTTCATTGATGTGTTTCTAGTTTCTATTTCATTTATTGCCATTCAGCTGTTGTCATTTTTGAGTCCTTTCTCATGCTTCCTTTGGTTTTAGTTTTCTCTTTTTCTAGTTTCTTAAAATGTAAGCTTAAGTTACTGATTTGAGAGCTTTCTTCTTCTTCTTTTTTTTAGGATAGGCATTTATAGATAAAATTTTCCTCTGAGCACTGTATCCCATATGTCTTTGGATATTGTGTTTTCATTTTCATACATTTTAACTAAATTTCCTAATTTCCCTTGCTATTTCCTCTTTGACCACTGGTTATTTGAGAGTTTGCTCTTTAACTTCCACATGTTTATGAATTTCCCAAATATTCTTCTGTTACTGATTTATAGTTTGATTTCACTGTTGTTTGAGAACATATTTTATGTAATTTCAGTCCTTTTGAATTTACTGTATTTTTTGTCTTATGGGTCAGTCTGCCTTGGAGAATATCCTTTGTGCACTTGAGAAGAGCATGTATTCTACTTTTGCTTGCTGATATGTAGTATAGCTATCTGTTATGTCTAGTTTGTTTATAGTTTTAAGTCTTCTGTTTCTTTGTTGCTCTGCAACATAGATCTTCAGTTGGTTTTAAATAATAGGGTTATCTTGCAAGGTCTTGGAATTAAAATTCTGTTTCAAATTCAAATGCTAATAGGGTTATCTTGCAAGGACTTTGAATTAAAATTCTGTTTCGAATTCAAATTCAAGTCAGGGACTATTATGGTTACTAAAATTTTTATTGTGTGAATATTTCCTAGCAAATGCATAGTTCCCCTGTAGCTGCTCCTCATAGCTCATCTTTGGTTTTATGCATAATTTTAGTGTAGTAGAGACTTTTTTTTACACTAGAGAAATTTTAAAAAGAGAACAGGGTGATTTAGGTATAGTGCTTCCTTACTGATCTCTCCAGAAATGAAATTCTTTTTTTTTTTTTTTAAGGTTATTTATTTATTTGAGAGAGAGCGTGAGCGTGGGGGAGAGGGAGAGACAGTCTTAAGCAGACTCTGCGCTGAGTGCGGAGCCTGATGTGGGGCTCAGTCTCACAGGTCTGAGATCATGACCTGAGCTGAAACCAAGAGTCAGATGCTTAGCTGCCTGTGCCGTCCAGGTGCCCCTCCAGAAGTGAAATTCTTACTACAGTCAATATGCTGAATAGTTTTCAACTTTAATGATTTTTTTCCCTGTGTTTGGAAAGCTGCTTGGAAACAAGTTTTAAATATTATGAAAATGAATATCATACTGTTTTTTCCCCCCTTGGTAGAACGAAAAGGGTCTTGGTCAGAGAGGAGGAATTCTAGTATTGTTGGCAGACGATCCCTCGAAAGGACAACAAGTGGAGATGATGCTTGTAACTTGACCAGCTTTCGACCTGCTACTCTCACAGTGACGAATTTTTTTAAGCAGGTATTGTTCTGTCATGTAGTTATTCTAGGGGGCTATTTGTACATAAAATTTTTTTGGTTTCAGAAAATTTGTAATTGTACATATACATGGAGTGATTTTGATTTTGAGAAATTTAAAAAAACTTTTAAGGATGAAAAGTATAAGAATAAAATAATATTGTACCTCTTGTATAATTATATTTATTTAAATGTTATACTAATGCATCAAAATCAATCCTCCACATTTATATCCTATTTCTTAATTGTAATTTTTAAACATTTATGTTTATGAATTTTCTTAGTCAGTGATTGTGTGGTTGTATCTCCCTTCCCCACCCAAGTTTTTTTTGGTTGAATTTACCACATCCATGGTGTATGGAATAGGACTCTCAGGCCTTTATAGTGCATTTTTGTGCTAAAAGGTAGTTAACATTTTTATAGGTGCATTTATAGGTCCAAGAAGTTCTTGATCAAAGATATTTTATTCTTTGCAAATATGTTCTCTGTACTTCAAATCATGAATCAAATCAGGAGTTTTTAAATGCTGATCATGATCCATTAACAGTAATGGAAATATAATAGATAATACTCAGCTTAAAAACAAACACAGTAGAATAGAAAAATAATAGTGCATTGTACATAGTGAGGTTAAAAATTGCTTTGGTGAGCTTTTTTCCCCCTAATTTTTGTATGAGTACATGCACGTATGCATGTCCATACTGGATTTTGATACAAAATGAATTGGTACCATGCATATATTTTGGAACAGATGAAGGGCAAATGCTAAGTATTGTCCAAGAATTCCTTCTTTTGAGGTCTTAGTCTAAGTAAGAGGAGGAAATCTTGGCCTACTGACATCTTCTAACTTGAAAGAGGCAAGGTTTAGGAAAGGATGTGCCATGAAGTGAAAGCTAGCAATCTACTTGAAGGCCCTTTCACAATTTTATTGCAATAGCATTTATAGACAGTTGGTCCGAGAGATTCCAGGGGAGAGTAAAGCAGCTGAGAAGTATCTGAAGTGGTAAGGGTCTTTTTATTATGGACAATAGAACAAGAAAGAAAAGGCCACCGTGTTACTTGGATGAAGTGATTGGCTAAATAAAGCTACAGAAACCAGGCAGTAGATTTATGTGATACAGTGACACAGCCTTGCAGCTATGACATTTTTCTCTCTTTCTACTTCTTCAACTGCTATATCACTTCTGCACTATTTCACCAGTTCTTTTTTCATTTCTTCAGCCTACTTTATTATTGAACTGGTTTTGTAACCTTAAATCAACAAGTCATCCATCCACCCACCTACCTATTGATCCAACAAATAGTTTCTGCCTGTTCAGCATGTACTGAGTATCAATCCACCCACCTACCTATTAATCCAGCAAATATTTTTTGAGCATTCACCATGTACTGGATACTGTGTTGGAGACTGGTAGCTGGAAACTAGCACAAAGTGTGAAAACTTTCAATGAATGATTATTGGAAACATCAGCAATAGAAAGCATTTATTTGTTTGTTTGTTTATTTTGATGGAAAGCATTTATACTTTGTACAGTCAATTTTTTTTAATGATTAGCATGTATCATTTTTAAAAGTATTTTTAAACAGCTAGTATACTATGCATCAGGCAAATGCAAAGTAAGTAAAAAGCAGAGATTACAATTTTAATACAGTAGAATTCAAGGTACAAAATGAGAAACAGAAGGCAGTTCTTTTTTAAAGTTGATGAGCAATTACTAACGATGAATTTGATATAGTAATTAGGAGTGCTTATGTACAGATTTGAAATCGTCAAGTCAAAATTATTAAAAGTACATGGAGATATAAAAACAAAATTAAACCCACCCATTAGTTTCAAGAACATTTGTTTTATTTGTTGACAGGTATATAAGTTGGAGTACACAGTGGTGAATATGCAATGTGGAAGTGGGGGGTGTCAGCTAGGCTCATTCACGTTTGGAGATTGACTTAGATCATTTGATCTAGACTGACTTCTCTTGGGAAGACTGAAATGACTCAGGTGTCTCCGTGTCTCTCTACTTCTATTCTTATCCTCTAGCAGGTTGGCTTGGTCATGTTCTCATACTAATGGCAGAAGTTCAACAGGGGGGCCAAGCTCATTTGTGCAAATGTTTGTCAGGTCTCTGCATCACATTTGCTTATTGGCCAAGACAAGTCACATGGCCAAGCCGAGGGGTGGGAATTATGCCTCACCCAACAAAAGGCACACAGGGAGTAAAGAGTGGAGGCCAATAATAGAATCAATTTAACAGGTTAAGTGGACAGAAATAATTAAGTAGAGATAATCTGAATGTACTATCAATAAGGACCATTTAAAGATCTGACTCAAAAGAGGAGAGAGTATACTGTTTTAGCAACTGATAGAACATTTACAATAATTAGGCCACAGGAAAAAATCTTCATAAAATGAAATTCTCTAATCATAACTTAATAGAACTCAAAACTATTAAAGTATTAATAAAAATCTTGAATCACTTGGAAATTAAAAATCACTTTTCTGAATAGTGGGATGAAAGAAGACCAGTTCTTCACTCTGTATAGTATGTAATAGTGAACAAATGGGATATGGCTCAAGGTGAGCTCACAGTAATAAAGTAATGTTAAATGTGTTCATTAACATAAAATAAACATATAAACAGTGCATTAAAAACAATAAGATATCAAGTGCAGGAGGTTTGGATTAATGAAATCTAAAGATTGACTCTTGAATAAAGGCGTAAAATTCTTACCTATTTTAATTGTAAGAAAAAACATTAAATTGAAAATTTTGTATTAGGTGTAGTTTGGTTTGTTGTTTGTTTCCTTGTCTCTTTTCCCATTGATTGAGATTGTTTCACAATTTTCTTTCTGGTCTTAGTATCAGGATAATTATTCTTTTCCTTATGAGTAATTTCTGTAAACAAATGTATAAACAAACAAAAAGCAGAATCAGACCCGTAAATACAGAGAACAAATTGATGGTTACCAGAAAGGGTTAAGGGTGGGGGGATGGGCAAAATGGATGAAGGGGAGTGGGAGATACAGGCTTCCAGTTATGGAATGAATGAAGTCACGGGAATAAAAGCCACAGCATAAGGAATATGGTCAGTGATATTGTAATGGTGTTGTATGGTGATAGATGATAGCTACACTTGTGGTGAGCATAGCATAATGTATAAATTCCTTGAATCACTATGTCGTACACCTGAAACTAAGGTAACATTGTGTGTTAGCTATACTCAACTGAAAAAATTAAAAAAAAAAAAGTACTTGCAATCAGAAAAAAAGGTGTAGTTTTTGTTGCTACTTATTCTTTTTTTTTTCAAATTTAGTTAATGCTGTATATTTTGCATTTGAGAAATTTGGTGATATAAAATTGAAAAGACAAACATTCAAGTGTAAAAAATTTTTAAGACTGTCATACATATATGTTTCTTTTATGTCTATATTTTTCTTTTTCTTTTTTCCTTTTCATCTATCTCTAAATTGTATAGATTTTCTGTATTTTAGAGTGTCCTGTAATACCTTATAGACATAAATAATGGGCTATAAGTAAATATATAAAAGTATAGATAATAGTATCATAACTCTTAATAAAATTTGAAAGCATAAAAAAGGAAATAAATCAGCATGATATTTATTTTTAATCATAATTGTATTAATTTAATCTTACTTTTCATTCTGACTAAACCGACAGAAGAGGGTATGAATATTAACAGGCAATATACATTTATTTTCAATCTACTATATTTGTTTTATGGAATACTTTTTTCTCAGGAAGGAGACCGCCTGAGTGATGAAGATCTGTACAAATTTCTTGCTGATATGAGAAGGCCATCTTCTGTTTTACGGCGACTAAGACCTATTACAGGTATTTTAAAATTTTGAGTAGACATTAATACAACCCTTATCATCACTAATATGTCCTGTTGTTGGTAATTATGCATTCCTTTTTTCACTTATCTAACCCATCTATCTTTCTTTGCCCAATGCTTGTCAGTCTTCTTCATTTTATTATTCTCTTCTCATGGTCTTAAACAGTTTGTATGCAAGATTCAGTACTTTTGATAATTTGAGTACTGAAATGTGAATGATGAATAATATCGTGGCTTAAAATTATTTTTTAGAGGAAAGAAAATGTACATAGAATGGTAAATATTCAGAAACAGATTCATATAATCAGAGCAAACCATTCCAGAGTAAAAAAAGTTCAAATTAAATCACTCATCTTTCAGAATGTTGGCTTGTTGTATGCTAGATGCCTCTGTTTCTGTTTTTTCTTTCTTTCTTTTGCTTCTTTCTTTCTTCTCATTCATTCATTTGGTAGGCATTTATTATTTTACATGTAATTATGTCTGTATCAGTAATTTATAACTTCTTGCAAAAATGTGATCTAAATCCTTCCAGGAACATTTTTACATGAAGTTTTTATTATGTTTACATTGTTTTTATAATATGTTTTTATATGCAGCTCAGCTGAAGATAGACATTTCTCCTGCACCTGAAAATCCCCATTATTGCCTAACTCCAGAGCTGCTTCAAGTGAAGCTTTACCCAGACAGTAGGGTTAGACCTACCAGAGAAATTTTGGAGTTTCCTGCCAGGGATGTCTATGTTCCAAACACTACTTACAGGTAACACATTTTAATTTTAGAGATTTCTGAAATTAGATACTATATATTCTATTATGAAAGTAGAACTAGAATGAAACTCTCCAAAAATCCTTTGTAGCTTTGTTAATTATTCCATTTCTTACTCTATGATTTTACTAAGAGCTGTAATTCATTAAACTTATACTATGTGCCAGGTCAAAGGTCAGATGTTAATTACCTTACATACATTAACTTATTTAATCCTCAGAGCTTGAGGTAGGTATTACCTTCATTTTAAAAGTGAGTAAAGGGATGGAGAGGTCAAGTATCCTTCAGTGTGGTGGAGCTAGCACTGGAAGTGTGGGCTGTGAGATTAAAACATTTGAACTCCCAGTTACTATATTTCCTCAGATGTTCTTATTAGCAGAGTCTAGCATTCCACAGGAACCAGACTTATGTGGCTGCAGTGTAGTCCAGCAACTGATCAACAGTGTTTACTGATCCACTACTCAGAATACTTGACACGAGGTTGTTGAATAGGCTTTCCAGGCTGACCACTCCATAACTCTAAGGGTTCGTTTACTTATACTCCTTATGAATGAAGCCCCTTCATTTGTGAGTGCCTAGCCCGTGACTTGACATTGGGATAGCCAGCAGGGCAGCTCAGATGTAAGATTCCAGCCCAGACTTCCCCATCTTAGTATTTTTCACCACCAAGTTACGCGGTTTCTGAGGCCAAAATTTTTGGAATCAAAGTGATTTCTCTCCTTTTCTTATCCTCACATTTACTCCTCAAACAAGTTTTATAGGCTCTGCTTTCAAAATGTATCCCAAATCCCATAGTTCTTACCTTCTCCAAAGATTTTTTATTTATTTGAGAGAGAGAGAGAGAGAGAGAGCACGTGAACACACATACCAATGGGGGAGAAGGAGAGGGAGAGGACGAGAAGCAGACTCCCCACTGAGCACAGAGCCCCACATGAGGCTCCATGCGGGGCTTGATGCAGGGCTCGACTAGGGGCTTCAAGCAGGGCTCAATCCCAGGACCCTGAGATCATGACCTGAGCCCAAGTCAGATGCTTAACTGACTGAGCCACCCAGGCACCCCTCACTCCTTTTAAAACTCTAGGCAAGTCACTATCTAGATCAGCACTGTCAAATAGAAATATAATGGGAACTACATTTGGAATTTAAAATTTTATAGTTCCCACATTAAAAAAATAAAAAGAAACCAGTGAAATTAATTTTAATTATGTTATTTAACCTAAATATACCTAAAATATTATCATTTCAACATGTAATAAATGTAAAAAAGTGTTGAGCTATTTTACTTTTTTTCTTTCCTACAAAACGTCTTCAAAATCAGGTGTGTATTTTATGTTTAAAACACATCTCAATTTCAGATGAGCCACATTTCAAATGCTCAGTTGCTGCATGGGGCTGGAGGTTAGCATATTGGACAGCTTCTGATCTCAGATTTTTCTGTACCTTTCTAATTTGATCATCTTCCTTTAACCCTGGCTAAATCAATTCTCAGCATTATCACCAGAGAGATATTTAAATGTTCTCAATCAGATCATTCATTCCTCCATCTAAAATCCTTCGGTGGCTTCCATCATAAGCAGAAAAAATGTTTTTTTTTAATAACAGTCTTTAAGACTCTGTATGACCTGGCCCCTGCCTGTCTCTAACTTCATATCCTACTCTGCTTTGCTCATTTCACTTTAGCCTCAGTGGCCTTTTTACTCATCCTTGAACAAACAAAATTTCATTCTCCCTAAGGCTTTTCCATTTGTTCTTCTCTTTCCCTGACATGTTGTCCCCTATATTTTCATGTGGTTTGGTTCCTTATTCAGACATATCTCTGCTTAAAGGTCACTGCCTAGACAGGCTCCCTCTCATTACCCTAGGTAAAAAGATCCACTGCTTCTCTCCAATTCTTCACCCTTCTTTGTATTTATTGTTATCTAGAATCACATTATGTAGTTATATGATCGGGTTTTTTTTGTCTTTTTCATTATAATGTAATTAATGTAAAGGGCAGGGACTTGTCTGTTTCCGTTATCACTTTATTTCCAGCATCTAGAGTAGTATGTTAGCACACAGGCACCACACAATAAACATTTATTCATTGAGTTGAGAAATAAGGAACTGGACAGTGGTATGAGAGTGGGATTTAGAGTCATAGAATTAGGGCTGTGATTTCTGACTCCACTATGCACTATTTGGT
This sequence comes from Halichoerus grypus, assembly GCF_964656455.1. NCBI lineage: Eukaryota > Metazoa > Chordata > Mammalia > Carnivora > Phocidae > Halichoerus > Halichoerus grypus. Next base: position 137,616,394 of record NC_135716.1, read on the forward strand.
GACTTAAGACAATTTACTTAATATATTGGCCACTCAGTTTTCTTATTAATAAAATGTGAGGTCATAATTATACCTGCCTTCTCTTGTGAGGGTAGAGAGTACAAAACACTGCATGTAATTGGCACTTAGTGTGAGTAAAATTTCTGCAAGTTAGGCTAAAGAAAGTATATATTGCTTTTAAAAGAAATAAGGTATTATGAAATTATTCTTCTATAAATTATATATTTAAGTACTTATAAGCACATGGAATAAAGAAGTGATTATATAATCCAAAATTTGTATGAAACCATTTTGAGGTTATCAACTGGACCTCTTACCTAGTACAGGAATCTCATCCAGAGCATCCCTAACTTGTATTTATCTATCTTGCCTCTGCTTGGATTATTTCAGAGATAGAGAAAGTAGAAATCGGGGTCTTGAAGTGGTCTTTTCTTTTATTTCCCACTTGTTTTTGTTATTTACATATTTATATATATATTTTTTAAAAAGAATTGTATGAATCAAAAACTAATGATGTAATGTATGGTGATTAACATAACATAATAAAAAAAGATAAAAAGAATTGTAGGAATATACTTAAAGTTCGTGTAAGTACTGTAGGCTTAAAATTAAAAACAGAGGTCCTTCATCTTATTCCTACCAGCCTTTCCCTACTTCGATGTCTAATTTTCAGTGCCAATCACTGGTAACTCTTTTTGCTCCTTCTTTTGGTATTTTATTCTTTGTTTTCTAAACAACATATTAATGCTACTATTTCTTGATTCTTGTTCAATTTTAAATATCCATTTATTGTTATATTAGGTGAAGATTTAACTCTTACATCTTCCTTCCTAAAAATACATGTACTTGCATAAATTCAGAAAAAAATACATATTCTTGTCATCTCTTCCATATGTATATTCCAGTTTTTCATTAAATCAGTGTTAATTTTTTTTTACCTGTTTGTGATTCTTATGTAACTAGTTTTGCAGTGGAGCCATGAAGATTACTATGATTTTATTCCTGCATTTGATTTATAAAGCTTTTTATTTTCCTGAAATAGTTACATTATTTAGTTTCCCTACTTTTCTGTGTGTTATTGCTAAAATTCTCTAAAGCTTCTTTCAATACAGCAAAATACATCAGATAATCATTTCCTGTCTTGCAGCTTCCTTAGTTCCCCTTGCAACTAAATTGTAAGTGTGGCCAAGGGAGTTTCCGAGGCTCGCTAGGCTTACTGTACGGTTGTCATCTTGGAGCCTGTTTACCATGATCCTGGAAATTCTCTTTGCATTTCTTTTGCTATGGAGTCTTTATTTCCTGTATATTGTTCTTTCTTGTTTTACTCATTTTACTGACAGCCTTCAGTAACTTCCTGAAACAGGGTGTATGGGAGTAAATTTTCTGAGACTTTTACATCTGAAAGTATGTTTATTTTACCTTTACTCCAGAATTACTGATTTTGCTGGATATAATATTCTAAGTTGTAAATTATTTTCTGTCAGGATTTTGAAAACATGACACAACTGTCTTCTGGCTTTAAGTGATACTTTTGAGTGGTCCAATATACTTTTTTTTTTCAAAGATTTTATTTATTTGAGAAAGAGAGATAGAAAAAAAGAGAGAGGATGCGAGCATGAGCGGGGGCAGAGAGGCAGAGAGGGAGAAGCAGGCTTCCCGCTGAGCAGGGTGCCCGATGTGGGGCTCGATCCCAGGACCCTGAGATCATGACCTGAGCCGAAGGCAGACGCTTAACGACTGAGCCACACAGGTGCCCCCCCAGTATACTTCTGATTGCTAATCCTTTGTTGGTATCTTTTCCTTTTTTGAGTTGTTTTGTTTTTTTTTACCCCCGGTGTTCTGAACTTTCATGTGATGTGCTGATATGATAACATTTATATAGTGCTTTATAGTATTTCATTTAAAGTGTTTTCATTTAAATTAATTTATTCAGTCTCAGAAGAATCTTATAAATTATATAATTCTGGCAGAATTGTTACTTACCTTTTATTTACTATAAATAAATAAGAGATAAGAAACTTATCTGGACTTGAACCCAGGTCTTATTTTCTGTATTCTTCATCCTTTGGGATGATAGTACATCCAGCATTTATAGTTATTGACAATATGAATAAAATTAAAATTTCTTATTGCTAGATAATTGATTGCTACATTTTTATTAAAGCAGGCAGAACACCTTTATTTATCTTATTATTTGCCTCAAAATGTGCCTCATTATTTATCCTTGTCTAATAATTTTTTTAATGCCTTATAATTGAGCTAAGTATAACAGTTGATAGAAATGGCATCCTAGGGTATTATGTATATGAAGGGCCGGAAGAGCAAATCTAGGCATGTTTTAGGACTTGAATGGAAGTTGGGTAGAGAGCTTATCTCAAGTGAGAAGACATCTTACTGAATGAGGTAGCCTATTGTTTTCTCTCAATTATGTATCCAGTTTTAATCCAGTTTTACTCTGGGGAAGAAGAAAAAGTTAACACACCAAAAGATTTAAGTGGACTTTATAAAGTATAAATTAGCATGGTTTTACTGTATGAGCTTACAGAAATTAAGTAAACATATATCAGCTGTTTCAGGTAACTTGTTTATTTGTGTTTGATTTTGGTTTTTATAATTGAATGCTTTACCATTTGAAGTGTTTAGCGTCAGTAAAGATAATCGGTTGTCCAAAAACTGTAATTATCTTCTTTTGGCAGTAAACTTTTCAGGTATAAGAATGAATTCATAGCTAATTAGCTTGAGAATGATCTGGAGAGATCTTTTAATGCATCTCAGTGCCTTTGGCTTGGACTGTATCTAAATACTCTATTAATTAAAGAGTTGATACTCATCCCAAGCATTATTAGTGAAAGTAACATTGTAGGCAAAAAATGATTCATTAAATGTGTAAAGAAGAACTGTTCTTCTCTCAAGTGTGAGCAGTTTATTCCCAGAGAATAGTAGAACTAGCTAAACTTATCAATAAGATTAGGTTTATTTCTATTAAACATTTATGGAAAACAAATACTGCTTTAGGTTCTAATATTTTTCATCAAAATAAATTGGTTTCAGGTTAGAATTTTATATAATCTTTTTAATCTTATGTATTGCCTTTAAGAATCTCATGTAAAATGCTTTAACTCATTAACAAACATTGTCGATTGTAATATAGGATGTCAAGTTTGCTAAGTTTCTTAGGGTACAGAAAGGATCATAGTGCTTTGTTAGTAATAGGTGAAAACTGTTGAAGCAAGAAGATACATTGTTTAAGAAAGAGATTAATAATTTTGTACTGTAAGAGTGTCTTCAAAGAAGTAAAGAAAGGTACACGAGAACATAGAAGTAGAATTATGGTTTCTATACTTTGTTGATATTTTTCCTGTAGTTACTCGTTGGCCAAAAAAAGTTTCTTTCATTTTTAAAAAAGAATGATTCTAAAGTTGATTGTATGCTTTTTTTTTTTAAACCAATCTCTGAGTTATAAAAAGAAAGAATAGTTTTTGTATTACTTGAAATGATATGACTCTATGCATATTTTATGAAAAATTGGAAAATGGAACCATATTTTGCAACCATATTTAATTTTAGGAATTATCTAAAATTGGAGATTGACTGGTTTTCCTTCTTTTTACATGGGGATAATAAAAGTTCCTATATCTTAGAAATTTGTGAGGATTAAATAAGATAATATATAAAGCTTTTTGCAAAGTGCCTGACACAATGCTCAAGAGAAGCTGAGTCATTATTATTATTATTGCCTTTATTAGATTACATTTATCCAAGCATTACACAACTGGAGAGAGAATAGTTTGAAAGCATAGGGATTCTGGGCTTTTGGGGTATAATTAGATAAGAAAATGATTTTAAAAGGGGGGTTATCAAAGTTAATAGTATCCTGCTTTGTATTATTACTTGAGCCTTCAGTGCCCATGTGACCTGAATATTAAATCATATAGGTTGCTTATTCTACTTAATACTTTTAAAAAATTTTAGTCTCATGGACAGCTAATATTTTTAGGAATTTATAGTTTGTTTAAAAAAAAATAACCTTGGGGCACCTGGGTGACTCTGTCAGTTAAGCGTCTGCCTTCGACTCGGGTCATGATCTCAGGGTTCTGGGATCGAGCCCCGCATTGGGCTTCTTGCTCAGTGGGAAGCCTGCTTCTCCCTCTCCCTTTGTCTGCCGCTCTGCCTACTTGTGCTCTCTCTCTCTCTCTGTCAAATAAATAAATAAATAAAATCTTTTTAAAAAAAATAACCTTTATTGGGGTGCCTGGGTGGCTCAGTCATTAAGCATCTGCCTTCGGCTCAGATCATGATCTCAGGGTCCTGGGATCGAGCCCCACATCGGGCTCCGTGCTCCGCAGGAAGCCTGCTTCTCCCTCACCCACACCCCTGCTTGTGCTCCCTCTCTTGCTGTGTCTCTGTCAAATAAATAAGTAAAATCTTAAAAAGAAAAACAAACAAAAAAAACCTTTATCGTATCTAGAAAATCTCGCATAGAAATAATTCTAGAATGACAAAAGGGGGATGTCTGAAACTTCATCAGAAATCAGCTAACGTACAGATATCATAAAATATTTGCATAAGTTTCCATATATATTTGCCAACTAAATTGTTGCTGGATTACAATAGTATTCTAACCCAGTTTGAATTCTTTTTCTTTTTAACCTTTTAAGGAATGTTTCACGGTAAACCATAATTTCAGGTAATACACACTAGTGGTCATTATACAAACCTATATGTGTACATTTTCGCAGTGAATAATGTTTAAAAAAAAAAAGGTGAAGTTGACACTGAGGCTCCTTGTACTTTCTATACCATCATTATTTCATTAACTGTGTAGCAACCTGCATAGAACCAGTATGATTAGCTGACATTCCAGAGGGATCACATTCGTAACTGAAAAAACAAGAAATTTAAGCATTTTTAATATGGGTTTTAAGAAAATATTTGCACAGGGGCGCCTGGGTGGCTCAGTCGTTAAGCGTCTGCCTTCGGCTCAGGTCATGATCCCAGGGTCCTGGGATCGAGCCCCACATCGGGCTTCCTGCTCGGCGGGAAGCCTGCGTCTCCCTCTCCCACTTCCCCTGCTTGTGTTCCCTCTCTCACTGTGTCTCTCTCTGTCCTATAAATAAATAAATCTTTTTTTTTTAAAGATTTATTTTTATTTTTTTTATTTGAGAGAGAGAGAGAAACAGCATGAGAGGGGAGAGGGTCAGAGGGAGAAGAAGGCTCCCTGCTGAGCCGGGACCCCAGTGTGGGACTCGATCCCTGGACTCCGGGATCATGACCTGAGCCGAAGGCAGTCGCTTAACCAACTGAGCCACCCAGGCGCCCTAAATAAATAAAATCTTTAAAAAAATAAAATAAAATAAAAATAAAAAAAAAGAAAATATTTGCACATTGTGGGGCGCCTGGGTGGCTCAGTCGGTTGAGCATCTGTCTTCGGCTCAGGTCATGATCCCAGGGTCCTGGGATTGAGCCCCGCATCAGGCTCCCTGTTTGGCGGGGAGCCTGCTTCTCCCTCTCCCTCTGCCTGCCACTCTGCCTACTTGTGCTCTCTATCTCTCTGTCAAAGAAATAAATAAAATCTTTAAAAAAAGGGGGGGGCACCTGGGTGGCTCAGTCGTTGGGCATCTGCCTTCGGCTCAGGTCATGATCCTGGGGTCCTGGGATCGAGCCCCGCATCGGGTTCCCCGCTCTGTGGGAGGCCTGCTTCTCCCTCTCCCACTCCCCCTGCTTGTGTTCCCTCTCTAGCTATGTCTCTCTCTGTCAAATAAATAAATAAAATCTTAAAAAAAAAAAATTTGCACATTGTATTTATTTTTAGTACAAAATTTGAATGTATTTTAAAGAGTCTCATGGGGTAAAAATTTTAAAATATTATTGTCTGAATGAATGGATGTGATTGAAGCAAACATTAGGCTGACGTGAGAAAACAGGTTAAAAAGAACTATATTCTGAAAATGACAGATTTCCTATCACTTAACACTTTTACCTCCAGTATTTATGGTTATTATCAGACAATGTAGAAAAAAGCAGTCTAAAAAGGTATACATGTAAAAAATATATATGTTTAATTTGTTATTTTTTGTATTTTTAAAAAACATGGTTTTAAAGAAATTATTGTGATTTCCCAAAGACATTTAAAAAAAGTCTCTTATTAAGCTATACCTAAAATTAGAGATTTTTGTATTTAAATAACACTCCCCCCCCCCCCCACACACATTGATAGTTCACTTGTTTTTGTAGAGTCTTAATCCAGGAGAGACCTGGTCTTTTCACATCCTCTATAGGGGTGAATGAAGGCACACAGATAATATGGTAGTTTGTAGCTAATGTCATGCATTTCTTATTGTGCCAAACGAAGATTATTTACATTAAATGCTTGCTTTATCAAGGAAATAGTTATCACAGTATACTAGTGCAGTTGTTACATTAAGATAACCAAATAGGGCACCTGGGTGGCTCAGTCAATTAAGCAACTGCCTTTGACTCAGGTGATGATCCCAGGGTCCAGGGTTCTGGGCCGTGTCAGGCTCTCTGCTCAGCCAGGAGTCTGCTTCTCCCTCTACCCCTTACCCCTGCTTGTGCTCTCTCTGTCTCTTGCTCTCTCTCTCAAATAAAATATTTAAAATAAAAAGATAACCAAATAATAGCAGTGGGGAAAACTTTTTTATTGAGTATCTGAAATCATCTGAAAGTTAGATACTGGATTGTGTGTAATGTTATTCGTGTTCCAGATTTGTACTTGACTTCCACTGTTGAATTCGAGTTATAAAGATCAAGGTATAATCTAATTGAGCAAATGCTGTGTGTTTGGTTTTTAAGAGCTGCGTCACATGTCATTCTGTTCTTAGTGAGATTGTTAGGATTGGCCTCTTTTCCAGAGTTTCCTTAGTTGTAATCACCTACTGAACTTTCATCTTTGTTTTTCTTCCAATTTTTAGAAAGATGGTATCTAGCAAATATTGTGTTACTAAGAATATAAGAATGAATGCAGTGGTTCAGACCTGGTAACTGTAAGAAACAAAATGAAGGGGCGCCTGGGTGACTCAGTCGGTCAAGTGTCTGCCTTTGGCTCAGGTCATGATCCCGGTGTCCTGGGATCCAGCCCCACATCGGGCTCCCTGCTCAGCGGGGCGTCTGCTTCTCCCTCTCGCTCTGCCTTTCCTCCCTGGCTTGTGCTTTCTCTCTCTCCCTCTCTCAAATACATAAATAAATAAATAAGAAACAAAATGTAAAGACACCAGTCGTTTTGATCTGGACCTTGGTTAGCAGTTAGGACTATCCCCCATACATCTCTTAATAATCCTTAGTAAACTTGTAGGTTTACTAATCTGAATATAGTCTTAAACTTTTTATAATGGGAAATTACAAACATATGCAAATGTAAATAGAATAGTACAGTTAACCTCCATTGTCATTCTTTTTTTCTTTTCAAATTTTTATTTAAATTCTAGTTTGTTAACATAAACTGTTTTTTTATTAAGTAATCTCTATGCCCAACATGGGTCTTGAACTCACAACCCTGAGATCATGAGTCGCATGTTCCACTGACTGAGCCAGCCAGGCTCCCCTCTATTGTTTCATCTATTACTTGTTCCCTTTTTTCTTGTAGTATTTTATTTTATTTTATTTTATTTTATTTATTTATTTATTTTATTTATTCATTTGAGACACAGAGATATAGAGAGAGAGAGAGCATGAGCAGTGGGAGAAGCAGAGGGAGAGGGAGAAGCAGACTCCCCGCTGAGCCAGGAGCCCGATGTGGGGCTCGATCCCAGGACCCTGGGATCATGACCTGAGCCGAAGGCAGACACTTAACCATCTGAGCCACCCAGGCGCCCCTCTTGTAGTATTTTAAAACAAAGCCTAGTCATTATATCATTTCACATGTCAGTCCTTCAGTATGTTTTTTTTATTATGTTATGTTAATTACCATACATTACATCATTAGTTTTTGATGTAGTGACCCACGATTCATTGTTTGCGTGTAACACCCAGTGCTCCATTCAGTACGTGCCCTCTTTAATACCCATCACCAGGCTAACCCATTCCCCGGCCCCCCTTTAGGATGTTTTTCTGAGCGGTTTAATAAGCTTATTACATACTGATTGAATTTTTTCCCTAAACTTTTGTTTCTAGAAACAGATTGGCCAGTCAAAAGTAAATGTATACTGTTTATATTATGACCCATGTAATTCATGATTCTTGAACTAGGTCATATTATGATAGATCTTGCTTTGGACTTGGGTTCTTAAAATTTTTTTTGTCGTAGTACACTTGCAGTCTTGTGACTCCTATGATTCTCTTTTTTGGAATAATGTTTTTAAATGCATAAAATAAAATACATAGAATAACAAAAGAAATCAATTACATTGAATTATAATTATTGAGATATTAAAGTTCTGATGCAAGTTTCTTTATTAATGAATTAAAAAATATCTAGCCACAGGTCTAAAAGTTACCATATTTTCTAAGCAGTAATAAGCATGTGACAATATTCTGAGATATCTGCAATAGTTGTGAGACAAAAATATGTATGATTTCTATTAATGACAAATTCTCCTGTATTGCTAATACTGGTATGGGTAGTTTCCTACATTCAAAATCTAAAGAAGTGCAAATTTCAGTGAAAACGAAGGAGTATTTTTCTTCCCATTCAAGTTTATGGTCCCCTGCTTTAGAGAGTATTAGTTTTTGTGTTTGTCTTTAGTTTTCATGGATGTCTCAAGTTATTGCTACATACTCTGCTGTTCTCGTTTTGCCCTAGATACATCACTGTAGGTTTTAGTCTACCTTAATGGATCCTAGTTTTATTTTAACTATAAAGGTTTTTGAGTTGAGAACTCTGTTTCCTAACATTTTAAGATAGCCACCCATGAATTTTTAGTTAGGGGCTTGTATTTGAACGTGAGGAGTATTATCTCAGACTCTGAGGGAAGGAGTAAAGTTCCAGGAATGGTAGCAGAATAGGAGAGCAGTTTTGTTCTATCGTGAGAATTAGAATATTTTTAGTTTGGAAAAATTTGTACACATTACATACTGAAAGCTATGTGGAGTGATATTCAAGATCTAGTTTTTACAAGTATATACATTTGCTTAGAATTTTATAGTTCATAAAACCATTCAAATACCCTATTTTCCTTGATTACAACAACCCTATGAAGTAGATTTGGCAAGATTATCATTATTCCCATATATGGGATTTGGAGACTGAGGCTTAGTTGCTTATTTGAAGGTAAGTAGTTATAGCCTTACCTCTTTAAGGTTGTAGATTATCACTCTTTTAGATATACCTAATCATTTTGTTAGATCTGTGATTGTTCCCAGGGTTAAACAAATGAATTTAGAAAAAGTTTTTTTGTTTGAGATGGCATCCTTGATTTTATATTTTCTAAAATGTCATTGAAACCTGATTTTACAAAGGCACACTATGGGAGGTTGTTAATCCTACTTTCATGACCTTGAACTCAACATTTCACACCAATTGAGTAATTTTGTCCTAGTTGATTTGCCGTGAGAACACTTTGGACTTTGATAAGACCAACCGTTTGTGGTCCTTTTGTTTTTAATTTTCAAAACTACTGTGTTGGATGGTCACTTAGGAGTACATACATAAACGCAGTGCTGTGGTTGTTAGTGATGGGAAAAATCACAAGGAAATTTGACTATTTTATAACAGAAGGTGAAATATGTAACAGTGCATATTTGGAATAGGTTTTATAAAGGAGGCAAATAGTAGGAACTCAAATACTGGTTAATGCAAATATTTTTGATTACTGAACAAGCTAGTTGATTTCCATGAGTTATGCTATTAGGAAGAAAAGATACAAGCATGAGAACATGCTGATTATAGAATGACAGAGAATAAACAGGTTATACAAAAACAGGTAACCCCAAAATGAGAAATGTGTATACTTGCTCTCAGTAAAATTTACACTGGTTCAGATTGAACTCTTGGTATAGAAATTTGGCAGTAATTTACTCAAATCAAGTAGATAGACTATCTTTTTGATGCTCTTGGAGCTTTTATTACTATTTTTAACAATTTCTTTTTTTAATTTTTTTTAAAGATTTTATTTATTTGACAGAGAGAGACACAGTGGGAGAGGGAACACTAATAGGGGGAGTGGGAGAGGGAGAAGCAGGCTCCCACTGAGCAGGGAGCCTGATGGCGAGGCTCGGTCCCAGGACCCCGGGATCATGACCTGAGCTGAAGGCAGACGCTTAATGACTGAGCCACCCAGGCGCCCCTCTTTTTAACAATTTCTGTTACGATTTGCCATGTATACTTCTCTGTCTCATTTGCTAAGTGCCAGTTGAGGGGTACAGACAGTACTGCTGCATGGTTTTAGAGGGAGGAGCCCCATTTCCAAGGATATTTGTAGAGGAAGTGAGATCATTTATACCTTCAAGTATAAATAGGACCTAGCCAAGTAGAAAGGTGTATAGAGGCATTCTAGACAAATGGAATGGCATTAGGAAAGTATACAGGGGATGTTTAAAAGTAGGTAATTTTGATAAGAGCTAAGGGTTTGTGTTGGGCAAGAAATGGTAAAAAAGGTAATTTGGGGGGCGCCTGGGTGGCTCAGTCATTACGTGTCTGCCTTCGGTTCAAGTCATGATCCCAGGGTCCTGGGATCGAGCCCTGCATTGGGCTCCCTGCTCAGTGGGGAGCCTGCTTCTCCCTCTCCCACTCCCTCTGCTTGTGTTCCCTCTCTCCCTGTGTCTCTCTCTATCAAATAAATAAATAAAATCTTTAAAAAAACAAAAGGTAATTTGGGGTCAGATTATACAAACTCTTGAATATCTGGAAGAGATTTGGATGTTTTCTGTAGGCTTCTGCCCTTCAAATTGGGGTACACATTCTTGCTGTATAGGGTATGCAGGTCCACAGGATAAATATAACACACCTTCCAGGAATATCACTTTTTAGAAGATTTGGGGAGGAAATAACTATTTATAAATGAAGATTATAGAGTAGAAAACACAATTCACATGCAATTTTAAGATAAATTGTAAGATTTAAGGTAAAATCCTAATAAGATCCTGAAAGAAGTATGGGCCTATATAAAGCCATTTCGTCCTCTAACTCTAGAATTGTAAAGATATGTTTTCAGTATCCTCAAGCTGTTCTACTCTTTTAATAGACATGTTTGAATGACACAGGTCAAAGTAGTATGTAGCCATTATAAATTTGTTTTAGGAAAATTGAAGGAAGATAGACCTAAACTTAGGAGACGAGGCAGGAGACTATTCAGGTAGTTTAAAATTCAGGTTAAGAGCAGGTCTTGGTAGGGTAGAAAGCATATCATATTAGCAGTCTTTTCAAAAGAAGATTGTATTCGATATAGTGGCTTATGATATAGGAGCAGTGGTTCACAAAGTTAAGTAAAAGGCCGAGATGTCTCCCAGGTTTTAAGCTTGGATGACTGGAAGTGTGGTGGTGCCATTAATGGGTGTACAGAGGTAAGGAAGAGTGTGATGGGGTGTAGAAATGGGGGCAGGACCAGCAGAGGTGGCAGGGCTTTGATGAATTTATTTGATATGTTGAATTTGAGGAGACTGTAGGATATCAAAAGGAGGAATGGCAGATAGGCAATGTAAGAAGGAACTGGAGAGAGATCTGGGAATAATATGTAAATTTGGGAACTTTACTCATGGAACATAGATGGGTCCATGAGAGTAGATAGAATTTCTGAGGATGAGAGTGGAAGAGATTTTTGAAGATTGTGCATTGGCCCAAATATGTCACATACTAGGAGGGAATAGGGCTATAAAAATGGATTCAGGTTAGGGATAATCCTTGGAGAATATAGTCATAGTGTGGAAGCAAAATGAGGGTCAAGTTTGAAAAAGGAATATTGTTTATTAGTAAGTTAGCGGAGAGATCCAAGAGAATGTGGACTGAGGAAAGGCCATTAAATTAGACAATTATGAGTTAGTGGTGTAATTAGAATACTTGGCAAAGGAGTGAGGACAGAAGGACACAATTTGTGAATCGTAAAAAAATCCTTTCTGTACCAGAATTATCTCTCAATCTGAGCATATTTTATACAGAAAAAACTCACTTAGTACTCCTAAAAGGAACAAAATGAAACATGTTGTGTAAGAATTCTAAGAAACTGAAGAACAAATAGAAGAAGCAATTGGTATATTAAATAATGCATTATTTTGTATTTGAAAGCTTCCAGGTTTTTTTGGAAAAAAAGTCATTATGGTATTCTGGCTCTAAAAAGTCAATTTTGACAGTTTGGCTGTGGTTTTAAAAGCTAAAACTTATTCTTTTGTACTTTATTGGAACAAGATATTTATGTAGGATCCACATAGATCATACATATTTAACATGTCATATATGTAAAAAACATGACGTTGAGTAATTTAAAATACATAATGCTGAATATTTTTTGACTAAGGTGAGTCACTATATAACTTAGGTACTATATTCTTTAAAAGCTAGATTTAATTCAAAATTTTATTTCTGTTTGGTAGTTTCTTTAAAAAACTTATTTAAAAAATACTGATAAGTAATATTTTTATGATAAAAAGATTTGTATTTAGTAATCTTTGAGGGTTAGAATTCAGATTTTTAAAATGAGAAAAATTGTAATCATTCTTTTATCACATGTCATTAAAAAACTACAAGAATTTAAATTTCTATATTTTAAGGGAGTGAGTCTTTATTGAATTTGGAAACATACATACACATCTGTCAGGCTATTTAAACATTCAATAACTTGTTATGATTTTTACTTCTATTTGACAACCTACACATAAGTATTAGACTCATACCATGTCCAGGGGGAATAAATTATTAAACTTGAGGCCACAGATATTTTCATTCTCATTATATTCTGACAAGATCCCTTTAAAATTGTTTTCACAATATTAAGTGTTAAAATATATAAAAGGTATACAGTATATAGATAAGTTAACAAATATGTTAAGATACAGTGATGCTTGATATTAAGGTCAATATGACCTAGTAATCATGATCTACTGCATTTATTTAAGACAGTTAACCTCTTTTAACACAGTATTTTATCCTGCTTCATTTGACTTCATAAATAAAGCATACCAAACATTTATTTCAGATTATTTGGTAGCAAAATGAAGCATCAGTTTTAAAATTAGTATTAATAGATTTTCATATGTACTCTGCACTGACTGAATTTTAATTTTGAAATTAATAATATTACAGCATTTAGGAAATAATCAGTCTTTTAGTTTATTCAAGTTCAGAATTTTAGCAAGAAAATTAATTTTTTAAGCTGAGCAAGTTATAAAATTAGCCTACATGATGACTCTTAAAAGTCCTTGTAAATTTTTTATTTAAGAAATGACTTAATAATTCACCCATTGGGTAAAATTCAGATTGTAACTACATAAAATTGGTTCTCACATCACAAAACATATGAATAAATGATATCATAAGATTTGATTGGGAAAGATAAATGGTATTCTTTGAGGTGATTTGACGATATGTTTACTTTTAACTTGATAGTGACTTTAAAAAAGAATCTATTTCTGAAGGCTTCTGTTAGGGATTTAATACCAGATTCTTAAACCACAGTAACTTCAGATGAGTTTAATGTTTAATGTGTTGGCTTTTTAATTTGTCTCAGTTCATTCAGAGCTTTCTGAATCTGTTGGATGGATCAACATTTTAGTTGATTTGACAGAGTATAACCTTCCATTTTGAGACTTCCAGCATATTCCTCTTCTCCTCTCTGGCTTAGTTTTTGCTCTTGGCTTGTTATATTTACCATTCAGGTTGTTTTCCCCACAAACACTGTGCCACCACCAGCCTCCTAAAGAAGATAGATAGGGCATTTCATGAATACAAACTCATGTAGTTACTGTTACTACATTTCCCCATGAGTACATCTTCACTTCTTACAAATATGATAGTATTGTATGCATGGTGCATGTATCCCACTTTTAAATAATCTGTGTTAAGTCTTGTGTATATCACCCAAAATAAAATACGTGAGAAAGGTTGTAGGTAAAATATCAAGTTGAACTAGAATCAAATTAATAGTTATGTTAAGAGGTTTTTACCTATAGAAAAAATGTTTGTTTGGGATTCAGTTTTTAAAGAGTTGACATTGTAGGTATTAGCTAATACTTTTGGAAGATATTTTGTAGATATGAAAATGAAGTATTGATATTAGGAAAATGATACCTGAGTAACTTTCTGGACAGTTGACATGTCCTTTTGCCATGTGATCCCAAGTAGAAAACACCAAATCTTTGTGTTCCGGGAGTGCACTGGGGACGTTGCCACTAATTTCAACTAGGTGTAACGTATAGTTGGTTTCATGATTTCCCAAGTGAAAGGAATATTCAATATAATGCTTGTTGTCATTCCAGTCTTCTAGTTCAATTCGTAAAATGTAATTAGATTGCTTTACTATGGAGTATATCTTCTCTAGACCCAACCAAAATTCTCCTGAAAAGAAAGTAAAAATCTGTGGGTTGTTAACTGCAGATTAGGCACCAACAGGTTTTTTTTTTTTGATACTGGTTTTTTTATTGGTGTAAGTCAGTGAGTTGTTTTAGCCTAGAATCCCTTGGTTATTTATTTATTTTTTTTAAGATTTATTTACTCACTTGAGAGAGCGAGAGAGAGAGAGAGAGAGTACATGAGAGGGGGGAGGGTTAGAGGGAGAAGCAGGCTCCTCGCTGAGCAGGGAGCCCGATGCGGGCCTTGATCCAGGGACTCCAGGATCATGACCTGAACCAAAGGCAGTTGCTTAACCAACTGAGCCACCCAGGCACCCCGAATCTCTTGGTTATTTTAGAGTCTCTTAAAATATTTCTTTTTAAAACAATGTTATTGAAGATAGTGAAATGTACAAAAAATGTTAAAAATATTAATAAGCCTGCCTAAAGTATGATTATCATTTTTTTTTGAGACATACTTCATGGGTGAAACATATTAGGCAATTATAGATATTTTAGATCTGGTCATTGGTAAAATATTATCTCATTTCTAGGTCCTTAGGTATACTGGCTTTACTATCAGGAATTTATTAATACCCATATACTATCGAACGGTTTGTTAAGTATTTGTACTATTACATTCAGTATTACTTGGCTGATAATAGTGTCATTTTCTTCAAATATAGTCTTGGCCTTTGATATTTGCTTGATATATGTTTTCTTTGTAGAAAAATAAGGGAATAAATTTTTTAGACATTTTAAATTAAAAAACATAATTCTTAATAACTTCTCTCTTTAATCTTAAAAATTATTTTTATTTGGAATTAAAAACAACATAAATACAAATAGATTTCTTTTTAATTATCACAGTCCTTTCTATTAAAGTGTTTAAGGAAAAAAGTCAAACTTTTATTGCTCTTGAATTAGACGACAATTTTAGAGATTTCAAGTACAGATGTCTTATTTTCTTATAGAAATAAATGAGTATTATGGTTTTAACAGTCAGCCTTTTATTTTAGAGTTACACTAACTCTTAGAAGATTTGGATCTGCAAAACATATCACCGAATATACCTTTTAGTTAGGGAATTAGCTAGTAGTTTGAATATAAAATTTTTTAAATGATCAAATAGTACTGAATGTTTAATAAAAAATTTGATATAATAATGGATGTTTTCCAGTTTATAAATGAGTACTTATATTTGTGAATTTTTATAATGTGCCTTTTGGATTTTTAAACCCCTTATTTATTTTTGTTTTGCTTATTTTATCTTATTTTGTGATTAAAATATAATAATTGTACTGAGTTAACGCATTTATTTTAAATCACATTTTCTGTAGTATACATTTATAATATTTAAACAGTTGAGATTTAAACATTTTGTACTGTACCTCTTGACAGTTTCCTTGTTCCTTCCACCTTCCAAATAATTAATATTAAAAATGTTAAAAAAGAAAGTAGAGTGACCAGTGAGAAGGATGGTTTTCTTCATAGCTCATTCATAGCATTTACCACTTATCAGAGCACATAGCATTTAATCATAATTATCTTTAATAATTATAATTATAATAATTAGAAGCCATCAAATTAAATTGTGATACATATACTTAAGAACAGAC
Organism: Halichoerus grypus; assembly: GCF_964656455.1. Classification (NCBI taxonomy): domain Eukaryota; kingdom Metazoa; phylum Chordata; class Mammalia; order Carnivora; family Phocidae; genus Halichoerus; species Halichoerus grypus. The sequence continues at coordinate 137,632,446 of NC_135716.1, forward strand.
ATGAAATTGTGATTAAGTATAATTCAAATAGACGCTTGTAATAACTGTAAATTACTAACAGATATGTAATTATTAGTTAATAAATTCTAAGAAGGCTGGGCCTATTCCTCATTCATTGTTGCATTACTAATGCCCAATCCAAAATAGATTCCCAGTAAATATTTTTAAGTTAACAAGTGAATGAATGAATGACTGAATGAAGTCACCTTACCATCAAGTCTCCCAAAACCATATCTGTAGTTTTCCCAGGTTTCATTGAAGTTTTGTGATCCATCTGTTCGGTGTTGAATTAATGTCCATGAACTATCTGAATATAATGAACAAAATTGTGTATTTTAAGTAGATTGACGCTGACAGATGTAACAAAATACTGTGTGTGTTTTTTTTTTTTTTTTTTTTTAAAGGTTTCTTCTATTTATTTGAGAGGGGAAGAGAGAGAGAGAGAGCACAAGCTGGGGATGGGTCAGATGGAGGGGGGGGGGAGACAGAGAGAGAGCAAGAGAGAAGCAAGCTCTTTGCTGAACAGATTGCCCAACATGAAGCTTGATCCCAGGATTCTGGGATCATGACCTGAGCCGAAGGCATACGCTTAACCAACTGAACCAACCAGCTACCCCAAAATACTGTTTTCTTGTTTTTATTTTATTTTATTTTATTTTATTTTATTTTAAAGATTTTATTTATTTATTTGAGAGAGAACGACAGAGAGTGACAGAAATAGCACAAGTAGGGAGGAGAGGGAGAAGCAGACTCTGACGCAGGGCTCGATCCCTGGACCCCAGCATCGTGACCCGAGCCAAAGGCAGACGCTTAACTGACTGAGCCACCCAGGTGCCCCTTGTTTTGATTTTAATTGGTGGCTTTGTAATGTAGTCATTAATATCATATGGTAATACCAGTTTATTATTTATTATGGTCCCAAGAAGTTAAGTAAAGGGCAACTAATGAATCTATCTTAATAAACTTATTAACAATAATAATTTCAGATTACTTTCTGGAAAAAGATGGAGAATATTGAGTAACTGCATGAGTAAATACAAAAATAAACAAGGCAAATATAAGTACTAGAGCTATGCAACTGCTCATGTTACTTATATTTCATTTACATATATTCAGAACAAAGATAATAGGATTAGTCTTACTAATAGGTAGTAAATAACCTGAGCTAATTACAGTCCATTTTCTCTTCAGGCTGGTTTTACCTGATTTAACATCACAGTAGACATTAAAAACTTGAGAGTTGCTGGGTCTAATGGAATAGATGCCACTTGTATGTTCGCCTCTGTTATAAATGGTGGTACAATTAGCAGGAATGTCTAGAATCAAGAAAGTGTTATTACATAAGATATAGTAATAGGAATGGTGTCTTTAGAGCTTGAGCTTTTACTTGACATTTTATGGAATTGTGGTAAATGTAGCCCTTAGCCTTTTTCAGTAATATATTACCAAGAAAGTACTTTATACTGAAGCAGATTTATTAGATGGCATGTTATGCAAACAATATTAAAATAATTATTATTAAACTGATTTGTTTTTAGGAAAAGTGACAAAATGAGAATTTTAGACATATTTTTGCTAGATATAGGAAGAATATAAATATAATGCCACATACGAGACATTATTATAATGCTCAGTGTGCATAGCACTTAATCAATAGGTGTATGTGGAAAGAGTAAACGTACATGAAGGAAACTTACAGAGACCTTTTGTGTGTGTGTGTGTGTGTGTGAATTACATATAAGTAAATATATTTTGAAAGTAGTATTTTGTGAATGTTCGGTTGGGAATGGAGACTTTGTTCTTTCATCTTTGTGGTTTTTTTTAAATGAAAAATTTCAACAGGAAAGTAGAAACATTAGAGAGAACTTCATAGTCTTTCCATCTGTATTCAGTAATTGTTAATCTTTTGCCACTTTTGCTTCATAAGTATACATGTATACAAATATGTATCTTGCTGTGCTATTTGAAAGTAATTTCCAGACATTATGACCCTTAACCCCTTGAATATTTCAGCTTGCATCTCTTAAACATGAGATTATTTTCATACATAACTATAATACCATTATTACATCTAAGAAAATTTAAAATAATGTCATATTATCTAATATCAAGTCTACATCTATATTTTCCTGATTGTCTTAAGAATGTGTTTTGTATGGTTAAAAAAAAAAAAAAAAACTGCCAGGATCCAGTTTAGGTTGACACATTGTATTTGGTGGATTTGTCTCTTTACTCTCTTGTAGTTTAAGAACAGGCCCTGAGAATAGCAATTTTTGATGGGAATGTCTAAGATAGGAGAAAAATTTGATGATAAAATACCTTCAAGAAAGAAACCCAACAAATTAACTTACCATCATGTTCTACATTGTTTGTTTCATTCAAGTGAAGAAAGGGGGTAGTTCTTGGTGCTCTTGGTTTAGAAGAAAGTGAATTTTCTGTGGATTCTTGAATACCAGTTCTTCTTAGCTGATGAAAGAATATAAATCTTTTAAAAATGGTACTGAATATACAGTTAGGGGAATCTGAGGGAGGATATTAAAAGTACAACTTGTAGGGGTGCCTGGGTGGCTCAGTCATTAAGCGTCTGCCTTCGGCTCAGGTCATGATCCCCATGATCCCAGGGTCCTGGGATCGAGCCCCACATCGGGCTCCTTGCTCAGCGGGAAGCCTGCTTCTCCCTCTCCCACTCCCCCTGCTTGTGTTCCCTCTCTTGCTGTGTCTCTCTCTGTCAAATAAATAAATAAAATCTTAGGAAAAAAAAAGTGCAGCTTGTATACATCTTTAAGTTCATAATATGTTATTGCTTTTGATGTTGAAACAGTTAAGCAGTGACATACAGATTGTACACATGACCTGTTCTCAAAATACTTAATCAAGCACATTATCTAATGAGTTAAAAAAACTAGAGAAAGAAAGAGAGCAAAGCACAAACCAGAAATTGGTCAAAAAAGAGTAAGACCAAAGGTAAAAACTGCTTATTAGCATTTTTTAATACATTCTGTTCATTTATATGAATAGAATATGTATTCTATTTATCAACAGGCAGATTTTAAGCTTAATAATTCTCAGTTGTAGGCCTTATTGATTGAGTTTCAGACCTGCCTTAAAAACCTAGCACATAATTTGAAAAAGGCTGCTTTCTTTCTTTCTTTCTTTCTTTTTTTTTGAAAAAGGCTGCTTTCTTAATAGTTTTTTGGAATGTAAACATATCTGCAGAAGTAACAAATTGGCAGGCTTATTTGCTTACTTTCAATGCATTCAGTATTTCATTGCAAGTTTTAGCAATGTTTAGCAATAACAGTTTATTTTTATGCAAAATGTGCTGGGTTTGCAGTTTATTGACTGATAGCTTATTGATGGCCTAAGATTATGGAGTATCTTAATAGTGTTTCTTGTTGTCGGCATTTCCTATGACCTTACTCATAAGGATCTGTTGCAGAGTTCATTTTCTGGATATTACCCTTTTCTTCGAGGTAACTGTATGATGTTAAAGACACTTAACTTACAGAGTTTTGGATTATTACTTGAAATTTGAGGAACGTGGGTCAGATGATCTGACGCTTCTTTTAACTCAGATATTCATTGTTTTGAATTCTTCATACATTTTATTATTAGAAAGGATGTATATCATTTGATAATAGTGACATTTTGTTTTGTGAGTAGGCTCATTTAACCATAATAAAAGATATAAGAAAAAAGAATTTAGAAAAATAATGTAATGAGGAAGTTATGGAAATCAAAACTAATTGGCAAAAACCCCTTTTGGATAATTAGCAAAAGTAAGAAAATAACCTACTAAACTATCATTCATAATTAGCAAAAAATAACCTGAAATTATGAGTTATAAAATTTCTGAAACATATAATGATATGTTTGTATAGTGGAAATGGTTTTATAATTCTTGGCAACTATTTTTTTTACAAGTTTCTACATATTTGTATTATTTTTGGAACCCTCTGGAGTGCCTGTTTCATAGTATTAGTAATTAATATTTTTGAAATGTTAGGTTCTCACATTGCTTTATTTTAAATAGGTATCTCCCTCACCTACATTGGTAGATAATTTATGGATTACATTGTAGATTAATTATACTGTTGGATATTGAACTTTACAGTTTCTAATATTACTAATAATAGCAAGCTTTTATTGACTTCTTTGTGTTGAATATGATACTGACTTTATTAATTCAACATATATTTATTGAATTCCTACTATGTCTCAGACAGTATTCTCTATTCCGGGGCAACAGCAATGAAAAAAATGAGGAAAATCCCTGTTCTCATGGAGTTTACATTCTAGTGAGGGGACAGACAAAATAAATAACTAAAATATACATATTATGTGAAATAGAGATAAGTGTAAAGGAAAAAAGGAGAGTAATGAAGGAGGTAACAGGTTTTAAGGATGGGTTTGGGAATTGTAATTTTTGATTAAGTGACCTAGTAAGACTTCACTGAGAATTTTATACTTGACAAAGACCTAAAGGAGATGAGAGTGGGCCATGCAGATCCCAGGGAGAAGAGCATTCTTCCCCTGGGTGATAGACGGAACAACGGCAAAGGCCCTGAGACAGCAGCATATTTTTTTTTTTTTAAAGATTTTATTTATTTATTTGACAGAGAGAGACACAGCGAGAGAGGGAACGCAAGCAGGGGGAGGGGGAGAGGGAGAAGCAGGCTTCCCGCGGAGCAGGGAGCCAGATGCGGGGCTTGATCCCAGGACCCTGAGATCATGACCTGAGCCGAAGGCAGACGCTTAACGACTGAGCCACCCAGGCGCCCCGAGACAGCAGCATATTTGATGTGTAACTGGGAAGAGTTACCCTAGTATGACTAGAGTTGCAGAGATGAAGTCAGAGATAAGAGTCATCTAGGGTCTTACGGGCCACTGGAAGTGAGATGGTAAGCCATTGTATGGTTTTGAGCCAAGAGAGACATGATCTAATTTTGACTTAAAAAAATTAAAAAAAAAAAAAAGATTTATTTGAGAGAGAGCATGAGCAGGGGGAGGGGCCAAGGGAGCCCAACCCTGAGCCAAAGTCAGACGCTTAACTGACTGAGCTACCCAGGCACCCCTAATTTTGAGTTTTGATAGAATCATGTTGAAGATATATTTTACATGAGTTAATTCTTTTTTTTTCTTATGACACTCCTATAAGATAGGTTCTATTATTTTCTTGATAGAATAAGTGAGGAAACTGAGAGACAGAAGGGTTAAGTAATTTATTCAAGGTCACACAAAAGTTTTAGAGCCAAGATTCAAACCCAGGTAGTTTCTTAGCTTCAGAGTCTACAGTCTTTTTTTTTTTTTTTTTTTTTTAAAGATTTTATTTATTTATTTGAGAGAGAGAGAATGAGAGAGAGCACATGAGAGGGGGGAGGGTCAGAGGGAGAAGCAGACTCCCCGCCGAGCAGGGAGCCCGATGCGGGACTCGATCCAGGGACTCCAGGATCATGACCTGAGCCGAAGGCAGTCGCTTAATCAACTGAGCCACCCAGGCACCCCAGAGTCTACAGTCTTAACAATCATGGTGATGTGATCTGTTTACTCATTATCCAACTATAAGTTTTAAAAATAAATTTAGGGTCTAATGGTTTCATAAACCTAGATTTTATATAAAAGATTGGATATACCATTAAAATATTGACTTACCTGGTTTTCTATTTCTTTTATTTGACTGTGCTGTTGGTTTAATTGTCTATATTGTTCCTCCACGGTCTGTAGAAGGTCTTTGATGCTATTATCTTGCTGTTCTACGAAAGTCTGGACATAGATTGTAGGGTGGTTAGAAGTTTCTGTCTTTCTTACTTCTTTTTTCTTTCTCTTGTTAAATTAGACTTATTTTTTATAACACAATCTAAATTTTTAAAACTAATACTGGATTAGATAACTGAATATTGGCAACATTTTTCTCTTACATGCTTCTTTGAAATCCTTTTGTTTTTATGTTATAAAATGTACCATCTCTAAAACCTAATTACCTGAACTTCAAAGTACTTCAGTTAAATGAAAAAAAAAAAAAAAACAACCAGTATTTTCATAGGACTTAATCTTTCACCATTTACTTATTACATTTATTCATTTTATTTTTACTTCATTTTTTAATTTTTATCCATTTTAAACATGGGAGGATAGTTTCAAATTATATTCTTTAACTTTTTACTTGCCTCCAGTAATTTGCAACACTGTAATAATTTAGTGTTCTAAATTTTATTAATTGATTTGTAATTTTTATCTGAAATGTAAAGTTTAGTTGTTTTTAGATATAATGTTAGGGAATCAGAAAAACCAACTTGAAATTATAATGGGAAATTTTATTTCCTAGAGGCTTTTTTTCCTTGAGAAAAGTATAATATTTCAATGATTCAACAAAGTAGCATGTTTTAAAATATTTTTTTAAAAAGATCCACATTGAAAACATAATCATGAACCCTCTTTGATTTCTACTTACTTTAAGTGAAGTTACTTCTGGGTGTTCCTGAATTTCAGGTTGATTTTTAATTAAACTGGTTAATTGCTTCTCCAAATACCTCACTTTTTGTTGAAGTAGAATTTTTTCTTCTAGGAGGCTTTCAAGTTTTGAGTTGAGTTCAAGTGACATATTCTTCACTTCTTCATTCTTGACTTGCAGTTTGGATGTAGTTCTTCTAAGTTCCTTTTCTTCTTCTTTGATTTCATTGGCTTGCAGTGATAGGTCATAAAAAGACTGATCAAATATATTGAGTTTTTGAAATATATCATTAATTTGGCCCTTAGTTTTATGGACAAAGTCTTTAAGACCATGTCCTAACTGAAGGAGGCCATTGGCTAAAATTTTTACATCATCTAACATAGCAAATCTTGATTTTGGCTCTGGAGACATAGAATCATATGATGAATAGTCCTGGTCAATTTTGGAAGAAATAACTAGAGGAATGATAAAAAGAAAGAGCTTAATTGTGTGCATTTTTATCCTAATTATTCAACTAATTTTCTCCTGTAAGCAGACCTAGACTACTCAACCCCAGATATACCACGATTTGCCACATGAGCAGTAAGGTTGGCAGGCGAATATAGTTAATCATTAAGCTGTGTAAAGTTGTACGAATGTAACCTTCTACATTGAGTTAGATCAGTGCTAAATGAAATCAAAGAAGTGAGCAATTAACTTACTAGGTCATTTTAAGTTGTTAATGTATTTAATTTTGCAGTGTTACAAACTCCATCAGTTTCAGGGTTGCAAGAGCTACCTGTTTTTTTGTTTTTTTTTTTTTAAAGATTTTATTTATTTATTTGACAGAGAGAGACAAAGCGAGAGGAGGAGCCCAAGTAGGGGGAGTGGGAGAGGGAGAAGCAGGCTTCCTGCTGAGCAAGGAGCCCAATGTGAAATGGGGGCTCGATCCCAGGACTCTGAGATCATGACCTGAGCCAAAGGCAGACGCTTAATGACTGAGCCACCCAGGCGCCCCGAGCTACCTGTTTTTAAAAGCTTATATTAATTTCTCATGATTTTTAAAAGAGATTTACAATTAGACAAACTCTTTTGATTGGTAAATTCACATTAAGGTTAAGGAAAGTTAATGAATTAAGTATGCATTTCCCAAATTGTATTTTAGTTATTTGGACACAGCAGCCTATTCCCAGAAATGGGTTCTCTGTGAAGCCAGCCACCACTTCTTCAAGTGGCATTAATGGCTCTCAAGGCTGCCTTGTCCTGCTACTCTGTATAAGCTAACGTATGATTATATATTCCTTATTACTTGTCACTGTAATTGTTGGTATGTCTTTTTGCTTCAGATGATGTTTCCTAACTGTATTTGTATATTCTCACAAAATCTCATACAAGGTATCTCACTCCCTTTCTCTATATCTGTGTTTATGTTCTAACCTCTTTTCCATGTGCCCACTGAAAGACCAATAGATTAGGTGATCTTCTAAAATCAGACCAGAATTACATTATTCCAATGTCTGAAACAATTTACCTGTTACAAGTTTTTCTGAATTTTGTGAGCTTGGTAACAATTTTGGTAATATAAACTTAACAAAACCAACAAATTAATAATATGTTCAAAAATAAATGTTCTACTCTGCTTCTAACTTAGTGTTAAAAGTGAAAATACTAAATGCTTCAGTTAAATTATAGCTGATTATCCTTTTTTTAAGAGAGAGTGTGCATGAGCTTGCACAAGTAGGATGGGGAGGGGCAGAGGAAGAGGGAGAGAGAGAATCTTAAGCAGGCTCCACACCCAGCGCAGAGCCCCACACAAGGCTGGATCTCACAACCCTGAGATCATGACCTGAGTGGAAATCAAGAGTCCAACACTTGATTGAATGAGTCACCCATGTGCCCCTGATTATCCTTCTTAAGTGCTCATTGAGAACTTTTTGAGAAAATAATAAGTTCTTTAAAATGCCTTATCTTGATAAATGAGTATAGTGTAATTGTTAAAAGAGTGTGGGTTCTGGAATCAGACTGTCATCTATGTCCAACAGCCAGCTCTAGCTGTCTGGCCTTGGACAAGAAGCTTAACCTCCACCTGCCTCAGTCTTCTCATCTGTAAGGTGGGGTATAGTACATACTTAATAGGGTTATGAGAATTAAAAGAAATGATATGTGTAAAGCACTTAGAACAGTGTCTGGCAAATAGGAAGTACTCAAAATGTTAGTTATTATATCACATGTAAACAACCTTTGAACCTGTGTATGTGTGTTTAATCAGGCCTATCTGAAAAAAATTTTTAAATAAAGTTAATGGCTTTTTTGCAAAGTGGAAAGCTTTAACATAATGAATTTTAGTTTAAATTGTAAATTGTCAAGCAAAACTATAAAATGAGCCATTTCCAAATTTCTGTGCTTAGAAATGCCTCCTCATGGTATACAATAGAGACCCTTTCCTTTGATGATTTAGGAGTAAGGGCTTTCGGATGTAATAGCTACAGTCAGGTAGTATACCATAGTGGTTTCGAGTATGATTCTGGAGAGAGGCAGGCTGACTTGGAATCCTGGCTGTCCTGTTCTTCAGCTCTGTAACTCTTTGTCAAATTATTTGCCTTTTCCGTACCTCCATTTTCTTGTCTGTCAGGTGAAGGTAATACCTAGTTTATAAGATTGTATGAAGATTAAGAATTAAAATTTTTAAAGCACAGAACACTATCTGGTGTAAAGTAAATACTCATAATATTATATATTGGTTACTTGTTGGTAATTAGAACCAATCAGTGCATTTATGCCCATACTGTAATGTTTTATTGATGAATATTATCTAACCTCATGTTAAGATGATGTTGAGAAATTTTGCTAAAATTTAGATTTTCTGCATTTTGGTCTCGGATCTTGGTAGATAGAAGGAATTATGTCTTTTGTTTAGCCTGTGTATACCTCTTTTTTTTTTAAATATTTAATAGAGAACCATATAAATATTTCTCTTTGTAAGAGAAATAAAGAATCCAAGTAAATAAAAAGATATAAATACTTCCACTAATAAAGAAGAAAAATAAAAAAGTTTCTTATTTTTCATTTTCATCTTACCCTCACCAGTGTTAAAATGTATGTAGAACTAGTGAAGAAACTTGAATTTTCTCCTTCTTTTTTAAAGGAAAAAGTTAGTGTTGTGATCATTGGTCATGAGGGCATATTTCAAAACTTCTCTTAACTAAACTGTCTACTTTTCTGGCTTAAAACTATCGACCCTGATGTTTCATCCACCTTCTAGTTGAGGGGAAATTGAGATCGGCCAGCTTCTCTCTGTTGCACTATAAGCAGTTTATGGGCAAGATCTGTATCTGTTTTTAATTTGTGTCCCTTATAGTACTTTATTTAGTAAAATGCCTTGCATGTTTGAGAAACAATATAAATATATTGAATGAAAAAGAGAATGATAAAGTCATAACATGGGAGTTTTCCAGGTACAAAATTTGCATATAGTAGATGTTCAGTCTGTTTTGATATAGGAGGTTCTTTTTAGAGAAAGGAATTTGAAAAGTTTTTTGAATTTGCCCCTTCCAGTGCATGAAAGTAACTGGACACTAATACAAAGACGGGCTATGTGAAGAAATTTCCTTTCATTTTGGTTACTGTATTAGAATAGTAACACTTTCTGCACAATTTATATAATTCCTTACATGTGACACTAACAGATTGAAGACAATGGTCACATATTCTTGGTTTATATTATATCATCTCTGGGTGGAAATATCTGGATAATTTTTTTTTCTTGTATTAGTTTGACATGTTACTGAATATACTTAAAGTAAATAAATTGCCTATTCACGAGCTGTAGAAGAGTACCAACATGGGGAATGTAATGAAAATAGCAATTTTTTTTTTTTAAGATTTTATTTATTTGACAGAGAGAGACAGCGAGAGCAGGAACACAAGCAGGGGGAGTGGGAGAGGGAGAAGCAGGCTTCCTGCCGAGCAGGGAGCCTGATGTGGGCCTTGATCCCAGGACCCTGGGATCATGACCTGAGCCAAAGGCAGACGCTTAACGACTGAGCCACCCAGGCGCCCGAAAATAGCAATTTTGTAAGTGATTTTACATCTGCCTTTTAATGCCTCCTTTCTGAGTACACATTGTCAAAGGCAGAATCTAAGCTTTGCTTGAACTTGTGCCTATTTAAATAGAACCCTAATCAAACATAACCAGTAATGTTATGAAAGTTTTAATATTTTTATGCCAAAGAAAATAAGAAACTAAAAGTTGGGCACTAATGTAAGCATTTCTAGTTTCTAAAAACTAATATACAAAGCTTTTTAGCTACATAGAATTTTAGGACATTTAGAAGTCTTGTTTAAGTTTCAAGCAAAGCAAAGTCCTTTGTCCTCCCCCAGGTTGTGCAATCTTCCAGAGATGTGACTTCCAAATAAAACACAAGGCATTCGGATCTTTTGAATGTAGTATCCTTTTTAATTTCTTCCTTTTAAAAATGTGATTTGTTTTTGATTTAATGTTTGGTAGAAAGATTCTGAAAGTAATTGCATGAGAAAAACCCATTTATAAATAGAAATATATTAACTAAAGTGAAGAATAATGCTCGATTAATACATTTGCTTCCCTATCCTCTCTGTCCGGAACACTGTCCAATGGAAATACAATGTGAGCTATATATGTGAAAAAAAGTAAAAAGTAACAAGTGAAATTCATTTTAATAGTACATTTTATTTAATCCAGGATATCAAAAATTATTTCAATATGTGATCAATATAAAAAACATTAATTATATATTTTATATTCTTTTTTCATATTAAATCTTCCAAATCTGGTGTGTTTTTATACTTTCAGCATATCTCAATTAGAATAGGCACACATCAAGTGCTTAGTAGTCTCATGAGACTATTTTATTGGACAATGCAGATCTAGAAGATGAGTGACCTTTGAAGTAATTATTTCATGTATCTTACTTTTTTCCCCATGTTCTCTATTAATAAATATTAAATTTTTATGCTGAAAGTACTTATTGTGGAAACCCAGATATTTCTGAAACTTGTAAAAGATAAAAATCCTAGGGGCACCTGGGTGGCTCAGTCGGTTAAGCTACCAACTGTTGATTTCAGCTGGGGTTATGATCTCAGGGTTGTGGGATCGGGCCCCACAGGGAGCCCCATGTGGGGCTTTGCACTTATTGGGGAGTCTGTTGAGATTCTCTCTCTGCCCCTTGCCCCGCACTCACACTCCTCTCTTTCTCTAAATAAGTAAATAAATAAACAAACAAAATCTTAAAAAAAAAAAATCCTGACTCTTCACTATTAACATTTTGTGGTCTATCCTACCAGATCCCTTGGATGAGTAGCTGCACATAATTTCTCATGTCAGATTATCCTTCAGAAGCGTAGTGCCAGTTTACATCCCTGCCAAGAGTAACGAGAGTTCCTCTTTTCCCATGAATTTTTACCAATGCTTTGAATGAGAAAAACAAAAAATATCAATAAATCCTTTTTTAAATGATTTATTTATTTATTTTAGAGAGAGAGTGCATGCACATGTGTGTGCAGGGGTGGGGCACGGGCAGAGGGAGAGAGAATCTCAAGCAGACTCCTGCTGAGTGCAGAGCTTGAGGCAGGGCTTTATCCCACAATCCGGAAAGCATGACCTGAGCCAAAACTAGGAGTCTGATGCTTAAGCGTCTAAGCCACCCAGGTGCCCCCTCAGTATCAATAAATCTAATAGGCAAATGTGTCTAGTTTATTTTCCGGGCCATCTATTTTGCTCTCTTCATGAATTACCGAGGCATTATGTAAGTTCCTCTGTCCAAACTCCTCCCCCCCTTTTTTGATTGTTTCTTTCTTTTTTTTTTTTTTAATTTTATTTATTTATTTGACAGAGAGAGAAACAGCAAGAGAGGGAACATAAGCAGGGGGAGTGGGAGAGGGAGAAGCAGGCTTCCTGCTGAGTAGGGAGCCCGATGTGGGGCTCGATCCCAGGACCCCGGGATCATGACCTGAGCCGAAGGCAGACGCTTAATGACTGAGCCACCCAGGCGCCCCTTGATTGTTTCTTTCTGACTAATTGTGGGAATTATTTACATATTATGGATACTAACTCTTTATCTTGTGTGTAACAAATAGTGTTTTTTCAATTTGTCATTTGTCTTCTGCCTATGTTTATGGTATCACCTGCTCTGCAGAGTCTTTAAAATTTGTCTTTTATAATTTATGTGGCTCATGCTCAGAAATGGCTTTCTCACCTATAAAATATGGTGTCTTTAAAGCTTTTCTAGTGCTTTTATGGCTTTATTTTTATTATTTAAGCCTTTGATTATTCTGGAATTTAATTTGTGGAGGGGGTGAAGTATGTATTCATCTTTTTTCCCTGAATGACTAAATGCTATCTCAACACTTCATTAATCTACCTTCTCACTGCTGATTTGCAGTTGTTCTGAAGTATTATAAATGCAAGTTAAAGACTTACTAGGTTTATGTGGGAATTTATTAGTGGAGTTAGTAGTCAAATGGAAAGAATCTGGCTTCAGTTTTATGCCTTTTACCTTCAGAAACAAGTTGAATTTAAAACTGTTTGGTTTATATTGGAAATCAGGCATAGCTTATAGATAATGTTTAATTAATTTCCATTTAACCTGGAATCCAAATTCTCAGAAGTATTAAGTAACTATATAGTGTGCATTCTGTATTATTCATTAATTCATTGAATATGAGGCACTGTTTTAGGCATTGGGAATATAGCAGTTAACTAGATAGATAAAGTCCTTGCCCTCCTGGAGTTTGGGCTCTGTCTATCTATCTATCTATCTATCTATCTATCTATCTATCTATCTATCTGTCATCTATCTATAATGGAGATATATAAGCAAGAAATAATATATAAATGAACAAGATAATTTTGGATTGTTTTAAGCAAATTGTTTAAGAGTTGTGAATGAAATAATAAAGTGATGTGATGGTGGGGGGAGATTAAGGTTAGGTTTTCTGAGACTTGAAAGATGGGAAGAGTTCAATCATGTACTTGTCCACAAAACTTAGATGGTAGTAATGACATTGTAGAGGTTCTGAGGTGTGGGGGACAGCATAGTGTGTTTTGCTTTTCTGTGTGTTCTGCACGTCTATCCTACTTACAGTTTTTTAATTGAAATGTATGGGCAGATTCTTTAGCCTCAATTCCTCTTGTGGGCTCCAGTGACATTCTATGTTCATAGCACTCATCATACTACATTACAGTTATTTGCTTGTCCAGTTCTCCCTGCAGGCCAGTCAGGTCAAGACCTTAGTCATTTATCTCTATATTCTTAGTATCTAGCACACTGCATATTCAGCAAATGTTTGTCACAATGAGGAATTACAAACATAATTAAGGGCAATCTGTTATCATGTGCTTTGGATCCTAGTCTCTCCTACAATTTCAGGAGTCTTTACTTTCTTGTTCTAATGTATGCACACTGTCTCAGCTGGATTCTTTTCATTAGCGTTTAATCAAACTCAAACCTATCCAATCTTAAAAAGCTTACAAAATCCCTGTATTCTGTCTCCAGCTATTGCATAATCTTTCTCTTCTTTACAACTGCCTTTTTCAGAATTTCACTTTTTTAATTTTCTTAACAGCTTCCTGTTCTTGAACCTACTTTTATGTGTTTTCAGCCTGATGTTATCAGTAACTTTCACGTTGCTAAGTCAAGTTGACCTTTTTCAATTCTTAACTTATTTGGCCCCTGGGTGGTGTTTGACATTTAACTGTTTAATTCTTTTCTTTTTCTTTAAGTAGACTCCACGTTTAGCGTGGGCTTGAACATGGGGCTTGAACTCACCACCCTCAGATGAAGGCCTGAGCTGAGATCAAGAGTCCGACCTTAACCAACTGAGCCCTCCATGTACCCCTTAACTGTTTAATTTTTCTTATATTGTTTTCTCTTGGATTCCATGTCACTGCACTCTCATGGTTTTCTTTCTACTTCTCTGTGGGTTCCTTCTCAGTCTTCTTGGCAGTCTCATCCCCTGCTGGATGGCCACAGTATCTTGGAGAACCTTAAGACTCCATTCTTAGAATAGCACACATGAATAATTATGTGATATTCTAATTCTCCCATAGTTTATATCCTTCAAAATGATTGTCAGCATAGGAAAAATGATAGGTAGATGCAAGATAGAAAGGATTAAATAAAAACCTTGTAGTCTTGAATTGGAATTTGAAATATCAATATGTACTCTGTGCATGTTAAAAGCATTTTCCCCTTGGGACGCCTGGGTGGTGCAGTTGGTTAAGCATCCATCCGTCTCTTGGTTTTGACTCAGGTCATGGTCTCAGGGCCGTGAGATTGAGCCTTGCATTGGGCTCCATGCTCGTCACAGAGTCGGCTTAAGACTGTCTGCTCTGCCCCTCTTCGATCTCTCTCTTTCTCTCTCTATCAAATAAATAAATCTTAAAAAACAAAACAAAACATTTCCCCCCTACTCTTTCTACTTAAATGGCCTAGGAACAGTGACTAACCCACAATGAGTACCCAGATTGTAGCTTGGAAAAACATTTCTCATTCAGAGAACCAAAGCTCCTTGGAGAAATGGCTGATTCTGGGTCCTGGGAGAAACTGTATAAGAAGAGCTTGGAACATCCTGCCATATAGCAGATAGCAAGAAGTCACCAAAGAGTATTATGACTGAATCCCAGGGATTCAGGAGCCAGTTTGAATTGGCCTTTTCATTTGCCAAAGATGGGACAATTTGAACATCAATAAAGATAATAGCTGCAGTGTATTGAAACCAATTAATACATTTGGTCCATGAGTTTATAGGTGATGCTAAGAAAAAGAACTAATTTCTCTTAGAAGATTATACTGCACCAACTGCTTATTTTGAAAACTGGAAAATAATGGAA
Organism: Halichoerus grypus; assembly: GCF_964656455.1. Classification (NCBI taxonomy): domain Eukaryota; kingdom Metazoa; phylum Chordata; class Mammalia; order Carnivora; family Phocidae; genus Halichoerus; species Halichoerus grypus. The sequence continues at coordinate 137,647,745 of NC_135716.1, forward strand.
AAGAAAGCATTTATTCCTGTCTCTGATATAATGGCTCACTGGCTAAGCAAATAGTAGATGAGGAAAAGTACTCTTCATAGAGATACTCCAGCTATTAAATAAAGGAGGACTGATGGAATATTACCTTTTGGCAACCCTTAATGGAGCTAATGGGTTTAGGCATTGATCACCATCCCCTGACTGCACAAAGAACAACAACCAGACATTTTCTTCCTGGTAGAAGGACACGGTACCATTTATGAAATGATCTTGCCGAAAAGCCCTCAAACCTAAACATGACCAAAGCTCTAGATCCACCTCTCAATTTATAGAAAACACAAAGGAATGTGTTAAATGTCACTACAGGGATGCAATCAGTAAATTCTAGCTTCTGGAAAAATTACACAAAAACAGTCCCATTTCTTCAACAAATATATTGCAAAGGTAGAAGATGAAAAGACTTGCCCACAGTCAACTAAATATCTCATCCTCCCATAGCTTCTGCATACCTCTCTCACAACACATTATTGTGAAGTGTTCTGTTTATAGGCATTTCTGTCTCAGACTGTATGTTCCTCAAGACCAACAAATGGCCTCTTAATCTTCCTTTATTTCCCTTGCATGTAACATGGTACCTGGTGTTTGGTGCAGAGTCAATAAATATTTCTTGTGCAAATTTTATTTGATGACTTCAGTGGTTAGTCAGTCATAGTCATCTTTGCTCCTTGGTTCTTTTGATTAGGAAACTGACAAGTCATAACATTTCCATGTTTGCCTTTTTCACTTTTGACTATTTGGACTACAACTGACTCTTTCAGTGACTTTTAGATTGTACACTTATTGTTACACACACCTGTCCTCTCCCATAGAAATTACTTTATTGTTCTATCTAATTTTATTTTTTTTTAATTTTTATTTATTTGACAGAGAGAGAGACAGAGGGAACACAAGCAGAGGGGGAGGGAGAGGGAGAAGCAGGCTTCCTGCCGAGCAGGGAGCCCGATGCGGGGCTCGATCCCAGGACCCTGGGATCATGACCTGAGCCACCCAGGCGCCCCTGTTTTATCTAATTTTAAAGGTCATGTGTTCTCACTGTAAAAAAATTCAAACAAAATAGAAAAGTATAAAAAAGAACTAGAGCCTTCATGGTTAACCAGGAATAACCTTTTATCCCTTTCTTTCTCTCCTCCCTTTCTTCTTTCTCTGCCACCCCCCCAACTTTCCTCTTGTTGGATTGACCCATCCGTCATTATGTAATGACCTCCTTTGTCTCTTATTATAGTCTTTATATTATAGTCTGTTTTGTCTGATATAACTACCCCAGCTTTTTTTTGGTTTCATTTGCATGGAATATCTTTTTCCGTTTCTTCACTTTCAGCCTGTGTGTTTCCTTATATTCGAAGTGAGTCTCTTGTAGGCAGCATGTAGATATGTCTTGTTTTTTTTTTAACCCATTCAGCCATTCTATGTTTTGACTGGAGAATTTAGTCCATTTACATTTAAAGTAAGTATTGATAAGTATTTACTTACTGCCTTTTTGTTAATTGTTTTCCATTTGTTTTGTATTTTGTCTCTGTTCCTTTCTTTTCTTACTCCTTTCCTTTGTTGTTTGATGACTTTAATAGTATGCTTAGGTTTCTTTATTTTTTGTGTATCCACTATAGGTTTTTGCTTTGTGGTTACCTTGAGGCTTGCACATAACAACATGTATCTAGAACAATGTATTTTTTTTTTTAAGATTTTATTTATTTATTTGACAGAGAGAGACAGCGAGAGAGGGAACACAAGCAGGGGAGTGGGAGAGGAAGAAGCAGGCTCCCCACAGAGCAGGGAGCCCGATGTGGGGCTCGATCCCAGGACCCTGAGATCATGACCCAAGCCGAAGGAAGCCGCTTAACCGACTGAGCCACCCAGGCACCCTAGAACAATGTATTTTAAGTCAATAACAACTTAAGTTTGATCCAGTTTTAAGGTTCTTCATTTTTACTCCCCTCTCCCATGTTTTATGTTTTTGATGTCATATTTTACATCTTTTTGTCTTGTGTATTCCTTAACTAAGTATTATAGTTATTTTTACTACATTTGTCTTTTAACCTTCATACTAGCTTTATAACTGATTAATCTGCTACTTTTAGTATATATTTACTTTTCCAGTAAGATTTATTCGTTCACATTTTCTTGTTACAAATTAGCGCCTTTTCTTTTCAGCTTAAAGAACTCCCTTTGATAGTTCTTGTTAGGCCAGTTTAGTGATGATAAGCTCCTTTAGCTTTTGCTTGTCTGGAAAACTCTGTCTCTACTTCTTTTTTAAAGATTTTACTTATTTATTTGACACAGAGAGAAAGAGACGGTTAGAGAGGAAACACCAGCAGGGGGAGCGGGAGAGGGAGAAGCGGGCTCCTGGCTGAGCAGGGAGCCCGATGCGGGGCTCGATCCCAGGACCCTGGGATCATGACCTGAGCTGAAGGCAGACGCTTAACGACTGAGCCACCCAGGCGCCCCTACTTTACTTCTGAATGATAACTTTTTTGGGTAGAGGGTCCTTGGATGAAAGTTTTTTCTTTCAGTACTTTGAATGTATCTTGCCACTGTCTTCTGGCCTGCAAAGTTTCTGAACAGTCTGCTGATAGTCTTATTGGGGTTCCCTTGTGTGTAACAAGTTGTTTTTCTCTTCCTGCTTTTAGGATTCTCTCCTTCTTTTTAACTGTTAACATTTTAATTATAATGTGGCTTGGTGCAAGTCTTTTTGTCTTTACCTTTTTTGGAACTCTCTGGGCTTTCTGGATCTGGATGACTGTTCTCTTCCCAAGGTTAGGGAAATTTTCAGCTATTATTTCTTCACAATTGTCCATAAGTAGCATATGCCACTATACATCCTGCTGTGGAACCTGCTTTTTTTCTTCATCCAACATGGGAGTATCTCTTTCTGCATCAATAAACATTGCTGCACATTGTCATTTTGCAGACTCCATAGTATTTCTTCTTATTAATATGTATTAATTTAATTACCTAGAACTGTGCTGATGAACATTATATTTCTTCACAATTATTTGTAATTATTCTCTATTACAAAAAATGTTGTAGTGAATTTTTTTAACACATCCATTTGTAGATGTGTGTAGTTATCTCCTTAGACTAGAGGCAGGTTTCTTAGATCAAAGATTGTGTTCATGTAGAATTTCTATATTGCCCTGCCATGTTCCAGAAAATTTTGACCTCCGTTTTCATTGCTTCAGCAGTTGTTTAGCAGGGCTTTATTATACTTGAAGTCTTGTTCATCAGCTCTCAGCACTAGTCTTCAGTAAGTAACTCTCATTCTATATCTTTTTTTTCTTTATTTAGCCCTCTCATTTGGTGTCTTTTCTTGAATTATTTATCTTCTCTGTGGTGGCAGCAGTGACTGTTAAAGTTGTGTAAGATGCAAGATCATGAACTGAACATGAAATAAATGCAGTCTAATATGTGATTATCTTATAGCAACTACCAAATACTGTTACACCTAGCATATTGCTACATGTGTTTTTAAACAAACATTGTGGAATGTTATACCTCTCAAATCCTTGATCATATTTATATAAAAGTTTCATCTATAAATGTCAACTTTATATCTGCTTGGAGGAACTAACATAATACATTATTAACTTTTTTTTTTTTAAAAAGATTTATTTATTTTAGAGAGAGAGAGAGCACATGTGGCGGGGGGGTGTGCGCAGAGGGAGAGAGAGAAAGAGAGAATCTCAAGTGGACTCCTTGCTGAGTGCAGAGGCAGGGCTTTATCCCATGACCCTGACATCATGACCTGAGCCAAAAATTAAGAGTTGGCCACTTAACCGACTGAGCTACCCAGGCGTCCCCGCTATTTACTTCTGTTTTTGTTTTTTGTTTTTTTAAACATTTTTATTTATTTGTCAGAGAGAGGGAGAGAGAGAGAGAGAGGCAGGCAGAGGGAGAAGCAGGCTCTCCACTGAGCAAGGAGCCCTATGTGGGGGTCGCTCCCAGGACCCTGGGATCCTGACCTGAACCAAAGGCAGACGCTTAACCAACTGAGCCACCCAGGCGCCCCCACTATTAACTTCTTAATAATGTTTTAGTCCATACTCATTTATTTCCCAGAATCCTCTTGTAGACGAAAGAACTTGTGTTTTTAGGTCTGACTGATGTATATTCTGACTTCAGCTTTGCTGCTTACCTAGTTGTATGTGAACCTCACTTAAGTTTTCTGGGCTTCAGTTCATCTGCAAAATTGGGGTATATTTGATTGCTGTCTTTGAATGATTGCTCTAAGAATCAAAACATTGGGTGTGAAAATAGTATAGTGGCTAGCAAATATTAATAATTCAGTACTTGTTCCGTCCTTTTCTTTTGTGGCATGCAGTAATACATACTGTTTTTAGATATATATTCACTGTCATGTATACTATTGCCTTCACAGAAATCTTCTCTACATATACCCTCAGAGTCTCAATTTTGCCAATCGTCAAGGTTCTGCAAGAAATATAACAGTTAAAGTACAGTTCATGTATGGGGAGGATCCAAGCAATGCCATGCCGGTAAGAAATGTTCTTTACTTTTCCTGTTCTTCATATATGGTTCAAATAAACTTTCTTTTTTACTTAGTTGGCAGCTCTAAACTGGAAATTAATATTATCTTGTAAACCAAGTTTCTAACTGCATTACTTCCTGTACAGATAGTACAAGTTTACTTGAATTCTTTTTTAAAAGCTTTTATTTAAATTCCAGTTAGTTAATACACAGTGTAATATTAGTTTCAAGTGTACAATATAGTGATTCAATACTTCCATCTTGAAGTCTTAATTATTGAGGGGTTGGTATATGTTAGTCACTCCCAGAGATACAAAGATGAATAAGACTTGTAACCTAGAGGATATGAGATAAACACATAAAATTCTGAAATAGTGACTTACAAAAGAGGATCAGAACAGAATCACCTAGGGTACTCTAACGAAGCACAGATATGTATATTTTTTTCTATTCTTGTCATCTGTGATTCTGATTCTTCTCCTTTAGAATGAAAAGCCAGGTAAGGGAGGTTTAAGTTGATGCGTAGTGTATGAGGTTGTGGTATAGGTTGGAAATGTTCCCCACACGATTCTAATATGTATGATTTTTCCCATGTTTGTTAAGAAATCCTGATAATAGTGCGCATTACACTTACCTAGGGAGCTTTTAAAAATACCAGTGCTCAGACTGAATCTTACTCCAATTAAATGATAGTGTCTGGGGGTGGGAACTAATCATGTATCAGTATTTTTAAATCTTCCCAAGGAATTACATTTTGCAGCCAATACTGAGAACCAAGGTATTTGCTAAGTGTTAGAAGATTGCTATAGGGATTCAAAGGCATAGATGTACACTAGTAGGAGAGAGTGTCTTGCCGAGGTAATAAACAGGTATCACCTGGGGGAGGTATATCTGACCTAAAACCAAAGGTGTTTAAAATGTAAATGGCATTGGGTCTTAGACAGTGGAGGAAAGAAAGCAGCTCTCTCAAGTTGGAGAATGTCCTTCAACAGTGTTACAGCGGTGGGTTGCCAGTGAGCCAGAGCAATGTAAGATAAGTCCGAAATGCTAGATTGAGGCCAGACTGGGGAGACTCTTGATTGCCCAGATTGTCATTTAGGATTTGGGGAACATTAATGCACATTCTGTGAAATATAATGTAAGTTCCATGAAAGTAGATTTTAGGCCCAACTAAACTTAGTAACATATGGAGTAGGAGCACAACTGTCACTGTAGATGTTCAACTTCTGAGAACCCTAGTGGAATGAAAATGAGCTTAAGAATAGGTGCATTGTTAACAGAGTTTTATTTTAGCCTTCTGTGTCAGTCATTAAATCAAGTTCTGATTTTCTACTTACTAGGAAAGCTGTATATTTTCTCTTTTCCTATTGTCCCCGTTTCATCCGCATTTATAGATCTTGACAGGAACAAGTACAAATTATTCATCTTTGTAATCTTCAATGGCAGCTGCCTCAGATCTTTGCATATAATACATGCTGAATAAATATTTATTGGTAAATGTAGAATTTATTTTTGAGGTTTGGAATTAGCATTTCATGTGCTTTATTAGTTTTTTATTTCTGCTGAAGGAATGAATGTACTATCACAGTTGATGAAAAGATACTGGATTGTGAAAATGGGTGCTTTGTTATGTGAATTGCCATATGGATTTGAGCTAATGACAAATGCAGTATACATAAGATAATCTGTTGTTATTGTTTGCCTAACAAACTCTTCCTTGTCTTAGCATATATATGGCCTCCTCTGCAGAATTCCAGCTGCATCCAGCCACATTGGCAGTTAGACCACTCCCTCTTTAGGTGCTACTATGCATAGCATCTTCTCATTTCTTTTATGGGCCTTATCACCTTAAGATTATATGTTTATTTCTTCATCTTGTCTACTAGATTGTGAGCTCCTTGAGGGCAGGGACCATGTCATGATTGTAACCTGATGCTTGTCATAGTGCTTGGCACAGAAATGATCCTCAGTCTGTGTTGATGAATGGTTAAAAATACCTGTCAAATGGTCAAAAAAGGGAACACTTCCCACTTTTTATCATTCATGTTTTGAAAATAAATGTGTTACTTTGTGAAAAATGATAGTTTCTCAGGAGGAAAAAAGGTACTGCAATCCTTTCGCTTGTGTGTTATTAATCATATGAAAATATAATGCTTTTATGTTTATCCTAGTGGCTGGTTGAAAGTATAGAAACATAGACACATTGTCCTGGCTTAATTTTTTAAAAAATAAGGACTACTCAAATGGATCCTAAGATAATTTTTTGATCATATATTGATATGATAAAATCATAAACTTCAAGTTCTGTTATTGGAACAACATTTTATAAAAACATGGTAATGTATTCTTAGCAAATTGATGAAATTAGACTTATCTGTGAGAGTCATAATTATTACACCTTTACACACCTTTAAAATAAAAGGACCTGCTTGAACTGTTACAAAAAGAAACACAAATATCTGTTAATATGTTCTTTTTATTTACGGATGGTACCAATTAATCCTTTTGTGTAAGATACAAAGTTTGAGTTATTTTACCAGTTGTGTTGATGGAAGTGTGATGACATGTCCATGTACTTATTTCTGCATATGTAGAGATGGCTGGCCAGACGTAAGAGTTTAACTTATGGCTAGATAACATTGCAAGCCTAACTGTCTCACATAGGAATTGTAAGCCATTTATCTAATCAGCTGCCCTAATTAACTATAATGTTGCTATTAGAACTCAAGAGGCAGATATACATACAAGACTGAATTATTTTACCTCTAACCCTTCTCCAATAGTATTGTACTTTTTTTTGTTGTGGTGGATTTTTTTTTTAACACATCCGAAAGAATATAAGAATGGCGCTCTTCCTTCTTTATAGAGTAGTTTATAAGAAGGACTGGAAGCAAAAGATACATAGCTTGACCTAAAGTAGGATTTTTAAATATCATTTATAAATAATTTATATTTGACTTACAGAATGATTACTGTTTTAGTAGAGAAGCCACCAATTTGTATAGTAGATATATACTACCATTCTAAGACCATATTTCTTACATAAATTCCAAACGATATGCTACATCCAGATTTTAAAATGAATTGTTCACCTTCTTTAAGAAACAGAAAATATAATGGGTAGAAACTTTTCGAATGTTTGAATGTCAGATGGGTCTATAGTTGAAAAGAAATTTACAGCTAAGCAATTGAATTTATTAATGAGCGTCAGTAGGCACATTGTTCTTCATTGGGCTGATTTTGCCCATTGTTCTCCAATAGTTATTAAATCAGACAAATTCTTACATAGATATGAACATCCAGCATTTATTACAACGAAGTTTCAACATGCTGTTATTTGTTACAGGTAATCTTTGGTAAATCTAGCTGTTCAGAATTTTCAAAGGAAGCCTATACAGCCGTAGTATATCATAACAGGTACTGAATTCAAATATTTCTTTCAAAGTTACTCACTTCTCAGTGGCATTGTTAGCACTCACGTTAGTGTGTTTACCAAATGCTTTACTGCACTGAATGTGCAAATTCAAGACAGCTGACATCAGAGTTATAATTTTCAACCTGTAGATGCATATTTTTCATAGACATCAAATATAAGACTTTATACACAAAACATCTTTCATATCAAATTCTCTGACCCTTACATTTTTATTATACTGTTATTGATTATCATTGTGGCCTCTGGTCCTGTGGACTTTCTCTGTTATTTTCCCCTCGACACTTTGTAGTTTTACTTAACTCTTTACTAAGCTTACAGCCATTAGTCAGTTAAATTGGTAGTATTCTCAAAACCTAATAATCCTTTGACTTAGGACCCTTCCAATTTACTTCTTTCGGAAATTTTTAACTTTGGATAACTTTTCATCTCTACTCTCTTTTCTTTTTATTTTGATTATTGAATGCTGTTGGAGAAAAATCACAAAATTCTACCAATCAAGATGATCACAAATTGACATCATTTTATCCATATGATTGGGCTGCAGAAATTCATTTTACTTTATTTCATCTTCTTTTCGGCCCCACCACTCTTTGGTAATCTTGCCATCGCTTTTTTATCCTCTGTCATTTGGCAAGACATATTTTAAGCCTTTCTCCTCCTTTCTCTAGCTCCTACTTATTCTCTGTTTGCCTTACTCTTAGCGTTCCTACTTTATTAAGTGGATTGAGACCATCCAACTTGAGAACCATCCATTTGTCTACTCTTTACCTCTGATGATCTCTGCACGGGTCTGCCTTTCCTTCTGGTTCAAGGGCAGTCGGGGCGCACACCTGGCTCAGTGTGAGTCTTTCCTCTCTGCTTTCCTCCAGTCTCATCCTTGCTCTTTCACTCCGTCACTTAAGCCTTCTCTTGTCCCATCAGTCCCTGCTTCACTGGCTCCATCTCTTACTGTCAAAAAGAAGCTTAAGTTTCTTGTGCTTAAAAAACAAAACAAAGGTCTCTCTTCCGTGTTGTTGTGTAGCATGGTTTTTCCTTGCCCTCCTTAAAACTTTATTCTTTCTCACCCTTACTTAATGACCCTCTTTGTTTCCTCCCATCTTTGTGGACAGTTTTTTGTCTGTAATAATTGCTCTAATTTTTCTTTCTTTCTTTCCCTTTTTTTTTTTTTTTTGAGTATAGATATTCCATACAAAACAGTAAGGTTTCACCCATAACCTTCTTTTTCTATACTTTACTCTCTGTAAATAATCTTATATGTATTTCTCAGAGTTACAGTCAGCGAAAATGCTACTACTTTTATCTTTATGTGGATTGTTCCCAACTCTTATTTTCAGTCATAACCTTCTTTGTGAGGTGCAGACATACATTTTTTAGTGGCCTATTGGGCATGTTCAAGGTGCCCTGCTGCCTTCTCAATATCCATGTGTTTATCCCTGATTGTCTTCTGGACCCTATCTCTGTCTGACTCTTTATTTTTATTAATGGTACCACAATTTTTCCTGTTCCTTTGATTCAAAATCTAAAACATCCTTGCTGTCCTTCTTCTTTTCTCTAATATCCAGTCATCTTTTACATCTTGATAATTTTCTTTTTGCCTGATTATCAAACATATCCTGTGCTCTTCTGTTTCTGGGCCTTTCTTGGATCTCTTTTTCTATTATAATACCAATTCCCTCTACTGATTGAACTCCTATTCATTCTTTAAGGCCCGTATCATATAGTCTTCCTAAACACAATTCCCTGATCCGAAACTTGAAATAATCTGTTCAACTCTCTTCTTGAAGCACTTAACCTTATATGCTCTATTCCAGGGGTCGGCCAACTTTTTCTGCAAAGGGCCCAGTAGGTTTCTTTTAGGGCTTGTGGGCCATATGGTCTCTGTTGCAATTACTCAGCCCTGCTGTTATAGTGCAAAAACAGCCATAGACAATAAGTAAAGTTGCAAATGAATGGGCATGGCTGTCTTCCAATAAAATTTTATTTGTGGACACTGAAATTTGAATTTCATGTAATATTTCAAGTGAAATGTTATTCTTTTTATTTTTTTTAAGGACTTCTAAAAATCATTCTTATTTTGTAGGCTATACAAAACCAGGCAGTGGACTAGATTTGGCCTATGGGCCATAGTTTGCCAACCCCTGCTTTATAGCATTGCTATTGATATATGTGTGTCTTATTTGTATTTCTACTAAATTGTATATTTTTGAGGGTAATTATTTTTTCATGTTTATCTATAAAACCACCACAAAAATAACACAATACTTAGCATAAAGGTGAACAATTAAAAGTACTTGTTGATGAATAACTAGTAGATGCTTAATTTTCCATAAAAGCCTTCACATAGTATGATTTCAGAAAAGAAATGAACTAAAACATTCAGTACCAGGAAAGATACTGATAAAGAAGGTAGTAATTTCTTAAAGTATGTCAATTTGTAGATATATCTTTATTTTTGTTGCTGTCAGCATTAGTAGAATTAAAATGACAACACTGTCTAACATTGTTAGTAAATTCAACTTTCTCATAATTCAGTAGTGATTAGTATGGTCAATAATAAGATGCATAGCATCTTTTATTCACCAAAATCATCAAATTCTCAAATGGCTAGCATTAATTATCTTTCTTGTAGGTATTAAAAGCCTCATCTACCTAATATTTCTGTAATCAAATCTACAGTTGTTAGTGTTGTTGAGGCTTATTTGAAATGTAAGGATATTAGACTTAATAGCATCAGAGTTTTTTCTAATTTGTGGAACAGAATTCACTTTTAATTAGTTGGAGCCATATGGTTTGGATGCATTTTAATTGAATATAATTCTAAGAGATACTAACTGAATATGGAAGGTTGGGATGCTAAGGTTCTATCCATTTTAAGTCTACATCATAAATAGCAGCAATACTTTTCTATAAAAATGCTCCTAGGGACCACTCTCAGTGAATACTGAGGTGAAAATGCCATTGGTTTGATCAAACATGATATTGGTTATATTCTTATAGTGTCTGGGAGCACTTCTAAACTGGGACAAATGCAATTTGTAGGTGTTCCCTGATTTTTTTTCTTTTCTTTTTGTTTTTTTCTTCTCTTTTCTGAGCTGTCAATACATTAGTTTATGTTTTGTTAACATCTATTTCTTTAGCAATGGAATAATTGATATAAAATATTTCCATAGAGAGCCCAACTTGATACTAAGTTGTCTAGAGATACTTGGTTTTTTTCTTTTTTACAAAAAGATAATACATATTAATCTTTAACATGAAGCTGCACTCCTATAATAGAAAAATATTTTTTTATGGTATGGTTTTAAAATATCTACTTATAAAAAACTCCTATTATTTTTTGTATATAATGTGTATCAGAATATAGAAAGCCTTGCGTAGTCTGCTCTTTTATATAATTTCCAATCTAATGAAGATCTCGGCATCAAGGTGGTGATTATTAATGAATTTTAAAATAGTAGGATTACCCAGCCCATTAATAAAAATGGGATGAGAAATTTCAGAAACAGAGGCAGCTCCCTCAACTGGAAATAGGAGTTAGTTACTTAAAGTTTGGGAATAGAGAAAAATATTTTGTACTAGAAGAAAAATTAAGTGTGAATCCTGAAATTAATTTAAAAATTACTCAAATATACCAATGCAATAATTACTTATTTTGAACAAATTACTGACTATTGATCTGTTTTGTTTTGTTTTTTTTGTATGAAGGTCTCCTGATTTTCATGAAGAAATCAAGGTTAAACTCCCTGCTACTTTAACTGACCATCATCATTTGCTTTTTACTTTTTATCATGTTAGTTGTCAACAAAAACAAAATACTCCTCTTGAAACTCCTGTTGGATATACAGTAAGTATTTTTTGTTTAATATTTAGCTGTTCGATCTTAAAAATACTGTAATTACAGTATCTGAGATGAAGTTGGTGTTCATTATTACTTGAGTATTCCTTATCTGATTCCCCATAAGGGTTAAGAAAAGTCATCATAATAAGAAAATACTCATTACTGTAATTAACTAATGTAATTAATTACCTAACATGTGTGAACACTTAGGTGTTGGTCCTGATTATTATGTGTTTACCCAACAATACAGTATAAATATATTAATTTTAATGGTTCTTCAGAAGAGAATGGTTTCAATGTAAAATGATTAAAAGAGACGCTTGGCTATTAAAACTCTTTTGGCTTTAATTAAAAGCAATTAAAACTCGAGTATTTTTTTGAAAACCATTATGATTGAATTGCAAAGGTAAACCTAAGGTGAAGGATATGGTGTCATGATGTGCTATCACAACTTTGTCAGAAAAATCATGCTGCTACCCAACAGAGAAAAATCAACATTTGACTTTTTTTTGTCTCTTGCAATTTATGAAATGAATTTTGCTAAACGTAACAAAATAAATTTATGTTCATGCTTTTTAGTTTTGTTGTCAGCATTGACGTTTAATCAAACCTTTCCCTATATACATTTACACTATTACCCCCATTTAAAATTGATCCACTTGGTGGCCTTTTTCTTCTACTCCAGCCTTTTCTGGGATAATAAGGACCATCTATAGATTTAAATATTGCATGGTTAGTTAGTAATAATAATGTTTTGGGGATCCTCCTTAATAAAATATTGTCAGGGAAGCTTTTCTTTAGAGGAATCATGAAACCTATTATTATTACTTAATCAAATCCCCTTGGTGTTTGGTGATGTGAGACAAATTTGGCTCATACCAAGTTCTTAAAACAGATTTGCCAAATAATTACTTTTGTAACAAACATATTAAACTTAATATTGTTTTCTTTTTAATTAAAAGTGGATACCAATGCTTCAGAATGGACGATTAAAGACTGGGCAGTTTTGCCTACCAGTCTCACTGGAAAAACCACCACAGGCTTATTCTGTACTGTCTCCTGAGGTCAGTATCTCTCCTGGTGAAACTCTCCAGATTGAATGAAATGAATTTTTTATTACAAAGGTATTTTTCTCAAACGAGACCTTGCTATTCTGTCTAGAAGTATGTAGATAATAATACTGTTTTCTCTTAGAATTAGAATTCTACTCTGTAGAATACTTAAAGCTTTTAATCTAAGTATATTGATTTTTAAACCAAAGTAATATGTGAAATATAAACTTAAAAGGCAAATTTGGAGAATTTTCATATTGTAACATGAGAAGCTTTAAATAAGTGAGTTTTTTTGTTTTGTTTTGTTTTGTTTTTAGTAGACAACATTTCACTAAAAGTCTGGAGGAAGGAGTACAAACAAACTAATTTTTTAGAATATTTTTGTAATTGATGATCATGTACGTGAAAATAAAGTAGCTATAAACATGCAATACAAGAGGGGCACCTGGGTGGCTCAGATGGTTAAGCGTCTGCCTTCGGCTCAGGTCATGATTCCAGGGTCCTGGGATCAAGCCCCATATCAGGCTCCTGGCTCCTGGCTCAGAGTCTGCTTCTCCCTCTCCCTCTGCCTCTGCCCCTGCTCATGGTCTCTCTCTCTCTGTATCTCTGTGTCTCAAATGAATAAATAAAATCTTTAAAAAAAAAACATGCAATACAAGAAACATTAGCAGCTGTGATGATGACCTATGTGACTTGAAAGAAACAAAAACATTGAAAAAGCTCAATCAAGAATCAGTAGCCACTATTCGAAACCCAAAGTGCTTTTTGAGACAACTGTTACAGGATGATTTGCGCGTGACTCTTCGTATGCATTAATCTGAACTATGTCTTGGGAATGTTCTCCTGGTGGCATTTATTTTCAGAATAGAACTTGAAAAATAGTCACAAATAAATTTGTATTGTTTTTATTTTTAAAAAACAGAGGCAACAGAAAGCTCCTGCTCCGACCTCCTTTCTTAGTGTTCTCTGTCACTTACTCTGTCCCAGCCACACAGCACAGTGCCTTGGCTGTTCTCAGACGTGCAGAGTGCATTTCCACGTCGGGCCCTTTGCAGTTCCCTCTGCTGGCAGTGCTCCATCACCAGGCCAGCTTCTTCGTTTCATCCAGATAGCCCCTCAAATTCTGCTTCTTCAGACAGGGTATCTCTGAGCGCTTCATTTCAAGTGCAGCCTCCACCATTTTTTATCCCTTTACTTTGCTTTGTCCTCGTATGTGCTTATCATTGACTTTATACTTCATATATCTTTGTTTATTTTCTACAGAGTATAAATTCCAGGAAGGTAGGGACTTTGTCTTTCTTGTGCATTGCTCTCTCTACAAGTACTTAGAATAGTGCTTTGCTCACAGCAGGCAGTAAGTATTTATTAAACGAATGAAGAAAGACAGTAGGAAAGAAAGATGACTCCTTCCTTCCTCCCTTCCCCCCCACCCCACCCCCTGCCAAACCTTTCATTCAGTTTTCTAGGAACACATCTTCTCAGTAAAATCAGCTAGTCTTCTGTCAGGGATTGCATTATATATTTCAAAAGGAAATATTTTAAAAGAAAATCTGATTTTTTGGAAGTTATGCTTTTATTCCTAATTGATTTGCAAATGCAAGGTCAGCTTTCTAAAGGGAGGCTGATGGTTTTCTTCTAGCTACTATGCTGTGTATATGCTCATATATAAAGAATATGGGCATAATTTGGATTTGACTATAGATGTGTAGTATGACTGATAGATAAGTGCTTAAGCTTTTGTATTTTTTAAAATTTTATTTATTTGAGAGATCATGAGCAAGGGGAGGGAAAGAGAGTGGGGGAGAAGCAGGCTCCCTGCTGAGCAGGGAGCCCGACTTGGGGCTCGATCCGAGGACCCTGGGATCATGACCTGAGCCAAAGGCAGAGGCTTAAAAAATTGTGGTAAAATATACGTAATATAAAGTTTACCATTTTAACCATTTTTAAGTGTCCAGTTCCATGGCATTAAGTGCATTCACATTGTTTTGAAAACTAGCCTCTTAAAACTACTTTTAATTGAGGTATATGTATGTCTAAACAATACATTTTTACTTTGCTTATTTTTTGGATTTAATGAAAAGGGTATTATGCTGTATATAATCCTCTGGGGGGACTTGCTTTTTTCATTCAGCATGATATTGCCAAGACCTAGTGTTTCTTTATGATCACATATAATGTTTATATAGTGTATCTATATTTTGCTGGCATTTCATTGTACTTAGAATATAAATCTAGATTTTTCTCCATGACCTCCAAATCTCCAAAGGATCTGAGCTCTTCCACCTCTTTAACATCATCTTCTACCATCCCTGAGCCCGTTCTTCGGTACTTAGAGCTTCTTCTAAATTTTTTCCTGCTTCTAGGCCTTTGAATTTTCTTTCCTCTTCCTGAACTTCACATGGCTGGATTCTTTTCATTTTCTGAATTTTATATAAAATATTACCTCCTCATAGAGGTCTTTGCTTACTCCATGAATTTCCAACTCTTCCTTCTACCTCACTGCTGATACACTCTATCATTTTTAATCCAATTTTATTTACTTAATACTTACCACTATCTGAAATTATATTATTTATTTCCTTACTTTTCTCTATAAGAAATGGTGGGTAAGCTCCCTGAGAGCAGTCCTTGTGTTTGCCATGGAACCTTAGTACCTGGAAAACTGTCTAGAGCCTTCAATAAATATTTGTTGTATGAATTTAAAAAGTTACAGGATTGTTGGTATCAGCAAAACTAAAAAATGAAAATTTTGTTGAGACCATACAAAGTTTCTCAAAGTGATTAGCCATTTGGCAATGAGGAATATCTGTTGTGTTCTTTTCCCCACAGAAACATTGGTCATTTCTTTGCATCTCCCTCATCCCACTCCCCCATTGGGCATTTCATTGACGGGTGGAGAGAGAGGACTCTAGGCTGTGAAATACAAACCCATTTGCCAAATCCCATCCATAGTTCCTCCCATTCCAAAGCTTGAGTGCCATTGAACCACCAATGACATGCAGTGAAGGATATTACCTAACTACCTTTTAAGAAAGTATTTTTAGTATCTCATTTGCCCAAGTTCACTGGGTATTTCACTTCTCTGACCTAAGTTAGAGTTGGACTAAATCTGTGACATCCTGAGTAGCTCACTAATTTTAACTACATTAGTTGAATGTGGTTGATACATCTGTGTCCTCATTTCTACAAAGAACATACCAGGTTGTACCAAGCATAGTCAGGACATGCCATGCCAATATAGATGTATTTAACTATTGACATGGAAGTGTATAATATATGACTACAGTATTTTTATTTTATTTATTTTTGTTTTTAAAGATTTTATTTACTTGAGAGAGAGAGTGAGCGAGAGAGCACCAGTGGGGGCGTGGTGAGCAGAGGGAGAGGGAGAAGCAGACTCCCTGCTGAGCAGGGAGCTGGACACGAGGCTGGATTCCGAGACTCCAGGATCATGACCTGAGCCGAAGGCAGATGCTTAATTGTCTGAGCCACTCAGGTGTCCCTCATCTTCATTTAAAAATTTTCTTATTTTATTTTATTTAAATACAAGTTAGTTAACATATACTGTGTAATATTTTTAATAGATATATTTTGTTTCATCTAAAAAGAAGGAAAAAATTATAGGATTACTGATTAGCAAAACATAAAAAATGAAAACTACATGGATCAACCAAGAATTTAATACTGAATTAAATTCTTGTACATCCATGCAGTGTTGCAGTAGTTAAGAGGAGTAATACAGATTTCAATATCCCACCTCAGTATCCCAGTAGAACATTCATTCATTCATTCATTCATTTATTGAGAGGAAGAGAATCTTAAGCAGGCTCTATACCCAGCACGGAGCCTGATGCAGGGGTCAGTCTCACAAACATGAGATCATGACCTGAGCGGAAATCACAAGTAGGACGTTCAACCTACTGAGCCACCCAGGCGCCCCCCAATAGAACATTTATAATAAAAATATAAAAGCAAACAGTATAGTGACAACCAAACTCACACCTCAAGGACACATCAGTAATTGGGTGATAAATAGTTTGGAAAATATACATCAAGTTTAGCAAGGTTAACTTTTGAAGGGTAGGGATTATTAAAGTTTTTATTGTTGTTGTTTTTCAAATCTCATATACTTTCGAAAGGCAATATATCGTTATTTTCAGGGTTTCATTCCTGGCCTCACCATTTATTAGTTGTGTAACCTCAGGTAAGTTTCTTAATCTCTCTGCTATGGACTGAATTATGTCTCCCCACCTCATCCCCCCCTCCCCCCCGCAAATTCGTATGTTCAAGTTCTAACCCACAATGTGCTAGTATTTGGAGATGAGATCTATGGGAGTTAATTAGGTTCAAATGAGTTTCAGATGAGGTCAGGAGGGTGGGGCCTCATGATTAGTGCCTTAAGAAGAGACATCAGAGTACTGTTACTGTTAGCTGTGTAAAAGCACAGTGAGAAGGTAGCCGTCTGCAAGCTAGGAAGGGTTTCTTGCCAGAAACTGACCATATTGTCACCTTAATTTTGGACTTCTAGTCTCCAACCTGAGAAAATAACTTTCTGTGGTTTAAGTCACCCAATGTATGATATTTTGTTATGGCAGCCCGAGCCAACTAAAATATTCTCTGTGCCAGAATTTTCTCATCTGTAGGTTGAGAATAATTAATGCTTCTAAGAAGGGGTTACGCTGTAGTAGTCTGTAGAGCGCTTAGAGTGGTGCTAGGCACATGAAAAGTGCTAAAGAAATGTTCACCACTATTGTGTCATTCCTATTGCCACACTGCTTGTTGGAGTTTTAAGACAACAGTTCTTACCTTAGCATGCATCAAAATCACCTGGAGAGGTGTTACGCCAGCCGTAGAACCTCACCCCCAGTTTCTGATGCAGGACGTCTGGGTTGGGGCTTGATTATTTACATTTCCAATAAGTGCCCAGATGACGTTTATGCTGCTGATCCTCAGATCAGACTTTAAGAACCACTATATTTAAAGCAGTCTGTGTTCATTTTATTTGCGTATCCTATTCTTTTAAGCTGAAAACAAGTGTTTTGGGTTGAAAGAGCTAGTACTAATTCTTGCTTTAAATAGTTTGAATTTACTGTACCATCTTTCTTTTACAAAAGTTTCAAAACCTGTATTTACCTTAGTAGAGAAATTGCATTTCTTACCAACTTAGTCTTGAATTTTGTAAGAGGAAACTGACTTTAGTCGGTTTTCTTTTCTACGCGTGATAAAAAATGAAACCATGGGAAAGAAATCCCTAAAATATTTTTCCTGAGACTTTCTATTTTGGTCATTTATTTCAAGGATATTTGTAATTGCTTATTGAAGCCTGTTTTGCTTTGTTTTAATGATGATGTCCAGCATCTGTGTCATCTTAGTGTTTGTTGATTGCCTTTTTTCATTTGAGATTTTTCTGGTTCTTGGTGTGATGCAAGATTTGTTATTCTATCTAAGACATCTTGGGTATTATGTTATGACCTCAGAGCTTATTTAAGCCTTGGGTTTTAGCAGTAGGGGGAGGCACTATTGCCACATTCATGCAACAGGTAAAGATCCACATTCCTCACTTTGCAGTGGTTTCAGGGTGCTTCTTACTAATGGATAGAGGTGGGATTTCGGGCTCCCCACTAGGCCTCCGCTGACACGTCCCTGTATGTGAGGAGGAAGGGCCACCTTGGTACTGCTCCCTGCTTGGCTTCCACTGACACAACAGTTGACAGGGCTACTTGTTACCACTGGGCTGGGACCAGGTTCCACCTCTGTCTTCTCTCATACCCCCCAGTGTGTTGGGCGATGGGGTGAGGAACGAGAGCACCTCATTACAGCCAGCTGAGGGTGGACACCTGCGCTCCCTCCTCAGCCTGTGGAGGAGAGGTGGGGCTGCAACTTGTTTTCTTATGTTTGGCCAGAGTAGGGCACTTGCTGGCTTTGATTAGAGAGAGCAGGCTTTTCTTGGAGCTTGTTTTTGTCTACTCCTTTTGGCGTTTCTGGGTTGCCAGCTTCTCTAGCACCTAGTCCAGGATCTATGATGCAAAAATAAAACCCAGGAAACACTACTTTATATTTCCTTACATCCCGAGGTCCCTAGTCGTTTGCATTCTTCTTTCTACCTTTCAGTGTTTATTTTGTGTATCATGCTCGGGTTTTTAGCTGTACTTAGGAATAGAGAGAAGTGATGTACTCTCTTTTTAAAAATAACTTTTTATGATATAACTTTAATTAATATTCCTAGCAATTTACATCAGACAGAAAGTTTTCTAACCATTATAACAGAATTCCTTTGCGAGGCACCTGGGTGGCTCAGTTGTTAAGCGTCTGCCTTCGGCTTGGGTCATGATCCCAGGGTCCTGGGATCGAGCCCCGAATCGGGCTCCCTGCTCCGCGGGAAGCTTGCTTCTCCCTCTCCCACTCCCCCTGCTTGTGTTCCCTCTCTTGCTGTCTCTCTGTCAAATAAATAAAATCTTAAAAAAAAAAAATTGCTGTGAATATTTTACAGCCTTATTAAAACAAAATAGGTGTTTTTTACAAGAAAACAGAATATTAAAATGATACTGTAGATGTGAATATATTGACATGAAAAGAGATTCACAATATATGTGAAAAACAGGTTTAAAATAATGTTTTATATAACCTATGCAAGGGTAGGGTGTGTAAAAAATACATGTGCACAGAGGAAGATTTGGAATGATATAAAGGGATGTGTCTTTGGAGAGATAGAATTTTGAGTGTATATTTTCTGCTTTTTGCTCCTTGAGCCTTTTAATTCTCTTGTAAGAAACAATGATTTTGTAATAACAAAAAACAAGCTTTACATTCATTTACAGTGTATAAAAATATATTTCCACAGGATTTTTTTCTCATTGAGGTATTATAATTTTTTTGTTTTCAGAATTTCTAATCAACTTATCTGTGATCATTATATTTAATATATTTAATATTTTATAGGTTCCTCTACCTGGCATGAAATGGGTAGATAATCACAAAGGTGTTTTTAATGTTGAAGTTGTTGCTGTTTCATCTATCCATACACAAGTAAGTGAGTTTTAATAATTTTTATGATCAGTTTTCACTTGAATGAACATATTGTCTAGTACTTAAATCAGTTTCATTATCTGCTGTAACTTAGGGTATTATATATCAGAAATGTATAAATTTAGAAGTTACTTTTTAAAGGAATCAACCAAAGCCTTTTAATATCCACACAAGCAAACTTTTTGCTCTTCAAAGTGTCATCCATTTCATTTTGAACAATTCAGTGGCTTTTTTTTTTTTGTAAGTTTCTGGTACATTGCAGACTTAGAGTTGAAAACCATCATCCAACCTGTTTTATTCCTCATAGACTCAGATATTTCAAATGGTGAGAGTTTGATCATTTGCTCTGTATTCTTCGCTGTTTATCTGGAATATGCTAGGCTCTCCTCAAAGCCTGTATATTTACTCTTTCTCTAGCTGGAATACTTTCCTCCTGACATGCACTTCTTTTCAGTAAGACTTCTGCATACCTCAGGCCTTTCCTGGGGACTTTTTAAAAAAAATTATTTATTTGAGAGAAAGAGAGAATGAGTGCATGAGCAGGCAGAGGGAAAAGGAGAAGCAGACTCCCTGCTGAGCAGGGAGCCTGACGTAGGGCGCCATCCCAGGACCCTGAGATCATGACCTGAGCCAAAGTCAGATGCTTAACCGACTGAGCCACCGAGGTGCCCCTTTCCTGGAGACTCTTAAGCATAGCAGCCCCATTACTCTATCATCTTACCCTGCAGTTGCTACTGCTTCTAGCTCGTACCTGTACTCTCTTGCACTTTTGCTTTCTCTCATTCTGTGTGTGTGTGTGTGTGTGTGTAATATGTTTGTATGTATGCATATGTACATATGCATTTATTTATTGGTTCTTTCCCCATTAGACTATAAGCTCCATGTAGTCAGGGATGTTGTTACCTGTCAAGGAAAGAAACTTCCCTTCAAAGACCTTACAGTGTAATAGGGGAAAGTGTAAAAATAATAGCAGTACAATAAAGTTAGTACTGTGTTAAATGTATGAATGAAATCCTTTCAAGAGTAGAGAGTTGTCTGTTCTGCTGGGAATTGAGATGTTGTATTGATAAGTAGGCATTTACCATACAGAGAGAGGGTGGGCAATTCAGATGATAAAAAGCAAGTGCAAAGGGATAGTAGTCTAAGAACGGGCAAGTAATCTGGTGTGAATGTAATTTATAGTGCCTGGGGAAATTGTGATAGATGAGAAAAAAAGACCAGGCTGTTAACAGATTATGAAGGACCTTGAATGCCATAGAGTTTAGAGTCTAGGTAGATGGTGATTTCTAACCTAGAGAAGAAAGATGAGAGAAGTAAATTTGGTTGCATGCTAAGAGAGATTATGGAGATGATTCTGGAGTTATAGTGAGTTTATTTTTGAGCCTGTTGAGTTTGAAGTGCCTATGTACTTCAGATAAAAATATCCCAAGGCAATTGTAATTAATTTCAAGTTTAACATTGAAGATGGCAGAATAAATGTGATAGCTGAAACTATATTGGTTGAGTAATTATCCAGGGAGAAAATGTAGAGTGAGAAGAGGCAAGTGTTTAAAATGGAATCCAACTTGAAAAGGGAAGGGGTGGTATATGGGGATTTCCAAGGCCACCCTCAAGTTCAAGGATTTTCTAGCAGAACTCAGAGGACCCATCATACAGTCATATTCGCAGCAATGATTTATTTTAGTGAAAGATAAAATAAAATCACCTAAGGGAAAAGAGGTCAAGTCCATAGGAAAGAAAGCACAAGCTTCCAAGATCCTCTCCTAGTGGAGTCACATAGGGTGAGTGGAAGCAGCATGTGTGAGATATTGTCTACCAGGGGAGGCTCATTCATTAGAGACTTAGTTCCCAGGATTTTTAGTATAGGGTGTAACATAGGCACCCTTTGCCTATCACATACCAAAATTCTTGAGTCCCAGAAGGAAAGCACGTTTTCAGCATAAACCATACTGTTTGCACAAACAATTTAGGTGTAGTAAGTCATCCCCTATCAGATGGAACTCTCTTGAAATCCAGATTCCCATCTGGCCTTCCAAATGATAGCAATCTTAAGCTTGCTATGTTAACTCTTTTCTGCAGTGAAGTAGGGAAAAATAAGAAGACAGAGCACCTCTCTGTTATGTTTTAAAACAACAGCAACAAAAGGTAGTAGATAGGTTTTAGCATTATACAGGTAGATCCCAGTAAAAGAATGGCTCCAGCAGCGTTTTTCCTTTTCTGGTACTGGATATGTTCTGTTTCCTATAGTCTTTACTCTTTTGATAATAAGATTGATGTTACAGTATACTGTTGAAATGTATTCTTTCCCTTAATAGTATCATATCTTCTTAAGTATAAAAATACATTATTCTTCATGTTTTTTTATTCCTGTAGTCATTATTAGTTTTCTCTTTTTAGAGTTGGTAGTATAAGTATCTTTTACTCCTAACTTCGTTTTTATAGAGGCAGATACACGTGTTATCTTTATGTGACAAAGAAGGATTGGGGCAAAATATATAGATGATTTAGAATCTATAGAATGTAGGAGAAGGTAAAGTGGAAGTATCTACTTTGTAGTAATCTGGCTTTCACAGTCCTAATGAGTAATACTCAAGATTTTATAAATTTTTGCCACTATGTAAAACAATTTCATCATGTATTATCTTCTTAAAAGGATCAAACACAATAATGTTTCTTATGTTTTATACTTTGCGTGTAGCTCTTTGAAATTTACTGGATCTATAGTTAGAACTCAAGAATTTTTTATTCATTTAAATTCTACATATCAAATTAGAACTATAAATGTGAATGAAGCTGTTCGGCATTATTGTCTTAAAGTTTATTTTCACTATTAACTAAGTAAAAGTCTTCCCAGAGTTCCAGTAGACTTCTGTTCACATCTCACTGGTCAGCGCTATACACACAGTCATCACTACACACATCTCATCAGTAGGCATAAAGCAAGCTGGGGGAGCAAGCATTTGCCCTGGGACTGGGCACAGAATTGCTTTAAATAAGACTGTGGTTCTGTTGGTATAGAAGGAGGTTAAATAATAGCAGTGAGGATTTAGTCAGGAGATGGAAATTGCCGGTAATTCGAATGGAGACAATTTATATCCAAATAATTGTTAACTGGGTTAAAGGTGATTCACTACTAAATGGGGTAAAAGAAAATTCTGTGATTGTAACAGAGATAGCAGTTGCAGAAACTGATAAGAAAGGAACTTAGAAACCTAGAGGAGGATCCTGAGGGCTAAGAATCAGACCTCCGAGGAGAGGACACCGCTGCTTCGGGCACACATTGCCTGCCGTACCAGGGTGTGGAGGGCACCTGCTCGGGGACAGGAGCCACCATTGCTGGTGTGAACACTGCTGCCATGTCCCTCACCTCTGAAATTCCAGCATTCACATCTGCTAGCTGCCATCGGGAAAGCAAATAGGAAGAAGGAAGGCTGTTTCCTGTACCCTCTGTGGTCAGAGCCTAACCACAGGCCAGCTGACAAAGGAGAAATGCAATTTGAAGAGTCCAGCTCCAGTATTACAAATTGTGGCAAGATGGTGGGTTTGGATGGAGCTGAGAGGTAATAAACTAAAAATGGGCACAGGCCTTGTACTGATAGACCTGCACAATCATTAAGTTCTAAAACAATAAGATGGACTCACACTGGGGGGAGAAAAATCCTTAATTAGTATCAATAGAATTCTGACTAATTAATAGTGTTCAAAATGGCCACTTTACAATAATAAATGAGAATAGATCTAGTTTTAATTGGAAACAATGTATATAATTGTGTACTTTTTTGTATTACTAATTTATACGAGCTATTTTATATTATATAAAATATCTTATATTTATATGGTCCAAAGTTTCGGGAATTTACAGTTATAATTGGATAGTGATTTTGTTTATTCTTTGTTTTAGGATCCTTATCTCGACAAATTTTTTGCTCTGGTCAATGCTCTGGATGAACACATGTTCCCAGTCCGAATTGGAGACATGCGTATAATGGAAAATAACTTAGAAAATGAATTGAAGAGCAGTATTTCAGCATTGAATTCATCTCAGTTAGAACCAGTGGTCCGATTTCTTCATCTTCTGCTTGATAAACTGATACTTTTAGTTGTTAGACCTCCTGTCATTGCTGGCCAAATAGGTAATTTTTACTTATGTTTGGGGAATTAGGAAATTTGTAACTTGGCATTTCTAGCTTTTGCAGAAATAGAATCATGATTTACTATGTGTTATCTATAAGGACTGTGTTTGATTTTGGGGAGGAGAAGTTGGGGGTATTTACTTGTTTCTGATGCCAGAAAGTAACTTTCTTTTTTTTTGTTTTTATAAAATGTGGCATATAGACTTCAACTCAGATTATGGAAACAAATTCATTTATCCACTCACCAAATATTGATTAAGGTCTTACTATGTGCTAGACACCGATAGGCTCTGTCCAAGGCTTAGTTCCTGATTTTAAGGATCTCACAGAATATTTTGGAAAACAGGCAAACAGATAAATCATTTTGCTTTTTACATGATGCGTGATTTACCTAGCCTACATTTTTACTCATCTGCTATCCTCTATTTAAAATAGCTGTTCTTGGGGCGCCTGGGTGGCTCAGTCGTTAAGCATCTGCCTTCGGCTCAGGTCATGGTCCCGGGGTCCTGGGATCGAGCCCCACATCGGGCTCCCTGCTCAGCGGGAAGCCTGCTTCTCCCTCTCCCACTTCCCCTGCTTGTGTTCCCTCTCTCGCTGTGTCTCTCTCTGTCAAATAAAGAAAATCTTAAAATAAATAAATAAATAAATAAATCATAGACTCTGAGACTTAACCACCCAGAATGGCTGTTTGTTTTACCCATTTATTTAGTGTGCTACCAGAATTTCCTAACTTTTGCAAAATTTTCATTACATACTCACTTGAATGACTGGGTAGGTATTGCTAGCCTGGCATTTAAAATGCTGTGCCATCTTACCTCAGCCTGTTCCTCTAGGTGCCTAATCCTTTTTACCGATTCACTCATGTCAGTCACGGTGCTTATTCACTATCCTCTTTTCTTAGTATTTTAAGTTGATATTTTTAATAATCTACTTTCATTGTTAATATTTTTTAAACAAGAATAACATGCTCATTGTATATTACTTAGATTTTCAGAGTCCTCTTTTAAACAAGAAGTGACTTTTCAAAGGTGATTCACAAGATAGATTTCTTTTTTTCTTATGTGCTTTGTATTGTTTTACAAAATAATGGTTACCTGTTGGGTGATGTTTTGTTTTTTGACTGAGCAAACCCATATAGTTTTCATTAGTAAAATAAGTGTTTTAAAATTTTGTTTAGAAAAGTAATTTTGATTCAGCTAATACAGCATTAAAATCAACATCAAATATCATCTTTATACACTTACTATGCATAATCACTGTACTTAACACATGTAGAGATGATAAAACCTTGATCTTTTTGGAATTTGCAGTTTAAAAAAATTAATGCAAAAATGTGTTCCTTCTTCTTAAAAGTTAATCTAGGTCAAGCATCTTTTGAAGCCATGGCATCAATTATAAATCGGCTCCACAAAAACTTGGAAGGAAATCATGACCAGCACGGCAGGAACAGCCTTCTCGCATCATACATCTATTACGTTTTTCGCCTACCACATACTTACTCTAATTCACCATCACCAGGTACGTTATTCCTTTTCCTTTGAAATTCTCTTGTATGTTCGTGGCGAAATTGAAATAATCTCGTAGTCCTAGTGGGATGCATTCATTAAACAGCAAGCATTTATTGAGTGCTTGCTGAGTGGCATGGAATATGCTAGGTGCTGGAGTTAAAAGGATAATTAGGTTACATCTCCAGGCATCATTATTTATACAGCTTCCTTTAATTTGAATTAGAGCTTGGTTGAATTAATTCTTGGAAAGAAACCTTATAAGTTCTGTGTCTCTGGAAGCATTTTACTGTAAGATAAATAGAATGTTATATTTGTCATTTGGAATGTTGGACATTAAAGAAGAAATAGGATGGCTTAGTTCCCTGATAACTTTGTGAAACCTACAACAATATAAAAGATTATTCTCTAGAAAAGTCCTGATCTCTTCATGGTCAATAAGATTATATAGCCTTTGTGAATATCAGGGCCCAAAGTGGTTACTTGGCTTTGTATGACACTGATGGTAGTGTGGTGGTGCGGTGGGGGGATGTCCTAGTCTGAATAACTCTTTAGGTGTTAGTTAGTTAATGGTTTTGTTGTGCGTACCTTTCAACCTGCTCACATATTTGTATGAGTCATCATTCATCACTAATGATGATGGTAAGTGCCCTTTTCCAGCTCTTGGCAACGTTAACATTAATAATGGTGATAAATACATATGACATTCATTATGAAAACTAGACATAATAGTAATCTGACTGTAAGTTTTGGCATATTTTATTTCTTAATTGCAAAAAGAGAAGTAATTGACTCATATTCTGGGTTGTAATTTCCTATCTCGATTTTAAAAATTATAGTACTTCAGGCTCTGAAAGTATGTTGTGGACTATATATAATGCTTCTCCATTTTACCTTTCATCCAGTATACTATTGTAATTCCACAGATTTTGCAAAACATCTTTTTTACATGCTGACCTGACAGTTGTGTGTCATTTGCAAATATGAAAGGTTTCTTTAAGAAAATAGAGATAAATTATGGATACAGTTGCTGGGTATTTTTATATTCATAGAATATGGTTGAATGATGGTTGAACATAGTTGATTTTATTTTATTTTATTTTTTAAAGATTTTATTTATTTATTCATGAGAGACAGAGAGAGAGAGGCAGAGGGAGAAGCAGGCTCCCAAGGAGCAGGAAGCCCGATGCGGGACTCGATCCCAGGACCCTGAGATCATGACCTGAGCCGAAGGCAGACGCTTAACCATCTGAGCCACCCAGGCGCCCCGAACATAGTTGATTTTAGACAGAGGAATTCTTGCTTTTATAACTTGGGCTCTTAGAAGTATCTTGATTATACATATATATGTATATCGTAAGGATGCCATTTTGTTATAGTTCAGATTTCATGGATGAAGTTGCAGAAACAAAACACAATCTCATTTAAGAGATGTTGACAGTAAATTGGTTGTCCTTCCAGTGACTGTATATCCAGGACAGAGTAGGAGGGGTGGGAGAAAGGAAGAGTCATCAGCTGAAGCATTTTGGGTCCTAGATACTCCTATCTAAAGTGAAAATAATGTGTGTGTGTATTTTCTGTCTTGTTTTTTATCATACATTTAATATATAATCGGAAACATTGACAAGATAATGACTTTATTTGCATGTGGTTTTGTCAACTGCTGTAAAATAGAATATCTTGGTGTAGCTATCGATAAGTTTTAAGTGTTTTTTTACTTAGTATTTTTCATTTAGAAATAAATAATTCCTCATTTTTATGGAATTTTGTAAAGTGGCAGAGATTTTTTTCAGGTCCTTTCTTGACTTAATTTTTTTTTGTTTAATTATGTGCTATTTTATATACAACTCTAGGTCCTGGGGGTTTGGGAGGATCAGTGCATTATGCCACAATGGCTAGATCTGCTGTGAGACCTGCAAGCCTTAATTTAAATCGTTCTCGGAGCCTTAGTAATAGTAACCCAGATATATCTGGGACTCCCACGTCACCAGATGATGAAGTACGGTCAATCATCGGCAGTAAGGTAAACTGAAGATACTCGTCTATACATTTGGTTTTCAGTTTATGAACAAATGAGAAATGTCCAATTTTATTTTATTCTTAATTTAAAAATGTATTTGAGTTAGTAACAGGCAAGACATTGTACCTTTCTATCTATCAGTCTACACTAAGTGTCTCATGTTTCTATTAAATAAGCTTGCTGTTACAAACTGGTTTGTGCATTCTGCTCAAGAAAATCGCCAAATTCAGAAATTTGTCCAGGATTACCAGTCCATATAACATTTTTATCTGTGTGGTACTCCATCCTGTGAAAAATGACTAGATTAATTTCCTATAGAGTTAAAAGAGACCTATCTGACTGCTTTGTAGAAGGGACATCACATCATTGATTAAAATGTGAGCCTCCATCCTTTCTCTGAAAAATATCAAGACCATTGATTAGCCTTGATTGGTAGTAGAGCTGCCTTTCACTGGAAAACTCTATATAATATAAAGATGCACCAGAGCGTGAAAAATATGATTTATTTAATGATGGTTAATGATTATTCCAGGTAACAAGTGAGAGGCCAGCTCGTATGAGATCCAACTGTATTTTTTTTTTTTTTTTTTTTAAGATTTTATTTATTTATTTGACAGGGAGAGACACAGCGAGAGCAGGAACACAAGCAGGGGGAGTGGGAGAGGGAGAAGCAGGCTTCCCGCCAAGCAGGGAGCCCGATGCAGGGCTCGATCCCAGGACCCTGAGATCATGACCTGAGCCGAAGGCAGACGCTTAACGACTGAGCCACCCAGGCGCCCCCCAACTGTATTTTTTAACAGCATCTTTATTAACCCCCTCAAAAAAGGGAATAGTTAGTACCTTTTTATAGGTCAGGTACAAAAATAATTACGAGTTTAAACAAAGTGGAAAAAAGAACAGTAAGACTAAGGCCAGTAAATAGTGTTATGTTGTGTTTTGACCAAACTATTTCAAAAGTAGTTTTTGCCATTTGAAAGGAGGAAGATACCATTGTTGTGGAATCACAGCCAGCTTTTCTTTGCACTTTTAGTCTATTAACTAGGATCTGAGGAAGAATTAATAAATGTGTTCTAGCGTCTGTGTTGAACCCTTAGCCTGAACTATGATAGATTTTTTTTTTTTTAACAATCTGGGTTTGTTATGTGAACTTGAACGTTGATCAAAAACATCAGAACTACTCATACCTGTTCATATAGTTAAAGAAATTTTACATTCAGAAGCTTCTAATGAACTTAAGCATTGCTCTTTTAAAGTAACTTAAGTAATTTTTAAAATAATTGCTCATAGGTCAAAATATATTTTGTAGTCTTATATTTTAAATAATAAACATGAATTTCAGTAACTTACAGATCCATACAGACCTTACTCTAATTAAACAACTTTCACTTTTTGTGAACTCCCTGAGAGAGTGATGTGCAGATGCATCTTCATGGGCTTGTGCAAAGTAACCTGAGTAATACAGCAATTGCAAAAGGGAGGGCTCCTATGCACCCCCCCAATATATTTACATCTTTAGGAAAAGAACTCAGGTTTTTTTTATCCTTGTATTCATTCTCGATTGTATCTCATTATAATAGAGGTAGTACTTAGCATTATTTATATACTGTAAATATAGTTCTTCTGTAGAATGAATCTGATTTGTGAATTAATAAGAAATTTTCCTGTTGAAGAGCTACAGAGATGAAAAAGATACCATTGTCCTCAAGGTTCTACTTTTAAAATGCCTCTTAATTTCTCTAAGACTTGCATTATGTTTCATCTAGAATAAGTCTAGAGTTTTCCTTTTTATGATGTATTTGACAGATTATAACATCAAGATTTAGAACAAAGGTCTGCATATATTGGAATGATTATTTGCCTTTTTTCAAGTAGTTCGTAAAATGAGACATAATGATGACATAAACTTCTGATGATATGTATTGTAGATATCTGAGAAAGCCATCATAAGATGAGAATTTTTCTTATGACAACACAGCCTCTTCCTAATCAAGTTTTATTTAAATGGATTTCATGTTTCCTCTTGGAAATTTTTTTTTTAAAGATTTTATTTATTTATTTGACAGAGAGGGAACACAAGCAGGGGCAGTGAGAGAGGGAGAAGCAGGCTTCCCGTCCAGCAGGGAGCCCGATGCGGGGCTCGATCCCAGGACCCTGAGATCATGACCTGAGCTGAAGGCAGACGCTTAACGACTGAGCCACCCAGGCGCCCCCTTCTTGGAAAATTTTTGATAGTTACTTCATTTTGGAATATCATTTAGTCATAATCACTAATAATGGTGTAAAATTTTATCTCATTCTTAAAATTATAAGGAATTTGAAGTTTATTTATAGCTACTGTTCATTTATTCTGACTTCATTGGCCTGGAAATTAAAGAAACTCTTTTTTTTTTTTTTGGTGAGAGAGAGAGAGAGGGAGCAGGAACAGGAGGGAGGGGCACAGGGAGAGGAAGAAGCGGACAACCTGCTGAGCGGGGAGCCTGACACAGGACTACATCCCAGGACCCTGAGATCTGATCTGTGCTGAAACCAAGAGTCAGGTGCTTAACTGACTGAGCCACCCAGGCACCCGAAAAAACTCTTTTTTTTTTTTTTTTAATGGTTTTGTCTTTCCCCTGCCTCAGCCATGGTCATACCGTAGATGTCATTACTAATAACTTTAACCCTCATAATCTCAGTTTCATGAATTGTATTCTCTATTAGCTCAAGTTTTTCTCCCTAGTACCCCAACTCCTAACACTGCTCTGCAACCTCCCATCACTTGATCTGATGACCTTTTACTGTGTCTCAATTCTTTAATGTTATTCCAATTTAGCTAGCTTAAATTGCATGACCAATCATTTTTTTAAAAAGATTTATTTATTTATTTTAGAGAGAGAACACATGAGTGAGGGGAGGGGCAGAGCAGGGGGTGGGGGGAGAGAGAGAGAGAGAGAGGCAGAGAAGCAGACTCCCCGCTGAGCGCAGAGCCTGATGCAGGGCTTGATCCCAGGATCCTGGAGAAACCAAGAGTTGGGAGGCTTAACCCACTGAGCCACCAGGTGCCCCTCTATGACCAGTCATTATAGTTAACCCTATTATAATCAAACCTCAATTGCCTTATCTTTCTCTCATTTCATTTTACTTGCGTAGCCCAATCTCAAGCCATAGTTGAACCCAGTCGTCTGTCTGTGCCGTGTCAGCGCCTGTGCTGATGAACATGACTTGAGAAATACTGTAATGACTGGTTTCATTTGAAATGAAAAGCCATGAACCTCAAGAGAGCCCTCAGTGCTGGCAGGCAATTAATTATACTATATTTCTGCATTCCATTTACTTTCCTATTTTCCCAGAAAGATTTCATGCCTTCTTCCCTTACCTGCCCACCAGTTGTCCTTCTCACTTTATCTCCTACTTCACTGAGAAAGTGGAAGCCCTCAAAAGAATAGTTTTATAGACTTTTACCACCATATCTACCTACCTACTACCATCTATGACTGCCCACTACTTAAAATAATAGTCTGCTACAAATGAACTATCCATTTTCATACATCCATTTGTAGACAAGCTCCTGTCTCCTCTCACCTACTCAGGATCCTCACTCTGGCAATTATTTCATCTCTCTACTGCTTCATCAGTTGCCCTTATCTACTAAAACATCCCATCCACATAAAGCATGATATTATTTATCCCCAAATCTCCTCTCTAGTATTTCAGCTGCTAGCTTCCTCACTATTTCTCTGTTACCTTTTGTAGTAGAATTCCTTAAAAGAGTTTCCTATACTAGCTATCTCCAATTCTTTTACTCCCATTCTCCTTACCCTACTTTAATCAGATACCGCTCCCATCTTCCATCCAACCTGCCTTTGTTAATGTCACCAACACTCTCCATGTTGCTAAATCCAGTGGTTAATTCTCAACACTCAGCTTACTTGACCTTACAGCAGATTTGGACATAGTTAAATTCTTTCCTCCTTGGTTTATTCTATTTACTTGCCTTCCAGGGCCCTGCACTCTCTTGTTTTTCCTTTTACTGTTCTGGTTATACCTTTTCAATCTCTTTGGAATTCTTCTTTTCCTGATCTCTTAATCTGGAAGTGCCCCAGGCTTCTGTCCTTATTTCTCTCATCTTCTCTCTTTTCTCTCTATACTCACTTGCTTGATGTTATCAACTCCCATGATTTTAAATACCACTGTATGCTAATGACTCCCAAAATTATATTTCCGAAACAAATCTCCCTCTGAAATTGTAAACTCGATCCTGTGGCCTTTCCTAAATCCTTTTGTTCAGATTTAGATATATGTTAAAGATCGAACCACTGCTGACTACCTCTGATACTACCATTTGGTCTGAACTACCATCCTGTCTTCCTCAGTTCATGTAATAAACTGGAAGATGGTTTCGCTGCTTCCAACCTATGCTCTCTTCTTTTTTTTTTTTTTTTTAGATTTTATTTGTTTATCCGACAGAGAGAGATAGCGAGAGAGGGAACACAAGCTGGGGGAGTGTGAGAGGGAGAAGCAGGCTTCCCGCTGAGCAGGGAGCCTGATGCGGGGATCATGAGCTGAGCCCAAGGCAGATGCTCAACCGACTGAGCCACCCAGGTGCCCCCCAACCTATGCTCTCATCACAACATAGCAAGCAGAATGCTGCTTCAAAAGCTTAAGTCACAAAAAACAAAACTTAAGTTAGATTATGTCATTCCAGGGGCACCTGGCTGGCTTAGTCAGTAGAGCATGCAACTCTTGAACTTGGTTTGTGAGTTCAAGCCCCACATTGGAGATAGAGATTACCTTAAAAAAAAAAAACCAAAAAAACTTTAGATTATATCATTCCTCTGAGCAAGACAATCCTATTACTAACTCCTTCACCTCCTTTCTACTCTGACCACCTTATTTAAATGTATAACCTGTATCTTGGGGACTTCTGATCCCCTCATTCTGTTTGTCTCCTAACAATTTACTTAACATTTACTTAAAAAAGGCTTTTTATATGCCTTTTAATGTAGCATATAAATTAGTTAATTATTTTTCAGTGTTTACCTTACCTTTATCACAGTATGAGCTCCATGAGGTCAGGCATAGTTGTTGAGTGATATATCCTAAGCACCCATAATGGCCAGCATATTGAAGGTGCTCGGTGGATATTCAATGAGTGAATGTTAGTAAGTATTGCAAGAATAAACTACTCCTTTAGAAGTTATGTTTTTGTTTGCCTTCTTGCTGCCAGGATTAATTATATATTTAATGATCTTAAGAGATTTGGCTTTGTGTAAGTTTTGGCTTCATATTTTATTCTTTAACATAAAATGTAGAACTCCTAAAATTCAGGAATACTTACATCAATAGGATTTTATTACTCTGATGGCTGTAAATTCAGATTTGTGAGACTTTCTTCATAATTATTTTTCCCAAAACTGATCTGTTTGCCCTAGCAGTATTCTTTTAACATTCAATTATGTAAATATATGATTATGAGAAGTTTGAATTTTATTGCTTTTAATCAAATGCCAGTGCAGTTTTACACGGATATGTAGTTTCTTTGTAATATATCATTTCCTATTTTTAAATGTAACACTGAGAGCTTACTGTGTGCTAGGCACTGTGCTGAGGACTTGTGGATACAAAGCCGAAATCTTTGAATTCTAACAGCAAGTTGATGTCAGGTCAAATAGAATATGAGCCTTGCCCATGGAAGGAGCCTATCTATATTTAAGGGACAAAATAATGTTACAAAGATGTGACAAAAACAAAAGCCCTTTCATGCACATGTGCACACA
Organism: Halichoerus grypus; assembly: GCF_964656455.1. Classification (NCBI taxonomy): domain Eukaryota; kingdom Metazoa; phylum Chordata; class Mammalia; order Carnivora; family Phocidae; genus Halichoerus; species Halichoerus grypus. The sequence continues at coordinate 137,681,032 of NC_135716.1, forward strand.
TTTGGTTAATCTGTTCTGTTAGTTGGAGATCAGTAAATGTAGTTATGACATTAGTAAATATCAGTGATGAATTTGCTTAAGGAAGTTAAGATATAATTCTTAGCTTTGTAACACTTAAATTATGGCAATTATTTGCTTTACAAAATAATTGGCCATAGGTTTTCTTTAACTAGTTAGCTTTGATTTGATATAATTATAACTGCTTAGTCTGAATATTGTGGATATAATATACAATGACACAATTAGATTTGTTGTTTATTCTCACATTACTGATTAACATGTGCTTAATTTCAAAGGAAATTAAGGAGGTGAAAAGTGTGTTTAAGAGTACAGGAAGATTATTGGTATTGTGGAAATTTATGGTAGAGAGAAGAGCACAGTTGTAATGTTCTAAAAATCAGATGCTTATGTATTATTTTTGTAACATGAGTAGTGGTTGTAAAAATTGCAAATGGCAGAAAGAACTTCATACGCTGGAGACATAAGTTGGGAGACTTTTAACATCTGAAAAACATTGTTTGCAGATTTGCTTTTATTTGAAATAATATGGGGTTCTGAGAAGGTAAGTATTTTAAACAAATCTGATTACATAATTTTACTAGTATTTGAATATTCTCTCATTTACTTTGCTAGGAAGCATTTAAAAAAACACGAGTAGGAAGTTTTTGAACTATTTGAACTATTTTTTTTTTTTTTGAAAGATTTTATCTATTTGCCAGAGAGAACGTGCACAAGCAAACAAGCAAGCAAGCACAAGTCGGGAGAGGGGCAGAGGGAGAGAGAGAAGCAGGCTTCCCACTGAGCAGGGAGCCCGATGTGGGACTTGATTCCAGGACTCTGGGATCATGACCCAAGCCGAAGGCAGACGCCCGACCAACTGAGCCATCCAGGCGCCCCAGAACTCTTGAGTGTTTACTATATTTGAATCATTGTATTTAGTAATTTACTTCCATTTTTAAATTTGATCTTTGCAATATGAGGGAGACTATCATTATTCCTATTTTATACTAAGAAGCTGAAAATGAAATTAGATAATTTACCTTAGGTTTTACAGTTAATAAGCAGTAGAACCTGGATTTGAACTTCAACACTCATCTTACACATTCAGTATAAAAAATGAGTGGAAATGGAGGCTTACTGTATCATTCAACCACTCTGTATTTTTGGAAAAATCGGGAAAAAGAAGGAGGGGAGGTTTTAGTCTCCCTAAAACCTAAACTTTTGAGAGTTAGTTTGTCTTGCCTCCTTCTCCCTAATCCTCATTCCCTCCTGTAGTATTGATACATTGGCTTCACTCCCAGAGATTCTTATTTGTTTAGAGTTAAGGCCCTGCATATTTATTGTTGTTGACCTTTCCAGGTGAAACACATGTCTACACAGTTGATTATTGTTATTACTACTCTTGTTTTTCCTTTACCTGTCCTTTGGTGCTTTCTGGGGTTGGGTCCATAGTTTGTCACCTTGTCTTGGGTTGTCTTCATTCTTCTTTTTTTTAAATACGATTTTATTTTATTATTATTTTTTTAAATTTTAATTTATTATGTTAATCACCATACATTACCTCATAAGTTTTTGATGTAGTGTTCCATGATTTATTGTTTGCGTATAGCACCCAGTGCTCCATGCAGAATGTGCCCTCTTTAATACCCATCACCAGGCTAACCCATCCCCCCACCCCCCTCCCCTCTAGAACCCTCAGTTTGTTTCTTAGAGTCCATAGTCTCTCATGGTTTGTCTCCCCCTCCGATTTCCCCCCCTTCATTTTTTTCCCTTCCTACTATCTTCTTTTTTTTTTTTTTTAAACATATAATGTATTATTTGTTTCAGAGGTGCAGGTCTGTGATTCATCAGTCTTACACAATTCACAGCGCTCACCATAGCACATACCCTCCCCAATGTCTTCATTATTCTTATTCCAACAGTCCTCTAAAAATCCCTTATAACTGACTCCAGTTCTAATAGCAGATTCCCAGGCCACAGCCCAGGTTGCTGAATCAGGATTTCTGGGGATGGGGCCCAGAATCTGAATGTTATAAAACTTCCCAAGTGACTCTAATGATCAGTCAAGTTTAAGAAATTAAAGCCCCAGTTCCCTCCACCTGGGATAATAACTTCTTTCAGAGAGTAACAGATGTAATTCACTTCTGGTCAAACATATTAGTAGCATATTAAATTCAGCGATAGTGATGATGAAGATGTAATTCCTACAGACCAGCCCCATCATAATGCTTTTTAAAATAATATTTATATAAAATAGTAGCCTATTATGTTTAATTACAACAAGCACAATGAAACTGAGCACAACCCCAAATCCACCCTCATTTTTAGGCAGGAGCAAATATTAGTCACCCCCCCCTTTTTTTTCTTAATTCTTTTTATTTTCTTAATTTCTCTTGTTGTTCCCTTAGAAGAAAGCAAAAGAGGAAACAAGGTCAAATAGAATTATGGAATATCAATACACAGAAGTTTCAGTTGGTGACAAAGTGAAAGTAAAGGCTTTTAGACAAGAATGAAATGATGTACTTCGATTCTTTTTTTTTCTCTTTTAAATCCTTGTTAAAGTCAGAGGAAATTATGTTGCTAACTCGTGCCATCTTTAAAGAGGGTTTGGGGGGTATGGTGCTGTGGGAACTTTAGTTGGTACTTCACGGTGATCCCTTTACATAAAGAGAAATTATCTTTAAATGCTATACTTAATATTCTTTGTGATTTAAAAACAAATTATGTTATGTAGTAAGGTAATTTTGGTGAACTAATACTTCTAGATGCCTAAAAATTTGGTTGCTTTAACAGTACTAATTAAAAACATGTTTGCATTGGAAAGTCTGGATTTCTTTAAGAATAATTTATGGCATGCCACATGTAATATTTCTTTCCTTTCCAACTGCTTTCTATTATATGCTTAGGGTTTAGATCGCTCCAATTCCTGGGTTAACACTGGTGGTCCAAAAGCTGCCCCATGGGGATCCAACCCCAGTCCAAGTGCAGAATCAACACAGGTGGTGTTTATATTAGAGGTTTCTTTATTGGCTGCTGATGTTTCCCTTTAGAACATTACTTTTTAGTACATACTATGATTTCAGTGGCTTGCTTTTTAATCATTAAAAAGTGTGTATTTTTGTTTACTTAGCACATTTTCCAACTACTATGCATGAATACCACCAATTGCACCAGTAATGCTCTCCTTTCCTACTTCCTGTCCCCCCCCCCCCCCCCCCCCGTCAGTATTTCAGTGCCTGCTGTTTATGCAAGTGATGGCTTTGATAACAGTTTCTACTGTAGGGGGAGCACATCTTTAGTAGGAATTTTAAAAAATTTTGTGTGGAAAAAAACCTAACAGTTTCCATTTGCTTTTGGTTTAAAGTGTAGCTATTGTATCCTTTTCATTTAGCATTTACTATCTTGTCTTTTTTTTTTTTTTCCCCATAATTACTGACTAGAAATACTGGGACTAAGCTGAAATTAAGTGTGAACAGTATATGATCCCATGCTGTAAGACTTAATACCAGAGGCAAAAATCCATTTTAATTTGTATTGTGTTGCAAAGTATGAAATTTGTGTGTAACTTAGTTGAACCAGGTATTGCTTATTTAAGTCTAGTTGCTTCATAGCTAATATTGCATGATACCTCAAAATATACTTCTCATCTGTGTATTGGCTTTGGAGTGAAATGCTCCTGTTCTTGAAGAATTTAATTCTGTGTTTAATATCATAAGTGTTTTATATTTGAAGTATATGGCAGATCCGAATAGTAGTTTTTGATAGTAGTGAAAAGTGAAAGAAACCATTCTAACCTTTTAATTTTCTTTATTGAGTATAAAATTCTTGATTGCTTTTTTTGGTCTGAAACCAGTGAGAAGTATGTTTTTACTTTTTACATTTTCTTACTAGACGTGTGCATGTGTATAGATCACATGGATAAAAGTTTCATTCTTTGCAGCACTCTGAATTTATATAGTCATTAAAATATTCATCTTTTTACTAAAAATATATAGAAGCCATTTTGATACTTCTAATGTACTGTCATTAAAGCAGCTTAAAATGGTGAAAATGAGACGAGCAATAATAAAACAGTTGTTGAAACCAAAGTAGAACTATTTAAAAAATTGTATGTAATCCTTGAGCTGCAGAGGCCTCCACAGCGGACTTTAATGTTATCTCGTCATTCATTCACCTCCACTCCTTAGGCTATGGATCGAAGTTGTAATCGTATGTCTTCGCACACAGAGACGTCAAGTTTCTTACAAACATTAACGGGACGCTTACCAACTAAAAAGGTAGATTCATATGAAGAAAATCCATATAGGGGGAAAGTTCCAACAGTTAAATAGATGGAAGATTTCTTTATGTAGCCAGTATGTTGCAATAATTGCATTTAAATTATTTGTTTAAAAATACATTTGAGCAAGCACTGCTTGTCTGATGCCTTTTTGGGCATACCACTCCAGGGTATGCTCTTTTATATTAGTGCAATGTTTATATCTTTGGGATTGACTGTTTGAAATCAAATTTGATCATCAAATTTTAGTACCAAAATATGTATCAACTCTGAATTCTATTTCTGTAACTGCTTCTGTTTTGTGTTTTAAATCTCCAGGGAAAGGAAGATGAGTTAGAAAAATTATCACTCTTAGTAAGATATGTTGATTTGCTTCCCTTATGCACAGTTTTGTTAGTCCTTTTTCATATCGATACACACTACTTTGCAAATGCTTTGTATGCATATCCATTATAAGGCAGGAAATTTCTGCTATGTTTATAAAAAAGACTTCAGATACCTGAAAACTTGAAAATTAATGGCTTATATCAAAGTTTAAATTTTTAAAGGTATTTCCTAAATTGTACCAGCAAAGTTCTTGAATGTATTTGCATATGTTGGAATATGTATTTAAGGCACAAACAAGATCGTATTTGTAACTGTGAGTTTTTGGTCTAGTTTCTGTTTGCAGGTACAATTTAGGAGGCTATTTCCCACCTGTCCTTTTAAAATTACATTTTACTGCAAGATAACATGTAATTTTTTCAGCTGTTCAACATGCCACTGTCTTACATGTATAAACAGCCGTTTCGTTAATGGGTGTCCTCACTGCATCATTGAATGGTTCACATGCCTTATTTTGCTTATTCTCATTATATCTTCATTTGTAATCGCATTATTATCTGGTTTGTGTTCTCAGCACGTATGACTTTGATAATAACTTTGGCTTTGCTTCTGGATAGCTTTTTCATGAGGAGCTGGCTTTGCAGTGGGTTGTCTGCAGTGGCGGCGTTCGGGAGTCGGCTTTGCAACAAGCCTGGTTCTTCTTTGAATTAATGGTGAGCAAGCTAAACATGTTTTTAATACTGTTTTCCATAGTTAACAACTTTGTGTTAGCTCATTATTTTATCCTAAGAATCCTCTTCTGTTGTCCCTCTTAGGATTTTACATGTGCCTCCAAGACAAAATTACATTTGTTACATCTCTGAATAAACACTGTGGACACTCGGCACAATTTAGGTGGAATGTGAAAGCTCCCGTTAACTATTTTTTTTTAGAGGTGGTTGCAGAACCAGCTGTATTTTTAAAGGAAACGTGGTACCTTATTTCTTAGCCTGGATGTGGCTAGTGTGTAATGTATTGTAGATTTCATCCCGAACATAGATAAAAAAGGGCTTTATAGATCCTCACTGCTTTCATGGTTCGAAAGCTCTTAAGGAAATGCCACTTACAGCCAATTAAAAAACAACACTTTTTGCTCAATTTAATAAATGATATTAAAAACAAGTGAATTAATATCTTAATATTTATATACACATAAACACATATATACACGAGAGCAATAAAGATTTGCCGTGTGTACAGTGTGTAGCACTGTCCCTGTGGGCCGGGGGTTATCAAGGCACAGAGAGATTAAGTAACTTGCTTAAGTTGGTACAGCTTTTATTTACTTATTTTTTTTGTTTTTGTTTTTTTTTTTTAAAGATCTTATTTATTTATTTGACAGAGAGAGAGACAGCGAGAGAGGGAACACAAGCAGGGGGAGTGGGAGAGGGAGAAGCAGGCTTCCCGCCGAGCAGGGAGCCCGATGCGGGGCTCGATCCCAGGACCCTGGGATCATGACCTGAGCCGAAGGCAGACGCTTAACGACTGAGCCACCCAGGCGCCCCTATTTACTTATTTTTTTTTAAGATTTAATTTATTTATTTGACAGAGAGAGAGCAGGAGAGAACAGACGGGGAGTGGGAGAGGGAGAAGCAGCAGGGAGCCTGATGGGGGCTCGATCCCAGGACGCTGGGATCATGACCTGAGCTGAAGGCAGACGTTTAACCGACTGAGTCACCCAGGCGCCCTGGTACAGCTTTTAGATAGCAGAACTGTGATTCAAAGTCAGGCACTTTGGCACTTAGGGACTTTCCTCTTCAACCTCTAGAAAGCTGAAGTCATTGAAACTTTTTCTTCCAAAAGAGAAATGTGTAAAAAAATAAAGGAAAACAACACAACAACAACAAAAAGGAAGGCAGGAAGAAAAGAAACAAAAAGAGCTTCCAGAGTATGTTATACGGTCATTCTCAGCATTGAATGTTACCCATATTGGGGATAAGAAGACAGCTTTTCTAGAGACTTACTAATCTACCGAAGAAAATAAGTCAGGGACCCTATGTAAGTGATAGGCAACTCATTTTTTCCTTCTAGAGAATAAACACCAAGTTTGTCATTCTTGTGCTTTTAATATAAGATCAAATTGTAATTTTGATTTATTTTTGGATAGTCTTACATGTATATTCAAATTTCTTTAGAATAGTTAAAAAGCTGCAGTTTAAAACTTAGCTCTGCTGTTTACTAATTGTTGAAACTTGGGTTCGATTTCCCTGAATTCTGTATTACTATTACACATTGTTGTAATTATCAATATCCAGAAGCATCTTTTAAAAGATTTATTTGAGAGAGAGAAAGAGAGCGCGAGTGCGCACACGAGCACGTTGGGGGAGGGGCAGGGAAAGAGACTCTCCAGCAGACTCTGCACTGAGCACAGAGTTAGACATGAGCCAAAACCAAGAGTTAGACACTCAGCCGGCTGAGCCACCCAGGTGCCCACAGAAGCATTTTGTACACGTAAATCACTTTGTTAATTTTTGCCTAATATCTTATAATTCATATTGAGTCATCAGTGTTTAATGTACATTCACCATATGTCACTATATTATAGATGCTGAAGAGACCGCAGTGAAGTTAATGTGTCTACTGTCTCAGAGCTTACAGTTTGGGGTATATAGAATGTCAGAATGTTGAGTCTTGGAAAGATTTCATTTAAAACCATTTTAAAGGGTGAAATATTTTTCTGTTCACATTCATAATTCTTTTCATATTGGTAGCCAGAATAATTTTATGAAGGTGATGCAGTGATTGAGTTGTACTGTGTTTGATATTTCTTGGGAACATATAAAATATTGCAGGGAGATTCTCAAAGTATTTGAGGAGCTAGAAGTATTTCAGCCATCTGTTAAATCACATAGTGTAGTGAAAAAATAGCCCTAATGTGATTAACTGTTAATTGCATTCATAAGAAATTAAACTAATGGCTTATTTACTTTTTCAGGTAAAGAGCATGGTGCATCATTTATATTTTAATGATAAGCTTGATGCACCAAGGAAAAGTCGTTTTCCAGAACGTTTCATGGATGACATTGCTGCTCTTGTCAGCACAATTGCTAGTGATATAGTTTCACGATTTCAGAAGGTAATGATAACTTTTTAAAAAATTAAATCTCTATCAAGTGCACATTATACTATCATACTTTTATATGTTTTTGCTTTTTATTCTGCTTTCCAGGACACAGAAATGGTTGAGAGACTCAACACAAGCCTTGCATTCTTTCTCAATGATCTGTTGTCTGTTATGGATAGAGGATTTGTCTTTAGCCTTATTAAGACCTGCTATAAACAGGTAATGCATAATTAGTAATAATTAACAAATAATTTAAACATTGTGTTTGCTGTTTTTAGAGTTGTAGCTAAGAGATCTTCAAGAACACACTCATATACTGATGTTTTTAAAAAGCAGCATTTTTCTTTTTAAAAAGGATTTATTTTCAGGAGGGGCAGAGGGAGAGGCTCTGAGAGAGAGAATCTCTGGGGCACCTGGGTGGCTTAGTCGGTTAAGCATCTGACTCTTGATTTCGGCTCAGGTCATGATCTCAGGGTCCTGGGATCGAGCCCCGTGTCAGACTCCCTGCTGAGCTGGGAGTCTGCTTGTCTCCCTTTCCCCCGGCCCTCCCCCTGCTCTCTCTCCCTCTCATTCTCTCTTAAATAAATAAATCTTTAAAAAAATAAATAAAAGCAGAGTATTTTTATTAGTAAGGCAAAAGTAAATTTCATTTGTTTTATGAGGACACAGTCCTATGGCAAGCTGATATCTGTACAGCTGACTTTTCCTTTATTTTACTGGCCCAGTCAAACTCTTCGTTCCCATTCTGAAGCAGATCATCAAGTCACTAGTCTAAATGTTAAGCAGCCCTGGGGGTACCTGGGTGGCTCAGTTGGAAGAGCATGTGACCCTTGATTTCAGGTTCGTGAGTTTGAGCCCCCCATTGGGTGTAGAGATTACTAAAAAAAATAAACTTTTAAAACAATTTGGAAAAAAATAAATGTAAAGCAACCCCCACAGTGCCATGCAAGAGTACCAGTTACACTGAATGAGCAGCCAAATGAACTTTTTTGTATATTTATTGGGTGATTTTTAAAGCAGCTGCATTTAGCTGTATAGTCCTCCTAATGTAGACCTAGACATTGTAGAGTTTAGGATCATGGACAGATGCTTACCCAAATCCCCAGTGTCAATCATTATGTTGCTTTTATTATTTTTTAAATTTATTAATTTTTTCCATTATGTTGCTTTTACTAAACTAAAGCGTCCTGGAACTTTTCTACAAACAGCTGACTTTAGCTTAAAATTTTTATCAACCGATTAATGAAATGTGTCTTTTGGAAAACATTAGTTATTGGTCCTGATAGGCCATTTGGGTAATGAGCTGTATAATCATCCTAGAATTACCTTTTAAAGGAAGTTTAAAAATACGCAGCTCTTGGGGTCCTACTCAGCATTATTGAGGAGTTTGAATCGTGGGGGTGGGGGGTGGGCGTGTGGGGCACAGTGCTTGTGCAGCATTTCTGAGAATTGCTGGTCCACAGGCTCATTTCTGAGAATTACTGGTTTAGAATGCTGTTTGGTAGTCTAATATTTAGAATTTTGGAGATCTATCAGCTGCCTTTATTGTATGTTCCATTGATTGATTGATTAATTGATTGATTTACTTTAGAGAGTGTGCATATGAGTGGGGGAAGGGACATACGGAGAGGGGGGGAAAGAGAGACTCCCAAGCCGACTCTGCGCTGAGTACGAGCCCGATGTGGCGTTTGACCCCACAACCCTGAGATCATGACCTGAGCGGAAAGCAAGAGTTGGACGCTCAACCAGCTGATTCACCCAGGTGCCCCTGTATGTTCCTTTTAATAGAGAAGTTAAAACTACACATGGGCACTGACCCACTTGCAGATATTTGCAGCAGTATGTATTATTTTTACTTTACCCCAAAATTTTGTGTTCTGTTGCTCCTCAAATCTTGTTGTTATTCTTCAAGCATTGACTTCCTGTGTTTGCCAAACACTGAGCTAGACCCTAGGGACGCCAAAGCTATTAAGTCAGTGTATATATGTCTCTTCAAAGTAGCTTATCATGTAGCTGGGTGAATAGACAAAGAGGTAATTATAAATACAGATTAACACAGCTGCTGATTATCCAAAGAATGGATCAGTTCTTTTATGAAGTTATTTTGGTGGTATACTTTTCCTTCATAAAGTGCATCTTTGAGAAGTGGAAGTATTAATCCTATATTGGAAATACAAAGAATATGACTTTTAGTCTAGTCAGTGGATTTGTAAATCTTAAATAGATCTTCTAGTTCCCCATTTTTTACTCTAGCAGTAACTCTGGAAAAAGTGGATACTGTTGTTTACGCCACAAAACCCAACACTGCCCACTAAATACTTCACCTGTCATTCTGGTGTTGGCTTAGAGAAATGATAAATTCAATTGGTGTTCTTTTATTTATGTAATGCTTACAAGGTATCTTCAAAGCTTTATTCATTACCAAATCCAAGTGTGCTGGTGTCCTTGAGACTGGATTTTCTGCGAATTGTCTGCAGCCATGAGCACTACGTTACATTGAACCTGCCCTGCAGCCTGCTTACTCCACCTGCATCACCATCGCCTTCTGTTTCTTCTGCAACATCTCAGGTATGCAAAGTGTCTGAAAAAATTTTTTTATAGAGCTCATTTTTGTAAGAAAAGCATTCTGAACACTGGAATAAATGATAAGAAAGACTGTTGAATAATAGCTGTGTGATAGGCTCCATACTAAGTGCTTTATAAATAATTATTATTTGCTCCTTAGAGTAATGCTAGGAAGTAAGTTCTATTATTTTCATTTTACATATGAAACAGAAAAGTCATGAACTTACCCATGGTTACACAGTAATAAGTGGCAGAGCTAGACTTTGACTCAAGGCACATGTTGACTTTATTCTAGAGCCCAAGGTCTTAAGTACTATGTTGTACTCCTCTTACAGATTTATGCACATCCATGTGAGTGAATTCACTTAGATAAGCCCATTTCGATGTTTTCACAAGTTGGGTTTTCTTGAAGCAGATGCAAGGTTGTCTTGAGTTTGGGATAGAAGATGTTTATTAGGGATCAGTACCTGTGAAAGGCAAAGAAGTGAAGCCTAATGTAGCAGAGAGAGAAGTCAAACTGCGGGGCAGTCCTGAGAAAGCCCTGCCTACTGCCCTTGTGCCTAGAAAACCCAAAGGAAACTAGGTGGTTGTTCCTAGGGTTTTATTGGGTGGCAGCAGACAGACTTCAACAGCTAGTAGTTTCTTTTGGGGTGGGGGGGGGAGCGGAGGTTCCTTTTTTTAATGTAAATTCAATTAATTAACATATAGTGTGTTACTAGTTTCAGAGGTAGAGTTCAGTGGTTCATCAGTTGCATAGAACACCCAGTGCTCATTCCATCACCCAGTTACCCCATCCCCCCACCCACCTCCCCTCCAGCAACCCTCAGTTTCTTTCCTATGCTTAAGAGTCTCTTATGGTTTGTCTCCCTCTCTGATTTCATCTTGTTTTATTCTTCCCAGGTTTTTTTTTTTTTTTTTTTTACTAACCAGAATCATGCTGTATGTATTGTTCTTTGGTGTGCTTATTGGAGATGTTTTCAGCCTAGCCTCGCTCCTTTTATCCATTCTGTATTCCACAGAAATAGTGTCACTGTTTGGGTTGCTTCATTCTGCTGTTATAATTATGCCCACTTTTGTGCACAAACTTGAGCATAGGGGCTGGAATTTAAGAGGAAGAGTGCCAGTTTGAGCCCTTGGCAATCTGAGGTGAAGGCGTATTGACTTGGCATACCGTGCGTGCTGACTCGGGCAGGAGGGTGGCTGGACTGGGAATTTGGGACCCACAGGCCGATGGCATCATGTATGACAGGGATGTGGCTGGTTTTGCTTTTAACTTTTGCTTTTCTAGGAAACTGTATCTCTCCTTCTATTTTAAATGAAAGCCTTGCTGGATAGAGTATTCTTGGCTATAGATTTTTTCCTTTTAGCAGCTGGAATTGATCGTGCCCTTCTCTTCTGGCCTGCAGAGTTTCTGCTGAAAAACCCACTGATAGCCTTGTGGGGTTTCCTTTGTATGTCACTGCTTTCCTTTCTCTTTCTTGCCACTTTTATTTTTTAAGATTTTATTTATTATTTATTTGATGGAGAGAGACACAGTGAGAGAGGGATCATAAGCAGGGGGAGTGGGAGAGGGAGAAGCAGGCTTTCCGCGGAGCAGGGAGCCCGATGCGGGACTCGATCCCAGGACCCCGGGATCATGACCTGAGCCGAAGGCAGACGCTTAACGACTGAGCCACCCAGGCGCTGTCTCTTGCCACTTTTAAAATTCTCTCTTTATCACTACTTTTGGCCATCTTATTTACTTTGCGTCTTTGTGCAGACCTCTTTGGGTTGGCTTTGTTGGGGACTCTCTGTGCCTCCTGGATCCGGATTTCTCTGTCCTTCCCCAGATTCAGGAAGTTTTTTAGCTATTATTTGTTCAGACAAATCTTCTGCCCCCTTTTCTTGCTCTTCTCCTTCTGGGATTCCTATCATGCGACTGTTAAGCTTGACAGTGTCGCTGAGTTCCCCGGGTCTATTCTCATTTCGCGTATTTTTTTCCCCTCTCATCTGCTCAGCTTGATCACTTTCCATTACTCTGTCCTCCAGGTGGCTGATCCGTTCTTCTACTTCCTCTCATTTGCTGTTTATTCCAGGTGGTCTATTTTTATTTCCATTTAGTGAGTCCAGTAGCTCTAATTGGTTCTTTTTTATGTCTCCTATCTCTTGGTGGAGGGTCTCATTGAGGTTCTGCACTCTTTTCTCAAGTCCAGTGAGTATCGCTATGAACATTACTTTAAATTCTCTGTCAGACATATTACTTATCTCCACTTCGCTTAGGTTTCCTGCTCGCTCTGATTCTGTTCCACTCTTTCATTTGGGACATATTCCTCTGTCTCCTCATTTTGTCTATTGCTGTGTCTGTTTCTCTGTGTTAGGAAAGTCAGCTATGACTCCCACACTTGAAAGTAGTGGCTTTATGAAGAAAAGGTCCTGCAGCGCAATGTCTCCTTTTCACCAGAAAATGGTGCTTCGGGGGGTGTCTCCTATGTGTGTTGCTGCAGGAGCCTCCTACCATTGTGGCTGCGATGTGTTTGCCTTCAGTCCAGCCTGCGATGGCGCTCTGCCTGTTGTGGGCAGAGTCTGGTGCCCGTGGTGTTAGTGGGCCGGTCTGGGGCTGCCTTGGGCTTGAGTTGAGTCAGAGCAGGTGTTTGCTACAGGTGAAGTAGCACCAGACTGTAGGCACTTTCCCTGTGTTGTCCTCTGAGAAGCTTTTGTTGGTGGGTGGGGCCTGCAGTCTGACCAGGTGCCTGCCCCCAGCCACTGCTGGGGTCACAGTCAGACTGGTGTGTGGTTATCGTCCCCTCTCCCTGGAGCAGGACTCACTTTGGAGTGGTGCTGGCCCTTGTCTGGGCTGCATGTGCACTGCCAGGCTTATGGCACTGCTTTGATGGGATCTTGCCAAGAGCGATCGGAGGGGGTGGATCTGCTTCGCTGTGGCCTCTTGTCTGTGCTGGGCTGCAGAGAGTCTGTTCCGCCAGTTTTCGGGCTGCTTTCTGTGTTATTTATGCTGATGTGGGTGCTTCCTAGGCGGCCATGCGGCAAGAGGTGAGCCCAGGGACGTCCTACTCTGCCATCTTCCCAGCAGCCTCTGAACAGCTAGTAGTTTCTGTCAGGACAGAAAGGGGTTATCATAGCAATTATTTTGTTTCCTATCATACAGATGGAGATAAAGGGCTTTTCTGGTTTTAGTATCAGAGAAGCCTGGTTCTTCCCTCTAGTGAAACATTCTTTCTGCTCTGTAATTTCTGAGGCAGACAAACTGCTTTCTTAAGCTTTCTTAATCTCTTAATGTTTAAAGTTATCTTAACTTTTTGTGATGTTATTTTTGAGTTATTTAATTCCTGGATGTAATTCCCTAGCCTACATCAATCTCAGATGCATGATAAAAAAAAATGTTTTTAAACTTTACCTTGATTAGAAAACATGAGAGAGCACCCATAACTTTTCATTTTACGTTTACGAAAAATCTTATGGATTGGCATATTTCATGTACTCTTTTACCTGGCTAGCATACGCTTCTTCCTATAACAGATAAGGCTGTGTCTTTTGCTTTCTTCACACATCCTCTGCCAAAGATGTGGCTATCCAGTGGAGAACAAATTAATTATAATATAGTTCCTAAAACCTTTAATGAAACACATTTGTTTACATCTAACTCCCTCTGAACATCTCATTCAGCCAAGAAATTAATAGAATTCTTTCCATTCTCTTGCTCCCCTTGTTTTTTATCTAACTACATTAGTTTCATTCTAATAGATGATAGAGACCTCACTCTTTCTGGAGGGAGGGTGCAAGAATAATCTTATATACTTATTAGGAAGATGATTTCTCTGTAGAGAAATCTGAAGTCTGTTCTAAAAAACCTCACATGGATGGTCTTGAATATGAATTAGAGGGGGATGAGATTGTAGACACTCTTGAACTATATCTTAGGGAAATGCTATTTTGCAGTATTAAAAAAACTGTGAGTGAATCACAAAATGATAGTAATTTTCTAGAGGTAGTATTTTCTCTGAAAAACAATTTTACTGGTATTTGGACTTTCTCTGGAAACCAGTAGCTTTGACTATAAATATGTCTTTTGTACCCAGCAGTAAATGCGTAATATATCATTTGGGTTTAGTTGCTTTTTTTCTCCTTTAGGGTATGATACTGAAACATTAAGTGGCTAAAAGAATAAAGAAAAAAAAAGATGGAAAAGTTTCAATCTGAGAAGAAGGAAATAGAAAATAATTAAAAGTGTTATTTCATCATAGTTTCCTATACCAAAAGTAAGAGCAGTTACTTTCTCCAATGTGAATAATAGTAATGTAAAATAAACTACCCTAGGTGAAGTGCATCTTACTTTGAGATAATGCTCATACTGCATTTGTTGTAATGTTCTGTCTGTAGGATGTTTTGTTGCACAGCTATTGTAGTTTTGTTCTATCTCACTCCCAAACAGAGTTCTGGATTTTCCACAAACGTACAAGACCAGAAGATTGCAAATATGTTTGAATTATCTGTGCCTTTCCGCCAACAGCATTATTTGGCAGGACTTGTGTTAACAGAACTGGCTGTCATTTTAGACCCTGATGCTGAAGGGTGAGTAGACTTATTTTGCCTTGGGAATAGCAATTTGATTTTGGATAATGGGACAGAAGTATCGCACTTATATTCCTAAGAATCAAAAGAGTACTCTTTACTACTCTTCATCTACTTCTGTATTCACTAAGTTCCATACCCATGTTATCTGCATTTCACTGATTTTAAGAAAGCCAGTTTTTCATACTTCATCATCTCTGAACTTGAGGTTTGTTTTGAAATGAGTGGTATATCATGGTTTATTTGATAGCATTTGTTTTTCCTTCATGGTTACAAAAAATATTTGTGAATATAAGTAGGTAGACTCCTAGATTTGTTGATACACAGTAGGCACATTTCAGTTGAGGAAAATGGACTAGTTTTCTATTCCTTGTAAGGAAAATTTATTGTTTGCCATTATACTGTGTAGCATTTTATTTCAAAATATGCCCTATAAACAAATATTCTTAGGTTTTAAGAACTTCCAAAGTTGTATACACTTGTACAGGATTTTTAGAAATTGATATAGTAAGGAAAGGGCATATTTTCTGATGATTTGAATTTATAGAAATAGCTTTAGGGTTGTGGTCTAGCATCCCTAGAGAATACTTCTATCTTAATAATTGTTTTAAAAAATCCGTGTAATCATAATTCCTTTAGGTAATGGTCACTTTAAAAAAAATCCTCATAGTAGGATCTTTAGGAGTTTTTTTAAAGTTTTTATTTAAATTCCAGTTAGTTAACATGCAGTATAATATTAGTCTCAGGTGTACAATATAGTGATTCAACACTTCCATACGATACCTGGTGCTCATCACTGCAAGTGCACTCCTTAACCCCCATCACCCATTTCACCCACCCCCCCGCCCCCCTCCCCTCTGGTCACCAGCAGTTTGTTCTCCACAGTTAAGAGTCTGGGTTTTTTTGCTTATCTCTTTTTTTCTTTGTTTTGTTTCATAAATTCCACATAAGTAAAGTCATAGGGTATTTGTCTTTTCCTGACTGACTTATTTTGCTTAGCTTTATACCCTCTGGATCCATCCATGCTATTGCAAATGGCAAGATTTCATTCTTTTTTATTGCTAATATTCCAGTGTGTGTGTGTGTGTGTGTGTGTGTGTGTGTGTGTGTGTGTGTATGTACAGCATGTTCTTTATTCATCTGTTGATGGACACTTGGGTTGCTTCCATATTTTGGCTATTATCAATAATGCTACAATAAACATAAGGGTGCATATAACTTTTTTGAATTAGTGTTTTTGTATTTTTGGGTAAAATCCAGACTTTTAAGATTTATTTATTAGAGAGAAAGTGCACATGTGTGCGCAGGAGGTGGGGGCAGAGGGGGAGGGCGGGAAAGAGGAAAAGAATCCCAAGCAGACTGTGCTCAGCATAGAGCCCAACGTGGGGCTCGATCTCATGGCTCCAAGACCATGACCTGAGCCAAAACCAAGAGTAGGATGCTTAACTGACTGAGCCACCCAGGTGCCCCTAAAATCTAGACTTTTAATAATGGTCCTCAAAGCCCTATTTAGCTGGCTCTTAGGTACTTTTGCCACTGTCTTCCCTCCCCACATATTAAAATCTAGCCATCCCAGTCTTTTTTTTCTGCTTCTTTAATATGCCAAATTCATTCCTACCTTATGGTATTTGCACTTGGATTTTTTTTTCTCTGCCTAACAGTGCTCATGTTACCCTAAGACTGTCATGTACCCTTTTGCTCCTTGTGATTCTTCAGGTCTCCACTCAAATAGCATCTTCTCAGCGAGGCTTTCACTGGCCGCCCAGTCAAAATGATAGCCACGCTGCCCTGCCACAATCATTCTTAAACATATATTTTTTCTTTTATTTTCCACAGAGCATTTCTCTGAAATTTGCTGCTTAATTTCTGTCTCCTCCCATTAAAACGTGATTTCATGAGAGCACACACTTTTATCTTTTTTGTTTGCTGTTGTACTTCCAATGCCTTAGAATTGTGTCTGGCACAAGGTGGATGAATACACATTCATAAATAGATGTTAATTCAGTAATATATGAGTAATTGACTTTGGGAGACTCACATCTCATCTCTAAATTTTATGTTCTTTAGTGATATACAGATAAAATACAACATATATTGTCTTAGATAGGTACTTGAGGAATGCTTTTCTTTTTACTTCATCTGCTTGCTAATAATAATTCCTTGAGTGGCAATAATATGTTTTAATATTGATCAAAGATTTGCTCTTCAGAAACTTTGATTATAGTTAGAAAATTAAGACTATGAAACAATATGATTAAATGCTAATTTTGTAGCACATAATTCTATAGAAAATTAGTACCTCTACTGCATTTGTGACACTGAATTATTATTTTTGCGTCTGTGTTTCTCTCTTACAATAGCAAACTCTTTAAGAACAGGGACGGTGTCTTATCCCTAATACTTAAAATAGGATATTGCACGTCCTGCATAAACATATATTTAATAACATGTGATTGAGTAATGTAGACCTGTGAAAAGGCTTATAAAGATGATTGGGTAGAGCTTATTGGTAGGTTAAGGTCGGGCTGGTAGCTACACAGCTAAGGAATACACACCCGGGTTTGGGAGTCATCATTGGTAATGCAAAAATTCAGAAGGGAGAACATAAAAACCAAATGACCAGAATCTGAGACTTGGGTGAAATGAGAGAGAGAGTATGAGGAAAGGGTGGGAACTATTTGGAGAAAAAATTGAGAAAAGATAAGATGACAGCGTCAAGTAGAGAACTGGAGAATAAAATCTGAGATATGTCAGTTAGATGTGGTTCTTTTTAATTTTTTATTGTTATGTTAATCCCCATACATTACATCATTAGTTTTAGATATAGTGTTCCATGATTCATTATTTGTGCATAACACCCAGTGCTCCATGCAGAACGTGCCCTCCTCAATACCCATCACCAGGCTAACCCATCCTCCCACCCCTCTCCCCTCTAGAACCCTCAGTTTGTTTTTCAGAGTCCATCGTCTCTCATGGTTCTAGATGTGGTTCTTGATAGTGTTTAAAAATACACTTTCTGAATAAAAATCTCGAAGGAAGAAGAAAGAATCTCCAGCTAGATTGCATATATAGCAAAGAAAGAATCTCCAGCTAGATTGCATATATTGCAATATAGCGGCAGATAAGATGAAGGGCTCCTGGTTTCCAGTCCCAGCTTTGAAATTGGCTATGTGATCTTAAAAGAAATAAGAGCTAGTATTTACTGAGGAAGGCAGTATACAAGGCAGTGTGCTAATAAGTATGTTACATAAATTATGCAACTTAATTCTCACAGCCACCTTATGAGGTAGGTAATTACTCTCTTACTGTAGGTAGGGAAACCGAGAAGGTAAGTAACTCTAAGAAATTATTTAGTTATTAAATAATGAAGCTAGTACAGTGCCATGTTGTAAGCATTCAAAAACTGTTAGTTCCAAAGAAAGGGAGTAGATACTAGGAAGTAAGTGGAAACAGTTGCTATGGACTATACATTTAGGAAGTTTATTACTGGAGAAATTATGGTAATAGTTTTACTCGGAGAGAGTATATAACGTAGAAGAGACTAGTTTCAAGTGAACATGTATTTTCAATATAGGAAAGGCTTATTTGAAAGAAAGAAGGGAAAATTTTAGTGAGGGGGGCATTGAAGCTGTTGAAGACATGTGGGGTTCATTAAACATAATGGAGAAATTACTTTTTGAGAGAAGTACAACTTTTTCTGAGACAAAAGGAATGAGAGAGAGATAAATGTGGGGATGTGTTAAAGATCTGACTAGAGCAAATTCAGAATGGCTTTTCTTTCCTAAAAATCAGAAGTCGGAGGTAAGATCTTTTTCTGAGGTGGATGGTGAGAGGCTGAAGGGGCGAATGAGGTGTGGAACTGCTGCCAGGTGTAGCCCTAAGGGCCTGTCAACATTGGCTGAGTGTTTAATTAGAATAGTTGGCAGAGTCAAAGCACCTTCAATCCGAGAAGAGGCAAAAAAAGAAAAGTGATGAGTGTTTTAGCCCAGTTGAAACTCAGGGGATTGAGCCTACAGAAGGTGTATGGCCCAAACAAGGTAGATGAGCAAGGAAGTTGAGTTTAAATCCGAGAAGTCAAAGACAACCCCCCCAGCCTATGAACTGCATAATCCATCAAGTAGAGGATTTTTCTTTTAGAAAAAGGACATAAAAGTTTTTTTTGGCAAATGTGAGAAGATCTAATATGAAATAAAATTTGAAGCTACTTAAGATTTTTTTTTTGCTTTAAAATATAACCACAACTGGTCTTAAGTTATTTAATATGAATATGTACTAATAAGGAGTTAATATAAAAATAATTGAGATTTACTTCTAGGTGAATTTGTTTAGCATTTCTTTTTCCCCTCCATCTTTACTTTATACAGAGAGACATTTGTTAATTTCATAATGAGAAGCGTTTCATAGGAATACATGCAAATATGTGGCAAAGTTTAAGTTAAACAAAATTGATTCAGTACTGTGACTTACTGTTTGTTTTAAAGATATTAACTAATCTCTGTGACCTTAGTGCTGCTGCTGCTTCTTCATCTTCTTTTTAAATAGACTGTTTGGATTGCACAAGAAAGTCATCAATATGGTACACAATTTACTATCCAGTCACGACTCAGACCCACGGTACTCTGACCCCCAGACAAAGGCGAGGGTGGCCATGTTGTATCTACCTCTGATTGGCATTATCATGGAAACTGTTCCTCAGCTCTATGACTTTACAGGTACTTTGTATATTTAAAACATCTTAAAGGAAATCTCAGTGTTGCAAAGTATTAGAAATATTTCAAGGCTAAAGATCTTATTTTAGGAAAAGAAATACAAGGAAATGTACACTGGCATAAATGAACTGTAAATATTTAACCATATTACTGAATGACTTTTGACTACATCAGAGAATTCACTGCAAGCTTTCCTCAAGTAGTTCTTACGATGAATTTTAAAATAATGATTTATAGCACTTCTGTACCTGCCTATTAGAAAATAGGTTTTTTGGTATGAGACTGTACTGTTCATCCGAAAAAATGTATGTAAGAAAACACGGCAGATGTTTCCCACCTTCAGTCTCATTTATATTCATATATATATAATTGAAATTAATATTCACCTGAATAACAAAAATTAGGTTTATTGTTAACACTGGGCTAATAAGTTGAAGTTATGTTGCTTTTTAAAAACTAGAACTCACAAAGTTTTATTGCTCTTGCTTTCCATATTTAGAATTTCTTGAATTCCTTCAGTTGTCCTAAAGAAAACCCTATAGTTTACATTTAAGAAAACAAAAACGGGGCGCCTGGGTGGCTCAGTCGTTAAGCATCTGCCTTTGGCTCAGGTCATGATCCCGGGGTCCTGGGATCGAGCCCCACCTCGGGCTCCCTGCTCAGCGGGAAGCCTGCTTCTCCCTCTCCCATTCCCCCTGCTTATGTTCCCTCTCTTGCTGTGTCTCTCTCTGTCAAATAAATAAACAAAATCTTTAAAAAAAAAACAAAACATTTACTGAGTACCTATTACATATTAAGAACCTGAACAGAGCTGGTGATACAAAGATAACTAACTCTGTGTCTTTAAGGGACTGGTAGTTGAGTAGTTCAACCAGTATTTTGATCGCCAAAGTGGGCTTCCTAATCTGAAGGCAGAAATGTTTATATTATTATATCTTCTTTGACTAGCAACTTCTCTACAAAACTACAAATTGTTACTGTAGGAATGAGTTAATGTTTAAAATACTGTTTAAAATAAGAAAATCTAATGGTAAATATTACATCTTAACAGGTTTTTCTTTTAAAGAGTAATGGAGAGTAGGAAATTGCATGCTCAATAACTGTTAATTAACCTAAATGGAATTTTGGTTATTTATTTTGGGATTATTTGTTTTTCCAGAAACTCACAATCAACGAGGAAGACCAATTTGTATAGCCCCTGATGACTATGAAAGTGAGAGCGGAAGCATGATAAGCCAGACCGTTGCCATGGCAATTGCAGGAACATCAGTTCCTCAGCTAACAAGGCCTGGCAGCTTCCTCCTTACATCATCGGTAAGAACAACCCTCCTGCAGAAGTTTTTTCGAGAAAGACAGATATTTACAAGGATGTACCCTTAAATAACAGATTGTTGTATTAGCTGATGCAAGAGTACTCTTGAGTTTCATTTACTTTGTGGAAATATTAAGGTTCTGAGAATATTGCTTATCTTGTACTGAGTTGTTTTAAAAATTATTAATACCTCAAGGTTTATGGTTGCTCTGTATTCCACCATTCAGAATTTTGGAAGTTACCTTATTGTATATGGCCTATTTTCTTTATTTTCAAAATACATTTTGTTCTTCAACCCTAAGAAATATTTTCAGTTGTTTAGTAATTGAGAATATTTTTTTTAATCTCTGAAGATTTATACTGTTTCATGTTTAATAAAATTGATAGGTACTCTGCCCCTGTAATTTTTGCCCCCTTAAAGAGGGAAGGATATGGGAGCAGAGAGGAAACAAACTGCCAGTAGGGCAAGATCAAGTTTAAAAGACTTTCTTTCAGAAAAATGCAATAGTACTTATGGAAGCTGTCCTGACAACTTCAAGTTTTATTGAGATAGTTTACATATCAAAACATTCACCCATTTTAAGTGTACAGTGTCATGGTTTTTAACGTATTTACAGAGCTGTATGGCCACCACCCCAGTCTAAGTTTAGAATATTTCCATCATCCCAAGAAGAATGCTTAGGCCTATTAAGAGCCACTCCCTATTTCCCCCCAGCCCTAGGCAGCAACTCACCTACTTTCACTGTGTATCTGTATAGATTTGCCTATTCTGGACATTTCATATAAATGGAATTATACACTGTGATCTTTTGTGTCTGGCTTCTTTGACTACACGTAAAGTTTTTGAGTTTCAGCCATGTTGTAATGTGCATCAGCACATCTTTTTTTTTTTTTTCTTAATTGCCAAGTAATACTCTTTTGTATTGATATGCCAGATTTTTATCCGTTTGTCAGGCTATGAACCTTTGGATCCTTTCCAGTTTTTGGGCTGTTAAGAATAATGCTGCTATCAACATTTGTGTGCACATATGTTTTTATTTCTCTTAAGTAGATATCTAAAAGTGGATTTGCTGGGTCATATGGTATCTCTGTGTGTAACATTTTCAGACGCTTCTAAATTCTTTTAAAAGTGGCTTCCCCATTTTACATTCAGCAATAAATGAAAATTCCTGTTTCTCAAATCCTCTCAAATCCTCACCAACACTTGTTACTATGTCTTTTTTTATTGTAACCACCTTGGTATAGAGTAGTATCTCATTGTGGTTTTGATTTGCATTTCCCTAATGTCTACTAATGTTGAGCATCTGTTCATTTGTTTACTGACACATCTTTTTTGTGTGTCTTATTTAGAGAAAAGTTCATCCATCTTCCTTGCCATTTTAGTATTGTGTTACTCATTTTCTTGTTACCAGGTTGAAAGAGTTCTTCCTATATTCTGAGTACAAATCCCTTATTAGGTAGGTGATTTGCAAGTATCTTCTCCCATTCTGTGTATTATCTTTTTGCTTTCTTGATGGTGTCTTTTGAAGTGCACAAGTTTTTAACTTTGCTGAATTCCAATTTATCAATTTTCTTTTATCACTTGTACTTTATATATTTTATATGTATAATATCAAAAGTACATGCACAATTAAGGTATCATAATAGAAGAAACAATAGTGTACCCCCCACCCAGCTTCAGA
Source organism: Halichoerus grypus (assembly GCF_964656455.1). NCBI lineage: Eukaryota > Metazoa > Chordata > Mammalia > Carnivora > Phocidae > Halichoerus > Halichoerus grypus. The sequence goes on from NC_135716.1 coordinate 137,703,572, forward strand.
AATAGAACATTGCAAATTCCTTGAAAGTTCCCAGTCTGCCCTCAGTTCAGTCCCTGTCTCCGCCCAAAATGACCACTGTGGTCAATTTTGTTGACCTTCCTTTTCATTTTTTAAAACTTCTCTTATGTGAAATATACTACATATTAAAAAGTACATGAAACATAAATGTACAAATTTATAAAATATTGTAAAATGAGCACCTTTGTAACCACCACTCAGGACAAAATATAGAATGTTGGCTGCCTTTCAGAAATCTCTAGCATGCTCTTCCCCACCACAGCTATTCACCAAGCTGCCCTCTATCCTGACTAATGAAGTAATTGCTTAATTTTGCTTATAGTTTTATCATTCAACTTTGCACCCCTAAACACTGTAATTTAGTTTTGTTATATTTTTAATTTTCATCCATGTTATAAAATGTAGCTATAATTTACTGATTTTCATTTCTGTATGTCTTTAAATTGTCTGTCTATAGATTAATTTATTTACCTCTTCTTGTCTTAGATGCATAAATGGTTTCTGGTCTTTGGTTATTTCAAATAGTAATCCTATAGATTTCTTTACATGTATGGTGTGTGTGTATGTGTGTGTGTATATACACTTTTATTTAGGTTATTTTCTAGGAGTAGAATTTGCTGGGTTATAGAATATGTATGTATCTTTATACCAGATATACCTGGGTATTTTTCCAAAGGGTTTGTCTCAATTTATACTTTACCTACAGTATGAGAGTTCCCATTCTTTCACATGTTCATCAGCATTTAGATTTTTCAGACTTGAAAATTTTTGTCAATCTGGTAATTTATAGTTGTATCTCATTTCAGTTTTCGTTTTCCTGATGCCTTATGAGGTTATGCACTTCTTCATATACATGTTGGCCATTTGAATTTTCTCTTTTGAGGTTCTAGAGTTTTTCCCATTTGCCATTTGGTTGTCTGCCTTTGTTTATGATTTGTATGAGTTTATTTCTGGATCAGGCCCATTGTCAGTTATAAGTGGTTCAAATATTTCTTTTGTGTGTGTGTGTGTGACTTGCCTTTATCACATACTTAATGGTGAATTTGGTGATTAGAGTGTCTTATTTAAAACACTTAAATTTGTCAGTCTTTTCCTTTACAGCTAGTGTTTTTTGTATCTTTAAAATTTTTTTCCCTATTCCAAGATTTTGAAAATATTTCCTGTGTTATTTTTTAAATGCTTTTTTGTTCTTTTATATTTAATCCTAAAATCTACCTGGAATTTTTTATGAACAGTAGAATCTGGGGATTCAGGTTTGTTCGTTCATTCATTCATTCATTCACTTATACCGAATTATCACAGCACCGTTTATTAAAAGATTATTTGGCCTACTCCTCTAGAGTCCTACCTCAGTATGGTCTATCATGTAGAAAAAGTCCTCATGCATATAAAAAAAATTTGTCTTTCTACATAAATTTTAGAATCAGCTTATGCTGTTCCACTAAAGTAAAGAAACAAAAACCAATGAACCTGTGGGGATTTTGGTTGAGATTATAATGAGTCTATGGATCAGTTTTGGTGAAAATTGATATTAAATCTCTTAATCCTTGAACATGTTAGATCTCCCTATTATTTAGGTCTTCTTTAACATCTATGAATATATAAACTTTTATAGGTTTCGTTTTTTAGAAATACTTTATTCATTTGAGAGAGAGAGAGACAGATCACAAGCAGGGAGAGAGGCAGAGGGAGAGGGAGAAGCAGACTACCCACTGAGCAGGGAGCCTGATGTGGGGCTCAATCCCAAGACCTGGAGATCACAACCTGAGCCTACGGCAGACGCTTATCCATCTGAGCCACTCAGGAGCCCCTATGGTTTTCACTAAAGAAGCTTAGTACATCTTTTATAGATGTGGTTTTGGTCCTTGATATTTTTTATTTTTATAATATTATAAAATTTAAGTAATACATACAATTATATATAATCTTAATAAATGTCATCTTTTTTGAAAATTCTTTTTTCCAACTGTTGATTAATTTTATGTGGGAATAGAATTAATTTTATACAGTGATGCTTATTTCCAGCAGAATTGCCAAACTAATAACATATGTATAGATTTTTTTTCTACATACACAATCCTATCATCTGTGAATAATGGCAGTTTGTTCCTTACTTTCAAGTTTTTTTCATAACTTGTTTTCCTGGCTAGAACCTCCAGTACAGTTGTTAAATACAAGTGGCAATAGTTGGCATCCTTAATGGGGGAAACTTGCAACATTTCATTCTTACACATATGTGGTATAGTTTTGGGGGGATTTTTTGGTTTGGGGTTTTTTTTTAAACTCTCCTTTGTTACAATATGGAAGTCTTCTTTCTGTTCCTGATTTGCTAAGAGTTTTATTTTTTAATTATGAGTAGGTGAATTTTATTATGCTTCCTTTGAATCCATTGAGACGCTCATGTTATTTTGCTTTTAAATCTTTTACTGTGACCTCTTTCAATTGATTTTCTAATGTTAAATCTACCTTCAATTGCCACATTAAACTGATTTTTTTCCATGATTGTATATTAATGGATTTTGTGTGCTGTAATTTAAGATTTGTGTATTTGTGCTTGTAGGTAAAATTGTTTGTAATATTTTTCTCATAATGTTCTTTACAGGTTTTGGAATCAGGGTTAGGTCAGCCAATTTAAATTTAAAAGGGAGTTTACCCTTTTATTCTGTTCTCCGTGAGGACTTGTTTAAAATTGGAGTTATTTCTTCCTGGAATATTTGGAGAACCTGTGGGTGATGCCATCTGTACTTGTAGTTTTCTTTTTTGAAAGTTTAAAAATTACTGATTTAATTTCTTTAATGACTATAAGACTGTTCAAGTTTTCTGTTTCCTTTTACACTGATTTTTGTAAATTTTACTCTAGTAGAAATTAAAATTTATTGGCATACAAAGTTCAGCTATCTTCTGTAATCTTTTTAAAGTCTATGCCATCTGTAGTAGAGATAAGTGGTTTCATTTCTGTGACTGGCTTTTTGTACCCTTTGTCTTACATCAGTCTCAACAGAAATTTGTGTATATCTTTAGTCTTTATAAAAACCAGTTTGGGGGCATGTTGATCCTCACTTTTGAATGTTTATCTTCTTTATTTACTGTCTTCTATTTTCTTCGGATTTATATTGTTTTTTTTCTAACTTCTTGAGATGGCTGCTTTAACTCACTGATTTTCATCATTTCTTCTTTGGTACATATTATAAGCCTGTACATTTTCCTTTAATTATTGTTTTAGTTACATGCCACAGTTTATAAGTAGCATTTTTATTATTCAGTTCAAAAATATATCTAAATTGCATTATGATTTTTTTTAGAATTTTAGGCTGTAAGTTAAGTTTTTGTTTTAAAATATCTAGTCATACATGAACAGACATTTCTCCAAAGAAGACCTACAAGTGGCCAACAGACACATGAAAAAATGCTCAACATCACTCGGCATCAGAGAAATACAAATCAAAACCACAATAAGATACCACCTCACACTGGTCAGAATGGCTAAAATTAACAAGTTAGGAAACAAATTGATGTTGGTGAGGTTGCAGAGAAAGGGGAACCCTCTTACACTGTTGGTGGTAATGCAAGCTGGTGCAGCCACTCTGGAAAACATGGAGGTTCCTCAAAAAGTTAAAAATAGAGCTACCTACAACCCACCAATTGCACTACTAGGTATTTATCCAGAGGATACAAACATAGTGATTTGAAAGGGCCCATGCATCCCAATGTTTATAGTAGCAGTGTCCACAATAGCCAAACTATGGAAAGAGCCCAGATGTCCATTGACAGATGAATGGATAAAAAAGTTGTGTACACACACACACACACACACACACACACACACACACAGGAATATTACTCAATCATCAAAAAGAATGAAATCTTGCCATTTGCAATGAATGGATGGAACTAGAGAGTTTTATGCTAAGCAAAATGAGTCAGAGAAAAACAAATACATGATTTCAGTCATGTGGAATTTAAGAAACAAAAACAGATGAACATAGGGGAAGGGAGGGGAAAAATAAAATAAGATGAAAACAGAGAGGGAGGAAAACCATAAGAAACTCTTAACAATAGGAAAAAACTGAGGGTTACTGGAGGGGAGGTAGGTGGGAGGATGGGGTAATTAGGTGATGTCCATTAAGGAGGACACTTGATAAAATGAGCACTGGGTGTTGTATGCAACTGATGAATCACTAAATTCTACCCCTGAAACTAATAATGCAGTATATGTTAACTAAGTTGAATTTAAATAAAAAATTTTAAAAAAGTTCTAGTCATAGGGTGGGGCACCTGGGTGGCTCAGTCAGATAAGCATCCAAGTTTTGATTTTAGCTCAGGTCATGATCTCAGGGTTGTGAGATCGAACCCCGCATTAGACTCCGTGGTGGCAGAATATAGAGCCTGCTTAAGATTTGATCTCTCCCTCTGCAGCCCCATATTTATTTATTTATTTGTGTGTGTGTGTGTGTGTGTATGTAGTCATAGGAAAATTTTTCATAATCCCCATGTTTCTGATTTTGGCCTGATTTTATAATCAGAGAACTTTGTGTAATTTCAGTTATATTTGTAGTAACTGGTTTTATGGTCTTGTATATAGTCAGTTTTTGCAAACAGCTCGTGTATTTGAAAATGCATATTCTTCATTGTCCTATATTTGTCCATTATACCTATTATTTCAAATTTATTAATCTTATTGTTTAAACCTTTTTTTCTTTTTACTGAATTCTGTCTGCTTCTTCTAATACCCTACTACAATCATGGTTTTTTTTAATAACTTGTCATTTTGTCAGGTTTAGTTTCCTTTGAGGTCTTATTATGAACTAATTTTAAATTACATTTTTTGATGGATTGCATCTTTTATCAACATGAACTATAGTACTTTTTTTTTTTTTTTTTGCCTTCAAGTCTACTTTTGTATATTAGTATAGTTATGCTAGGTTTCTTCTGAGATACGAGTTTTTCCACCCTTTACTCTCAACATTTTTTCCTTATGTTTTAAATGTTTGAAACTTATGTTTTGGATGTCTTTTATAAGTAGCATGTAGTTAGATTTTGTTTTAAATTTTTAAAATCTGTTTATTTTTGTCTCACTAGAGTTTTTTAAAATCCATTTAATTTAGTATAACTAAATTTAATGTAATTTAATGTACTTAACATTTTTAATTTTAATTGTCCCATCCCTTCTGTCTCTTTTGTCTCCTTTATTGTCTTGTATTTTTTTTTTCTCCTTCCATTTTTTCCTCATTTTACTTTTTCCTTTCTACTAGTTTGGAAGTTAAACATTCTGTTTGTATTCTTTTTGTGATTGTATTACAAATCACAGTATGCTTCTTTGAATTAAAGTCCACTCTAATTTAATCATTACCTTTACCTTCACATTGGTTAATAGAAGCTCTCAGAACAGGTTGCCGATTTATTTACCTTTCTCCCTACTTAAATGCTATTTTCAAGCATTTTTAATTGTATATATCATTAAACCTCAAAAAACATTGTTACTACTTTTATGGCTATAGAAATTTAATTATCATTTAGATTTGTCCATGTGTTCACCACTGTATTTGCTCTTTTCCCAAATTTGTAACCTTTCATTAGAAATATTTTTCTTCTTGGGGCGCCTGGGTGGCTCAGTTGGTTGGGCGACTGCCTTCGGCTCAGGTCATGATCCTGGAGTCCTGGGATCGAGTCCCGCATCGGTAGTTGAGATCATGACACCAGTGGTTAAGTACTTCCTTTTTCTTTTTCTCTCAACATCCCTTCCACTGCTTTCTTATTATTATTTAGTATATTTACTTCACCAAATATTAGAATGTAGTATAATAGACAAATATAGAAGAATATAAGATTTGGTGTCTGGTTAACCTGGACTAAAATCCTGGCTTACTTTCTAGCTTTTCATTTCCTTACCTGTAAACTAGAAATAACCATAGTTAGTACCATCTCATAAAATCATTGTGAGCATTAAATATGAAAAAATGATTGGCATAGTGTCTGGCACATTTCAAATTTTGTTATGTTTTGTCATCATTGTTATTGTCATCCTGTATTCTTGTCTGTAAAACTGAGATGATACAACTCCCTTGGTAATATTGTTGGAGGACTGAATGAAATAACGTATGGAAAGAGCTTAGCATGATGACTGGAGCAGAATAAATACGGAATAAATGGTATTGTAGACAAGTTTTTATTCTTAGTTTTTCGTTTATGTTTCACATACTGTATACAATTGCAGACTGAAGACTGAAAATAGCACCTTCACCTTACAAGGTGGCCCTTGAGAGGAAACTGTGGTTCTCTAAACCTGATCAACATTTTTTATTACTTTCTATTCTTATATCACTTTTACTGAGTGCTTTTTTCCTTTTACCATATTACATCAGACATGATAAAAATAGATACACTAGTTTTAATAGTAGGATCTTTTAGCTTTGTCCCTTGATGTTTATTTGTTGTCTGCTGGAAGCACTACCATAAATTAAAACAATCTTTCAATCCCGGGAAAAGTTTATTAAAATTCAGGACCTTAAGTTTAAAGTTCTCTGTGACTTATTCAGGTATTGTCTAAATCAAATGGCGGGGCTTTTTTTAAAGATTTTATTTATCAGAGAGAGAGAAAGGGAGAGACAGAGAGAGCCTGTTCTCACAAGTGGGGGGGAGGGGCAGAGGGAGAAGGAGAAGCAGGCTCCCCACTGAGCAGGGAGCCTGAGGCAGTTGTTGATCCCAGGACCCTGAGATCATGACCCAAACCAAAGGCAGACGCTTAACCGACTGAGGCACCCAGATGCCTCTTCAAATGGTTCTTTATAAATATTTGCTTTTTTTTTTTTTAATTTTTTTATTGTTATGTTAATCCCCATACATTACATCATTAGTTTTAGATATAGTGTTCCATGATTCATTGTTTGTGCATAACACCCAGTGCTCCATGCAGAACGTGCCCTCCTCAATACCCATCACCAGGCTAACCCATCCTCCCAACCCCCTCCCCTCTAGAACCCTCAGTTTGTTTTTCAGAGTCCATTGTCTCTCATGGTTCTTCTCCCCCTCCGATTTCCCCCCCTTCATTCTTCCCCTCCTGCTACATTCTTCTTCTTCTTCTTTTCTTTCTTAACATAATATTTGCTTTTTTAAGCAATTTTTGTTTTATTGTATTTAGAAGAAAACACCTAACAACCCCCCAAAAGAAATGGCCATTGATCAGTCTGTCTCATTCTACTATTCTTTATTTTCAGAGTGGCAGGCAACACACTACCTTTTCAGCAGAATCCAGTCGGAGCCTTTTGATTTGTCTACTTTGGGTTCTCAAGAATGCAGATGAGACGGTTCTACAAAAGTGGTTTACAGATCTCTCAGTCCTACAGCTAAACCGGCTACTAGATTTGCTTTATCTCTGTGTATCTTGCTTTGAATACAAAGTAAGTGATCGCTATGCCATTGCAGAGAAGAATGAGAAAGCAAACATCATGTGGAAAAGGAAGAACAAAAGTTCCTCAATGTCTCTTCTTTTCTAATGTTTAAATTTTAGGGAAAGAAAGTGTTTGAAAGAATGAATAGTTTGACCTTTAAGAAATCAAAAGACATGAGAGCAAAGCTTGAAGAAGCTATTCTTGGGAGCATAGGTGCTAGGCAAGAAATGGTGCGCCGAAGCCGAGGACAGCTTGGTACGTACACAATATCTTCTCCTTCTGGTGAGAATTTTTTCAATTTCCTTGAACTATATATTATAGTGATCATTGTTGCAAGTCTTCAAAGATTCTACACTCTTTTAAGTGTTTTTCATTTTTTGTTTGTTTTAGAAAGGAAGGGGGGTGAGGAGCAGAGGGAGGACAGAATCTTAAGCAGGCTCCACGCATGGAGCCTGACGCAGGGCTTGATCTCACAACTGTGAGATCGTCACCTGAGCTGAAATCAGGAGTCAGATGCTTAACTGACTGAGCCACCCAGGCGCCCCTTAAAAAGTGTTTTGAATGAAACAGTGAATTTACTTGAGTAACCACTTCTCTGTAGGAATTCAAATTAGAGTTCTAAACAGGGTGAACGTATTTCCTGATTTGTTCTGGAGAGTCCCGGTTTATTACTGTTGCCTTTGTGTGATTATTAATAGCATCCCCCCGCCCTTTAAGACTTTTTAAAAGCAATTTTAGGTTCACAGCAAAACTGAGCTAACAGTACAGAGATTTCCCGTCTACTCCCTAACACACATGCATTGCCTTCCCCGCTGTCGACATCCCCCGCCAGAGTGATGACTTGTTAGACTGATGACTTGTTAGACTTGGTACTGAACCAGCACTGACACATCATTATCACCCAAAGGCCGTACTTGACATTATGGTTCAGTCTTAGTGTCATACTTCCTACATAGCATCACTTTTTACTCTTAAAAATTTCCTATTTGGCACAATAAATTAAAATACCCAGCATTTAAGGGAAATATATTGTCCGTCAGACTCAAATATCAGGGAGAGAAACAGGTTAATAGCATTTGAGGCCTGTTTCTAATCCCAAGTACTGCTCTCCATTAGCCATATAACCTTGGCCAAACCACTTAATCTCACTTTCCTTTTCCTCATCCACTTGTGATTGTTTTGAGAACTTAGAAGGTAGTTTAACTGATCTTATCATCTTTGTAGTGACTGTGTGTGTAAACATTTCCTAAATTCTAAAGTGACAAATAATAGTGTTGCTGAGAGCTCCTTAAGGTCAGGGACATGGTTTAGACATCTGTGTATATGACACATGCTAATAGTTCAATATATTATGCACATTTACGTGAATATTTTTAATGTTTTCTGATAGGCCATAAACACATAAACACGTAGACATCATTTATCTATGTAAACTTAAATATCTTTTATATGCTATCCAGTATATTTGGAATTTCATAAGAATACAAAACCTTTGCCTTTGGAATTAAGAGAACCATTTTTTTTTCACTTTCAGTTTATATACAGTCTACAGTGTACTTAACAGATTTTCTTTTAACTCCTTTATTACATACAACAACCCTCTAAAATATGAAAATGAGGGCGCCTGGGTGGCTCAGTTGGTTGGGCGACTGCCTTCGGCTCAGGTCATGATCCTGGAGTCCCGGGATCGAGTCCCGCATCGGGCTCCCTGCTCGGCGGGGAGTCTGCTTCTCCTTCTGACCCTCCCCCCTCTCGTGCTCTCTCTCTCTCTTTCAAATAAATAAATAAAATCTTTAAAAAAAAAAAAAAATAAAATAAAATATGAAAATGAACTTTTATTTAGGTCATTTAATTATCACCAAAATCTATGAATGATTATCCCTACCTTTAAGTTAAAGAAAATGAAACTCAGGACGCCTGGGTGGCTCAGTTGGTTGAGCGGCTGCCTTCGGCTCAGGTCATGATCCCAGGGACCTGGGATTGAGTCCCACATCGGGCTCCTTGCTCGGCGGGGAGCCTGCTTCTCCCTCTGCCTGCCTCTCGCCCTGCTTGTGTTCTGTCTCTCTCTCTGACAAATAAATAAATAAAATCTTTAAAAAAAAAAAAAAGAAAATGAAACTCACCAGAGGTAAATAACTTGCCTAAGATCATAAACTATGTGACAGAACCAGGCTCTTTTGACTTCCAGTGTAGTTCTCTATATTATACCACAGCTCTTTCTAAGGTTTAATGTCAGAGAGAGTGGAACTGTTAAGTGTATGTTACATTTTTAAGCCTGTGGCCTTAGGACAGCTATCTTTGAATATAAGAATTGAAGTTCTCTATGTGGAATCTAAAATAAGTAAATGAATAAATTCATAGATACAGAGAATGGATAGGCGGTTGCCCTGGGTGTGGGGTGAGGGATGGGCAGAGTGGATGGAGGAGGTCAAGCAGTATAGACTTCTGGTTATAAAACACATAAGTACTAGGGATGTAATGTACAGCATGGTGCCTACAGTTAATACTGCATGGTATGTTTGAAAGTTACTAAGAGAGTATGTCTTAAGGTCTCATCATAAGAAATTATGTGTGGTGATGGATGTTAACTAGATTTATAGTAGTGATCTTTTCATAGTGTATACATATATTGAATCATATTATGCACCTGAAACTAAAATAATGTTATATGTCAATTAATCTTATTTTTTTTAAAGATTTTATTTATTTATTTGACAGAAAGAGACACAGAGAGGGAACACAAGCAGGGGGAATGAGAGAGGGAGAAACAGGCTTCCTGCGGAGCAGGGAGCCCGATGTGGGGCTCAATCCCAGGACCCTGGGATCATGACCTGAGCCGAAGGCAGACACTTAATGACTGAGCCACCCAGGTGCCCCAATCTGATTTTTTTTTTTTAAATTAAAGTTCTTAGAAAAATTAAGCCTTTGCGATTCTTATTTATGTTTGGACATACAAGTTACATCACCTAATGATAGACATTCTTAGCTAAGAGATGAGAGACAGTTTCATGGGGATAAAAAAGTTAATGATGAAAATGTAAATAGATCCCAGATATCAGTTTTGTTAACTGTGTAAAGATAGGCATATGTTTTTTTGTTTTATTTTACAAAATATTTTGAAGATAGAGATTTCACAATAAAAAAAAAAGGGAGATAAGGGAAGGGAGAGAAAGTAGAAGAAATACCCCAGACATGTCCTTTATTGTGTGACAGATTTGTCTCATTATTTTTAAAATTTCTATTTGAACTCTGAATTTTTACTTTTTTTTTTTTTTTTCCATCCTCCTAACCAATTTTAAGTCTTGGGTTTTTCAAAAAGGAGCGTTAGTTTTCTAGCTGAAGGTCTGAAATCATGGCTGATTCCATCATTTAGGTGTGTATCTCTCCACAATTCTAAATGCCTTCTTCGTTTCTGCTGAATTTGTATGAACCAGTTCTGTTGCTGCTACCCCTTACAGGAGCCCCCAGCATTCAGTCTGCTTTCCATCCCAGAAACTTTGGGACAAAGCCCCCATCTTTCTCCTATCCTGCCTTCTGTGGACCAAAGGAAGTAATTACTTTAGGAATCCTTCTATTTTGTTTATATATTAAACAAAAACTTGTTGAGCTCTCAGTATTGCCAGACACGTTGTCAACCCCGAACATAAAAGGGTGAACAAAATAGGCATAATCTCCATTCTTACTTAAGTAGCTTAAATTCTTGTGATCGTAAGTGCTAATGGAGAGAAATACAGCCAATTAAGAGGAAAGAAAGTGTTGGAGAGGGACACGTGGGTGGCTCAGTCAGTTCAGCGTCTGCCTTCGGCTCAGGTCATGATCTTGGGGTCCTGGGATTGGGGCCCGCCCCACCTCGTCCGGCTCCCTTCTCAGTGGGGATCCTGCTTCTCCCTCTCTCTTTCTGCCCCTCCTCCCTGCTCGTGCTCTTTCTCTCCCTCTTAAATGAATAAAATCCTTTAAAAAAGAAAAAAATGTGTTGGAGAGTTGGGGAAGACCTTTCTGTGGAGATTATGAATGACTGGCCAGTGAAAATTTGTGGGAAGAACAATCACATAAGAGGAACAATAACTATTGTGGAGGTCCTCAATCAGGAGCATGTAGAGGGAGACTGTATATACAGAGAACACACAGAATGACTGTGGTGGTGTAAGCAGGAAGGAGAGTGGTTGGAAGTAAGATCTTACCACGTGGGGCCTTATAAGTCATGGTTTAGGTTTTGAGAAAATCTGTGTTAAGAAAGTTTGCGTATATAAAAGGGAGCTTGTTTTTTAATATTACATGTAACAAATGTATTTCTTCTATAACTTTTTTTTTTAATTTTAATAAAAAGTACTATTGTTAGTTTTTTCCACTTGTGCTGAAGATAAAATGACTATATATAAAGTTAGCATTGTGCAGTATTTCTTATAAGTTGCAAATATACTTATAGGTGGTCCAAATATATAACATTTTAAAAATGGTTTTGAAATTTATTTGACAGAGAGAAGCCCATCTGGAAGTGCCTTTGGAAGTCAAGAAAATCTGAGGTGGAGAAAGGATATGACTCACTGGCGTCAAAACACTGAGAAGCTTGACAAGTAATATAACCTTCTATTTTATGTTACTGATGGGCTTGTTGGATTTCAAATGCAGGATGAAAATCACTAATTTTAGTGTTGTTTTTTATATATTAGGTATTCAAATCTTAGACAACAAAATACTTATATTTAGTTTTTAAATTTTAGATTAAAAAAGATTTGGGGGAAGACTTTTTCATGTGGTATAGTAAAGCAAAATGTTACCCATTTTGTTTCCAACAAATGTGTCTAAATATCCGCCTTCGAATTATTCTGTAATAATTTTTTAATGTATTTTGGGAGTCACAGTGAACTAAATATTTCCAGGTCACCAACAGTTAGAAAGCTAATCTTTGCCCTCTTGGAGCTTAAAATATAATTAAAGAAAGACAAAATACTTCAGGTCTTCTGGTTTTAGCATGAGGTAAATAGGTACACTGCGTGACCCTACTGCCAAAAACAACCAAAAATGTACTTCACTGATTCTGGGATCTTAAAGGGCTGTACCATCGGTGTAGGGGAAACTAGAAGTAAACCCTTCTCACTGCCTAGGTGACCTCGGGTAAAATTCGTTGGCTTGAAATGTGGCATTGAGTCAAGGGTCTAAAATTTTTCTCTTGAGAATTTGTAATTACAAGTTAGCCCTCAAGTAGGTTGACTGGCCCAATAAATTCTGAGAATATGGTGACCAACTCATTCATGTTTGCCAAGTATACCCACGTTCATATCCCAGGGAATCCCACAGTCCTATCCTAAAGCAAACCAGGATGCTTGGTCACCCTACTTAGGAACCATCTTGAGACCAGGCTTTGGAGGATTTTCATAGATAAACTTGCGGAAATATTAGCTCACAGACAGTAGCATCATAAACCCTAGGAAGGACTGTCTTGTGCAAGCCAGCAGAGAGCAAGTCGCAGACTCAGTTCCATATAGATGAGTGTTTGGATTACAAGAAACTGTCTTAGTCTCTGCAGGCTGCTGTAACAAAATAGGACACACTGCGTTGCTTATAAACAACAGAAATTTATTTCTGACATTTCTGGTGGCTGGGAAGTTCAAGAGTATTTCTGATAGAAAATATTGAGAATTTAGATGATAATTTAGAAAAAAATAAGTACTTTCATCTTAAATAAATTGAAAATCCTTGAATTGGTAAGATGAGTACTAAACATTTTGAGTGTTGCTTTACATGAAGCAACCCTACATCCAAGCCCACATAGCACCACCTAGTGTCCGTGCCGTTCAGAATAAAACCGTGTCCTGTGTTTGCTACATCTCTGAAAGCTAAACATTTATGCTTTCATTGGTATTGTGGGACTGTAATGGGGTGAGAAAATATGTACTGACATGGTTGACAAAATGCAGGGTAAAAGAAAACACTTCTTATTGTGTAAAATATTGTCTTTCTATTCTCTTACAATTTTTCTTTCAGGCAAATATTGAAAAATGGTTCCAAGTTTTTTTCTATGAATCTTAAGACTTAAGTCTTCTTTGCATAGTGGTTCTATGTAAATGTACTTTCTTATAATATTTTATATTAGATCAAGAGCAGAGATTGAGCATGAAGCACTGATTGATGGAAATCTGGCTACTGAAGCAAACCTAATCATTTTGGATACATTAGAGATTGTTGTCCAGGTAAGACACAAACGAGGAATTTCAAGTATAGACTTGGTAAATTGGGATTGTGCAAAAAGTATTTATTGAGCCATACAATTACATTGAAATATCGGTAGTTCATAAAAATTTTTCTTTCTTTTTTTCTCACTTAAATCCTATTCATTCTTTTTTTTTTTTTTTAAAGATTTTATTTATTTATTTTTTTGACAGAGAGAGACACAGCGAGAGAGGGAACACAAGCAGGGGGAGTGGGAGAAGGAGAACAGGCTTCCCGCGGAACGGGGAGCTGGATGCAGGGCTCGATCCCAGGACCCTGGGATCATGACCTGAGCAGAAGGCAGACGATTAATGACTAAGCCACCCAGGCGCCCCCTGTTCGTTCTTTTTCCCCCTGTTCTTCCCTTATTCAAATCCTGCTCAGCTTCTTTTCCCTGACATCCTCCTAGGTCTTATGTTGTCCTTTTCTATTTTTTAAAAACTGTTTTCTTATATTCTGTCTCCCTAACAAAATTGCAGGTACATCTCCATTTTTTAAATCTGTTTTTAAATTACAGACAGTTTCTGTAACAGAATCCAAAGAGAGCATCCTTGGTGGGGTACTGAAAGTCCTACTGCATAGCATGGCCTGTAACCAAAGTGCAGTTTATCTACAACACTGTTTTGCTACACAGAGAGCCCTGGTTTCAAAGGTAGGTCATTTTTGAACATGCAGTCTTACCAGACTTTGCTTTCTTTTTTCTTTTTTTAAAGATTTTATTTATTCATTTGAGACACAGAGATACAGAGAGAGAGAGCATAAGCAGGGAGAGAGGCAGAGGGAGAGGGAGAAGCGATGCGGGGCTCGATCCCAGGACGCTGGGATCATGACCTGAGCCGAAGGCAGACGCTTAACCATCTGAGCCACCCAGGCGCCCCCCAGACTTTGCTTTCTCTCTTTATGTTGTGTAAGATCATCTAACACAGTCGTTGGTTAATATATTTATAGTTAACATTTTAATAATAGCCTGAGACCCACGATTCTTCTTTGCCTCTTTTCTACTGCTTGCCCTTTTTTTTTTTTTTAAGATTTTATTTATTTGAGAGAGAGATAATGAATGAGAGAGAGCGCGCACATGAGAGAGGGGAGGGTCAGAGGGAGAAGCAGACTCCCTGCTCAGCAGGGAGCCCAATGCGGGACTCGATCCCAGGACTCCAGGATCATGACCTGAGCCGAAGGCAGTCGCTTAACCAACTGAGCCACCCAGGCGTCCCGCTACTGCTTGCCTTTTGTAATTTCTTTCTTACCTGGATCACCCTTAACCAGTTTTGGGCTTTAAAAAACAGTAGTTTTGTTGTGGAGAAGGGCCCCAAATTAATAACTAATTTAAAATATGGGGCTTTCCTTGTTTTCTCTTTATCTCATTCTGTCTGTTCCTTATTAATTTGATTTGTTATTTAAGGTGTAAATAGTTCATTCCATTGGCGTTAACTTACCCCATGATGAATGGAAAAGAAGGTACTTTTGTTTGTTCACCTACTGCAAATATTTATTTCTGGTGTTTGTCTTTCCCCGGGAAGTAGGGATATTCTTAAATCTTGAAGGTATCTGTTTTATCATAGTCATCTAATGATATGGAATGCGCAGAGCTGTCAGTGGAGGTTTAACCAATGGGTTATAATAAAATCATTGCAGAATTATTACATGTTGGTTACCATATTAATTGTTTTGTGCATAGTATCTCATCTCAGATACAGTCCTACAATCCCCTGTAGATATTGCTAGGCCCATTTTATGGCTGCGAAAACTGGTCCAGCATCGCGCTGCTGGCTAATAAGTGACCTAATCAGTATTCAGACCCAGTCCGCCTGGCTCTGTGGTCCACCTTATCAAGCATTAGCAAATAGCGCTTCACCGTTTTTAAAGACTGGGCTATACCTGTAACTCTCTAGTTCGGGCGCTATTAACCTTCCCCTGGAACTCTGACTGCGGAAGTTCGGTGTTGGTGTTGTCTTGTTGTTATCGTTGTTCTGTGTTGTTTTGGACAGTTCCCCGAGCTCTTGTTTGAGGAAGAAACGGAGCAGTGTGCGGACCTGTGCCTGCGCCTCCTGCGGCACTGCAGCAGCAGCGTCGGCCCCATTCGGTCCCATGCCGGCGCCTCGCTGTACCTCCTCATGAGGCAGAACTTCGAGATCGGGAACGTAAGTGCTCGTCCGTCGGCTCGTGGGGCTCGAACCTCTGCAGGTGCCTGGTTAGCTGTGTCGGTGCGCAGCGCGGCGTTCTGTGTACCTCAGCCTGCACTGTCTGGGTATTTCTTACCGCGTGGCTCTCCTACAGAAGTCCAGATCTCCAGTTTGGCTTCCCACACTACAAGTAACCTGTAGTAGTACAACTCGGAATATAAGTGTATCGCGAGCTTTTGGAAAGTTTAATTACTATCATTAGGGCAAATGAACACACTAATAAGGGAAATGAAAGGTTTTAATGTCTTGGTTTGGTATTTTATGATTATGGGCCAGCCTGAAGAACTCCATGTTTTCATTTAAGTGTTTTGTTTGATAATCTATTCACGCGTAGTGTTTTTTTTCTAACTTTGAGTCGAAAGTATAGTTCATTTATTTTTACTTATATAAGTATTTAAGGCCTAGCTCGTCCTTCAAGCACTGTTTTTGGTATCTCATTGGTTCTGATATATAGTGTTTTCAGTATTCTTGTTTTGTAGATATTTTTTGTAGTTTCAGTTTGAATTTTTAATCCCAAGAGTTGACAGTCCTTTTTGTTTTAAAGTTTGGATGTTAATTTCTGGTTTTATTTCAATGTGATTATACAATGTTAAATACTGTGTCTCCTTTTTTGTACTGTGGATGTGTAATGTTACACAAGCACTTAAAAAGAAAGAGTTTACTTTATTTCAGAGTACTGAGTTAAATATACCTTATTAATTACATTATTTTTCTATATCCTTGTTATTTTGGTCCACTTGGTGGACTGAAGGAGGTGATTTAAAGCCTATGCATTATTTATTTCTCCTCTACCTCTTATTTGGTAAATTGGTATTCATAACTATTGTATCTTTTATTACTTTTTTGTTGTTTTGTTTTAATCATCTCTTATTTGGCTAAATACTCTCCTGTAGTTGTTTATGCAAGACAGTTCATGGGAATAATATTTCCCAAGTTCTTGATTGTTCAGTGTTTTCTGTACTTAAAGGACAGCAAAGATAGTTATGAAGTTTTTTGCCTCAGACTTTGAATGAAAAAAAAAGGCAGGGAGGGGTGGTGGTGAGAAAGACCAGTAAAACATACCAGATAAAGAATACTTAATAGAAAAAAGAAAAAGAGATACTTGAATACCATTTTCTTCTGGCTTTAAATATTGTTATAGAGATATCTGAAGATAGTCTGATATTTTCTTCCCTTTTAAATAACTTTTCCTCTCCCAGTTGCTCAAGGGATTCTCTTTAAACTTAAAATTAAATACCTTTTCTAGAATGTATCTTGGTATTGACCAATTTTTGTTAATTTTCTCAGGCACATCTTACCTACTTTCAGTTTATTTCAGAAAGTTTTCTTGAATATAAAATTGAATATTTTCTTCCAGGGTTTGGGGTTTTTCTGCTCGGTACCAATTATACATATGTTGGATCTGTTTTCCTTTACTTTTTTTGTTTTGCTTTACTTTTTGCCTATCATTATTTTCTCTTTTCCTTTTTTAACATTTAAAATTTCCATTTATTGTGGTCCTTTTTCTCAGAATTTCTCTGTCCTATATACCTTATGTGCTCTCCATGACATCCTTTCTTTCTTTTTCCAATTTTATCTTTTTTTCTATTTCTTTTTAAGTAGTGTCAGCTCATATGTAAGCTCCTATTTTATGTCCTCTCTTTCTGATTTGTGCTCTTTCCTTGAGTTTATTTCTGCCTTGTTTTCCTTTCTAAAGTTCATACATTTTAATAATTTAAGGCAAAATATTTCATTAGAATTTTCATCTGTTTCATAACAACATTTTTCTATTAAGTGTTTTTCATCTGGTGAGTTTCACTAATCTTCCCTTTTTTATTACTCAACGTAGAAGGAGTTGGATTGTCTTGGCCCAGGTATTTGTGGGAAGTTCCTTCAGGAATGTGTTTCTCATGGGATTTTGCTATTGTAAACACACCTTGCCTAACTTCCTGAAGTTTCTGGTCAAACCATTTCTAGCCAGTCTTCCCAGATTTTTAGCTCATTTTGTTTTCAAGACAAATAGCTTTATGACTTCAAAGTGAGTCTCCTATCTGAAAGAAGTATTTTTCCCCATTATTTCTGAAATCTGTGCCCTAGCATCCCTCACTATTTGCTTTCTTCTCCTTGCCTTCTTTTTTTTTTTTAATTTTTTATTGTTATGTTAATCCCCATACATTACATCATTAGTTTTAGATATAGTGTTCCATGATTCATTGTTTGTGCATAACACCCAGTGCTCCATGCAGAACGTGCCCTCCTCAATACCCATCACCAGGCTAACCCATCCTCCCACCCCCCTCCCCTCTAGAACCCTCAGTTTGTTTTTCAGAGTCCATCGTCTCTCATGGTTCTTCTCCCCCTCCGATTTCCCCCCCTTCATTCTTCCCCTCCTGCTACATTCTTTTTCTTCTTTTTTTCTTTCTTAACATATATTGCATTATTTGTTTCAGAGGTACAGATCTAAGATTCAACAGTCTTGCACAATTCACAGCGCTTACCAGAACACATACCCTCCCCAGTGTCCATCACCCAGTCACCCCATCCCTCCCACCCCACCCCCCACTCCAGCAACCCTCAGTTTGTTTCCTGAGATTAAGAATTCCTCATATCAGTGAGGTCATATGATACATGTCTTTCTCTGTTTGACTTATTTCGCTCAGCATAATACCCTCCAGTTCCATCCACGTCGTTGCAAATGGCAAGATCTCATTCCTTTTGATTCTCCTTGCCTTCTTTTGAAACTGTATCCTATCTTAGCCTGTCTTGGCAACCATTCTGCATTTTTCTAATACATGGATTACATCAGACTCCTCCTTTGATGAAAATAAAGTTTGTGGATTTTTTCCTATTCGTCTTTCATTTTTGTATAAAGTCCAGGAGAAGTAGGAAATTGCTATTTCACACTGTCCCTTTTTAACCGGAAGCCAAGTCCTCATTTCTTAATCAAGAACAGAAGGATCCAATTACTTTATTGATCCTGTTTAGCTTTTGAAATAAAGTCCCTAAAGTTTGACCACACTTGGAATCTTGTTGGTACATCTTCTGTTGTTTTAGGAAAGCTTTATATAATAGGATAAAAATAGGTAATTTGTCCTCATAGTGTCAGGTAGTACCTCTAATAAGGAA
This sequence comes from Halichoerus grypus, assembly GCF_964656455.1. Lineage (NCBI taxonomy): Eukaryota > Metazoa > Chordata > Mammalia > Carnivora > Phocidae > Halichoerus > Halichoerus grypus. The sequence continues at coordinate 137,722,476 of NC_135716.1, forward strand.
TAGGTAATTTAAAACTGGCAGTGATTTATAGTTTATGTATTTGACAGATATTAGAACCAAGTATTGAACTGTGTTCTAGGTACTGTAGTAGGCATTGGGCACACATAGATAAAAGAACAGTCTTTTTTTTTTTTTAAGTAGCTTAACATTTAGTGGGAGAAGAAATGAACAGTGCTCATCTATGAACAGCCAATGTTCATCCTAATAATAGCAAGAAGTATCCTTTCTGTGGTGAGGATATATAAATTCATATTAGGTAAAACACTTAAAACAGTAACTGGCACTGAGCAAATGCTGAATAAGTGTTTGCTGTTATTAATATAATGAGAGGTAAGCACAGGGCACTGTGTAAGCACAGAGAAAAATGATTTATGCTCCCAGAGATGGGTTTTCAGAAAGAGGAGATGCTTGAACCAAGGATGAAGAATTGCCTGATCAGAATGATAAATAGGTGGATAGCACTTTGTAGGTGAAGAAAATGGCACGTGCATAATTAAAAAGGCATGGAGTCAAGAGAAGGAAACAGGCAAACAGAGAAAGATACTCTTTTAGCACTTCGTGATGGTTCTGGCTGGAAGAGAGAATAGGAAGAGATAAAGTTGTAACTGAAAAGGCCTAGACTAAGCTATCTCTAGGGCAGATACTTGTTTTAGTACTGGTCTTTCAATTCCCACTGATAGTTTGATATATTTACTGAGTCATATACTTGAATTTTATCCTCAAGGCTGCGGTCAGCCATTGGAATATTTTAAGGAGAGGAGGGATATGTTCAGACTTGAAAAATTTACACAAATTTCCCTGGTATTATGTAGAAAATAAACTTGGGTTATGAGAGAAAAGGCCGTAAGATCAATTAAGAAGTTAATACAGTAATCCAAGTAAGACATGGTAAGGGTGTAAACTATAGCAATGGCCTTGGGAATGGAGAAAGACCAGACTGGAACAGATTGGGGGGAGTGTGGACTGGCTCTATGGTTTGGATAAGGACAGGCGAGAGTGACAGTGGGATGACTCCTAGGTACTTTTTTGGCCTGAATGACTACAAGAATAGTAGTACCATTTGTTTAATCAATAGGAAAAGAAGGTATATTAGAAATGTTAAAATTGGGGTGCCTATGAGATCCAGATAGAGCCATCTAGTAAAATACTATGGCCTGGCGCTCTGGAGAGAAATAAAAGCGGAAGACCTAGATATTATATCTATACCAATTGAAGGCAAAGAAATGGATGAGGCTGTTCAGAATGACAAGTGGAGAGGTTTCTTGACAGAATCTTTGGGAACACTGGTATTTAAGAAGGGCAACCAAAAAGTGGTGGATATATTTAGGAAAATCAGGATAAAATGGTACCACTGAAGGTTAGGCAGGAAATTTTCAAGGATAAAAAGTAATCAATACATTTAAATATACAGAAATGTCAGGTAGAATATTGATCAGAAAGTATCTTGGATTTGGCCTTTACTAGGTTATCCCTGATTAACCTCTTAAAAGTAGTTTCATAGGGGGAAATGGTGGGACAGAAATGAATTTACCCTGTAAAAGGAAGAATGTAAACTACTTCTAAGCATTACTCCAGAGATTCTGCTTTAAGTTACTTCATGCATGATGTGTGTTAAATTACTTTCATCATGGTAATGGACCTAATGAAATGGGCTGGAGGTTAAAGATGACATCTCCCACTACGAATTGTGTGATATTGGTCAAGCTCTATAACCTCATGTGTAAACATAGTGTTATTATTAATAATATATACCTCAAAACAGATTAATGTAAAGTCTTAGGTACAACTTCTAATTCAATTCTAATACATGGCTTTTTTTTTTTTACTCTGTTTTGTAGCATATTATTCTTGGCAGAATCCTAAGTGTTGGGTCTTATTATAAGGTTTTAAAATAATTTGATTTTAATATGCATATTTCATTACTTTTTAAAAAATATCTTGCTTGGAATGGTATTTTTTTTTTTTTACTAACCTTTTCATTTAGCAAGTACAAAAAGTAGACTTTTTTCTTAAGTTTTTCTATATTAAGTGCTGACCTGACAATTTCTCTGTTACAGAACTTTGCTAGGGTTAAAATGCAGGTAACCATGTCACTGTCATCCTTGGTGGGCACATCTCAGAATTTTAATGAGGAATTCTTAAGACGTTCTCTAAAGACTATATTGACATATGCTGAAGAAGATCTGGAATTGAGGGAAACGACATTTCCTGATCAGGTCAGAAATGTGACTTTCTAGATCACTAGTTGAAATAGGATGATAAATAGGCACTTTCCAAATTGTTAATTCAAACTTTGGTTTTTACTGGAGGAATCTGTATTTTTCTTTCAATCCATAGATCATGTGCCATAGATGGGGTGAATCATTTTGTTTCAATAAGCCATGCTTCCTTCTTGGAAAGCTTAATATCTTTGATATGTAATTCTGTGAATTTGTAACAAAGAACAAATAGTAGAGCTAGGCAGTATAAACAGATAGGAAGCTTTATGATGAAATATTATTCCCACTTATTAATGAAATAGTGATTGTCCTTAAAAGTGAAGTTTTTACAAACTACCATTGGGAGAATCAGAAACAGAGAAACCTAGGAGAGAATTTCCTTTTGTATTCTCTTCTTGTATCCTCTACATCCCTGTATTTTATTTCTACTTCTAGTTCTATTTGTTTCCAGAGAAGAACTGGAAACAAAACAAAACAAAACAGAAAAAAACAGCCCACTGAGGAATTTAGTATAAAGTTTACTACCCTTCACTCACCGTACTCCAGCATATCCATATCCTTTAGAACTATATCAGTGTCATTTTATTTGTTTTGCAATCTTCAGATGTTTATCTGAAATATCTTCCAAACTAATTTAGTGATTGTGAATGAATGATAATTAAAGAATTTTTTTTAAATAAAATTCTCTGCTGCAGGTTCAAGATTTGGTTTTCAATCTCCATATGATCCTTTCTGATACTGTTAAAATGAAGGAACACCAGGAGGATCCTGAAATGTTGATTGATCTAATGTACAGGTATCATTTGTTTGATTCGTTTGTACCTTGTGTAATAGGTTTAAATTGGTAAAAGTTAAAAATAGAAGTACCCTATGATCCAGCAATGGCACAACTAGGTATTTACCCAAAGAATACAAAAATACCAATTCAAAGGGATGCATGCACCCCGATGTTTATAGCAGCATTATCTACAATAGCCAAATTATGGAAGCAGCCCAAGTATCCATCGACCAATGAATGGATAAATAAGATGTGGTATATATATAATGGAATATCATTCAGCCATCAAAAAGAATAAAATCTTGCCATTTGCAACAACATGGAGCGAGCTAGAGGGTATAATGCTAAGTGAAATAAGCCAGTCAGAGAAAGACAGATACCATATTATTTCACTCATATGTGAAATTTAAGAAACAAAACAGATGAGCAAAGGGGAAAAAGAGGAAGAGAGACATACCAAGAAACAGACTCTTAACTATAGAGAACTGATGGTTACCAGAGGGGAGAGGGGCAGGGGAATGGATGAAATAGGTGATGGGGATTAAGGAGGGCACTTGTGTGATGAGCACCGGGTACTGTATGGAAGTATTGAATCACTAAATTATACATTTAAAACTAATATTACACTGTATGTTAGCTAACTGGAATTTAAGTAAAAACTTAAAAAAATAAATTGGTAAAACATACAGAAAGCATTAGATAAAAAAAATAAACATACCAGAATTACTTAAGTCATTTTCTCATGGTAGATTGAAAAGTCAAAATGCACTTTTTCCATGCTACTTATCAAAAACAGAGGATTTTTAAAAATAATCATGACACATATTTACACCTTACTATCCTGTGCCCTAGACTTCATGCAGAGGCCTAAGACCCATATTTTAAAGGTAAAAATCAATCCTTTAGGAAGAAAATACAGCGTATTATTTTACCATAACATTAAGTTTCCTGATTTTAAATATGGCTGTGCCTATAATGTAATATTTCTAAGGGCACATTTTGAGAAATTTGTAATTCCTGTTATATCTTGAAAGATGCAAGTAAAACTTGAGACTTTTCTTTGGCATATGACCCTCTCTTTTTATAGTTTTGGAGTTCTTTAAAGACACAAATATTTCTTTAAAATAAATATGATGCAATGAAACTGTCTTATAAATCTTTATTTGACTATAAAACTTCTTTATATTCCCATAATGAACACATACGTTCTCATAGCTTTCCCTTACTGATGGCATGTTTTTTGTGTGTGTGTTTTTTTTTTTTTTTTTTTTTTAGTCCCCCTACAAAAAACTGCTATCAACCATTCCATGGGCCAACAGTTACTTCTTTAAGCATATTCAGAGACATTTTCATACCATTCAAACACTTGTCTTAATAGGTTGTGCTCAATGACAGAAACCTCTCTAGGTAAATACTGAACGAGCAGTCCAAACTCCCTTCCAGCTTGGGAAGCAAATGCTCATTGAAAAGAATTTCTCTTCCAATTAGAATTGCCAAGGGCTACCAGACCTCTCCAGATCTGCGACTGACCTGGTTGCAGAACATGGCGGGCAAACACTCGGAACGAAGCAACCATGCCGAAGCTGCCCAGTGCCTGGTCCACTCAGCAGCACTTGTCGCTGAATATCTGAGCATGCTGGAGGACCGCAAATATCTTCCTGTAGGATGTGTAACATTTCAGGTAGGAATCTGCCAGGTTTACATTACATCAAGGTATGTCCTTTTTAGTTTTACCTTTTCTCACTGGTGTTAAGATTCACTCAGCTTGTAAGGAAAGCATAAAGACTAAAGCTAATGCTACACAAGATAAATTAACATTTCACTATCACTGTCTTGAATACATTGGTAAAGAGTATTTCTTGTTAATTCCCCCCCCCCTTTTTTTTTACCTCTAAATACCAGTGTTTATTCTCTTTGCCTATACTGCTATGGACTTCATAGCATCTATGAAATACATGTGAAATACGGAGAACCCGAATACAGTAGAAACTCTGAACTGGCTTTTACTTAAAACATCAGATAACCCAGCATTCTCCATTCTCTGTATAAAAGAGGCAGATAACCGTGGCTCAGAGATGATAGTTTACTCCCTCATAGGATCCATACCTCTGACCCACTAGTGGAATTCTTTGCTTGCCAGGAGTCAGTTATGCTTTGCTTTTCTTGAAAACCTGTGAATGTCAGATTTGGGAAATTACAAAACTTAATTAAATGTTATGTCTGCTGGTGAAATCTAAATGTGGAGAGAAAGCCAGTCATTGTTTCTCTGAAAACTAAGTTAAATGTTTTGCAAAGACTTGATAAAAGTGAGTCTCCAAAACAATTGCTGTTGAATTAATTTTGGACCAACTACAGAAGACTGGGGGGAGAGCTCCTAGAAATCTAGGATAATTGGATAACCTTCTAAGTTCAAGTTTTTCCACTAAAGAAACCAGAACTGGAAATCTTTACTGAAGGTTGCATTATGGGTATCTAGTCAAGAGAGATTGGACGAAAACCTGGAGACCTGTACACAAAGAAAAGGTCTTAGATCTACTTTGAAAAAATGTCAAATGAGTGTATATTTGCTGTAAATGTTTAGGTAAAAATATTTAAGGTAGTATGCATTATTTCTTCTTTGGAAATAATGGCTGATCCCAATCTCATTGGATTTTATTATATCTGAGTTTGTTCATTAACTCAATGTATGTTAGGCAAGCCAAGCCATATTGCGCCTTAATTTTCCTTGTGGGGGGTTTTGACAAAATCATTTAAGTTAAAAATAAAGACTGTTTAAGTCTCCGATGTCCTGTATCATATCACTGTTTTCCTTAGCCCGTGATTTTTCTAATTTTCTATCACAACTTTTATTAATGGAAAAGTTACTATAGTATTACCATTTATTGTCATCTTCAGAATACAGAAAGATTTTGGAGATTTGTCTATTATCTTTGTGTTGACTACCCCCACCTTTTTTTTAATCCAAGCTTGTATTAATATTTCATCTTCAGTTACTTCCTTATATACATCTTTCATGCTAAGAAGTTAATTCTATTTCAAAAGCTGTTTTAATTTTCTCCCCCAGAATATTTCATCTAATGTTTTAGAAGAATCTGCAGTCTCAGATGATGTGGTATCTCCAGATGAAGAAGGTATCTGCTCTGGAAAGTACTTTACTGAGTCAGGACTCGTGGGATTACTGGAACAAGCAGCTGCTTCTTTCTCTATGGTAGATGACTCCTGTTCATTCTCTTTCCACAGATACATACCTCTGAATTATTCATAATATGTATATTCTCTCTGCCTATGACCCTGCTTTTCCTTATGATAGTTTTCTCCAAGCACCTTAAAAACTGTCTAGGAACAGATTTTCTCTGTAGATATATCACTGCTTAACTCCTTTTTGTCTTAATAACCTGTCATTTCCTCCAGTATTTTTCATTTGCTTATTTATGAACCATCACTTAATCTATAACAGATTTTTTTTTTTGGTTTATAAAACTTTTACCACCAAACATTTTCTAAAACCTTAAAATTAAAAATCAGAACAAAAAAGAAAACCTCTGGATGATTTTAACTTCCTATTTGAGGAGACTCATGTGGCTCTAGCTCTAGAGCTGGTCTGTTGGATGACAGGGAGAATCTTCTTTTGAGTGTTTTGGATGTTGCCCTGGTGCTCAGGAAAATTATGGCCCCTCATCTCCTAATAGGGCATAGTGAGCCCTATTAGGAAGGTGTTAGAGACCTGGAGCTTACTTACCAGGAGCTTTATGAACTATGTCCTTGATCCCTTGCCTGTACCATGTTATAAGCCCAGTCCTTGTCCCTCCCTATCTGTATGTGAAGAATTGAAGCAGTCTTATTGATCCATGATAGGATGATTATTGGAGAAGGGAAAGAGAGCTAGCCCTGCTTACTTTCTTAAACTATGGTAATAAGGACACCTGCTTTCTCTGACATTTCTGTTGGGTATTTAGTGTCCCAGTGCCAAGGTTTAGGAGACTGAAATTCATGTTAGGGTAAGGGGGAAGCTTAACATAATATGCAATGCTGCCCTTCTTCACCATCATACTGCTATAGGGAATTGGTTATTCTCCTGGCCTTAACCCTACCCTGCGATGTGTTGGTTAAGGGCATCTATTTAGAAGGCATACAGCCAGAATGCATATCCTGGCTCTGCTACCTTAGTAGTTCTCTCACTTCGGGCACAAATTACTCAACCTATCAGTGCTTCGCTTTTCTCATCCATTAAATGCATCTAATAGTAGTAGGAATCGCATGGGAATGCTGTTAGGATTAAATGAGTTAATATATGTAAAGTGCTTATCATGGTGCCTGGCTCCAAGTAAGTATTAGTGTTTGGCATTACCATCCTCTTCACCATTATTCCCACTAAGAACCAGCTTATTTAAATATAATTATTCTGAGACTCTAAGAATGTTAGGTAATTGGCCATTTTAAAATTTCCTGAGGACCTCGAATGTCCTGATTGCTCTCCTTGATCCCTGCTGCTTGAGTTTCATTTTAAGTGATCTGAACTAGCAGTGGGGAAGTGTTTTTTCTTATTAATGGAATATTTTAATAAATACACACTCTGTGTGTGTGTGTAATTTTAATAATTCATAGTAATACAATGGCCTGTATTACAGAAGTTTTTTTGTAATAGCATGTAATTATGAAATTCACTGTTTTTCAACTAATCTGTTTAAATTTTCTTTTTTTTAAATTTTTTTAAAAGATTTTATTAATTTATTTGAGAGAGAGAGAGAGTGAGAGAGAGAGAGAGAAAGAGCTCATGAACAGCCTGAGGGACACAGGGAGAAGATCCTGGGACTCCGGGATCATGACCTGAGCAGAAGGCAGACACTTAACTGACTGAGCCACCCAGGCACCCCCTAATCTGTCTAATCTTAATTACAATAATTACTGGGGCATTTTAGTTATACTGTATATCTTTCACTATTACAGTTACATGATTGCTTAAACTCCTGTGAACTTTTACTAGAAAATTTAAGAACCATATGTTTATTTCCTTGGGAAAATATGTTGATTTGTGAGGTAATAGAACTCAGCAGCTCTTGGAAAATCTCTCTTTCTTCCTTCATTACAGCCACCAACCCGTTATTAAGGATAAGAAAACGGAGTAACAGTACAAACACATGTTGTCCCTCACTGTGGTTGTAAGCAGAGTAGCCCTTGGCCGGCCATTGGCCTCTAGGGCAATAAAATCTGGTAGCTCAGAACCTTCTTAAATCTGGTGAAAGATCACTGATTTTTTTCCCACAGGATATTTCCAATAAGATTTCCTGTACCAGGGGCGCCTGGGTGGCTCAGTTGGTTAAGCGACTGCCTTCGGCTCAGGTCATGATCCTGGAGTCCCGGGATCGAGTCCCGCATCGGGCTCCCTGCTCGGCAGGGAGTCTGCTTCTCCCTCTGACCCTCCTTCCTCTCATGCTGTCTCTCATTCTCTATCAAATAAATAATAAAAATAAAATCTTTAAAAAAAAAAAAAAAAAGATTTCCTGTACCAATTTAATATTTTAGAAATGTAAATAATTTTAGTTTGCCAGGATGCCACAGGTTATCTGGTGTCTGTGACTAATGTAGTACTTGGATTTCTTTTATTCTTCTGCTCAGGATTAATTTCTGCCACAGTTTATATGCATATGTAAGTACTCACACATACACACTAGTGAAGTAATTACTGTGTAGATATCAGAATGTTCAATTTCAATTATATAGAAATTTAAATATGCATATACGTTTTTTGTGTAAAATATACCCACACGTACATATCCATCCATCTAGAGGAGATAATGCGTTGTGCAAAATTCTTTTATTAAGGCTTGATAAAATTAAAAATTAGTAGTGTTTGTTTTTATGTCCTACTGGGAAAGCTTCAGTGGTATTGCCTTAGTGGAAGTATTGTGAATTCATAAATTGTAATTCTTTAGTTTCATATTGATGTAAGAGAAAACAATATCTTATAACATTATTCTTATAGGCTGGCATGTATGAGGCAGTAAATGAGGTTTACAAAGTACTTATTCCTATTCACGAAGCTAATCGGGATGCAAAGAAACTATCCACAATTCATGGTAAACTTCAAGAAGCATTCAGCAAAATTGTTCATCAGGTAATGATTGCAATTTCAGTGTAAATGGAGAAAACTGTCTGAAAGCATTAGTGTTGCTTTGTCCTGATGTCAAAGTAGATCCGATGAAATGACCATTTTAATCAGGTTACAAATGAACAATGTCAAAATGATGGTTCATGGCCAAAGCAAGATTCATTAACAAAAAATGAATTTACCTAAAGTAGATCATGATCATCATAAACTTTCTACATAGTTTTTTTTATTCACTTTTTAAAAATTAATAGTTGGCAAATTTTTAAAATTGTGAGTTCTTTTCTGTTTCAAATGTGAGTTAAAATTGTGAATCTGATTTTTAAGTTGATTTCTTTTGCTGCCAAAAAATTTTTTTATTTGTTAGTTTTTTATTAAATGATATGAAAGTTTAATAAACTAATATTGTTAATGTTTTCACCTCAGCTTCAACTGTTTTTCCCTAGATGTTCCATTCAATCATACTTTAATATATTTCTAATATGAAAGTAATATTTAGTGAAAATAATGACTAAAACTGTTGTCTTATGCTTATTCAATTATAATAGTATGATTTTAGTACTTGTTTATAGTTCATGGAATCCACATATTATCACCAAAATTAAAATCAAAATAAGGCTTGGTTTAAAAATGAAGTAGACTACTAGCAATTGATTTCCCTGTAACTAAATTCTTGGCTCTCTTAATATACTCTGAAATATCCTGTTGAGCCTCCTTCCCCACTTTTCCCTTCCCTTCCCCAGACTACCTGTGCTGTTATCTGCTACTACCCTCATCCAAGAAGGACGTGGAATACTGATGATCCACTTTTGTATTCATTACTAGTCCTGTTCTACTGTCTGTCAGCTTGACCTCCTCTTTCTCGCTGTGGACTAAGCTATTCTGGATGAATTGATATAATCTGAAAAACTTTAATAGTCTTAAAACAGGGCTGCTATTGTTAAGTCAATATTCTATTGTCCTCTACTAAAACACTGAAATTGCCAGAGATTTATTATGATTCATGATGGTAACAGGTGGGTCTTATAATAATCAGTTGTGTACATGCACTGTCAGTTACATGTCAGGTCTGGAACACCTGGAGCTAGTAGTTTGCAAGAAATTTTCCTCCGTTTGTATGATAGGCATTTGAGCAAAATTGCGATTTCTATTCCAGTTTACCCTGGGTAGTTCAGTGAAGCACAGCTCCCGTGAGTTAGAGGTCTAATTCAGATACATTAATGGAACACATAGCTGCCTCTTTTTCACCAAAATTTATAGTTTCTCTTTCTAAAGTTTTTAAAAGGTGAAATTTTAACTACTTAGGTTTTGAACAAGCAATTTAGGAAATTGTCACAGATCTTAAGTGAAAGAATATGGTGTTAAAAATATCCTGCTGTCTTCTGTTCGCAGAGAAGATTTTATGGTATATGGTGCCTTACACTGCTCAAGTTCCTTTGGCCTTTTTTTTTTCTTTTAAAACAGTTTTTTTTTTTTATGACTTGCCCTTTTTTACTTTTTATTATACAGAGTACTGGCTGGGAGGTAGGTAATGTTTTAGTTAGTTAAAGACACTAATAGATTGATTTGACGAGATTTCTTATGCCAATGCTTTGCCCACATGTGCTAGCTGTGGGCATTCTGTTGCTATCTGCTATCAACTGAATTCATTAACCAAAGAAATTTTGTTAAAATACTCTAAGTTATTTTAAGCAATTTATTATTAAGAGGTTGTAGGCAGTGCATGGAAATTCATATGTTGTACTAATGAGATTCTTTGGTAAATGAGCCACTTTGTCATCACTTAGTTTGTTTTTATCCTTTGAAGCATTTTCTTTCATCAACATTTACACACAGATTTCTTTTTTTAACCATATTGTTTCACCTCATTTTACAGAGGTCGATTTATGTGTTATTGCTCAGAGGTGTATAGAAAATACAATATTTCATCTGATCAAAGACGCCATCAATTGTAAGACATACCATTATTTTATATGCCTTTAAGACAGAAAAGGAAACGTATTAAATCACAACATCAGGGATATTAAAATGTGGGCCAAAAAAATGTGCGTCTCAGAATTGATGAAATAATGTGTTGATTTGATCTTGAGTCACTTCACCTTGAGTATGAGCACTACTGAGGGAAGAAATTCACTTTGTCATTTAAATTTTGTTGGTGGGAGGGATAAAGAGAGTGGGAGAACATGAAATTTACTTTGACCTCCTCTACTGACAGTTTGATAATTTGTGTGGAAGAGTACATACGCTTCCTTTTATGTAGGAGGTAGGCTTGCGAAGAGTAATGTATGAATCGAATTTTACCTGAAAAAAGCCAGAAAGATTTGATTGCTATTGTTTTAAATCTTTCTATAAAGAAAAGAGTTCTGGAAAATGTGCCCTAATTTATTTTGATGAGGTAAAGCCAGGGTATTACTAAATCAGGTTTATTTTAAGCGAGGTGTATTTGTAAAGTTGTCTGCTTTGCCTCTCACTTTGAGGTCACATTCACGTTGGCTCAACAGCTTACGCTTTCTCTGGTTTTGCACTGCGGTCCTTATTTGGGGACCCAGATAGAAAACCTTAGGAATAAATGTTACTACTGTGTTTCCTCCATTCCTGAATTAGTCCCTACTTTCTGCTTTTCTTCAGATGAAGCCAGTACTTGTATATCTACCTTAATTCTCCAGATTCAATGTGTATGACCTCATTAATATCTAATTCCTCATTTTTGTGGCTCAGTTAGGAGATAACAGAAAGAGACTTGCCATGGTTAATCTAGGAATGGTAAAGTTCTTTATGGATTTCCTCACATGAAATGAAATTAGCTGAAAAGTAGGCATGAAAGAAGATATATTGAAACCTCTGAGCAGTTTATTACTAGTCGGCTTGATGCTAAATCGACCCCTGAAAGGTATAATTTTCACTGGTTATGACATTAATATCATTCTGTCATCATGTTTATTGCATGATAAAAGTCGTGCAGACTTTATTTTTCTGTTTATATTCTTGTCACTACCTTTCACTGGACTTTTAGCTTTGTAGCTTCTAAAATTGTTGCACGTTTGTTTTTTGCTTTTCCCTTGTAAAACTTAAATGGATGCTTGCATTTTAAAAATGTGTTTGCCACCATTTGCTGCTTATTTGTTTTGAAATTTCCCTAATTAAAATGCTTTCTGTTTTCTCTTCTCTCTTGCCCCTGGTTGCTGACCCTACTCCCTACTTTTACTATTGTCTATTGTGGTAAGTTCCTATCTTGTGAATATTTTTCTTTTTGACTCTGTGAAAACTTCAGTAATTTTGTTTTTTTTCTAAAAGCTGTGTTTCCTAGCTAATATCCTAGTATTCTCAGAGAACTCACTGGTTTAATATCCAGTAAGGATAACTTATCCATTGTGTAGAAAGGCTCTTTGAATGGATAACTCACTACCTGACTTACAGGAAAGCCCTTCTGGGCAGTGTGTTTCATTTTTCATTATGCTCTTTGATTTGGTACAAATAATTGGAGTTGGCAAAGCTTTTGAGGGGTGTGTGTGTGTGTGTGTGTGTGTGTGTGTGTGTGTAAAAGATAACTCTAAAACTTGACACTTAGCAATTTGGTCAAGTATTTACCATGCAAAGGAACCAATCAGGAACCCGTCACAAATCATGGTGGCTGTTCCCTGCTCTTTCACTCTCAGTACCTTAATGGCTATTTAGTGTTCACCTTTATTTTCTCTTTTCCCAAGCCCATTTCTTTTTCTGGCAATAATAGGAAATAAAGTGTGTTTTAATCATTTCTTTCTTACGATTGCATTTTAAAAAAATTTTTAGGAAAAGAGAAATACTGAATTTCTGTATGGAAATTTTTATACTGATTTCATTTTTTGCATGTGTGTGTTTCATTTTTAAAAGAAGCATTTATCCATGTACCCAACAGTGATCAGTTTCAGAAATAAATTAATGCAAGTTTGGATTTTTCAGAATAATCAATCCCCAAACATCGGTAATAGTCATGTGACACTTTCTCCATTCTTTTTTTTTCTTAAAAGATTACAACATATTTCTTCAAAGGGAATATCACTACCGTATTAGGTATATTTTATCGTCTCCAGAAAGGCTAGAGAAGGGCTTATTAGCTTTGTGAAGCTAAACTCTTTCTGCTGGACTGCTAAAGAAAAGTGGGGTACCCTAACTTTTGAGATCAAAACATGCAAAAGGGCTGTATCTTAACTCTTGTCATTGGGCTGGATGGACATGACTATGAGACAGTTTTGGGGGTTTTATATGCTCAGAAATACTGGCCATAGTTTTGGTGCAGTGGTTTCTGTTGAATTTTTAATGCTTTAATCTATGCTAAAGCTAAGTGAGATAAATTAACTCATCTAAGCAAGTAAAGGTAGAGCAGAATTAGAAACAGCGATATGATGGAGGTGGGGGGAGTCCCTGAAGGAAGGGAATGAAAAAATTCCAGAAGCCTAGTCTTTACCTCAGGAATGTTAAGTCAGATATAAAGAAAGTTAAGGAAAACATAATAGGTGGGAAGAATCTTCTTATCTCCAGGAGGAGACACTTTTTGGGTAGTTGGTGATTCCCTGATAATTGGTACAGACCCATGACTGAGCATCTGATGATGCAGTACCACTGATCGTGTTCTGCCCTTTATGCTACTTTTCAGAAAAGGAAAGACTTGGACAGAAAACATGCACAGTGTAGAGGATAGTAGATGTGATTTCTTTTTCCTGGACTACGACATGGAATGGTTGAAACTGAACTTCTGAAAAGAAATGTGACAGGCTATACCTTAGAAGAATATATTCCATAGGTGAACCACCAACCTGCTTATCATATTAGAGTAGAGAGGACAGTGTTGTAATATAGCAAAAGACAAAGCATAGGGTAGGAGGTACCCATTAATTCTCAAAAGACTTACTCAAGGAAATTCTCAAAAATTCTCAAGGAAAACATCAGAAGTGGAAGATGGCTCAGAGATCATACTTATGTCCTAATGTTTGTATATCAGTATATAGGGTATGGGAATTTATATAGCTTAATTAAGAACTTGGACTTCAGGTGTCAAATATATTGGTATTTAGCTCTCAGCCCCACCACTGATTAACATGTGACCTTGGACAAGTTACTTTTCCTCATCTATAAAATGAGGGCAAAAAAAAATGGTACCTATCTCATAGTTGTGATAAGAATAATTCATGTAAAGGGGATAATAGCGTCTAGCACATAGTAAGTAGTTTAAAAATGTTGGAGATTATTATTTTTATTGTTGTTACTATAACATCATCATCATCATTATCATTATTGCTACTTGAAATCTTAACACAATTTGGCTAATGAAATCTAGGAGGTGTTATGTTCCCAAGTTGACATCTACTACTAACTAAACTGATCAAAGTGTTTGTGTTCTATAAGAGGAATAGATTGAGTAGAAGAGGAGGGTGATTACTACTGTATGAAATACTGGTGTGCCTATCTGGAAATCAATAACCTTGAAGGAAGCATAGCAGAAAACAATTGGGTGTGGATAAAAGTTTTAGTAGTGATGTCATTGTAGAAATACAAAACTAGCCCCACAGAGTGTTCTTGCATTAAAGATAACAAAACTAGAAAAAATTTGCGGTCCATTCGTCATAAGACATTTCAACCATTAGAGACGTGGAGGGAGGAGTAGATGGGTTTTGCTTGTCTGCGATGTGGTCGCATCACCCAGGAGATGGTAGAATCAGTAAATAGAAGAATAAATTGGAGTGTGGGAATGATAGGAAATTCAGAAAGAATTCATGACAGTAAGGAAAGGTAATGCTAGAAAAATAGAAGCTAGGTTATAGGAAAGTAGAAAACAAGTGTCCTCTTGTGGTCTAAAACTCTGAAGAAGAAATAAGATGAAGTGACGTTTTTGGTGAGGAAGAAGCTATATGATTATGGGTTCATGAACATGATAGAGTCAGTGGTTTTACACTATAGAACTTTTTGTAAATTGAAAATAAATTTACTCAAACTCTTAGCCTTCCTTCTGTTCCCTCCCCCATTCCAGTGCACACACATTCATTCTCAATTCCAGTAACTCCTTAGAGTTACCTCTCTGATCTACTCCATTCTGCCTCTTGCACACTCCCCTTCAATTCCCCGGCCTCCTTCCTGTTATTCAAACATACTGGATAGGCTCTGTCCTGGGACCTGTGCACTGGCTCGCTCTTCTGCCTGCAGTGCTCTCCCCAGAGATCCACATGAATAATTCTCCCACCTCCTCCACATCTTTGCTCAGATGTCACCTCTAGACCTACCCTGACCACGCTCTTTGTCTCTTTTGTTCACTGATTTATCACAAATGCCTGGAACAGTTTGCTGACATATATGGTAGGCACTCAGTCAATCTGTGAATGGATGAATGGTTTCCCTCACATTCTGTTTCATGGCTTTTATCTTCTTTCTTTTTTCTTTCTTTCTCTCTCTGCTGAAATGGTCTTTCCTTCCTTCCTACATCCAGTTAGCCGTTCTTGTGACTTGTAGAACTCTGTGTGTCACTTCTTCTGTGACCTGGGTCCGGCAGGATTAATCTTTCCTTTCTTGATTCCACTTTTTATTATAACACATAACCCTTTGTATTGTAATTATTTGAGTATATCCTTTACTTTCTTGAGGAACGAAATCTTCTCATTTTTATTTTCATATTACTGACGATGAACAGTGTCTAACACAGTATAAGCACTCAGTATTTTTTTTCCTTGAACTGAATGTCAGTATAAGAAAGTAAATAAAAAGAGCTTTAAGTGCTTAGTAACTGGGTATAAGCTGCATTAATAAAATTCAAGTTCATATGGGAGGCAGTGAGCCCACTGATCCCTGCACTGATCAGATCACATCAGCAGTATTCTGTGTGTTTCTGAGACGCCACACTTTGAAAGGTGGCATTGAAAAACTAATAAAATGCAAACATGATAGTAATTCCTATCATATAAAGATGATTGGGAACTGGAAAGTTTAGCTAAAGGAAACAAGTCCTAATCGCGGTCTTCAAATATTTAAAAGGCCACAATATTAAAGATGTGGAATAGCATTTTAAGTTGGACACCTCTGAGAGGAGTTTGGCCAGAATAACAAAATTTTACTATTTGTGGTTTCTAAAAGTAGAAATGTATGTGTATATATGTGTATGACATTTTTGAAACATAATAATCACAAGGTATTAATTTTCTCAAACGCCATTTTTATTTTCCATGCAGTGCCTTCATTCCTTGATTATGTCAAAATTTGATGTTATATTGTTTCATTGGCTTATGGATGGTTTTAATCAGAATTTTGATTGAATACCTTTTTTTCTAGAGAGATTTCATTTGCTGTAGGAACTCAGTTAATTTTTATATGTGTTAAATTTTGAAATAACTGTGAAAAAAATTTTTAGACTAGAAACCTCAAGGTTTGTTTTTTTTTTTTTTTTTTAGCTCCAAAGACATTTTTGTCTTCAAAACTTCATTTCTCCTGGATAGAAATGTGGGGATATTTTTAGTCACTGTACTTTATTTTTTTTGGTGTTATGAAACTAGTAAATTAAGGATCAGAGTTTCCTGATTTGCTTAATTATCTGTTTCATTTGTGACTTATTTTACATATCCTTTAGCCTTTCCAGTAAGAACTCAATATAGGACAAGTAAGTGTAAGACAGATTAGGCTTAAAGAGAATTCAGAGGTTTTTAAATACTTATGTGAGACTGTGTATATAGGCACTACCACAAAATCCTTCGGAAACATCTTGTTTTTTTAAAGATTTATTTATTTATTTGAGGGGAGGTAGGGGCAGGGGAGAGCGAGAATCTTAAGCAGGCCCAGCACGGGGCTCGATCTAATAACCCTGAGATCGGGACCTGAGCCGAAACCAAGCATCAGACGCTTAACCAAAGGCACCACCCAGGCACCCCCTTCTGAAACATACTTGTAAATAAATTGTAAGAATTGCATAGAAAGCTTCCAAATATTTTATCTTTATTGAAGGAGTTTGTGCTCAAATGTGCTGTGTAAGAGTTCAGATAGTCTTAGTGTACTTTGTACTTGAATGTGTGGTTAATGTATGCAGCGGGTGGTTTGGGGACTTGAGAGTAACCAACTCGTGTCACATTTTTTTCTTATCTCATGCACTTTTCCCTTTCTGTTCCATTTTTTGTTACTCTTCCACATAGAAGTATTTTTATCGAGAGAGGGACACCATTGTAAATTGTCTGCCTCAGGGCTTCTGCACGGTCTTGCCATTTCCTGAGTCCTCTATGCCGGGGGCTATATACTTGGCTCCTAACTGTTATGACCTCATTGATGATATGTATAAAGATTGTATGAAGGCAAACGCTAACTAAAAATGTTAATGTTATTTTTAAATTTAACTTTATTTGGTATGCTATAATTTCAGAATAATTAAGACACAGTTCTTGTTATACAAAGCATCTTTTCTTTCAATAAGGAAAATGATTTATCTCAAAGTATAGGGACTTAAAAACATAGACCAATGTGAGGTAGTCACTTGGTACAAACTCTGAAAAACATAAAACATATGTGATTCAGTCACTTGATAAAAGCCCTAATTGCAGAATGTTAGTTGTTAGAAATAACGAAAAAGAAAGAATATTTACTTTGTTTTTACCTTCATTTGAGAAACAATAAAATTTTGTAATTTTGAATGAAATCTTTTTGCAATGTTTTGAGAATTTTATGCTATAGCAATGTAAACATAATGTGAAAAACAAAAAAAAACTTTGTATTAAAGTTTCTTTGTTTTCCTACGCCTAGGATGGTAAGCGGATGTTTGGCACCTATTTTCGTGTTGGTTTTTATGGAACCAAGTTCGGGGATTTGGATGAACAGGAATTTGTTTACAAGGAGCCTGCAATAACCAAACTTGCAGAGATCTCTCACAGATTGGAGGTGAATGCTGTGGTAGTTTATAAATGTCATCTTTAATTTGTATTCTCTATGATGAATTGACTTTCAGATCCAGATCGAATCATTTAATAAGCCAGATCCTGCCAAATAAACTACTCCTTTAGAGACTAAGGATTTTTTGATAGCTGCAGTAATAATCTTTCAAATCCTTCAAATCTTCTATGGCAACAGTAAAATAATATAAACTTTTTTTTGAGGCTCTTTTTTCACACATATTTTATTTTATTTTATTTATTTTATTTTATTTTATCTTTTTTAAAGATTTTATTTATTTGACAGAAAGAGACACAGCGAGAGAGGGAACACAAGCAGGGGGAGTGGGAGAGGGAGAAGCAGGCTTCCCGCCGAGCAGGGAGCCCGATGTGGGGCTCGATCCCAGGACCCTGGGACCATGAGCTGAGCCGAAGGCAGACACTTAATGACTGAGCCACCCAGGTGCCCCTTTCACGCATATTTTAGAAACCGCTACAACCTTCAGAATTACTGTGATTTACAGAGAAATGTATAGTATTATCTACATTTTGCAGTAAAAGGCATAAGGAGTTAAGTAGCAACTGATGATGGAACTGGAACCCCAAGAAATTTCTGACCCAAGTGCATTATCTCTTTGGCCTGATTCCCAGTGAGAATCCTTTAGAAATCAAAAGCCTGAAATCATACCCTGAAAACACTTCTTAGAACCCCTTAACCTTTAGAACTTCTTCATTTTCACCATGAATGACTAATTTTCATATTTATGAGGTTTACCAATCTTTTCTGCTATAGTTAGTCTTTCCAACGTCTCTCTATTCTTTTTTACTCAAAATGCAGCCCACGGACCAGAAGCACTGGCCTCATCTAGGAGATTGAAATGTAGAATCTCAGACCCTACCTACCTCAGATATTCTAAATTAAAACCTCCATTTTAACAAGATCCCTGGGTGACTTGTATTCACATAAGAGTTTGAGAAGCAGTGTTCTGGGCTTGTTTTAATTCTCAGCTCCTATTAATTTCTTGAATGTTGTATTCTTATTGGTGACTTCCCTGGGCTCACCTTCCATAAATTGGCTTAAAGTGTGACTTTTTATTTTTCAAGAGCTAAGTAAGTCTTGGGAAATACTGAGACAGTATTTTCCAAATTTACTCAATCATAAAAATTATCTTTGAGGGAAGAGTAGGGGTTCTCCTTTGAAGATTCAGATGTAATTTTTCCTCTTGAGTAGCTCCATCTGTTGCCCATGCTGCTCCTCTGTGTTATCTGGGAAAGTCACTACATTCTTGACTGGGTTGCCTTTTCAAAATCTAAACCAGTATGAAACTTTCAGCAGATCAACGCTTTTATTTGAAAACTCTGGAATATTAAATCATTCATAAAAATGAATGTTGGTTCATTGACCCATGTCTGCAAGAAATCAGGCCACATCAAACTCAATAAAAGTAAGGTCCTATACATCAAAGATACCTTGTTTCTTTGGTTCTGCTTTCTGTTCCCTTTTTATTTTTCTTGAGGATCCCTTATGGAATCCTGTACTTTTATTGTAGAAAATTGTTCTTCTATTTTGTATTAAAGTGAGTAGATATAAATAATATCAAATAAATAGGCTAATATAATTTTTGTGAACCTAAATAATTATTTTGTAATTACTCAGATGGTTGTACAAGAACTCACTAAATGGCCTAATTTTGCTCAGAAGTCTCCCTCAGAGGCCTTCTCTGTTCTCCACTAATGTTAACTTCATGTAAAAGGTTTCTTTTTCTTTCATTGTAGGGATTTTATGGAGAAAGATTTGGAGAGGATGTGGTTGAAGTAATCAAGGACTCTAATCCTGTAGACAAGTGTAAATTAGATCCTAATAAGGTATGGTGGGTGAGACCGAATGCCACGCAGGTGTAGCTCTGAGACCATGATTTTGTGGGAGAAGGATTAAATGATGATTTAACAGTGAGAAAATGAAGGCCTTTTTTTTTTTTTTTTTTTTTTAATCCCCAGGCATATATTCAGATAACCTATGTGGAACCGTACTTTGACACATACGAGATGAAGGACAGAATCACCTATTTTGACAAAAACTATAATCTTCGCCGTTTCATGTACTGTACGCCTTTCACTTTGGACGGCCGTGCCCATGGGGAACTTCATGAACAGTTCAAACGGAAGACCATTCTGACTACTTCTCATGCCTTTCCTTATATTAAGACAAGGGTCAATGTCACTCACAAAGAGGAGGTAAGTCCACAAACGGGAATAGGATTTGTGAAACAGAGACACTGGAGCCGTGTGAGAATAGTGTGGCTGTAGGGTTACATACCGCCCCTCACGTGGCAGCATCCTAGAACTTTACCCATTTTTGAGTCATTAACTTTGGCTTCTTTTCTAAATCCCTAGTTTACCCTCAGCTTATGCATTAAAAGGTTGGCTCCCCTGCCTCCCCAATTTAGGGATCCAAAGTTTGGAATTCTATTATTAGAAAACAGTTTTATAGTTGGTCTCCACTTTTTAAAAAAATGATTATATATCAGGCTCATTGAATAGTTTTCGATCAGTACACTGACCTACTAGATGTTATTTCACCCAGATCATCTTAACTCCAATTGAAGTTGCTATTGAAGACATGCAGAAAAAGACCCAGGAGTTGGCATTTGCAACACATCAGGATCCAGCAGACCCCAAAATGCTTCAGATGGTTCTCCAGGGGTCTGTAGGCACAACAGTGAATCAGGTTAGTGCTTTTTGCTGGTACTCTGTGATGGCCGTCGTAAGTGGAATTGGGAAGGATTTCCTGATTATGTTTCACAAAGGCCACGAGTGTCTGAGCAAGTGGAAAAAGATAGGTGGGTTAGGAGTGGTTTGCAAAAGACACGAAGTATAAATGAAAATAGACTGAAAAAAAAATCTTTTTAGTATAATCGCAGTTATGAAGGTTTTCATGCCTGCCCTCCGTACTGCCTGTATTTTTCTACCTGTCTGTTCTTAAACATTCTATTAAGAAGGAACTGATTCACTTAAAATGGCCCTTCCTTTAAAACCTCGTACCGAGGGGCACCTGGGTGGCTCAGTCGGTTGGGCGTCTGCCTTCGGCTGGGGTCATGATCCCAGAGTCCTGGGATCGAGCCCCGCATCGGGCTCCCTGCTCAGCGGGAAGCCTGCTTCTCCCTCTCCCACTCCCCCTGCTTGCGTTCCCTCTCTCGCTGTCTCTCTTTCTCTGTCAAAAAATAAACAAAATCTTTAAAAAAACAAAAACCTCGTACTGAAAGAACGTGATCTAAAAAGGTCTTGTTTTCAGAAACTCTCTTCGTACATGTGAATGCCTACTTCCTTAGATATTCCCTGATGTTATCTTCTCCAGATCTCCTTCCCATTGAGTCATGAGGAGGAAATATGTGGAATCACTCTGAAAATTTTAATAATATATGTACATAAGATATTATTGTTTGGTGCTTTGTCATGTGCAGATTAGAAGCCATCCCCGTTTATCTCCTTGTAATGGGTTCATTCAGATTCTCTTGCTGATGATTAGGGAATATTCCAGGGTAAGGGAAAATCCAGAAAGGCTTCAAGTAAGAATTCATATTATATATCTTACCTATATTTTAGGTTAAAGAAGCAAAGCCAAAAAGTGCCGTACCAAAGCGAAAGAAATGTTTTAACACCTTTACCCCTAAAAACATACATGATTTGGGGGTTTTACTTCCAAATGATACAACACTCACAAGGGATTGTCTTTAACTTGCAGTGTTAGAACACATTTGGAATACTGAGGGAAGCTATTTTAGCAGAATCAAGTATCTAATAACCAGTGGCTTGACAACTGTTTGCATCCAGGGTAAATTAAGGAATGTAAAAAGTACAAGACAAAATGTATTGATAAATATAATAGTCAATCCTTGAACTCCTACTGTTTTTCTTTGAAAAATACTCAGCAATTTAATTACAGTACCTAAGCATATAGATTTGGCATTAGGAGAAGCTAAAAATAATATGGCCAGAATCTGTCTGTGAGAAGGTTTTTTTGTATTTTGGTTTTGTTTTTAAAGATGGGTGTATTTATTTTAGAGGGAGAGAGAGTACACTCAAGGGTGAGGAGAGGCAGAGGGAGAGAGAGAGAGAGAGAGAGAGAAAATCTCAAGCAAACTCCCTGCTGAGCCCACAGCCGGACACGGGATTCTGAGATCATGACCAGAGCGGAAATCAAGAGTCAGACGTGAACTGACTGAGCCACCCAAGTGCCCTGAGAAGTTTTAATATAGACATAGACATATCTGCATTATGCTTAAATGCAGCCATCTTAGTGCTAAGAAAAAATCATTTGGGTAAATTATACCTCTGATTTTAGAGAAGACAAAAACACACTTGTTTTATTTTCTTATTTTACAGGGGCCTTTGGAAGTTGCCCAGGTTTTTCTGTCTGAAATACCCAGTGACCCAAAGCTCTTCAGACATCATAATAAACTACGACTGTGCTTCAAAGATTTTACTAAAAGGTACTCAAGGCTTCCTGTGTAAAGACCCTCAAATTGAGAATGTCCAAACCACAGAATGGTGTAAGGGTCTTAAGGGACTCTTGAAAAGAGAAAATCTAGGAAGTGGCTCACAAAGACTAAGTTTGTGTATAACTTACTATTCCTTCAGGGTGTATACATATCCCCCCACCTCTAATACTCTATATTGCCATATTTTTAAAGATGAGAAAAGCCTAGACTCAACATTTTTTTAACATGGAACTATTATTAGACTAGTTAGCTGTTTAACCTGAGAGTTGTTATTTATTGTGAACCTTCAGTGTGAAAGTTTTTGCTTCCCTTCCCTCAGGAAACATACAAGCAACAAACTTGGAAGCAGAAAATTTGTGTTCAAATCTTGTCTTTGTCATTGTGTGTCCTATTCCAGGTCATTTAATCTCTGTGATCATTTTCTAATCTATTAAATAAGGATGATAATAATAATCTACTTCCCACAGGGAGGTTGTGCAAGTTAGATGAAATAATATATGGGTGTCTCAGGGTCCCCAGGACCACCCCCAGTTTTAATGATTTGCTAGGAGGACTCACAGGACTCCGCATATAGTTGTAGTCACGGCTGTGATTGATTTCTATGGAAAGGGACAAAGTAAAAACCCTCAAAGGGAAAAGGCACTGTGCGTGAAGTCTGGGGGGATCCAGGTATAGACTCTAGAATCCTCTCTCAGGGGGTTCACACAGGCGCTCCTGACTCCTCCAGCCGTGAGCTGGGATGAGCTGGGATAGCGTGGGTGAAATGTTGTCTACCCGGAAGCTACTGAATAGAGACTCCGGGCCAAGATTGTTGTTGAGGGCTGTTCCTATAGGCCCCTTCTCCCTGGCAGGTACCAGAATTCTGAAAGCAGGTGTTCAGCATAAGCCATAACGTTTGTATAAATAGTGTAGGCACAGTGAGCCACTCTTATCTTCTGGGAATGATTACCTCCCGAAATCCAAATTCCCAGCTGCTAACCAAGGGCCAGCCTTGCAAATAGGCCTTTGAAAAGGGTAGCAGTCTCAGGCCTGCAGTTAACTCTTTTCTGCACAGATAATACTTGGCACAAAATAAATAGGTGTTGGGCAAATATTAAATTTTGAAACAATAGGAAAAAAGTCATTTATCAACTTGAGACTGATTCCTGCTTTACCAACACTGTAAGCTTGACAATAGAGGGAATGATTAATTTTACATGGTGATGCCAGGGAAGATTTCCCACAGAAGTCGACATTTGATATGGACCTTGAAGGATGGATATTAGTTTTTCAGGCAGAAACGAGGAGCAGGGCATACTAAATAGAAAAGGAAAAAAAACCCAGCATGCGCAAAGTTCAGAGACTGTTCTGAGAAAAGTGAATAGTTTAATGAAGCTGGAACCATGGACTCTGTAAAGACAAGCAGTCAAATACTGGGTAAGTCGACTGGGAATGGATCGTAAGAGAGCCTTGTGTACCATTCAGTAAATGACATGATGGTCACCTAACAAAGCGGCATTAGAACCCAGTCTTTGACTCCCGTTTATGGTTTCTCTTATCAAGTCATATACTGAACCAACTTTATCAGGGGTAGAAATAATTTCACATCAGTTTTGTCATCAGAAAATTACGAGGAATGCTAACACGTTCAAGTATTTTAAGATGGAATTTCCCCCGTTCTCACTGCAATAGCTATCATGAATTCCTATCAATTTCTCCTGCCTGACCATGGTGACTATCTTTTAAAAAGGCTTCAGAAAGCTTCATCGGAAATCTGAGATTCCAGAATCTGATTATTGTGGCAGACCACCTTCTAAGTTTGGTTTTAGGAGACAACAGGAAACATAGCTTCTAGTGTATGGAGTAGATGAACTGTGGTAGTAAAATAAAGAAATCTACTTTATACTTGTAGAATTGACTGATTCCTAGCATTATTTTTATTATTAGGGAAGTTTCGGATAACAACCAAAAACACCCTCCTATCTTTGTGTGCCAGATGATCTTGGAACAATACATACTTCTTTAGGTCATAGACATTTAAGTATAGACAGTTACTTCTTTCCCTGCTGTTGTTTTGACTACATTTTAAGTCACATGTCCTCCTCCTTGTGTATATTGATGATAAGGTGATCAATTTCTGTAGTCTGCTGGACTCTTAAGTATTACCACCAACTGTAGAGAAGGTTTTTTTAAATGACAAAAAGACAAAAAAAAAAAAAAACCCCACTCCATAACATAAACTTTATCAAGAAAGTTACAGCCTTTTTTATTATTTATTATTTTGTTGGTCATGCTTTTTTATTTTTGTGTTACCTTTTATTTTTATATCAGTATGCATATATATTTATAAAACTCACAGTATACATATAATCTTTTTATTTTTCAATTAAAGCTAAAGCTTTCTAATGATTATATTATTTCATTAAATATTTGAATTTAAGTTTGTTGGGTTTTTTTTAAAGATTTTATTTATTTATTTGACAGAGGGAGAGACAGAGAGGGAACACCAGCAGGGGGGGAGTGGGAGAGGGAGAAGCAGGCTTCTCTCAGAGCAGGGAGCCCAATCGTGTGGCTCGATCCCAGGACCTGAGCTGAAGGCAGACGCTTAACGACTGAGCCACCCAGGAGCCCCTATTTGAATTTAAGTTGAATTTAAGTGTGGTGTGTTCACCAGTGCATTGGATCTTTTTTTTTTTTAAGTGTTTTTTGTTTTGTTTTTTTCGTGTAGTTGGCACAGCAGTGCTACGTCAGTTTCCCGTGTGCAGCACAGTGCTTCACCTTCCCTGTGTCTTACGCTGTGCTCAGCCCAAGTACAGCTACTGTCTGTCATCATACACTAGTACAGGACCGTTGGCTGCATTCCCTGTGCTGTGCCTTGTGTGCCTGTGACCGATTCATTGCAGAACTGGAAGCCTGTGTCGCCCAGTCCCCTTTACCTTTTCTGCCCATCTCCCTACCGCACTTCTCTCTGGCAACCATTAGTTCTCTGTAGTTATAGGTCTGATTCTGCTTTTTGTTTGTTCATTTGTTTTTTAGATTCCACATATAAGTGAAATCATATGGTATTTGTCTTTCTCGGTCTGACTTATTTCACCTAGCATCATACCCTCTAGGTCCATTCATGTTGTCACAAATGGCGAGATGTCTTCCCTTTATGGCTGTGTAATATTCCTCTGTGTGTGTGTGTGTGTGTGTGTGTGTGTGTATCTCACATCTTCTTTATCTACTCATCTGTCAGTGGGCACTTAGGTTGCTTCCATATCTTGGCTAATGTAAATAATGCTGCAGTAAACATAGGGATGCATGTGTCCTTTATAATTAATGTTTTCATTTTCTTTAGGTAAATACCCACTAGTGGAATTATTGGATCATATGGTATTTCTGTTTTTAATTTTTTGAGGAGCCTCTGTACTATTTTCCACAGTGGCTGTGCCTCTTTTTTTCTTTTGTTAAAATTTTAATCATGAAATGACTGAGCCGAAGTACATGAACATTTTTATTGGCCCTTAATATATCGTGCATTCCAAAAAGTTTCTAAGTATTAACAGTGCCAAGTATGCAAGTGTACTACTCTCAGTACACCTTGCTTTAGTAATGCCATTTAGGTAGGATGTTTGTTGTTAATCAGTTTAAATGGTACTTTAGTTTGCTATTCATTTGTTAATCATTTATTCCTAAAAATAATTAATACCTTTGCGTGTGTTTACTTTTGATATTTTGGGGTTTATCTTTTAAAATTTGCTTTCATTAAATCTTGAGTAGATTCAGTATAGCATTTATAACATTTGCTATTAAAGAACGGGGAGAAAAGAATCATGTACCTACCCACCCTGCTTAAGAAATAGCATTCTCATTGCTTTGAGATCCCCTCCTCATATGTTCTTCTCTGATAGCATCTCTCCTTTCCTTTAGAGGTAACCACTATCATGAATTTCATATTATTTCCTTTATTGTCTTTATCGTTTTATCATAAATGAGTGTATCCCTTAATAATACACTACTTTGTTTCACATGTTTTTTATATAAATGAACAGTGAATATAATTCTGTGACTTGCTGTTTTCAGTGTTTGTGAGATATACCTATAATGTTGCTTTATTTTTATATATTATGTTGTATGAATATGCCATGATTTATTCATTTTCTGTTGGTGGATATTTGGTGGTTTCCTGTGTTTTTGTTTTTACAAAACAAAATAGTTACCAAGAGTACTATTCAAATATCCCTCTATTTCTGAATTGACAAGAGATTTTCCAGGAGTTACATACCTAAGAGTAGTGTTGGTTCATAGGTTCAACTTCAACCAGATAATGCCACTTTTTTCCCCAAAGTGTGTAAGCTGTTACACATAAAGGAGCTACAAAAAGAAAAAACCCAAAACCGGCAAAAAGAAAGGAAATAACAAAGATTAGAGCAGAGGTAAATGATACGGAAACTAGAATAAACAATAGATCAATAAAACCAGGAGCTAATTCGGGCGCCTGGGTGGCTCAGTCGGTTAAGCGTCTGCCTGTGGCTCAGGTCATGATCTCAGATTCCTGGGATCGAGTCCCACATCAGGCTCCCTGCTCAGCGGGGAGTCTGCTTCTCCTTCTCCCTCTGTGATCTCTCTCTCAAATAAATAAATAAAATCTTAAAAAAACACACACACACAAAAAAAAACAAGGAGCTAATTCTTTGAAAAGATCAGAATTGATAAACTTTCACCCAAACTCAACAAAAAGAAAAAAGAGAGAGAGGACTCAAATAAGCAAAATCATAAATGAAGAGGACAAGTAACAACCAACACCACAGAAATATAAACAATTACAAGAGACTATTATGATAAATTGTGTGCCAACAAACTTGAAAGCTTAGAAGAAATGGATAAATTCCTAGAAACATAACAGCCTACCAAAATTGAAGCAGGAAGAAATAGAAAATTTGAACAGACTGATTACCAGCAATGAAATTGAATCCATTAAAAAAAAAAAAACAAAAAAACCTCCCAACAAATAAAAGTCCAGGACCGGATGGCTTCACAGGTGAATTCTACCAAATACTTAGAGTCAATTCCTCTTCTTCTCAAACTACTCCAAAAAATAGAAGAGGAAGGAAAACTTCCAAAATCATTTTATGAGGCCAGTATCATCCTGATACTAAAACCAGATAAAGACACCACAAAAAAAGAGAACCACAGGCCAATATCTCTTACGAACATAGATGCAAAATCCTCAACAAAATACTAGCAAACCGAATCCAACAATAACATTTAAAAAAAAAAAATCATTCACCGCAATCAGGTGGGATTTATTCCTGGGATGCAAGGGTGGTTTAGCATTCTCAAATCAGACAATATGATACATCACATTGATGAGAGAGGATAAAAACTATAGGATCATTTCAATAGGTGCAGAAGTATTTGACAAAGTACAACATCCATTCATGATAAAAACCCTCAACAAAGTAGGTCTAGAGGGAACAAACATACCTCAACATAATAAATTGGTAAGGAAGAAGTAAAACTTTATTTGCAGATGACATGATACTATATATAGAAAACCCTAACAATTCCACCAAAAAACTACTAGAACCAATAAACGAATTCAGTGAAGTTTCAGGGTACAGAATCAATGTACAGAACTCTCTTGCATTTTTATACATTAATAATGAAGCAGCAGAAAGAGAAATTAAGAAAGCAATCCCATTTACAGTTGCACCAAAAATAATAAAATACTTAGGAATAAACTGAAGAGGTGAAAGACCTATACTCTGAAAACTATAAAACATCAATGAAAGAAATTGAAGATGACACAAAGAAATGGAAAGATGAAATGGTCATGGAAGCACACACACACAAAAATTGCTACCCAAAGCATTTTACAGATTTAATGCAATCTCTGTCAAAATAACAACAGCATTTTTTTTTTTTTAAGTTTTATTTAAGTAATCTCTGCACCCATTATAGGCCTTGAACTCATGACCTCGAGATCAAGAGTTGCTCACTTTTCCAACCCACCAACAGTATTTTTCACAGAACTAGAACAAATAATCCTAAAATTTGTATGGAACAACAAAAGACCCCAAATAGCCAAAGCAATCTTGAAAAAAAAGAACAAAAAACTGGAGGTATCACAATTCCAGACTTAAGCTATATTACAATGCTGTAGTAATCAGAACAGTATGGGACTAGCACAAAAGTAAACACAGATCAGTGGAACAGGGTAGAAGACCCAGAAGTAATCCCACAATTATATGGTCAATTTGTCTTCAATAAAAGAGGAAAGAATATGCCATGGAAAAAAGTCTCTTCAACAAATGGCATTGGGAACACCCAACAGCTATATGCAAAAGAATGAAATGGGACCACTGTCTTTCACCACACACAAAAATAAACTCAAAATGGATTAAAGACTTAAATGTGAGACCCAAAACCATAAAAATCCTAGAAGAGTACAGACAGTAATTTCTTTGACATCAATCATAGTAGCATTTTTCTAGATATGTCTCCTAAAAGCAAGGGAAATAAACTACTGGGACCACATTAAAATTAAATGCTTCTGCACAGCGAAGGATTCAGTCTTTTCTTTATGACTGCTGCTTTTTGTATCTTAACTTTTTCACTGAGGTCATAGTGTTTTTTATTTTATTTTTAGATTGATTTATTTGACAGAGAGCACGCACACAAGCAGGAGGAACAGCAGAGGGAGAGGGAGAAGCAGACTCTTCACTGAGTGGGGAGGCTGATATGGGGCTCGATTCCAGGAGGACCCAGGGATCATGACCCTTAGCTGAAGGCAGACGCTTAACTGACTGAGCCACCCAGGTGCCCTGGTCATAGTAGTATTCTATATTGACTTCTAAAACCCAGTATAATGGTATGTCTAAAACTCAGTGTAGGTTAGGGGCACCTGGGTGGCTCAGTGGTTTGAACTTCTGCCTTTGGCTCAGGTTGTGATCCCAGCCCCATGTTGGGCTCTCTGCTCAGTGGGGAGCCTGCTTCTTCCTCTCCCTCTGCCTACCGCTCTGCCTACTTGTGCTCTCTCTGCCAAAGAAATAAATAAAATCTTAAAAAAATAAAACTCAATGTAGGCTAAAAACAGGGGAAGAAGGCAAAAATGGCTTTTTTATTTTTATTTTAAATCCACTTGCGTTTGATTTTTGAGTGGTTCAAGGTAGGGATTAGTTTTTTTTGTCCATTCTGATGATTGGTGATTATCTTGATACCATTTATTAATTGTGGCATGAATTGGGGTCAGATTTCTTTTCCCTATGGATATCCAGTTGACACAGCACCACTTATTTCAAAAATTGCCCTTTCTCTTCTGCTTTGCAGTATTATTATAAATCAGGTGCTCGTGTTGGTATGCATCTGTTTCTGTGATCTTTATTATCTTCCATTATTCTGTTTCTCCTTGAGCCAATATCATGCTTTCTTAATTACTGCAGCTTTGTAATAAACTTTGATATCTGGTAGAGCAATTTCTGTCACCTTTTGTTCAAGGACTATTTTGGACCCTTTTCCTTTTGATATAGATTATAGAATCAATTTATCATTCCCTCCACCTCCCTACCCCCCTAAAACTAATAACCTGAATCTGTAGATAAGTTGGCAGAGAGTTGGAACTTCTTTAGAACTTGACTCTTCCAGTCCATGAGTATGACCTAGTTCTCATTTACTTAGATGTTTTCTTAATATTTTGATTTTCTGTAAAGGCCTTATATATCTTGATTTTATTCCTTGGTATTTCATACTTTTATGCTTTTGTTAATGGTATCTTTTAGAATTATATTTTGTTTGCTGGCATACAGAATGCAGTTGAATTTTATATTTTTACATGAGGATATTGCCAAACTCGTGAATTCTAATAATTTATCTGTAGAATCTTTTTTAATTTTTACAGTGATGTTTAGAAGCTCCAGTACTATGTTATTCTGAATAGCACTATGATAGAGGACATCACTTTCTTGTTCTTGATCTAAAAGGACAAAATGCTCACTGTTTGAGTATAGTGTTTTCTTCAGGTTTTTTGTAGATACTTTTAATTAGGTTAAAGAAGTTCCCACCTATTTGTTATGCTGAATTTTCATCATGACAGATTTTAGAATGTTACGTGTGTGTGATATTGGTACAACAGTTTCCTCTTGTCTTGTTTAGGAGTTTTGCAACTGTGTTTATGGGTGAGATTAAATTACACTTTTATCTTTATAGTCCCATTAGGTTTTGGTATCCAAACCTTGAAATAGGAGTTGGAAACTCTTCTCAGAAATATGTTTTTTCCCCCTCTATACTGTAGAATAATTGTGTTACACTGGGATTACCTATCCTTAGAATGTTTAGTAGAATTTGCACATTGTTGTTTTTTGTGTGGAAAGATTGTGATTTGACTTCAAGTTTGTTCTGTTCTTTTCAGTTGCTTAGCTCTTCACTTTTAGCTTTTTTAAAAAAAATATATAAGCATTTAAGACTGTATGTTTTCCTCTGAACATCACTTAGCTGTAATTCTGCAACTATTGATATGGGTACATTGTTTAACATCCTACATTGCTCTGTTAGGGTCCAGGTTTTTTTCTTAAATATCTGAATAAATTGGACAAAGGATTGTTATCAAGGACTATTCATTTAAGCACTGGCAAACCACTGTGCCAGATGCCATTGTTCGTACATAAGTGAATAGGGTTAAAAAGTCTAGTGGTGGTATGTGGAAAAATGGCTTAAGATTTAACATTAAAAAATACACAATATTCAATTAAATGAAGACTGTTGGTGAATGTTAGAGTGTAAAAGAATTCAAGTTGATCATCTGTTCCCTGCCTTACCCCCAATGCAAGAGAGACATTGAACCGAAAAATTGAATGACATCATCATGGTAAATATGTGTAATAGCATCAGGCTCTCAAACTATGCCAGAGAAATCTTTTGGTAACACACAGTTTTTCCTAGGTGTGAGGATGCCTTAAGAAAAAATAAGAGCTTAATTGGGCCAGATCAAAAGGAGTATCAAAGGGAACTGGAGAGAAACTATCATCGCCTTAAAGAGGCCTTACAGCCTCTGATAAACAGAAAGATCCCGCAATTATACAAGGCAGTATTACCTGTCACCTGCCACAGGTATGCTCATTTTTGTCTATTATTTTGGGTATCTTCAGGAAAATGAAATCTGCTTGGTTTAGTAATAATGAATTCGTGTAACTTTTATTACATGGTTTCAGATATTGTCTCTTGAAACCTAACAAGTTCAACTAGCTGATTATGAATAACCCTATTATGAATCAGCCTTCAAGACAGAAGTCAGTTCTTTCTGTAATTTGAGAATAATAAAGTTGTGTTAAATACGCATACTAACCAAGACACAACATGTAAGTCTGGCCTCCTGAAACTATTTCTTTTAAAGTCCTGTCACACTTTATTTGTATGGGAGAATTTACTAGAATGTATCAGGAGCCAGGTACTCATTTTCCTCAGCCCTAACAGTAAATAGTATTAGAGTATGTTCTTCTAGATTTGTATTAAAGCAGGCAACCCCACGGAGTATCAAAAGGGCTTCAGTATTTTTCTCCACTAATTGTGACAAATAAAATAATACTTACCTTTAAGAGGTTGTTATAGAAATTAAATTTTAGGCATGTAAAGTTCCAAGCAGTGTTTTAACATTTTACTTTAGCACCTGAATTCTGGAGAGGGCATGATAACTGCTGAACGTTAACTGCCCTTTTTTTGCATATTGAAATCCAAATATACATACAACCATTGAGTATTTTACCACCCTTTTCTTTGAACTAGCAACAGTAAAGCTATTTAATTGTACTAAATTGTACTTAATTCTTACAAATGGGTTATTTTATAAAGTAATAATTTGAAATCTTAATTTCTAATATGGTAAATGTCAGTTTGAATCCACATAAACAAAAGCTTCCTGGGGTCCTCAGTTTTTAAGTGTAAAAAGGATCTAAAACCCAGGAGTTTGAGAACCGCTGAATTCTGAGGATTTAAAATTTTAAATAAGCAGCACCTGCCTTTTCCCTTTTAATAATCGCAAATCTTTTCTTGAAATCTCTCTTATCCCTTTGCTCCTGTTTTATCACAATATCTAATACACCTATTGGACAAATGAATAAATGATCAATGCACTTGGCAAAGTGGTTACTGTAATATACTTTTAATCTATAAAACTAGAATATATAAGGCAGAATGTATAGGATGAACATGTAACCTGAAAGTTAAGAACTTTGATGGCAAAAACATTTTCAGTTTTTGATGGCAAACTTTGAGCTAGCTCTGGCAGAAAAAAAGTACATAAAGCGTATTTTAAAGGAATATGCAAAAATTGTTTACTTATAATTATATCCTTTCATTCTTCTCCCCAGAGATTCCTTCAGTCGGATGAGCCTGCGCAAAATGGATCTTTAAAATAAATGCACTTGTCTTACTGATTTGAAGAGAGCCATGTATTCAACACTGAGTATGAAAAGAAGTTAAGATTTATTGAAAAACAAGACTTGGGGCTTAATTCTGGAAATTCTAGCATTGATTTACTACTCATTGAAGAACGCAGTGGCCAAAACAGTATCAAAAGTAGATCACTGAAGTTTGAGAATCATGGCCATGGTTTCTCATGTTCTGGTAATATGCTGTTATCTTTTTTTAAGACTCAAAAGTAATGACTCACTATACATTTACTATTATTTATACCATAGCTAATGTTAAATTTATTTACTTTAAGTTTGTATTTTTTAATTTATATTACCATTTATAGATTCATTTTGGAACCATTTTAAATGTAGTAATGCTTATTTTAAAGGTACTATTAAATATGTGAACGTTTACACTAATTTTACCGAGTGAGACTTTTAAAAATTTTTGTTGACAAAAGCAGAGAATCTTGAATTCAAGAACTAGTTCCAAAACTAGCAAAGTTTTAAAAATGAAAATTGACATTGTATGGGCCAAAGAGCCCCAAATTAAATAAATGAATAAATGGGTAGTAGATAGATATTGGTAACTGGTTTGTGAAGTCTTAAAACAGGTTTCTAAGGTATTTTCCATTTAGAAACCAAAAAAAAGGGATTCAGGATAAATTGCAGAATAATTTTACCTAACAAAACTTTTGTCTGTAACAATTGAATACTGTTGATAGCTGACAGTAGCTTAGTCTTTGACTCTCAGTCTTGTTATACTGATAGTATGAACTTCATGACTCTCAGCAACTAAGTGAATGATTCCTATGTTTCAGATTAAACAAGCCAGTCATTTTATGAGTTTGGTCATCTAAACTGGTCAACTAGAAATCTGCTTTAGAGCTATCTTATATCACCATAAAAATGACACTGAGAGCTGGTGTTCGATTTTAATCTACCAGTTGAATGAAAAGTTTTATTTTTTAAAAAAAAAAAAAAAAAAAAAAGTTTTTTTAATGCTTGTATAGACTTTATAAAGTGTACGTAAAAGGTAAAATTACCTGTTTTAATTGAAATCAAGAACTAATTTAAAATAACTTTGACATGAAAAACTAAGGCAAAAATCTTTTTGAAAATATTTATTCCAATTACTTGGCAAGTTTATCCAAGAAACTACATATTAATGATTTTTGGAAGTGTTTTCAACAATGTTTTTTTTGTGTGTAGTAATATAGCGTATAGAAAGGCATCATTTTTAAGCTGTCCCTTTGATCTATTGACCAGTGACATGAATCACTTAAAAACTGATTAAATATGGTGCCTTCATTCTGTAGTTGATGTTGAAACACGATCTCAAAAATGTCTGCTTTTCCTGAGACCATAGGAGATGGTTGATATCCTTTCTCCAGCCTACCTTTATAACTGGCACTATTATCTCAAATTCATCTTACCTACATCAATTCAAAGACTGAATCACAGAAAGATTTTTCAGATGAGTCAACAGTGTTGGACCAAAAGGGCTGAGGAGTCAGAAAGGCATAAAACCTCAAAAACTTGGGGACAGAGGATCCACATGAACAATAAGGGAAGACGAGTCAAGAATGGAAATTCATTAAAACAAAAATAAGGTAACAAGTACTCTCTCCTCTTTAGGGCAAGGGATGGGGGAGGTATACATAAGGGAGAGAATATTAAGTAATCCCTAGGTCATTACTCATTAGATTATATCACGTAAGAGCTTGGAATAGTTCACATAAATCTCAGTGACAGTATCAAAAACTCTAGAATTTATATAATTATGATTTAATTACCATGCAATACTGTTTTCTGACTTGAATAAAAACAGGCTTCCTCTGAGAACAATGGTATAATACTGAACACTTCCTTACCTCCCACATACTTCAGTTTTCTTAAAACAAACTTTCTCGTATCAAGAATCTATACCAAGTTCTTAACATTGGCTGTCTCTTGAGTATGAGGCCCAGGCTCTATCCTAAAAGTACTCCATCAGAAGCTTATGAGTAGTGTTCAGGGCTGTTGCATTTTAAAAGTTCCATTAATGATTCTTTCTCTATCAGAAACGGGCTGTTTCTTTTTAAAAGTTCCATTAGTGATTCTGAATGTAGAATGAAGTGAGGACCATGATGTTTTATATCACACCATCTTGTGAAAAAATATAAGACATGATTTAACTGTGTGACTAATTTATTAGTTGACAGGTACTCTGGGGGTATAAAAGTGTTATTCTAATAGCATTTATATATTCTTTAGGATTGTTTTTAATGTCTTAACAAGTCATAAGGTAATTGATCATTTACCAATTTAATATACATTTAGAATGAAAATTTAACCACATTTTTGTGTGTGCACAAAGCATCATCTTTACAGATTCTATAAAGTTATGTCTACTTTAAAGGACAATTAGAATGCAACAGTTTTTACTATAAACTTCTTTTAAGTATGACAACGTGGATGGACTAAGCAGTTTCTCCTATTTGAAAAATCTCTTCACCTCCAACTCTCACAGTATTATTAAAGGTAATTACGCATGTTTATTCTCTTCTAGGTATGTGTGTGTGTGTATGTGTATATATATTATACATACACATACATTTTCTTAAAAGAACTCAGCTATAGTTACGGTAAAAAAAAAATATGCAAGTAAAAATGAGCAGTTATGTACATAGTTGTTAAGCAGTTTAAATTTTATTGACCTCCCGGTTTTTAAAAAAAGTTAATTTTAAGGTCACACCTCTAAATTTGATATACTATATACAGATCGTGCAGAGTATGACTATGAAGAGATACAAATTAGTCCATGCCCAAAAAGATTTACTAGAATACAGAATCATTTTCATAAATACATATAAAATTCTTGTGAAGATAGAAGAGGACTGGCTGTCCAGGTTTTCTGAGACACTTTTCAGAGTGATTCAAGGCACAAAATGTACACTACTGTGAATACACACATATTCCAGACTTTGTGCCTCTAAATACAGCCCATTAAAGATTTGGCTTCATGACTTATAAAACTAAATGTACTGAAATGAGATTCTGCTTTTTAGCTGAAAAACCACAGGACCTATAAACATCATATAGATAATTACTCCAAAATATGGAGATACAAATACAAGCACTTTATTTTAAAAAGCAAACACAAAAGATAGGTGTAAATTCAAAAGTGTTTAAATGCTTCCCATTTGAATAATTCAATTAAGAACCTATACAGGTTTGTTCCCAGAAGCTAATGCATCACTAGTCTCTACTATGGGAAATGAATTCTAAAAATTAACATGGTTTTCAGTAATTCAAATGTCACTATTTATATAAAAACCTAGAGAGACCAATAATATCCAATAGCTTCAAAAGATAAGCTAGACTCTTTGATGTCATCAACTTTACCAGCTTTTGTCCAGGTCTGTTTAATATATACATAAGGAAAATACTCACTCTATAATTTCTTATAAAATAGCAAATAAGGAGTAGATGTAGGAGATGTAGAAGGGGAAAGAGAATTCAAAAAGTCCTTCTCTTCTGTAACTTTCACTTCAGAATCATCAAAAAGTAACCACTTCCCCTCATACTCCTTTAAGCTTTGCACTACGTATGAAATTTTGTTCTCAAATCCACTAAAGTTAATGCCTGTTTGGTCACTGGATTCCTTGTTTGCATCAAATTCATGGGTCCCATTAGTACTGTTAGTCTCAGAATTTCTATTTTCAGCAAATGCTGTACTGGCAACTTTATCGGGATTAGATGCTTTGTTGTATAGCTCATAATCTGCTTTGCTCTTTTGTCCTCCAAGAAGTCCAATAGCTTCTACATTTTTTTTGTTCAAAACTTTACTTGGCTGTGTATTTCCACTGACTCTAATTGACACTTCTTCTTCATCATAATTTTCAACCACACCCCTTGCTTCCTCCTCATTCAATGGTTCTGGCTTACCTATTTCACACATTTGGTCGATCACAAAATTTCCCTTATCTAGTTCTAAACTATTAAGGTCGGTGACTTTAACAGAAGCAGTGTAATGCCCACTACTGATGGTGATGCCACTGTGCATCACAACCGCAAATAATCCATAGCTGTCGTTCGTTGGCTTTGTGCTCCATTCTTCTAGTGACAGTTTAAGAGGTGTCAGTAAAGGAGTGTTGATCTTGGAAAGTCCACCACCATAACAATCAAACCTTTGGAAGGAAAAAAAAAAAGGGGTTTTCTGCAATTCCACTTTACATATATTCAGTTTTACCCCCAAATGTGAAACCAAGTAGAAGTCTGAATGACCCTTAATATTTAGTGCTTATATAAACATAAAATAAAAACCAGACTCTAATTTTGTATACTTATGTATACAAAGAAAAAATACTGAAGTGCTAATATTCACCTGTTTCTGTGAAGGATATATGGCATTCTCCCTTTCATTTTCTCTACTTTCCTAATTTTGTACAATGAGAAAATCAGTTTTTAAATGCCACTTAATTTTAAAATCTTTTATATTTTAGTTAAGTAATTTTAATGTGAAGGCTTTCTCTATCAGGATTTGGGGAGCAAAGAAAATGTCCACTGAAAGAAAGCACTGTGTGTCATCTTCAGGCATAATAAAGTGTGTAGAGAACTACTGGAAAGCCCTCATGGTAATTTCAAACAATTCATTTACATGTATACATGTCACAAAGATACTTAAATTTTCAACGAGAAGAATCTCTCATTCTTCAAAGAACTAGTTTGACTCCTGGCTTACTTTGAAAATGAAATAATTCTGCCTTTTTCTCCCCTAAAAAAAAAAAATCAATGTATATAAAAATCTCTTTGCTGCTTTAATCAATTCAACTTGAAACTGTTTCTAATAAGGAATGAAGATTAAAAGATGTGGGAAGAAATCCTAGAATCTGTATTCATACCAAAAGGATTTAAATTGATGCATTTTTACAAGAAAACTGTTAAAAAGAGAACAGACTTTTCTAAGG
Organism: Halichoerus grypus; assembly: GCF_964656455.1. Classification (NCBI taxonomy): domain Eukaryota; kingdom Metazoa; phylum Chordata; class Mammalia; order Carnivora; family Phocidae; genus Halichoerus; species Halichoerus grypus. Next base: position 137,760,270 of record NC_135716.1, read on the forward strand.
TAATCTTTATAAATTCATTTCAGTAGTTTATATTATGCTATTACGCTATTTTACTATTACAGTATTTTGAACAAAACTTCTTATAGAGCTCATTTTTTTTTCATGTAGCTTTTATTTATAATACTCACTCCAAGCCACTAGCAGCAAAGCACTTCAAATGAATAGTTATAACTTCAGGCATTTTGTCAAACAAAAGACTTCGTTCGGCTTCAGTATAATGATGGCAATTTTCACAGAAATATTTATCTTCTCCTACAATCCTCTCCACTGAAGCAAACTGTGAAATTGCCCATCTCAGGGTCTTCATTTCTGTTTTTGGCTCTGGAGAAACTACATAAGAGAATTCTTTTCACTCACAAATTAAAAACCTCTCAGACATTTAAAATTAAACAAGGTCCATGTTCAAAATTAACATGCAATTTCAATTGACTAATCCTTCCCAAATAATAAAAACATTCCTTTGAGTTTCAGAAACTTTTAAGTTCATCCTCAACAGTATACATATCTTTTAAATATTTGTATTTGGGCAGCCAAAAAGTATTTAGGTGACAGGACGGCAAAATGAAGATAACCTACTCTGAGTGTTAAGACAGACTTTAGTTTAGCTATTAATTTCCAGTATCTGAAGAGGTAAGCCAGTCTCGTGATCACTTCCCATATCTTTCCCTACTTTTTAAACAGTGGCTCAAAGATGTAACTCTAAGACTGAGACACCCAACAGTTATTAAAGTGTTTCGTTTTCCCTTTTTCCCACTGTATACATTAAAATAAAGATGCCACAATTTTCCAAATGCTAACTATTAACAAGTGAATCTATAGGAGCAGAAAAATTTTATTATACCAGAGACTAAAAGCCAGCTCTTTTTTCTCAATAATTATGTCAAGCTACTATTAGACTGTGTTTCGTTGAAGAAAACTACTTATTCCATGGTCCACACAAAGTCCATACAAGACTCCAATTCTGCTTACTTTCAGAACTCTCCTCTACTTTGGAAAGCTCATCTTCTTGTACTGGTACACTGATGTCCTGAAAATCTTCTCTTCTTTCTGTTAAACTTTCACATTCTAAGCAACGAGTCCTTAATACCAGCTGACCTTGAAATAATTTCTCTACTAGCTCAAAACCAATTTGCTCTGCACCTAAAAAAAAAGGAAAACTTTTCAGCATAGCCCACAGAACCAATAGTTCATTTACAGTGTATCATGAGTAAAAGGTTAATTTTTACATCTAAACTTGCTTATTAGCATTAAGAGGTATCTTACTCATGACCCATAAATTCTCTGTAGAGATAGTTTTGAATATGAATTACTGTTGTCTCTAAGAAAGAAAGTCACAATTATGTCATTTTAACTCCCTTCCCAAAGACATTCCTATAGGAATAACCCCCAAATAAGTATGACACTGTTGGTAAAACCATTAACCACGTCAATACTATACATTTTGTCTGAGATCTGGACAAAACTAGGTAGAAATCCAGTTCAAGAACAGTGTACCTACTTAGTTCTCTAAAAATGTATTTCATTAAATGCAATTTCTTGAGTTTATTGTCAAGTACTGCTTTCAAAAGGTTAAAATAATTCTCCACTAAAATGTATTGAACTCCCCTTATTTATAAACCATAAATTAACATTACATTAACATCACCTTAAGATTAATGAGATTTATACACACACATCTAAGCACAGTGTTTGAAACACCACAGTTCATGTTGTGTTAAAATTTTCTCTTAAAACTTGAAGTACATTTATATTGTACATGTATCTAAGAACATTACAGTTCTGCAGCTGTTAATCCTCCTACCTATCAATCAAAGTCTAAGAATAAATTATACTGACCTTTGTTTATGGGCTTAACTTCATTAACGGGCTTAACATTATTCCCTGGAGACTCAAGTTCACAACCATTAGTTGTGTTATCATTTTCACACTTCCCCCAGTCCTCTTCAAGATCATATTCATTTTCTTTCGACTGTCCTTTGGATCCCTGGTTTGTTGTTATTTTCCCCAGACTACAGAATTTAGAAAGAATGCTGGGTTGCTTAGTTGCAGGCTTTAACCAATTTATTTTAACTCTTGATTTCTTTTGTGAGGGTCTTGCACTTTCATTTTCAGAAACATACTTGGGGATTATTTTAGAAGGAATCTCTAACGTATCACCTGTAGCTTTCCTTTTTGATCTGGTTTGTCTCTGGTTCTCTTCCAATGACTGGTGTTCCTTGGATACTTTAACTTTTTTCTTCATGTTACCAAATTCAATGTCATTTTTTCTTTTCCCATTTCCTTTTGGGAGTTTTTCTTTATAGTCTTCAGAATGCCTCAGGTTGTCCATCTCCATGCTGTTAATACCACTCATTTCCTCTTTCTGATGAGGGTTTTCTTCTACCTTAGTAGATAATTCTACCACATTTTTTACTTCTTCTTTTTTTAGGAGTTGGCATGTTTCTTGAATGTTTCCCAAAATACACTGTAATACTTCCTGTGCATCATGCTGTAGATATCCTTCATACATAGGGTTGAGTTCCCTATAAATAAAAATTTCCATTTCATCTATTCTAGTTTTAAAGATAGAATACAAAAACCCTTTCTATAGAGAAGTTGATTCCTTTAGAGATAGCATAAGTTATTTTAAAAATCTAAAAACATTTATTCAACTAATTTGAAACTTCTTACCTAAACTTGTAACTAAAAGTAAAAACAAATTTTACCTCATATTCATTATCACAAATACTTTCATCCTCTTCTAAATACCAGTAACATTAGTATATATATTTTACCATGTACCAGGTTTTATTCAAGATGCTTTTTATGTTAGATATATAACATAATTCAAACAATAATCCTATGAGGTAAGTACTGTTATTACCCTGATTTACAGATAAGGTAGCTTGCTCAAAGCTGGGATTCAAACCTGCTCTTGGCCACCATGCTACACTACACTTAGTGCTCATCAACAAACACAGAACAGTGTATTTACACCCAACATGAGGCTCAAACTCACAACCCCTAGAGTAAGAGCTGCATACTCTACCAACTGAGCCAGCCAGGTTCCCCACCCTAGGTCTATTCTTAAATAACTTTTTAAAGATTTACCCTAGAACATACTAGATAAAGCTGTTTTATATATTGAAGTTTCATTTAAGACAATACAAAGAAATCTAATCCAGCTAACTAATAGTTCTGCAAGCACATACAACAAAACTAGAATACTTGCAATTTACAGTTCTTACGCATAATATATTTTGAATAAAAACCTATAATTCCTAATCTGAAATTTCTTAGGACCAAATGTATTTGAGAAATTCAGTAATTTTCAGATCAAAAATATGGCACTTGTACTATCCCATAATTAAACATATTACTATTTCTACAGAAAAATGTATGAATATTCACATTATAAATAAAAATGAATAAAGACTATAGAAAGCCTCATACCGATTCAGATCTAATGAATTTATTAGTACCAAACTTACCAAAGAAATGTCTAATTTCCAGAGCCTCTGGGATACTAGGGACTGTAGATCTGTAGTTTCTGTTTTCTTTGCCCTTTATTCCCCCTATTTGTTCACATATCACTCTCCTCCAAAAAGAGCAATAAGTTGCTAAGCTGGAATCCTAAAATTATATTAAAGGCTATACCTGAGTGTGTTAAGCAGTCGCCTTGGCTGAGTAGCAAGTTCATCAGTGTATTTCTCTGGATTTAAGAGAAAGCTAGCCTGAAGCTGTTCAACTGAAATGATCAAGGACTGTAAGCTGCATATTAGTTCATAACTTGCCAAAGAATCTTCTTTGCAATTTCCCTGTCAAAAAAGAAACCCACAAACCATTAAATTAAGTACATTCCCCCTTTTGTCTCACTAGACAATACTAGCTTTGCTAAATTTAATTTGATTATTATAACACTAATTTTATGGAGATATACAAATAAACTAAAAAATTTTAAGAGTATTTTTTCATTACTTTCTACTTGGAAGAGAATGGTTTTCTGATTGTGTAAGTCAAAGTTTTCTTTATATTTAAATTTTAAAAGTGAGTACTGGAAAACAGATAAGTAGCAGATGGTATAATGGTATGATAAACTGACTCTGGCATATAAATGACAATGCTTACTGGTAAGCAATAAATTAGAGGGCAGGAGAAGACACTGTAAAAGTGATAATGTATTTAGCTAACCTACAAAAATGGAAAGAAAAATGCATTTCTGAAAACACAGGATACTGAGAAATTTCTCAGTTATAGTTTAACAGAGAAATAATCTGTTATCCTCCTCCCAAATCCTCTGTGTATCTATTACTTTCTCATTTCTAAGCAAGTGAATTTCCATGACTATACTTCTTATATATGTTGTTGTTTCATTTTTTACCTTATCTTTTTGATTGGTTTCATCTTTTAGGGCTTCTTTCTTCCTTGAAATAATGTTAAATAAGTGCTTCACTCCAGATTTAAAACCAGGACAAAAATATAATACCTATAAAAAGTAGGAATGTCTGAGTGTTTATCTACATTTTCTGTAGAGCACTTTTAAATGTGCATTAAAATTCTGAGATTAATATTAGATCAAAAATTGTTTTCTATTTCATCATACTAGCCCACTGTCTTCCCTCAGTGGCAGCAAAGCACTGAGGCTGGGCACATATTGCTAAGACTTATGGTTAGAAGGGTACAACATAAAGCAGAGTTCCAAAGGTTAAAATTCATGTCACCACTGCACTAGGAATCAAGCAGAAAAACTAAGGGTTTGGCATCTTCCAATTAACCAAAGTCAGTTCAATTTTGTTATTCCCATTTTATTTAACATATCACTTTCTCTCACCCCAAAGGAAGCTGGTAACATACAATTTAGAATCATTACTTTAGTCCATTCTAGTTTATTTACAATCAAAGGCAAAGACGTATGGACAATTATCCCAATAATCTGAAATTCTCAGAACACATTAAATGTGACATCATGCTTTGCCTACTAAAGCTTTATTATATAGCAAAGTCATCAATTTACCTGAAGTATACTATTAAGATAACAAGTATTGCCGAGATTATTCAGTCCCACAAATGGTAACAAGTTTTCTCTCTTCTCACAGTTTATAGGTGAGGACTGTGCTGCAGGAACAACTTGATCACTATTAAGTATAGAGCAGAGAGAGGTTTTATGAAGTGTAGTATCTTAAAGTGGAAATTATACCCCCTAAGATTTAGTCTTTTTCCAAAAGTTGTATGAACTGAAAAGCATATGGACTATATTCAGGTGACACTTGAGAAGAAGAAATCTGTACAGGTGCGAAAATTGCTACATACCCAGAATAAAAGTTTGACAAGCACTTTAAAAATATTATACACAACAAGCCTCTAAACAATTTCATCATGAAGCTGTTAATCCCATTTTAGAGCGTAGAAAATTGAACTGGTACTGTGATTAATAAACCCTACATGACATTTTTAAAAGCAGTCTCTCAATAAAAACCTGGGAATATGCTATGATGGTATCTAGGAGAGGCTGTACTACCTAAGAAATCAGGTTCTGTTAAGATTAAAAGGAAAGAGTCTATAAAGAGAATTACACAGTTGTCCTTCACTTCAAAATGAACTGTTCAAGTTTATAATTCTTTTACCTTACTTTAACAAGTAGTAGGTCCTCACAGCATTTTTATTTATTTTACAGCTGCCACTTACTACTCTAGCACCTCAAAGTGTTTTAAACATAAGATTCACATCTCCTAAACTGATTATTGGTAAATATTAGCAAATTACACGAGACCAAATCCAGTTTAGTCATACAGCAGTGCACCTATTTGTTGAATAGCAACCTAGTGTAGACTACAACTAGAACAGTATTAAAATATTCCATTTTGTTCAGATCTGAGTCACTGAAGGATTTACTTGCATCAAAGCATTTCCTATTTTTAAGTTTATCTTAAATTGGCAACATACAACAGGTTTGATAATTCATACATATTAGGTATGACTATAAAATTTAAATATCTCAAGAACTGTCAAGTCTTCTGAACCACCCAAAAGAAAAAAAAGATCACGTTATTTCTTTACCCTTTACACAGAATGTGTTATACTACGAACAAATTTGAACTGAAAAATAATTTTAGCCAATATATATTTCTCCAAGTTAATCTAATTGGCTAATAGGTTTGTCTCACTACTGTGTTTTGCCTGCATAGACTATCAAGTCAGAATGTCTGGAGATATCAAAGTTCACTGCTTCTTCACTGATACGGAATTCTTAAAATACAGAAATATACTTAAAAATAACATACATACATTTCAGATCCTCTATATTCAGAAGCCTTTTCTTCATTTTCTTGAGAATCCGTGAAATCCAAGGCTCTCTTAGTTTCCTTTTTCTGAAAAAACTTCAAGGAAAGTCTGTTTTTCTTTGATGGGCTACCTCTTGAAAGCCCATTACTTTCACTAGGTATGACACCAGGCATTTTCTCTTCAAATCCCAAGGAGTTGACAAGAATTAATTTATACAAGGATGTTGTAATCACCAATCATATCTGTTAATCGCAGAGAAAAGGTTTCATTACTTTTCAGTTATCTGCTGTAGGCAATAAAATCATTAATTTTGAAAATTTACCAAGGAATGGAATTAATTAGAACTTTGCATTTGAAAACCCAATGCTTGGCCAGTAACAGGCACTCGATGCTTATTGCTTAAATGAAGGAGCTTGCCATTTGTCTTTAACTTTCTTAACAAAAATTATCAGATACTGAACTTTCATTAGTCTGTTGGATTAAGAGCCACATCACGAAATATCCCCATTTTAGTACACCTACAGTAAAGTAGTAGTGAGTAAAAAGTTAATTTTTATTTTAACTTATTCAGAAAATATTGACTCAACAACCATCTCTAATTCTTAAGTACAAGGTGAGAAAGAGAAAGGGATGAATGGGAAGTCAGAGTACTAGAAGTGAATGAGCCTTCCAAGGTCTTTTCTAGTTATTAATATGAATACATGAAATAAAGTCTCTAAAAAGCTGCTTTAAGGTATAATTTGCACAAGTCACTATGTTGTACATCTGAAACTAATGTAAAGTTGTGTGTCAACTATAGTCCCAATTAAAGTATAATTTGCACATAAGCAAAGGCACAGATCTAGTGTTCAGTTATACCTAAAAACTTGAGTGAAAAGTAATGAAACATGCATGGTTGGGACAGTGGTGTAAAGAACTGCCGCACTTTGTGCAGTCCAAACTGTTATGCACTAAACACAATACACTACTGATTTTCCAAACACTTTTTTAAACTATAAATTTTTTTTAATGCTGCTTAGAGTAGAAAAAGTATGATTTTGACTTTTGCAACCTTTTTTCCTCTTGTTAAAACTTTTGGATGAAAAAAAACCCCGCAGTACTTGTGATAGTTATTTTATACACCCATCCTATTTTCATTAAGATATCAGGGGAAAATTATCTGACTGGAATATTAGAGCACAAAAGCTCGACAATGACTTTCAAATATAGACACATTAATAGGATGAGTAGATAATTCACTCAAACTCCGTATTTACTAATAAACATTTCACTCGGCTGCCGCTGATCTGGGAATTCGCAACACTGAACTCGGTAGTGAAACCACATTTTTGAGACTCAACTCAGAAGTAACTGGAAAGTTGACCAATTTCCCCATCCCCCTCTCCAACTCAATTTACCCTCCAAGTCACTTAATGCTACTGATGGAAAGCTATCATGAAATGATAAACCAGCCTGCGCCAATTTGTCAGGGATCTCTAAGCATTAACGATTCTTGTCAAAGGTTTTTCTTGGGAGGTAATTCTTCTAAATGATGGAAAGTGTATTCTCTAACCGGATTTAAGTACATATTAGAAAAAAATGACCGCGCAGCTGAAATAACGGATAAATCCTAAGCAATAAAGCCTTTTGGCTCCCTCAAATTACTAACATTTAACATCACTGACAATATCACATTTTTACCAGCTACCGCATCTTATGCTGCACCACTTCTTGCTCCTGGCTTTCCTTAAGTCTAAATCAAGTTTCGCAGAAAACATAATAAATCGAGCATTAAATGCTCTTGAACAAATGACACTACGAACATTCAGTCTCATTAGTTTTAAGTTCCTCCCTTTACAAGACACGACTCAATTCCGATTTTTCGGGAAAAACGTAAAACAAGGACAGCATCCACAAAGGTTTAAAACACGTGGCCTTCTAAATACTTCTAGAAAAATTCAGAGTGCGCGATAAAATTTAGCAATTCCGGACAACCTGAGTGGAAACATTTTCTCCCGACCCCGCATCACTCCAGGAACGCAAAAGTGAAAAGACGAGGCTGTGCTGCCGTCCGTGCCCGTCAGACACGGCCGGGGCCCGGCGGGAGGCTGACCGGTGGCGACCCCCGCCGCACCGCAGCTCCGGGCCCCCTCACCCGCGGAGTTGGCCTATTTATGCCCAGCCCGCACCTGCCTCCCCGAATCACTACGGCTGCAGGAGAGGCACCCTCCCCCCCCCCCCCCCACACACAGAGACACAGCGGTGCCGGGAGGGCTTGGCTGGCAGCTCGGCAAGGGCGCCGCAGCGAAGTGGTCCTGACGTCTCCCCCGCGGCGTCCCAGGGCAGTGCCCGTCGGGACCCGGCCGAACTTGCCTTGGCGCCCAGGCACCGACCCCTCCTCCCCAGGCCCTCCTTACCTGGTCATGGCCCAAAGCGAGGTCCGCGGCGGTGACGCCCCGAGTGCAGCCGGGATGGGTGTGGGTGCGACAGGTGAGACCCTGCCCGCGGCCCCCGACCCAAGGAAAAGCTGGCCGGATCGCCCTCCCCGCAGGGGAGTGACCATTCGCTCTCAAGAGCGGGAACCCGGGCTGCCGCTCGGTCCTGCGCTGCGCCGGCACCAACTACATCCCGGGAGCGGCGCCCGCCCCCGCCCGCCCCCGCCCCGGGATGGCAGGGAGCACCAGAAGTAGTCCCGCTCGCCAAAAGCCTGAACCGCTAGGGTCTTTCCCACTCCACCACCGAGGGGAACTTGGCGCGTTTTCCTCACTCTCAGGACCCCCGTGTTTTAGCCTCCGCCCGCGCCAGCACTGCGATTGGAGGTGGCGTCCTTCGAAAGTGCCGGTTCTAGTCTCCACGCTGCAGAGACGCGAAAGGCGGGAGCCGCCTCGCGACCGCCACTCGCCCCCCTGGCACGCACGGGCTCCGGAACCAGCTGGAACGGTAGTTTCCCCAAGATCCTAACGGGTTCTGCAGTTTCAAACAGCGCAGGCAGCGTCACGGGCAGCTCGCGCGGGTCCTCGCTGAGGGCGCGCGCTAGGTGCTGGAGGCCTGGCTGGCGGGCTCGAGCCTCACACCCTTTTTTTTTTTTTAACCATTCGTGCGCGCGAGTTGAGGAAAAGCGTACGGGTCGGGAGACAGGACAGGGAGAGGATGGGACGGTCTCCTTCCTCGAGAAGACGACGCTAGGTGCTCAAATCCACCAATCTGCGATAAGCAATCCCCCAAACCTTGCCCCCACCACCACCACCCAAGAGGAGCCAATCAGAAGTACCTAGACAAAAGCCAAGTGGGTGGGCGGAAGAAGGAAGTCTAGCCAATACCAAAAAGAAGAAAGGAGAACTCGACCAATCATTGCTAGATATGCAGAGTACCCTTCAGGAGAGGTCCCCTCCTTCCGCTCTCATTGGCTTTCGAGTGCGCGCTTTCGTCGCCGACTGTTAAATCTGGCTCCGCGTTTTGTGAATCCTCGACGATGGGACGCCTCCGAGGGTGCGGTTTCCGGAGTGAGGCCCTCACAGTAAGTCCCGCCCCTTTCTTGCGCACGCACTCGGGCGGGGTTACTAGGGAGACTAGTTTCGGAAAATGGCTGACGGGTTTGCTTGGTGCTTGGCTTTCTGATTGGAATTGCAGTCGCGGCCCCACGGCCAGCCAACAGAAACCAGCGCGGCTCTGGATAACAGCGAATTCTCAACCGTATACTGCAGCGCTGAGGCTTCTTCCATGGCCCTTCATGCCTCAATTTCTTCTGTTTACCCGTGTCCCTTCCCGGCCAAACAAGGAAAAGAGCATTTTAAGGCCCAGCTCTGGCCTGGGGAGCTAGAAAGGGTTTCTTCGCGAGCCCTTACTAGGGCTCAAATGCGGCGAGGCAGGCCTTACCTGGTTTGTTTCCTTTTCTTGGTATGCTTACCTTAGTGAGGTGACCTCACAAAGCAAGTGATGGAGTTAAGCAGGATAAGTTCGGTCCAAATTCATTTAATCAAGCATGATTTGGGGTGCCTACTATGGTGGCAGGCATGCATTTTTCAAGGCGTTAGGGATAGGGTGTGAATGAAATACATTTCCTGCTCCATAGGAGCTTTACATTTAGAGAGGGCAGAAGTTAAACTAAAATGATAGGAAATAATGAGTGGTAGGGAAAGGAGATAAAGAGTGGCATGTTCTAGATATGATAGTCTGGAAAGACCTCTTTGAGTTTGACATTTGAGCAGAGAGCTGAATGAAAGAGTGAAACTTGGAGGAATCTCAGGGAAGAATAATTCAGGCAAAGAGAACAGCAAATTTAAAAGTCCTCAAGCTTAATGTGCTCGGCGTTCTGGACAGAAGCAAGGAGGCGAGGGTGCTTAGAGCACATTGAGCCTAGATGTGATGATTGTGGGAAATGAGGTTAACATCAGCAGGGCTCTGATTAGGGTAAGGAAATGGAAGTCATTGGATGGTTTTGAACTGGGGAGTGACATAATTTGTAAAGTGACTGCTTGTGGTGGATAGACTGTTGACCTTCAAAAGTGCAAGCTGGAAGGTTAGCTAGGAGACTGTTCCAGATGCCCAGGAAATAAATTATTCGGCTTAGAATAAGGTGGTAGCAGTGGAAATGTTGAGAACTGGTAGGATTCAGGATATATTTTGAAGTAGAGCCAACAGGATCCACTGATGGGTTGTAACAAAAAACAGACCAAAATGACAAGGATTATTTTTCCCCCAAAGCAACTGGATAGTGGTTGGTCCTTGCTGAAATGGGAAACATTAGGGTACTAGTGGGTCTGTTGTGAGGGACTGTTGTTCTTGCACACTGTAACAGATGCCTACTTTATATACAGAGAAGTTGAGCCAACAGATAGCAAGTTTGGAGCTGGGGGGGAGGGGAAATTTGGATCAGGGGACATAAATTTAGGAGTCACCAAATGGTATTTAAGACCACAAGACTGGAAGAAATCACCTAGAGTGGAAATCTTTATCCTAAAAACTCTGCAGGGCATTGATGACCTCTTCTCTTGCCAAGCCAAGAATCCTAAATCCAGATAACTGCCTCTTAATTTACTCACTCCCCTTAGAATCAATACCCTTTCCAAATACTCATTTTGAGAGTGAGACTTTAAAGCTCCTAATCACTGAATTTTTACAAATAACAGTATGACACACACAGCGACTCTGAACTGCCTAAAGAGAAATTAATGCTATCACTTGGTAAAATAAGCTCAAAGCTAGGGTGTGAGCTACTTTCAAGGGATTAATAATTCCTATTTGGGAGCAGAAAAGAAAGCACCCCAACTCATTTTGAAGCCAGTATAATGTTGATCACCAAAATAGACAAGGACAGAACTGGAAATATAATTATAGGTCAGTCCCTTAGTTTGCCATTGTGTATCATGTACTGGAGTGTTTCATTCTCTAGTACTAGCAGAATCATTGCTACTTTCAAACTCTACCAGGACAGATAACCAATTCTAGTTTCCTATTATAATTTTCCTAATTCTAGTTCCCTTATCTTAATTGAAATCCTATTGTCTACAGCCACCATTCTTCCTCTACAATTTATAATATCAGTCAAGGTTCAGTTGAAGAGAATAGAATCCATTCCCCTGGTATAAGCACAAAGAGTATTGAATACTTGGGAGTGTTGATTAAATAGACTCTAAGATTAGTTTTTCAGGAGTGAGTCCCAAAGTCTTCACAGACCAGGCCACCAAGGGAGCAATGACTTTCTACAATCAGGAAATGAAGACTCCTGAACTATATTGCTCCTGCATATACCTAGGAACCACAACCATCAGAACGCTGCTTGTGTGGCCAGTTCCAGAACCACACTATACCCACTGTGATCTGCTCTAGTACAATACATGTCTTCAGTCCTGAATGTTAGGGCCCACAGTACTAGTGGCTAGATATTGACGCCTCTGCTAATACTGTTCCAGAAATACCAAACACCTCCACAACTGTGCTTGTCGGTAGCGACACTGGAAGCCCATGAATGTATATCAGGCTTGATGTATCTGGCAATATAATTCATGCAAAAATGTAAAAGGTCTCTGATCCTTTTGTTTTCACTCAGTTCTATGTAGGAGAAATTACAGCTGTAGTTCTTGCCAAGATATAATTTTTAAGCCCAAAGACTCTTATTTCCTAGCTTCCATGTGCTGCTCAACTACCTTACTCTTAATGACAGCTACCTCGGGGGCATCTGAAACAATGGGATTTTACAGGTTGACAGCATTCTTTAAAAAAAAAAAAAAAGTATTTGAAAGAGAGAGAGAGAGCAGAGGGAGGGGCAGAGGGAGAGAATCTTCAAGCAGACTCCCTGCTGAGCAGGGAGCCTAACGCGGGTCTCAATCTCACCACCCTGAGATCAGGACCTGAGCCAAAATCAGGAGTCGGATGCTTAACCAACTGAGCCACCCAGGCGCCCCAGGTTGACAGCATTCTTAATCCATTTTTGTCAGCCTCGTATGGCTGAACAGCAGGCATATTTCCTTCCAAGGCTTTTGTTCACAGGCAGTTTCTGTGTGCTTTGATTTAAAGGTATAGAAGGGTTTTTCAGCCCTTCCAAATTATGGAACTCTTTTTTTTTTTTTTTTTTTTAAAGATTTTATTTATTTATTCATGAGAGACAGAGAGAGAGACAGAGGCAGAGGGAGAAGCAGGCTCCCCGCGGAGCAGGGAGCCCGATGCGGGACTCGATCCCAGGACCCTGGGATCATGACCTGAGCCGAAGGCAGACGTTTAACCGACTGAGCCACCCAGGCGTCCCCAAATTATGGAACTCTTAATACACTTAGATTGTAGACAGAATTCCCCTCTTAGCAAAGCTATATACCTTTCCATCCCTACTTGCAGATTGACTAGCTCTCGCCTGAGCTAATCAAAGAACTGTGCTGAAACTGGTGAAAATTTAAAGCCAGCAAATACCAAGTTCATACATTTTTCCAATTATTTCCCTTCATGCCACAAATATCTTGCAACTGGACAACAAGGGTCTCCAGTTTTCCATGTTGCAGTATCTGAGTCTCTACCACACACTGCCCAAATGCTTCCACTAAGACAATACAACATTTATGTTAAGGCATGTTATGTGCTGTATGAATTTATAGGAATCAAATTCTGCATCAGATAGGAATAGGTTAATCTATGAGAAACAATATTTTTTTAAATGTCCTTAGCCAAGATGAACACTTATTTCTTTATCACATAAACAGAGTGGAGAGGTAGACAGTCTAGATTAGTGGTGATTCCATGACCATCAGGGACCTAATTTCCTCCATTCTCAACATGTGGCTTCTACATTATGGTCCAGATGGCTACTTAAGTTTCAGCCATCATGTCTACATTCTAATAAGCAGAAAAGAGAAAAGGAGAAAGATGATCGTGCCTCCTCCCTTGAAGGATACTTCCTATAAGTTGTACACACCATTCCTGCTTACAACCCAGGGGCCAGGACTAACTTTATTCTCAGTGCCTATATGTCCAATAAGGGATCATAATATCAAGGAAGAAGTATACAATAGATATTGGAGGACAAATATTCTCTGCTATGCTTGTACTTTCTTGACTAAATAAAAGATTTCCCCAGCTGGGGAAGCAGAAGGTTAAAAAAAAAAAGAAAAAAGAAAGAGTAAGTAGATCTTTTGGTTCTTTGCAAAAGAGAATGTGCTTGATATCTCTGTGTGCCCTAGTAGTAGATATGAAGATGCCACCCAGAACACCCTTCAAGAAAGGACTTGCTCCCAAGCTGCAGGGAATACCTCCAACTGTCAGCTCCATCAGGGTCTACTTCAGTTGCAGGGAGAAGCCTTGCCCAAGGTCATGCCCTTTCCAGGGCAGCTGATTTTGGGTGATTGCACAAGGCTGGAATAGAAAGACTCTGCCATTATGGCCCACCATGGGACATATGATTTGCAATATTCACTCCAGAGCTTCTGTGCAGGTAGTTCAAAGCTTTCTTGCACCCGTGGGGCGCCTGTGTGGCTCAGTTGGTTAAGCATCCAACTCTTGGTTTCAGCTCAGATGGTGATCTCAGAGTCGTGAGATCCAGCCCCATGTCGGGCTCCATGCTCAGTGCAGAATCTGCTTGATGTTCCCTTTCTCTCTCTCTCTCCCTCTCCCTCCCCCTCTGCCACTCCCCCTGCTCATGTTCTCTCTTTCTAAAATAAATACATCTTGAAAAAAAAACCAACTTTCTTAAACTGTACTAAAATTTGACTTCTTTCTCTGCCCAGTCCTGCTTCCTCTCCCTTCCTCCATATCTTCTATGTTCTGTCCCAGTGTCTGCTTCCCAAGAACCCTACCTGTGATAAGTGATACCAGGATTGGTTGGAGAAAGCAGGCATTAAGATGGAATTTGGGAGGGGCGCCTGGGTGGCTCAGTTGGTTAAGCGACTGCCTTCGGCTCAGGTCATGATCCTGGAGTCCTTGGATCGAGTCCCGCATCGGGCTCCCTGCTCGGCAGGGAGTCTGCTTCTCCCTCTGACCCTCCCCGCTCTCATGTGCTCTCTCTCATTCTCTCTCTCTCAAATAAATAAATAAAATCTTTAAAAAAAAAAAAAAAAAAAAAAAGATGGAATTTGGGAGATGGATTATGGACCACCTGGCTGGTAGCAGATGAAGCACAGACAGCCCCTGGCACAAGGTGATGGTCTAACTGGGGTGATCTATGAGGTGGAAGGGAACACTAGAGGTGTGACATATCAGGAATTTGAGACATATAGTAAAAGTAACAGTGATAAGGATAACAGAATTGGATGACTATTGCTAAGCTCCATTAGTTATAAAAAAAGAATGAACAGCTGAGGGTAGGTATTAGGCAATTTTAACTGTGGAGAGAAAGCCAGAGCCCCTGTTCGTTGCACACGAGAAAGCTCTCATTAGCAGCAAAGGAGTGGAGAATGACAAGCAATAAGACCAGACTTTAGAGTGGTTAAAAGATGGTTAAATGACCAAAAACGGCAGGTCTGTTGTGGCAAGGTCAGGGCCATGACTGAGAAAATCTAGCATTCCATCCAACACATGGAGGAGACAGCTGGGTGGTGCTCCTAGAGATTTTCATTCCTCAGGCTCCTCAGATGCCTGCAGTGTGGCTCTACTCACTCCTCACTCGTCTCTACCTAGAGCTCTCACTTTCCTGTGCTAGAAGACTTCGCAGAGGCTTCTAACTGGAAGGCAACACGTTCCCCTCTCCCCCAGCAGACACCACACACACACACACACACACACACACACACACACACACACACACGCCTTCTGCCGCTAGGCCTATAATTAGGGTTAAGTCAGTTGGGAGGTACTGTGTCTAGTAATGGAGGTAAAGGACTATTCCCCAAAGAAGATGTAAGACCTAGCCAGCATGTACCACCAGTAGCTTGAGGAGTAGGCATGGGACAGGATTCAGAGAGGCCTTGATCAAGGAGGTCAGACCACAAAATGGGATAGGGAAAATTCTACTGATGGTGGAGCACGCTCCCAAAATATTTAACATCCCGGCAAGGGCCCAAAGAGTTGGTGTGAACTCACTACTATGATGGCTCCTACTAAAGCATGAAAAAAAACCAGTGCTTTCACTAAAACTGAAATGCCAGAAGTGCTAGGACAGGTAGAGTAGGACAAGAAAGGATAAAAAGGTTCAAGGAAGTAGGTGTGTTAGAATGGATGTACTATCTATAGCCAGAAGGTTATGATAATTCTGTTCTGAAGGACAGCCCAAAGGACACACCATTTATCAAGGCCATAAGAAATGCATTGGTGCAAAGGGCAGGAATATCACTAAAAAGTTTAGTAGTGGCTCTCTGCAAGTCATGGCTGAAGGTAGCAGAGGCCTCCAGAACCTGACTCACTGATAGCAATGCAGATGACAGGACCCCAAAGCAGTAAAGACCAAGTGGTAGTGCTCAACTCCCAGAAGCCAGGGTATTACAAATATTATAATGTGGACCTAACCCACACATTTATGGAAATGGTTAATAAAACATGGTATCCCTAAGGGCAAAATAGGTAGGCAGCCAACAAAGGTCCTATTTAGTTTGTATCAGCAGAAAAAAAAATCAAGCCTAGCTGACCAGGAGGCTAAGATCCCTCACTCAATAAATTCACCATTCCTTAATCCATTTTCATACCTGAGCTAGTATATAGACCTGGAATCACTGACTGAAGAGGTCCTTAGGAGGAAGGTCCTTAGGAGGAAGGAATGCTACATTTCAAGTATAAATGATAATGATTTTCCTAGTTCATCATCCCCAAAGTATCTTTGGTCATTTACCTGGGTAACTACCTTGGGGAAATGCAAATACCCAGACATGTCAAGGACTGTTAGACACAGGGTCTGAATTGACATTGATATCCGGAGACCAGAAGCATCATCATGAGCCTGTTAGAGTGGGAGCACAGAGAGGCCAGTTAATAAATGGGACCATGACAAGGTCTAGCTCAGAGTGGGTCTACTGGGTCTGTGGCCCCACCCAGTCGTCATTTCCCCAGTCCCCAAATGTATAATGAGCTTCACCTATTTGGTAATTGGTACAAATCCATGGGAACCTTTGCCTGTAAAGTAAAAAGCCATCATAGTGCAGAAGGCCAAGTGGGGTTCCCTGAAATAGCTTCCCCTCCCCAGCCAAACATGGCACGGGAAGTCAAAATAATACTGTACCTCAAGAAGGGATGGCTGAAATTAGTGTCACTCTTATGAATTTAAAGGACACAAGGTACAGATTGCCATCATAACTCCATTAAACTCACCATGTGGCCTTGCAAAAAATAGATGGCCCCTGAAAGATGACAGCAGATTACTGTAAAGCTCAACCAATTAGTAGGTCTGATGGCAGCTGCTGTGCCAGATGCAGTATATTTGCTAAAGTACATTAATACGGCCTCAGGTATTTGGTGCACACCGTAGACTGAGTGAATGCATTCTTTTCTATCCCGATCATATGAAAGGATCAGAAACAGTTGGCATTCCCATGAAACAGATAAAAGTACACATTTGCAGTGTGGCCCAGGGCTATGTTCACATTCCTGTCCTATGTCATAAAATAACCTGAAGAGATCTGGACCTTCTGGATATCCTGAAGAACATCACATAATCTATGACATCAATGACCTCCTGCTGATTGGGCAGGATGAGCAAATTATGCTGTAACAATACCAGGAGAATTAAAAGACTAATAATGCACATGCGTGGTGGAGTGCCAAGGAAATGTGCAAAAGAAGGCTAAATCCTTACCTTCCATGTCAGGAAGTTGGTAGATAACGGCTGACTGAAAAGCAAGAAGCAGAAATATGAATGTGTTATTTAGATAAGTGGAGGTAAATACCAAAGAATCAGCTTAAAGTTGAAAGTAGTTGCCTTGAGGGAAGTAAAGCCTTGTCGGAACCATTTAACTCTTTAAATCATGTACAACTTTGAAAAAATTAAAAAACTAAAAAATATATAAATTTTTTGTTTTGTTTAAGCACTGTCAATGAATTATTTTTCTGATTTCATCCCCTGGGAAAGGTCAGAGCAAAGAGGTTCAACAGGAATAGATTATTTGAGATTGGGGTGACAATTCTTCCAACCTTCACCTTCCGGGTGCAAGTAAAAAAAAGGCTCAGTATGTGAACCCTTGGCCTTAATCCAGCATCTTTAGTAACCACAAAAGGCAACCAACCTCAAAACAGCTAGTAAAACCACTATCCAGTAGTTAAATTTAAATAAAAGATTATTTCCACAAATTAAAGTCTGTTTAAAAGGTAAAATCCACTTGGCTTCAGGATTTTATATTTTGTTTCACAATCTAAAGCCCCAGGGTAGGTGGGAGGACCTCCCATGCCTAGGAAAGGAATGCCTTGCCCCACTTCCTTAATGTTTGGTAACAATTCAGTAGAGGAATGTCCGGTAAGTGGGTGGGTGCTGAGGGGGTAGCAGGAAGTCTCATGGGCCTATTTATATTTCACGGAAGAGAGTCTTCTTTTTCTCATACCATTAAGATTCTCTTACCCTTTGTATGTTTAACCCATCCTGAAGAGAGATCTATAGTTAAACTCCAGTATTTTTTCTACTCTGAATAAAATTTACTTCAATAAAGTACTAAGTACTTAAAAAATAAAGTCTTATTCTTTCGAGTATTATTATGGACTCATGGCTTTTTACAGTCTTAATTTGTTTTAATTAAGTATAATTTTTATTTCCTTTTTGAAGCAAAAAAACAGTCATATTTCAACCTGTGGTGACTCTTTTTAAACAGGCTTCCAGGTCTTTCAACATTTTGAAAGCATCCTTGCGTTCAAGCAAATTCCAGGTCCATCTTTAAAAATATTTTCTTGGGCGCCTGGGTGGCTCAGTTGGTTAAGCGACTGCCTTCGGCTCAGGTCATGATCCTGGGGTCCTGGGATGGAGTGCCGCATTGGGCTCCCTGCTAGGCAGGGAGCCTGCTTCTCCCTCTGCCTCTGCCTCTCTCTCTCTCTGACTCTCATGAATAAATAAATAAAACATTTAAAAATAAATAAATAAATAAAAATTAAAAAATCTATATAAAAAATATTTTCTTACTAACTTGATGATACTATATAATACGTTGTTTTACCGTACTGTATGCTTAAACCACAATATTATTAAAGGCTTATAAACCTTAATTAAAAAAAAACTTATTTAAGTATGTCATAAGTCACTGTATATTACTTTATCATTTCATTCTGGGCTTTGAAGAGAGCCCATGTATTTTTCTTTTTTTTTTTTAATTAATTTATTTATTTGAGAGAGAGAGCATGTGTGTGCATGCGCGATTGCAAGCACAGGAGCAAGGGGAGAGGCAGAGGGAGAGAATCTAAAGCAGACTCCCTACTGAGCATGGACCCCCCCCCTCTCCCCCCCAACCTGGCCCAATCCCATAACCCTGAGATCATGACCTGAGCTAAAATCAGACTGAGCCAACCAGGTGCCCCCCCACCATGTATTTGCAATCAGATAAGAATACAGTTGGCTCTAACATGAGGATTGTGTGATGATTATCTTTCACCTAATTCAAATTTAGATTTTGTGTAGGTCTTGGTATGGAAGCACCCCAATATGTGGCAGTCTAAAATAACAATCTCTTATTTCTCATGATTCTATGCCTTGGCCATGCTCCTTTGGTGGCTGCATTCAGTTGGAGGGTCATCTGGGGACTGGAATCAGTGGGGTTCACTAGGCTTCCCTCTCCCTTGGTTGCTCCTCTTCAAAGAGACAGCATGGGCCTTCTCCACAAGGCCATGGCAGCAGAGTTCCAAGGGGGCAAAACCCAGTGTGCAACGTATACCAAGCCTCTGCCTGTATCCCTCTCTTTGGTCAAAGCCAATCCCATGGCCAAACTCAAAGTCAGGCATCTTCATAAGGGCATGGATATAGGGGGAGAGGGGGGCTGAGTCACTGGGGTCATTAATGTAACAAACTACTCCAGTCTTCCTGTGAATATCATCTTAAAGTAGAAGTCCTATCACTCAGGGTGTTAACCTTAAGAAATGAAACTGCCAGTTATTTCACCAGCAAGTTTTGTTTTTGTTTTTGTTTTTCAGGAATAGCAGAGAATTAAAATCTGGGACAAGCAAACTAAAGCAAAACCATAGGCAAATCTGGAGAACAAAGGAATGAAACCCTTTTTTATAGAGGAAAGGTGGAACCTGGGAGGACTATTATAAGCAAAAAGTCCATTAGAGTAAACTGGGATTTTGAAGTATAGTGACTTTTCATTGGCTGACTTGTGACAGTCACTCATTGGCTGGGCTATTGTTGGGGGAGGAAGAAAAACTTCCTTCCTTCTGCTGGGATGGAGTAAAGTTGTATCCACTTACAAGGTCCCTCTCTCTTCCTATTGGGTCTGCAATTGACAAGGAGTGCTAGTGTGTGTGAGCTCCCCTTGCTGACCTCTCAACTTCGTTCTAAATGATATTTTCTATTATTAATTTTATTTTTCCCTTTTGATCAAGATCTTTCTTTGAAAGCATCACTGATCAAGAGTCAGGTTTTCCATATTTAGTGGTTTTGTTCTTCCATGCTAGGAAGACCTTTCCTGGTTGCCATTTCCCATGTCAGAGGGAAAGTGCATAACAGTTGAAAACTACTGAAGGCCCCATTTGAGTAACAAGGAAGATTAGGGGGGAGACCTCTCAGGCACTGCCCATCTATAGTCCATATTTTATTTAGATTGTAGGCATTGGAGATCATCTCAAAGCACTGAGCGAGCATCACCTTATTGGGTATATAATTTAAAAAAATTTTGACAGGTGACAAAATACAAAACAAAATAATTATATAAAACAGAAGAAGTAACATGAAAATTCCAACTGTATGATGGTTCTAAACCAAGACTCCAGGTCTGAAAGTAGCCAAAGGGTGGTATTACAGGGACTAGTGCAGGGGATAATGAGGCCCTGAGCCTTGTAATCTTTAATTATGGGCTTGATGTCTTGAAGGGCTTCTTTATTTATAGTGTATTAATTCTGGGTGGGGGGAGCTTTTGAGGGATCTATCTGAATCTTGATGGGAAGTGTGCTGTGGATTCTGCCAATATTGATTCAGGATTTTGCCCATAAAGAGAATGGTAGCTAATCCAATAGGAACAAATGATTGGTGTCCCCAGACAGCTATAGCACTGTTGGAGACAGAGCAAATAAAAAAATGTTGAAGGGTCATTTAATTAATTTCCCTGGTTGACTATTTTGATTACTACTATCAAATTATAGAAATATTCCCCCCACCTTTGGAAGAAAGGAATTCTGGCATGATACTTTTCTAAGAAATCTTAGCCCAGTTAATGAATAGAGATGGAGAAACTGAGAAGAAAAGGCTGTGTATCTCTCAAAGGGCCCAGAGAGAAGGGAGTAAGTATCTGTTGAAGTTTATTAGAGACCCTTGCTGTTTGAACTGCTTTTGTATTCTGAGGAAGGGGAGCTGAACACCAAATGTGTAGCGCTGGTGTCAAGACAGAGATTCATTCCCAATCTGAAGAGTGGATTCTCCAAGCTGATTAAGAAAGAGGATTGGGGGGATGCCTGGCTGGCTCAATTGGCAGAGCATGCGACTCTTGATCTTGGGGTTGTAGGTTCAAGCCCCACATCGTATATAGAGAGTACTTAAAAATAAAATCTTTAAAAAAGAGAGAGAAAAGAATTGGAAAGAGCCTCTGTAGTTCCTCAGATTCCCATCATTGGGAATTAGGACATTGGAAAGGCTGGCTAGAGGGCTGAAGGCACCTGGAGCTCTTAAGTTGGTAGCAACCTTTTCTTCCAATGCCCTGGCTCTTTGCAACAATACCGGAAACTAGGGGAGTTTTGGTTTGTTTAGGGGACTTTGTTTGCCAGAGTTAAAAATGAAAAATTTTAGTTGTCTTTCTTTTAGGTGACTCATCTAGGATGTGAGCAAGCTAGTTTATCAAATTAACTAACTCTGGAATGAACATAGTTTCCCATTCCATCCTGGTCCTTTAAACTAAAGGAGAAAGATCCTGGTTCAGCACATTTATAAACATAGAGTTAAATGCTACCCAGGTGGATTCATCATCTAAAGGAAGACCAGAATTCTTTAAAAACAATTTGGAGTCTTTTGTAATAGTTATGAACAGGTTCATCAGGATTTTGTGTGCCATCCCTAAAATTTGTTCCAATCAGGAGGCTTAGGAAAAGCTATTATAATTGCTCTGTGGAGATGTCCAGCAAGTGTTCTAGCATCTTGCCAGAAGTTAGGGGTTTATTTCTCTAAATTCCCTTCAGGATGCTCCCCTTGGGTTAGTTCCATCCAACGTTCAGCCTGCTCCTCACCAACAAGCATGTGGACTAATTGATAGAAATCTGAGAAACCAAGTTGGTAAGTTTGAATAACTGTTAAATTCTTTAGCAAACTTATGGGGGCCCTAGTCCAGGGGACATAAAAAACTTAACTTTATTTAGATCTTCAAGAGTTAACTTTAGAGAGACAGGTTTTAATAGGTTCAGGAGAGGAGGAAATGGAAAGAGATTCAGAGAAAAAGAGAAGTTCAACAGAGAGAAAGAGGAAAATGGTGCTGGAGGCAGGGCCTGAGCACAGGGCAGCCACTGTGTGTGTGTGGATGAACATGAGGGAAGGGAAAAGCCCTCAGAAGCCATTCTGACTCCTTTCAACTGTTTGTTTCCCTCAGTTAATTTAGAAATAGTATTTTGTAAAAAGGCAAACTTAGAATCCTGAAAAAATTTGGAAGCCTCAAGTTATAAATTAAAATAGGCATCCCCATTCAGTTATTTTTTTCTTGCCTTGTTTTCTTTTTTAGGAGCCATAGCCTTCTAATTCATTTTTGAATAAAACAACTTTGATGAGATGAAAAATTCCCCATAATGGATGCTGGTGTCCTAAGTTACTTTTGGCTAAGTTAGTCCATTTAGTTATACATATGCATGAGGGGGCACCATAGTTTTTTTTTAGACATAACACTGGCCAGGGGCGCCTGGGTGGCCCAACTCTTGGTTTCAGCTCAGGTCATGATCTCAAGGGTCATGGGATTGAGCCCAGTGTAGGGCTCCACACTCAGCAGGGAGTCTGCTTGAAAGATTCTCTCCCTCCGCCCCTCCCCCCACTTGCACTCTCTTTCTCTCTCTCTCCCCCTCAAATAAAAAAAATAAAATCTTAAAAACTGGCCAGAGTCCCAGTAAGGGCAAGTGGGGCACCCTCAAAGCATTTTGATGACTGGGATCCCATTTCTTGGAGGTTTTTCTCTAAACCTCTATATAAATTCTTAAACAGCACAGTTTTAACAGGAACAGCCTAGTTCCAAAAGGAATCAGACCAAAGGCCAACACAGTTCCAACTGGCACAGTTCCAACAGAAAGTCTGATTTTGAAAGGAGTCAGACTGAAGGTCAAATTAGTACTCAGAAAAGACAGGCCTTAAAACAGATCCCAAATAAAACCTAGAGGACTTGAACACAAAGACAGCGAAGCTCGAAATGCGAGAGAAAACTCACTCTCAAACTCCAGGGTCAGTGAGAAAGCAGTGAGTCCAACTGGTCCTCGGATACTGGCACCAGTTTGCTCACCAGCCTTAGAGCTGTTGGGGGTCCTCTCTAGATCGCACTTCTCATCACCAAGTAATGTTAACCTGAAAAAACAAAACCACCAAGTTATTTTACCAGCAAAAATAAGTTCATTTGGGAACAGCAGAGAATTACACCCTGGGACAAGGAAACTAAGGCAAATCCATAGGCAAGCCCGGACAACACCAAAGACCGCTTTCTTATAGGGGAGAGGGGGGAGCTGGGAGGGCTGTTATAGACAAAGTCCATTGGATTAAACTGGGAGTTCAAAGTATAGTGGCTTTTCATTGGCTGAGTTGTGACAGTTTCTCATTGGCTGGGCTGTTGCAGGGGGAGGAGGAAAAACTTTCTTCCTGGGGCCGGATAGGGTAAAGTAGTATCCAAGTGCAAGGTCTTGGGTCTGCAATTGACAAGGAGCGCTAGGGTGTGAGAGCTCCCCTTGTTCGCCTGCAGACTCCATTCTAAATGAGTTTCCTTTTATTAATTTTCACAAGGGATATATCAGACAGATGACCTAATATTGATACAGAATTTTATATGAGATTTGGTGTAAATATCCCCTTAACTATAAGTTTTTTAAATATACAAATATACATTTCCTAGTAACATTTTTAGTCTTTTATTGCAGGCAGTTAACATTGAACTCAAATATTTTATGTTTATTTAAAAATGTTTTTTCCTCCAAGTTTTTATTTAAATTCCAGTTCATTAACATAAAGTGTAACATTAGTTTCAGGTATTACAATTTAGTGATTCATCACCTACACACAATACCCAGTGCTCATCACAAGTGCCCTCCTTAATACCCATCACCCATCTCCCCTCCAGTAACCCTCAGTTTGTTCTCTATAGTTGAGAGTCTGTTTTCTGGTTTGCCTCTCTTTTTCCCCCCCATGTTCATCTGTTTGTTTCTTAAATTCCACATATGAGTGAACTCATATGGTATTTCTTTCTCTGACTTATGTCTCTTAGCATTATATTCTCTAGCTCCATCAATGTCATTTCAAATGACAAGATTTCATTCTTTTTTATGGCTGAGTAATATTCCATTGTATATATACACCATATCTTCTTTATTCATTCATCAGTTGATGGGCATTTGGGCTCTTTCCATACTTTGGCTATTGTTGATGATGCTGCAATAAACATTGGGGTGCATGTACCCCTTCAAATTAGTATTTTTGTATCCTTTGGGTAAATACCTAGTAGTGCAATTGCTGGATTATAGGGTCCTTCTATTTTTAACTTTTTGAGGAAAACTCCATACTGTTTTCCAGAGTGGCTGCACCAGTTTGCATTCCCACCAACAGTGTAAGAGGGTTTCTCTTTGTCTGCATCCTCACCAACACCTGTTGTTTCCTGTGTTTGTAATTTTAGCCATTCTGACTGGTGTGAGGTGATATCTCACTGTAGGTTTGATTTGTATTTCCCTGATGATGAGAGACGTTGAGTATCTTTTCATGTGTGTTAGCCATTTGTATGTTTTCTTTGGAAAAACTTCTACTCATGTCTTCTGCCCATTTTTTAAACTGGATTATTTTTTTGGGGGGGGGTGTTGAGTTTGATAAGTACTTTCTAGATTTTGGATACAAACCCTTTATCAGATGTCATTTGCAAATATCTTCTCCCATTCTGTAGGCTGCCTTTTAGCTTTGTTGGTTGTTTCTTTAGCTGTGCAGAAGCTTTTTATTTTGATGAAGTCAAATAGTTTATTTTTTGTTGTTGTTATTGTTTATTTTTTGCTTTTGTTTCCCTTTCCTCAGGAGACATATCTAGAAATAAGTTGCTATGGCTAATGTTGAAGAGGTCACTGCCTGTGTTCTCCTCTAGGATTTTGATGGTTTCCTGTCTCACATTTAGGTGTTTCATCCATTTTGAATTTATATTACAAAGCTATAGTGATCAAGACAGTATGGTACTGGAACAAAAACAGACACATAGATCAATGGAACAGAATAGAAAACCTAGAAATGAACCCACACAACTATCTGGTCAACTAGTCTTCGACAAAGCAGGAAAGAATATCCAATAGAAAAAAGACAGTCTCTTCAACAAATGATGTTGGGAAAACTGGACATGCAAAAGAATGAAACTGGGCCACTTTCTTACACTAATTTTTTATGTTTATTTATTTATTTTTAAAGATTTTATTTATTTATTTGAGAAAGAGAATGAGATAGAGAGAGAGAGCATGAGAGGGGGGAGGGTCAGAGGGAGAAGCAGACTCCCTGCTGAGCAGGGAGCCCGATGCGGGACTTGATCCAGGGACTCCAGGATCATGACCTGAGCTGAAGGCAGTCGCTTAACCAACTGAGCTACCCAGGTGCCCTAATTTTTCATATTTAAAAAATCTTTAGGGTCATCTGGGTGGCTCAGTCAGTTAAGTATTTGACTTCAGCTCAGGTCATGATCTCAGGGTCCTGGGATTGAGCCCCACCTCGGGCTCCCCACCCAGCAGGGAGTCTGCTTGTCCCTTTCCTTCTGCCCCTCCCTCTGCTCATGCTCTCTCTCTCTCTCTCAAATAAATAAATTTTAAAGATTTTATTTTTATTATTTATTCATTCGAGACACAGAGATAGAGATAGAGAGAGAGAGAGAGCATGAGCAGGGGAGGGGCAGAGGGAGAGGGAGAAGCAGGCTCCCTGCTGAGCCAGGAGCCGGACATGGGGTTTGATCCCAGGACCCTGTGATCATGACCTGAGCTGAAGGCAGATGCTTAACCATCTGAGCCACCCAGGCGCCCCTCAAATAAATAAATTTTAAAAATCTTTTTAAAAAAGCTCTATAATACATATACTTATTTCATCTACAGTCCCCAAAGCCAATTAAAAAATTTTAAAGCAACTTAATATTAACATACAGTAAAATTAATATTGTAATTAAGAATTATAAACATCACAATTCACAATTTCAAAACACCCATTAAGATGAAAGAAAATGCTTTCTATAGGTTTGTATTTTACATTTTCATCTGTAATTATAAGAACAAATTTATTTTATTCTTTTATTTATTTATTTGAGAGAGAGAGAGAGAGAGGACATGAGTGGGGTGGAGGGGCAGAGTGAGAGGGAGAAGCAGGATCCCCGCTGAGCAGGGAGCCTGATGTGGGGCTCGATCCCAGAACCCTGGGATCATGACCTGAGCCCAAGGCAGACGATTAACTGACTGAGCCATCCAGGTGCCCCTATAAGAACTAATTTATAAGAAAGTGGGTATGTGAATGATATTACATCTCAACTATAATATGTTTACATTTATACTTTTTTCAGTATGAACACAAATATTTTAGCTACTTTAATGTTAGAGAAAAATTCTGAATCTTTGCAAGGAATAAAATAAACCATGTTTGTATTTCCAGTTTTTAATTTTTTTTTAAAAGATTTTATTTTTTAATTAATGTACCCTCTACCCTCAGCATGGGGCTCGAACTCATGACCCTGTGATCAAGAGTCACATGCTCTACCAACTGAGCCAGCCAGGCACCCCTACAATTTTTTATTTTGTAGTAGCTACACTTTCCCTTCAGATGTGAATCATAGTCACATTAGAAAAGTCAAAATTCATAAAAAATTTTCTTTTTACCAATAGATTTTCTTTTTAATTTCACTTATTTAATATTAAGTAAGGAAATTTTCCTAGTAAGAAATGTTAATGTTCCTCGATTAGTTATATCATATATATTTATTACTTTGAACTTTAACATTTAATATAAAAGTTCTAAAATTTGGAATTATAAAATTCATATCAAAAAACCCCACAAGAACTCACATATGATTTTTCTTCCCTACCAAAAAAGGAAAAAGGAATGGCTTAACTCCCCTATTATCAGCCCAGAAACCATGGTCTTTGAATCAAGATTCAAGTGACACCTTTTTTTCTCACTTAAAAGTTAGGCATGGAGGAACTGTGTGTTTGTTACCAGATATGTAAGTACACGTGTGAGCATGTGTGTATAGGCATTTTATTATTATTATACCATAATATAATTGTTTGTCAGTATTTAATTGGAAGTTAATTCTTTTTCTCATGTAAGGTTATTCTGAAAAACAGAATTGTTTTAAAACAAATTAATTCATAAATTATAGTTTTATTGGTTTATCACAATTTGTCACAATACTAATAAAAGTTTTGCACACAGAACATGCTTATGCCTTTTCATTCTTGCAAACAGATATTAAAATAATTTGTTTTTATACTTTTTACCAATAGAATTTTGTGTTTTCAACTAAGGAATTTAGCTGCTTGTAAGGAACCTTTTCTAAACAATTGTTTTTGAGATCTCAAGACATCCAAATATCTTTTTTTTTTAAAGATTTTATTTATTTATTTGAGAGAGAGAGAGAGCACATGAGCAGGGGGAGGAGTAGAGGCAGAGGGAGAAGCACACTCCCCGCTGAGCAGGGAGCCTGATGCGGGGCTCAATCCCAGGACCCTGAGCTCATGACCTGAATTGAAGTCAGATGCCTAACTGACTGAGCCACCTTGGCGCCTCCATCCAAATACCTCTTAAAAACTAAATTAGTTTGCAGAACATTTGCATAAATTACATTGCTTTTAGGTCATGCTCTTTTAATTCTTTGTTTTTAAAAGCAAACAACTGGGGTGCCTGGGTGGCTCAGTTGGTTAAGCGACTGCCTTCGGCTCAGGTCATGATCCTGGAGTCCCTGGATCGAGTTCCGCATCGGGTTCCCTGCTCAGCAGGGACTCTGCTTCTCCCTCTGACCCTCCCGACCCTCCCCCCTCTCATGTGCTCTCTCTCTCAGTCTCTCTCTCTCAAATAAATAAATAAAATCTTAAAAATAAATAAATAAAAGCAAACAACGTATAAACTTACATTAAAAGTTATTCAAAATTATTCAAAAGTATAAACTTTAAAAAGATTAAAAAATAACCTTTTTAAAGATTTCCCCTCATTTTGAATTATAAAATCTGTAATAATTTCTGCCATCTCTTGTTCATTCTCTTGTCTTTTTGTCAATGGGATATAAGAAGCCTGTCTGGCTCGATCGGAATGTGTGACTCTTGCTCTCAGGGTTGTGAGTTCAAGCCCACAGTGGGTATATGGATTACTTAAAAAATAAAATCTAGGGGTGCCTGGGTGGCTCAGTTGGTTGAACGTCCTACTCTTGATTTTGGCTCAGGTCATGATCTCAGGATTATGATATCGAACCCCACATCAGGCTCTGCGCTCAGCATAGAGCCTGCTTGAGATTCTCTCTCTCCCTCTCCCTCTGCACCTCCCCCTGCTTTCTCTCTCTCTCAAATAAATACATAAAATCTTTAAAAATAAAATCTAAAAAAAAAAAAAAAGCAGGTTGGGCAGACTTACCTAGTTTTGCTGAAAACTTTGACCCGGGCTTCTAAATTTTTGAAGTCTCCACAGCTGAGATTTCTAAGTACTTCATTGTTTTCTCATACATTATAAAGTCCAGTCTACCAGGCTTTCTTGTAGTGTCCTGCTCCCTTGAGTTTCAGATGCATCCTCAAAATAGTAACATCTTGTCCCAGATTACCTATGGTGCAGATATTTCCCACATTTGTGAGTCAACATTTATGTATACCTTAAATCAATTTATAAGCATGTCCTTGGAGCTACCCTCTCTCTCAGTTCTCACAAGAAAAAACACCCCCTCAAACTACTTGGCCTTGATTTACCCAGGATTTTTCCTCCATTCACATGGGGGTGGGGGGAGGGCAAAACACTGAATTCAAACTGAATCTGCTCTTAGCTCAAGACTTTTTTAATGTAAAAACCAAAGCTTCTAGATCCTCATCTCAAAAGACCCCTTGAAAAAAAGGCAGCCAGGCTGACAGGAGCACGGCTGGGAGAATTCAGGAACACTGCCTCGGTGAGCCCCCAGTTTTGGAACTATTGCCTTAGCATCTTCACATAATCATAAGTGACTATATTTCAATTTATACAGGGAGACCCACTCATTGATATCACATTCTTCCTGAAGTGTAAACAACATTTTTACACTTTTCTTACCTAAGCAGCTATATTTATTAGAAATCCCTCACGTTCCTTGTAGAGACCTTTTAAACAGACCTAGTACCAGTTTAGCTAACGCAAATTTAGCTAGGGTTTGCATGAAAAAGCAGAATTCCACAGAAGGAAAAAAATACATATCTAGTAGAGCAAGATGAGTTTCAGGAATTTTAAAAAAATTATCCATAATAGATTTATACCCACTATAGTAACTTTTGTTACTATGAAAACTTCTTTTTCACCCATTTGGCCTGCTTTCCAGATATTTTTTATTATGAACTATTTGAGAGATATGGAAGAACACACAAGACAAAAATATAACTTGTGGTGCATGATAATAAAATGAGCACCCATGAAACCAGCAATCAACTGAAAAGCTGGATGTCAATAGCTCTGCAGGCTCCCGCTGGGCCCCTTCCCCATCTCATCCCATCCTCCAGCCTTCCTCCCTAGGTAACTACTACTTTGTTTTCATTCTCCTCTTATCTTTAGAATTCTATCAAATATATGTGTGCATTGGGATAAACTATCCCATTATGTTTGGTATCAAAGTTTATATAAGTAGTAACATTCTACAGCTTGATTTTTATATTGGTTTTATGTTTGAGGAATTCAACTATGTTACTGTATGTAGCCATAGTTGACTTTTTTCCTGTTGTGTAGTATTTAATTGTGTGACTATGCCACAATTTATTTATCCACTCTCCTGTCAATGAGCATTTCAATTATTCCCAGGTTTTTTTTCTTGTAACATATATCTATATATATCTTGTAGTAGACACGTGCACGTATTTCTCTATGGTATATATGTCAGCTTTGCCAGATAATGCCAAATAGTTTTCCGAAGTGTTTATACTAGTTTATACCCACACAATGTATAAGAATTCCTGGTTCTTTTCAAGCTCACCAACACTTGATATTGTCAAATTTTTAAACTTTAATTTTCCCTAAACCAGAAGATATAAAACAGTAACTGATGGGGCGCCTGGCTGGCTCAGTCCATACAGCATGTGGCTCTTGATCATGGGGTTATGAGTTTGAGTCCTACGCTGGGTGTAGAGATTGCTTAAATAAACTTTTTTTAAAAATCTTAAAAAATAAAATAAACAAATGGCTACTTGCTGTGGTTTATATTTGTATTTTTCTAATAATTAATGAAGCTGAAGATCTTTTTTATATGCAAGTTTTCTCTGGTATATTTTCTTTAATGATGTTTCTATCCAAGTCTTGTACCTAATTTTTTAAAAAATTGGGCCGTTTTCTTCCTATTATTATAAGACTTCCTAGATACTATATAGAAGTTTTCTTCAGATATATTTTGCAAATATTTACCCTCTATGGCTTCCCTTTTTATTTTCTTAACAATGTCTTCTGAAAAAGAATTTTAAATTTTGATGAATTCCAATTTATCATTCTTTTTCCTTTATGGTTCATACTTTTAGTGCTGTATCTAAGAAATTGTTACTTGACCTAAGGTCAAAAAGACTTTCTTCTGAAATTTTATAATTTCAGCACTTATATTTAGTTCTACTTTCTTGTTTAAAGGTTTTTATTTATTTGACAGAGAGACAGAGAGAGAGCACAAGTAGGCAGAGCGACAGGCAGAGGGAGAGGGAGAAGCAGGCTCTCCGCTGAGCAGGGAGCCTGATGCGGGGCTCGATCCCAGGACCCTGGGATCATGACCTGAGCTGAAGGCAGCTGCTTAACTGACTGAGCCACCCAGGTGCCCCAGTTCTATTTTCTATTTTAAGTTAATTTTTGGATGTGGTGTGAGATAAGAATTGAGATTATCCAATTTTGTATATAGATATTCCAGCACCGTTCTTTGAAAAGACCATCTTTTCTCCTTTGAATTACCCTGGTACCTTAGTTAAAAATCAGTTAATTATATACATGTGGGTTTATTTCTGAACTCTTTTTTTTCCCTTCTGAATTCTATTAGTAAATTCTATTAATCTATATTTCTGAAGATACTTGCAAGTGATATATCTGAGAAAGGGTTAATATCCAAAATATATAAAGAACTTATACAACTCAACACCAAAAAACCCAAATAATCCAATTTAAAAATGGGCAAAAGACCTGAATAGACATTTTTCCAAAGAAGACATACAAATGGCCAACAGATACATGAAAAGATGCTCAACATCACTACTCATCAGGGAAATGCAAATCAAAATCACAACAACATATCACCTTACACTTGTCAGAATGGTTAGTATAAAAAGACAAGAAATAACAGGTGTTAGCCAGGTGGGAGAGAAAAAAGAACCTTTGTACACTGTTGGTAGGAATGTAAACTGGTGTGGCCACTGTGGAAAACAGTATGAAGATTCCTCAAAAAGTTAAAATTAGAAATACCATATGATCCAATGATCCCAGTGCTGGGTATTTACCCAAAGAAAATGAAAACTCTTATTTTGAAAAGATATATGCACCCCTGTGTTTATTGCAGCATTATTTACAGTAGCCAAGATATGGAAGCCACCTAAGTATCCATCAAAAGATGAATGAATAAAGAAAATGTGGTTATATATATGAGTGGGGCTCGGGGAGGATGGGCAAAATGAGTGAAGGGGAGTGGGAGATATATGCTTCCAGTTATGGAATAAATAAGTCATGGGGATGAAAGACACAGCATAGGGAATACAGTCAAAAGTATCATAATAGTACTGTATGGTGACAGATGGTAGCTACACTTGTGATAAGCGTAACATAACCTATACAGTTGCTGAATCACTCTGTTGTACACCTGACACTAATGTAATATTGTGTGTCAACTATACATCAATTAAAAAATATATATCTGTTCTTACCCCAATATCACATGATCTTGATTACTGTCGCTTTATAGTGAGTCTTGAAATCAAATAATGTCAGTCCTCTGAATTTGTTCTTCTTCAAAGTTATTTTAACTATTCTAGAACTGCTTTGCACTTACATTTAAATTTGGAATCAAGTTGTTGATTTATAAAAACACAAAAAACACTTAGGAGACTTAACTCTTCACTCTTATGTTTTGTTCTGTTTTAATAAATAGATGTTCCTAATTTTAATATGGTCTAATTTATCAATCTTTTTTTATGGTCTGATTTTTTTTTTAAGATTTATTTATTCACCTTAGAGAGAGAGAGCACAAGTAGGAGGTGCAGAGGGAGAGGGAGAAAGAATCCCAAGCAGACTCCACACTGAGTGCAGAGCCTGATGTCAGGCTCCATCTCACGACCATGACATCATGATGATGAGATCACGACCTGAGCCAAAACCAAGAGTCGGACCCTCAACTGACTGTGCCACCCGGGTGCCCCTGCTTTTGTTTTTGATCTAATCCAAGAAAGCCTTTCTTATCCTGAGGTTAAAAATATTTTTTCCAATATTTTCTTCAAAGAGTTTGAAAGTTTTTACATTTAACTTTTATTGATTTTTTTGTGTACAATCTAAGGTATGAACCTAATTTTACTTTATTTTTTCCATATGGATAAAACATTATCCCAGCCCATTTATTAAATAGTCCATCCTTACTCCAGGGGCCTGTAGTAACCTCTGTCATATATCTAGTTTACAAATATGAGTCTGTTTATGCATTTTCTGATTTATTAACTGAGTAATTACTATAGTTTTGAAACAAATCTTGATATCTAGCAGGACAAGCACTTATGTCTTGTTTTGCTTCAAGATGTCTTGTCTATTTTTAGCTTTTACCCTTCCAAATAAATTTAAGAATCAGATTGCAAAATTCCATTAAAAACTGGAGTAGTTTATGTGGGTTCTATTTTTCTCCCCTCTTGAATCTGGGCTGGCCCATGACCTATTTTGCTTGATAGAATGTAGTAGAAGTGATACGTTGTAATTTCTAAGACTGATCTTTAAGAGATTTACATATTCTTTCTTTGCTGTGTGGAACATTCCCTCAGGCCTGAGTCATACTTAAAGGGAGCTCAAACAAGCTATGTGAAGAAAACTATATGTAGTGAGGCAGTGTAGAGTTCTAGTCTTCCAGCCAGGCCTAGCAAGGCATCAGACACATGAGAACACTAGCACTATCTGACATGCAACTTCATGAACCAATGTAGAGCAAAAGAATTATCCACCCAAGTTTTGGTCACACTCTTGACCCTCAGAATTGTGAACAAATAAAATGGTTATAATTTTAAGGCAGTATATTTTGTCAGTCCTCTGAATTTGTTCTTCAAAGTTATTTAAACCATTCTAGAACTGCTTTGCATTTACATTTAAATTTGGAATCAAGTTGTTGATTTATAAAAACACAAAAAACACTTAGGAGACTTATCTCTTCACAGCAGGTAAAGGACTGAAGAGCAGTAATGTGTCAAATATTTGACAGTCCTGTTATCTGTAGTATGTGAAAGATAGAAAATATACCTAATAAACTTGCCTTAACTTTACCTTCCATGTCTCTTCATTTCTTTATATTTTTTCATATGAATTTGACCTCCAATTTATATTCTACATAATTCATTCAGTCCTATCTTCCACTTAACCAATTCTCTCTTTAGCGGCTTCTAGTCTATTGATCCTAGCAATGAGTTTTTTATTTCCTTTGTGATATTTTTAATTTCTTCAAGATATATATATATGGCACCTGGATGGCATAGTCAGTTAAGCGTCTGCCTTCAGCTCAGGTCATGATCCCAGGGTCCTGGGATTGAGTCCTGCATCAGGCTCCCAGCTCAGCGGGAAGTCTGCTTCTCCCTCTCCCTCTGCCTCTCTCCCCTGCTTGTGTTCTCTCTCTCATGCTCTCTCTCAAATAAATAAATAAATAAAATATTTTTAAAAAATATATAGATCAATATAGGTATCTATATATATCTATCAATGCTTTAATCTGTCTGCATATTTTTTCCCTTGTTATCTACATTTTAAACTTCATCTTTCATTTATTTAAACAGATATTGTTATTTAAAAAATTTTTAGACAGTAATTCTAATATCTGAAATCTTTCTTAGTCTGGTTCTATTGATTTTATTCTTTTCCGGTTGACCCTTGCTCATGGTGGCTTTTTCTTTGTGTGGGATTTTTTTTTTTTTTTTTTTTTTTGGTCTTTTTAGGTTGTAAGCTCACATTTGTTGCAACTATATCTGTAGGAATATTTTGAGGTATGGGTTAAGGGTTCTTGTGGTAGGTAGAATAATGATCTCCCAAAGATGCTGATGTCCTAATGCCTGAAACCTATGAATATATTGTCCTACATGTAAAAAGGGACTTCGCCGACATGATTAAGTTTAAGGACCTTGAGATGAAAAAATTATTTTGGATTGTCCAGTGGACTCAATATCATCACCTGAGTCCTTAAACCTGGAGAATTTTTCCCAGCTGTAGTGAGAGGAGCTATGACTATAGAAGAGTCAGAGAGATGGAAGATTGCTGGCTTTGAAAATAGAGGAAGGGGGCTATGAACCACAGAATATGGTTAGCCCCTAGAAGCTGGAAAAGGCAAGGAATTGGATTCTTCCTTAGAATCTCCAGACAGGAATGCTGATACTTTAATCTTAGCCCAGTGAGGCCCATGTTGGACTTCTGACCTACACTGTAAAATAATAAATCTGTGTTGTTTTAAGCCACTGTATTTTTGGTAATTTGTTATAGCAGCCATAGAAAACTAATCCACATTTTTCCCCAAGGAGGATTTCTTCAATTTCTTGCTTATGCTCAGAGGCATTCCAGACCTGGGTCCATCTTAAATAATGATTTGAGAAGAGGAGAGGTTTGTAGTTTTTAGGATCTTCAGAATAAATGTAAATTCAGCCAAAATCATGTGAGAGCTGGTCAATCACTAAACTTCTCATGGGAGACTTTTTTTTAACCTTCTCTCCAAACCCAAGCCAAAACAATGTTCCTGATTCTCTACCTTTGTGGAGAAGGTTTCCCCCACCCAGCTTCCTTCGATAGCCTTTCCAGTGTCCCAGATTTACTTAGAGTGGTCTCTGCTGTCTCCCTGCCCTGGGTGGGCCTGAGGCTGCATTCCCAGGTCCCTCTGTGCAGTGACATTGCTGCCCGTGGCTCATGTGCGCCTCCGGATATCGGAAGGCTTCAGCATTCACTTCCCTCAGTGATTTCATCTTTCCTTTCCCTAGTCTTATGCTCCCTGCCGGGCCTTCAGCTCCCATTTATTACTGACTTCATCAGTTTACTCTTTCCTTCTTGCAGCTCATCTAATCACGCAAAAGAGACTGAGAGAGTGGGTGCATTTGTATTTTGTTGAGTAATTCTAGATGGTATCCAGCAGAAGAATTTCAGGGTCTCTAGTCTTCCATGTTGCCAAAGTGGTCACATTTAACTTCTGAATCTGTCCGTTTCTCTCCATCTCTACGGCCTCAGTTCAGGCTGCATTCTCGAATTGCACACCTTCCTGCAAAGCTTCTCTTATTTAGTCTTCCCACTCTGATCCATCCTCTTCCCGCCATGAGACTTGTCTTCTTAACGCAATATCTGTGAACAGTAATGTCCTAACTCCCATGTATGGTGTGCCATAAAGAGAGTTTTTCCCTGTTTCTCCAGTCTCGTATCCCATCACTTCCCTATTCCCACCCTATACTTCAAATACACCAAGCTGTTGGCAGTTTCCTCAACAGGCTATGCTCGTTCACAAATCTCTCTTTTCTGTACTAATTCCTTTGCTCAGATTCTCTTCTTTGGCTTCTTTTTTCCAATCCCATCTCTACCTGTTGTTAACCTTGAAAACTCCTTAACTTCAACACCTAGTTCAACCTTCTCCTTGATGGACCCTTCTTTAGCTTTTCCCTCCCCTGAGCACAATTTGCTCAGCCTTGATTGGCTGCTATGTTGCAGGCCCTGTGCTGGCCCAGGGCTTACAAAATAAATAAGACCAAGTTTCATCCTCAAGGGACTCATATTCCGTAGAAGGACCCACCAAGTTGTGGGGTTAATCATGCCATCTTTCTCTTACCATCATAAACTAGTTGGTATTATTATGGCACTTTACACTGGATGGTGAGTTAACTTTGTACGCATTAAGTATCTGGGTTGTTTACATTTCCATTCCAAATTACCAAATTTTATTCTCGTTTTATACAAAGAGAGGGGAATAACTTGTTTAAATATCTGCCTCCCTCACTAGGCCGTGGGCTCTTTTAGAAAATAAATCCTGTATGACTTATCTTTGTGTACACCGTACGCACTTAATAAGTAAACGGACAAATGAATTAGTTCCCACCTGTTCTGACATTCTGTCATTCGAATGTCACTTCTGCAGAAGCTCACACAGAATGAACTGTTGCCTCCTCTCTATTCTGGTTTTACTTCCTATAGACTTCCATTTTAACCTTTAACGTTTGATCATATATTTATATTGTTGCTCTCCATGGAGATACTTTTTTAAAACTCTGTATCCCCTGTGTCTCTGGCTGGCATAAAGAACGTGATTGATGAAGGGGGAACTGAAGTTTTTTATTCCAGCTCAAAAATGCAAGTCCACCAAAGCTAGTCTTAGAAATGCCGATTGCTGAAATCACTCAATGTTAAAGTAATTTAAATTTTATTTATTTGTTTTTTTTAAAGATTTTGTTTGACAGAGAGAGAGACACAGCGAGAGAGGGAACACAAGTGGGGGGGTGGGGGGGGAGAGGGAGAAGCAGGCTTCCCGCGGAGCAGGGAGCCCGATGCGGGGCTCGATTCCAGGACCCTGGGATCATGACCTGAGCCGAAGGCAGACGCTTAAGGACTGAGCCACCCAGGCGCCCCTAAAGTAATTTAAATTTTAAAACTTAAAGCTTAAATAGTTAAAAGATAAAACTTTCTAGTTTAAAAGGGGGTATATTTGGCCAGTTAATGAATTAACTAGTTAAAAGTAAAAGGGAACTTTTCAAGTTTTAACTTTTTAACTAGCTAACTGAAATAAGTATCATCTAAGTTTCAACCATCTAAAGGATCTCTGGAACAAGGAATGCCTTTAAGCCAAATCAAGACATTAGGACTCAGAATGCCTTTAAGTTTCTCCGCAGTAGGTGGCGCTCACTTCATAGTGTTGACTTGTCTTTAAGCTTGCTGGTTTTCCAAAAGACTCTGACTTGGGGATGGAAAAGCGTGGTCCCCTGCATTCATTATGTATGCTGAGGGCAGAATATGTAATTGCTATGAGGATTAAAAAATAAGTATTGTTAATATTTTATCCAGCTTCTGTTGATTAGTACTTGGAACCCTTTAGCAAGTTTCTTTGTCTGAGTGGCTTAATCAATAATCTGCTTAGAAGAGGGGAAGGTAAGAATGGTAATTCACTAGGATATGAAGTTGTTTATTTATTTTTAAAATTACTTATTTATTTAAGTAATCTCTACACCCAATGTGGGGCTCGAACTCACAACCCCAAGATCAGGAGTCACATGCTCTTCAGGCTGAGCCAGCCAGGTGCCCAAGGACATGAAGTCATTTAATGGAGCATTTGAAAGTTAGGAATTAGGCAGAGTTGCAGTTCTATAAAATGGAGATATTAATACTACTTCGCTCTATTTTTTTTTAAGCTTTTATTTATTTATTTGACAGAGAGAGACAGCGAGAGAGGGAACACAAGCAGGGGGAGTGGGAAGAGGGAGAAGCAGGCTTCCCACCCAGCAGGAAGCCCGATGTGGGGGACTCAATCCCAGGACCCCAGGATCATGACCTGAGCCGAAGGCAGATGCTTAACGACTGAGCCACCCAGGCGCCCCACTTCACTCTATTTTTATTTATTTATTTATTTATTTACTTATTTATTTATTTTAAAGATTTTATTTATTTATTTGACAGAGAGAGAGAGAGATAGCGAGAGCAGGAACATAAGCAGGGGGAGTGGAAGAAGGAGAAGCAGGCCTCCCGCTGAGCAGGGAGCCCGATGTGGGGCTCGATCCCAGGACCCCGGGATCATGACCTGAGCCGAAGACAGACGCTTAACGACTGAGCCACCCAGGCGCCCCTACTTCACTCTATTTTTAAAGCTAATGTTTGGAGCCCCTGGGTGGCTCAGTCAGTTAAGCGTCTGCCTTTGGCTCAGGTCATGATCCCAGGGTCATGGGATCAGGCTCCCTGCTCCTCGGAGAGCCTGCTTCTCCCTCTCCCTCTGCCTGCCAATCCCCCTGCTTCTGCTCGCTCTGTCAAATAAATAAATAAAATCTTAAAAAAAAAAAAAAAGCTAATGTTTGTTGAGTGCTTACTATGTACCAGGCACTAGATTTAACCCTTCACGTGGATTATGTATTTAATCACCACAATCCTATGAGGTAGGAGCTTATCAGTTAAAAACTGATCCTTCCTGGGGGCGCCTGGGTGGCTCAGTCAGTTAAGTGGCTGCCTTCGGCTCAGGTCATGATCCTGGGGTCCTGGGATCGAGTTCAGCAGAGAGCCTGCTTCTCCCTCTCCCTCTGCCTGCCACTCTGCCTACTTGTGCTCTCTCTTTCTCTGTCAAATAAATAAATAAAATCTTTTTAAAAACAACAAAAAGGGGCACCTGGGTGGCTCAGTTGGTTAAGCGACTGCCTTCGGCTCAGGTCATGATCCTGGAGGCCCGGGATCAAGTCCCGCATCGGGCTCCATGCTCAGCGGGGAGCCTGCTTCTCCCTCTGACCCTCCCCCCTCTCGTGTACTCTCTCTCTCTCTCTCTCTCATTCTCGCTCTCTCAAATAAATAAATAAATACATCTTTTAAAAAAAATAAAAAAAACAAACAAAAAAAACTAATCCTTCCTCAAAACCCTACATCCCCCTTTAGATGTGGCCCTTGCCTAGCCTTCCCAAACTCCTTGTTACTACTTACTGTCCCTGTGTCCTCTCACAGTTCTACTCCCTTCAATGTGGCTTCCACCCACTTTGCTCCATCAAAACCATTTTCTCTAAGATAATTAGCAGCCTCCATGTTTTCTTCCTATGCTGAACCTCCTTATACACTCTTCCCTTGAGTCTGATGGGCCCATGACACTTGGATCTTCAGCAAGTGTGGACAGGTGGGTTATGAATGCAGCTATGTTGGGGCTCCCAGGTGGCTCAGTCAGCTAAGCGTCTGCCTTGGGCTCAGGTCATGATCCCGGGGTACTTGGATCGAGCCCCTGGTTGGGCTCCCTGCCACAGTGGGCCTCCTCCAGCAGCCTGCTCCATGGAGAATCTGCTTCTCTCTCTCCTTCTCCCTCTCCCCTTCCCTGTGCACCCCTGTGCGCCCCTGTGAGCGCACGCACTCTCTCTCAAGTAAATAAATAAAATCTTAAAAAAAAAAAAAAATGAATGCAGCTATGTTATAGAAGGAAAGGGAGAGTCAAAGCAATCCTTAGTTCCTTTTCTTCCAGTCCTTCCTTGCTCATCAGTAAGGTGAGGGCAAAGAGTGTTGTTAGAATGTGTGTGTATGGAGAAATAAAATAAAGCCAGTTAAGCTAGTTTTGTACAGCGTTTCCACTATTTTGGTAAGAACAAAATACATATTCATGTATGAGCTATGAAATATGAATTGGGTAATTTCAGTGATTCCACACAGGAGTTAAAAGTTCTTAAATTTGCATTTAAAACTGCCGTTGCACAATATAAGATGAATGGCAAAATTCATGCTAATAATTTAAAATTTTAATATCTTTACTTAGAATGACATTAAATAGCAAATTAAAAGCACCATGGCAAGCTGAGAGAGGGACCTTGGAATAAAAAGCATTACACGTTTAGTACCTTTAACAGCTCATTATTCTTACTTTTTGAACAAGGGGCCTTGCATTTTTATTTTGCACCAGCCCTGCAAATTACCTAGCTGGCCCTGTTCACAGCCCTGACTCAGGAGTGCTAAAATGTAGCTCTGATTTCTACAACTCAGTGTGATTTCTGACTCTGAACCCCTATTCTGCCTGATGCAAAAACTTGATTGCTCCCATTCAGAGAAATTTAGTTTGATTCACTAATTTCTTTGTCACCCTAGGTTCAGAATTCAGTTTTGGGTTCCATCCAACCCAGAACAGCATCCCTTGTCCCCCTAGGTTGGCACATAAGCATAGAGGGAAGGGGTTTCTGGCTTGTTGCCGTCCTTGGCCAGCACCTGCTGCTGCTGTCAGTCCTTAGTCTCCCCTTTCTTGATCGGCCTCTGCACTCACTGCATTTGAGAACCACATGCATGAGATGATGACAACTTAATTGGGGCTCTTTTCTAAGTTCTTGATTTATTTCACTCATTTAGTATGCACAATAATCCTATTAGGTCGGAACTATTATATCCATTTTACAGGTGAGAAACCAAGGCAAAGAGAGCTTAGGCAAATTGTCCAAGGTCACACAGCTAGGGAGTAGCAAACACACGGGCTCTAGAACCTATTGTCTTAGTTACACACTGGACTCCCTCTTTCAACCTCGTGCTCCCCAGAGGCCCTACTTGGTCATGCTAAATGTTTTTTGTTTTTGTTTTTCACTAATATAGTGTTAAATGGGATTTAAAATTTTTTTAATTTAATTTTTGACATTTATAAGAGATCAGCCTATCATTTTATTTTCTGATTTGTTTGAGTATCAAAGTTATCCTAGTCTTATAAAACGAGTTGGGTAGCTTTCCCTCTTCTTCTAGTCTGTGAAAAAATTTATAAGGGCTTTTTTTTTTCCCCCTACCAAGTTTTAGAAGAGCTTGTCAGTTAAGCTGTCTGAGCTGCTGGCTTTTTGAGTGTG
Source organism: Halichoerus grypus (assembly GCF_964656455.1). Classification (NCBI taxonomy): domain Eukaryota; kingdom Metazoa; phylum Chordata; class Mammalia; order Carnivora; family Phocidae; genus Halichoerus; species Halichoerus grypus. Next base: position 137,801,133 of record NC_135716.1, read on the forward strand.
GAGAGACTTATTTAACCAGCAACCAGCAGCAGACATCGTGCGCTAGATTTGAGGCTCATGCAGGGAGCACTGACTGGCATCTGGCCCCTCCTGTCAAAGGTGCAGAGTACAGGTGACAGAGGTGATGGCGGTGAAGTTTCTTCAAGAACCATCCCCTGGTGTGGTTAGGCATGTGTCCTGGTTGTATGGGCCCTGAACACTTCTTTGCTGGCAATGTGGTCTACAAGCCTGGCTCCTGGCCCTCCTGCAGAATCAAAGCGCTACCTAATATCTTATTAGTTCTTTTCTGCTCAAATTAATGTGGGTAGATTCTGTTGTCTGTAACTAAGAATAAACTTTAAGACATAATACGTGGTTGCTTTTTGTGTATTTATACTCTATTTAGTACTAGTTTTTACTCCACTTGAGCACTCGTGTCTGATAGGAGTACAGTAAAATATAACATGCACAATATTGAAGGAGAAGAAATCTGCAGGATTGACAAGACCCAACCTTAAGACATACTCTAAAGCTACAGTAATGTCAATGCAGTATTGAACAAAAAACAAAAACCAACCAAAACCAGATCAATGGAACAGAATTGAGAGCACAGAAATAGACCCAAATAAATAGTCAACTAATATTTGACAAAAGAGCAAAGGCAAAAAGTGGAGCAAAGATAGACTTTCTTTTTTTAAAGATTTTATTTATTTGACAGAGAGAGAGAGAGAACAAGCAGGGAGAGCGGCAGGCAGAGGGAGAAGCAGGTTCCCTACTGAGCAGAGAGCCAGACATGGGGCTCGATCCCAGCACCCTGGGATCATGACCTGAGCTGAAGGCAGACGCTTAACCGACCAAGCCACCCAGGTGCTCCAAGGTAGGCTTTTTAAAAAATATGTATTTATTTAAGTAATTTCTACACTCAATGTGGGGCTCGAACTCACAACCCCAAGATCAAGAGTCTCATGCTCCTCTGAGCGAGCCAGGCACCCCGCAAATATAGACTTTTCAACAAACGGTAAACAACTGGACATCCACATGCAAAAAAAAAAAAAAAAAAAGGAATCTAGACTCAGAACTTCCTTACACTCAAGTCACAAGACTTAAAATGGACCAGAGACCTAAATGTAAAACATAAAATTATAAAACTCCCAGAAGATAACATAGGAGAAAATTTAGATGACCTCAGGTTTGGTGATGACTTTTTCAGTGGAATGTCAAAGACACAATCCATGAAAGAAACAACTGATAATCCGGACTTCATTAAAATTAGAATTTTTTTCTCTGCAAAAGAATGAAAAGATAGCCATAGGTGAGGAGAAAATCTTTGCAAAAAACATATCTGATAAAGGACTGTTACCCAAAATATACAAAGAACTTTTAAAACTCAACAATAAAAACACAAACAACTTGATTAAAAAAAAATGAGCCAAAGACCTCAACAGACACCTCACCAAAGAAGATATACAAATGACATCAACATAAGAAAAGACGCTCCACATCATATGTCATTAAAGAAATGCAAATTAAAACAACAGTGGGATATCTCTGCATACCTGTTACAACAGCCCAAGTCCAGAACAGTGGGAACACCAAAATGCTGGTGAGGATGTGGAGTAAGAGGAACTCACATTCATTGCTGGTAGGAATGCACAATGGTATATTCCCTTTAGAAGACAGTTTGGTGGTTTTTTACAAACATACTCCTACCATACAACCCAGTGGCCATGCTCCTTAGTATTTACCCAAAGGAGCTGAAAATTTATGTCCACCCCAAAACCTGCACACAATTGCCAAAACTTGGAAGCAACCAAAGATGTCCTTCAGTAGGTGAATGAACAAACTGTGGCACATCCAGTCAGTGGAAAATTATTCATCATTAAAGAGAAAGGAGCTACCGTGCCATGAAAAGACATCAAGCAAACTTGAGGGTGTGTTACAAAGTCAAAGAAACCAATCTGAAAATCCTACATACTGCACGATTCTAACTATATTCCGGAAAAAACAAAACTATGGAAACAGTAAAAAGATCACTGGTTGCCAGAGGTTAGAGAGGAACGAAAGACGAACAGGTGGAGCACAGAGGATTTTTAGGGCAATGAAACTACCCTGCATGATACCATAACGGTGGATACATGTCATTATACATTAGTCCAAACCCACAGAATGTACAACACCAAAAATGAACCCTAACGTACACGATGGACTCCGGGTGATAATGATCTGTCAGTGTAGGTTCACTGGTTGGAGAAAATGCAAAAAATGCACCAGTTTGGCAGGGGATGTTGACAATGGGGCAGGCTGTGCCTGTGTAGGGCAGAGGGTATATGGGGAAACTGTAGAGCTGCCATTCAGTTTTTCTGTGAACTTAAAACTGCCCTGAAAAATGAAGTCTATTTCAATATATATACGTATTTATATAACACTATGTTATAAAGTGCATTTAAGGCCACAATTTGGGGAGAGGAGGATTGTTCCTTTTATTATTTAGGAACTGCCCTTCTTTCTCACTACTTATTACTTTCAGCCTCAAATTCTATTTTATTTAATGACATTTTGCTACACTGGCTTATTTTTTATTACTGTTTATATTGGAATTAGCTTCACCTGCAAAGAACTGAGACCCAAAATAGCAGTCACCTAAGTGAGGGAGGCGATTTTCCTCTCCTCAGTGGAAGTCCTGAGATAGGACAGCCCGGAGCTGACACGGTGGCCCTGGTGCACGCGTCCTTGGGGACCTGGGTGTTCGAGCCTCGCTACTCCGCGGTCCACAGGGCGCGGCTCTCAGGCTCACGGTCCCCCCAACCCCGCACGAGAAGCCTGCTCAGCATAATTTAAGCAGAAGCACTCATGCTGGTCGTGAGATCATCCCACTGAGAGGTCTGACCTCGCTGTGTTCAAGATCGCGTCTGGACCCTTCATCACCTCAGTTGTGCAGGGTAGCTCTCTAATATTTCCCCCCACAACCGCTCAACTGCACTCCTTCCGTCCATCCCTGACGTGGTCAGTCAGTTCTGCCCCCTGTGCTCTCCCCAAACTCACAACTGTGCCATCTTCTCTTGAGCCCAACCCTCCCTTCCCCCACCCCCGCCCCAACTGCCGTCCCATTTCTTTACTCATTCTTTCATCCAAATCCTTCAAAAAGTAGTCATTTTGCACTGTCCCCAATTCCCTCACCTCCCATTCTCCTCCAAACCCACTCCATTCAGGCTTTGTCCCACGTCACCCCTGAAACCTCTGAAATCCACTTTGTTAAATCCGGGGTGGATTCCCGGTCTCATCTGCTGGTAGATCCGCCTCTGGGGCCAAAAGCAGAGGAGCGTCCCCCATGGGGCCAGCACGGGAAAGCCCGCCTGACCTTCCCACACACATCAGTGCTCAGCCGCCAGGCCCATTTAGTTCTACTGACATCAGGTCTTACCAGTTAATTCTTGAAGGCTGCACGGTGGGGCCTGTGTTTCTGACTGCCCACAGGGCTGCATGTACGGACACCGTCACTGGTGAACTCACCTGCCGTTCTCTCTGCAGAAAATATGCACACTGACCCGGTGACCTCAGCCGCGAGCACTCCAGGGAAGCCCAGCCTTTCAGAGGCTCCCGCTCCACCCAGGTGATGGAGTCAAGGCTACGCTGGGGGCAGAGGCGGGGGGGGGGGGGGGGGGGGGGGGGGGGGGGATGCGAAGGAAAGACGAATTATTCTCACCAGTCTGGCTCACAGCACAAAATTTAAGAGGGCTTGACACTTACAGATCCTGTGCATTTGGAATTTGCAATAATCTGAGCATGAGAGCTGTGAGCTTCTCTTTTCAGGCTCTGCTAAAAAGCATTAATCAAGTAAAATGAGAATTGCCCAGCTGGGACCACTTAAAACCCATTCTTTATCTCAGTCCCCACCCAGACTCTGGGTCACCCCTGGCTTCAGGTCTGAGGACTATAAGGAGCTTTTACCAAAACTCTAGTTGCTTAAGAATACAGTTCTGAGGGGCGCCTGCGTGGCTCAGTAGGTTAAGTGTCTGCCTTCGGCTCAGGTCATGATCCCAGGGTCCTGGGATCGAGCCCCATGTCGGGCTTCCTGCTCCGCGGGAAGCCTGCTTCTCCCTCTGCCTGCCGCTCACCCTGCTTGTTCTCGTTCTCTCTCTCTTTCTCTGTCAAATAAATAAATAAAATCTTGAAAAAAAAAATACAGTTCTGAGTCCTGAGCCTGACTTTCATGACCCTTCGTTGGTTGAGAGCCAGCTCTGTGCTAGGCTGTTTCAGGGGCTGGGATACAAATGTAAATGAGACATGCTTTCCTGTCCTCTCCTCCCCAAAACACAGCCTCAAGGATATTCAAATAAGCTGACACATGCAGTGATAGATACAGGCCTGGAATATGTTATTTGCCAGAGAGAAGGGCCTATGTGTGGACCTTGAAGCCTCCTCTCCTACCACAAAAAGGCATACCTCTGACGTGGCCGGTTTGGTTTCTCCGGAGGTCATTCTCCTTGGCTTGCGGATGGTGGCCTGCTTGCGGATGGTGGCCTTCTTGCGTGGCCTCACATGGTCTTTCTTGTATGCATGCATCTGGCATCTTACCTCTTTGTCTGTGTTCTACTAATCTCTTCTTATAAGGACACCAGTCAGCTTGGGTTAGAGCCTCCCCTAATGACCTCATTTTACCTTAATTACCCTATAGTCACATTCTGAGGTACTGAGGCTTAGGACTTTGACATATGCATTTTGGGCGGAGGGAGACATAATTCAGCCATAACGGTGCTCAAAAGAGATTTTTAAAATTGTGTATTTATTCTTTTAAAGAGATTTTTTAAATGAATGAATAAAGCATTAGATATTAACAGAGGAACTAGACATACCCTAAATAAATTTATACTAATAGACTTTTAAAAAATTCTCCCGGGCGCTTGGGTGGCTCAGTTGGTTAACCATCTGCCCTCGGCTCAGGTCATGATCCCAAGGTCCTGGGATGAGTCCCACATCAGACTCCCTGCTCCCTGGAGAATCTGCTTCTCCCTATTCCCCCCCACCTCCCACCCCAGGTCACAAAAATAAATTTAAAAAATCTTTAAAAAACATTAAAAAATAAAAAATAAAAAAATTCTCCCAATATTATCTGCCAGGAGGCACAAGGGTATAGCAATGAGGAGAAAAACACACAAACCCACATGATGTAAGGTTAATGACATAATCACTTACCATCTGTATTTGTGGAAATCTTTAGGACTTACAATGACATTGTTTGGATTCATCTTCACTGAAGCACAATCCACCTTACATTAATTCTCTCTATGGGTTTGATAATAAACCATGGGGAGCCCCCATATCAGTCACTGGACATATTTCAGAGGCTTTATGTTTTCCTATGGGATATAAATGTTGCCTTGTAAGTATAGGATCCCATGGTTCCCTGTGTACTCATTTAATTTTTGGAATTGGTCAATCAACTTAGACTCATCTAAATTCAAAATCAGATTTCATACTGTCATCTAGGGTGGACCCAAAGGTGGTGGGAGGGTCATTTTTTTTAAACAATATCTTCTTCAGGGGCTGGTCTTCATGTATCAGCTCTTAGCATTCCAGTTTTACAAAATAAATTTCTACTGTCCTTTCAAAGTTCACTTTATAGTTACATAGCTTCCCTATAAAACATTCTGACTCTATGTTCTATCACAGTTCATATAGGTAGACTTATACACACTACTCATTGACTCAATACAAGTCTTTCTTAGGACTCTTCTGTAGCATGTGGAATGGACTGAGGTGACCTGTGAGCCGACCCTTTGTTCATTCCAAAAGCAACACTCTCCAGAAGGCTATGGGGTTCCAGTCATTACACTCTTGTTCTACTTTAGACCCTGCTGAAAAGTAGTGTCATTGTGAGGGTGGGGGAGAGGGGTAGTGAATACAGCAATCACATAGGCACATGATTTCATAAGGATTCTATCATAAAACAAGGTATATAGTTTCCACCAAAACCTTTTCAAACTCCTGAGATTAATCCCATCTGGCACTGTGAACAGTTTTCCACAGTCCATAGGTGAGCTTGGGCAGGAACAACTGGAGTAGCCATCCTTCATCCATGAGTCGGCTATTAAGACCCATGAGGTTACAGTGCTCTAAGAATAAACTTACCACCCACCCTATGTGTGCCACCAGAATGGTACTCCAAAGTGGGCTTTTGGCTAAGAAATCTTAGCATCATAAGGGGCCTTCAGCTGGAGCTTCCAGTTTCCAGTTCTGTTCAATTTTCACCAGGAAAAATACCAGGACATCCATAAATGAGATATATACCCTTTTAAAGAAAGCAAATTCCATGGTTGTAAGTGGTAAATAATATGGTTGAACAAGGGTTGACAAACCATGACCTGCGGGCCAAATTTGCCGGCTGCCTGTTTTTATAAAGTTTTTTTTGGAACACAACTATATTCATTTATCCATGAATTGTCTATTGCTTCTTTTGCACTACAAACGCTAAACTGAGCAGTTATGACAGAGACCAACTGTCCCACAAAGCTTAAAATACTTACTATCTTGACCTTGACAGACAAAGTTTGCTGATCTCGTGGTTTGATCACACCTTGATCTCTTTCTTCTAACAAGTAATGGATTCAAGCTACCCAATGTTTTACCCCAGGGCTCCCAACTTTGCATTTGACAGCTGATTATGTGCAATTATTCTCAGTCAATTTTTACTATAATATTTTTTAAAGTGGCGGTATAGTTGATTATTAGGGTCCTCAGGGCACACTCACAGAATACACAACTTATAATGGAAGGAATCCATTCATTAGCACGAAGAGGTTGTTCCAGGCAACTGCTAAGAATACAATGAGTCTCAGAAAAATAAAATAGGATGAAAATAGAAAGGGAGGCAAACCATAAGAGATGCTGAACTCTAGGAAACAAACTGAGGGTTGCTGGAGGGGAGGGGGTTGGGAGGAAGGGGATAATCGGGTGATGGGCATTAAGGAGGGCACCTTGATGTAATGAGCGCCGGCTGTTATAGGCAACTGATGAATCACTAAATTCTACCCCTGAAACTAATAATACAGTATATGTTAACTAAATTGAATTTAAATAAGGAATTTTTAAAAAGATAAAAAAAAAAAAATACAGTGAGTCTCACCAAGTTGGTCCTAGAAGCAAGTACAGCTCATCCCTCATCTTATGGCCAGATGAAATTCATATACAAATTTTTCCCTTTGTCTCTGGTTTTTATAGATCTAGACAATTACTAATAGGTAACCCTAGGGTACCTGGTTTTTACCTCCACTTCCTAGGCCATGACTATTGAAGGGTCCTGAAAGGAGACTGGTTTTGTAGGAATTATTTTTCTAATCATGAACACAATAGAAAACAATCCACTTTTCCATCTGACTCAAATATTAATTATCAAATAAAATATATTAAAAAGTATATTATGAGGACACCAGTAATCAAAACCAACTTTCTCTAGAACAGTATTTCCTCAATCTTTTTTTTTTTTGCTATTGCCCTTCTAAAGAATCTTTTTTGGTAAATTTTTCAAATCGCTCTTCTCTCCATAAAATTTTATCATAAATGTACTATGTATCGGTTTATGTACTGTGCCTTTTGGAGAACCATGAACCATTATAACATCTAAGATTTTGTCACCCCCATTTGAGAACACATGTTCTATCACAATTATCCAACATGACATCATCATTTTTAATCCATAGTCCCATTTTTTTTTTAAAGATTTTATTTATTTGACAGAGAGACAGAGAGAGAGCACAAGTAGGCAAAGCGGCAGGCAGAGAGAGAGGGAGAAGCAGGCTCTTGCTGAGCAGGGAGCCTGATGCGGGGCTCGATCCCAGGACCCTGGGATCATGACCTGAGCCAAAGGCAGCCACTTAACCGACTGAGCCACCCAGGCGTCCCCATAGTCCCATTTTTTAATCTGGCCTCAGGAATGCAGTTGATACTGTGGCTCCCTTCTTGGGCCAAAGTGCTCACTATACTTGCCCCTTTTGGGTGATTGGCCAGGGACTGGTGTGGGCTGGAACCCCCTTGTATATAATAGGGGCCAGGGCTACTGTCAGGGCACCATTAACAGCTTCTTATCAGGTCTTTGTTCACTTAACTCCACCTTGAGATCTTGCCAATCATCTTTGTTTACCAGATCTACTTGACTCACTATCAGTTAAAAAATACTGGGGGTTGATCAGGGGTTGGCATTAAATACAATATGATTGAGAATGTTTCCTGTATGAAATTGAGGCTATAAATTCTTGTCAGGAAAAAATCAGAACCAGCACATACCCCAAGGCAATTTCCTTGAGGGCACCTCTTGGTCAGTCTAGGATTCCTAACCCCAAAGTAGAGCTAATCCAGCATAAGAGCTCTTGTGGTAAGCCTAGAAAGGAATCAGTCCACAGGTGACTCAGGGGACAGAGAGATTCAGGAGCGATGTTACGAAGAAAACATAAAGCACATAAATTGCCTCATTTGTTTAACCATCTTGAGAAGAGATTTATACTTCAGTCCCAAAGTTTGTATATGACATATTGATGGTTATCTAAAAAACTCAGAAAACAAAACCAAGGCAATTACTGGGGTGCCTGTGTGGCTCACTCGGTTAAGCATCTACTTTCGGTTCAGGTCATGATCCCAGAGTCCTGGGACCGAGCCCCATGTTGGCCTCCCTGCTCAGCAGGGAGCCTGCTTCTCCCTCTGCTCCCCACTCGTGCTCTCTCTCGCTTTCTCTGTCACTATCTCTGTCTCTCAAATAAATAAATAGTAAAAAATAAAAAAATCTTTAAAAAAACAAGGCAATTACTAACTTGACAGAAAACAAAAAGCTGTACAAAAAAGTAATCATAACACACTGCATTGTTCAACTTGGAACAATATATAGTTCTAATAATGTTAACATTGAGTATTAATGTTAGGCTGGAATATATTTTTATTTTTAGTATTTCCATATTCTAATCTCTTCCTCCAGGAATACTTGAATATATAATTTAGCACTTGTTGATGTTTCTTATATAGAAATTATGTAGACTGGCCATTTATTCCTACCACCACTCTATGAGTCACCATGATCATTTAACTAATGCCACAACTGGTGAGGGAGAAGCCTGGGCATTTCTCTCCAAAAGGGGACCCTTCCTCATACCAGAAACACATCTACTCCAGAGCTGGGTATCAGCCCATAAAGAGAGATATGCCTATCACTGAGACACACTATGGTGTCCCTGATAGTAACAAAAGTCCAGATGTGAATGAACAGACCTGGAACTTCCAGATTTGAGAGTGAGATCTCCCATAGTAAAATGGTTATCACTGAACAGGGGTTGGGGTGCTGCTGTCTCATCAGGATTTTTTTTTACTTGGGCTTTAGGAGCTTGAAAGAATAATTTTTCTTTTTTTTTTTTAAAGATTTTATTTATTAATTTGACAGAGAGAGACATGGGATCATGACCTGAGCCGAAGGCAACGCTTAACCGACTGAGCCACCCAGGCGCCCCTTGAAATAATCATTTCAATATTCTCTTACCACAATGTAGTAGTTTCTGACGTTGCTGCTATAACAATTTACTAAAAAAGTAGTGGCTTAAAACAATTCAAATTGATTATCTTACAGTTCTGGAGGTCAAAAGTCTGATATCACTTTCACAAGGCTAAAGTCAAGGTGTCATCAGGGCTTCATTCCTTCTGGAGGCTGCAGGTGAGAATCCTTGTCTTTTCCAGCTTCTAGAGGCTACCCAGGTTTCTTGGTTTATGGCCCCCATTCATCTTCAAAGCCAGCAATTGTATCACTTTGATCCCTGCTTCCATTGTCACATTTCCTTCTCTGATTCTGACATTCCTGCCTTCCTCTTATAAGGACCCATGTGATCACAGTGGATCCACTCACCTGGATAATCCAGGATAATCTCCCCAACTCGAGATCCTTAATTTAATCACATCTGCAAACTGCCTTTTGTTATGTGAGGTAACACATTCACAGGTCTAGTGGATTAAAACATGGACATCTGCCTGCCACACTAGAGGCTCCAGGTAGATCTGGTGGTGGGAGTTGAAGAGGGTGAATGGAGGAGCTGCGACCACTACTCTCTGACCCCAGGTCTAGAAAAAATACTCAGGTCACCTTGGCCCAGGGTTGCCTTCATAGTCTGTCCTCCCAAATAGCTCCAACCCAGGTATTTGGATGCCATTATGACCTACCTGTGTCCTCACTTGACCCAAGGAGATTTGCTTAGACTAGCAATTTCACCATCTCTGCAGATCTGCAGTTCTCCAAATAAACTTTTGGAGCTTTGCCTCAGTCTGTTCAGCATACCATAGAGAGTCCTGAAGAGTGGCCTGGAGGACAGAGGCATTTAATTTGGCAGCTACCTTGTGACACCCTCACCTTTTTATACTTCACCCCCTAAGTTTGTATTTACTATGGGTTGTCCAGAGTTAAAAACCTCATTCTCCTACTGGTGGACTGCTTGAAATCAGGGCATCCTGTGCTATTCAAGCTAGATCATTCTCATCCCCTGGAGAGCCTTAGGGTCCCCAGGGCCCATGGTTCCACCTTGGGAAGGCACAGAGAGCCCTAGGGGAAGAGGGCCAGGCGACCTTCCTTGCTCACCCTTCATGCAGAATCCTATCTCCTGCCCTTGCTCGGCTTTTGTTTTGTGTCCTCACTCTGGCATTAGAGCCATTCCTCCTAGTAATACGGTCTTGTGGTAGACCAATGTGGGTGCTCTCTGAGCTAGGGGAAATTTTATATTTCAAATTTCTATGGCCCCAAGTTGTTGGGAGGGCTCTTGTAGCTGGCACCTCTGTATTAGAGTCTTGGTAGGGAATTTCTTTGCTAGAGAGCTCCTGGGGTGGAGGGAACACTTGCCGTTGAGTAAAGTTAGAAGTGTTGCATAATGAACCAGGTAGCTTTATTTCTGAATTAGACTGTGTCTGACTGGCTTTAAGAGTGATCAAAAAACTCCCTGAGTTTTCAAGAGATATGAGAAGAATTTCTGCAACTGAATCCATTTAAAGGGATGATAGAAAACCAAATGAACTTACATTCTGATTACATGCCACAAGTTAGGTTTGTATTGTTCAGCATACCTAATACACGAATTTCCTTTATGAGGTCTCAGTGTGAATAAATTTCAAATGATTACCAACAAACAGTTCACCCACCTGCAGACTCACTAAATATTCTCCATTATTTCTATCAGCATTCTTTTAAAATTTCTCCAGCTGGGTGCCTGGGTGGCTCAGTTGGTTAAGCGACTGCCTTCGGCTCAGGTCATGATCCTGGAGTACCGGGATCGAGTCCCGCATCGGGCTTCCTGCATGGCAGGGAGTCTGCTTCTTCCTCTGACCCTACCCCCTCTTGTGCTCTCTCTCTCACTCTCTCTCTCTCTCAAATAAATAAAATTTAAAAAAAATTAATTAATTAAATAAAATAAAATTTCTCCAATTTATGCCTGTTGGGAAATGTCCTGGAAACCTAGTTCAAGTGACTTCCCCTTCCAAACAGCACTCCCTCCCTCCCCAGTTCAGGCCACTTGATCACTTTATTGGGTACAAGGAATAGATTTGGAACTGGAAAGATTTCCTCTTTGGGGAACAATTAGCCAGTGTGGGGGCACAGACCATCTGGGCCCAGTACAGAGATAGCTTTCTTCCAAGAGGAATGCTAAGCACATAGACACCCTGACCCTTACTGTTCCAGTCCCTGTTGGGATTCTCTGTTCCAGGGTCCTGTAATGGAACCTGCAGGTCAACCTCATTCTATGACCACTGACTGGAGTCTGACTCCTTGTAGCAGCTTTGTATCTTCAGACTGGAGCCCAGCATTATTTCCTGCTACCCACACCTCAGCCTGGGTCACTGGCAAGGGAGCAGGAAGATCCCTGTATTAGGAGGACAGGCAGAAAGGAACAGAACCAGGGAAGTCATCTCTTGTTTAGTGAGCACTGCTGTGCCAGGTATTGTGCTGTGTGCTTTGCATACTCAGTGTAATTTCACTGAATTTTCTTAATAGCCCCATGATGTGGGTGTTACTATCCGCATTTTGTAAGGAGACCAAAGTTCTATATTGTCAGGGATCCAGCAAGAAACAGATGGCATACTCAGGGGGTTGACTGAAGAGAGTTTAAGGAATGGACTATTTACAGAGGTATGAACAGAGGTAAGGGAAGTAATAAGAGATAATGAAGTCTTGAGGGATTAGCAACAGCTAGGAGCCATTATCACCCCTAGGTCTAAAGGGAAAGAGGGAGAGAGTTATTTGGAACATGAGAGCTGAAGCTGAAAGAGGGTCGAAACAGTGCAGTACGACAGGGCAGGGAGGTGGGGGATGAGGGGAATTATCACCCTGCCCTCTCTTCTCCCACTGCTCCTACACAGTGGTTTCTCCACCACCACTTTCCATTGGCCAAACCCAACTGGATGCCAGGGAGCAGGGATGTCTGGATGATGCAGTCTATAGAGCTCAGCCTCCTGAGGGGCAAATGGAGACCAGCCAGCACATGTTCTGAGAGATTAAGTAATTTAACCAAGTCTTGTGCTGAAATGTAAACCTTGGTCTTTCTGAATTTAGAGTACCATCCTGCTGTCCTCCCATTATCTACAAGAATAGCAGCTAGAAATTTGAAGGAAAGATAGACAAAGAAATTAAATTTCAGCTCAGAGACTAGCCATATCCAAAGTACATTCCAAAGAACACTAGGCTTTTATTGCCAAAATGTTTGACAAATGCTTTATTTCATACCTCCAGTTTGAACTCCAAAATGTGTTTTAGCATATTAAAGACTCTGAGAAGTAATTAAACCTAACTAATTTTTGCTCTTTTCCCCAACTCCATTGACCATAAAAACTTTTTTGTTCATGTAATACCAATTATATCACACAGACTTGTATTCCTAAAAACACACTTGGGGAAGTACTGCCTTAAGCAATGTAAGGTGTTGGTAAAGGTAAATGAAGCTGCAGTGGAGAGAATGAATTTGAAAAGGTCAATGTAGGAGACAGGCAGACCAAATAGAAGACTACAGAAGACCCGGAACTTGTGAAGCTGCCATAGGAGGGAGAGGAAGAGCAGGTTTCCCTTCCCCATCCCTTCCCTTCCCTTTCCCTTCCCCTTCCCTTCCCCCTTTCCCCTTTCCTTTCCTTCCCTTCCCCCTTTCCGCTTTCCCCTTTCCTTTCCTTCCCTTCCCCCTTTCCCCTGTCCCCTTTCCTTTCCTTCCCTTCCCCCTTTCCCCTTTCCCCTTTCCTTTCCTTCCCTTCTCCCTTTCCCCTTTCCTTTCCTTCCCTTCCCCCTTTCCTTCCCTTCCCCCTTTCCCCTGTCCCCTTTCCTTTCCTTCCCTTCCCCCTTTCCCCTGTCCCCTTCCCCTTCCTTCCCTTTTCCCTTCTCCTCCCCTCTCCTCCCCTCCCCTCCCCTTCCCTTCCCTCTCCTCTCCTTTCCACTCCTAGAGTGACACTTAAAGCCTGGGGAGCGGTTGTCATCCCCCACATTGAGAAAGTAGAGCAGAGGGTCCAATTCAGCTTCAGGGTATGAGAGAAGCTCTTGAAATTACTTAAAATATTGTGTGTCCATGAATATAGGCATTTTTCTTTCAGGGAATAGTGTCTCATAGCTTTTAGTGTCTTTCCAAAGGTATCCTTGAAAAAAAGAAGCTTAAGAACCATTGTAGAATGAGGAGGAGGATTAAGGGTGGAGTCTGCAAGGAGAGACACCAAACAAGTCTGACACCCATTGGCCCAGCGATGGAAGAAATGCAGGGTGAAATGGGTCACGGAATCCAGAGTGGAAGGAAAGATGAGCAATTAACAATGGGCAGTCCAGCACAGTTAGGTCTAGAAATAATCCTTTTTTTTTTTAAGATTTTATTTATTTATTTGACAGAGAGAGACACAGCGAGAGAGGGAACACAAGCAGAGGGAGTGGGAGAGGGAGAAGCAGGCTTCCCACTGAGCAGGGAGCCCGATGCAGGGCTCGATCCCAGGACTCTGGGATCATGACCTGAGCTGAAGGCAGGCACTCAATGACTGAGCCACCCAGGCGCCCCTAGAGATAATCCTTTTGATTCAACAATTAGGAGGTTATTGGTGGCCTTATCAAGAGCAGTGTCAATAAGGTGTTGTGTGGGTGAGAATACAGAGGGTGGAATAGTGAGTGGCTCGGGAGGAAGTAGAAGGCATGAGAAAAGACAAACTCCTTTAAGATGCCTGGGGCCAAGATAAGACTAAGATTTAAGTGTTTCTATTAATTTGAGAATGAGAGCAATAAAAGCAGTTTGGTATTCAGGGCCCACCCCTGAAGATGCTGTTATAAAAGGAAAAATGGATCTCACATATTAAAAACAATTTCTCTGGGTGAATAACAAATATAACTCATGAAACCCATCAACACACACACCCATGCAAAAGCAGCAAGTGAAAGTAGGGAGAATAGGTCACAGTAAGGATAAATATTGAAGATCAGAATCAAAAGGATTTGCTTTTGATCTGAGCAGCTGGGCGAATGATGATGTCTTTTACAGAGTTGGGGAAGACTGGGATAAGAGAATTAGGGGTGGAAAGCAAGAGTTCCGTTCTGGAGATACATATATTATGGTAATCACTTTGCAATCTATATGTATATCAGATCATCACATTGTATACCTTAAACTTATACAATATTATATGTCAATTATATCTTAATAAAGCTGGAATAAAGTCTAATTTATATATATACATACATATATATATTTGCATATACAGACGTACATATACATATAAACATTTACATATATACACATACTTATAAACATTTGTAGATATATATGCATATACATATATTCATTTACATATACATAAATATGTAATTTAGTAATTCAATTTAATGACACATTAAAATGCTTGGCTTTACCAGCAACCGAGCCGCTGCACTAAGACATTAATCATTCATGTCTCTGATTAGTAAATCAAAAAAAACACTGAGGTTGTCTTGGAAAATTTTCAGGTGGCCTATACTTCAGAGAAAGTATGGCCTGTGGATAATACTAGCAAAATAGTTTGTCCTGGGCACTTAGGTTTAGCTGGATTCATGTCACGGCATCCTAAACCTGAAAAGTGATCCCAGAGCAGAAAGAACGTTTCCTGTTTCTTTCCCTTGGAAGTATTTTCACTTTCAGGAGACATCAATGTTGCCAAGTGCTTCACTCATCAGCTCATGGACGTGGACCCCACAGCTCCCATTGATGTAGCAATCCCTTTACGGAGACCAGTTTGCCCTTAAGAGAAATTCTAGGCCTCTCACATATATTTATATATTTTTCCACATTGCCAAAAATTCCACACTGAATGAACCTGAAGGGCAAATCATTCCAAGTCTTGTTGCAGCTGCCATGGTTTTCCTACCACTGGGTTGTGAGACATACAGGCATCTGGGTTGTTAGTAACCAAGAATGAGAAATGCAATGGCTAGTCCATTGAGTGTAATGTCTTTACTGGTTTAATTTTAGCAAAGATGAATATGTATAAGGCCTTTTGTAACTTTGTTCATTATTTTGGTCCCTTTTCACACAAGATCTTCTATTCCTCAACCATGAATTCCATTAATAAATAATCTCCACGGTCAGAGAGGAAATAATGTATAAATCTTGCCTATACTTTTCATTTGCAGATGGTTTCATATTTGATCTTTACATTAGAGCCAATGTTTCTGGTTTTGGTTTTTCAAATGGCACCTTCCAACACCACCTGGTTGTTGGAAGGACCTGATGAGATGCTACAGGTAATGCCCTCGTCACAGAGCCTGGCACCTAGTCAGTGCTCAGTAAGTACTGGCTGGAGGCAGAATGCACCATGGTTAAACCATTCTGGAGTTGGAGTGCTATCTTTATGAACTTGAGCATGTAAGTTAACCTCTGTCCCTCAACTGTTTGTCTCATCTGTAAAATAGAGAAAACGACAGTCCTGCCTCACAGGGTTGGTGCACGGATCACAACATTTCCATCAATGAACATCAGAAATATATGTTTGTGTAAGTTAACATGTAAAACATTCCCCAAAAGTACCTAGCACACTGTAAGCATTATTTAAATATCAGGAACAATTCTGGGATAATAGACTGAAATGATAAAATGGTTTTATCACAATATGCATACAAAGTATTTATTCAAGGTACTCATAATTTGTATCATACTGCCTAATTTTTGTTGGTGTGTACAATTAACACCCGTGCTTACTATGTCCTAGGCACTCTGCAAAGCACTTTTTAAAAAAGATTTATTTATTCATTTGAGAGAGTGGGAGGAAGGGGGAGAAGGAGAAAGAAACCTAAGCAGACTCTGCTCTGAGCATGGAACCCAACATGGAGCCTGATCTCATGACCCCGAGGCCATGACCCAAGATGAAATGAAGAGTCCAACACCCAAACCACTGTGCCACCCACGCACCCCTGCCAAGTACTTTCTAAGCATTGCTTTACTTAATACTCTCAACATTCCCTAAACAGATGAGGAAACTAAAGACACAGAGCAAATGAGTGATTGCCCCAAAATCAGCGACTTACCCACAGTGTGTCCAACTCCAGAACTCATACACCAATCTGTTATACCTCCTACAATAGTTTGAAGCTATTGCCAGTGAAAACACATGTATGATAGGATGCCAAAAATAAATAAGGTCTCTAAGAAGGGAGCCAATAATTGAGACTAGAACCTGGGATAAAATAGTAATTCCATCAAGCATTAATTTAGAGCTAAGTTTTCTAGCAACCCAGACAAAACAGAAATTATAACGTGTCATGTGGTATCTGATTTAAAAAAAAATAAGCCATGCTCTCCCTTACTTCACTCTGAACCTGGTGCACTCCTACTCATTTTTTCATCAATATGTGCCATGGTTTGTATTCTATTTCTTACTCTGCCATTAGGACCAATGGCAGCAGGCTAATGTGCTTTCTATATTTCAAAGACACGGTAGCTTAATGCAGCATTTCCCAAACTTTGATCAGAAAAAAAAAATCTTTGTTGGCAGCACATCTATTAATATCTTCAGAACAATGTTCTTCACGACATACTGATCTAATGTAAGAGTATACGAAGGTGAATAAACTCTGGCCAATGTCCAAGGTAAAGGGAAATAATCCTTGTATCATGCTTTCATCTTGCTTTCAATTGTAAATGTTAGTTTTTCTGTAAACAGGCCTTCTGACTCATTAGGGCTCTTTGTACAAGAAGGTATGTTTGCATTTTAAAGTCTTATGTCTCTCAATAAAGCCAAGTTCTGAAAACACATTTTGCTATAATAAAGACCTTTCTGAGATCATAAAGCTAAACAGAAGTATGATGTATTAAAAAGTTCTTCCTTACCATGGAACTAGCCACAAGAGACCCATAAATATTTATGTATATAATCTTTGTCTATGAACCCATTGGGCCGGTACAAAACCATGTTAAAGAAATACATGTGGTTATCCATATGTGGGTGGGTTCATGGGTAGTAATGGTAGGGTATGTGTCCTTCAGGAATATTAACTGCTCTCCTCCAGCTGGGTGACTTTGACAAATCACTTCCCCTGCAAGCATCTCAATCTGCCCTCTGAAAAATGAGGGTATTGAATTACAATGTTTCCAAAACTTCCCTAAAGATAAGAATGGGGGAGGGGGGAGCAGTTAAATACTGAGATTACTAAACCCTCTGCTGAGAGTATGATTAAAGGGATCTAAGTTGCTTATTTTTTTGTTTGTTTGCTTGCTTGTATGCTTTTCTATTCATTTGTTTAGTATTCCCTCTCTTGAAAGGATTGGCCTTACACATTCTTGAAGGTGACCAAGGAAGTCCCCCTTTACTCCTGTTCCTGTAGAATGAAGTAGGCATGGAGGTGGCAGGAGTGGGATGATCCTGCTGTATCCCTCACACCATATTAAGGTCTTTAAAAATAAGTGAACCAAATAAACATTTGCAAGTAAATTTTCCAACATTAAATTATTGCATAGTTGTGGAGCACCTGGCTGGCTGGGTCCATAGAGCGTGCGACTCTTGATCTTGGGGTTGTGGGTTCAAGCCCCACGTTGGGTGTAGAGATTACTTAAAAATAAAATCCTTAAAAAATTTTTGCATAGTTGTTTGAGGTTGGGGTGGAGGCCACAGAGGATGATGTCAGACTCCAGAACACAAAATTTTTTTCCCCTGTCTTCATTTTTAAAACTCAGCCCATCTTAACATTTCCTTCTGAGACCAGAAGTATGATCCTGGGCTCTTGGCCAGAACCTCTCCCCCTTTTAAAGACTGGCCTCTTTTCTCTCATTTCTTTAAAGAATGGAGAAGAGCAGAAAAACCTGGAAAACATTATGCACCTTCAACAAAAATAAAATCCAAACATGCTATGTCAATTTCTCACGCCAGGATCTCATTTTATTTTCAGATATGTGGGAGAATCTTTTATGAGACACTCAGCCCAGCGCAGCAAGGGGAAAACAGGATATGCTGTAACTAGGTTGTAAATAGATTTCAATCCCTTGCGCCACTCTGCCTTTAATTCCTAATGCCCTGCCCCATACTGGAATGACAGGGTCAATAGCCTAAATCTCAGAGGTTTTCAAAATTCCCTTCACACAGCCCTAGACTTCCTTATGTGCACAAACTAAATAGAAACAAAACCGAAATTGTGACAAATGCATTGAAATAAAACAAGCATTTTTTTTTTTTTTTCTGTACAGGAAGAGTAACAGATCCAAACAAAGTCACCCAAATTGATTTTCTCACTTGCTGAGCTGCGTATCTTTATTCTGCACACTGGTTCCTGTTCCCTGGTGCCCTTTTCATTAATTTGCTGGTGGATTTGAACCCAATCTGATTCCCGTCCTTTCCATAAAACCTTCATTCTCTCCTGAGAACCAACGTGTAGGTTGAGGAAATAGCAGTTAAAAGCAAAAATAAGTTAATACCAGACAAAAAGTATTGAGTAAGGCAGGCTAAACTTTCTTCATGCTTTCTTTCTTTTAATGCCTACATATCCCTTGGAGGCGTCTGCTCTTATTTTCTTCATTTCATAGATGAAGAAACTGAAGCTTCAAGGGGTTACAGCTAGTAAGAGGCTGAGCTAGGACTTGAACAAATTTCTGTTTTGCTCCAGTACTCAAGCTTCTAATCACTGTGATAAACCTCTTTTATCAGGAAGCTTTGGAAGGACTTAGATATTTATGTTAAAAGTAGCAGAACTTTGTAGGGAAGATGCCAAGGCAGCAAGACAGAGTAAGAAAGGGCAAAGGCAGCCACATATACTTGGGCATATTGGGCTCTACACACCTCCAGGGGGCACCATTCCTGTTGTAGTCTATGGAAATGGCACCCTTGAAGTTGTGCTGGGCACTACCTCCATGGCCACATGCCATAAATGGGAATGGGCTTTGATGTCTAAATAAGCTCCCATGATCTTTGAGCTTGGGTCAATAAGTGGCTTCACTTCTCTAGGCTTCAACTTCATCACAAGCAAACTGGGGTTGCCAATAAACACAGAACAGGCAATCCTGCTAAGATGACTGCTACCCCAGTGGCTATTACAGTGGTTATGAATGCATAGTTTATGAGTACCATACTCAGAAAGCAGTTTCTCTTAGAGTGCTCTTCCTGGGGATAGAAGATCATTTTGAATTGGATTTGGCCAAGTGCTAGCTCCTTCTTCTTCTGAACCTCTAAATACCGGAGTGCGGAGAGCTCAGTATTCCAGCATCCCTTTTACTTATCCTCATTCTCAAGGTTATCTCCCATTGGCCCATAACTCAAATGCCATCCAGATACAACTCCAAAGTTCTATCTCCATCCCTATCCTCTCCTGGAACTCCAGATTCTGTATCTATCTAGATATCCCCACTTGGGTATTTAATAGGCACCTGAAATTCAATACAATTTAAAATATACACACAAGCAACAATAAACAAGTTGGACTACATCAAAGAGCCCTGCAGAGCACAAGAAACGATCAACAAAATGTAAGGCAACCTACGAAATGGGAGAAAATATTTGTAAATCATGTATTTGAAAATGGGTTAATATCTAGATATACAAGGAACTCATACAACTCAATAGCAAACTCCCCCCGAATAATAATAATAATTATTCTTATTATTATTACTTTATCCAATTAAAAATGAGCAAAGGATCTGAACAGACATTTTTCTAAAAAAGACATGCCAATAGGCAGGTATATGAAAACGCACTCAACATCACTAATCAAAAGCACAAGATATCACCTCACAGATGTTAGAATAGCTATTATCAAAAAGACAAGAGATAACAAGTGGTAGCAAGGATTTGGAGAAAAGAGAACCCTTGTACACTACTGGTGGGAATGTAAATTGGTATAGCCCCTGTGGAAAATAGTATGGAGGTTCCTGAAAAAATTAAAAATAGATACATACCATATGATTGAGCAATCTCATTTCTGGGTATATATCTGAAGGAAATGAAATCAGTATCATGTACACCCCTATGTTCAAGCATGTTGACAACAGCCAAGACATGGAAACAACCTAAGTGTCCATCAATGAATGGATAAGAAAAACAAATATTATTCAGTCATAAAAAAGGAAATCCTGCCATTTGCAATGATGTAGATGAAACTCCACTGAATTCTTTTTGGAGTGCATTCCAGACAGGATGTTTCATCTGTAAACATTTCAGAATGTATGTCTAAAACATAAAGAATCAAAAACCCCACTATATCATTAGCACATCTAAAAAATGAGCAATAGCTTCTTAATTTTATCAGATATCCATCAGGAATCGCTACGTGTTCCCCTACAGTCCTAAAAATATTTTTTGACAACTTGTTTGCTGACTGCATCCCCATCGTGTCCTTTCACAGGGCCCTTTTCTCTTGTTTCTGTAACAGATACAGAGGCTTGATCAGAATCAAGTTTGAATTCTCTCTCTCTCTTTTTTTTGGCAAAACTACTTTATAGGTGGTAGTGTGTACTTCCATTGTGAGCTTTGTTATATCTAATGGTCTCCTTTTGTGATGTTAGTGGGTGTTGATGATCATTGCCTACATAGAGAATTCATTAGGGATTATAAAGTGGTGATCCTCTGACTATCATTCTTTTTAATAGTAGCTGAAATACTTGTGTGAAGAGAAATAGTTTGTACAATTAATACATATATTTGAATATTTGAGGCAAATTTCTTTTAGAAATGTCAGGATACATTTTTGATTCTTTACCAGTTTTCAAAATACTCAGATGGCTCCCTGGTGTATTTTCAAGTAATCAAAGCAGTCATCAAGTAACTATGTTTTAAAGTCACTTTGGAAATTTTCATATGATTATGCCTTCAACTCTACCCTATTAGGTTCAAGTGCATCATTTGGTTTTATTTTCTTCAAATTTAGCAAAGTAGAGAAAAGTATGTAGGGAATGCTACC
The DNA here is from genome assembly GCF_964656455.1 of Halichoerus grypus. Lineage (NCBI taxonomy): Eukaryota > Metazoa > Chordata > Mammalia > Carnivora > Phocidae > Halichoerus > Halichoerus grypus. The sequence continues at coordinate 137,822,485 of NC_135716.1, forward strand.
ATTTACCCAAGAATGATTTGTGTGTGTGTGTGTGTGTGTGTGTGTGTGTGTACACACATATATATAAATTCTTGGAAGAATAAACCACAAAAAAAGGGGAAGGACAAAAGAGCATGGAAGAGAAAAGGATAAAGGCTATGTTTTTATAGATTTGACTTTAGAACCATGCATACATATTACATAATTAATAAACAAAATTAAATTACATAAAAAGCAATCCTTAAAACTCAAAAGAATATAACTTAAAAAAATTTTTTTTAAGATTTTATTTATTTATTTATTTGAGAGAGAGAGAGAGCAAGAAAGCATACACAGGCTCCCATCAGGGAGCTTGAGGTAGGGCTCGATCCCAGGACTCTGGGATCATGATCTGAGCCGAAGGCAGACACTTAAACCGACTGAGCCAACCAGGTGCCTCAAGGATGTAATTTTTGAAAGTTGCTTCTACCACTTCACGGCTGGGAAGCCCTCAGTAAGTTACTAAGCCTCAACTGATTCATCTCTAAAACTGGAGTAATTACAGCAACTCCCTCGTTGAGTTAATATGAAAATTAAATCATGCACATTAAATATATTTAGCACAGTGCCTGGCACAGGACAAGTATCCAAAATATATTAGCTATTTTTTTTTTTTTTTTACAGAGACAGAGATAGCGAGAGCAGGAACACAAGCAGCAGGAGTGGGAGAGGGAGAAGCAGGCTTCCCGCCGAGGAGGGAGCCCGATGTGGGACTCGATCCCAGGACCCTGGGATCATGACCTGAGCCGAAGGCAGACGCTTAACGACTGAGCCACCCAGGAGCCCAATATATTAGCTATTATTTGTAACCCTAAACCTTGGAGCAGAATAATTTGGAATCAAGTATCCATTTTACATAAAGATTCTCCCTGAGATCCTTCTCAATATGGAGATCCTCCTAGATATTTAAATATTTCATTTATAAAAATGTAGTTTTTCAGAAATGGGGCTATTACAATCTTGAGAGGGCTAGTGGTAGTCTATACCAGCCAAGCACAGAGAATCTGCTGAGAGCTGGACCTTGGAAGTGGCATTGACTTCACCGCACTCCAGTGAAGGAGAGGCAGTGTTCACTGCACACTAAGGAACTTCCTGCCTCTTTGAGCAGTGGGAAGCTTCTAGAACTCCACACACAAAAGAGCAGGGCTTTTGGGGAAGAGACTGGACTAGGCCAAGGCGCTTGGTGAGAGGAAAGCCTTTTGAACAAGTCTTTCTTCTGACGTGTTTCTGCTCCATTACTCATGTACTCATGAACATTGCCTCTTCCCATCATGAGTCTGAGGGGGTCAGCATCTGGTTGGCAGGGATGTTTCTGAGAGCCATTCCTAACCTAGCATATGTCTTGAAATAACTACACACCAAAGTGAATTTGAGCCACATGAAATGTCCCATTAAACCCAGACTAAATGGGTTAGACCCAACTCATTCTTTTTGTTGAAAGATTTATTTATTTGTCAGAGAGAGAGAAAGCACAAGCAGGGGGAGCGGCAGGCAGAGGGAGAAGCAGGCTCCCCGCTGAGCAAGGAGCCCGATGTGGGGCTCGATCCCAGGACCCTGGAATCATGACCTGAGCCGAAGGCAGACGCTTAACCGACTGAGCCACCCAGGTGTCCCAACTCATTCTTTCTTTACCTGGATCCTAAAATTGCTTTTGACACAGGGGAAAGTAGTATGGGGGGAGCAGGTGGTAGGAATTGCAGTGGAAAGAGACAATAGCCTTAACCAATTTCAGTTAAAATACTGTGTTTTTGTGAATTTATAAAAACATATGACTATATAAACACATTGTTGGGGATCCTCCCAGGGCCTTGGAAGCGTGTCTGCAAATGAGGGACCTTGTGGCTTAAGCTTTGTCAGCTTCATAGTAAATCTGTCTCTGCTTATCAAGAAGCTCAGTTTTCAGAAGGATTTTCTGGGAAATCCTTTTTATAGAACTGCACCTCATTTCTCAATCTATTAGTCTGTGGGATGAGGTATTTCCGTGTCCAGTTTTCTAAAAATGGAGTGATGCCTGCATGTAAGAGCTAAAAGCTATGTGAGGTGGCTGATGGGGGCGAAGGGGTGCTAGCACCAGCTGCTTCCAGAATAGTTTTGAGGGTGCAACAGCCATGGCAGGGGCCAGATCTGAGCAAGGAGGCAGCACTCTAGGGAGTAGATGCACCCCAGACACAGGCTGGTAGAATCACTCGGCACCACGGCAGTTAACAAAGACAATGATGGCAGAGGGGAAGTTTCCAGAACAACCTCTGCCTTTCAACACCCCCACCACACATCCCCATCCCCCCACCCCCACCCCACTCCCTTGCCAGATAGCTATAATTACACTGGCCGGGTTTAGCTGGAGAATTTTGGATGCATTCCCATTATGGCCTTATTGATATCCCCTGTTATCATGCCTTGGGCCCCTAGCCAGGAGAAGCACCTGGTCTAATTTTATTTATCACTAGATCCTTAATATCCTCTGGGAGCGTCAGGACGCTTCATTCCAAAGACTGCACGAATGAAGAGTATTATTGCAAATTACTCATCTCAGACCTCAGCCCAGACTTCTGTTTTGCATTTTTATAAATGGCTAAAAGGTTAGCTTTGGTTGGATCAGTTAGAATCATAACATTTTAAGTTTCACCTAAGGTTAAAGTAGCAGCTTTCAAAACTCATGATTTCAGAATATCAGGAAGTGACGAATGAATTAATTGGAAATTATTATTAGAATTAATGAAGCTTTCAGAATTGCCCTTGTGAGCCCTGTAACAAACTCCTTTTTGTTCAAATTTCAAGAAAGTCACCCAGAACATGGCTCAAAGTTCCTTAGATGCCTATCTCTGTAATGAACAGGAGGTTTGAAAATGTGCCCTGCTTCCACAGCAGACTTTATTGCTTTTCAAGATGGAAAGATTTTTAGCTTACAGAAAAACAAGCACCCTCATTTCCCTCTTTAATTCCTATCCCTCCGACAGAAACACACAGTGAAAGAACAAGTCAGCTGGGTGGACTCTCAATGGCTTCCTGTGGTTGTAGCTCTATTGTGGGACAGAAAGGATATTCAGAAAGAAAAAGTGAGATTTCATCTGTACTTTCATAAGGAAGGAATGTGATGCGGTCTGCACATAACTTTGTAAGGTATATCTGCTGTTGCAGGAATGGGTCACAAAATAACTCCACTTATGCAATTATTTGTACAATAGCTGTTTTCTCTATTAGACTGAAAACTTCACATGGGCAAGGCTCAATTTCACGTGGGGAAGTTTACCTTTATGTCCTTAGACTCTAGCACAAGATGGATGCCAAAAATATATATTGAACAAGCACTATCAAAGTCCCAAAGAGTGATTAAAAAAAAAAACAACATAACTAAGGCTCACATTAAAAAAAAAAGTCCAGTGATTTTTAGGGAAGAAAATGTACTAGTTTTTGATAACTTTTCATTTTGCAATAATACCAAACTTACAGAAAAGTTTTAAAAGTTATACAAAGAACTCCTGGGTGCTCTTCATCCAAATTCCCCAAATTTTAACATTTGCCACATTTGCTTTAATACATATATTAGAGTATTAATACATATATTAGTTGCAGACATGCTGCCCTTTTATCTCTGAATACTTCAGTGTGTAATTCCTAAGAACAAGGACATTCTCATATATAACTATCACATGATTATCAAAATCAGAAGATTAACAGTGAGACAATATTATCTAATCTACAGACAGTATTAAACATTTGCTCATTGACTTAATATATCCCATATAGTAAAAGAAAAATAATTTTTAAGGATCCAATCCAGGAGTACACATTGCATTATAATATCGCTTTAATTTCCTTCAGTCTAAGACAGTTCCTCAGTCTTTCTTAGTCTTTCATGACCTTGACATTTTTGAAGAGCATAGGCCAATTATTTTGTAGGAGGTCCTTCAACTCAGGTTTATCTGATGTTCCTTCATGATTAAATTCAGATTTTGTAGCTCTGGCAGGATCAGCAGGTAAGTGATGTTGTGTCCTTCACAGTGCATCATATCAAGAGGCACAGAAGACAGTTTGTTCCATTCCTAATGATGATAACCTTGATCCCTTGAATAAGGTGGTGTTTGCCAGTCTTCTCTACTATAAAGTTACTATCTTCCCCTTTGCAATTTCCCTTTGTAGTTAATAAGTATTTTGTGGGGAGACTCTTTGAGGCATGTAAATATCCTATTCCTCATCAAAGTTTCAACTGCTTGCTTTAGCATCCATTAATAATTTTTGCTTGAATTAATTATTACTGATACTTGCTAAATAGTGATTGTCTAACTCTATCATTCATTCTACATTTGTTGGTTGGCATTCTACTATTAGAAAACTGTTCTGATACTCCTCTGTTTAATTGATGTATTTATTTATATTAACATGGGCTTTAATTATTGTTTTCAGCATTGGGGTTTTATCTGTTAATATCATTATTTATTTGATGTGCCTATTCTCCCAGTTTAAGTTGGCTCCCATGTTCTTTTGACATGGCCCATTATTTCTGAGCATTACCCTTTTCTGTAAGATAACAATATGTTCCAGGCTCAACCTGAACCTTTTCTGCCCAGCCCTAAAATCAGTCATTTTCTCAGGAGCTCAGGTTCCTTTAAGTGGAGAATGGTCTCAGATTCACTTTTAAAATAAAACAAAAGCAAAACAGAGAAAACACAACTACTCAATAAATGTAATAAATATTTTAAACATATTCTGATCTATGCCATTGCCAGTTAAACAAAAGAGACACAAAGTTAGATTCATTAAGGCAGTGTAGTCCATTACAGTGTGTAATGACAAAGGATCATTACATTGGACTATTCAATTGATGATGTTAATGGTTTTTTAAATATTTAATCAACTTAGTTCCTTCGCAAAATTAAAAAAATAAGTTCTCCATATATTAACGTCTTACTTATAAAAACAAAACAGAATTATTAGAAGAAAATTCAGAAAAATAGCTTTAGAATAGAGCTACTGCAAGATTTCCTAAACAGGCACAATGGACATACAAGTTCATAATTGTCACATCTTTTTGGTAGACTCTTCATTACTGTGCATCAATCCACTTGTCATTATCAAATTCTTCATCTCAAAGTCCACCTTGTCTGATATTTATATTTGTACAACAGCTTGCTTCTGATTGGTATCTTTGCAGTATGTCTTCTTCTGTCCCTTTATGTTCATTTTCTATCAGTTTGTTGAGGCCTGACTCCTGTAAACAACATACACCTGCATCTTTACCTTGTCACAATCTATTTTATGTTAATACCAACTTACTTCTGGCAAAAAATAGCAACTTTGCTCCAGTAAAGCTCTATTTCCTCCCTCCTTCCTTTGCGCTTCTGTTATCACATCTATATTATATCTATATAAACTCAGTAATACCCAGTTATAAATATTGCCTTAAACACACATACAGTTGGATTTGAGTTACTGTCTGATGTCATTCTCTTTTGGCATGGAGGATTTTGTTTGGTATTTCTTTAGGCAGATCTTCTAGCAATGAATCATCTCAACGTTTGCTTATGTGGAAATGTTTTGATTTCACCTTCATTTCAGAAGGATAGTTTTGCTGGATGTAGAAGTGTTAAGGATGGTTTTCCTGGAAATTGCATTCTTCACTGACAATGTTTTGTTTGCATCTTGAATATGTCATCCCACTGCTTTCTGGCCTCTGTTGTTTCTCATGAGAAGTCAGCCATTGGCGTACTTTTGTTTCCACTGGTACATAATGAGTTGTTTTGCTGCTGTCAAAAACCTGTCTCTTCGGGCACCTGACTGGCTCAGTCGATAGAGCATGCAACTCTTGATCTCGAGGTCGTGAGTTCAAGCCCCATGTTGGGTGTAGAGATTACTTTTTAAAAAAAAGTAAAAAAAAAAAAAATTGTCTCTGCCCTTTTCTTTCCTCAATTTGACCATTAAATATCTAGATGTGCTCCTTTTTGTAGTTATTCTGCTTAGAGTTGATTGAGATTCTTGTATCTTTAGGTGAATACTTTTTGACAGATTTGGGAAGTTTCTGGTTATTATTTCTTCAGATGATTTGCTACTCTTTCTTTTCTCCTTCTTGGACTCTTATTATACATTTATACCTGTGTTGGAACAATTAACATTGTCCCAGAAACGTCTGAGGCTCTATTTATTTCTCTTCGATCTTTCTTCTCTCTCTTCTTTAGAATGGATAATTTTATTTGATCTATCTTCATGTTTACTGATTCTTTTTTCTTTCCTCTTAAATCTGGCATCGAACCCATCTAGTGAATTTTTTTATTTTAATTTTTGTATTTTTCAATTCTAGAGTTTCCATTTGCTTTTTTTTTTTTTTTTTTTTTTACAGTTTTTACAGTTTTAATTCCTCTTTTGAGACTCCCTCTTCATTGACTCAGTGTCAGTATATTTTCTCTTAATTCTTTGCATATACTTATCACTGCTGCTTTGAAGTCTCTCTGCTAAATTCAACATCTTGGCCCATTGAGAGACAGTTTGCATTGGTTGCTTTATTCCCTGAGCATGGATCACACTGTCCTGTATTTTATAGGTCTAGTAATTTTGGTTAAAAATTGGACCTTTTAGATAATATTTTGCAGTGACTCAATTCTGTTTTTCTGAGTTTTTCTTTTCTTTTCTTTTTTGTTACTAGCCTATACTTGTACTATGGAATCTCTCCACAGTGTGCAGTCACTGATGTTTCTGCTAGCTTCTTACTCTGATTTTAATTTTTTAAGCTGGCCTCCTAGGGGTCATCCCATGCCTGTGTAACTCGGTGGTTAGCCGATGATTTGCACAGAAGTTATTCTCTAACACCTCCAACCTGTAAAGCTTCCATTTTCTGTCTATCTGTGTGTAGGCTGGAGAATGTATTCAACTTTGCAACCAGTTCCAAGTCTCCCCTGGCTTTCACTTTTTACCAGGCTCTCTTAAGTCTCTTCCAGTCAGCTAGGTGTGTGTGGAGTTGAGCTCAGTGTCTTATGGCTCTCCCATTTTCAGAATCTCCTCGCTAAATATATGTCTCGTCCACTACTCACATCAGCTGGAACAACAACCTCAAACTAGCAAAGCTGTGGGCTTTCTCCTTCTGTTCCCACAGAGCCTGCCACCATTAGCTACTCCAAAGACATTGGCAAACTGTAAATAAGAAGTAAAAATATGGCAAAAGCTATCTTTTCCTGTGCTTTATAAATGTTAATAATTACCTTAGTGTTTTTATGCAACAGAGCATTTTCAGATAGTATCTGGTGCCCCCTACGTTGCAGCATCATATTGGGGCCAGTCATAGAGTACAAAGAAAAATGAATTGAGTATTTTTTTAAAAATAGGCTCCATGTGGAGCCCAATGTGGGTTTTGAACTCATGACCCTGAGATCAAGACCTGAGCTGAGATCAAGAGTCAGACGCTTGGGACACCTGAGTGGCTCAGTCCATTAAGTGGCTGCCTTTGGCTCAGGTAATGATCCCAGGGTATTGGGATCAAGTCCCGCATTGGGCTCCTTGCTATGCGGGGAGCCTGCTTCTCCCTCTGCCTGCCGCTCCCCCTGCTTGTGCTTGCTCTGTTTCTCTCTCCCTCTCTCTCTCTGACAAATAAATAAATAAAATTTAAAAGAAAGAGTCAGACACTTGACCGACTGAGCCACCCAGACACCCCAAATTGAATATTTTAACTGTAGATATGACGAACTCTTTAAAATTCAATAATTGTTTGTTATGGCTTTTCAAACTAGAAATGAAAAAGCCACGGAAGCGCCTTACAAGGGAACTTACTGTATTTTCATTGGCTGGAAAAGTACACATAATAGCAGAGGGACTAATAAAACCTTATATAGTTCACATTGCTGAATGACCACTGGATGGAAAGTCAGTGACAGAAATCACAAAACTGCCATCTTCCAATGATTCAGTAACTCAAAGTAAAGATTTAGCGACAAACAAAAAGACTGAGTTTGTATCTCCTCCATAGAGCTGAACATTTGCCTGAAAATAAACAAACCTACATATCTGCCTAGACTTGCAGTTTTGCATTTATTCAGGTTCAGCACCAACCAACCATCAGAGATCTTCCTTTACATGAATACGATAAACACAAGTGGTATTGAAGTTTTCAAAGTGTTAAGTAACATTTTTTGAATGGCTTGGGTTATCTAGTAAAAACTGTTGACATTAGTCCGGATGGTGTAAAAGTGATGGTGGGTATAACTGCTGGTGCTTTAGCATCAATCAAAGTGATGGGGCGCCTCCCTATACTAGTAGTCATTAGGTTCTTCACCACCACACACTTTCAGGAAAAAAATTTTTTTACTGAAGAACATCCTTGATGAAGCAGGAGAAATTATTAATTTTGTAAACTCTCATTCCTTGAGTACACACACACATTTTTTTTTGAGTACACATATTTTTAATATCCTGTATTGAATGGGAAGTACACATAAAACACTTCTTTCTTTTTTAAAGATTTTATTTATTTATTTGACAGATAGAGACATAGCGAGAGAGGGAACACAAGCAGGGTTAGTGGGAGACAGAAAAGCAGGCTTCCCGCTGAGCAGGGAGCCCGATGCGGGGCTCGATCCCAGGACCCTGGAACCACGACCTGAGCCGAAGGCAGACACTTAACGACTGAGCCACCCAGGCGCCCCCACATAAAACACTTCTGCTGCATACCAAGTATGATAGCTGTCTCGAGGAAAAGCACCGTTGCAATTGTTTGAAATAAGAGCTGACCTAGCTTCTTCGCTATGGAACACCATTTGAAAGAAGGACTGACAGAACAACTTTGGTTATTCAGACTTGAGTATTTGGCAGACATTTTATAAAGAATGGACAAAGTGAGCCTATTTGACAGGAGATATTTGTGAGCTATTTTGAGAAAATAAAATTCAAGCTTTGCTGCAGAACTTAAAATTGGGGGAAATTTGTATCTGTTCCCATGAGCTTGACAGCTTCCTAATACTTAAAGACTTCTGATGAGATCAATGGTGATAATAACATACGTGATATTTAAAAATTTTGTATACAGATCTTCGACTTTCATGGGGTTATGTCCTGATAAAGTCATTGTAAGTTGAAAATATCATAGATCAAAATGCATTTAATAGGGGTGCCTGGGTGGCTCAGTTGGTTAAGCATCTGCCTTTGGCTCAGGTCATGATCTCAGGGTCCTGGGATCGAGCCCCGAGTAGGGCTCCCTGCTCAGCGGGAAGTCTGCTTCTCCCTCTCCCTCTGCCCTCCTCCTCCACTCATTCTCTCTCTCTCATTCTCCCTCAAATAAATAAATAAAATCTTTTTTTTTAAAGAATTTATTTATTTGACAGAGCGAGACACAGCGAGAGAGGGACACAAGCAGGGGGAGTGGGAGAGGAAGAAGCAGACTTTCTGCTGAGCAGACAGCCCGATGCGGGGCTCGATCCCAGGACCCCAGGATCATGACCTAAGTCGAAGGCAGATGCTCAACGACTGAGCCACCCAGGCGCTCCAATAAATAAAATCTTTAAAAAAATGCATTTAATAGTTCTAACCTCCTAAACATCACAGCTTAGCCTAGCCTACCTTAAATATGCTCAGAACACTCATGATAGCCTACACTTGGACAAAATCATCTAACACAAAGTCTGTCCTATAAAAAGGTATTGAATATCTCATGTAATTTATTGACTACTGTACTGAAAGCGAAAAACAGGATGGTCGTAAGGGCACAGAATGGCTGTAAGAGCATTGACTGTTTACCTTCATGACTGCCTGGCTGAGGGAGATGCATTCACTGCCCCTGCTTAACATCACCAGAGAGTGTGTACTATGTAGCTAGCCTGGAAAAAGATCAAAACTCAAAATTCAAAGTATGGTTTCTGTTGAATGTGTATCCTTTCATAACTGCTCCGTGGAGATTTCTAGCGAGTGTTCTAGCATCTTGTCAAAAGTTAGGGGTTTGTTCCTCTCAATCCCACTCAGCATTTCCCTTCTGGCTAGTTCCATCCAAAGTTTGGCCTGACCCTCACCAACAAGCATGTGGACTAACTAATGTAAATCTAAGAAACCAGGTTGCTAAGTTTGAATAAGTACGTTAAATTCTTCAGCAAACTTGTGAGGGTCCTCAGTCACTTTAGAAAACTCTTTAACTATGGCTTGTAATTCAGCCTTAGTCCAGAGAACACAAGAAACCTGAGGTTTATTTAGATCCTCAGAAGACTTATTTAAAGAGGCAAGTTTTAATAGGTTCAGGAGAGGAAGGGGTGGGATTGATTCAGAAGAAAAGGGAAGTTCAGCAGAAAGAGAAAAATGGTGCTGGAGGCAGGGCCTGAGCACAGGGCAGCCACTGTGTGTGTGTGGATGAACATGAGGGAGGGGAAAAGAGGCCTCAGAAGCCATTTTGACTCCTTTCAACTACTTGTTTGCCTCAGTTAATTTAGAAATAGTATTTTGCAGGGGCGCCTGGGCGTCTCAGTTGGTTAGGTGTCGGCCTTCAGCTCAGGTCGTGATCTCAGGGTCCTGGTCTCAGCCCGCATCGTGCTCCCTGCTCAGTGGGGAGTCTGCTTCTCCCTCTCCCTCTCCCCCTTGCTCGTGCTCTCTCTCCCAAGTGAATAAATAAAAAATCTTTAAAAAAATAGAAATAGTATTTTGCAAAGAGGCAAACTTAGAATCCTGTAAACATCTGAAAGCCTCGAGGTACCATTTAAAATAGGCATCCCATTAAGCTTCCCCCCTGCATGCGCGCCCCCCTCTCCGCTTTTCTTCTAAGAACCCTCGGCTTTCTAATTTAATTTTGAGTAAAACAAGTTTGGGGACATGGAAAATTCCCCATAATAGATGCTGATGTCCTAAATTACTTTTCGTTAAGTTAGTCCATTTAGTTTTACATGTGCATGAGGGGGCACCATAGTTTTTAGACATAAAACTGGCCAGAGTCCCAGTAAGGGGAAGTGGGGCACCCTCAAAGCATTTTGATGACTGGGATTCCATTTCTTTAAGGATTTTCTCTAAAGCAAAGGGAAAAATTACTCAACAGCAGTTCTAACAGGAACAGCCTAGCTCCATAAGGAATCAGACCAAAGGCCAGCACAGTTCCAGTAGGAACAGTCCAATCCCAAAAAGGAGTCAGACTGAAGGCCAGCCCACGTCCAACTGGCACAGTTCCAACAGGAGCAGTTCTATTCTGAAAATGAACCAGACTGCAGGCCAAACAAGTACTCTCAGAGAAAAAAACAACGCCTTAAAACAGATCCTGAATAGGGGGTGCCTGGGTGGCTCAGTGGGTTAAGCACCTGACTTCTGCTCAGTTCATTATCTCAGGGTCCTGGGATGGAATCCCAGGTGGAGCCCTGTGGAGCCCGCGTGGGGCTCCCTGCTCAATGGGGAGTCTGCCTGTCCCTCTGTCCCTACCCCTCCATGCTCCTGCGAGTGCACACGTGCTCTCTCTCTAATAAATAAATAAAATCTTAAAAAACAAACAAAAAACCCAGATTCTGAATACAGCCTGGAGAACTCAGACACACATGTGGAGCTTGAAATCCAAGAGAAAACTTACCCTTAAATTCCAGGGTCAGTGAGAAAGCAGTGAGTCCAGTTGGCCCTTGGCTACTGGCACCTGTTTACTCACCAGGCTTGGAGCTGTTGGGGGTCCTCTCCGGATTGCACATCTCATCATCAAGTAATGTTAACCTGAAAAAACAAAACTGCCAGTTATTTTACCAGCAAAATGGGTTTATTTATTTTTAAATATTTTATTTATTTACTTGACAGACATAGCAAGAGAAAGAACACAAGCAGGGGGAGTGGGAGAAGGAGAAGCAGGCTTCCCTTGGAGCAGGGAGCCCAATGCGGGGCTCAATCCCAGGATCCTGGGATCAGGACCTGAGCCAAACGCAGATGCTTAACGACTGAGCCACCCAGGCGCCAGCAAAATAGGTTTATTTGGAATAGCAGAGAATTGCAACCTAGGACAAGCAAGCTACAGGAGAACCAGAAGCAAAACCATAGGAGGGATCACTCTTTTATAGAGGAAAGGGGGACAGTTGGGAAGGCTGTTATAAACAAAACTCCACTGGAGGGGCACCTCGCTCGCTCAGTTGGTAGAGCATGCGACTGCTGATCTCGGGGTTGTGAGTCCAAGCCCCGCATTGGGCACAGAGTTTACTTTAAAAAAAAAAAAAAGAAAAAAGTCCATTGGAGGAAACTGGGAGTTCAAAGTATAGTGGCTTTTCATTGGCTGAGCTGTGATAGGCTCTCATTGGCTAGTTTGTTGCCGGGGGAGAGGAAAACCTGTCTGTCTCCTGCCGGGCTGATAAGGTAGCATCCAGAGGCAAGGTCCTCCCTTGCTGTTGGGTTTGCAACTGACATCAAGTAGTCCCGAATTGCCCTCCCCGCCACCTGCCTCTGATTCCATCCTAAAGGAGGTTTCCTTTTATTAATATTTGTAATATGGTTTCAAATCCACACTGCAACTAACCTTCAAGAAATTATCACTTATCAAGTTTTTGTGTGTTCTCAAAGAAAAATATCCTCAATGATCTGAAAAAGCTATTAAAATACTTCTCCCTTTTCCAACTACGTATCTGTATCTGCATGAGGCCAGAGTTCATTGGTTAAGTAATTCATTTAAATAATATATTAATAAAATAATAATATTATTATTTAAATAATTAATACATTGTAAATATGTTTAAAATTCCCCAGTTAATTTTAATATAATAAATACAAAGAGATATGACCTATGTATAAACAATAGCTCTTTAGGGTCTTTAATTTTCAAGAGTTTAAAGGAGTCTTTTTTTTTTTTTTTTTTTAAAGGAGTCTTAAGACCAAAAACTTCTGAGAACAGCTAGATTTGAGTAATAAGGGCAGAGGAGTTTTGGAGGTTTGAAAAGACAGGAAGAGATGTGAGATAATACTGGGAAAGTAACTGGCCTGGATAATGTGGCAAGAGCATCCACTAACGGCCTACTCGCACATACTGATCACAATTTTAAAGTGAGACCAGTCAGCCTGGTGGTGTAGTTTTTCTCCAGCTGCATTTGAGTGCATAGTGCAGGCTTGGAGCAGATGAAGACTTGGATTTACTGTAGTTTGGCTTTGCCAGGCTGGTGAAAAAGAGGAAGACTAGGGTAAGGGAGTTTTGTGCACAAAGGAATGATTATGGTGATATACTGTGCAATCTAATCTGGGCAAAAGAATGGAAGGCACGAGAAAGATGAGACATAGTGGAAAATGGGAAGAATAATGATTAGTAGGCTTTGATAAGGTGGCTGAATTGTTGGAAATGGAGCTCTACATGGAGTAAGCTTGAGGAGGGGGGAGGGGGTGGTCCAAGAGTGGGATGTTTATAATTTAGATCGTAGAGGGGGTACAGTTACCATTTATGGGTCTAGCATATGACAGTGGGGGTGGGTGGCTGAGGTAGAGTAGAGGACAAGGTCACATGGGAAGAAGAGGGTGAGGAATCAGCTGGTAGGATCTATACATCCATTCCGGTTGTTAAAATGTTGCCATTGTTTTGTACCAGTTGGTTAATGAGTCCATCCTGATGCTCCTCCATTGCCTTGGCCACCTGGCCCCCTGCCCCAGGACCCCAGGACCTCCCTATAGCAATTAAAGTGTAATACCTGGCGCAGGCTGAGGCCCTGCAAGGGGAACAACTTTGCTTCTGATTGGTCTCTGCCTGTGCTTTACCTGAAAGTCACCACTCTTTCTATGAATATTGAAATCACCAAGATTTGAGATAGGCATACTCTTGGAGAAAGTGGCAATAAACATGAGCTAAAATCATCAAGGAGAAAAGACCAAAGACCCAGGGGTCTAAAGACGCCTGCCTGCAGTAAGAAGTGAGTGTTATTGTCTGATGCTATGAGCTTTAATGCTGGAGATTTTCATAGAGGAGGGAGGAGCAAAGATCTGGACCTGGAAACAAGGAAGAAGCAGACACATAGCTTCTGGGCCCAATGCGAGGAAGAGGAGGGGGAGGAAGCAACTGCCACTTGCAAGGGTTACGGAAGAAGCAGGGTCCTCAGGAGAGAGCCAGGTTTCAAGAAGGTGAAAGGAACTTTCAGAGAAGAGGTTGAGGGTGTGAACGGTGGCTGGCAATCCTATCAGACCCAACAAATGTTATGCAATGCTCCTTTACTATTCCGGAATGGAGTTCAGAGACAATATAACCTGTGCATAAACATGATTTTTAAAAGTAAATCTAATGCCTGAGTGACATATAACAGAGAAATAAAAGTAGTATTATTTAATTAAATAACATCTCTTTCAATATGTAAGAGCTTGGGAATGCCCTCAATCAGGTTAGGATAAATTGATATGCTTGCAATTGTGTACCAAATCACCATGGATGACAGACACCTACAGATGCAAATCGTTAGTGTTGTATTGACTCACAACTCAAACACCTTGAGCTGCTTTGCTATTGGTAATGTGATTTTTTTCCCCAAAATGATAAAGAACTCCTGGTAAAGTTTCAAATATAATAAAGTACAATCTTCTCTTAATTTACATCATCATTGCGATCTTGAAAAATTCAGCATCCTTGGTGCTTACCCATCCAGTGCCAGTGTGGCTTTGCAACAACCCTAACAATTTAAAATATTTCCACAGATTTCCAGAACTGTCCCTAAGAATCAGCACCCTTCATGCTGACTTTCCCCAAACGGGATTTTTTGAATGACCATTATGTGGGGCAAGGGGCACAATGTTTGACCTTGAGAAGGGGTGGATGTTGCGGTTAGCTGGGGAGGAACACTACAGAGCTGCATGTCTGTGATGCGTGGTCTCTGTCCTGGAGGAGCTGGTAATCTGGTGAGCAGGTGAGATTTAGAGGAGACTAAGAGCATTGAAAATAATAGTTACATGAAGGTTACATACTCTTTACTTTTAATAATACAAGAAAAGACAGGAAGACTCATAACAGCAACACTTTTCACAGGAAAAAAATCAATCTCGTGGATTTTAGAAGCATTCTCTTGTCAATTCAGTTTTTTAAATATGTGACAGAGGTTTTCTATATGGAAAGAGTTACTTGCAATTGCTTGGTTTTCATGGATAGTTCATTTAATAAAGTTGTAAATTTAAAACACAGCTTTTCTTAAGCCTTTAAGCTCAATTTCATTTGTCCCTTAACATTCAGTTAAGTTTAACAGATGATATTTCTTGAAACAATTAACCCATTTCACTATCATGGTAATTAAATCCTCTTAAACGTTTCAAATTATAATCCCAAATTTAATATACTTGATTCTCTGAAGCAAGACGCTCAACAAGGCTGATTCACTGATAAGACAAAGAAAACCTTCTGTAGCATGAAAACTCTAGTTACAAACCTAAGGTGTCTAAAAAGTCCTCAAAACATTTCAATCTTGGGGCGCCTGGGTGGTTCAGTCGGTTAAGCATCTGCCTTCAGCTCAGGTCATGATCCCGGAGTTCTGGGATCGAGCCCCGCGTCAGCCTCTCTGCTCCGTGGGAGCCTGCTTCTCCCTCTCCCTGCTGTTCCCCCTGCTTGTACTCTCTCTCTCAAATAAATAAATAAAATAAAATAAAAAAAGAAAACCTCCCTTTAAAAAAAAATTTCAATCTTTTAGACAAATACTGTTTATAAAATTAGACAAATCTTCATGCATTTTAAAAGTAACCTTTCCAGGGGCACCTGCGTGGCTTAGTTGGTTAAGCATCTGCTTTCAGCTCAGGTCATGATCCCAGGGTCCTGGGATGGAGCCCCATGTCTGTCTCCCTGCTCAGCAGGGAGCCTACTTCTCCCTCTCCCTCTGCTACTCCCACTGCTTGTGCTCTCTCTTTCCATCTCTCACTCTGTCTCTCTCTCAAATGAATAAATAGAATCTTTAAAAATATAAATAAAAAATAAAAGTAACATTTCCAATTAAAATAACACAATGTGTCAAATTTTCTTAAATGGTTCAAACACCATAAATAACTATTATATACAATTTTTCATGACAGTGATAAAACTTATTCCTAAACCTCACAAGAAATTATTAATCACATGGGCTTAATTTACTTTATTATCTCTGTACTTGGTTGTAAAATTCCCTGAGTAGCAGTCACTTCCCCAGCTGCAGGGAGCAGATGTACCATCTCAGGCCAACGGAGGGCCTTGGCCAAAGACTCCCGTTAAGGATTTAGGTTTCAAAGTCAGAGGTTCTGGCCTGCAAGTTGGATGGTACTTCTGGGCTGATGCTACTCAAGACTCAGGTTCACTTCCCCAACCTTGTCTTTAGGTCACGGAAATTTAAATCCCCAAATTTTCTTATGATTTGGATCATGAGTCACAAGAAGTTATTCCACGTAGTCAAATCTTAAAATCTTTATTGTAACTTTGTTCATGCCTCTTTACTGGCTGGTAGGACTATATGCTCTTCACCTATTTTATTTCTTACTTGTCTCGCTGATCTGATTTTTATAATCATTTTATGGACATCCCTCCTTTGCTCCCCACCTGAATCCTGTATAATTTAGCGCAGCTCCTGAATTATTTAAATTAATTCACCTAAAATCTATTGAGCTCCTCCTATGGTCCAGACACTATTCAAGGCCCTGGAAATAAAGTATGAAACAAAACAGAAAAACAACCCTACCCTCATGGAACTGCCTTTCTAGTGAGACCATGACCTTCTCACCATCTTGAGCTACCACTCCGAGCCAGAACTATGTCCTTGAAAACCCTGGCTGGCTCAGGGCCCAGAATATAACAATAAAACAGAAATAGTTAATATTTCTGAGAGCTTACTGTGAGCCCTGCATAATTCTAAAGGCTTTGCTTGTGTCTTTCATGTAATCCTTGCAACAGCCCAATGTTGGGAGGTGGTTATTTTACAGATAAGGAAGCAGGCACACCGATGTTCAGTCATTTGCCTATGTTCCATAAATTTGTAAGTAACAGGGCCTGAGTTCTAAACCAGTCCATTTTCTGGCTTATATTTAATGGCTATACCACACTACCTCCTAGAGTAGTGTGAAGTAAATGTTTGAAGAAAAAAAAATCCATAGGAAATTCTTGTGGTCCTAGTCGGCTGGTTATCTTGGTGTGTGTTGACAAACTAAAGGTTTATTTCTCCTTCCTCCCCACCCCCCCAACCTCATGTCTTTATTTCTTCTGTTCTGCCTAACTGGCATGTCTGTTGATGTTTTATTTATATATTCTTAATTTAAACCATGTACACCAGGTGTCCAGAGCCAGATTCTATCAGGAAACTTGCCCTACCTTTGCAAGCAGGAAAATGGGATTAGATTAAACCAAACGGGAAAAACTGTGTGGTGTCTTTGGTTCATCTCCACCTACTCCTGCCATGGCTGATCATGGCAGACCAGAGGCAACAGATGTCCTACTGGGAAAGCCACAGAGCCTGAATGCTTGCATGTCAGCCACCATTTACAAAAGTAGACAGATTCAGCCTTACTTGGATTGGTGGCAATTTCACGAGGAGCCTTCAGCAGTGACCAAGGAACTTCTCCCTCGTCAGACAGCTTTCTCAGGACTGGGCATCAGGCAGGATGAGAAAGAATAGATGTCCCCAGTGCAGACACCTTTTTAGGAGTCTCTAGTATTGCTTAAATGGGAGTGTGAATGTTCATGAGGCTCTTTAAAAAAAAAAACAAAAAAACCCTAGTTTTTGATCATTAAACAAAATCCACTGCAAGAGTCAGTGACCTTTTCATGGTTTTGTAGTATTGCCTTAAAGCGAAACTATAAATCTGTGTTTCCCATCCAATAGTTAAGTCTCAATAACACTAAAATGATTTCGATAAGGAGATAAAGACAAGTAAGATGATAGAGGTTCAAGCCATTGTGATTTGAACATTGAAAAATACCACGAAGGCTTTTTAGACTCATGTGCTGGCAAATGTGAACAGGGCAGTCCTTGACTGCTTGTCACCTACCGCCTATACGAGGTAGGGCTGGATTCGGTATGTGACAGAAAATCCCAAAATACCAGTGGCTCAGACAATGGAGATTTTCGGAATAATGGCCTTTAACAAACACTCCTCGGTAATTATGCCTTTGGGTGACTTGCCAATGGGACATTAGCATATGTGACACCAATGGAGGTGTGAAAAGCACTTGCATATCAGCATTTGCCTCTCTTTTTTTGGACCCTGAGACTGCCATGTGAAGAAGCTTAGGCTAACCTACCATAGGATAAGACCAGATGGAACACAGATGAGCCATCCCCACTGGGTCCCCTGGATCAATCAGACATATAAAGCCAACGTGGGCCATCCAGCTCCGGCCAATCCTCCAGCCACACAGCTGACCTGTAGAATCGGGAGCTAAATAAGACAATTGTTGTTTTAAGCTACTAAGTTTAAAGCAGTTTGTGATGCAGCCAAAGCTAACAAATGCATATAATGTAGAAACTTCTTTTTTCCTCTCTTATAAATGAGAAATATGAAGTCCAGGGATGGTATAGTATTCCACTTTGTCATGGACTTCTTCCGTCTTGTCATTCCCCTATCCGCAGTCAATGGCTTATACTTCATGACCCAGAATGGTTGCCAGAGCTCCAGCTGGTGCAGTTCAATTTCTAGCCAGCAGGAAGCAGGGTAGGGGGAGTGATGGAAGAAAAATAGGTTCCTTCTCTTTATAAACACTCCCCAGAAGTTTCACATACCACCTGTGCTTACATCTCATTGACCAGAATTTAGTCATGTGGCTATATAGTCCCGGCATCACTTCCTAACAAGAGAGGTTAGGAAATGTCATCTTATTTCTAGGAGCCATTAGCCCAGCTAAAAATCTGTATTGTTTGTTTTGGTTTTGTTTTGTACTAAAGAAGAAGGGAAACAGATCTGGGGGAAAACAAGCAGCTTCTGCCTAACTTTTCTCTGTTGTGAACTCCTGCAGCCCAGGCTTTTACTCGCCTTTGAATCCACAGCACCCCACGACTATTCAATAATGTCTGTGGAATGTTCCTAGGGAATGGACGGTTTCTTCCTCAGACCCCTGAAGGGGCACCCACCAGTTTAGGAAATGTACCCCACCTTCAGCAGATGGTTGGCACCATCCTACTATGAGTGACTATCCTAGATCTTATTAGAGAGGTTTCAGAAGGTAGTAAGAAAACCCTGAGCCTTAAAGTCAGAAATCCTGTCTCTGTCAGTTTCTTCCTGGGAGACTCTGGGCAAAGGGCCTACCCTTATATATCCTTGTCTTTAAAGTGAGAAGAAAAAATTCAGCCTTCATGGGGAGTTCATTCTTAACAGGTACAGAATATTTGTTTGGGGTGATAAAAAGTTTTGGAAATAGGTAGTGGTGATGATTGCACAACATGGTGAATGGAATTATTACCATTGAAATGCACCCTTGAAAATGGTTTCGAGAATTCCTACCTCACAAGCTTGCCATATTTCTTTCGGGTGTGCCTCATGTAAGTTTATGGAAGAACGTGACAGGGGAAAATTTAGAAAGGCAAAAGGAAAAAACAATCACAAAAGGGTGGTCTGGGATGGGGTGAGGGGATGAATGGCAGTGGTTGGAAGTCAGTAATTACATTTTCCAGGAATGTTCAAGTCTCATAACCAGAACCCTCTGTGGTCTCTTGGCAACACGCAGACCGTACAGAGAAATGCCTGACATGCAGAATTTGTGATGCAGTGGTTCTCTGGCGGCCTTCTGTGCAGAACTGATAGTGCTTATGTTTGCAAACTCCCAAAAACTTTATCATCGAGCTAGGTGAGACAGAGTTCACTCCATCTGGTCCAGACTGGTCATTCAACTTCAATTCAATCAACATTTAACGAATGCCTGTGTGCACTCATTAGGCTATTAATAAATATTCTGGTTCTTGCCTCAGGACATAAGGTCAAATTTCATTTCCCTACTGCCTTAGTTTTGACAAATGAAAGAGCAGAAGTAATGTGTGTGGTGCTGAGTGAAAGCATCCTCTTTCCCTTTTCCTGCCTCAGTGAGCGCAGAAGCACATGGTAAGATGAAGCCTCTGTCACCTGTGTCTAGGAGTGGCTACAAAGGGCCATACTTGGGGCGCCTGGGTGGCTCAGATGATTAAGCATCTGCCTTCGGCTCAGGTCATGATCCCAGGGTCCTGGGATCGAGCCCCGCATCAGGCTCCCTGCTTGGCGGGGAGCCTGCTTCTCCCTCACCCTCTACTGTTCCCCCAGCTTGTGCTCTCTTGCTCTCTCTGTCAAATAAATAAATAAAAATTTAAAAAAAAAAATAAAAAACAGGGGCGCCTGGGTGGCTCAGTTGTTAAGCGTCTGCCTTCGGCTCAGGTCATGATCCCGGGTTCCTGGGATCGAGCCCCGCATTGGGCTCCCTGCTTGGCAGGAAGCCTGCTTCTCCCTCTCCCACTCTCCCTGCTTGTGTTCCCTCTCTCGCTGTCTCTCTCTGTGTCAAATAAATAAATAAAATCTTTAAATAATAATAATAATACTAAAAAACAAAAAAAACAAAGGGCCACACTTGCCACTCTGCACGAAACCTGGAGTATGACGGAGGAAAAGAGTTTTGTGTGTTATGTCTCGGAGACTTTGGCATTGTTTCTTACTGCAGCATTACTTAGCCTAACCTCACTATGTGTCTTGCCCTGGGCTAAGTGAGTATTTTAACGTAGAGACTAAATTCTAGAGCGAGGGAGCCTGAGTGTCCATTAGAGCGAGGGAGCCTGAGTGTCCATCTGGGTTAGTTACTTTCTCATTGTGTGATCTTGGGCCAGTGAACTTCTCTGTGCCTATTTTCTGCATTTAGAAGAGGGGGGAAAATAATGGAAACCACCTTATAGGGTTTTTATGAGGATTAAACTAGGTGTGCAACATAGCCCAGCACATAGTAAGTTTTCAAAAACGTTGGATGGTGATGATCTTATTTAATTTTCACAACAACTCTACGTAAGATTTGTTGATTGTCAAGCCATTGGGATTGCAGCATAACCGGGCCCTAGGCACACAAGTAACAAGACAAAGTTTTGAGATTAGAATTCAGCACTGACCCATCGGTCCACCTTTCAGGCGAACTTCTGTGTGCCTGGAAGCTGTCCAGCTCAGTGTGCAGCTACTTCTCATCTGTCTTCAGCTGCTCTCTAGAGAGTTCATTCACTTACTCAGCTTCCCCAGTGACCAAACCCATGCAAAAGATCCCCCTGGGGTGGACACTCAGAGCTACAGCCCTACAGCCACCAATCCTGGTCCCTCAGTCAGAGACAGTCCTGCTCTCCTGCCTAAAAGGCTGCCCAGGAATCAGACCCTTAGATATGGAATCCATTTGATTCCCTTCTGCACCAGACTTGCCTCTTGGTCTGCCAAAGCCAAATGATTTATTTAAACAGTTTTTAAAAAGAAATAATCGGTGCACAAGGTAAAAATACTCCAAAGATGCAAAAGGTTATAGAGAGGTGTCTCTTCCACCCTGCTCCCCAAAGGCAACCGAGGTGGGTTTTTTAATCAGTTCCTTGTTTCTCTCGCTGGCTGTCCCAACGCCCCGGAATGCACTTCTGGGGCTAATCTCCTTCCGGCTTGGTAGCCACACCCACTGCTCTCTCCCGCCTGCAACACCCTCCTCCTGGCCTCCTAATCCTGCACATCCTGCCAGGTCTATTCAAGCCACCTTCTCTAGGAAGAGGTTTTTAGCAATTCCAGCTCTTACTCATCTCTCTTCTTCCTGACAGCATCCCATATCCGGACATTTTGTCATATCCAACTGACCAGGTGGTAGTTTCTAATGCTTGGTGTAGGCCACCCTCACTTCCCCAACCAGCCTGAAGGCCAATTATCCATCCCCGTGGCTTCCAATACCGCCCACACCCCGATGACTCCCAAATCCACTCTCCTGAGTTTCAGACATATTTTGGTTGAAACTGGCATCTTCCTAGTTGTCCTATGGGAATGTGCTAAACTGAATTCTTGCTTCTTGCCCTTAACTTACCCTACTTCTTGAATCTCCTCTCTCAATGAATGGCATCAACATCTGTTTAGTCATCTGAACCTGAAACTTCCCACCATCCCCACAGCCACTATTCCCCTATGTCCCTAAATTTCCGGCAAGGTGACCACCTGCCATTCTCCAGACAGAGGCTTCACTTTCGTGCCTTTGTTCCTTCTATTCCCTTGACTTTCCTCTTTCCCGCTCCCCTCTGCCCAGCCCTAGCCAGACTCCATGGTCCAGCACAACTATCGTCTTCTTCGTGAGACCTTTCCCTCCCCTCTAGCTCTGATCTCCGCTCTCGGGCAGAATAAACTACTCTTTCCTCTGTGCCCTCATATTTGTGTTCTTGCTGCATATACATCATGTTGATGGTTGTATCTGCCTGAGAGTGAGCAGACATCATCCATTCATTTAGCATTCCCAGTGCCAAACTTGGTGCCTGGTTGTTGAGGAGACAGATACTCAATCTATGTCTCTTAGACACATACATGAATGAATGAGAGAATGCATGAATTAGATATTATATAACTTTTAAATCTGTAAACAAGGGATTGTAATGTATAATTTTTAAGGGACCTTGAAGCTGTAAAATTCTATTATTTGGAGCTCCTCAGTGTCTCTAGCAGCCCCTTTCCTTCCTTCCTCCCTTCCATCTTTCTTTTCTTCCTCCATCTTTCATTCAAATAGCTATTGAGTTCCCTGTGTGCCAGGTCCTGGACAGGACACTGGGGAGACTAAGGATAATAAGGAATTTTGTCTGCTTTCAAGAAGCTCACACCTTGGTATCACAATTCCAGATTTCAAGATAATTTACAAAGCTGTAGTAACCAAAACAGTATGGCACTAGCATAAAAATAGACACACAGACCAAGAGAACAGTATGGAGAGCCCAGAAATCCAAGCTTGTATGGTTAATTAATCTATGACAAAGGAGGCAAGAATATACAATAAGGAAAAGACAGTCTCTTCAACAAATCGTGCTAGGAAAACTGGACAGCTGCAGGCAAAAGAATGAAAGTGGACCACTTTCTTACACCATACACAAAAATAAACTCAAAATAGATTAAAGACCTAACCATGAGACTTGAAGCCATAAAACTCCTAGAAGAAAATATAGGCAGTAATTTCTTTGACATTGGCTTTAGTAACATTTTTCTACATATGTCTCCTCAGGCAATGGAAACAAAAGCAAAAATAAACCGTTGGGACTACATCAAAATAAAAAGCTTTTGCACCATGAGGGAAACCATCAACAAAACAAAAAGACAACCTATTGAATGGGAGAAGATATTTGCAAATGATATAGCTGATAAGGGACGAATATCCAAAATATATAAAAGAGGTATACAACTCAACACCAAAAAAACAAATAATCCAATTTAAAAAAGAGAAGAGATCCTGAATATACATATGCTAAAGAAGACAAACAGATGGCCAACACATGAAAAGATGTTCAACATCACTCATAATCAGGAAGTGCAAATCAAACCACAATGAGATGTCGCCTTACGTCTGTCAGAATGGCTAGAATCAAAAAGACAACAAATAACAAGTGTTGGTGAGGATATGGACAAAAAGGAACACTTGTACCTGTTGGTGGGAAAATTGGTGGAGCCACTGTGGAAACAGTATGGAGACTCCTCAAAAACATAAAAATAGAGTTAGCATATGATCCACTAACTCCACTACTGGTATTTATCTAAAGAAAATGAAACACCAATTCGAAAAGGTATGTGTTCCCCTATGTTTATTGCAGCATTATTTACAATAGCCAAGATATGGAAGGAACCCAAGTGTCCATTGACAGATGAGCGGATAAAGACTATGTGGTATGTATACAATGGAATATTTCTCAGACATAAAAAAGATTTGCAACAACATGGATGGACCTAGAGGATATTATGCTAAATGAAATAAGTCAGAGAAAGACAAATAGCATATGATTTTACTCATCTGTAGGATTTAAAAAACAAAACAAATGAACAAGCAAGCAAACAACAAAAAAGCACAAACAGACTCTTAGATACAGAGAACAAAATGATGGTTGCCAGAGGGGAGGAGGTTGGAGGGCAGGCAAAATGGGTGAAGGGGAGTGGGAGATACAGGCTCCCAGTTATGGAATGAATAAGTCACAGGTTGAAAGGTACAGCATAGGGAATATTGTCAATGGTATGATAATAGACTTGTATGGTGATAGATGGTAGCTACACTTGTGGTGAGCACCACATAATGCATAGAGTTGTCAAATCACTATGTTTTACCCTTGAAACTAATATAACAGTGTGTTTCAATTATACGTCAATAAAAATAATAATTTAAAAAAGAGACTCACAGCTTAATGGTGGAGGGGAGGGGCAGGAATGTGTAATTCAGATGTCAGGCACCCACTTGCCCTTTCAGAGGACAGCTTTCTTTAACTTACAGGCCAACAGGTCTGGTACCACTGTCTCTCTCTGGGTTGTCCACTATCGCTAGTATCATGCATATTTCCCAGGTGCTCCCACTTCCTCTGTGGGCCCCCCTCTTTATTGCTGGTCACTATTTGAAACTCATGGTCATCTGACAGAATGAGACCTTCCCCACTGGTACCAGAAGATTGAGAGGCACAGTCTCCCTTCCCTGACCACCAGGCCTCTTAGGTCTTCCCGAGGCTACCCTTCCACACTATGCAGATATACATGACCTCCATCACAGGAAGGTTGGAACAACTTAGACTTGGGCACCCTTAGACTTGGACCCTTCACAGAGTGGATCTCCTGGTGAGCACTTCCTGCTTCTAACCTGGTTCCCTTTGCCTTTGTGTTTGTATCTTCTCTCCCAAGCACTGTCCATCTGAATCAACATCCACTTTTCTAATAAGAGCTATCTTCCCACCTTCAAGGAAGGATATCAATCACTGAACTCATTTATCCCCCATTTTCTCCCCAAGTAATGCCCCAAATCTGAGTTATTTACTTCTAGGTAAGGCCACAGGGCTCCAAACAATGGTCATCAAGACTCAAGAACCATGTGGGGAAGGGGTTTCCAGGTCCCATGGTCAAAGACGAGTAAGGGTCCTACAGGTTAGATTTCTTTTTCCACATTCTACCAGCAAGAGCTTTAGTCCTCCTTAGCCATTTCATTAGTGGTCTGGCTAAATTAAGGAAATACATGTTTCCTGATGACAGACAATATTTTTTGGACACAGTATAATCACTGTAAACCCTTATTATAGGAGAGAGTTCTGCAACTGCCAGAATGCCTCGCCTATCTGTGGAGTCGGTACGCCCCATTACTGTGCAGAGCAGGACTCAGTTCCTTTTTTGCACTGGAGGACAATCTGTTTATAAATAAAAGAACAGTGATACCTCCTAGGGGCTGTTCCCAATGTTACTCCAGCGAAACATGCCTCTGTATGTTCATTGTTGCAACTCAAGCATCATGTGCAGTAAAGAACATGTAGTCGGTGCTCAATTATTGACTGTTCTCAATCTCAGTCAATCTCAAATAATATCACCAGTTACCCACTTGCTTAGACAAAAATCTTGGACTCACCCCCCCGCCATACTCCATATCCAATTCATAAATCAATCTTGTCTATCTTCAGAACATACTCTATATTTGATCACTTAAATCTACCACCAGCTTTATCCTGTGATATTTTTCTTTTTTCTTTTTTTAAAGATTTTATTTATTTATTTGACACAGAGAGAGACAGTGAGAGAGGGAACACAAGCAGGGGGAGTGGGAGAGGGAGAAGCAGGCTTCCCCCTGAGCAGGGAGCCTGATGCAGGGCTCGATCCCAGGACCCTGGGATCATGACCTGAGCTGAAGGCAGTCGCTCAACCAACTGAGCCACCCAGGCACCCCATATGATATTTTTCTTTATTTCACTTACTACCTACCATGATATTGTAAATCTATAGGTGGTCCTCATTATTTGTGGATTCTGTTTTTGTGAATCCATCTACTTGTTACAATTCATTTATGATCCTAAAATCAATTCTTCTGGTGCTTTCGTGGTCTTTCATGGACACCCATAGAGAGAGGAAAAAATTTGAGTCACGTAATGAGCATGTTCCCAGCTGAGGTGAAACCCTCTGCCTTCTTGTTTCAGCTCTTATACCATAAGTGAATATCTTTTTTACGGTCTATTTAGTGCCATGTTTTCACATGTTTGTGCCTTTTCTTGGTGATTTTACTGTTTAAAATGGCCCCCAAGCATAGTGCTGAAGTGCCATATAGTCTGAAGTGTAAATAGGCTGTGGTGAGCCTTATGGAGAAAATAAAATATGTGCTAGATAAGCTTCATTCAGGCCCGTAGTTATAATTACAGTGCTGTTGGCCATGAGTGCAATGTTAGCAAATTAACAGTATATATTACATAAGGTGTCTTTAAACAGAAACACACATAAAACAAGGTTATGTATTGATCAGTTGATGAAAATGTGACCAGAGACTCAAAAACCTAACCCTGTATTTCCCCTAGGAGCAGTGGTTCACAGTGACTTTATACAGTGTAACTGCTGCAAATAAGGAGAATCAACTACATTACTTTGTTTTTTTTTAAGATTTTATTTCTTTTTTTAGAGAGAGAGAGAGAATGTGCACAAGTGAATGGGAAGGGGGCTAGGGGCAGAGTGGGAGGGAGATGACAAGCAGACTCAGTGCTGAGCATGGGACTCCATCCCACAACCCCGACACCATGACCTGAGCCAAAATCAAGAGTCAGAAGCTCAACGGACTGCACCACCCAGGCGCCCCATATTAATTTATTTGTTATCTGACTCACAGCAAGAATGAAAACTCAGTGAGGGCAGAAACTTTGCCTTTCCTGGAATGATGCCCGGCACATAGAAAGTATTTAATAAATACTTTTGGATCAATGAATGAGTTAGGAGACATTTTGTCTGGACCTCAGGTGATGGAAAAAATTGCTGAAGTTAAACAGTTCCTGAACATAAGTGACAAATTACAGTATGATCAGCCATATCTATGATCACAATGGAAACCACAGGTATTTTCAAATCACTGTATAGTTGTAGAAAACCTGAAATATAGTTTTATACTCATCAATACTTTGAATTATAGTAGGTATTTTGCTCACCACCAGATATCATTATTTTAATGTGTTAATAAAGGAACATTTCGGTACCACACATTTGAATAATTGTATTGAGCATAACTGATTTCCTTTGTAATCCTGTGGTTTTTATTTTCTGCATTTAAGACATTAAACATTAAAACATTGAGAGGAGATCCACAGGCCTTGCTAGACCATCAGTGAGATCCATGGCACAAAGGAGTCTAAGAATCTTCGACTCAGTTTGGGTCAAGGCCACATTCAAGTCACACAGCAAGGATCATGAAGCTACTTAGAGAGCTGGGATCTACACTCAAATCTGCCTGCAGGCATCACCATAGGCCGGGCCCCCTCTACAAAGACACTCCTCTGTGCATCCCCTCAGACATCTGGAAGAACCCTGGCAGAAAGTTTCCAAAGGATTCCATAAAGTGTGTCCATGTGCAGAGCTTCTCACCAGGGCTGGAGGGCATCGCTCTTCCAAGGGTGGTCTGAAAACAGTTTTGATCAAAGATGAGAAAAGAGAAATTGAGAGTAAGAGTTTGGGGAAACCTTTTTAGAAATTTGAATCTAACAATAAAATAACTAAGGCTTGTATTTTGTGTCTTTGTGTTTTTAAAAACCTTCCTTTTATTTTACAAAATCATCAGTCTGCAATGGATTGGAAATTTACAAAGACTAAAAACACACAACCAAACAAATCTGGTCTTTTTTCCACACACAGTTTGAGAATCACTATTGCTGGGGGATACAGTGGACGGATATGGGGAAAGAGACATGGATACAAATGGGCAAATGCTCTGAAAAACAAAATGATGGACATAGAAGTACATCAGACTAGCAGAACTGGGGAAGGCAGAGGGAGGAGGAACCATTTGAACTGTGTTCTGACCAACGTCCATAGGTAGAGATGATGCCTTTCTGGATATTCCAGGTGATGGGTTCAGCACGAGTTAAGGCAAGGAGTGTTGAACACGAGGTGCATCAGAGAAGGGTCATCAGGCAAGACGGGGCAAGTGCCTGTGTGTGTCTGTGGTGAGTGGGGACAGAGAAATACAGTGAGAGAGTGGCCTGGAAACATGCTGGGGATTTGGGGCTTTTCAGTAGGCCATAAAAAACCACCGACCTGTTTTGAGCAGGAAATGAAATGGTCATATCTGCGTTTTAAATGATAGTATTTGTTGAGCGAAACTAAATTTAAAAAATTCTCAGGCACTGGCTCTTTCAGAGCAGAGAATGTGCCTCTTTCATCAGAATGTACAAATACACAGAAATTGATTTCCATGCCTGGATTAACACACAAAGATGTGCATGAATGAGGATTGCTCTGGAAAACCAATTTGCCTCTTTTCTCCTGTCCTCTTCTCTCTCTTATTATATGCTCTCTTTCCTCTCTTATTCTTTGTGTCTCATTTACCACTTTCCAACAGTACTTCCTGTCATGAGGGAAAAGGCCTGTATGTGAGCTCGGAGCTACCAGCCGCATGTGGTCACTGAGCCCTTGCAACGGAACGGGGCATCTGTGGCTGAGGAACTGAACTGTAAATGTAATTTAAATTTAAATAGCCGCACAGAAAGATTTTAAACAGCCACACGTGGCTGTTGGCTACCATACTGGAGAGTGCAGAGACTTTCACTACAATGAAAACAGGGAAGGAAAAATATAGATGCCGAGAAGTCTTCAGACGGGCTGTCATGGCATATTCAGTTAATGAGAGTAGTCACAGTAGAACGAAGATGGCAATGAATCCTGCTTTTAACCCAAATATGTATGTTCTGGCCTATTTGTGCCCAGTGCGCCTCTTGGAAAGAGGCCTGGGAACCAGGAGCTTGGATCCTGATTTTGATATATTACTTTACACAGGTCACTGCCAGGGGAAGGGCAAGAACTAATGTCCACTGAGCATTAACAAAACACCAGGCATGAGGTGTTAAGTTTACAGATTACTACACTTGAATGTCACGCAAACCCATGAAGTAGCATTTTTATTCCTACGTGATAGATGAGGAAAAGGAGGAGCAGAGAGGTAAGCAATTTGTCCAAGCCACCCAGGTCTCGAGGTATAGAGTAGGTATTTAGATATTTAGAGCCAGTTCTAAGGCCAAAACTCTTTCTACTGCACCTCTGGGCTTCCCTAAATTCTTCTGAGCATCTACTCCCTCCCTTCTTGCCCCCCCACACCCCCTACCCAGTGAGACAGGACAGGCAGTCCTCATACTGTCTACCCTCCAGGAGGGTGAAGAGGACCCAATGAAGGTTGGGAAGGCCCTGATATGTTGACAAGGCAAACTGTGCTGAGTGTGCGTAAGGGAGGGAGGTGATATTTTCTGAGAATACAAACAGGGCACAGTGTTCTGAGATGGTTCTGCACTCTCGCTGATATTGAAAATACTTTAAATTTTCCATTTAAGAAAAGCCTGAGGCCAGGCCTGTTTCAATCATGTAAAAACCAATATCAGTTTGGAAAGGTTATCACAGCCTTGCCAATTCCAGTCAACATTAAAAATGCAAATGTTTAGTATTTAAATATAGCCTTTGGCCTCCAGCACTCAGGACATCATCTGAGTGGCGGCCATCTACCCCCGAAGACTTGGCCGGCTCCGTAGGAAGGAAGCAGAGGATGTGCCTAAAAGTCTGCTTTAGACCAGGCTGATGGAAGCACTTCTAGCCCAGTGAAGGTCTGGGTCCTCAGAGGTTGTGCAGCTGCAGTTGCTGAACCAGACAGACATCCACTCACTGGGGGCAGAGGCCCCACCGATTTTCTTTGTCCTGGTCTTCCCAGTACCTATTCCCGTGCCTGCTTCATAGGAAGAGCTCAAGGGATATTTATCGAATAGATGAATTCATTCATTCATCATCTTTTATGGGTTATCCTATCATATCCCAGGCATTTGGGGAAATCTCAAGTAATTTACCATCTAAGAAGGGTGGTAAGATGTGCAAATAAATAATAACAACATGAAATAGCATCAAGTCAACCTTACCGCAAGTCTTAATTCTGGAGGTCTCTCAACAGGTGTTTGAAAATATATCAGATGACGAATACTTGTGTGGTCAGACATCGTGATTCTGGGTGCTCTGGGACATGGAGTAACTAAGCAGTGAGATCAGCAATGGGAGCTCCGTGGAAGAGGCACCAAGAACCACTGCTGAGGGGGGCTCGTGTCCTTGGTTGTCTCCTCCACTCAGACTGTAGGCTCTCTGAGGGCGGGACTGTGCCTTATTCAGCTCTGCACTCCAGTACCTCACGTGTGGCCTGACACATAGTAGGAAGCAACATATGCTGAATGAATGAAGGAATAAATGAATGAACGTTAGGAATCCATAAGGGATCACAGAAAAAGCGGCATTCATTGAGAGTTTAGTATGCACCAAATACTTAATACATAGCTTCTCAGTTAATTATAAGAATCAGGATGCAGCCAGGAGACAGAAACCACATCAGCGACCCGAACAGAGAGAATTAACAGAGGATTGTTAACTGGGTATAAAGTCGTTAACTGGGTAACTGAAAGGGTAAGATGAGCACTATAAAGTATAACCAAGCTAGCAACTGCAGAAAGCAGCTATCACCCTACGGATAAGGGACCACAAGGGGAAAAGTTGTGATTATTAAGTTAGAGGCTCGGTAGAGAGACCTCGTGAGTTGGAACTCAGACACCAGCTCCAGACCAGAACGGGGGGCACAGCCAGACTGGAGCTGGTGTCCCTGATTGGATGCATGAACCTAATGCGTTGTTGAAAACTACAAACCGGCTTCAGCTACTGCAAGGGGAAGGCCTTTGCCGTTGCTACGTGAAAAAGCCTTGCTGGGGTGATGGTCAGAGCCACTCCTCCCTGTTTCGAGACCCAGTTCAGATGCCATCTCCCCTGAGAAGCCTTCTTGATCTCTTCCTTCAGATAGAAAGCCCACAGGAAGCAGACAGGAAGGCAGAAGTCTTATCGTCCCCCTCCAGCTGTGCAGCCCCCCCAGCACCCCCCACTCGCAGAACTTAAGAGGGAGCCAGCTGGACCAGCAGAAACGGGATTCGCGGAGACCCAGCCCGGTCATCACAAAGCAGAGTACAGAAGGGTTTTGGAGCTGAGACGCCATGGTGTCCTAACTATACAGGAATCTTCCCATCAATGTCGCCATGTGGAGACTGCTACTACCCCCATCATATAGATGAGGAAACCGAAGGTCTAAGTAAGTCAGGGTGACTTGTCTAATAAGTTGATGTGGCAGCAGCCTGATTTGAAGCCAGGTCCATCTGCTCTTAATGGCAATACTCTACCAAGTTTCCTTCACGTTTTTATGTTAAGAAGGTGTCAGGGGACAGGACAGATTTGAAGTCCCAGTGCTGCTGCGTCGGCAGCTGGGGATGAGATGGGGGGCGGGTTCAGGTGTCACCTATAAGAGCAGGGAAGCAGGCATGGGGAAGTCATTACAAATATCTCCCAGTGTGCCACTTTAACCTCTCACTTTACTGTCCCTTAAGAAAGTTGAGATCTTCATTACTTGATCAAAAATTAGCCACTCAACAAACTCCTCCCCATCCTTCAAGACCCAGCTCAGATGCCACCTCCCCTGAGAAGCCTTTCCAATGGCTACAGAGCCAGCCATGCACTCACACGGTGTCCCCATGGGACTTGATGCAGATAGCTGGGCGGGGTTTTCTGGACTACAGGCCACACTAGATTGTGGGCTGCTTGAGGGCGGGCCTGAGTCTATCTGGGCTCTGCCTGACACACGGGGGGCACCCAATGTCTAGTGATAATTATAAAGCCTTGTTTCTTCCAGAAGCATGCTTCTGTAGGAGCACAAGCAACTTGAGGACCATATCTTTTGACTCATTCTCTGCTTTCCAGGAGTTCTTGGTCTAGTGCTGAAGACATGTTGGAAAAACACTGAAAAACAAACCCCCTGGTTGAGCCCTTCGCCTCTCGCCTTTTCCAAAACATTCTTCTCACTCAGTCAGATGGAAATGTCACCATCGGAAGCCCCTGCTAAAACCTTCCAAAGGCTTCCTGCTCTTAGGATAAAGACTAACTCCTCAACTTTTTTGTCTAAGACCTCTGTCATCTGTCCCCCTGCCCCTCTTCAGCCTTGCATCTCATCGCTCCCCAATCCCCTCCGGCCTCCTTCTACTCCACTGGCCAGCTACTGAACCTCTTCAGCTTCCCCAACTCACCAAGCTCTTCGCATCTTGGTTCTTCACTGGTGGGGTTCCCTCTACCCAGAACCCTCTCTTCTTGCTCCCTTTGCCCGAATCACTCTGGCTTATCTTGTAGGTCTTAGGTGCTGAGTCACTTCCTCCAGGAGGCTATTGGCAGGGTAACATGATGCTCCCGGAGCAAACTGCTCCTGATCATGCCTCTTATCCTCTGAATTGTAATGGCCTGCACTTGCTCAGAACACTGAGCTTCCTGGTACAAGGCAGATGCTTTGTAGAACAGATCTGAATGAATTAAAAACTGCAAACAACAAAAAACTAAGAGAGGTCTCTCCAAGGGAGTTTGGAAGTCACAGGCTGCCTAAAACGTGGTGAGAAAACTCCTAGTGTCCAGGCGCCTGGTAAAAAGAGGACCTCTGGAATGGTGCGAAGGGCTCTGGATCTGGAGGCAGATCAGGGCTGGAGCCTCAGTGACTGGGGGGCAACCAGTTGGACGCTACGTTATTTTCTTCATCTCTATGATAGGCAATGTTTTCCTCCACCCTACAGTTCACCCAGGAAATTAAACTGACGAATGACAGATTAGTGAGAGAAAAAACAAACAGTTTATGAGTGTGCGCAGCATGCATACACGTGGGAAAAACTTAGTGATGAGTGACTCAAAAGGGTGGTTAGAGCTTGGGACATATATTGTATAGCATCTTAATGAAGGACAATAAATTTGTAGAGCAGTGACAAGACACAGAAAGAGAGGTCTAAGCTATCAGGGGGTGCATACTGTGGATAGGGAAATAAACAAATGGGGAAACGATTAGAAGATAAGGGCTATTTTAGCAGGTGTGTTGTCATTCCTCTTGGTGCCATGTGTGAGCTGCTAAGAGTCTAGAGTTATCTCTTGCAATGAAGAGTTTAAGAGTTGTCCTCCTGGGTCCTCCCTTTCAGGGTGCAGGAGAGGGAGATACCTTTACAAATGAAAATCCATGTTCTGCTTTTAGGCAATCAGGGGGTAAAGGCAGGGCGCTTTTTTGGTGTTTGCTGTTTTTCAGTTGTCTTCAGCCCAGGATAATCCTTATGACAAAATGGCATACTTTGGGGTGGCATATTCTGATCCCTTACAGTCTAAAAATGCTTGTCCTTCCCGCCACGTAGGCTTGGGATGGGATGGCGCATGTGGGAACTCTGTGCAAACTCTAAAGTGCCAGACGAATGTCAGGCGTAACCATTTCCACAACGATCATTTCCAGGAGACAATATAGGCTGCAGCCTGGCCAGTTGGAGTCACAGCAGTCCAAACACAGGCCTCAAGCCTTCTAGCTCCTTCTCCCTGGGGGCCGGAGTGGCGGTGGCGGGGGGGGGGGGAGGGGGGGGTGGCTATTTGCAAAGAAGACACATCAAAGCTCCAGCTGTGGATTTTTATAGTTCAATGTTGCATAAGCTTCCTTCTTGAGAAACAGAGTCTGGAGGAAAGGTGAGGAAGCTAATCTAAACTTCCTGCTCCTCAGCCCCACCCCCCAGGGCTGGCTCCTTGAAGACCCAGCCTGCAGGCCACTCTTGACTTTTGTTCCCCTTGCCTCTCAGTAGGACTTCCCTACTGTTCTCTGTGGAAGCCAGAGAGACACATCTCCTCAAAAAGGACCCAGTGCACTCCCATGGTCCCAGGCCCCCAGAGCAATAAATCAAAGGACAGAGCTCATTAAGCATGATTCAGCCACAAGAATGGGACATTTTGAAGAATTAAAATCCTCCTTTTGCTCCTTAACAAAGCAAAAGACATCCATAGAGTAAACATTAATGCACCTACTATATGTCAGGTAATAAACATGTTTTGCATTATGTCAACTGTCCCCATTTTAAGGATGAGTAAATTGGGGCTTAGGGTATTATGCCAAGTGAAATAAGTCAATCAGAAAAAGACAATTATTGCATGATCTCACTCATAGGTGGAATTTAAGAAACAAAACAGAGGATCATCAGGGAAGGGAGGGAAAAATAAAACAAGAAGAAATCAAAGAGGGAGACAAACCATAAGAGACTTAATCATAGGAAGCAAACTGAGGGTTGCTGGAGGGGGGTGGGGTAGGGGGATGGGGTAACTGGGTACGGAAATTGAGGAGGGCTCGTGATGTGACGAGCACTGGGTGTTATAGAAGACTGATGAATCACTGACCTCTATCTCTGAAACTAATAATACATTATATGTTAATTAACTGAATTTAAATTAAAAAAATAAAATGGGGAAAGAAAAAAAGAAAAGAAAAGTTTAAGTTAGATGGGGGCACGGATGGGAGGGCGGATGGGGGAGTGCGTGGGTAGGGAGGTGAATGGGCAGGTGGGAGAGCAGGTGAGAGCGTGATTGGGTAGGTGGATGGGAGAGTGGGAAAAGCTTCTTGTCAGAATCAAGAGGAAGTGCTTGTATCCCCCCAGAAAGGCAGGGCTGTCACTTGTGATTTCATACTGAAGCCCCTCCCAGGAAAGGGCATCGTGTGTCGTCAGGGCAGTGTAAGCCAGGCTCTGGCAAAGCTGTTCCCTGCACCTAAGATTCTAGAGAGGCTCTTTCAACTTTTAGTTGTGGTTTCGGAGTCAGAAGAGTCTGTGCTCCACTATGTACGTACTGTGTGACTATAGACAAGTTACCAAACACCTCTGTGCTCAGTTTCCTTATTTGTAAAATGAAGAACTACCCAACCTCATAGTGCTATGAGGTTTAAGTGATGTCACTCAAATATAAACATTTGTTAAATATTTATAACAAATATTTGTCTTAAATATAAGTTAGTTTTCTTCTGTCTGTCTCCTAGGCAATGTGAAAACCATTGCAGAGATGAGCTAAGACTAGTGAGACTCTCCCCTGAAGGGGAAAAACTCCAGGTGTAAATGAATTGCTCTGGAGCCAGCCTCGCTCTACCTTCTGGGGTTGAGAATAGTTTCAGTCCAGGTAGCCAAAGAGAAATGAGTTTTTCCTTGTAATGAGGAAATTAAAGGTGACTTTGACTCTTGGTGACCTCTGAACTGCGGCTTCGTTTCAGTGTCCTCAGAGAAACTTAGGTCCAGACCTCCAATGGCCTTTTCTTCTGACTGAGAGAGGAACTGGTAGAGAGAAGTGGGGAGAGAGGGGACAGAAAGGGATAAGGCCGAAGATCCAAAGCAGCCTGCAGGCACATTTACTTTTCCTGACTCACCCAAAGGACGGATGTGGAAGGAAAATATATTCCTTAGATTGCTTCAGGATGAGAGTATGTGTGTGCCTGTGTGAGTGTGAGTGTGTGTGTGTGTGTGTGTGTGTACATGCACACATGCTTCTGTGGATGGGGATGTGGGTGTGTGTGCGGGGTGTAGTAGTGGGGTATGGATGTGTGGGAGGGTAGGGGAAGGGGTGTGGGTATGGGGGTGTGCGGGTGTGGGTAGGTAGATGGGGAGGGGGAGGGGATGGAGAGGGGTGTGGGTAGATAGATGGGGGAGGAGGAGCGGATGGAGAGGGGAGGCAGGTACATGGGGGAGGGGAGAGGAGATGGGGGAGCGTGTGGGGAAGGAAGTGTGCAGAGTTGTGGGTATGTATCTGTCTAGTCACACTGAAGGGTTGGGCCTCAGTAAATGCATAAAATCATGTATGTCTAAGCACTGTTAATAAATTCTTCTTCACTGGCGATTTATAAAGAAGTTTATTTTCCATTCACTCATTCATTTTCTTATCACCAACACTGACCTACAGTGAGAAAAACAAGAAATTAATATCCCTGAGGAACTTAGGATCTTGAGAGAAGATAAGACATGGATGGGTTTCATAACAGTAATGAACACATTTGCTGCATGCCCGACGCTGTTCTGGCACTTTCTGTGTGTATTATCTAATTAACTGCTCATAATAACCTTATATGATAGGTCCCACTGTGACTCTCATTTAGCAAATGAGGAAACTGAAGCTTGGAGCAGCTGGCCCAAGGTCAGACGGCTTGTGGGTGAAGCTCAGATTCCAATGCATGCAGCCTGGCTCCTGAATATGTGCTCTTAAGTATCACCTTAAGTCTACACCATTTGTTCCCCGCTGACCTACAAGGGCTAGGCTTATGTCCCTTACAAAGGACTGGCTGCCAGGGAGCAGCCACCCAGCAAGATGCTTGGCGCTCGAGCACCTGTGAACACCTAACCCATGGCCCTACGTCCACAGCTGTCTGGGCCCAATCTCTTCACCCATTCCTCTCCCTACATCTCCTACCGTTTCTACTTCTCATGTCACCCCAAGACTAGTAGAGAGGGGTACCGAGAGGAGACCAGTGTAAACTCAAGGGCTCATCCCCCTCCCTGCAGGCCAGCTTCCCCACCAGATGTGAGGTGGGGGTACTGGTCCTGTGGTATTCTTTCCCCCAAAGGCCTCCCGCCTCTGACCCTGGAAGGCAATGCCCATGACGGCAGCTGCGATGGGGTCACTGGGCCTTGGACCCATGGAGGGATCTGACTCTAGTCCTTGGGGTCATAATAACATCTCCACCCATGAAGCTCTTGCCAGGGAGTCGAAGAGGCTCTGGGGCTTTAGGTCCATTATCTCTTTCAGTTTAAGTCCCACAACAGCCCCAATTGAGGCAAGGATTATTAGCACCCTCCCCCCTTTACAGATAAGAAAACCAAGGCTCAGAGAGGCCAGTCAGATCAAGCAATGGTGCCAGGAGGACAGACTTGTCTACACCTCAGAGCCCAGGCTCCAGGCCATGCTCTCGTGGGCTTTCCCTCCTCACAACGGGCTGCAAGCGGAGTGAAAAGCTGGTCCTGACTCTCCACTGCCAGATCGGAGAGAATGCATGGGTGGTGCTGGATGGTAAGCCACCTCCACCACTGAGGGACAGACTCTGGGGGAGTAGGTCACGTCTGCTAGCCCGAGAGTCCAGGGAGTCCCCTCCACGTAACCAAATGGAGGCAGTGCAGAGGAAGACCTGCCGTCTCTCCTTAACTTTGCCCCCGCCTGTCAGCACCCCCCAACCTGTCTGCCCCTCACACGCTCTTGTGGGGGGTCCTAGGGAAAGCGACCCGTGAGAACAACTGAAAGAGCGGGTTCCTACAAGCCCCACCCCCACCCCAGGCCATCGGAGGCTGGAGCAAAGAGACCCCCTTTGATAGTAGGTAACAAAAAGAGAGAGAAGAACCCTCCCCCTGTGGTTGTTCCTTCAGTCAGGGCTGGGGTGTGCTGACAGGATCTGCAGAGGCGACACTGGGGCCAGGGGACACAGTTACGGCTGCCAAAGGCTAGTGCCAGAGGTGGCGGGGCCGGCGGTTTGTGCGGCAGGAACAGAAAAGGACAGCATGGAGAGGTGGCCTGGCAGCCGGCTGGATTCGTTGCTAACGTGGGAGGCAGTATTTGGGAGCTGCCACAGAGAGACAGACGCTTTGGTGGGGGGCGCAGTTTGAACGAGAGTGGGATTACGCAGCAGTGAGTCCAACAGTGAAGTGACAGCACGCGGGCTGCAAGTCATCATTTCCAGCAGTTAAAACCCTGATTAATAAAGGCTCCCAAAGGCTGTGTTCCTGCCCCAGGGCCAGTGGGGGTTTTAGAAGGACATTACAAATGTTGGCTATTGTCCTTCATAAAGGAACAATTCAACGAACAGCCCTGGCCGAAAGGGGGGGAGGTGCATTCCTCCAAGGGGTTGTCTCCCACCCCGGGCTGTCCAGTACTGCACAGGAAGTCATCTGAGTCAACTGCTGGTGACCTATGACCTACGGCCCAGCACAAGAAGGGAGCACAAAAAGGGAGCTGAGCCAATCAGATTCCCACCTCAGGAATTTGAACCAAGAAATGCTGAGACACGCAGGCAGTTA
Organism: Halichoerus grypus; assembly: GCF_964656455.1. NCBI lineage: Eukaryota > Metazoa > Chordata > Mammalia > Carnivora > Phocidae > Halichoerus > Halichoerus grypus. The sequence continues at coordinate 137,860,392 of NC_135716.1, forward strand.
GCAGCTGGGCTGGAGGCCACAGGAATGCACTGGAAGGTTCTATGCAGTGAAGTCAGAGCCAGAGTCTACTAACCACAGAACCGGTTAGTAGAAGGTGAGCAGAGAGCAGTGAGACTCTGGGAAAGACAGGGAGAAAAGCAGCAGCCGAGAAGGAAACCATGTGGTCCCCAACACACTGAAGCACCCGGCACCTCGACCCTCACTCCAGCCCTGACTCCACCTTCCTCCCTTTCTCCTGAGGGATGGGAGTGGCTCTCTGTTCCTGGAAACCAGTCCACGGTGGTTTTACAGGTTATAACAAAGACACTGAAGAAAGGTGTGAGCAAGGTGGAGAGTCCAGGCATGATGATCAGCTGCCTCCCAACCACATCTGAGGCCATGCAAGAAAAATTTGACTTTGAAGGCCTTCGCACATCTAAATCATGCCCCAGGGAGGAAGGCAGTGCTGTGGAGTGGTTACTTAACCTTGGTTGGGAGCTAAAAGCTTCGAATCCCAGCTTCTCTTTCTAACCGTGGGAACTGGGGGCAAATGGCCTCTTCTAAGTCTCAGTTTCCACACCTCTAAAATGGGGATAGAAAAGAGCCTCCTCCCTCAGGTTGTTGGAGGTGTTACGGGCGCATGCCTTGCGTCGGGTAAGTCCTTCCTTTAGCTGCTGTGTATGCTGTGTATCAACTCCTCCATGAAGGGTAAGTGGTGGAATTAGAGGTTGAGGAATCTCCCTGTAGAATTTTCTACCTGCAAGGACCAGCGTGGGGCTGTCCACTGACAGGTGCACACCCCTTCTCTGTCACTCTCAGGGATTCTGTAGGGAAAGAGGCTTTCAGGGTCACCTTAGCTGCAGACAGGCCTGACTTAGCCAGTCTTATTAATAGGAGTGTGTCCATTTCTGTCTTAAAATAGCCACACGATGTTATTTAAAATGAGCTTCCAGGTGGGTGGTCAGATAGCTTTTTCTTTTTTCCCTTTTTATTGTCTTCCTCTTAGGAGAGTTCAAGAACTCTCATATTTTTCTATTTCATTTATAGCAAAACAGTCATAACAGGAAGATCCATTGCTCTGTGTAACTTCCTGAGTCGAGGATGTTCAGACTGTCTGAGGGGGTCCCACAGTCAAGCGCCACTCCCACCCACCCCTCACACCCTTCTTTGTGGCGTCCCTGGCAGACACTCACCTGCCGGGCATGTTGGGCCTCCTGGCTCCAACAGGACGGGCCACACGGGGGGGGGGAGGGGCCTCGCAGGGGGCGGTGCCTCCACGGGGGGAGGGGCCTCCACGGGGGGAGGGGCCTCCACGGGGGGAGGGGCCTCCACGGGGGGAGGGGCCTCCACGGGGGGAGGGGCCTCACCGGGCAGTGGGGAGGACCTAACTCAGGTTTTTGCCTCTCTTCTAATCGTTTGGGTTTTTTGTATTTTTTTTTTAAAGATTTTATTTATTTGACACAGAGAGAGAGAGAGTGAGAGAGACAGCACAAGTAGGGGGAGTGGCAGGCAGGCAGAGGGAGAGGGAGAAGCAGGTTCCCCACCAAGCAAGGAGCCCCCTGTGGGGCTCCATGCAAGGACCCCGGGATCATGTGACCCCAGCCAAAGGCAGCTGCTCAACCAACTGAGCCACCCAGGCACCCCATCTATTCTAATCCTTTAAGTCATGGATGGTCCCTGCCTGGAAGCAAAAAGGTCCTTTCCTAACCTCAAACCCACACGCTCCCTGCCACCACCATTTCTTTCCCTCTACATGTTTCTTACTCACTCTATTCAGCCATTACACCCTCCTGAACCCTCCATCCATTCTGAAGGCTCACATCACTTTTGTCTTAACAGAAGTCATCACTTCCTCTGTGGTTTTTCAGGGGAAAGTGGCTCATCCTCTCAGACCCATTCCCCGGTTCAGTAGAAATAGTGGCTGGACTGTCCTGGCTCTTCGTTGTCACTCTGCACCAGCGCTTGTCCACCCTCATATCTTTCTTTAAGCCTCATGCCATCCGACCGCTCTCCTAAGCACTGAAAACTGTCCAGAGCTCACTCCCTGAATCATTCATGGCCTGGCACTCAGTCTTCCTCTCCAGCTCAGGTTCTGTATCACCCTAGGAGATTTCAATGCCCAGGCAGACAACTGACTAGACTGTTACTTCTTGGGTCTTCTTAACTCCAAGGGACCTCACCTTCTCTGGACTTCAGCCTTCATGCCCAGACCCAACGCCGGATCTTATTATGGTTCCATTCTCGAATCCTTTTAACTATCTCATGACACTGGCACTTTGATCTCCAAAAGACCCCAGCTCTTCTGTCCTATTTCCTTCAGTCTTTCTACTTCCTTCAGTCTGTCAGTCCTCCTGGTGGGAGTCCAGACCCTGTAGGTGATCCTGAACTGCATTCACAGTAGTACCATCATTTCCCTTGCGTGGCTATCCTGCTATGCCTTCCTCCCCACAACAAATTCCAGTTCTTTTCTTCCAGTGTCAGTGGAGACCATTCAAGTCCAGCTCTTCAACCTGTGCCCTGCCCCTCCCCTGCTGACTCCTCTCTTTTATGCTTCAACTCCCCCACTCCTCTGATATTTTCCTCTTGTTCTATAAACCTGTCTAGGTTACTCCCTCTGACAAGAGCCCTCCTAAGACCCTTTCTACCACTCTCCAATTTGACTGTCCCCCACTATAGTCTACTCATGTGTGACCCCCTTCCTCACCTCCTACACATTCCCCAACCTAATGCACTCTGGTATCTGTCCTGACCACTCAATGGAAACTGCTTTCCCTAAAGTCATTATCCTAGGTAATATTACTGTGTAATAAATTACAAAGTACCTCAAACTTAGTGGCATAAAACAACCATTTTATTATGCTCATGCATTCTGAGGGTAAGTCAGATTGGTCACATAATATAGCCTTTTTCTGCACCATGGTGTCTTCTGCCCAGAGACCTAAACATGGCCTCTCTGTGTGGTCTGGCTTCCTTGCAGCACGGCAGCCTCAGGACAGTCTGGTTCCTTACACGACATGCTCTTTGGCTTCTCTCCCAGGGTTTCAGTTACCACCTGTGTGCCATCAGCTCCCAGATCTGTCCTACCACAGTCCTCTCTCTAAGCATCAGACTGGAGACCCATCAGCCTGGTGGATGTGTCCAAAGATACATCAATTTCAGCATGAACTAAGGTGAGCTCACCATCTTCCACTCTAAACCGGCTCCTCTCCTAGTATTCTTTCTCTCTCTTAGTTGTCCAAACTTTGACTCTTCCTTTTCCCTCACTCCTTACATCTGATTATTTACCAAGTCATGTTCATTCTGCCTCTGAAATGTTTCTACAAATTTGATCCCTTTACAAATGAAAAGATTAAGAATCAGAGAGGTTGTTACTTCCCAAGATTAAACAGTTATCATGTATTTATTCTTTCATGTGTCAATCAAACACTTACTGGGTACAACTGAGTTCTAGGAACTGGGATGAAAAAGCTTGTAAAACGTGGTTCCTGGTTCCTTTCATGGCAGAGATAGGCAAGTAGGCAGTAGATTACTATAAGGTATGATAAATGCTGTGATTGTGGGGAGCACTGGGTACAACAGGGGCAGTGAGCATATCCTGCAGTGGGAGGGGTGAAGGTGGGGGCCTTATTAGTTAGCTATTGCTGTGTAACAAATACTCCAAACTTTGGCTGCTTAAAACAGCAAATGTGTATTAGTTCATAGTTCCTGTGGGTCAGAAATCTGGGTACAGTTTAGCTGGCTCCTCTGGATCAAGGCCTCACAAGGCTGCAGTCAAACTATGTGGGACAGCAGTCATCTCAATATTTTACTTGGGGAGGAGGGTTTCACCCTGAAGCACACTCACTTGGCTGTTGGCAGGCCTCACATTTTCACTGGATGTTGGCCAGACACATCAGTTTCTTGCCCCTCCATTGGGCTACTCAGAACAACCCTTGCTTCTTTCAGAGCAAGGGTTCTGAGAGAAAAACAGTGAGAATAAGGGAAGAAGAGAGGGAGCCCAAGATGCAAGCCAGTCTTTCTGCAACCTAATCTTGTAAGTGATAGCCTATCACTTTTGCCATATTCTGTTTGTTAGAAGTGAATCACTAGGTCCAGCCCATACTCAAAGGCACATGAATAAAAGGAGGAGGGGATACCTGGGGGTCATCTCAGAGACACTCTATCTCGGTGGTCAGGTGATATCTGAACTAGATTCAGAAAGAGTTAGCTATACGAAGAGCTATGCAAGACTGTCCTAGGCAGAGAATGCTATATGTGAAACAACCCGGAAGTGAGAGAGAGAGAGCTGAGGTTGGAAGAATTCCATGCTCAGGAAGGTTAGAGTATAGGCTGCCATCCACATGGAGATTAGAATGCAAGTGGATGTTGTCAAGATCTGTTTGATAACTAATTCTGTCGTCCAATGGGTCACCTGTGCCCCCCAACTTAATATCAGATTTCTTGCTTAATATGTTACTGTCCACACTGTGATTTAACCAAGTTTTAAATAGTTAATCAACATTGACTATTTCACATACACAACAAAGCTCCATTATATAAAAAGATAAAGAAATTGAACTTACAGTCTCTTTCCCTTTTACAAAACCTCAAAAATGCTCAGAATGCTTTTCCAGGAGAGCACATTTATAAATCATTACCAATGTGAAAGACACGACTAGTATTTCCAGTTATCAGTGGGTGGAGATGACCTGACATTTTGGAATGTATTTATTTAATTTTTAAATAAAATTTTACATTGAACTATAACACAGAAAAGCACCCAAATAAAGCACAATGCAATGGATTTTCAGAAAGTAACATAGTCTCGTAAATATTACCCAGATTTAAAAAACAGGACATTGTCACCTCCCGAATCTCCATTGTGCCATCTCCAAAGATATCCACAATCCTGATTTCTATCATCATGGAGAAGTTCTTCCTGTGTTTAAACTTTATCAAATGGAGTCATACAGTCTATACTTCTTAAACTTGCTACTCATCATTCATTTTTGTGAAATTCTTCCAAATTTTTTTTTTTTACAATTTTTTAAAAAGTAGGCTCCATGCCCAACATTGGGCTCAAACTCACAACCCTGAGATCAAGAGTTGCATGCTCTACCGACTGAGCCAGCCAGACACCCCTTCCATATTGTTTTAAGTAGCAGTAGTTCCATTTTCACTGCTGTGTAGTATTCCATTGAAGGACTTAACCACAGTTTATCCATTCTACACCGGACATAAACTTAAATGGTTTCCAGTTTAGGGAAATTATGAATAGTACTGCTATTACTATTCATGATTATGCTTTATGATGTACATATGCACACATCTTTATTGGGTCTATGTCTAAGAGTAGAATTGCTGAATCATGAGTGCACATATATTCAGCTTTAGTAGATATTGACAGTTTCCAAGGCGACTACCAATTTACACTCTAGGAACAATGTTTATGAGTTCCATTTGCTCTACATCTTTGCCAACATTTTGTATTATTAACATTTTTACTATAAGCTATTCTAAAGAATGTGCAGTGATATCTTATTGAGGTTTAATCTGCATTTCTCTAATAACTAATGATGTTGAGCACTTTTTCATATCATTGCCTTTCAAATACCTTCTTTTGTGAAGTGTTTGTTTAAATGTTTGCTCATTTCCCTATTGGATTGTTTTTTTTCTTATTCCTTTGCAGACATTCTTTATATATTGTATTAGTTTCCTAGGAAAGCCATAACAAAGTACCACAAACTGGTACCATAAAGTACCAAAATACCACAGAAATGTATTTTCTCACAGTTCTGGAGGCTAGAAGTCTGAGATCAGGGTGTTGGTAGAGTTGGTTCCTTCTGAGGGCTATGGGAAAACCTCTGTTCCATACTTCTCTCCTAGCTTCTGGGTGGTTTGCTGGCAATCTTTGGTGTTCCCTGGCTTGTAGATCTCTGCCTTCATCTTCACATGGCATTCTCCCTGTGTATGTGTCTCTGTATCCACATCTCCCCTTTCATAAGGATACCAGTCACATTGGCCTAGGGGTCCGTCCTACTTCAGTATTACTTCATGTCAACTAATTATATCTGTGACGACTCTATTTCCAAATAAAGTGACATTCTAAGGTACTAGGGGTTAGGATATCAACATATGAATTTTGAGGAGGGACACAATTCAACCCATAACATATATGTTTTGAAAACATCTTCTCCCAGTTTGTGGCTTGCTATTACACTCTCTTAATTATGTTGTGGTAGGTTAAATATGACCATAAATTCTTTTTCACTCTCTCCATTGAGAGTTGGTATTTATTACTCTCTCCTTCTGATTCTAGGCTTGCCCTGTGACCGCTTAACCAATAAAACCTGTTGAAAGTGATGCCATACCAGTTCTGGGCCTAGCCTTTGAGAGATTGGGCAACTCCTACTTCTTCTCTCTTGGAAGACTTGCTTTTGAGACACCAGTCTGTGAGAAACCTGAGCCAAATGGAGAGGCTTTTTAATGTAAGTTTTAATGAACAGAATAAAATACTTATTTAATGTATCATTGTGGTTTCTGTTGTTGTTGTTTTTAGGGTTAGTGCTTCTGGTGTCTTGTTTAAGAAATATTTGCTTCCTTCTAGGACATGAGTATTTACCTATGTTATATTCTAGAAGCTTATTATCTTTCACATTTTAATCTGTATTACCTAAATGATTACTGATTTTTATGTATGATATAACGTAGTGGGGGCATATTCCTCTTGAATTTAATAATAATGATAACTTTTTGGAATTTAGAATTAAGTGTGCAGTATAGAACACCAACAAAGTAGTAATTTAACATCACAAGTAAGTAAAGCTCCTTAACTACTTTACCTATTTTACCTACCTGCACTCCTATCACTCCCCAATAGGTCTCAAGACAATGAAAATTTAGTTATTTATTCACTCATAAAACATTTACTAAGAGCCAGGATTTACATTTATCTGTGCTGGATTCTAAACTAGGTGCTGAAAATCATCCAATGAGATACAGGCTTCTCTGAGTGTAATCACATCTTGTGGGGAAAATTGGCAATAAATTTTAATTTTTTTAATAACACATAATTTAAATTGTGCTGACTGTATGAAAGAAAAGCAGAGATGCTATAGGAGTGGAGCCCAGGAACTCCTAAGTTAGTCCTGGGGTTGGAGGTACAACAGAGAGATTCCTTGCAGAAGTGATATTTAAGCAGAGATTCACAGGATGAATATTAATTATGTAAAGGAAGAACTGGAGGGAGGGAAATTCTAGGCAGAAGAAAACACAGCATGTGCAGAGAACTCTAGGCAGGAAAGAACTCAGTGTGTTACAGGAACTAAGAGGAGTCTCATGGCTAGAGGAGAGAGGATAAGGGGGACACAAGTTGAGACTGGAGAGATAGGAAGGGGCTAGACCTATAAACCTTCTTAAAAGAATCAGACTTTATCCCAAGAGCAGTGGATGCCTTTGATGGGTTGTAAGCAGGGGAGGGGCATGGCCAGATATGTGTGTTTTTGAAGATCACTAAGGCTGCCTTATAATACAAGGTAGAACATGAGCAATGTCTAACATAGGCTTCAAAATGCCATGGTGGTTCCAAGCATGGAGAAATCCCATTGTCTGAGTTATCAGGAAGTCCTTCATGGAGGAAGTACCACATTACAGTAGAATCATTCAGACACGGGAAGACAGGGTGTGTGTGTGTGTGTGTGTGTGTGTGTGTCTGTGTGTGTGTGTGTGTTTATTGGGAGGCAGAGAAGGAAGTGTCTAGGCGTAGGGAGTAGATTGCACTCAGCCACAAAGCTAGATATGTAGGGACAGGTCTGGGGAATGGTGAACTGTCCTCCAGTCTGGCTGGAGGATAATGGGAAATCAAGCTGGAAGGTTAGGTTGTGGACATGAAGGGCTCAGAAAGTATACATGAATACATATATGGACAGCCCATTCTCATCATGTGCTGATCTGTGTTGGCAAAGTCGCTTACTTGCTAACATTTTCTTGTAACCCCAACATCAATTCCTATAGCACTTTTGTAGTCTTTTGTGGACATGTGCAGAGTGGTGAAAATTTTGAGTCACCTGGTGTGCATGTTTGCAGCTAAGGTTGAGCAAGGACACCCTCCGCCTTCTTGTTTCAGCTCTCATGCTCTAAACAAGTGTCCTTTTTGTGGTCTATTTAGCGGTCCTTTTTTACATTTTTGTGCTTTTTTAGGTGATTTCACTGTTTAAAATAGCCCCAAAGCATAGTGTTGCAGTGCTACCTCCCTAGTGTTCTAAGCACAAGGAGACTGCGATGTGCCTTATATAGAAAATACATGTGTTAAATAACCCTCGTTCAGGTGTGAATTACAGTGATATTGGCCACTAGTTCAATGTTAATGAATCAACAATGTACCTGATGGGGATGCAGGAGTGCACTTGTTGTGATGAGCACTGGGTGATGGATCTTGAAACTAATATTACACTGTATGTTAACTAACTGGAATTTAAGTAAAAGCTTTAAAAATAAATAAATAAAATAAAAATATAATGTATATATAGTTTTTAACCAAAAACATGAAACAAAGTTATATATCGATCAGTTGATGAAAATGGGCCCAGAGGCTTGTAGGAACCCAACCCCGTATTTTCCCCTGGGAGCAATGGTTCAGTATTAGCAATTTCAGTGTTTGTGGTCACTTTATAGGACTCCTGGGAATAATGAGAATTGACTGTATCTACGCACCTATTTTCCCCCCTGAAAGCTGGTTATTAAATATTATCAACACATCACTGACCGAGGCAGATCCTGCAGGAGCTCACCACACTGTGGAGGTGTTAGTGAACCACACTCTCACAGCTGGGCAGTGTTTTCTTGAAGCAGGATCTGAATGACACATCTCCATGTTAGCAGCACTTTCTAAACTCTCAGTTAGAGGCGGTTCAGTCTTTGGAGTCACTAAGACGCAAGTTTGAATCCCACCTCCCCAGTTAACTAGTTGTGTGTCCTCAGGCAAGTAACACTGTTACCTTTGATGGGAGAATAATGGCCATTCGACAGTTTTATCATGAGTCCTGATGAGACGGTGTGTGTAAAGTGCTTGACTCAGCGCCTGGCACATGCATTCATGGCAAATACTTGTTAATCCAGCAAATGTGGGGAGCAAGGAGGCCTTCCATTCTCTTCCTGCTACCCAGTCCTTTGATTACAGAGCTTCAGGATACAGCAGTGTTGTGCCTAGTCATTCTAAATCAGCTTTTCAGACTCACTCTGTCTGAAAGGCCCAGGCTGGGTCTTGCACTGGAGATGCCCAAACCGGAGATTCTAGAAGACCTGCTGCCTACAAGGGGTCCTCTCTTTTCAGGACCACACAAGGGGTCACTTTCCAGTCTAATTCTTGTTGCTCCCCTGTTATGGAAAAATAGGCAGTTTCCTAGCCAGTATCTGTCTGTGGCTCCTGGTTTTTTTTTGGGGGGGGGTACTAAGGGGTGCATCTATTTGCTTAGCCCACTTTTCATCCTGTTTCTCGATACCCTAATCTGGGATTCAGAAGCCCTGGCTGCCCCAGTGCAGGCCTCGCTTCCTCTGACTCAGCTTTACCCTCAAGATACAGCCTCATATCTGAGTCATCAGGCTGAGCTTTCGAGGACAACAGTCTGGCACTCCCGCTCCATCTTCCCAGGAGAGGTGCTATGTCTCCACACCCCAGTGCCAGTCCTATGCCTGACTTGGCTCACAATGCCCAGAAACCAAGAAACAGATTTTTAATGAGTTTGGAGGATGCAGAGGAAAAAGGCTCCAGGACCAGGAGTCAGAATGCTGGGTTCAGTTCCAGCTCTACCAATTAGCTTGTGCAACTTTGAGCTAGTCGTGGAAGCCTCCTGAACTGGGGCTTCTTCTTCCATAAAACATAAGTAGTAATCCATGCTGGGTCCATCCCACAGGGACATCAGGAGGCCTGAATGAAATCGTGTGAAGTGCCCCCAAACTCGAAGGTACATACCCTTGTTCCATGGGCTAGATCAGGTTCATAAACTCATTTCATTTGGCTTGAACAACACTGACCTTCAAGTAATTAGCATTTTAAATTTTTAAAATGAGTTAACACCAAACTGGGAGACTTCACTTACATATCTGATGGACAGCTTCTCTTTAAAAATGAGATGATCTGGCCATATTAACTCCTTGCCACTGTGAAAATAAAGAGAAACCTCACTAAAGTGGATTCAGGATGCTAGAAGGGGAGGCTGCTAGGGGGAGCCCTACCACTCAATGTCAATTATAGGAAAAACTGTCAATTACTGACCCCTAACAGAAGACTCTCAACAGGAAAAAAGCATCAATTATAGGCCCCCAAAGGGAAAGATGTACATTGCATCTCCTACAAGAGATAGACCGCTCCTGCAACTCAGCCACTGAAAACCCGTTATCATGCTGAACTCTTCCTTCTCTCTACTGCACTTTTGTTCAAAACAACCCATCACAACTTCCTCCTTCTTCTCCGTACAATAACGTTCCTCTCTTTTGTTTGCCGGATTTGCCTATGGTTTTGCTCTGGCTTGCTTGCCCTGGATTGAAATTCTCTGCTACTCCCAAATAAACCCATTTTTGCTGTTATAGTGACCGGCAGTTTTATTTCTAAGGTTAACACCCTGACCGGCAACAACCCACTAGAGCTGAACAGCAGCAGCCCCTTCACTTGGGCAGGAGCCTGGAGCTGCCTTCAAGCTCGCCACAGTCCACACTACTCCCTGTTACCTCCTAGTACTTAGGCCAAGCCTCTGTTGCCATTTCTTGTTGCTCTAGGGCTGTTAATTTGCTTCTAGTGGAGCCCTGGTAGAAGCAAATCTTTTTAATAATCATGTTTCTATCAAAATGGGAAAATGTAAGTCCCAGAACTGTCCCTTGCCCCAAATTATCTCCTCCTTCAGGGTCTCGATGTCAAAAAACACAAGCCCTGCGCTTAAGTTTTCCCCTGTGCCAACTGGCCCTTTGAAAGGTGTGTAAGGTGAGTGAGAGCTGGGATCTGGAGTCCCACAGGCTCTACATTCAACCCTGCCCACGCCTGTTTGAACTCATCTGTAAAATGGAGTAGGATCAGCCCTTTTCCCCTAGGTTGACTTTGTACAACATATGGCATTTAGTGTGCTGGTCACTCAAGGTTGGCGACTGAAATGGAAACGGTTTGAACTGATAAAAAGAATTGTGGGTGGTGGGAGTGTGAAATGAAAGACCGGATTCCTGAGTGGGGCTAAAGCAATGGCTGGGGAGGAAAAAAGCAAAGGGAAAAAGTACGGACTTGGAGGAGATACGATTTCGGTTACATCCATCCCCACCCTCACTCTCCCACCTCTGCAATGAGAAAATCCCGCCAGGGATGTACAAGACCTCGCTGTACCCACGGTTCTGTTACCAAGACTGGGTTCTGGTGGTGGCTTGAGCAAGCATTACCTTGTGTGACTTTGTCTCCCCCTCTATAAGATGAGGCTAGAAATGGCCCAACAGTTACTGTGGTCGTGAAGATGAAGTGAGAAATGTACGTGAAAGCACTTTGGAAATCTGCAAAGCGCTATATACAGTTAGGAGTTTTCCAGTCTCTTTACAAAAAGTTTTTCTTCCAAACTCTGTCCAAGGGCTTTTAAACTTATCAAGGCTAAGACCCTCCCCTCGGTTTCGCAATGCTGCCCCTTCCTACACACCAAAGCCCGCGCCGCGTCAGGAGTCTTTTTTTTTTTCCTCCCCTAGCGAAGGCGGGGACTCGGGTGGTGTTGGCAGCCGGCGACGCCGGCCGCGCCTGGCCAGTCCCGCATCGGCCGCGGTGGGTGTGCCCCACAGGGTGTGCGCCCCGGGCCCAGGCCCAGCTCGCCGGCGAGAGGGCGCCCGAGGGTGTGCGCGCCCCGGGCGACCGGAGTGCGCCAGCCCGGGGGTGCGCGCCCCGGACGGGGACCGTGCACCAGGAGGCTGCTTGCGCCCCGAAGCCGGGGTGTGCGCCGGCCCCAGGCACGGCCGGCCGCCTCCCTCCCGACTTCTGCGGCGCTCCAAGGTAAGGCGCTCTGCGACCCCAGCCCGCGCGGCGCGGTGAGTGGGGCGTGCCAGCACCCTGCCCCGCGCGACCCGGGTCTTGGCCCCGGCGCCCGGCCACTCTTCTCCGCCTCTGCCGCCCGCCTCGCCCCCTCCCCGCGCCGCGTCCCCGGCTCCCCTTAAGACAGAGGCTGCGGCAGCCTGGGCCGCCCCGGCGCCCCTGCCTGGGGTTGGCGACAGCGCGGGGAGGGGGCTGCCGGGGCTGCGCGGGCTGCGCGGGCTACCCAGGGGCGGTCGCCGCTCCCATTCCGCCCCGACCCGCTCCCTGAGCCCCTGTGCTGGGGAGGGAGGAGACCAGTGGGGAGGGGGAGGCCGCGGTGTCCTTGCGGCTCCGGTGGTGCAGCCCCCGCCCAGCGCTTCCCAGCGGGGCGCTGCGCTGCGGTCCGGGATGCAGATTGCGGGACTGGCGCCCTGCGCCGGCTCCCAGGACGACCTGGAATCGAGCTCTTAGTCTCCTGTCTTTCGCAAAAGCCGGCCCCCAGTGCCTACCCTGGTATCCCTGGTATCCCTGGGCTCCTAGCTGAACTTTCCAGAGCTCGCGTTGGGCCACGACCTTGGATGGAGGCAGCGGGGCCGCCCTGGGGAGCCGCGTGCGCTGGCAGCCTGGGGCACTTCCGTTGAGCCTGCGTGCCACTTGGTGAGATTCCCACCTTCTCATCTCTTCCTTAAGGTCAGACCTTTGACCCCAAGTACTTTGTCCCTGCAGAGTGGCCAGTTACTCAGCCTGGGAGTTCAAAAGTGGAGTCTCGTGGCCCCTACACCAGGTCTAAATAAGCCCTTGCCCTGAGCCTCTGCCAGGGCTGCAAGAACGGGCGGTTTCAGTTTTCAAGAGACCTAGGGTGCAGGCCTGGGGGCCAGGAAGAGGCATTTTCCAGGAGAAGGAGGAGGAGATTCTCCCCTTCCTGAGGATGACCCCCTGAAGCTTGGGCAAAGTCCTATTGAACAAGTAGCATCAGGGGAGGGGCAGATGCAGACAATGACCAGGTTGAGGCCTGGGGACAAAGCATCTTGAATTAAACACACAACCCACCTGGGTAAAACCAACGTGGGTTCTTAGGAACCTTTCAAGACATGACACAGAAGAACACAGAGCTACACTTAGAATAGCAGCAGAGTGCACTCTGATGTGCCTTTTCAATTCCAGTCCTCCTGCCCCATGTCTGAAACTCTGCCTGCTGGACCATAATGTGAGTTCTGGGGAATGTGAAAGGACAGAGAATGAGAGATGGCTCAGGGTGCATTCGGTCAACAAATACTTGCTGTGTGCAGGCACCAGGCAAGGTAGCGGGATAGAGAAATGAAGAAAACACGCACTATCTGGCCTCATGGAGTGTGCAGTCCAGTGGCCAAGACCGACATGGATCAAATCACGCAAATAGAGAATTACAAGCGGTGCTGACTTCTTTTAAAAGGGAGGGATAAGGTACTATGAAATTCTGTGATAGGCACCGTAGTCGCTCCGTTGGAAGGCTGGTAGGAGTTAAGCAGTTGAAGAGGATTGAACGAGCCTTCTAGTCAGAAAGAACAGCACGGGAGAGGACTCTGAGGCGAGCAGCAGAGACCATTAGAGGGACTGAAAGACTGTATAAGTGATGACCAGGGGCCCAAATGGCATCCCATTGCCTGGGCCAATCAGTAGATCCGTAGTTTCCTTTCTCAGCCATGATAATGGGCAGTCGGAGTCCCCCCCCTCGGTGGGGTGGCTTATCTTAAGACTTTTAAAGCTAGAATGAACTCATTGCCTATAGTGTAAAATTCTTTAGGATGGCTTACATGGCATTTGCTAATCTGGGTCCCACTGCCTTTCCAGCCCCGTTTCTGGTTCTCCCACTCCCCCATCTCCCAGCCACCGTACCCCGCTCCGTGAGCACCCTCTATGTTTTACTCATGGCTACACTTCAGGCAGTTCCTGGAACACACGTTGTCTTTGCACATGCTATCCTTTGTCTAAAATATTCTCCCTACTTGTGCACCCAGTGAATGCACACCCAGCTTTCAATGTCAACATGACACTTGAGGTTTCCACCACCACCACCACCGCCGCCGCCATCCTGGAAGGCCTTTCCTGACCAGAGTCCAATGCTGCCTTTTCTCTGTTTCCGAAGCTCCCTGGACATGTTTCTGTCCAGGGAGCATCAACTGCACTGAGCATCACAAAAACATATTTCTTTTTCCTCCTGTTCTATTTGTGTCTCAAGTACCCAGCACAGAGAAGGAGACATTGAAGGTGCTCAGTAAATGCTTATTGGATGAAAACGGTCCAGGCTGGTATTTCTTAACTTTTTTGGGGGGAGGGAGGGAGTGTTACATCTATCTTGGAGATTCTGATAAAATTGTGGATACCATATTTTCCTCCAAGTGCATATAATCTCCTGTCACCCACTGACCCCACTTCCAGAACTTTGGACTTTAAGTTTACAGGAAACAGAGGCCCAGTGAGGTGCAGTAACTCCAGCTGGTTAACAGCATGCTGCACCCCCCCCACCCCCCTGCCATCTCCCAACCCCCAGCTCCTGACTCCGGGGATCCTTCCAGCTCTCTCTGCATCTCCAAGCCAAGTAGCCTCCTTTCATCCCTGGCACCTTGTGAAGGCCACTGCTCACGGCTGGAAGATGGATATTTTGGTTTTGCTTCAGTTCAGTATCAGCCTAAGGTGTGACAGGGAGAAAAATCTTACTATGGGTAGAGTTGACAATTAGGAAGACAGATGGGCCATCTCCCTGCCCTGTTTGCGTCAATGTTACTACATCTGTTTTAGTTGGAGGATGGTCACGTGCGCTTCACAGTCATCTTCTGAGCCTTGGGTTGAGTTGTGTCGGCCAGGTTTGGCAACACTCTGGATCCAGGGCCCAGCTCTTGGTCTTGTCAAAGGCTTCTTCCCTATAGGGCAGGCTCTGGGGATGGATGAAGTGAATGGGGTTCTTGCTTCCCGCCCTTGGAACTCTGGCCTGCCTGCCTCCTGCTTTCTGGATATCAGTGGTCAACCACTTTGTGCTATTCCGTAGTAGTTTGTGGGACGAGGCGTGGGCTTGGAGGCTAGGGCCTATGGGGATTGGAGCCTAGATCTGCTGCCCACCAGCTGTGTGATTTACAGCCAGAGCCCTAACCTCTCTGTGCCTCAGCATGCTAATTCCCCAGACCCAGAGTTTAGATGAAGATAGGCCTTCTGTGAACAGTTTCCAGTCTACATGGATAATATTTCAAAGTAGGATTAAAGGAAAGACAAGGGGCCCTCCTGCTAACAATAGGCCTGTCACAGTTTCCTGGATAAAATAAATGCTGCCCCAAGATTTCAAGGAGATGGTTAATGTGATATGCAGGCAGTTATAGATTGGTGGTGTCTGAGAAGCTGGCTGAATGTTCCTTCTCCAAGGGAAAGAAGCATATTTTCAAAAGGAATGTCTCACTGTCTCATCTGGGCCCTGGGGCCTGGGCCCTGCCCTGCATGCAGCTTTCTGGGGACACAGGCTTTGTGGGAGAACACATGAATTCCCATCTCCCCTTCCCCATTATTTTTCCCCCAAAGTGGGGAAATTGTTGGCTGGATTTATTTATATTTTTAATGTCGCTGTGGCTCCCCCCCGCTTTTGTGTGGAAGCATCCTTTGTTGTCTCCTTTGGTATGTATTAATAGTTTGCTGCTCTGACGTCAAGTGACAAGGGGGCACACAAATATGGCGCTGGGGAGAACTGGCTCCACGCAAAGATGCAGCTTTTGGTGCCGATTCCCCTCCACGGCCTGGTTTTTGCCCAGAAGCCAGAGATGCCGGCTCTCAGTGAAATCGATTTTGATTTTCCTAGCGGGATACCAGGCGGCAGGGCTGAGTGTTTCCTCGCCTGTCCTCACCATCCCACTCCCTTCTGCCTAGCCTCCTACTCCTGGGGAGGGGCTTCAAAGACAAGGAATGTCAACTTGGGTGGTGGCCGAATACCTAGTGTGGTCAGGGCCTAGACATTTATTAGGCGTGATACTGAGTGTGTGGGGAGGAGGGACATTTTATCAGGAATGTTTGAGCTTTGTAAGAAATTGTTTTCATGTGTCATTTGTATGATTTAAATAAATAAATAATAAAGGCCATCACCCCTCTGCTCCTCAAAAAAAAAAAAAAAAAAAAAAGGGAGGAGGGCAAGGGAGGGGCCATGGCTTCCCCACGTGCTAGCCCCATGAGCCTGAGCAAATGCCTGGGGTTTACTGAACTTCATTCAGCTTTCTCATCTGTAAAACGCTCCTCTTAGTGCTGACTTAAGGCTCTTCGGATACAGAAAACAGAGACTCCCTGAAGCTGATTCCAGTGAAGAGGGCGAGGAGCAGTGAAATGCAGCCGTGGTATTTACCAACAGGCCTGAAGGGGTGGAGGCAGGCCTCGAGGGAGGGTGGAGAAGGTTCTGAGTTCGAGGCTATTCGACCAGCACAGCCTGTGCCATGGGCTCAACCCCGCACCTGCCCGCGCCAGCCCTCATCCTTCTATCACGGGAACCTCTCCCTTGTCACTCAGTACAAGTGCAGGACAGGATCCTGTTGTGTGAGCTCCGTTCTCTGGATGCTGAGGCTCTCTCTCCAGGCCATGTCGTGGCTGGGCTCTGGCCAGCCTGGGCATGGGTTGCTGCTGGGGCAGGCATCCTCCCTGGGCCAATCAGATGGGAGAGGAGAGCAGAGGAGGGTCATGTGTACAGAACGAGACCTTTTGTGGCAGGAAGGGCTGTGTGTGGAGATTCCTCGAGAAGGACATGAGCTGGAACTCCGGGATATGCCCAGTACAAATACTGCCTGAACTGGAAGGACCTAACAGATTCTTAACTTGGGGTTAACCGCCCCAAGGAGCTCACGTGTAGAATTCAGTTTGTGGACGTGGTTGGGAGAATAAAATAACATCTTTACTTAGCATTTTCTTTGAATTTTCTTTTGAATTTTCTTTAGCATTTACTATGAATGTAAGCAACAAACCATAGTGTATTTGAAGTATCTGGGAGGTTGTCACCAGTAGAAATCACAAATCTTTTCATATCGCATTGTAGCTGCTGCAGATAAACTTGAACTATGATTTATGCCCATTGCAGCTTTGAAATTACAGCCGTTATTACACCGGTGCTAAAGCTTGTTATTTAATGCATTAATAAAGAATGTATATTACACAATCATTTTTTAAAAATTTAATAATTATATTTCAATTTAATTGGCTTTCTTTGTAGCCAAGCTATACATTTTATTTTATGTATTTGAAAATGTTCCAAGAAAGGGTCCATTGGCTTCATCAGTCCACTAAAGGGGTCCGTGGCACAAAAAGGGTTAAGACCCTCTGACAGGAAGTCAGTAAGCTACAGTTCCCACTTTCCCACCCTCCCTCACCCTAACCTTTCATATACTCATCTATCTCTGTCTAATTAGTGCAAGACATTCTTGAGCACTAGCAAATTTCATTTAATAGTTTGGCAAATTTGCAAGAGCACGTAATTTGTAGTTTGGGTAGAGGTTTTGATGTATATCCAGAGGTTAATTTACAAATTGCAGGCACACATGGGCAACTGGTTAGGTGATTCCTATCAGCCCACAAACCCAGCAGCCCATACATTGATTGCTTGGTCCATCCCATGCAAACCAGTCCATTGAAACAACCACAGACTGGACAATTGTGTTCTTGAGAGGTTAAGGAGCTTGTGTAGGTAGCTAAGACTAATCGATGAATCACTTGATGAAATGCAAGCTGGAATCCTAGGAAGGAGGAGGAGCACTGGGAGAAGTGGCTTTGAAGTGGGCTCTGAAATGGAGGGAATGCAAAGGAAGCAGACAGGAGGAAGGAGGGAGTCAGTGAGGATGTGGGGGGACTGGCCAGATGTCGATTTTGAGGAGGAAGCCTGGAGAGAGGAGAGCCTGATGGAGCACGTTAGAATAGTGGTTGGTGTTTTGCAATCGTTTATTGAATGCCTGACAGGTGCCAGACCCGTGCCAAGCCCTTTCAATATAGCAGTTCTTCAATCTTTACCAAGTGCCCAATAAGGGGTGACTATTATTATTCCATTGTATTGGGTGAGTAAAATGAGGCTCTAAGAGGTTAAATACTTGCTGTCGCTCACAGAGGGATTAAGTGGTGGAGCCAGGAGCTCAGCCCAGATTTGGCTAATTCCAGAACCCAGTGCTCTTAAAAATCACTATACACCACAACCACAGAAGAGTCTGTTTGGAAAAAAACTATGGCTGCCATTTTGTTTCAGTAAGAAAGTGCTTACTGTCCATCCCTGTCTTCCACATCCTTCTCGCCAGCCTTTTGCCTGTTCTCACCCCTCCTCCCTTCCCCCTCTCTACCCTTACTCCTCTCACAGGCACCTACGCTACATTAGTGAGAGGGGGGTAAGACTCGAGAGCGAAAGCTGTAAGGCCAAGCAGAACCGGGTTCTCACCCCAGCTCTGCCGCCTGGCTAAGACCAGGCCGAGCCTCAGTTTGTATCTGTGAAATGGAGGTAATGATGCCTCCTTCTTAAATTTGCATGCGTTCTCTCTAGTGCTTCAGTGCCATTTTGGATAGTTCTTTCCAGTCCGGTGTCTCCAGCCTCTGTTTACACCGGGTGATGGCCCCTATCTCCTAGGCTTCTCTAGGAGGGCTTCCCTGAACCCCTCAAACCTGGCCTGTGGGCAGCAGGTGTCACTCCTTGTAGGGTCAGCTCTGGCCTCCGGGGAGAATTCATGAGCATTACTTGTGAGGCTGTCCCCTCTGTCTCTAAGCTCTCTCCCCCCCATCCCAGGGCTCAGTGCAGCATCTGGCCTGGAGTCTTGTTCAGGAGAACCTTGATCAAAGCAAATGAACAGTGTCCTTCAATTCCCTTTGCAGGACCATTCTTGGCACCTGTTCTAGGTCCCATCACCTGGAGCTTGTCTCTACGAAACCTCACTGGTTACCTAGACCACCCCTCTCGTCTTATAGATGTGGACCAGCGAGGGCAGGTGTCAAGCTCTGGTGGCACAGGGAGTGAGGTGGGGAGAGAACCCAGGCCTCTTGCACTCGCTCACCTCCTGGCCCTGACACTAACACTGAACGTGTTTCTCTGCCACACTGTTAAGCAGGCTGCTATTCTGGGGTGAGGGGACGTGCATGGAGCACCTCTGTGGAGCACCTGCAATTACATTCTTGTGCAGTTGCTTACTTGCCCCACTCTTTTTTTTTTTTAAAGATTTTATTTATTATTTATTTGACAGAGAGAGACACAGCGAGAGAGGGAACACAAGCAGGGGGAGTGAGAGAGGGAGAAGCAGGCTTCCCGCTGAGCTGGGAGCCCGATGCGGGGCTCGATCCCAGGACCCTGGGATCATGACCTGAGCCAAAGGCAGTCACTCAACCGACTGAGCCACCCAGGCGCCCCTCCTTGCCCCACTCTTGTGCCTGCCTCAGGGCTGGCCTTCTCTGATCTAATCTTCTCTCGCATTCTATGCCCAAGTCCCAAGTCCTCGGCTTTGCCAGCTGCTGAATGGAGCCGTGTCAGCCAGGCCTGTGGGTGGCCGCCTTCGGGGGATGCCTTGTGGTGCCAAAAGACTCCTGTCCTGAGAATTCTGCCCACTGGCAGGACTGAGGCCCGAAATTCCTGGCATTCAGTCATTCCTTTGGACGACTTTGTCTTCTCTAGAGAGCTATTGTTAAAATGCTAACACGTTGCCCTGAAGGGGAGCCTCTTAGCTCAGCATTGTGGCCCAGTGTGGAAGAGGGCAATGCCAGGGGGCTTTGGTGAAGCCACACCACCTCCCTGCCCCTCCGCTTCTTAGCTGTGAAATGGGGATAATGTGAGATTGCATTATAGGGTTACCCCAAGGATGAAAGGAGATAGTGCACATACAGTGTGGGGCACATAATAAATACTCAATAAAATCAGCTTCTTTCTTTTCTTTCTTTCTAAGGCAGTTGATTATTTGGTCAGTTCTCTTGCTGAAGTCCTGGTTCTTATTAGTTTGTGTGTGTGTGTGTGTTTTAAGTATTTTGTTTATTTGAGTAATGTGGTCTCCTTTTAAGATTTTTTTCTCCTTTCTAATTATAAAATGGTTTTGAACTTACTTTATTTTCTTGTCTTTAAACTAGGGTAAAAGATCCTGTCTTATTGGTTCATTGAGAATTTATTGAGCTAAAGTACCTGGGGATGCCAGGCGTGCCGGGGCTCTCAGTGAGAGCCTGGTGGTATTCTGAGTTATCCTGGAGGTGGGGATTGAAAGCACCTGGGGACTGGGGGGAGGTTCTCGTCGGGTCACTGGGGAGGAGATGGGAGACAAAGAGGGAAGAGAAGGGGGAAGCAGGGGGAACCCTGCTCCTCCACCCCAGCTGTTTGAACCCGTTGTCTGGGTCAGAGGGGACCTGGGAATACTGTCCCGGCTCTGGAGGTGGATCCGTGGATCCTGCGATCTTTCCCCAGATCTTTGGCCTTCTAGGCCTATTCTTGGAGGTTCTGAATCCCCTGGAGGAATGGCATTCTTGGCCTCCCCCCCCCCCCCCCCGCCCCCGCCGGCTTGACTTTGATGGAGTGGTGGTGAGCAGACGAGTTTTCCTTACCCCACTGGTCAGTCTCCCAGTGGGTGTCAGTGGGTATTGTAAATTGCTCCTTTGAGAGCAGTTAGGCTTTTGAGAATATCAGCCCTGGCCAGATTCTCTGCAGTTTCTCCTGAGACAAAGATGGTTCTCTTCAGCCTGGGTCTGGGAGAGGGTCTAGGAGCAGGAGCATCCTGGCCCAGCCTCCTGGCCTGTGAATGAGGGGCAGCGTCACAGGAGTTTTCTAGCAGTCCCCAGAGCAGAGAGCCTCACTTCCAGGGTCCTCTGCGAGAGGATCCTCCCCTCTTCCTTGTCTTCCCTGGGCAGTGAGAATTGTGGTCGGCCCTTCTCCTCACACCGGCCTGCTGTGAGCTTCTCCAGTGTGCCTTCCCGCCAGCCTCGGGGGAAGGCTCATCCCCACCGTCGTCCATCATAACCGAAGTTACCCTTCCAAAGCAGGGTCTAACTGATGCAGAAAATCACTCTCCCTTAGTCCAGAGACCGGGAGCGAAGAGCAGAGGTGAATACTGGTTTCTGGGACCTTGAAACCAAGCAGCAACCTGCCACTCCAGTGGGGAGGGAGGGTGAAGGGGATAGCTGGAGCCTTCCCGTGTATCTGCTTTGGGGCTACAAAGGAGCCAGCACCCATTTCAGCCCACAAGTGGGGCTTGGAACCCTGCACTTCATTATACCTCACATTTGTTGATTGCCTGTGGGCTGTTACTATCCCTTCTTTCCTCCTTCCCTCTCTCCTCCCTCCCTCCCTCCTTCTGTCCTGCCTTCCAGTAAATACCAACTAATCACTTACCCTGGGCCAGGGAGTGTGCTAGACAGGGAGCTTACAGCACGATAGAGGAAACAAAGAATCAGATAGCTAATTCCACACAGTTTGATGAGTGCATCTGACAGATGTTCTTACAGGGTGCGATGGGGGTGCAGAAATGGGGGGAGAGGGACCCGTTCTGACTGGTGTGTGGAGAAGAGACGATGCTGGTCGCTAAAACTGTCTTGCGGGTTGAGTAGGAGCTACCAGATGGAGAAGGAAGGAGGAGGATGCCGGAGAGCAGGAGCAGATGGAGGTGTAGAAGGTGATGTAGGAGATGGGCAGAGCCACAGTGTATTCGGAAAGCTCAGGGTGATCACTTACTCAATGAGTTTTGGTTTTTCCTCCTGTAAAATGAGGATAATGGTACCAAAGTCATAGCTGGTACACACACACACACAAACATCCGTCCTTTTTATCAATTTATGACCTACCAGCCAGACTTAAACATGCAGAAATAAAGACAACGAGAGGCAGAAGGCGAGGAGTGCCAAAATCAGTGGAAATACGACGGAGGGGAAGTAGTGTTTGGAAAACAGCCTTGGAGGATGGGCAATATTAACTGAGGTTAATACTTAGGATTAGGAAGAGTTGGTACAATTTAAGCGGATCCTTGAAGGATGGGACAGACCGTGGTAGAGAAGACAGAAAAGGGTGTCTGAAAGCTTGATACAATGTGAGCCCAGGCACAGAGGTGCTCAGGCACAGGGTGAGGTTGTGAGGGGCAGAGGAGCTGAGGACCAGCCTGGAAGGGTGGCCTGAGATCACTTCAGTGCCTAACTGGTGGGCTGGTGGGCAGCACTGGGTTTGCATGTGGGTTTTATTTATCCCCAGTATTTCAAAAAAGAAAGAAGATTTAAGTCAACATGTAAAAATCAGATTTTACATAAATCCACATGCTTGCTTCTTTTGGAAAAAGTCGGTCTGGCCACACCAGCCCTGAATTAAGTGAGTCAGTGACATTCAGGTGATCGTGGCTGTCCAGAGCTGCGGGCTGATATCGCACTGGCCAGCTAGCTTGCCCGGTCTCTCCACCGTGCAGCTCACTCTCAGGTTCATACAGTGTGTTCAGAAAGCTCCTACTGAAGTGCTAATTCATTACAAGGGAAGGGAAAGAAAATTCTAAACCGTTAACTTTGTAATTCCTTCGTCAGATGAGGGAATGAATTTTACTGCCTGGGAAAATTTTAATTATGGCGTAGCGGTTAGGTGGGGGCAACGGAATGCTTGACGCACGATGGCCTGGTAGGGGAAGCTCTCAGAAGTGAAGCATGGGAGAAGACACCTGAAAAGAGACGCTGGGGCCCTGCGGTGAGTCATTTTGACCACTTCACTCAGCCATGGCATCTGGTGTCTTTGCTGGAAGGACCAAAACCCCCGTCCTTGGCAAATATTTATCGCATTGTAGATGCTACTAGCTTACTTTATTAACCTTTTAAGCTTAAAAAATTGGACTCTTGAAGGACAAGGTGAAATTTGTGTGTTTTTTTAATTAATAAAGAAACTAATGGAAAAGAGAACTTTTTTCCATTTTTAAAATAATCTTTACAGTGTGTGTGTGAGAGAGAGAGAGAGTGGGTGGTCTTTGCAATTTGAAAGGTTCAATAAAGCCTACTGGGAAATTTTTTATTAAAAATTATTTTAAAAAATCATGCCAGTGAGTGGCAAACATTTACAATAATACAGAAACATATGAAAGAGAAAACTATGAACTGTTAAGAATTGGTGATTAAGAGGGTGCCTGGCTGGGTCAGTCAGTAGAGTATCTGACTCTTGATCTCAGGGTTGTGAGTTCAAGCCCAGTGTTGGGCGTGGAGCCTACTTAAAAAAAAAAAAAAAAAAAAAAGGATGGGGCACCTAAGTGGCTCAGTCGGTTAAGCGGCTGCCTTCCGCTCAAGTCATGATTGCAGGGTCCTGAGATCAAGCCCCACATCAGGCTCCCTGCTCAGCGGGGAGCCTGCTTCTCCCTCTGCCTCTGCCTGCCGCTCCCCCTGTTTATGCTCTCTCTCTCTCAAATAAATAAATAAAATCTTAAAAAAAAATTGGTTAGGGTATATGGGATAGGTTAGAGTGTATTGTTCTAGACATAGCACTATACATCTATGAGATGTAATTATATCCTTATATAGATCTAGGTATCTATCTATCTATCTATCTGGATAGAAATTTTTTTTTAGTAAAAATGAGGGTTTACATACTATTCTGCTGTTTTTCTCCTAATGATCTGTCTTGAATATTGAAGGTCATTACATCACCTCTATGCCGATGTAAAGAGAGTCTGTGATGGAAAATACTACCAGATAGAAAGTGCCTGTTTTGAATCTCCACTGTGCCCCTCTTAGCCTCAGTTTACTCCTCTATAAAATGGGGACAACGATTCCTTCCTTCAAAGGTTAAGATGAGGGTTAAATACAATGCCAAGTGTGCTCAGCATAGCTTCTTGGATACTGGGTGACAGAGCCCCCTGCACTGCTGAGAAAAAGTAAACCCTGCTTCCATCTTTCTTTCTTAGGCTAGAATTCGGGGGGGAAGGTGTCAATTACAATTTTTCACAGTGGAATTTAAAATTCTTTTTTCAGAGCTGAGTAACATTAAAATCTCAAGCAGTTCATTAACAGATGCATTCAGGTTTTGTGTAGGACATTTTCTCTGGACTCACTTTTATTTATTCAGCTGCAGGAAAATTCCTGAAGCCAGGTATGTGGATTGGAAGGTATGTCTGATAGGGAAGCCGTGACCTGTGCCTGCCCTTTGTCGGGGCGCCCTCTTGCCAGGGGGGAAAGTCAGCCCTTCTCAGTACAAGGTGGGGTGGGGGAGGGTGGGGGGGTGGGATTCAGGTCTTGTCTCTGGAGGCATCCCCTTCCTGCTACCTACTTTTCCTTTTTCACCTCTCCTTCCCCTTCTGGTTCTAAACTACACCCACGCTATGTCCCCCCTTCCTCCCTATAGTCTCCCCCAACACCTTTTACTTGTGGAAACCCCAACCCTAGATTAAACTTTACTGTCCCATTCCTTTGATGCTGCCCTGGGGCTGAGGGATTCCTTTGTAAACCCATGCCCTTTGACCTCTGCTGCTGCTTGGCCTCCCTCATGTTTATCTGCGTTGTCTCTCGTGGGGCCTCCCTCTTAGTACGTGGTCTGTCTCCTGCCTTACTGGGAAGGTGGAGGGCATGTGGTTTGAACTCTCACCCCCGCCTCATCATTTCTCCCCATCTTTGCTCTCCTCTCCCTTGCCAGAGCCCAGCCTTACTTAGCCTCTCTGGGCCTCCTCACTTCCTTGTACAGTGAGACTAATAGAATCGCCTTGCAGCTCTGGTTATGAGGCAGATGGAATTCAACTCTGCCGCCTGTGTTAGCAGCGCCTGGAGTACGCGTCGGCGCTTACGCACCTTCTCTTTCTTGCATCTCAGTCCGTTCCTCCTCCTGGCTTCTCCCCCTTGCCTGCAGACATGCCCACCTTCCTTGGAGCCTACCTTGCCCCTTCTTTGAGCTGCTGCCCATTTCTCTCCTGAATTCCACTGAAGCCTCAAAGAGTAGCCCCACCTCCTGCTTCTACCATCTTGTCAACCCCTGGCATCTTCCCTTGTCCTCTGAAACTGAGCCCAGGCTCCCTGGTTTCCTCAAGATGTACCCATTTTGGGCTTCTGGGCTGCGAGCCACCCTCGTTTTTCTTCCCCATTGGCTTCCCACATGTGACTTACTTCAGGAGTTTTCCTTACACTCCTTCTCTGCTCACTCTTGCTCCCTACCCCCCAGTACCCACATGAGTCTGCCCCTCTAATCTTCAGGTCTTCCCCCATCCCCGTCTTGGGCCCACTTGTTCCACTGTCTGCTGGGCCACACTCTCCGGGTGAACCTCTCTCTGTGGGTGAACCCCTAGTCAGGCACTCAGCAGGCCCAAGGATGAACATCCATCCCCCTACTCCCAAATCTCTTTTCCCTCCTGATCTTCCTAACTCACTGCTTGTCCCCAGCGCTCTAGTTACCCAGATTTGAAACGCCGGGGCTGCCAACACCTCCCTGTCCTCCCTGATCCCGTGCCTGAACAGAGTGAGTGTTCAGCAAACAAAAGGTGGAAACCAATGAATCCCACAGGTTGCCAAGTCCTGCCATTTTCTTTCTTTCTTGCTCATCCCCTTTCAATTCCTACTGCAGCCGTGGTGATAAACATTTTATATACTTCATCCCAATGAATCTGTACAACCCGGTAAGGAGAAAATTGTGTTTTCCTGTTTTACACATGTGTAGACACCATGGCTGGGTGGGGGGGGCGGTTTAGGGAACTTGCTAAACACACAACTGGTAAGTGGCAGAGCTGGGATTCGAACTTGCACCCACCTTCCTCCAAATCCACATTCTTCTTCTTTTTTTTTTAAAGATTTATTTATTTATTTATTTATTTATTTGAGAGAGAGCACAAGTTGGGGGGGAGGGCCAGAGGGAGAAGGAGAAGCAGACTCCCCACTGAGCAGGGAGCCCAACAGGGGGCTCGATCCCAGGACCCTGGGATCATGACCTGAGCCGAAAGCAGACACCTAACCGACTGAGCCACCCAGGCGCCCCCCAAGTCCACATTCTTAATCTTTATGCTCTCCTACCTCTAGCAGTTCCAGTAGCAAGCTACGCTGTAAGCACTGAGTAAGCCCTGCAAGCTGAATACCATGTATGTAAATGGACACATTCTTCTGTGGCTAGATTGTTCCTGTGTTGCTGTTCTGTTTACCCTGCTGTTACCCCAGCTCATCGCTGGTTTATTTCAGGGTCTGTGCCTTGACCCTTGATGTTAGCACTTGGAAGGCTTGACCGAGCCCAAGTCCCTGCTGTGAAATGCAAGGGCCTAGAAGTAGGAATGTGAACATCTCTTCAGATAGGGCATGTGTTTCCCTTTCTCTGGGTCTTAGTCTCCCTGTGTGTACAACCAGAGAGTTGGGCCAGTTAATTACGAGAGCCCGTCTAGCTCCTATGCTCCGTGAATCTGTTTCGTGGTTCTGCCTGCTCACAGCAGGTGCTGCTGGGCAATGCCCGGAGAGCAGAGGACGCATCGCCCCGGCTGGCATGAGGTGACAGAGTTATTGTGGAGACAAAGCAAACATTCAGGAAACTGCCAACAATGTAAGGCATTATGTAATTATGCCTGCGATCTCAGATTATATACATTTGTGATGGTTCAATAAAGGAGAAGAAAGGCTGCTGCTCTCTTAAAAGAAAAAAAATACATAAAAGGAGCAGTTGGTGAAAAGCATTCAGTCTGGCCAGACTTCTTGTCAGACCCACCACGCTCTTCCCTCTCAAAATCATTTGTTCATTCCGTAAATCCTTACTGTCCACTAATGGGCCGGATTCTGGGGACACTGCCCCCGAACACTACACCTGCCCCACTCGCTCACTGCCGCCGGAGTTGTATCCGACACCCAGCTTTCATCTGGTTCCTGCCCTGCTGAAGAACCTTCGATGCTTTCCTGCTCTCTGCAGAATCAATGAGCTGACCTCCAGCCCCGCCTTCCCCATCCTCTGCCCCCGCCCTGCACTCTGGGCCTGGTTTGCTGGCCATTCCCCAAGCCCCTCATACATATTTTCATGTCTGAGCTAGAGGGCTGCTTCCTCGGTGGGCCTGGCAGGCTTGTATTCATCCTTCAAAGCCCAGCTCGAATACCACGACTGCAACGGGCTTGTGGTCCCCCGTAATGCCTTCGCCCACCTCTGGGACACCGCCTGGACTTCTTTAGGTCTCTGCCTCCCATTTTGGATTGTGAGTTCCTTAAGGGATCTTAATTCCCCGTCTTATTCATCCGTGGATCCCCAGAACCTAGCCCTGTGCCTGAACAATGATTTCTGATGAATGGCTGACCCAACACCATCTGTAGAGGCCCATCCCTGAACAGCAAGGCTCCCCTTGCTTCCCTCAAGCTGCTGGGCTCTTTCACTTCATGTCTTGGGTCCCCCCCACCCCCCAAAAAGGTGACAGGATGATTGAGGAGGCATCACTGTCTCGTCTCCAAACAATAGTGGGGAGACTCAGCCAAAAGGGCCTGACTTTGGCCCTGGAGGGGGCTTTTAGCAGTGGCGTAGGTGGAAACCACCGTGGCCAGCGGGCTGTGGTGAAGGAGGCATTGTGTTGGGCTTGGCTGGCGGGGTTCTGTGCTCCAGAGCACAAGTGGGTAAGGATGCCGGGCGGGCCGGCTCCGTGCTGTACACACCCGCCATGGGGCTGGGCCCCAAACGCCTTCTGCCCCGGGAAGAAAAGGAGGCTTTGTGTGGTCTGGCTGTACTCCAAGGGAAATACTCCTGTTGTTCTTCTATTTTAAACTGCTCCCTTTTTAAAGAAAGAAAGTCCAGAAGTGAAAATCTCTCTCCCACTCCAGCACATCCTGCCCACCAATTTCAAATCAGTCGCTGCCTTGAAAGTATTAATGAATCTATTAATCCATCAATTCATTCATTCGATTACTAGAGCTTTAAGGAGCACTGCTATGGGTCGGCCCTGTACGAGGCACCAGGGAGATCATCCTTATCCCTTTTAGACCCTGTTCCTGATCGCTGCATGTCCACATCCTTGTGGAACACGGCCCCACTCCTTCTCTCAGGCCTGACGTCCCTCTGCGGGTCAGTATTCCCACTTCAAGGGTTCCATTCGCCCCTGCCTGTTCTCTGCTTCTGCAGCCCAGTCCTGCAGCTCCTTGCAGAGCCCTGAGTTACAGCCCACCATCCTTCCCTTGACTCAGCCCTTGCAGACAAGCATGGACAGACGCATGCCACAGCCTGGGAGGTTAGAAACTTAGGCAGGAAGACCTAAATTCAACCGGAGCTCTACCATTCACTTTCTTTGTGACTTGGACCCAGTGATGAAAGCTCTCTGGGCTTTGGCTTCCAGAGCTGCAAACCAGAGCAAATAACACTGGACCTTGCACACGGAGTCTTTGGGAGAAGGAAAAGATAGTGGTGCACTACCTGACCCAGTGCGTACCATACCACAAGCCCCTCTCAATAAATAATAACAGAACAACGAACAATTATTGAGCACTAACTAGTTGCTTCCTTCCCTCAGAAACAACAGCAACCACAGCTTCTGTCTGAGTGTTTTCTACATGCCAAGTGCTCCGTTAGGTATAAGCATGTTGCCACCTGGACAGCCTTATAGAAGGGACAGTACTATTGTATACCCTTTCAGAGCTGAAGGAAACCGGCTCAAAGAGGTAGAGTGACATGGCCAAGGTCACCAGGCTTACAAGCATAGGCGCTGGGAATCGTGCCAAGGTCGTTGGGCTCCCCCACCATCCCTTCCCAAACACACTCCCGGCTCCTTGGTGCTGGAACCAGCAGCACCAGCGTCTCCCGAGAGGGTGTTGGAAATGCAAATCCTCAGGACCCCTGAATCAGCAGCTGCATTTAACAGGATCTTCAGGAGACGTACATGCACAATACAGCTTGAGCTGCATTGAACTACAGTTCACAAAATGTTTTTTAGACTAGGTTAGAGCAGGACTTCTCAACTCTAGTATACATCAAAATCACCTGGAGGGCTTGTTAAAACGCAGAGTCCTGCCCCCCTCCACCACCCACCCCGAGATTCTGACTTTGTATCTATTGTTTGTTCCCTTCACATTTATGATTTCCACTTCGGGGGTTCCTCAGTGTAGGGATAGTGGATTTGAGTGGGATGCAGGCAAACTCCTGGCTCAGGTCTTAGCCCAAGATGGCTCTTGGCTTATAGCTGTTGGAGCCATGAGGGGAGATCTGGGCTGGATTGGGTCCTCACAGAGTCACTGGTAGCAGCATGTCCCTGCTTTGGGGGGAAGCGGGCCCAGTAGCAGGGAGGTACATCTCTCTCCCGAGTTGTATGAGGCAGGACCCATGGATTCCTGCATCAGCCACTGCAGCGCCTGCCCCGCCCCCCTCCACCATGCCCAGGTGAACAACAGAGAAACAAATTTAATTGGTCACCAAAAACCCTTGTATCTGGCCTGAAAATATGTCTTTCTAATGTAGATTTTGACAGAGTGCTAGATCTGCAAAGAGCATTTTCTCTAAAATTGGTATCTGTGTAACTTGACCGCTGCTATCGAGTTAAATAGCAATTAAACTCTCAAAGATTATTTGAAAAGTAATTGTGTTGTATTGATTAAATCATTTTAAGTTAATTAGAAAGTCACAGCATTTCTTAGCTTATTCCTTTGCAAATAAATTTATTTTATTTATAGACCTACTGCATGACCAAACAATGTTGTTTATATTTTCAATAATCATCTGATATTTAAGGAGCATGGCTGGTGATGCAATTTAATGCAAAGACTCCTTCATTTGCTACATCCTTCTTTTTTTTTTTTAAA
This sequence comes from Halichoerus grypus, assembly GCF_964656455.1. Taxonomy (NCBI): domain Eukaryota; kingdom Metazoa; phylum Chordata; class Mammalia; order Carnivora; family Phocidae; genus Halichoerus; species Halichoerus grypus. The sequence goes on from NC_135716.1 coordinate 137,890,048, forward strand.
GATTTTTTATTTATTTATTTGAGAGAGACAGAATGAGAGAGAGCAAGCACATGAGAGGGGGGAGGGTCAGAGGGAGAAGCAGACTCCCTGCTGAGCAGGGAGCCCGATGCGGGACTTGATCCAGGGACTCCAGGATCATGACCTGAGCCGAAGGCAGTCGCTTAACCAACTGAGCCACCCAGGCACCCCTTGCTACATCCTTCTATTTGGTTCCTTCCTTTACTATTTAAGCTCCACTGGCAACTTGCTTCATAGACAGTTGCAGAACTAGAATCTTAAAGGCAGAGAACACCGTGGTCAAGAGCTTGCTCTCTAGAATCAGACACACCTCAATTTGAATTCCAGTGCTGCTGCTTCCTAGCTTTGTGCCCCGAACCTGTCATCTGTGAAAAGGATGTAGGAGCACCTACCTACTATGCTCAATTTGAAATTTAATAAGTTATCATTTGTACAATACCGGATAATGTCTGGCTAATAATAATTATTATTTATAATAATAACAATATAATTATTCTGATGATGATGATGCCTCAGTTTGGTCATCTGTAAAATGGGTGTGTCAGGGAATTAAAAATGTAAACACATGAATATTCAAAACTTCTCTGCCTGTGGAGACTTCAAGTAATTCCCTTCTAAGAAAATTTCAAGCAGAGTTTTCTTGGCTCTTGCCCCAGTAATGCAGATTGGGGTCACCCAATGATGAGAAAGCGCTGGACAAATGGAGCCAATATTGGGATTCCTGGTGATGAGGGGAGAGAGAGACTGGCAGAGGATGGGTGAGTAGATGCCAGAGGTGAGGGAGGTGAATGAGTGAAGAGCCAGGTGGAAGGGTTTAAGTAAGAGATGATGGAGAACAGAGCTCACTACTTCTGGAACAGTTGCTTTGCTGGAAATAGATGCTGAGAAGAGCAGAGATAGGAAAAGAAAATGTTAAGACTGCCTTGTGCTAAGAATGCACTTCCCCTTTGGTGTTTTCTCTAGAGACTGCAGTGAAGGTTTGGATTGCCTCCAATTCATTTTTTCCTACTTAACTGCTGTTTCTTTGAACACAACCATTGAGCTGAGGCCGAGCCATGAGGGGCCATTTTTACCTCGTTTATGGGGGAGTCATGACAGTGCTCTTCCGGGGCTGAATGGGGATGAGTAAAGGACTCATACGGAGTAGGTGCTCCACAGGTGTTGGTGACTACGCATCATACTTTCCTTGTGACCAGAGCCGGCCAGCGAAGGTCACCAACAGGAGTATGCACAGTTCACTGACTCTCTTCACCGCAATATGCCATTATCCCACATTTAACCTGGGACGCCGGCCACATTGTTTTTAAAGAAACCAATCGAATCAATTTGATATCCTCCAATACCACACTGCAGACCACTGCCATCTGCAGGAGGCTTATGAAGGAAAGCACTCGATCAGGAGTCTAGCAAATAGAATCTGACCTTTCCCCTGCTGTATGGTATGGACAAGTCATTGAGCCTTAGTTTCCCCATTAGTAAATGAAGATGATGTCCCAGGACCTGTTTTGTTTCTCTGCTCCCAGCAGTTGACAATCTGCAGGGGTGATTGAGCGCTTGCTACGTGCAGACCCCGAAGCATGAAGGAGGGGCCTTGCTTTACAAAAGCCCCATAATCGGGCTAGAAGAAAAGATGTGAGCATCTTTATTATATTTGTTGTTAGAGTTAATTAACAAAAGTCTGCCTGTGCTATGCTCCAAAGGCCCAATCATTTTGTGACATCTCTGAGCTGCTGTGAGTGATATAGACATGGGATGTGAATTTTGGAGACACTTTTTCTTAGTGACTTTACCCACATTAAAACAAAACAAAACCCAAACCAGAACAGTATATGACCTTTCTATATACTGCCGATGCTTCACTGCAGTAAACTCCATCTTCTTCAAGGAAAAACTGAAGTTGATGGGAGTTTCTAGAGCCCTTCCTCTCTCACTGTCTCTCTCTGGTTCATTTCTGATGATGCCCAGCGCTTACCCAGCTGCATGCTGCTGAGGCTGGGTGCTCCTTATCCTTGTCTGACCCATATCACATAGGCCTGCTCTTCCTTAGACAGTGCCTGCTGGAGGGGCAGGCGGGGCCTTGGGAAAGAATAAACAGCCTTTCAACTTGCCTGAAAAATCTGGAAACATCTCTGGTTCCACCCAGGTGTCTGGAGATTACTTATCAGGCTCAGTTTGGTTGAACTGACTTTCTTGAATGTGCAGGCTGTGCCAAGATAAATCTTCCTCCCAACCCGGGAGGCAGATGCCACAGCCCACGCAAGCCCTAAAGTGTCTGCACCTGCAGCCCATGTTCCGAAGCCAGGCAGATGTCTGTGAAGGCTCCCGCTGGATTCTGACCAGGGACAATGATGCTGAGAGCAGGGGCTGCCCAGAGAGGCTGGGTGCACCGTGGAGGGTGTGTCTGTGCCGACCCTGGAGATGCTTTCACTGAAGCGACCCAGGAGGAAGGAGGGGAGGCTGAATTCCACGGTTTACTCTAAGTTGTGGTTCTCAAGCTCTTTTGACTGTGGCGCCATTTAGCTAAGCACAAGACCCTGTCGCCCACAGAGCCCAGTGGCTCCTACTTTGAAGTGGGAAAGAATTTGCAGTAACAGTGGATAAAAGGGGAAGCGAAAACTAAGCAACGTGGTCATGCAGCAAATACTCAGAACAAAACAATCCACAGAAACTCTGGAAAGTAATCTACAAGCAACATAAATTAACAGAATAGAAGCAATGAAAAACCAAGCCAATGCTGAGGCTGTTTGCAGCAGTCAAGGGTCATAGGTGCAAACAGCTAAACCAACTCTAGCGAGCTTAGGTAGAAGAGGAGTTCATGAAAGGATGTCGAGTCACTCTACCACCCTCTCCTCAATCACGTGCCTGCAGCCCTTCCTCTCCCAGGGCACTTTGTTCCAGCTTGAGGTCTGGCCTGTGTGCCTCTACCTGGTGGGCACGGGTCCCATGCCTGGGTCCTAACTGAAATGGAGGCTGGCACCGCAAATTCTGGTTTCAGCTTTGGGGAGGTGCGACTCCTAAGGAAGGAAATAACCCAGGCATAGGAAGGGTGTTCACAAAGTGCTGGCTAGCCCAAAAACAAGCAACAAATATCTTCTGTATTAATAACAAAGCGTCCTCCAGAGACTTTTGGGAATTCCAGTTCTTGGCCTGTGCGCATACACGGGAGTTTTGCAGCGCTATTTAGTGAGGGATGGAGGTCACACTTCTTTGTAGAACAGAGAATTAATGTTCTCAGTAAACTCTTGTAATGAACTAATTTTTGTTTGTGAATGCCAAGGTTTATTAACTCTCAATAACTCACTTATGTTTCTAGTTCCTTAGAAAAATGAAATCCCATGTATGGATTTATTTTGGGGGGAGTGATGAAAATGTTCTAAAATTAGATTGTGGCCTTTTCAACAACTGGTGCTAGGAAAACTGAATATTCATATGCAAAAGAATAAAGCCGGACCTTAACCTTAAACCACATATACAAATGACCTCAACCTTATATCAAAGTCCTCCACCTTAAAGCTAAAACTATAAAACTTGTAGAAGAAAACGCTGAGGAAAATCTTCATGACAGTGAATTTGGCAGCGATTTCATGGATTGGATACCAAAGCACAGGCAACAAAAGAAAATTCAGATAAACTGGACTTCATCAAAATGAATAAGCTTTGTACATCAAAGGATACTATCAAGAAAGCAAAAAGGCGTCCTACAGAATGGGAGAAAATACTTGCCAATCACATATTTAATAAGGGGTTAATATCCAGAAACTGAACTACAACAAAAACAATTTTGCCAATTCAAAAATGGGCAAAGGACTTGAATAGACATTTCTCCAAAAAAGGTATACGAATGGCCAATAAACACATAAAAAAGATGCTCAACAATCATCGGTCATTAGGTCAGTAAAAATCAAAACCACCAGGAGATGACACTTCACACCTACTACATTTGCTAGGATGACTATAATAACTTTTTTTAAATGGGGGAAAAAAAAAACCCAGATGCTGGTGAAGATATGGAGAAATTGGAACCATTATACATTGCTGGTGGGAACATAAAACGGTACAGCTGCTTTGGAAAACAGTTTGGTGGTTCTTCAAAAAGTTAAAAATAGAATTACCATATGACCCAGCAATTTCACTTCTACGGGGAAGCAGGGATTTGAATAAATACTTGTATACCAGTGTTCATAGAAGCATTATTCACAATAGCTCAAAGATGGAAGTAACCCAAGTGTCCACTGATGGATGAATGGATAAACAAAATGTGCTACATGCACACAATGGAATAATATTCAGCCATAAAAAGAAATGAAATTTTGCTATATGTTAAACCTTGGATGGACCTTAAGACATGCTAAATGAAACAAGCCAGACACAGAAGGACAAATATTGTATGATTCCATTTATATGAGGTATCTAGAAAAGGCCAATTCATAGAGACAGAGAGTGGACTAGATGTTACCAGGGCGAGAGGAAATGGGGACTGTTTCATGGGTTACAGAGTTTATGTTGGAGATGAAAACGTATGGGGTGTATAAAGTCGTGATGGTGACACATTATGAATGTTTTTAAACGTCATTGAATTCTACACTTACAAATGGTTAAAACAATAAATTTTATCTTATGTATATGTATTTTTATTTTAGTTTTTTTTTTTTTAAAGATTTTATTTATTTATTTGACACAGAGAGAGAGACAGCGAGAGAGGGAACACAAGCAGGGGGAGTGGGAGAGGGAGAAGCAGGCTTCCTGCTGAGCAGGGAGCCCGATGCAGGGCTCGATCCCAGGACCCCGGGATCATGACCTGAGCCGAAGGCAGACGCTTAACGACTGAGCCACCCAGGCGCCCCCTTTTTATTTTAGTTTTTAAAGATTTTATTTATTTATGTGTCAGAGAGAGAGAGAGCACAAACAGGGGGAACGGCAGGCAGAGGGAGAAGCAGGTTCCCCACTGAGCAGGGAGCCCGATGTGGGGCTCGATCCCAGGACTCTGGGATTCTGACCTGAGCCGAAGGCAGACACTTAACAACTGAGCCTGTATATGTATTTTACCACAATTTTAAAAATTAGGTGATGGCAATGTTTGCACAAATCTGAGTATACTACAACTATTGAATCGTCCAATTTATAGGAGTAAACTGTATGGTATGTAGATTACATCCAAATAAAGCTGTTTTAAAAAAAATCCTTTCCAGCTCTGACAGTTTCTATGATCCATCCATTCTTTCACGTATTTATTCACTGATTCAAACATTTTTGTTGAGATCCTATCATATCAACTGTTCGGAATAGCGTGATAAATAAAGCAAACACAATCTCTGCCCTCCCCTCACTTAAAATACTATGGGTTTACAAAGGAATCATAGCTAACATTTACTGACTGTTTATTTTATACAGAGCATTGGCACAAACACTTTGCACACTCATTTCATGCGGTCCTCACAACCATGTACTTAGCTGAATAAGGAAATTTGCTCAAGGTCACAGAGCCAGGGTTTGAACCTGGTCTGCCCTACCTCAAAGCCTGTGCTCTTAACTATCATATGTGGCCGCTGGGTTCCAGCCACCTGGAATTGGGGTCTCCCTGAAGACCTGCCCTGAGGCCCATGTGTCAGGCTGCCTGATCTGGTAGCAAGGGAGAGTGAAAGATGAGGTGGAATGCCCTCCAGGAGGGAGTGAGTTTGGAGAAAAAGGCCTAAGTCAGGGGTATCTTGCATAGCCATTTACAGTAATCATTATAGAGCAGGTATAACTATCTTTTAAAAATGGTTAGGTGATGGAATTTTATTTCATTTTATTTTTTTAAAATTTTATTTATTTGACAGAGAGAGACACAGCGAGAGAGGGAACACAAGCAGGGGGAGTGGGAGAGGGAGAAGCAGGCTTCCCGCCGAGCAGGGAGCCCGATGCGGGGCTGGATCCCAGGACCCTGAGATCATGACCTGAGCCGAAGGCAGACGCTTAATGACTGAGCCACTCAGGCACCCCTAGGTGATGGAATTTTAAATATAAAATCAAATTCACAACTGAATTTATATTATTATATTAACAGCTAATATATTTATTATTTGTTGAACACAGCCTATATAGCAGCCTTGGTTCTAAGTGGTTGACATACCTCATCATATTTAATGCTCCAGGACATGTAGGGTGTATTACTCTTCCTACTTTACAAGTGAGGCAGCTGAGGCACAGAGAGGTTAAGCAATCTGTTCAAGGTTGCACAGCCAGTGGCAGAGCTGGGATTCCAGCCATGGCTTCTCGACGTGGAGCCCAGACTCTTAACCACCACAGAACTTGCCCTTTGGTTATGTTAAGATATACAAAGTAGTTGGACATGAGGTGGTAGGATTATGGTGACTTCCCACCTTTTTCCCCCCACAAATAGTTAATACTTTTATTTTCCAAGAATATATCATGATAGTGATTTTTTAGACCAAGAAAAGAAATCACACGTCTCTGTGACCTTTTCATCTTCTTACTTCACTGTTTTATTTGGTTGTGTTTGATTTGGCAGCTGCCTGTGCACGGGCACAAACGAAGCCCGGGCGGGGGAGGAGAGGCGGGCAGCGTGGCGGGAGATGCGGTGAGGTGTGATGCCACAGCAGCCCTGTTGGGGGCCGCTGCCCCGATTCGGCTGCAATCTTCCCGGGAGGGCATGTCCCCTTCTCATCACACCCTCATCCACACGGAGGATCTTTCTTTGAAGACATTTTCCCCCCGGAACTTGTCTGTATTGTTCGACGGTTAAGCGCGGTGCATACACTGAATTCGAATCTGGGTGAGGATCGTGTTGATACCTGGGCAACTAACTGCACTGAGCCTCAGCTAATGGGAATCACCGTACCACCCCAAAGGGTTACTGTGTGAATTAAGTTGGATGGTGTTTGGAATGGACCTAGGGTGCCTGGCACAGTGTAGGGTCAACAAAGAGTACGGCATTTGGATGTTATCTAGGTCCTTTTTGATTAATTCCTGTGGTTAGAAATCTTTCAAATATTGACCATCAGTGTTTCTTCTTTTCTGAGTTGCCTGCTCGGGCCCCTTCCTCATTTGTCCCTTGGTGTGTGGATTTACAGTGCGTTTGCATCAAGGACTGAGAGCGTTCTGGGAGGGTCTTTTTCCCTGGGGCCCTGATGCCTTCCATTTTCTGTGGGAAACACATTTCACTGGTTAGTGCAGGCTCCTCTCTCCCTGAAATTGGCCCTATTTCCTCCCTGAGAAATTTTCACCCGTTTTAGAAAGGTCAGTCTTCAGAACAGCTGATCCCCCCTCGGACTGCTACACCCCCAGGTTTCACACACGCATGATTTCTTTCCCCATCCATTTGAGTTGTGGTCCGTCACAGTGGCCGTGGCCAGAACCAGTCTGCTCAGAGAGGCTCTGTTTCAGTGGCATGCGTACCTAATGAGCATGCTCCCCCTCGACCCTGGGTAATCACATCAGCTGCAATAGCTGACCTTCCAGAGCAAAGTGCAAAAGCCTAAGGGACTGCTTAGATAAAAGGCACATTCTTAAGATAGTTTCATCTCCTTTTCCCTCTTGCCTAAATGTCCATCGTGCCTGACTTGGAGAGTCCACTCTTTTCCCTTCGTGGGGCAAACGGGACCTGGGCCAGAAGTTGGAAATTTCTAAACTGCAAAAGGAATCAGTGTCCCCTTGGCCAAGTGATGCTTGCCAGAAAAGTTCTTGTGGATAAATGTGTGTGGTCCTGGGGATTCTCCGGGGGGCTTGGTGGTAACATAAGATTGGCTACTATCTTAAGACCTCTGTCCGAGGGAGGCCTAGGGGTGGGGACATGCCTGTTTCCGACACATGGCAAGGCCCAGAGGCCATGGAAGGGGGTCCTCCCACAAGAAGCACAACCCCCTAGAGAGTTGTCGGGGTTTTCCATGAAGACCTTCGCTAAATGCTGCGTGGACAGCACCCACCCTGAAGCTTGCGTCCCGCTATGTGTGTGTCTCCTGCACTCACCTGCAGGCCCGGTTCAGGCTGCATAGCTGTGAGGAAAGGGTATATTGGACCGCGAGACAGAAAAATCTGAGTTTTAGTTGAGGCTTTGCCTTTTGTTAGCTTTGTAATGTGGGGAACCAACTTTGTTTCTTCATCTGGAAAATGGACGGTAACGTTCCTGGTTCTGCTCACCTCCTTGCCTGACGGTGGAGTGAAATGAGTGTGGGGGGCAAATTAGAAAGGTGTAAAAGAAGACTCTCTCCTCCTCTTAGAGATAGAGTGGTCAGCACAGTGTCTGTCCCAACATCTCAGGTGGAGCCCAGAGAGACGAAAGGGCTTCTTCTCTCCAGAAAGAAGTCTGAAGTCATAGGACCCGGTGAGATGGAGAGCTTTTTTTTTACTCCCAGTGTCCTGGTGAAATGATACATGCTTCTAGCCATTCTCTGGCCAGTTTGGAGGGGATGGTCAATGATCATTTTAATCTATCAGAGAGGCAGCTTGCTCCTTGGTATATTTTTCCACATAACCTCAGAGTTCAAGGTATATTTCTGATTTTTTTTTTAATACTGGTGGTTTGGCCTGTGTACTCAGTTAACACAGAAAAATACTTTCAGCAGTTGAGAAAAGTGTATGCTGCTGTCCCATAGCCTTGTCCCTCACATCCACCTGTGCCCTTCGGGAAGTCTCTTGACCTCCTTCTTGAACAAGATGCCCTAGAATCTTTTAAGGAAAATAAGGAGTGTGATCCAGTATAGTAGGAAAAACAGAATTCTAATCCAAGAATATTCATTTTAATCCAGAGTCACTCTAGGGTAAGCCAAGAGAAGTCATTTAGAGTCTCTGTCTCATTTTCTGCACCTGTACAATGGGGATGCTCAGTGGGGATGCTCATCCCCATCTGGCTGCCTCAAGTTGCTTCGAGGATAAGTGGGACGCAGAATGTCAAGTGCTTTCCAAGTGCACTGGGCTGGATGCAGGCAGCATTTCGGGGTGACACTCAGCTCTGGCATCAACCGCAGCGTGGGTTGGGCAGTGTCTGTGAAGGTCAGAGCTGCTCTGACATGTCTTACTGATGGAGCTTCATTTCCCAGGATAGCCTCGTTTGTCTAGGGCTCACGGAAGGTGAAGGGGACGAGGTCCCTATAATCTTTTTGCTAAGCCTGCATACAGGAGCCCAGATGTTCTCCTGGCTCCTTTTGACCACACCTACCCTGCTGTATCTCCTTCAGGTCCAGTTGTGGTGCTGGATTTGGAGAGCTTGGAGCCTCTGAGCGCAAGCCTCACACCCGCCTCTGCTCCAAAGAGCTGTGGCTGCAGTGGGTTGGCTGAGACTCTTCACAACGCTTGCCTGAGACCATCTGAGACCGTCCTCCTCCATAGCTGCCTTCTCGCTGGCTCCTGCACCTGCCCCCTGAACTCACTGGTCTGTGCTGCAGTTAGAAACCCTGCACAGAGCTGGATCCTTATAGTAGGTATCTCCTGGCTTTTCTCTTGCTGCCAGAATAGGGTGCATTTTGGTCCAGGGGCATCAGACTGTAGAGTGGCAGGAAGCAGAAGCTGCCAGTCTAGTCTGGGATCTCACTGGCCATTATACCTTCCTGCTCTGCCCCACTAGACTTCCAGTTACTGACCAGGGCAGCCAGCCCTGGGATTGCTTGCGGAAGCTTTGCATGGTTGTGGGGCCCCAGGAGGTCGGTGGAGGAGGAAGTTTCTAAAGCAGAGCCTGGAAGAAAGAGATGCACCCCTGGAGGGTTTCAGCTCCTAAGGACAATTTCCCATGTCCTCCTTAGGAACAGTTTTATTAATGAGCCGCCTGAGCTGCAGGGAGAGAGAAGGAAAAGCGTAATTAATTATGACCCCTCAGAGAAGCATCCAGAGTTGGGGCAGTCAGGGGAGGAAGGTGTGTGCTGTTTCGGTGTCCTTACCTGTGGCAGGAGCTCTGGGCACTAACTTTCCAATGAAGGACTTGAGCTTGCTTCCTCTTGCTGCAAGATCCGGGATCAGCTTATTGAGCACTGAATTCCTGCCTGACCCTACTTGCCCTCTTCCCGGGAGGGAAAAGGAAGTCAGTATTTGCTTTTCCAGCAAGGTCACGGATCACCTGACCAAAGCCTGTAACAGCTGGGAAGCCAGTGCTGCTATGCTGACACGCCCCCCCGCCCCCCCCCCCCCCCCGCCCCAGCCCTCAGCTCTGGTCCAGCAGCCAGCACCTCACTTTCAGCAGGGAGCCGCTCCAGGCGATGGCAGGGGGAGGATGCCAAGGCAAGGTAATGTGGTGATGATAGCTTTCCTCCCGACAGTTTGCCCTTCCTCACAAAACTCCAGATTCAGCTGCTGCATTGCAGGCAAATATGACAGACACTTGCCGAACGATATGAGAACGGAGTTCATGAGGTTGTGTCAATGTGCCATTTATTGAGAAGGAGTTATCTCTTTGTTTCCTGGGTCGCGGGAAGTGAGCCGGCTGGAGAACTCTGTAGGCAGAATCTTTTTTAGGAGTGCAGCTCCCCTTCCGCAGGTGTTCGGGCTTCAGCCCCTCGGGATGTTAAGCGGCACCGTCGGAAGGCTCCCCGGCACAGGGGCCCTTTACACTGGGAGGCATGGGGCCCTGGAATGGGCAAGCAGGAAGCGCTCATCATTTTGGCAGGATCTGTAAGAGGTACGGGTACATTGGTGGTTTTTTTTTTTTTTTGGTCGTCTTTTGGAAAGAGTGCTTTGTCTTTGCAAGTGATTGTGCAGGGATTGACGGGGTTGCTGTTTGGTGCACTACCTTGCTAAATACTTGACTTTGTAAGGTTGAATTCTCCAAGAATTATCGTGGCAATACAGCTGTGCTTGGAGCCAAGCTTTCCTCTCAAGGAAATGCAAGCTGCTATTTATTTTGGCATGCAGCCTGTTCTAGGATGAAATACGGCGTTTTTATTATTGCAGAATAAAGAGAGGTTTGAAGAGAATAAAAGTACAGAACTAGGTTTCAGTTTCGGGACTAAGTAAAGGAAGGTTTCTTTGTATTTGGATTTGAGGTTAGGAATGAGATTGTAAATGGCATCATAAAAGGAATAACTGCGGAGAGGGAGAGGGTGTAGGTCTACACTGCAGGAGTCGGGCTGGCTGGGGAAATCAGGACTGTTCCTAATGTGGCCTGGTAGTCACACGTGGGCTATCAGAGTGACTGCCCCTTTGGTGGATTTTGAACGGGCAGCCTCAGTCCCCATCTCTTCACTGCCAGTTGGCTTGGAGAGGGGGTGTGGAGGGATGAAGTCGCACAAACTGTCCTACCCCTAGGTAACTGGGTAACTTTGGATCGGCCACAGAGCCTCTTTGTGCCTTCGATGTCGTGTTTGTAATTCGGAGGTGCTACCATGAACTGAGTGTCTGCCACATGTTAGGATGTGGGGGTGTGGTGGTGGGGGGTGAAGGGGAAGAGATGAGTCCTGCAGGAATTCTGACCTTCGCAAGCTTACGGAGTAGGAGGGGAGAGGAGCGAGAGAAAGAGAGAGAGAGAAAGCTGTATATACTTGAGACATCTAGAATATGATGAACTAATGAGAGAGGCTGGGACCGAACGGGGCATTCTTGATCCTGGGATAAGCCATCAACAAATGAAAAGTTACATAACAACACCAGGTAGTATAAGGTTCTGAATACCGAGGACACAACCTAACGGCATTGAGTAATAAATTGCTTTATGTCAAAATTTTTAGTGCTTTAGAAGGTTGCAAAATTCCATTCGAAAGGGGACTTCTGCCCAACAAAGTTAATTTTCATATTCCGTTGTATTGCAGAGTAGCATGAAACACATCAAACATATACCCTTAGCTAAATTCTAAGATGTCCACCCCTAGGACCATGCCTGTGGCCCAAGTGCAGAAGGAGGCTGGGGTGGGTGAGGCTGCCAGGGGCAGGATGTGGGCCTGACAGTTCCCTCCTTTCCTGCCTGTGTCTAGACCTTTCCAGTGGAAGCTTGCTAAGCCCTCTTCTTCAGAGAGTTGGGGTGTCAGCTCCATTTAATTTCTGTAACCTTGCAATGATTGATTTTAGTAAAATTCAAGTCTAAGAGAACTATTAGAAGTCTCCATAGAGTTCTTTTTTTTTTTTAAGATTTATTTATTTATTTGAGAGTGGGGGAGGGGAGGGGCAGAGGGAAAGATCCTACAACCCTGAGATCTGACCCAAGCTGAAACCAGGAGTCGAACACTTAACCGACTGAACCATCCAGGTGCCCCTCCATAGAGTTCTTTTCAGTGAAATTTGACCTAATGTGTGCTGCATAATTATTTGAGGCCCTAGGATCTGATACATTAAGGGCTGAATCCTAACTCAAACCAAAGGCAGTGAGTGTGACTGAACTCTCTGAGGTGAGGTGAGTTTGTGTCAAAGATCCATCTGCACCCAGGTGGCCCCCTCTTGCTTAGAAGGAGCCTTGTTGCTTAGTGTCCAGTCTTGGAGAAGCAGATCACACACACCTTTGGCCAAGAGGCCTTACAAGAGAGTAGTTCTCCTTATCTGTGCCAGAAGGTGTTTTACACACACTTGTGGGAGAAGCAGAGAAGCATCAAAGTCAGGAACATTTCCTGCTCCCCAACCCCCCGCCTCCCCTCCCCCATCCCTCGGCTCCCCTCCCCCACCCCGCCGAGAGAGCTAGGGATCAGTCGTAGCAGTAGCATCGGACTGGGCAAATGTTTACAAATCACTTCCCAGGACATGACTGGAGTCGGCTAGACTTGAGGGCAAATCCTGCTCCAACAGCTGCTTGTTATGTGACTTTGGCAGGCCTGGAAACTCTCTCAGCCTCAGTCTCCCTATCTAAAAAATGGGGACAATAGTAATAATCTCCTTGGGGTTACGGTGAGGATTGCATGAGATAATTCGAGCATGTTAAGTGCTTTGAACTCTGCCTGTTGCTCAGTAATGATATGGGGTTGGAGGAAGAAGGGAACAGAAGGGAGAGGAGAAACCTATGATGATGGAGAGACAGGTGAGGGGCCGCGCTTAGAGTTCGTGCCCTCACCCTTCTCTTCCCCAGACTTCACCTTGAAGCTGCCAAGCCTCTCCGGCCCGCCAGCATCTGGGAGGCTCCCCCACCGCCTGCAGACTGCCGACCTGTGGCATTATCAGCTGCAGTGTCCTCTGCCTGGAAACCTTCTCTTGCTTTTCTTTCTTTTTAAAAAAAATTATCTTTATTTTTTAATTGAGATAACTGAGACATAATTGACATATAATATTGTATTGGTTTTAGGTGTACAACATAATGACTTGATATTTGTATATATTGTGAAATGGCTTCCACAGTAAGTCGAGTTAATATCTGTCACCATAGTTACGAACTACATAACACCATAGTTACATAGTTACAAACTATTTTTATGATGAGAACTTTTTTTAAAATTCCCGTCTAACACAGTGTTATATATTAGTTTCAGGTGTACCGTATAGTGATTTAACAATTCTAAACATTACTGAGTGCTCATCGTGGAAGTGTGCTCTTAACCCCCTTTATCTATTTTGCCCATCCCCCCACCCATCTCCCCTCTGGTAACCATCTGTTTGTTCTCTATAGTTAAGAGTCTGTTTTTCGTCTGTCTCTTTTCTTCTTTGTTTGTTTGGTTTCTTAAACTCCACATGAGTGAAATCATATGGTATTTGCCTTTCTCTGACTGACTTATTTCACTTAGCATAATACCCTCTAGATCCATCCATGTTGCAAATGGCAAGATCTCATTCTTTTTTATGGCTGAGTGATATTCCATTGTGTATGTGTGTGTATGTGTATACTGATATATATATATCACACTTATGATGAAGACTTTTAAGATCCACTCTCTTAACAACTTTTTTTTTTTTTAAAGATTTTATTTATTTATTTGAGAGAGAGAGAATGAGAGAGAGCACATGAGGGGGGGAGGGTCAGAGGGAGAAGCAGACTCCCTGCCGAGCAGGGAGCCCGATGCGGGACTTGATCCCGGGACTCCAGGATCATGACCTGAGCCGAAGGCAGTGGCTTAACCAACTGAGCCACCCAGGCGCCCTCTTAACAACTTTTAAATATGTAATACAGTATTATTAACTATAGTCATCATGCTGCACATTACATCCCTATGACTGGAAGTTTGTACTTTTTGACCACCATCACCCATTTCATCCACCCCGTCACACTCTGCCTCTGACAGCCACCAGTCTGTTCTCTGTATCTATGAAATCGGGTGTTTTTAGATTCTACAAACAAGTAAGATCATATGGCGTTTGTCTTTCTCTGTCTGACTTATTTCACTTAGCATAGCGCCCTCAAGATCCATGCATGTTGTCACAAATGGCCACGATTTCCTTCTTTGTCATGGCTGAACAATATTTCATTGTATATATTTACCACACTTTCTTCACCCTTTCATCCACTGATGGACACCGAGGTGGTTTCAGAACCTTTTCTTTCTAGCAAGGGCAAACCTCCCTCGCCTCAGGTTAGAACCTTCCAGATCTCTCCACTTGCTGCCTCCTTAAGCAGCCACACTCGCCCTCCTTCAGTCACACTTGCCCTCCTTCTCCCCAACGTCTCTCTACTCCAGCTCTATGCGGCATTCAAACTCAAGTACTTGTTGCCCCCAGAGTAGGTGAGGTACTTCGTGTTGCCATTCCCTCTGCAAGGAGTGTCTCTGCCCCTAGAAACCGGGCGTGCCCTTCCGGGCTCTGTCACACTTGCATAGGTAAAGGCCCCTATGGCAGCTCATGGAATGGGTTTGGAGTGCTCACAGAGAGGATACATGAAATTTTGCCAGGCAGATTTTAGACTTCCTCTCGTTTGGTGGACCACACATTTCCCAGCCCTCTTCCCCAGTTTACTTATTTCTTCCCCTTTATTCCATCCCGGGTTGTTGGAGGCCACCCCTCATCCATCTCTTACTCCCAGTTTTCCCCAACCCTTCCCTCATCCCCAGTACACTTTTCTGGTCCGGACTTCATTGCCAAGCACACTGGAATTCCTGAAACAACCCTGTGTCCACTGCTGAGGTGTCAGATAATTCACTGTTCTGATGTGTGTGGAGTTAGAATCATAAAAAGACCATTTCCTGGGTGATTTATTATAATGAGGGCAGGAGCCACATTGTTTACCATTTGAAGAAAGAGTCCTGGCAATGGATTAAAACTTTGGGGAGAATTTATGATCAAACCTCAAGGTATCCTAATTCAGTCTGGACGGTCTTCTGCCTGAATAGTTCCTGATGTCTTTGGAGCACCCAGCTTGAACTTGCCCTGCCCTGCCCAAGATTAGACATCACCTCTAAGGAATAGTGCCTCCTCAGTACTTGCAATGATCTCACGCCTGTTTTGAATCTCATTGGGATGTCTCAGATCATTTATAGGTACTCTGGTTCCAGTTTTTTCCCCCAAAATGGATTAGAATTATTTTACCATGACGGAGGGGAGTAAATTACAGCTTTTGATGTTGTGGAAGGAGTACCTTGCTAGTTGTCAGAGCTCTGGGCCTGGCTCTGCCCCCTTCACTAGAATGCTGAGAGGCCCCGCACAAAGCAATTAACTTCTGAGCCTCAGTTTCTTCGTCTGCCAAGTGAGGGGGCTGGGCCAAATACTTCCTTTGGTGTCGACCATCGCTAGCATCCTGGGAAGACATGCCCAGGGTCGGACACACTCTAGGAGGAGTGTGGAGCTCCTGGGCACCCCTGGGAGAAAGGCAGGGATGGGAGTTCTTTGGGGTGCTCTTGCCTCCATACTTATGCTAACTGTCCTTCTGTCCTTCTTTCTTTCAGGACTCTTCAGTGGGTTGTACAGACTTATCGGATGAAGAGTGCCTGAGAGACTGACAGTCTGCATTCCCTAAGATGGAGAAGACAGATGGTAGGCAGGCTGCTCTCTATAACCTGGTCTAAAGTGAGCACTTGGGTTGGAAAGGGATTGCTACCATAGATCCGAGAAACAGCCTAAGGGAGGCTCACAAGAGACATTCCCCACACAGATAGTGCTCGGAGACCCAAACTATGTGTTTCAGGTATGAACGAGAGAAAGTAGTAGAGGATGAGAATGAAGACTTCTGTAATTGTTGGACAGTTTTCTCATTTCTTCCAAGCACCAAGAAGGGAGCAGGATGCTCTCACTCATTACTCTCATTTTAAGGATGAGGAACTTGAGGTCTGAGAAAGAGGCACAATATGGTGAAAGAGCCTCCATGTATATCTGGGTGACTTCCTGTTATTTAACTCCTCTGAGCCTCAGTCTCCTCATGTATCAGCTTTGCTGTGGAACAAACCACTAAAAAACTTATTGACTTAAAGACATTTACTATTTCTGAAAAGATTCTGTCTGGGCCCTTTTTTCTGGTCTGGGCCAGCACGGCTGGTATTTGCTGGGCGTCTTCATGTGTTTGTGGTCTTCTGGGGCACTTAGCTGGATGGTTTAGAATGGCCACACTTACATGCCTGTTGGTTGACTCTATGTCACCTGGGGCACAGGTGATGATTTGGCCGTGTGTTTCTAACCACCCAGCAGGTTAGCTGGGGCCTATTCACGTGCTGGCAGAAGGGTTCCAAGCACAGCAAGAACAGACAAACCCCAATGTGCCAGCAGTTGTCAAGTCTCTGCATATGTCACACTTGCTGTTGACCCACTGCCCAAAGCAGGTCACAAGACCAACCTCAGGGTCTGTGTGGGAGGGGAGGGTCCAAGAATGGGGTATGATTGTGACTGTTTCTGCAAACAGTCTACCACACCTCGTTTATAAGCAGGTATTAATACCTATTCATACAGTTGGTAAAACACTAAATGAGATAACGCGTGCAAAGTTGTTGAGTAATACTATCTAGCGCAACAAATGTTTTCATGAATATTCCCCTCATCCCCTGCCCAGGAAACTTGCTGAAGGTCATAGACTAGACCCTGATCTCCTGACGACATCTTCTTCTTTTTTTCAAGATTTTATTTTTAAGTAATCTCTACACCCAACATGGGGCTCAAACCCATAATCTTACATTTTTTTTTAAAGATTTTATTTATTTATTTGACACAGAGAGAGAGCATAAGCAGGGGGAGCAGCAGAGGCAGAGGGAGAAGCAGGCTCCCCGCGGAGCAGGGAGCCCGATGCGGGGCTCGATCCCAGGACCCCGGGATCATGACCTGAGCTGAAGGCAGACGCTTAACCGACTGAGCCACCCAGGCGCCCCTCAAACCCATGATCTTGACATCAAGAGTTGCATGCTTCACCGACTGAGCCAGCCAGGCACCCCCCCCCCCCCAATCTGCTGACTTCTAATGAAATGCTCTTTCCAGATCACCAAATGTCAGGAAACGGGAGTGCCTATAATCCCCGAATCACATGACCCTTCACCAGCACAGGACTTAGGCACCAGACAGCAGCCCCAGCCCTGCGTCTTCCTTCTTTCCAAATGTAGTCACTGTATATTTCAGGAGTCTGCCTTTCTCCCCAGAGAGCTGCCTTTTCATGGAAGTGGTTCCATAGAACACCAGCTAATTCTCTTCATGCCCCAGGGGCCTGTCATTCCTGCCTGCCTCATTTGTCCCTGCTCAGCAACCTCAGCACTGCTGTGCTACTCCACGTGATTCCCACAGCTAGCTCAAGAAAGGGCCCCCCTCCCTTCAGGCACAACCGCCTCACGAAATAAAGGCAGAAGAGGGACAAGCTTCCCTCACTGTCTTGGCCTTCTGAAGAGGCTCATTAAATTCCCCTTCCTTCCCGCTGTGTTTTTGGCCACTTTCTCTATAGTTTCTGTTTTACCCGTTTCCTTCAGAAACCTAGTATAGTCTTTTGGACTTTTCTTTCTCGCATTAAATACCTCTGATTCATTAGCTCACCTGCTGAACTTCACTGTGTTCCTCAAGATAATCACTGTGGCATCTCCTTCCTTCCCTAGGCCCCTTCAAATCCCCTTTTCCTTGCGTCTGTGAGTCTTAGGCTCATGACTGTGTTTGCAGGTCATTTCCAAGGGTCTAGTTATCTGGCGTGCTTTCAGACCAAGACTCTGTAGGGAATCCTAGGTAGCTCTGAGCCTGTATATCTTACTTTTTTCTTCTCCCCTGACTCATTTTCCCAGTTCCTCCAGAATTATCTTCTTGGACTCTTGAGGCTGTCATTCTAACACAGAGCTAAATATTCCAAAGAACGAGCACACCCTCAGCAAATCCTCCCCTGCCCGACTCAGAACCAGCCCATCGTGCCTTTCTTGAGTACCTGCGCCATGTTCTCTCTATCGCATTCATGCTAACAACCACAACAACTCTGTAAGTTAGGTATTATTATCACCATGTTACAAATGGAGAAACTGAGGCATAGGGGAATTCAGTAATTTGCCCAGAATCACAGAAGTAGGAAATGACAGAGCCAAGATTCCAATCCAGCCAGTTTAGCTATGTGTTCGTTTATCTGATCAGAAGCTCATTTTGAGCAGAGATGGTCCTCTTAATTAATTTTTGCCCTGGCCCAATGCCCGGAATTCTGAGCTCCTTCATACCTGTCACCAGGTAGAATTAAGAGGAACAGAGCCAAATGTGAGCACAGGTCTGCTGGCATATCAGATCAGCTCCCTCATTCAAGGTCCAGCATTCCTTTTACACTGGGAGGAAGAAAAGGAACACAGTGGTGGGTGGCGGGTGGAGCAGATGTGTGTGTGTGTGTGTGTGTGTGTGTGTGTGTGTGTGTGTGTGATACCCCATAGTACTAGCTTAGGAAAGCACCTACGTAACCCATCATCTTGGATAGCTGTTCAGTCTCACACTCCTTTGGTTTCCTTCAATCTCCCTTGTGGAAGATTTTGCCTTTGAATCTGCTCTTTCTTATTTGATGCTATTCTTGTATTTGTGCTCTGGACCTGATCCCAGAGGCCACTGGGTAAATCAGCCTCAATTGAATTGAGGTAATAAGCAGATAAATAATGCAGCCTTTCCTTTAGGAGACTTCTCTGCCTTCCGGGTCATAAATCTGCTCTCTGCTTAACCTTAAACAAATATCTCCTCTCTGATTTGGCCTGTCTCTGTAATCCAGGAGGCTGCTGAGTCAACCAGGAGGCCTAAGAGGACAGCTGAGCATAGTCTGGAAATCTAACAGAGAGCAATAGCTCTCAGTTACTGAAATTACCAGTGTGCTTCTTTGGGGAAAAGCAGGTTGGTAAAAAAAAAAAATTGTGTGGGTGAATGGGAACTTATTTGGTGTTTTGGGGGGGCTTGAGAAGTACTCACTCCTTCCTGCCTGAAGTTCAGGTCCCTGGCACAGAAACGGTGGAACCCAATGAAGACCATCCCGTGGGTTGTCCCCTGCCATGGTCATGGTGTAACTGCCCACAGGCCCTGTGGCCTTACTGAGCATCGAGCCCGGTAGGCTTGATTGTGTCAGTGTGCACAGTGTCGGCCTGCATGTGTCTAGTTGGCCTCGTTTAGTTCTTTGGAAATAACTGTACTTGTCTAAGTACAGAGGGCCACCTGACAGCACGTGGCACTGACCGAAAGGAGAGATCTGTCGGGCAAGAGGAAAGAGGTCAGGCCTAGTGTGCCAGCACCTTTAGGGGAAAAGCAACCCCAAGAAGCTACCCCAGGTAGCACCTTCATTTGCACCTTTTCTTTAACTTGTCCCTTTCCCTTCATTGCTTTTAGCTTCTCTTACCTGGAGCATGTCAGGCGGCTCCCATCTGGTCTCAGGTCCTTTGGTTTGTCCTTCTTCCAGTCCTCTGCGAGGACACTCTTTGTGACACCACCATTGATTACCTGAAGAGTAGAGTCAAAGCTTGTTGGTGTGCATGCAAGCTGCTCATGATCTGGTTCTTGCTGACCTTTCCAAATGTCTCCTTCTCCTGGTTCACCCTTCTCTACCACACATCACCCGCACTTATAGAACCCCAGAATACTGTGGCATTCCATACCTCCGTGCCTTTGCACATTCTCCAACATGTGTCTAGAATCTGTCCTGGCTATTTATTGCTGCACTACAAACACCCCAAAACTCAGTGGCTGAAAATAAGAATGTATTACTAACACAGGTTAGCTGAGTGGTTCTCACTCGGAGTCCCTCCTGTCATTGAAATCAGATGAAGGCTGGGGCCGGAGTCATCTGAAGGTTAATGCCTGGCACCTGGGCTAGGATGGCTGGAACAGCTTGGGCTGGCAAGGCAGCTCTCTCCCTCTTCCCACATCACCTCTCTATGGGGCTCTTTGGCTTCCCCACAGTATGGCAGGTCTCGGGGAAGTTGGACTTTGTACATGGCATCTGACCTTCCACTGAGTGGAACTTACTGGCTTCTTACGACCTAGCCTGGGAATTCTCTCAGCATCGTTTCTACCATATTATTTTGGTCAAAAGAGTCACAGCCCAGCTCAGATTCGAAGGGGTGGAGAAAGAGACTCCACCTCTCAGTGTGGGATTCCCTTGACTGTACAGAGAGGGTGGGAAGTGATGGTGGCCATCTTGGAGATAAACAGCTACAATGTCTTTCACCCTCTTGTTCTGGCAAGTTCCTGTTTGTTCATTTTATGCCCAATCTTATGTCACGTTTGTGAAGTCATCCCTCTCCTCCCAAGGCAGAATTAACCTCCTGAAGAAACTGGGAAAATAAGTCAGGAAGGCTGTCTTTTGGGCATGTATCTGTTACCATCCTTGGCACACCATGTTGTACCTACTGGTGTTTCTCCTACTTGACCATACATTTTTTTGAGGGCAGGGCTGTACCTGATTTATGTTTGTGTCCTTAGGATCTAGCTTAGCAACCAACACATAGGTCTGCAAAAAAAAACAGTGGTTGAAGTGAGCAAATTGAATTACTACTATTTTGTAATTTTGCCCCTAGGGCCCATTACCCTTGGAACCAAGCAGTCAGTCAGTCACAGAGAATTTGTGGAGCTCCTCCTGTGTGCCCAGGCAAATCAGCTTCCATTATGGGGCTTCAGTTCTCTCTAATTTGTGTTTCCACAAAGACAATAACTACAATATTGAGTATATATGGATTTTCATCATTGTTCAAAGCACTTTATATGTATAAACTAATCGGTTCTCACAAGAATCTCACCTTGCTGTTAGTATTCCCACCGTATAGATGATGAGACATAGGGAGGCTAAGTAATTTCCCCAAGAGCCGAAATATAGACCAGGCTTTTGAATCTGCATTCTTGATCTCTCGCTGCCCACTATGTGCTCTCCTGAGCTAAGCATTTTGGGGGCATGTTTAACAGAATGTCACAGAGACAATAAGGGGGATTACATGAGAACAGACTGTTTAACCTGAACAAGAGGCTACTTGGAGACAAGTCCTTATGGATTCAGTCAAAGGACTGACTTGTCCTCAGCATCTCCTGCCGGAGTCAAGAAAACCACTGGTGCCTTGGCGTGAGGGAGAACTTTCTCACCACAATGTCCCCTGACAGTCTGGGCTGCCCTGAAAATTCATGAGTCCCACTTCTCTTGGAGGACGTAGGCTAATGTCCCTTTGACATGGCCCTTGTCCCTTACCACCTTTTATCCAGTCTGTGAAGAATGTGGTATTTCCTCACTTGACATGAGTTTTTGTTTTTTAAATATTTGTATTTATTTATTTGATAGAGAGAGATATAGTGAGAGAGGGAACACAAGCAGGGGGAGCGGGAGAGGGCGAAGCAGGCTTCCCACTGAGCAGGGAGCCCGACATGGGGCTCAATCCCAGGACCCTGGGATCATGACCTGAGCTGAAGGCAGACACTTAACAACTGAGCCACCCAGGCGCCCCTTTACATGAGTTTTTGAAAGTGAGGTTCATGTTTGTTAAGCACTAAGCAGTTTTCAGGTGCAAAAGAGCATGGGCTGTGCATGATTACACACGCCAGTTCTCTCTGATCTTCATGTGCCTGAAGGCTCACCCAGATGAGGACGCTTACATAATGTAGAAGGCATAACTCCTTGATATCTCTGGCTTCAGCAAGATTTCCTAGTATCCATTTGAGTAATGCGAGGTTCTGTCATAATGTCGAGGCAATTGTGTACCTTATCCTTCAAAACCCTCAATATTCATAATTGCCAATTAGTACCCTGATCTGGCAGATTCCTGGCCACTTCAGTTCAGCCATTACATGACTCAAACCCAGAAAAACAGTATGAGACTATTTTATTTTGCTGGCCTGCCAGCAGATTCCACAGCAATAACTGAGATGCATACTGCAAATTGGAAACTATTTCCTCTACCTATTTCCTTGCAGACATTGGCTAAGTACACACTGATTTAATTACCTGGATTCTCAGCATGGCCAGAAGACTGTGAGCATCTCAGCTTAATTTAGAGACAGGGACATTTAGGAGAAGTTTCACGTGAGAGCATTAAGTCTAAATCACACATATTAGGCCTCACCACCCATAATTCTTATTAACATTGTGCTTCCTTTTTACATGTCTCCCAGCCAAAGACCAGTCCTCCTCTCAGGGGGATGAAGAGAAAGGCCCTCCAAAGAGCCACCCCTACTCTGTGGAGACCCCGTATGGCTTTCATCTGGACCTGGACTTCCTCAAGTACGTGGATGACATTGAGAAGGGAAACACCATCAGAAGGATTCCTATCCACAGAAGGGCCAAGCAGGCCAAGTTCAGCACCTTGCCTCGAAACTTCAGCCTTCCCGACAGCAGGGCTCGCCCCCATGCTGCTCTTCCCCACCAAAACTGGTCCCCAGTGGTGCCGAAGAAGGTGTCGCTGGGGACAGAGGAGCGAGCCCAGTCGCTGCCCCCTGGTGAACACCCGCAAGCCTCCACCAGCGGGAGTGAGGTGAGCTACCACAGGAAGGCCCTACTGGCAGAGACAGCCAGACATTTGGAGGCTGTTGCGCCCAGGGAGGCGGAGCCAGCCCCCGGGAGTGGACGGCCCCAGCTCTTGAGAGCGTCCAGCATGCCAGCCACACTGCTACAAAACAGGGCCTCAGAGGACTCAAGCCTAAACTCAGGTCCCCCCACACCTCCAGCCCTCCCTCCACTTCAGGGTGAAGGCAGTGTCTGTGATGGCGCCTTTGGCCCTGCAGACGGATTTGCAGGTTTTCAGAACTCCACCCCACGAGCGACAACGCAACCCAAAGTCAGAGAGTTTGGGGACGTGGTGCCAGGGATTCCAGAGCTGGTCCAGGAGGGCACTGAGCCTCCCGAGGACGAAGATGAAGAGGAGGCTCCAAATCCCCTCTCTCTCCCAAGTCCTCCCGTCTTATCCCAGGATGCACTTGTTGTTCTGGAGGATGAAGAAGACGAACACAAAACCAGAGAAGCAGAGGTGGTGGTCACCCCTGGCTCCCCAACACCCAGCCCCCCACCGCTGCCATCACCCATTCCTGAGAAGGAGTTCCCCCTAGAAGAAATCGAGCTCAACATCAGCGAGATCCCACCCCCACCACCTGTGGAGATAGATGTGAGGAGCATTGGCATCCGGGTCACGGAGGAAAGCCTGGGCCTCCCCGCGGTGGATCCCCAAATCATCTCCAGCCTGAAGCAACGGCTCTCTGCCCTCGAGGGTGAGCTGTCTGGAAGAACCGAGGAACTGGCCCAGGTCAGAGCTGCCCTCCAGCAGCAGGAGGAGGAAATCAAGGCCAGAGGGCAGAGGATTCAAGAGCTAGAACACACTGTAGCTCGACTGGCAGAAAAGCTTAGCCACGAGAACACCAGAGACATTCGGGGCCACGCTGACGTCATGGTCAACACTGACCCCCTCCGTGGACTCTTGCCCAGGGAGTCCTGTGACAAGGGCATTGAGGTCAACCTTGTGGGCAGCACAGGATCTGAAAGCTGGAGGGCCAGAGGACAGGAGAATGGCCTCTTAGGGGGGCAGGCCAGCCACAAACGGGGGGATCGGAGCCCAGCAGAATTCGTGCCACCACCACAGCTGTCACTGCCACAAGGACCCGAGGTGGTCCTCGCCCCCTCTTTACCTAGCTGCCTCTCCACTGAGCTGAGGATCGAAGAAGCAGGCCCTGAGCAGGAGGGAAGCCCTCAGGTGGGAGCCGAGGGTCTGGGCGGGGGAGCAGGGCACTCTTCATGGAGCAGCGACAGAAAGACGCCCCCAGCAGCAGCAGGGCGAGAGGAGACCAGCTCAGAGCTGCCGGGGAAGGAGCACCCGGGGAGGCCACCAAGCTCGCCCACAGATGCCACTATCGGCCAATACGTTAAGAAGATCCAGGAACTCCTGCAGGAGCAGTGGAGCTGCCTGGAGCACGGGTACCCGGAGCTGGCCAGCGCCATCAAGCAGCCTGCCTCCAAGCTCAGCAGCATCCAGAGCCAGCTGCTGAGCTCCCTCAACCTGCTGCTGTCTGCCTACTCGGCCCACGCTCCACCCCAGAGGGAGCCCCCGGCCCCCTCTGCCTCCCCGCCCATGGGTAAATACTGGTGCCCAAGGCAGGGAGCCATTTCTCCTTTACCTGACGAGTCAAAGGGAATAAGGGTTTGAATTGCATGTGTATATTTTTCAAAAGGTTCAAGCACCTCCAGGAACCCAGTGGAAGAAACGCCCATCTATGTAACAGTGGAGGCCCTGTGCCCCTACTCTTGTCCTGGCTCTAAGGCTGGGACTGACTGCAGGGCCACCACATACAGCTGGCACAGATAGCACAGGGCACAAAGATGCCAGCCAGGAAGGCACACGGGGGCTGAAATCCAGCCCCCACTCACTTGCCGAGTGTGCAGCGCCGTGTCCACCCGGGCGGCGCCCGTTTCTCACCTGCGTCGCACGACGGCAATGTCTAGGGCAAGAAGGGCCCTGGCTGTGTGTGCTCTAATCCTCAGCCTCCCTTCATTGTTTCCTGGGCTCTTGCCTTCCTGTGGTCCTCTCTGCTTCTTGCATTTAGGGGTTCGCTCTAGCCTGGTTTTGAAGGAGCACTGTATCGAGATCTGAAATATTTCACTGAATATTTTCTGTGTGTGCATGTGCGTGTGCGTGTGTGTGTGTAGGAGGGAGACTGAATGCTACATGTGGAAGTCGACCCTTGGGCTGAGCAGCACTTCTCTTGTAACAAGTTACACACTCCTTTCTGTTGAGTAAAGTGGAACCATACTTTGCTTTGCTCAACGAGCAGTGTGCAAGTCTGCGTCCTGCTGCAGATCACGAATGGGCTGCTTTTTTCATTATTTCGGTGCTAATTCCAGTCTTGCCCATTGGAAAATGCCTCCGATACCTTTGAGCACAGCAAAAAAGATGTGCTCTTGCTCACGCGTCTGCCACGCCTACCCCACATCCCAGGTGTCAAGTGGCACGTAAGCCAGGAAAGACCGCGGAGGTGCCCTCGGGCCGAGGTGGGCGCGGGAGCAGGAGTCGTGTGTATGGGGTTGTGCGCCTGCCCCGCCGTTCACCGAGCAAGTCGGCTAAGACAGGGACAGTGACGGCACGCACACCACACGGCTCTTCTGGAAGAGTGCTCCAGGAGCTCCTCTGTCATCCACACACAGGGGCCTGTGAACAGGGACAGTTAAGAGTGCTCCAGGAGCTCCTCTGTCATCCACACACAGGGGCCTGGGAACAGGGACAGTTAAGAGTGCTCCAGGAGCTCACTGTCATCCACACACAGGGGCCTGTGAACAGGGACAGTTGGGCTGGTGTTGACTAGAAGGCCGGGCCTCCTCAAAGACCTTCACAATATCTGATTTACGTGATCTAGATCTCTGTCCCTTTCTACCTCCTCCCATGCCTTCAGCCTGTCTCCCCTCAAAGCAAGAGTCCCGGTTTTGCTGCATTCTGGGACATCCCCAAGATCATTCTAACCTGTGATGTTGTGTCTACCTAGAGATCTCCCCGTCGACCAGCCTTAAATCCATAATGAAAAAGAAAGACTATGGCTTCCGTGCAGGAGGTAATGGGACCAAAAAGAACCTTCAGTTTGTTGGGGTTAACGGTGGGTAAGCATCGCTCGTGAAGCCCAGACTGCCCCCCTCCACACTACCTATCCCGCTGTTGTCCTTAGCACTCTCTTTTCCTAGGGGGAAGCATCTGGTTTCCATTTTTCTTCAAGGGAATTAACGGCCCTTGAAAACTCCATGTTGGGTTTGCATGTGTTTGGCTCCTTGCCAGCTGTGGTGGTCTGTTGGATCCTGTGCTTTTAATGTCTCAGCTTTGGCGTCCCTGGGGACAGGGTTCCAGGTGGCTTCTGGGAGTTTGGGGAGCACATGGGCCCTTTACAGAAGACATTTAATCTGAACCATAACAGTGAAAGCAGGACAAACTCTTAATTTGTTGAACTTCAAATTTCATCCATTTAATTTTTTTTTCTTCCTTTTACTAACTTCCTGCAAACCAAACTGGCATTTTTTAGGATGAAGAAAAACAACCAAGGTCTATTGACTCAGAACATGAACCAAACCTCATATATTCTAGAGAGTAAATCACTGGATTTATAATATTTTCTAAATCATTCAACAAACATTTATTAAATGCCGACAAATGTGTTAGGTGTCAGGGATAAAAAAGTCAAATAAATCCTTGGTCCCTGCCTTTAGCTCATGGTTTGGACAGGGCAGAGATAAGACACCGATCTGCTGAGATGAATTCTAGTAAAGAAGGGAGCGTGGGCCCAAAGGAGGGGCACCAGACCCAGCCAGTGGTGGGCCCCGGAGGTCGGAATCCCCGCTAGTTTGGGTCAGACCAGAAGGAAGACACCAGATTTAAACAAGGGTGACGTCACTGTTGCAGGCTCTGTGAGGAAAATGTCAGAAATAATGACATGGGATGTCACAGGAGAGTCGCTGTTGCCATTCCCACTAACGTCAGACTCTGTGACCCCAGGAGAAGCAGGTCCTATCTCTCCCCTGCCCCCGGCAGTGCCCGCCCCGTGCCCAAACCTGGAAGTCCATCCATAGCTATTGCTGGCCCCATTGTCTACCATCGCCTCCCGCCTGTCTTCCCTAAAATGTGCCAAGTGGGGCCCATCGTGGGGCCCTTGCATTTGCTATCTGTCCTTCCTTCTGTCTCCCCACCGCCCTTAAAGTGCCTGTCCCAGATATTCTTCAGTATTTGTCACTTTAGTGCAATGGTTCTCAACCTTGGCCACACCTTGGAAACCCTGAGGGAGCTTTAAACATACCAATGCCTGAGTTCCCCCCCACCCCCAAAAACTCTGGCTTCATTAGGCTGGGGTGCTGTGCAGATGCTGGGAATGTACACACCCTCAAGTGGTTATAATGTGCAGCCAAGGTGAAAAACTTCTGCTCTAATTAACGTAGGCCCTCCTCCCATTACTCTAGTCCATGGTCCTTTATTATTTTATTCATTGTTCTTATCACTATCTAATTATCTTGTTTACATGTTTGTTTTCTGTTTTTCTCTACTAGAAATAGAAGCTCAGTTAGGACAGGGACTTTGGTATAGCATTTAGAACAGAGTATGGCACGCAGTACGTGCTCAATAAATTTCTGTTGAATGAATGAATGGACTTCCAGGTGAAGTTTTTATAGAAGCAACTGTAAGAGAAGAACTGCCTGGTAAACATAATATGTCCCCCCTTCTCTTAGTCACAAAAGCAAAAGGTTGTTCCAAGCACGACAGAGGAAGAAATATCTGTGGTTTAAACAAGACAGAATGTGAGCATGCCAAGGAGCAGCCTGGCTCTGCAAATCCAGTGAGCATGGGGGCCTTACATAGGGGCCAGCATCCAGAGAAAGGGCCTAAGGGGGTTCAATGGAAGCTGTGGCCACTGGTCTCCCCTGGTCTCTGTGGCAGTGTTCAATGGCCCCAGAGCCTGAAATCTTCATCTTAACTGCAGGATCCTCTATCGGGGGTCTCCTGTTGACCATCAGCAGAAGGATCCATAAATCTGCCGGGACTTCCCTCCACGGTCTGTGGTCTGCCACCTCAATGGAGTCGCACAAAATTGAACCTAAGGATCACTGCTGGGGAGGGTGGGCCACGAGGCAAGGGGGCCATGCCCTTGCTTTTGCTGTTGCAAGCAGTAGCTGAATAGGCCGCAGCCAGGACACGCAGATGCTGGGTTCAGACACCCTGACTGTTCGTGTTTCCTATGGAACACTGCTGGGAAGAGACACAGACGGGTCCTCCCATGTCAGGTGTAAGCCTGGCTGGAACGGGGGGGGGGAGAAAAGGAAGCTTCACAATCACCCAGAGACGTGAAGATCTGTCCGTCAACTCCAAGAAT
Source organism: Halichoerus grypus (assembly GCF_964656455.1). Lineage (NCBI taxonomy): Eukaryota > Metazoa > Chordata > Mammalia > Carnivora > Phocidae > Halichoerus > Halichoerus grypus. The sequence continues at coordinate 137,918,095 of NC_135716.1, forward strand.
TCAGGGTGGGAGTGGGGGGATGTTTGCCTACATCTGGGCCCCTCTCTAGACAACACGTTAGGACTCCAGAAGCAAATGCTTTTGTGAGAATCTTGGACGGCTTATCTGGATCATCCGAATGCATAGGCCAATTAGGGCATGGGCTATTTGCGTGTTCCCTGCAAACAGCTTAATTATCTTTTCTCCCCAAATGGCATCCGGTGTCAGGCCACAGCTCTTGACCACATCTTTCTCTGACATAAGGTTCCTGGGAGTCCCCTCACCCAGGCGTGCGGATACAGAGAATGGAGGATGTGGTTAGCAAGCTGGGGATTATTATCTGAAGCCCTCTGAAGCCCACCTGGTTCTTATTTGTGTTGACCCGGACTTCAGGCAGGAAACACAGAATGAGTGACCTTTGTCTCCTTCTCCAGCTACGAGACCACCTCAAGTGAGGAGACCAGCGGTGAGGACAGCTCCCCGGAAGATGTGTCAGACAGTGAGGCAGAGAAGAAATGTGATGGCCCAGAACATAGGCGGGGCAAGGAGGCCCACCCTGCCTGCCAGGCTGGGCTGAGCATCCCCGAGGGCACCAGCACCACAGGCCGGGAAAGTGGGCCTGGGGAAGAAGTCCCCCATCCCAAGGCTGAGAGGTGAGTCAGATGGGTACAGATGGGGCACCTGACCTCTGGGAAAGAGCAAGGGCACTACTTCATCCTTTTATTCTATTCTATTTGTTCATTTGTTCATTCATCTTTCTATCCATTCACCAGTATTTCCGGAGTTTCTGATCTATGCCAGCCACAGACGTGACTCCCGCCTCGTGGGATATACGGTCACACACAGAGCTCTACATGTAAAGCTAATATCGTCCCAGGCCTGGGAATGTGAAGGACTTTACATGTACTATAATCCTTTTAATTATCCTGCAAAGTAGAAATTATTATAATCCCCACTTTACAGATGTGGAAAAGAGGCTTAGAGAAGTTAAGGGACACAGCCGAGCGGGGCTTCTGACCAGGTCTTGTCTGATTCTCACCCACATGCTTTTCTGCCTATCCTGTTGGCCATGTTTTTTTAATATATTTTTTTATTTTTATTAACATATAATGTATTATTTGTTTCAGGGGTACAGGTCTGTGAGTCATCAGTCTTACACAGTTCACAGCGCTCACCATAGCACATACCCTCCCCAAAGTCCAGCACCCAGCCACCCCATCCCTCCCATCCCCCTCCACTCCAGCAACCCTCACTTTGTTTCCTGAGATTAAGAGTCTCTTATGGTTTGTCTCCCTCTCTGGTTTCATATTGTTCCCTCCCTTCCCCTATGATCCTCTGTCTTGTTTCTCAAACTCCTCATATCAGTGAGCTCATATGATAATTGTCTTTTCCTGTTGGCCATGTTGACATAACCCCAACTTTTAAAGAGGTGTGAGGTCATGTCACGTGATGAAAAGCAGCCCTGTCTTTGAGGCTGGACACACTTGGGTTCAAATCCCATGTCTGCCATCATGTTCCTTTACACAGGCGCCTAATTGTACTTGCCTCAGATTCCTCATCTGTAGTATGTGGGTAACAGCCACCTGATAGGTTTGATCTGGGGACTGGATGAGAAAAAGTATGTGAAATGCCTAGCACCGTGCCTGCCACAGAGCAGGCTCTCAAGAAATAGTAGAGGGGCGCCTGGGGGGCTCAGTCAGTTAAGTGTCTGACTCCTGACCTCAGATCAGGTCTGATCTCAGGGTCATGAGTTTAAGTGCCACATTGGGCTCCACGCTGGGTGTTGAGGCTGCTTAAAAGAAAAAGAAAAAGAAGTAGTAGAAATAAGGATAGTAAGTCCCATTACCAACATTGTCCCCCTCAGCCGGGGGGGAGTGACGAGCAGTGAATGGGGGCTCACTGGTAAGCAGGTCCACAGGGCTGCTCAACATGGCAGCACTATAGAGACATGCTGAGGGCAGAGCTTCCTGGTGACCAGTGCCATCAAGTCCCACCCCGGGATGGTGTGTCTGCTTTTACACTAACACAGGAAGAGTGCTCAGCACCTAGAGCACCCCAGCTTAACTGAGTTTCATTGTATTGACTCTATTAGCTTGATGGTATTCTTCATGGAAGAATAACCTGAAAAAAATTGCTGGTAGGGATTGGGTTCTCTGGATTTTTCAAGTCACTTAGGCAGGAAATGTTTTATCCAAAGTCAGGAAGACCGCCTTCCCTTTTCCCAGCATGTCAGGAATTGCAGTTAGTCCCATGGCCCCCAGAATGCTTTGGTGATCTGCTCCCGCCTCCTGAAAACAGCAGGATAAAAAGGGCAATGTGCTTGACTCACTCTTCAGCAGAGTTCAGAGGCCAAGCCTCATTGTCAGGAGGCTGCATTCAGCGGAATGCCCCTTGCCTGGGAAGTGGCCCAGTGTGGGTGCTTCAGCTGCTGAGAATCGAAAGTCAAGCTGGGGGATTACTTTCTGTTATATTAATATGAAAACTGATATAGATATATGTATTTTTTTCTTTAGATATAAACCCTCAGAAGAATTCCTCAGTGCATGCCGGGCATTGAGCCAACATCTGCCAGAAACTGGGGCCACCACCAACCAACTCTTGGTACTGTGATTTTTCACTGTCATGGAAGGATGTCCCTACTGTTTAAGCTGTTAGTTCCAACTGGGTGACTTTGGTCCCTTGCCTGAGGCAGCGGTGTGGATGTGCATGGAATTCCTTTCCTCTGGGTGCCCTCCTTTGCCCAAACTCTGCTGCTGGGGTGATGATAATTATGCTGGGACACAGGACCTGATGCATATGCATCAGGGAGCAGCCTGGCGCTCAGAGGCACTACGGAGCATTATCAGGCATTGCACCTGAAAGTCCAGCATAAAACTATATGTGGCTTCAAAACCAAACCAAACCTTGTGTGGCTTGGGCTCAAAATCACCTCACAACTGGAGAGAACTATGGGCAGAGTGAAGAGTAGGTGGAATGGGAACCAGGGGTTCTAGTCCCAGGACAGCTGCTGGTGAGATATTGAGCAAGTCATTTCACCACTCAGAGCTTGTTTCCTCATTAATAAAATGAAGGTGGGTGGTGGGCAGCATGTCTTCATTACCCTCAAGCCCTGGTATTTAATTCTGTAGTCTTTACTGTGTTGTTTTTTTTTTTTTTTTTAAGATTTTATTCATTTATTTGTCAGAGAGAGAGAGAGAACACAAGCAGGGGGAGCGATAGGCAGAGGGAGAAACAGGCTCCCCGCTGAGCAAGGAGCCCGATGCGAGACTCGATCCCAGGACCCTGGGATCATGACCCGAGCCAAAGGCAGACGCTTAGCCGACTGAGCCACCCAGGCGTCCCTTTACTCTGTTTTTCGACACGAACCTCTGGGTCAAGAGACCAAAAGCAAAAAAAATACATCTGCTTGCTCCTTTAACACCTTCATGGCCCACAAGGAATTAAACATGTAGCCATTAGGTTTTACTTTTATTCAAGAGATCCTGGCGCAGACACATATTCCCAAGTCAGGAGAGCCAACTGGTAGGCCCCGATGTGTAAGAGCCTATAAGTATTTTTAAAGCCCATTTTGTTTTCCTTTGCAGAAGGGCCTTAGGGATAAAAAAACGATTAATTCAGCCCAACCCATTTTGATTATTTTATCTTAGCTGATTTCGCAAAACAAAAACAAAAACAACCAGTATGTGATGTGAATGTTGATCGAAACTCCTGTTACTTAATCTTAAATGAATTACAGAATTAAGCTTTATGTTCCTTAATATTAGGATCTTTCTCCAGATTCTCCGGAAGATTCCACAGGAAAGGGAGATATTCTGATATATAAAGTGTTTCAGCCACAAAAGATTCCACTGTTTCTGCCTAGAAAAGTGATAGGGGAGGGAAGTCTGGCTGGCTCAGTTGGTAGAGCATGCAACTCGATCTCGAGGTCGTGAGTTCAAGCCCCAAGTTGGGCATAGAGTTTACTTAAAAATAAAATTAAAATTAAAAAGAAAAGAAAAGCAATAGAGGATGTGCAAACCTGACACCACACCCATATTAGGATCAAAGTACCCCTTCCCCCACCCCACCTTAGAGACAAAGCAGGTTGTACAAGGGCCTCACTCTATAGAGCCATGGGAGGTTAGGGACCCAGCCCTGTTTCATCCCCATTTTGTAGATGGGACAGGTAAGGTTCAAAAAGACTATATGACTTCGAAGGTCACACAGCTGAGCTGGGACTTAAGCCTGGCCACATGGGTTTAGTGACTCCAAATCCAGTTCCTTTCCAGAATGAGTGTGAAATCACATCCCCACGCTTTCTCCTCCGCTTCAGATAAATAACTTAAACAGGTTCTATTTTAAACATGTAACACATGAGTAACACACAGAGTTGATGTCATTCGCTCTGGAAGTCTCCTCATTCATGGTTCCAAAGGAGCTACATACTGCAGATAGTGGGGTCCTGCCAGGGTTGTTAAACCGTTTTCTCTGAAGGTTCTAGCAAAGCTTAAAAGCCAAAAATAATTCAAGCACAGCTGTTTGGGTTTTATTTCTAGCATCACTTGGGCATGTTGTTTATCTTCGCCTTCAGCGTGCGTCTTCCCCATTAGTAAAATGTTGTGACTTGCTAGCTATGTCTATTAAGAACACACAAAATCCTGGTAGGGTCCGGGCTAAGGTCAATACAGGCTGGCTGTATGTGTGTGAAAGACAGGGCCTTGGTTATGCCGTACACGCAGGGGCGTGATAGAAACGCACAGTAGATTCAAAGTGTCACCTGGAAAAACGCTTTGTCACTGGTATTGTTTGCTCTCCCAGACCTCTTTCTACCTCATGTGGGGGGCTGTTTGCACAGGTTCCAACCCACCCCCTGCCCCAGCTCTGACCCCTCCAGGAGTAGGTCACGTGGAGTTAGAGGGAGCTGAGGGACAGAGGTGGACGCATCCAAAGCTGACTTCTCCCAGTGGAAGCTAACAGCCCAGCTGGAGCCCCCCAGGCCAGGTGACCTCCTGGATTTGGAATCTGTTGGTATTTCAGAGGCAGAGCTTGAACACCCTCCGTCAAGAGTGGTTCCGCGTCTCCAGCCGGAAGTCGTCGAGCCCTGCTGTGGTGGCTGCCTACCTCCGAGGGGTCCGGCCCCACTCCCCACAGTTCCTGCAGCTGCTGGTGAACTTGGCTGATGGCAATGGGAACACGGCCCTTCACTATAGCGTGTCCCACTCCAACTTCTCTGTGGTGAAGCTGCTGCTGGAGACAGGTCAGAAATGGTTGCGTCTGCTCAGTCTGGGTCCCTCCTTGAAGGGCCATTTTGGTACCCACTTCCTTCCAGCATGAGATTCTTCACTGTCCTGAGCTGCTGTATTCTAGAACTGGACTAGACCACCATGCCTTTATTATGGCACTTATTCTTCACAACACCCTTGTGATGGAGGTGTCATTATCCTCATGTTGCTGTGTGGGACAACATCATGCAGCCTAGGAGTGACAGTGTGGACAGATGGGTGATGGGGCTGGCTGAAGGCGTGTCCAGACCTAATGGCATCTGTGAGTCTAGGAAGGTTGTCTGAGGGATATCTAGGAGGGTACCAATAAGAGATATAAAACCCCAAATGATCTCTATGGATTAGGCCCTCTGCTGAGCACTTGGCATATGAGATCTTGTTTAATCCTCAAAACTCCTGTTAATAGAGATGATTATCCCTGTTTTGTAGATGATGAAAGTGATGCTCAGAAAAGTCAACAGACTTTTGTGTGATCCTGAGAGCACGCAATGACTCAATGTGTTGCTGGGGTTGAAAGGTGATACCATTGGTTTGTTCTTCTCATTCCTGGCATCCAGGAATTGGAGCACATGCTAGATCTGTAACCCTTACTTAGGAGGCCGGAGGAGGAGTTTAAATGAGCATCAGGAAGTCTGAATTCCAGATCCAACAGCTTTCCCCCAACTTGGATCTTACCCACCCTTGCTTAAATGCCTCCCACAGCTTTCCATTGCTCTAAGAATGAAAGGCAGCTTCCTCAGCCTGGCCTTCAGGAATCCCGGATGGCCTGGCTCCCACCTGCATTTGCTACCTCAGTCATCACCATGCATCCTCCTTCCATCCACTCCAGTTAAATGGCCTCCAACTCACCAAGTTCATTCCCTCCGTAGGACTGCTGCATTCTCTTTCTATCTGAATCCTTCTCCCTGAAGCCCTTCTCAGTCCTGGCTCCTTCTCATCATTCCAGTTCTCCAAAATTCTGTTAAGCAGCATTGAGGGCTTTTTACCTGAATGGAAAGGTGATGTACCTAATGACAGCCTAAAATTCTTTCTGCTTTCCACACCATCAGAGGAAGATAAAGTCACAACTCTAACATTGAGCCAATTGTACTAGATTTCAGTTCTTCATGGATTCATGGACACCATAAAAGGGGTAGCTCAGTTGAGAAAGGCACATAATTAAATGGAACATACCTCTGTGTTCTGGGCATGCACAGCCTCATCTTGAAGCAGCTTGGACTTGAAGCTGGTTAGAAGTCCTCCTGGTGGGCCAGGCCAGGCCAGAGAACAGACAACCTAAGCTTTGGTTGTTATACATTTCTGCTGGTGTCGGCTGAGAATACATTCGGTTCTCCTCAACCCTAAAGTGATCTGGAAGCTTTCTGTTTATCGTACTGATACAGCTAAAATAGCCATAAGCATAAAGTATAAAGGGGAGCTAGAGAATGGGCTGAAGGTACCATTACTTTCCTTCACTGTAGAAGGCCTGTTGAGGAGGGCATATTGGTCACACTCTGAAACCTAGGCACGCAGTTGTGAGGCATCCAGAAAGCACATTACAGACTATAAGGGGCTACACAGAAGTGACTCTACATGACTGAGTATGGAGCCAACAGGTGCACCTCCACCACCTTAGTCCTTGGTGATGCACCTTTATTTTGCCAGAACGCCACTACAGAGGAGAAAGCTTGCGGAACTGGAGCATGCTCAGTCAAGAGCCTTTCCCCTCGCCTCCAGGGACGGTTGGCTCACTCCCTGGTGGCTGCTCAGAAGCATCTGCTGTGAAAGTCCTGGGTCCTCAGCCCCTTTTCTGAGCCCCTGGGGAGGAGTCAGTCCTTACTCTACTGAGTTATAAGTCATGTTTCTGAAGAGACTAAAGAGAACTGTAACCTGAGGACTGTTTACGCCTCTTAAAAGCAAACATCAAATAGTCATGAGAATAACAAGGCAATGCAGATATTCCCATCTTTCTCAGGGCAGAGCTGTGAGGCAATGCATAGGGTTATATTTAGCTTTCATAGCCCAGCTGGTCATGACAGTGGTCAGAATGATTTTTTTGTATCTAATGGCATCCTGACATCACAATGGCACATTTCTGAAAAATTGTTTGAGATGGGGTGGGGGAACTGTCAAACCAATATTGGTTTTTTACCCAAGAACAGAACTCATAAGTAGCCCAGACATTTTTTCATAAAAAAACAGATTTGTTACAATGAATACCTAAGTCTTCATGAGCAAGTAGCAAGGCTATAAAAACAAGAATACTATTCTGGACAATAATAGTGAAACAGTTAATGCTTATTGAGTGTTTGTTATGTGCTAGGTGCAGTTCTAAGTGCTTTCAATATATTAACTCATTAAATTTTACAGTAACCCCACAGGTTCTATTATCACAGTAACCCTATAGGTTCTATTATTCTCCCCATTTTACAGAGGAAACGCTAAGAAAGGCTAAATGACTTGATCTACTGAGATAGTTTTTTATTGTCCAAAAGAGATACATAGGTTTTTCAGATAAGCAACAGTATGGGGAAGATTTTGTTTACCTCATGGTACCGCCCTTATGGGGTTGGATCGTTTATACAACAGATAACAGGCTGATGATCTCCTATGTCGCCTTTGGTGCAGAGGGATATGAATGCATATCCCCAGGGTTACAAAGCAGACATTTCTTCTGAGTTCTCAACTAATACTTCATCTTAAAAATATGCTATTTTTCACTCTACTGTGAAATGTATTATTAATATAAAAATGCATGGAGGCTTTTTTTCTCCCTCCATTTTTCAAACGAAATGGTTATTCCTGGAAGACTTCCTATGTTTATCCTGTGGCATTTTTCAGGCCCCCTGGTACACTGCCCAACATATCACTCGGCCTTTGGGAAAGACCTGAAGACTCAGCTGTCAGCTTAAGAGTTACACACAACATAGAGTAAAACCTAAAATGCACAGCTCTGGGTGCTGTGTGGCCGGGTGAGTGATGGGCTCTAGAGCCAGACAGACCCGCGTCCTGGTCTCATTTCACCTTCACTTGGGCAGTTTATGAAGCTTCAGTGACCGTCAGTGTCCAGAACACTGCTTTAGGAAATAATCATGATCATTGTACCCCTTGGCCATCTCTAGACCTACTACCATGGACCTTTCTTGCTGGGTAGCCTCAGAAAACTTGTAAAGAAAACTAGCCACTTTTAAAGGCTGCTACAAATGTAAACACTGACTCCACCACTGGGAAAGGACTGTTCTGTACCATGGCCTTTTAACCAGCAGGCAGTTGGCAGATGTTGATCAGGCTAAGCAGAAACTCACTTCTGCTCCCTTGTGAGCTAGTCCGATGCCCAGTGCTCCCCTTGCAGGTGTCTGCAACGTGGACCATCCGAACCGAGCTGGCTACACTGCCGTGATGATCACTCCCTTGGCTTCTGCAGAGACCGACGAAGACATGGCTGTCGTCTGGAAACTCTTAAGAGAAGGAAACGTGAACATCCAAGCTACTCAGGTAGGAGGTGTGAACATGATCCCCTCTTTAATAAATATGGGTACCTCTCAGTTTTATTCTGCCAGTGGGGTCAGAAATTCCACAGAGATCCATGTAGAGTTTTTAACCCAAGAAGGCTGGGCCCTCCAAATGGCATCTGTCCAAAGCCTATACATTTGGTCTCCTCAAAAGCTTCTGAGATCCAGACAGGCTAGGATGGAGGTCAGTGAGCTTGTCATCTATATCCTGGTCCACAACTGGGTAAAGTCCATCTGGATCTGAATTCTTGAACGAAGTGATCCCACAGTTAGCACAAGCAGGAGAAGGCATGAAAAGGCTGAAAGCATTTGCTAGTTGGTTGCATAGGAAGCCCCTGCAGGTGACCCACCTCAATCATGAATTAGAAAACAGTTCAGAGGGTTGGCATGTCTCTGTTCAGCTTTCGGACCCCTCTACTTGACAGCACAGAGTAGGGGTCTCGTCCTTAGCCAGTAGGGCTTTGCATTAGACAAGGCTCCATAGAGAACAAGGGGAACTCTTCAAAAGACCACATACCCATCTTTGACCAATATGAGAACAACAGAGTGCATGCAACTCTCCTTCCCCGCCCACCCCCCCAGAGTGATCAGAGAGGTAGCCTAACTATCAAGAACTGTGAAGGGTGTGAGATTGTACTCTACCTTAATGTTAACAAGTTGGCATGCTACAGTGTCATGGATGCTGGTAGAAGACGTGAAACTCCTGTGCCAGAGACAAAGGACAATGTATTATTCACAGCAAGAAGAGTAGTCAGAGCATCGGTATTTATACCAGTTCTCTGAGCCCCAATTCCCAATTCCCATAGGGCAGTGTGAGGATGGCCAGATCCCTTTGCATAGAGTGGGTTATATTACTGGAGAGGAACCTTGAGCGTAGGGAACCTGAATCTTTTATACTGGATAGTGAGTATGTCTGCCCTCTGTTTTGGAGAAGATACTATCTCTCTCTTCCAAGGCTGTTCACTGTACCAGCATCTTTAAAAAGACTGTCTAAATTATCACGATTTCATTCATATGTGGAATTTAAGAAATAAAAGAGAGGAACATTGAGGAAGGGAGGGAAACTAAAACAAGACGAAAACAGAGAGGGAGACAAACCGTAAGAGACTCCTAATCATAGGAAAGAAACTGAGGGTTGTGGAGGGGAAGGGGGTGGGGTGATGGGGTAACTGGGTGATGGGCATTAAGGAGGTCATGTGATGTAATGAGTACTGGGTGTTATAAAAGACTTATGAATCACTGACCTCTACCTCTGAAACTAATAATACACTGTATGTTAATTAATTGAATTTAAATAAATTTTTAAAAACCCCAAAAATACAAAATAAAAAGACCATCTAGAACAACAAGGCAGAAAATGCCTCACTCACTCACAAGATATGGAAAAAACTGAGACCCATAAAAAAGTGCCTCCCAACAATATATTTAACTCCCCTGTCCACCCCCCGACAAAGTGACTGCAGATGGTAGCCTACCCAGATAGAGTCACTTTGCACACTCCATCTAATAGCAATCCTCCTGGTGGCAAGAAACAGACACTTGTAGATCACTTTCTGTTTTTCAAAGTATTTTCACCTAGAGCTCCTACACCATTGGATTTAATAAAGCTGTTTTCATTTTAAATGTTTCCCAAAAACATGTTAATTTTTCTTCTAAATTGGTCCTCTATTTTTTTAAATTTTAAGATTTTATTTATTTATTTGACAGAGAGAGAGAGAGAGAGCACAAGCAGGGTGAGTGGCAGGCAGAGGGAGAGGGAGAAGCAGGCTCCCCGCTGAGCAGGGAGCCAGATGCGGGGCTCGATCCCAGGACCCTGGGATCATGACTTGAGCTGAAGGCAGATCCTTAACCGACTGAGCCACCCAGGCACCCCTCTAAATTGGTCCTCTTGCAAGAAGGGATGGTCACCAAAATAAAAATCAATGCCCCCCCCTTTTTAGAGGGGGGTGGGGTGCAGCAGAGGGAGAGGGAAGGACTCTCAAGCAGGCTCCACGCCCAGTGCAGAGCCTGATGTGGGGCTTGATCTCACAAACCTGAGATCATGACCTGAGCAGAAATCAAGAGTTGGATGCTTAACGGACTGGGCCATTTTTTTATAGAGGAGAAAGTGATGCTTTAGGAGGGTGAGGGGCTCATCCCAGGTTGTTAAAGGAGGGCGGGAATTCATAGCTGCTACTGCTCCCTTCCAGCTCCCTCCAGGGCTTCTCCATAGAGGAGAGCAGTAGGGATGAGGTCAGTAAGAGTGAGTTGGGAGACTGGGAGTCTCCTAGGCTAAGCTGTTTCTTTCTTTTTGTATCTCCAGGATCAGCACAGTGCCTGGCATATAGCAGCAGTTTATAAGTATCAGTGAATTAAATTGTATAGAATTGGACAAAGAGGGAGGTGAGGAAGACAGGAGAAGTCAGGCAGAGGGGCAGACAAGAAGACGATCTACATATGTCATCTGGCTTTCAATGGAAATCTCATGGTCTGGTTAGTCCAGTGAAGAAAGAACCATTACGGGGCAACTGGGTGGCTCAGTCAGTTAGGCGTCTGCCTTCAGCTCAGGTCATGATCCCAGGGTCCTGGGATTGAGTCCCACGTCGGGTTCCCAGTTCAGCAGAGAGTCTGCTTCTCCCTCTGCCTCTGCCCTGCTTATGCTCTCTCTCTCAAATGAATAAATAAAATCGGAAGGGAGGGAGGAAGGAAGGAAGAACCATTACTTCAGGGCTGAATATAAGCAACCCAAAAGGCAAACAGTCTTCTCTGGACAGATCTGTCTGGGTTCTAGAGAAATGGAGAACCAGGACACCAAAGAATACATTCCCACATACTGAGCATTTGTCATACATTACCTCCCATGCTCCGAACAACAATAATAGCTAACATATGCAGAGCACCTGTTAAACACTCGGGTCTCACAACAACCCCATAAGGCAGGTGACTTTGTTAAGCATTCCCATTTTACCAGATCAGGAAAAGTCATTGAGAGGTTAATTTGTCCAGATTCACACAGATAATAAGCAGCACAGCCAGGATTTTCCTGATTGCAAACCCCCTTTCTTTTTTCTAAGCCCCAGCATTCTGGGCAGGGAAGCATAATCCATCAGTGACTGCAGATTGGCCCTTAATCAGTGAACAAACACATCAGCAAACATGTCCTCAGCACTTCTTATGTGTAAGACACGGCACTCAGAACTGCAGGGGATCTGAAAGGACAGAAAACAGAAAGGTTGCCTCATTCTCACAACTTTAAAAAAGGCTGATGTCCAGTGAGAGAGACAAGCCTGACCTCCCTGGAACCCAGGAGGACCATGAGGGCAAAATATAATCAAGTTGTGTAAGAGGACCATGGTTATAAAGGAAAATCTATGAGAAATAATGCCCAATTTGTAATCAGAAAAATCACTACTGGTGTGCCTGGGTGGCTCAGTCGTTAAGCATCTGTCTTCTGCTCAGGTCATGATCCCAGGGTCCTGGGATCGAGCCCTGCACTGCACTCCCTGCTCAGCGGGGAGCCTGCTTCTCCCTCTCCCACTCCTCCTGCTTGTGTTCCTTCTCTCGCTGTGTTTCTCTCTCTGTCAAATAAATAAATAAAATCTTTAAAAAAAAGAAAAAAAGAAAAATCGCTACCACACATTGTTATATTTACATCCTTTATTTCACTTGATTCCCGCAAAAGCCCTGTGAGGTACATGGGACAGGTCATTATCATATTAATTTTTAAGAAAAGAAAAAAAACCAAGATTCAGGGAATACGAGGGATGGGGCCAGGGTCACGCACTAAGAAACAGAAGATCCAGGGCTTGGGCTCACTTTCTGACTCTGAGCCATTGCCATGTGCGCTAATGATTACAGGGATGTCACAAAGGGTCAATGGCGGGGCACCTGGTTGGCTCAGTCCAAAGAGAATGAGACTCTTGATCTCGGGTTCGTGAGTTTGAGCCCCAAGTGGGGTGACAACATTACTTAAATAAATAAAAAACTTAAAAAAAAATTGTCTGTGACTATGGATTAGAAATGACCACAGGACCATGCAGGCAGAGATCTTATCAAGACAGAGAGGGTTCTGGGTATCACTGAACTGAAAATACCAGGGGTGTTCTGAGCAGACGAAGGCTTCCTGGAGGAAGTTAGGCTGGGGCAGGCCATAGGAAGCCATGGTGGGGAAACATTCAACCCTTCCTTTACTCCATCATTCCACGTTTACCAGCATGTACTCAGTGCCAGGCACTGGGGGGACAGAGATGAAATGAAAAAGACTTAGTGCCTGCCATCAGAAATTTCACAGTCCACGAGAGAGAGAGACTGACGGGTTGCAATACCAAGTGGTAAGTTCTATGTTACGATCCCGTGCCGGAGGGGTTCGTAGAGGGCTTTAGAGAGGATGTGGCATTTGATCAGTGTTTGGGAAAAGCAGAAGTTTGCTGGGTGGAGAAGGATGGGTCCAATCCCAGCGGCAGGAGATTCAGATCAACGGTCATTTTCTGGCGAAGTCTTGCCCAAGTGTCCCCGGGCTGGAGAGGGGATCCTCACCACACCCCTGTGCTCTGTGTGGCAGGGGGGCCAGACCGCGCTGATGCTGGGAGTCAGCCACGACCGGGAGGACATGGTCCAGGCGCTGCTGAGCTGCCAGGCAGATGTGAACCTGCAGGACCACGAGGGATCCTCGGCCCTCATGCTGGCCTGTCACCATGGCAACGCCGACATGGTGCGCCTGCTCCTGGCACACCCCGCCTGCGACAGCACCCTGACCGACAAGGTGAGACTTCCAGGCAATTAACAAGTAGGTGTTCCACTTCCCTTCCTGAAAAGCGCCTGGCCAGCCAGCAGAATTCCAGGGACCACGTGACCCTGGGATCATGACCTGAGCCAAAGGCAGACGCTTAATCGACTGAGCCACCCAGGCACCCCTGGACACATGCTTCTTAAATAAGCGTCTCTGTCAGTTGATGGTGATGACAGTGAGGATGGTGGCCAGCACGGACCCAGTGCTTGCTCAGCGCGGGGCACTGCATGAAGCACAGACTGCGGACCTCGTCATTAAAACCCCATAACAGCTTCATGAGGTTGTCTCTGTGGATGCCACCCGTGTGCTCAGAAGGAAACAGAATCACCTCATGGTTATGTAACATAGCCCCATCACACAGCGGGTGCAGGCTAGCTCCATCGAACTCCTCAGGGTACTCTCAGGAGCCAGACCCTTTCCATGCATTAGCTCACTAATCCTCTCGATAATCTAGTGATGAAGACACTTCCATCCCCATTTTTACTGATAAGGAAAGAGAGACCTAGAGAGTTTATGTAGCTGTCCTCAGGTCACAAGCTGCTGGTTCTCGGAGCAAGGACGCAAGCCCAGGTTTGACTTCAGTGGCACTATAACGTAACGCTTTAAACACACTTCCCTGTACGTTCTTAACATCCACAGTTTGCAGGGGAAAAAGGCCTGGAGAGGGGAAGAGTCCCCTCCCCGCCCAAGGGGAGACCCTCTCACCGGGCCATATCTGAACCACCCGAGATTGTTCCATCACTGATTCAAGCTGCTGGGTCCCTCACATCACACCCGGGCAGCACACACCCTGGTCCAGCAGTCTTCAGTGCCCGTGAACCCCAGCTCTGCCCAAAGCCATTTCTGAGCTAGAGAGCACAGACCCTCTGGAAATGCATGTGGGAACAGTGGTGGGTTGCTGGAAAAAAGAGCCTCCTGTTGCAAACATTATACAGTCAGACAAAGGATCTGTGTTCATGAACTCGCTGCAGGATTGTCCCGGGGCAGAAAGAGGCAGCCCCCCCCCTTCTGGAACAGGCCCAGGGTCCTCCTAGGAGGGACTACTGCCCCAGGGAAGCCTGAAAGGGCAGGCCTGTGGGACAGGGGGCACATCCCTGGTCAGCTGGGATACTCAGGCGGTCTCCTGGACGCCTCTGTCCAGATCTGTCGCAGGTTGAGAGAGAGGTCAGTGACTGCTTCCTGGAGGTGGAGGAAGAGCGCGGTGAGGGCTCTCTTGTAAGCTGGACAAATCGAGTGATTGCTAGAAGCATGGGCTTTAGACACTCATTAGTTTGAAACCGGGTTTAGTAACTGTGACTTCAGGCAGGTCATCTAACCACTCTTAGCCCCTGTAAATGGGGAGAGTCGTAGACCGTACCTAAATATGGTAGTATTTGTGAAACACGTATTTGACATCGAGCAGATGCTCAGTTGGTGGTAACAGTTATTGTCATGAATAGGTGAGCAGAGAGAGCTAATCAGAAGCGACCAGCACAAGAATGAGTAGGGGCCTTGGCGTTTGTAGGCAGTGTCTGGAGGGACTAGGAGGATGAAGGTCTGGAATTAGGGGAGCAAGTCAGACAAGAATAGCCACCAAAGGGAGAAATGGCTCTCACTGAGGGGTGATTCCGCCCTCTGGGGGAGATTCAACAATGTCTGGAGACATTTTATTTGCTGTATTGGGGGAGGAGGGGAGGCGGGGATGCTGCTAAACATCCTAACGATAAAGAACTACAGATCATCTGGCCCAATACATCAATAGCTGTGGAACTCTGGCACGGGTGAGTGCTGAAGTCCAGGCAGGATTGGACCACTGTCCCAATCAGTGCTGGATCAGGGAGAGCCTGACCAGGGTTGAGGACCAGGGCAGGGCCACAATCCTGGGAGGGAGGAACTGGACAGCTACCCAGATGGTGGCCAAAGCCCATTGTAATGGAAGGTGAGAGGGTTAGGGGATGCTCGGCGAGTACGGGGTGCCCAGGAAGTGCTAGCAGCAGGCCCACAGAGGGTTCTAGACCCTACTGATGGCCCACTCACCTGCTGCCTGCTTGGGTGAGGGCTGACTCAGGATTCACACCCCAATTTCCCAAAGGTAACTTGCATGAGACATTTCAGAGGGACCAGGGAACTGCCGATGGAGGCCTTACTGAGCACCAAGCCCTGTTACTCCAGCTTTACCCTGAGGGTGGGGTCCAGCCCTTACCATGGCCACCCTGTCGTTTCAATGTGCACCTTCCCTATGGAGACTTAGATGCAGGTTTGGATGACTTGATAATTTCCTTGGAAAACTGAGTGAGAATTCTGTATTGAACTAGGTTTATCTCATCCTACCAATATTTACAGGTTGATATAAATGTGGAACCCCCAGAACAGCCAGTAAGGCACTTTCTCCAGGTCTGGAAGTTAATTTGAGAAATCAGTTACCCAGCCTCTTGGGGGCTGCCCGAGAGATGAATAAGAGGAGGTGGTGGGGACAGCTCTCTGGGCTCTGAGCCTCACACTTTGAAGGGCTTATTTCGGCAATGCCTCCAAAGTACCCATCAAACTGAAAGCTTCCTAAGGCAGAGACTATGCCTTGCTCCTTTTTGCCTGATACATTGTAGGTTCTTGTCATATTGAAAGACAGCCCGACTACTACACACACACGCACACACACACATACACACACACACGCCACACAGGTGTGCTGGCTGCCTGAGCCCCTCCCATCTCTTCAGTCTTCAGTGTTCCCAGCCGGGACTGGCCAGGTGGGGTTCCCACTGGAACCATGCACTGTCGGCTTGTTCCCAGGACTCTGGCAAGGGCATTTGAGGGATACACCCTCCCCAGGTCTGCAGGTGAGAAGCCCACAGATGCAGGCTGTCACCTCCCAATGGCCCTGTTCAAAGATGCATGTGTCCCCTAGGACTGGCCCATGGCTCTTTCCCATAATCATAGTAATCACACCATCTCCACCTCATAGAGCCTCAGGGTTGACAAAGCACAGCAATGGAAACCAGAGTACAGGGGGACAGGCCTACCAAAACCCAAGCCTCTCTCTTCCATCGAAACTCTGCAGGCTGCTTTTAGAAGACTCCTCTGCTTAAGGTCTTTGCTTGATTCCAACCTAGGAGAGTACTCCTTAGCAGCGCCTTTGCTCAGGTTCATCATCAGCTTGAAATGAATACCTCTTTGTTATCATCCAGCGTTCCCTCTGTCAATGCTCACTGGGTGCCGACCAAAGGGCAGGCACTGGGCCAGGTGCTGGGATGTTCTTGCTGGGCTGGCAGCCACAGGCCAGATCTCGCGTCTGACCTCATGGAGACCTTAATTTATCAAACAGCTCCACAGATACCAACGTAAAAATGGTGGTGAAAGGAAGGTACAGAGAGTCATGAGGCATTTTCAGGAAAAGAAACTCTTATGTTTGATGAAGCCCATGCACATCCTTCGGGGTCCTACTGAAACACCACTTCCTTCCTCTGCTCCCTGCACCCCAACACACACACACACAGCACCATCCTCTCCCCTGAGCTCACTCGGTTTCTCTTCTGGTATGTCTGGCTCTGTGCCGTGCATTATAGTGATTGACAAGTGTGTGGAGCCCCGAGGGCAGCTGGACTCCATCCTTGTGAGACTGAAGAGCTCTAAGCTGCACGTGAACAGCCCCCACCTGCTTTCGTGGATTCTCACATTTCAGGAAGTAATTCCACTCATATACAATAGGGCAGAGAACAATCCAACGGGGTCTTGGGTGCCCCCCAACATATTAAATCCATGAATAGTTATGAAGCAGAATATAAAAATATTCACACTCCCTGGGCTACAGAAGGGTCACATCGGGTTTTGCCTCCAAATGAGTTACCAAAGAAGTAGTTTTGAAGCTGTGGGATTTCAGAATTCTAGAATGGGACTGAAGAGACCACGGCTGCCAGACCACAGAAGGAGATGTGAAGAGATGTGAAGAGACCACAGAGCTCAGCGTCTGCTGTGTTGAGTCAGCCTTCCCCCTCACTTTTTTTTTTTTAAGATTTTATTATTTATTTATTTAACAGAGAGAGAGAGAGAGAGAGAGAGCACATAGGCAGGGGGAACAGCAGAGGGAGAGGGAGAAGCAGACTCCCCTCTGAGCAGGGAGCCCAATGCGGGGCTCAATCCCAGGACCCTGAGATCATGACCTGAGCCAAAGGTAGATGCTTAACGACTGAGCCACCCAGGCGCCCCTCCCCCTCACTCTTTATAGAGAATGGCCTGTGTTGTTGGCTGAGAGCCCCTCTGAATACCTCTTCTTTAGACAGTGGGCCTGGCAGCTCCCTGCACAATAGCAGTAATGTAAAAAGCACCGTGGCATCCTGCATCAGGTGTAAAAATGTGCATGTCCTTCTATGCTGTAGACCCACTTCTCAGAGTTGGTCCTTAGGAAATAACTAGAAAGGGGGAAATGCTTTCTGCACTAAATCTGTGATGGTGCAAACCTGGAAACAACCTAAGTCTCCAATAGAAGAGAAAGAGTTCAGTAAGTTATGGAATATTACACAGCCAATAAGAAAAAATTATATGTTATGATGACTGTGCAAGAACAAGGAAAAATCTTCTAGTACGCCATGATACGTTAAAAATAAAAGCAGGTTCAAAACTGATATGTACTATCACTCCTCTTTTTAAAAACCAACAACAAATTTGCACAAGAGAAAAAACTAGAGGGAAATACACCAAAATGCTAACTTTCATGAAGGTCTGGGTAATGGAAAAATGGAAGAGTTATTTTTTTCCTCTGTTTTCCAGTTAAAAAAAAAAAAAGTATTAAAAACCATGTGGGAAAAACCAACCAACCATGTGACACTTATTTCCATCGCACAGATTTCCCAGAAGTGACTGCTGTTTCCATGGAAGGCGACCCATTTTTCATGATCCTCATGCCATTCCAATCTCCCCCTCTCCTAGGGTCTCTGGATGCTTGGAATAGACTTTGATGCCCCATGCCTACTTCCAACTCACCCTTCTCTAGGGCAGGAGGCAGACAGGATAAAATCTGTTTCTCTTTTTCTCTCTTCCCTGTAGGCTGGCCGAACAGCTCTGTCCATCGTTCTGAAATCACCCGCCCATGTGGAAATTGCAGGGCTTCTGCGGGCCCACGCAGAGCAGGGCAGGTCCCTGGGGCCCTAGGGGATAAGGAAGAACTGGCAGCTGGAAACAAAAGACTCCTTCTCTGGACTCCTTAGCCCTTGGAGAGGGCATGGGTCACAGCCAGAGGGCCACCATTCAAGAGAAGAAACTATGTCAAATATGCACATACATTCCTGTTATATAATTCTGCTCATTAGAACGCTTTGTAGTTTTTGCCTTAGGTCAAGCCCCAAAACTACGCAGGCTGCAGAGCAGGGTATAAGGTGCAGGGTGCACCCGTGTTGTCTAAAAAAATCCCAAACATCTTCAGCCTTGAATTCCTCATGACTCTATTCTTTGTAGCACTGTGTAGCAAGCACATAGGCAGGAGCACATTAGCCAAGCAATACTTTTTACATGGAATTTTAAAGTGCACCACCTTTTTGTTTTGTAATCAGTTACATGAATATGTCCCATTGAATATGCATGTCTGGAGAGGATTGGGCGGGGGTGGGGGGGTGGGGGGAGGTGGATTTAAGCAGCCACCCTGGCAATCATTATCTAGAGGACCCTCAGAGAATCACCACATAGACAGATGAAACTGAACAAACCACATACTTTAAGTGGGTTTGTTTAGCTCAGGTTGACAGAGAAATCCTAAATTCAGGCAAAGTAGGAAGAGCCTATGGGTATCAATACCAGATATACAGTCTTGACCATTTCTGAGTCATTAAGTGGCTCCAATTTGTGCCAGGGAAATTGGAATTAATTAGGAAATCCAATCAAGTAAAGCACACCACGTGTATTTGGGCAGAGTCCAGTTACATCAGCTATTCTGAATCTGAAAGAAACAAGTAGGAGCGAGCATCCTACTGGGGAAAGGTTGTTGTCATCCAGCAGCCACCACATTTCCTCTGTAGTCACATCCATGGCCTCATGGGAATCCTGGCTCCTTTCCCAGAGCCCTTGTGTGAACTCTGAGCCCCCAAGAGCCTCGGAGGTTTCTGAGGCTCCTGGTTGCAGAACCTGTCAACCTGGGCTATGGCAGGAGTGTGGGAGCTGGGCTGGGCAGGGCCCCCCTCGGCTGACTGCTCTCTCTGCTGGACAGTTCTTTCTTAAACTTCCATAATCCCAGGGGCCCACGTGTGCATGGCTTCTATTCAGTAACTCACACAATGTTATCTATTAATTTGTTCTTAAAGTCTCTTATGCAAAAAAAATCCTCCTTATATAAAAAGAAAGACATCAAAGTTTGGTGAGCCTTGCACTAGAAACTCAAAAGCTTGAGTTCTCATTTTGACTTATATGCCAATTTGCTTGGTGCCCCTTGGGTGAGTCACAAAATCTCCTTGGGCCCTGGTTTCATCATCTCTAAGAAAGGAAATCATTATACAACTTACCTCCTAGGGGTGTTGTACAAGGAACAGCTGAACGGAAGTTTTGGAATCCAATTTGTAACCTGTAAGGACTACAGAAATGGCGCAGCAAACTTCTGTACGCTGCTGGGATTCATGAGAGACTCAAAGTCCCAGAGCAGGACACTGACATGTGGCAGTGTTGCTCAGAGGTAGAGAGAATGGAGCGAATAATGAGCTCAAAATATTTTAAGTGGGTTTATTTTGACCTCAAAGCACACTTTAAGAGCAAAAACCCACTTTAAAAAATGTTCTAGCCCAGTGCTTCTCAAACTTTGATATGCATACAATCACCTGTAGATCTCGTTAGAATGTAGTAGGTCTGAGGGGAAGGGACCTGAGATTCTAACCAGTTCTCAGGGGATGCTGATGCTCCTGGGCTACACCACACTTGGAATAGCAAGGCTCTGGCCTGGCCTGACTGTTTATATTAAAATGCTGCCTCTCAATCTTTTGTCTCGAAGTTGTTGGAATTTGCATTGTGGGTCTTATTTGTGCATTCTTGGAATTTGCATTGTGGATCTTATTTGTATCAAAGTTCTGCAGACAGCTGTAGGGGGTCTGTGTCCTATGTTGCCAATTTAGAGTCTATTTTTGTATCTCATGTTAGGATGGCCACTTTCATTTGGGTCACATTATCTTTTAATGATCTTGAGTCCAGCTATCAAAACAGCTTATTTTTTTTTAAGATTTTATTTTTTTATTTGACAGAGCGAGAGAGGAAACACAAGCAGGGGGAGTGGGAGAGGGAGAAGCAGGCTTCCCACTGAGCAGGGAGCCCGATGCGGGGCTCGATCCCAGGACCCTGGGATCATGACCTGAGCCGAAGGCAGACGCTTAACGACTGAGCCACCCAGGCGCCCCTCAAAAACAGCTTATTTACCAGAGAAGACAAACTGGTTTGCCTAGGGTTTGAGGCCACTGAGTCACTATCAAAAGGCTTTGTCCATCCTTTCTCAGATTTTTAGTATGTTTCTTTTCATCTTGACTTTGGAATGTGAACACATGATCTCCCTCCTTATAACTATTCCATTCCGTTGGAGTGTCTGAGCCCAGAACATGGTGAGACTGAACAAGCATAGCCTGTCACCCTGTTACTGTCTCTCCAGTATTCATTCAACAAACATCTACTGACACCAGCCAGGTGCCTGACACTGTTCCTTGTGCTGGCTTTTATTTATGTATTTACTTATTTTAGTCATTTCAACCTTATAATTTTTTTAAGATTTTATTTATTTATTTATTTGAGAGAGGGGTGGTGGGGAGAGGGAGCAGAGGGAGAAGGACAAGTAGACTCCATGTTGAACGCAGAGCCCAACACAGGGCTCGACCCCAGGACCCCAAAATCATGACCTGAGCCGAAACCAAGAATCAGATGCTTAATGGACTGAGCCATCCAGGGGCCTCTCAACTTTAATATTTTTTTGTTACTGAAGTATGACTGACATACAATGTTATATTAGTTTCAGGCATACAGTATATTAATTCTATACATTACTCGATGTTCACCATAGTAAGTGTAGTCACCATTTGTTACCATACGACATTATTACAATATTACTGACCATATTCCCTATGCTGTAATTTCCATCTCCCTGACTTATTTATTTTATCACTATAAGTTTATACCTCTTAATTCCCTTCATCTGATTTGCCCCTCCCTTTTTTTTTTTTTAAGGTTTTATTTATTTATTTGACAGAGAGGGAACACAAGCAGGGGGAGCAGGAGAGGGAGAAGCAGGCTTCCTGCTGAGCAGGGAGCCCGATGCAGGGCTCGATCCCAGGACACCGGGATCATGTCCTGGGATCATGACCTGAGCCAAAGGCAGATGCTTAACGACTGGGCCACCCAGACGCCCCTTGCCCATCCCTTCTTAACATCACTCATCGTCAGGGAAATGCAAGTCAAAGCCACAATGAGATACCAACTCACACCAACCAACATGGCTAGTATCAAAAAGACAAGTGTTGACAAGGATGAGGAGAAGAGGGAACCCTCAGGCTCTGTTGGTAGGTATGTAAATCAGAGCAGCCACTCTGGAAAAAAATTAAAAATAGAAATACTATATGATCCAGTAATTCCACTACTGGGTATTTGCCCAAAGGAAACGAAAACATTGTTTCAAAAAGATAGATACACTGGCAGCGGTTTTAGTCACCCCTAGAAAAACCATGTCTAAGGTTACCATGATCCCAAACCCAGGCTTACCAAAACATTAAGCCAAGGCTCCACTGATTAATACATTTGTCAAGTGCCTGACAGCACAACCGCCAAGCAACATAAATCAGGCTTACTGGGGACAGATATTAAGCTTAGGCTTGGAAAGAGGCCCGCAGATATCTTAGCTTCCCTCACTGCCTTCGTGGGGCATACAAACTGTTTTTGGAAGACAGGACACTTGTGCCAACAGTAAGGAATAAGACCAGGCAATATAATTCATTCCACAAATATTTCTATTTTTCTTTTTCTTTTTTTTATTTTAGTGGGGGAAGGACAGAGGGACAGAGAGAGAGAGAGAGAGAGAGTATCTTAAGCAGGCTCCACGCACAGCACAGAGCCTGACTCCAGGCTTGATCTCAAAATGTTGAGATCACAACCTGAGCTGAAATCAAGAGTCAGACGCTTAACTGACAGGGCCACCCGGTGCTCCTTCCACAAATATTTCTAGAGTGCCCACTGTGTGCAGGCATTGGGGTCACATTAGAGATATCGTGGTTCAGGCTTCCACTTGGCCATCTACTTAGGAAAACGGAATGGTGAGAAGGAAGCCCAGAATGCTACAGGGGTACCAATAAGGGGTACCAGAGCTGGTCTTGGGAATCCAAGGAAGGCTTCCTCAAGGAAGAGGTATCTGAACTGAAAATTTAAAGATTAGTGGATGTTTGCCAAAAAAGCAAGAGAAGGGAGAGGTGAGGAGAGGCGAGAGTGTGCCAGGTAGAAAGCAGGATTGCCGAGGCTGAACGATGGAGGACAGCAGGCATTTGGGGACCTTCACTCGGTTCAGTAGGACTTCCGTGTAGAGTCTGAGCGAGATGCTGGGATCAAAGAGTGGATTCAGAAGAGATGAGATGGACTATACATGAGGACAGATGATAAAGAGCCTAAAGAGTCTTTGTTCCAAAGGCAATGGCAAGCTGTTGAGAAACAGACTAACAACCAAGAAATTGTCAACCCTCATCAAACACAGATTTCTCAGGGATCTGCTGTCATCCAAGTACTGTGTTTGGGGCTGGGGACATACTGGTGGGCAAGTTAGACACAGAACTCAGTTTTGCAGGAAGGAAAGACAAACCCATCATTCTGGTGCAAGATGACGCGTGTTGAAACTGGGAAAGTATGAGGTGCTATGGGGACAGGTGGATGGGCCCCTCAGCCTAGTCTGAGGGTGGGGAGGGGGTCCAAGAAGGCTTCCTGGAGTAGTGAAGCTATCTGAAGGATGGGGAGGTATAGCCATGCCAAGAGGAGCTGAAGAAGAAGCATGCAGAAAGCCTCAAGGCAAGAGAGAACACGGATTTGGAGCATTAAAAGAACTTCAGTGTTCCTGGAGTAGAAAAAAAACAAAGAATAGCAAGAGGAGGCCAGAGAAAAAGCCACCGTAACAAATTTGAACTTGAAGGAACTAGGGAAGCGGGACATGCCACGCAGATCCACATTCTAGAAACAGCA
Organism: Halichoerus grypus; assembly: GCF_964656455.1. Taxonomy (NCBI): domain Eukaryota; kingdom Metazoa; phylum Chordata; class Mammalia; order Carnivora; family Phocidae; genus Halichoerus; species Halichoerus grypus. The sequence continues at coordinate 137,941,740 of NC_135716.1, forward strand.
CTTCAGTTTTGGGGGCACAGGTGACAATTGCTCAGCAAACACCTGTGGTCTACCTCTTGTAGGTGCTAGGCTCCAGAGTTAGTGGTTTGGTCGTGGAGATGGACACAGCTGTGCCGTAGGATGAGTAACGGGCGTCTGAATCGTGCTGTGGAGACCACCGCTGCAGAGCGAGGCAGGGAAGCCTTGCGGAGGATGGGGCTTTTCTGCTCAGCCATACAGGGGTGTAGGAGTTTGCCTGGGCACACTGGACAGAACAGCGGCCATAAAGATGTGGCACAGAAAGAGCATGGCCTGTCTGCGCAGTGGAGCGAATTCCAGAATCACTTCAGTTTGGGTCACATTGTGGAGGTGCCCAGACAGGAGGAGATTTGAAAAGGTCTATAGACACATCTCACTTGTATGTTTGAGATCAGATATTTCAACTTGAGCCTGTAGCTTGAGGGGGAATCCCAGAACTCCTTTGAGAATCTGAAGCTTTTTTTTTTTTTAAAGATTTTATTTATTTATTTGAGAGAGAGAATGAGATAGAGAGAGCGTGAGAGGGGGGAGGGTCAGAGAGAGAAGCAGACTCCCTGCTGAGCAGGGAGCCCGACGTGGGACTCGATCCCAGGACTCCAGGATCATGACCTGAGCCGAAGGCAGTCGCTTAACCAACTGAGCCACCCAGGCGCCCTGAAGCTCTCTTCAGAAAAGTGCACACATGTGCAAAATGTGCACGTCAGTTCAGGGATTCAGAAATTGGCAGTTAAAATCTCTCTGCTGCAGGCAGTGGGGAGCAGAGTGATCAGATCTGCACTCAAGAATGATCCCGGGGTGCGGCTGGAGAGAGACTGGAGGCTAGAAGATCAGTCAGATGGTTCTCGGTAGACACTGGGTATGAAGCTGTGAAGGCCCAGTCCATGATGGCATCAGTGGGAAGAATCAGGCCCTATGGGAAAGGCATCAGGAGTGGGGATGTGCCAGGATGTCATGACCAACTGGATGGTGGACAGGGGTCAAAAATGAATGACAGGAAAATGGTGGTGCCATTGTCCAATATCTACTCTTCCCTTCTTCCTTAGTAATAAATCCTCAACTTGCAGCTGGACATACCATCACCCAGAATACTCTATCTCCCAGCCTCCCCTGCAGCTTGATGTGGTCAGAGAACTAGGTTCCAGCTAGTGAGGTGAGCGAAGTGATGTGCGCACACTCCGGCTCCTGCATTTACAGGGAAGGGAAATGCATTTCCCCCTTCCCACTGGCATTTCCCCCTTCCCACTGTGGTAGTGATTCATCTTGATCCATAAAGATGAGGCCAATGCCCTACGGATCATAGAATAGCAAGTCAGAAAGAGCTTAGACGCCCAACACTGTAAAGTCATCAGATCTGATCTGGACTATTTAGTCCCCATTTATATGTGAGCATGAAACAATCCTTTTACTTGTTTAAGCCATTGTACATTTGGATCTCTGTTGCAGTAGGAACTGGACAAGTGCACTCAGCATCCCATGACAGGCTCAAGGGTCTAATGCGATGGGTAGTGGATTTCAGGAGGGAAAGGCTTGGGAAGGCTTTTGGAAGGGGCATCCTTTCAATGGCTAGACATAATGTATATCTCTTCACGGTACAGGCCCCTGTCCCATGCCCACAGTGAAATCATCTGGCCCACACAGCCTTGTAGAAGGTGAGGCCTTGTGTCACCCTAGCAGATTCCTGAACACAAACTCTGTATCACAAGGTGGTTAGTCCTTAAGCAAGATAGTACTTATGAACTGGCCTGCCATGGAAATGTGGGCAGGACTAGTGAATTTTCTGAGAAATCTGAATAAAGAAACATGCCGAGTTTCAGGCAAGAGCAGTGGGTTATGGTTAGAGAGTAAGAATGGAGAGAGGCCATGAGGTGGAATGAGGCATAAGGAGAGAGAATCTGCATGCACAGAAGTCAAGACAGGTTGAAAGTATGAGCCACCAGGAGCTATGGGCTGAGAAAAGATGGAGGACAAAGAGAAGGGTACGCCTATCAGATACACACCTACAGACTGCCGGCCAGGCCCTCCTTTCCCAGGACCCTCCCCTCCCCACCCCATCGGGCATCCACAGAACTGTAGCGGGACCTGCTGCACTCCGACAGGAAAACCTGGCCCTTGGCCATTGAAGGATGGACACTAGATACTACCCGGGCTAATCAGGACTTCCAGGAATTTTGGAGCTGGGATTTAGGAGATTCAGTCTCCCGGGTGTCTGGGTTATAACTTGTAGATCTCAGAAGCTACTAGTGGCCAAGTTCAGCCCTGTGGTTTGAGGAGTAAAAGTGACTCATCAGCTAGAAAGATTGAAGTCAGATTTCCTGTCTTCACCAGAGCAACCCCTGCCCCTTCCCAAAGACCCCAGTAGATACCCACGTCAATGCCATGACTACCCTACTGGTTTTCTTTACCCCATCTCCTCTCTGGCCTCTGTAGCTTGGTGTCTGAGCTATCTTGGGTGTTGAATCCCATCAGGACCACTTGGCCACTCAGGCTCTTAATCTGTAAACTGGGCATCATTGTTTCTCCTCTGTTCTTGTAAGTGGTTAACTGGATAAAGTATCTGCATAGCGCTTGGCCCCCATGGCAGAACTCGATATACGGTAGCATACTCCCCCCTCTCCCCAGCCACCTGATCCCTTTCTCCGAGACTTGGCCTCATAAAAATAGCAACTTGCCTTCACAAATGACTTAGAACTACCCAGGCATTAGTCTAATGGGTGTTATATGAAATCATTTATTCTTCACAATAATCCTATGTAGGTATTAATATTATTCCTGTTGTACATATGCAGAAACTAAAGCACAGAGAGGTTAAATAACTCATCCAGGGGCGCCTGGGTGGCTCACTCGGTTGAGGTCTGACCTTGATTTTGGCTCAGGTTATGATCTCAGGGCCCTGGGATCGAGCCCTGTGTCGGGCTCCGTGCTTAGTGGGGAGTCTGCTGGAAATTCTCTCTGTCTCCCCCTCTGCCCCTCCCCCCCATGCTTGGGCACGCCCATGAGCCCATGCACTCTCTCTCTCTCAAATAAATAAATCCTTAAAAAAAAAAAAAACCTCATCCAAGGCCACACAGCTAGTCCACAGCAGGTCTGGGATTTCAAGCCAGGAGTTCTGGCTCTGTGACGACACAGCACTACCTGCCATATATCTGGAGCTCTTTTAGCTTCCTTGCCAGTGACCCAGGCTGGGGAGGGGCGCCCAGCAGCAGAGGGTAGACACTGCTGAGGAAACAAAGCTGCTTCAGGGAGCCAGCGTTTAGTCAGTGGCTGACCCGCAGGTCCTACTGGGCGGCCCCAGGACAGAGGAGACAAATAGGCAGAGTGTTTGGGACTATAACAGCTCAGGGGTCAGCACTCCCATGTACTCAGCATTTCTGGGGAAGAAAGCAGCCTTCTGTGCAGGGTGCAGATGGACTGAACCCCACATTGACTGAACTGTCCTTTAATAGGTAATTCCTTACAGTTCCAAATCTATTCCTTCACCCGCCCTCATCCTGGAGAGAGATGGGTCTGGACCAGAGGTAGCCGGCTGGTGTCCCCGGGGTGGGGGGGGGGAGAGGGGGGTCCCACCTGCTCCCCTCTCTACCCCACTTCCACGTCCTATACCCCATCCTGCTTCCGTGCTCAGGGAAGGCCTGGTAACAGCTCTGGGGCCTTTGCTCTGAAACAAACAGAACCATTCCCTTGTTCAGTGGAGGATAGGAGAGACATTCTCTAATCCTTTTGTTGCCTTAGAAGTGAGAAAATTTCCATTCTTCTCGAGAAGGGAAAACTACAGGAAGAAACTAGATCTCCTTCTCTACTATCCCAGTGGTCAGATCCACAGCAGGACTGGGACAAAGCTCAGACTCTGTCTCTGTTCTAGCCGCCTACAGAGAGGGCTCACGCTGTTGTCTTCCACCCTTTATTGGCTCAGAGAGGCGGGCCCGGTTCTGGGGAGGACTGAGGTTCTAAACACCAATTCTCATGTGTGTGAGGGTGGTTTCCAACCACATCCAAGCAATTCTTGGATGCCAGGTGGGTGTCCTCCCATTCAGCTCAACGCTGACACCATGTCCCCGGAGAAAACATCAGACTCCACAGGTTAAGGGCTCAGTCCTCCAAGACTGCCCCCTCCCCGCTTCTCATGCCATCTGTGCTTCCTACTCACTGGCTATAGGCTAGAGGTTCCAATGGCCCCCTCCTTGGGTTCAATTAATTTGCTAGAGCAGCTCTCAGAACTCAGAGAAACATTTTACTTATTACATTGTTACCAGCGACCAAAGCATGAGAGCCCCTGGCTCTGGAGGCCCCAAAGGACAGAGTCTGGCCACAATCAAAGGCAAAGAGACAAGTGGCGGTGCAACAAGAAAGGAGTTTATTTCAGTGAGGCCAACACTGGGAAGAGAGCGGACTAACATCCCAAGAATTGTCTTCAAGGTGCTGAGAATACTTCTAACTTTATATAGGGAAAACGTGAAACAAGGATTGGTGGGTACATGCGGCTAAACAGCAAAGGTCAGGTTGATCACTGGTGTGGAGTCAATCACGGGGAGTCTTTTTTTAAAGATTTTATTTACTCATTTGAGAGAGAGACAGTGAGCGTGAGAGAACATGAGCCAGGGGGAGAGGGAGAAGCAGGCTCTCCACTGAGCAGGGAGCCCGATGTGGGGCTTGATCCCAGGACCCTGGGATCATGACCTGAGCCAAAGGCAGCCGCTTAACCGACTGAGCCACCCAGGTGCCCCAATCACGGGGAGTCTTGTTGGCATCACAGTAGTTGTTATTACTTGGGGGGTAGTTTCGGTGCCCATCACAGGACGTTTTGCCTGTTGGGTCCCTTCCTGGAGTGAACAAATAAACTGGAGGGAAAAACAAAGCGATGAAGAGGAACAGATTGAAGGCAAATGGAGCCAGTCGGGGAAATGACTGGGCGGGTCCTCCAAATCCCCACTGTCAAGTCACCGTTCCATTTCAATGGAAGGAGAAGGGAGGACGGTCATTTCTTCTGCAAACTACTTCCTGCTGACTGGGGATGAGGTAGGAATGTTGGAAGACTTTGACAGGGTAGGAGAACTCTGTTTCTTGAGTTCCTCCTGAGATGGACAGCAAAGAGATAACTTAAGATCTCCTATAGTGGGGATGGGGTCACTGGGTGATGGGCATTAAGGAGGGCACGTGACGTAATGAGCACTAGGTGTTACATGCAACTGATGAATCACTTAACGCTACCTCTGAAACTAATAATATACTATATGTTAATTGAATTTAAATTAAAAAAAAAAGATCTCCTGTGGGAGTTGTCATCCACTCAGACGGTTGTTGAGTCCTGCCAAGAGTCATTGTCTGCAGGTGCCTTCTTAATGTGGGTGTGATGAATCCATGGCTGGACGTCTGCACGTTTTGGAGAAGTAGGAGTAGTTAGAAGCATATTGTAAGGACCTGTCCATTTTTCAGTTAACCCATCTTCTGGTCCTTGGTTCTTCCAAACCTTTAGTAGGACCCAGTCTCCTGGCTGAAAAGGGTGCAGTGGCTCCTCAGGAAATGGCTTGGTCTTAGAAAAGGCAAATTCATGAACAGATGTCAAAATTTTATTCAGCTGCTGCACATACTATTTAATTCCATTTGCATGTTCTAAGTAGGGGCAAATAGCCCCTACTCAAGTCTGAATGGGTTTCCCATGTGTAATTTCATAAGGGCTCCATTAGAGCCCTGCTTCTAGAGGCCACCGTTCCACAGAGGGCAATAGGAAGTGCCTTTTCCCAAGTCAGGCCCGTCTCTTGGCACATTTTAGCCAGGGCTTTCTTGAAAGTATGGTTCATTTCTTTGTTTTACCATTGACTGGGGCGGGGGGTGGGGGGGATGGTTCCTAACCACAAATTGTTTCAGAAGCACTATTCCACATAATGTCATCACACACACCATTTTATCCATTTAAATCTCTTTTCCCGGGCACCTGGGTGGCTCAGATGGTTAAGCGACTGCCTTCAGCTCAGGTCATGATCCTGGGGTCCTGGGATCGAGTCCCACATCGGGCTTCCCTTGCTCTGCGGGGAGGCTGCTTCACTCTCTGCCTCTGCCTGCCACTCCCCCTGCTTGTGCTCTGTCAAATAAAGAAATAAAATCTTTTAAAAAAATAATAAAAATAACTCTTCCCCATTAAGCTATGTACTGAGGGTAAGCAGGGAGACTTCATATTTCTTCAGCTTTTAATTCCCATTGCCCTGCTTCTGACCTGACAAAGAGTAGACAATAATAAGTTGAATTAATATGTAGGTCCAGGCTGGATCACCTAGGACCATCTATGTTGAACATAAGACCAAGGTCTTTGTCCTCCTGGACCAGAATCCCTCTAACCCAAATCCCCTTTGTCCAAAGTCAGAATGAGTTCCAGAACTTGGGGAGGGCTGAGATGACAGATGAGACCGTTACATGCTGCCTTCCCCAAAGTACCACCAGAACAACATGTTAAGACATTGCTGAGTTCCTCCTCTCGGTAAGACTCAGTCTTCCTAGCATCTTCGAGAGGGGAGAGCAAAGTGGGAGTCCTAGGAGGTTTCGGAGTTAAGGCAGTTCAGCAATTTTTTTATCAAGGATTTGATTAGGATTTGGTTAAGGATCACACTATAATAGTTTCAGATTGGTGCCCACAGCAAGGGGAGCATCTTTAAGGCAAGGGGTTCAAAAAGTCTTGGGGATTAAGTTTGTCATTTGGTATTTTCTGCTATTTCAAGTTATTTCAACTTTTATTTTCTGGGCCAGTTTCCTGAAATAGTCCCCTTACGTTGATGAAGACAGTGGAATAGGCAGTCATGGTAATGCCGAGCGCAGCTGCGTGGGTGTAGATGGTTCCAGCTCTCCCGAGTCAGGAGGCCCACCTGAGGGAGGAGAGAGCTGGGAGGTTCATGGCTGATGGGCCCACACACCTATGAGTTTCTCATCACGATGCTATAAAATAATCCTGCAACAGAAAACTCCCGTCCCTCATGACACAAGAATGCCATCTGTTCGGCTGACATTGATTTTTAGTCAGGGGTCCTATGGGAAGCCATTTGGTCTTTCTCCTCCACCTTCCCTCTCCCTCTGACACTGGCTTAGCCTTGACTCAGTTAGGCTAGAATAAGTGCTTAAAATCTTTTCACCCAGAGCCTACCATGCTTTGTGTGGGCATTTGCCAGCGGTCTACTCACATATGACTGCACCTGCGACCTTCTCCACGCCCCTCCTGGTCTGGGTGCAGTCCGGAAGCAGGAGGCCGGCCCTGCAGCTCCCAAAGTGATTATTCTGTAGCAGACATAGGGCAAAATGAGCAAGCCCAGCGGGGATGAATGCTGATGCATATTAGAAAGGTCAAGCAATGCGGGGAGCATACAGCTTCTGCTTGGGAGACACGGATGCATCTGGCCCAGACAAGAAGGCCTAATCTAATTTCTAAACAGGAAGAACATTAACTCCTTGGGATGGAACACCAGGCCTGATTTGCCTAGAAACTTACGGGGAGTGGGAGGTGGGGGCTGACTAACATTTAACTGAGGACCTGTAGAGCCTTTTTTCACACAGCATTTCATGGAAAAGCTTAGTATATCCAGAATCTTTGTAAATTGAACACTATTTTCAATACCCTAGATGGAGAAAGACCAAAACAAAGGTAGTCTCCTCTGTTTAAAGGAAATTTGTAGCAAATGAAGGAAGCATTCCCTGTTTGTTTTGTTTTGTTTTGTTTTATCCAGTTGACCTCTCTTTGACAGTCTATTATCCAAAAGAAGGTAACAGTTGAAAATTTTCCACTGGTGCATGCTACCCAACGAGGTGAGGTGAGATCTGACGTCCCCGTCTCAGCCACAGCAACAATCCTCTCATCTCATTTGTTAATTGTGAATAAAATAAAAAGATCTGAAAGAGTGAAGAGCCCATTCTTTCTGGAACCTACATCCCATCAAGTGCTGCTCTTAACACTCATTTATTCATTTAGAATTGGGAATGAAGGGTTACTTAAAAAAAAGAAAGTAAATATTTGGGGCTCCTGGCTGGCTTAGCCAGTAGAGTATGCAACTCTTGATCTCCGGGTTGTGAGTTCAAACCTCACGTTGGATGGAGTTTACTTTAAAAAAAAAAATGTAGACTTGGGATGCCTGGGTGGCTCAGTTGGTTACACAGCTGCCTTCGGCTCAGGTCATGGTCCCAGGGTCCTGGGATCAAGCCCCACATGGGGCTCCCCGCTCAGTGGGGAGTCTGCTTCTCCCTCTGCCGCTCTCCCTGCTTGTGCACTCTCTCACTCTCTCTCTCTGACAAATATATAAAAAAAATCCTTAAAAAATTAAAAATAAATAAATAAGTAAGATTATGTAAAAAAGTCTCTTTAAAAAAAAAATGTAGACTTGGGAATGAGGTAAGTATTCTTTCATTCCTCCACACACTGCAGCTCTGGCCTCTGGCTTCTAGGACTTCTTGTTTATTTTTGTTTTTGTTTAAAATGGAAAGTTGATTTGCTCAGTACACCAAATAGGAAACAAGCACTGTCATGACAAATATACAGAAATATGCAGACCAACATAAAACAGTAATTTGGTTTAAATGAAGGGAAACCTTTTTAAATGTTATAACAACATACTCCCCAGAATCTTTTCTTCAGTTAATTTAACTATACATTTCAATAAAATGAAGGATAAGGGATTAAGTGGAAGTTGGCTTGTGAATTTTTCTTAAGAATAAAACTCCAACTCTATCAATCCATGCCAGTTAAACACTAATTTCCCAAATAAATGCAAAACGAGATGAAGGAGTTAGTGACTTTTTTTGTTTAACAGTCCAGAGGAAAATGGTTACTACAAATACAGCAGGCAAACCATTAAGACTGACCCATCTAGGGCGCCTGGGTGGCTCAGTCGTTAAGCGTCTGCCTTCGGCTCAGGTCATGGTCCCAGGGTCCTGGGATCGAGCCCTACATCGGGCTCCCTGCTCTATGAGGAGCCTGCTTCTCCCTCTCCCACTCCCTCTGCTGTGTTCCCTCTCTCGCTATGTCTCTCTCTGTCAAATAAATAAACAAAGTCTTTAAAAAAAAAAAGACTGATCTAGAACACAGTATTGTACTAAATTTCAGTCTCAAATTGCGCTAAATGCTTATCATTAGTATGGCCCATTTTGGTCCATGATATGGTTTAATGCCAAGACAGATCCCCACTTGTCGGGCGCCTGGGTGGCTCGGTTGGTTAAGCGACTGCCTTCGGCTCAGGTCATGATCCTGGAGTCCCGGGATCGAGTCCCGCATCGGGCTCCCTGCTCAGCAGGGAGTCTGCTTCTCCCTCTGACCCTCCCCCCTCTCATGTGCTCTCTCTCTCCTCTCATCCTCTCTCAAATAAATAAATAAAATCTTTAAAAAAAAAAAAAGACAGATCCCCACTTGTTAAAGAAATACATAGATTACTGTTGCTTTTTTGGTTTTGTTTTTAAATATATATATATATATATATTTAATTATTTTTTACTTAATTATTAGATACTTAAATAAAAATATTTAAATTAATTTAAATATTTATATATATATAAAATATATATATATATATATATATAAAGTATATATATATATATATATATATATATATATACTTTAAAAAGCTGGGTATATTTCCATATACAAAGACAGGTTTTTCCCAGGAGGAATGTACAGGAAGTAGTCTGCACCAGGTAATATGAGGCTCTCCACCACAAGGTGCTGGGTCAAACTGAGGGAAGGAGTATTTTGAAGTGTCATCTAATATTCCATGATAGCACCCTGATTCCCACAACAGTAACAGTAAGTAACTGGGTGCACTTTTAAAAATGGTAACCACATTCTGATCATGACACCAGCTGTAGTCCTCCATGACAAGTCAGTGAGCTCGAGAAACCAGGCTGAGACCACTGGCGTGGTTACATGTTTCAGAAATGTCTTGTCCAAATGTATAGCCAGCACTAGGGGGTGAAATATTCCACTGACCGCGATCATCTGGATCTGACCACTACAGATCACACCAAGGGCCCTCCTGTGGAACTTCTTGTAAATGATTCAAGGCGCTTATATGATCCAGTGTAACTAGGAACGGAGAGAGGCCACCATGGAGGTCGAATATCGGTCCATCTACTGAAGCTGTAAGTGGAAGATAATCAAATAGATCTGTAAAATATTTCCACACTTTGGCATTTCCATACTTTCGTAGACTTTCATCATAAAAGCCATATACTTGGGTAACTTGTCGGCTTTCATGGTTTCCTCTCAAAATTGTAATGTATTCTAGGTAACACACCTTTAAGACCACAAGAAGAGTCACACTCTCCACGGAGTATAGCTTATATCTACATAGGCGCCTGGGAATAGACAGTTTGTACTTGGTGATTTTCCACCAGTTCTAAAGAATTCCATTAGATCATGGAACTGACCATGCACATCTCCACACAGGGTAACAGGACAACGAACCTCTTGCACTTTTGATTCTTTTGTTAAAATTTCCTTAGCATTTTTGCACCTCACCGCACTTGGTTCTCGTTAAGCTGTTTATAATCGTTCAGCTGCTCGACCCACTGGTGCAGCTCCTTGATGAACATCTAGCTGTCCATGGCGGCCGGATCCCCTTCCCCACCGCCTCCTTCCCCCTTCACGCCCCAGGCACCGTTCCCTTCTCCAGCTGCTGCCAGCTCCCAGCAGCAGAGGAAGGAGCCGGGGAGCAGGGAGAGTGGCAGCGGGCCCCTTGCACCACCTAAAGCCAGCCTGGCGAGGCTGCGTGACTGGGGAGGGAGGGGTGAAGAACGCGGGCAGATTCGGTGGTGTGCCAGAGTGCCGCAGGGGTCTTCAGCGAAACACCCACCAGGAGCTAACACCTGCTACCCCCATGGCCTCTCCCTCAGGCTCCTCTTTTTTTAAGTCCTTTTAAAAGGTTTCATCCTCTGGCCAGCACAAACATGAAAAGATGCTTGACATCACTTACCATCAGGGAAATGCAAATCAAAACTATGAGTTATGGCCTCACACCTGTCAGAATGGCTAAAATCAACAACAGAAGACACAAGTGTTGGCGCGGATGTGGAGAAATGGGAACCCTCACTGTTGGTGGGAAGGCTAACTGGTGCGGCCGCTGTGGTAAACAGTATGGAGGTTCCTCAAAAAGTTAAAAATAGAACTACCTTAAGATCCAGTAACTGCACTAGTGGGTATTTATCTAAAAAATACGAAACCACGAATTCAAAGGGACACATGCACCCCTATGTTTATAGCAGCATTATATACAAGAGCCAAATTATGGAAGCAGCCCAAGTATCCATCGAAAGATGAATGGATAAAGAAGATGTGAGATACATACATACATACATACATATATATATATGTATATATATATATAGGAATATTACTCAGCCATAAAAAAGAATGAGATCTTGCCATTTGCAACAACATGGATGGAGCTAGAGAGTATAATGCTAAGTGAAATAAGTCAAAGAAAGACAAATACCATATGATTTCACTCATATGTGGAATGTAAGAAACACAACAAATGAGCAAAGGGGTAAAAAAGAGAGAGAGAGACAAACCGAGAAACAGACTCTTCACTTTAGAGAACTGCTGGTTACCAGAGGGGAGGTGGGCGAGGAGATGGGTGAAATACATGGTGGGGATTAAGGAATGCACCGATGTGATGAGCACCGGGTGTTGTATGGACTGTGGAATCCCTCTATTGTACATCTGAAACTAACATAACACTGTATATTAACTATACTGGAATTAAAATTAAAAACTTAATTAAAAAAAGGTTTCATCCTCAACTCTTCTTTTCCCTTCTCTCCTTAGAACCCTCAGGACTTTAGTGATTACTTTCATCCAAATCACTTCCACTCCTAACACGCTTTCCTGACCCTCCAGAACGCTGTTCATCCCACCTGACTTTGAGCACTGGCCATGTGGGGGTGCCTGATGCATGTCCTACCCTACCACCTGTGCCCAACAGCCCGGTCCCGGCATTTGCCTGAATCCTTTCTGAGCTCACAGCATCCAACTCTAAACAAGGGCTCTCCACTGCCTATAGAAATTCTCTAAACTCTAGCCTTGGATTCAAGATCCGGTGTGGTCTGGCTTCCAAACATCCATCACTACCCTACTTGGTATACCCTCCAGCTTAACAATACCCCTATGCTTCTCTGACCTCTGAGAACTTGCTTACATCGTTTCCTCTGCTATTACAATCTTTTCATGCCCAGTTTCTGCATGTTCAGAACTCACCTAGGGTTCTCATCTAGTCCTTTGGGTTTGAAGTAGCAAAATACGTTGAAATAAGTAAATTCCCCAAAAGGCCATCTCCAGTGGGTGTGACATCCTAGAAGGTCAACACAAGGCACTACCTCAAAGGAGAGTCAGTTACACATTAACTGCTGGTAACAGAAAAAATACAGGAGGAGTCATCTATTCCAAGAAGTTAGAAAAACAATAAATAAACCCAAAGAAAGTAAAATAAGGGAAGCAATAAAGTTAAAATCAGAAATTAATGATTAAAGGGCGCCTGGATGGCTCAGTCCGTTAAGCGTCAGACTCCTGATTTCAGCTCAGGTCAAGACCTCAGGATCGTGAGATTGAGCCTCATGTGGGGCTCTGTGCACTCCGTGCGGAGTCTGCTTGTCCCTCTCCCTCCTCCTCTGCCCCTTCCCCTGCTAGCAATCGGGGTGTTGGGCACAAAGGACTTCAGGCACCCCCACATGGTCAGTACTCAAAGTCAGGTGGGATGAACAGCGCTCTGGAGGGTCAGGAAAGAGTGTTAGGAGTAGAAGTGATTTGGATGAAAGTAACCACTAAAGTCCTGAGGGTTCCAAGGAGAGAAGGGAAAAGAAGAAGAGTTGAGGATGAAACCCTTTTTTTTTTTTAAAGATTTTTATTTATCTGACAGAGAAAGACACAGCGAGAGAGGGAACACAAGCAAGTGGAGTGGGAGAGGGAGAAGCAGGCTTCCCGCTGAGCAGGGAGCCCGATGTGGGGCTTGATCCCAGGACCCTGGGATCATGACCTGAGTTGAAGGCAGACACTTAACCGACTGAGCCACCCAGGCGCCCGAAACCCTTTTTTTAAAAAAAAATTTTATTTCTCTCTCAAATAAAATCTTTTAAAAAAAGAAATTAATGATTAAGAAAACAAAAAAATGAATTTATAAATCTAAAAACTAGATCACTGAACAATATGGATGTCATTAGCTAGCCTTACAGAAGAAACAAGGAAGAGAGCACAAAAACACAAAATTAGGAAAGGGAAACTTGTCCCATGTACAGAGGAAATAGAGGTAAGTATGAGACCATTATATACCACTATAATTTAATACATTTTGAAAATCCTAATAAAACTGATGATCTTCTATGAAAATATTTTTCCCAAAACTGGGTTGGAAACACATGGGAATAAACAAATAAATAACATGCAGAAATAAAGACAATTCTCCTCCAACACCCTAGTCCTAAATCATTTCACATGTGAATCTTTAAAAATTGAATAAACAGATTTTTTGATAATGTTTAAACTATTCAAAAGCATAGAGAAGTAAAGGAAATACCTTAACTCATTTTACATAATTGGCAAATGACTGATCTGAGAACCTAATAAAGACAAAACTGCAGACTAGTTTTACTTGTAAAGAGTTGGAAAAAAGTTTAAATATATATATATACACACACAAACCACATATAAATTGTATATATCAAATCAAATCAGCAGTACATTAAAAGAATAACATACCAAGACCAAGTAAAGTTCATTTCAGGAATCAAGGAATCCAAGGATGATTCCATATTAGGAAATTTAGTAATATAAATTAATTTTAAGTAAGTCAAGAGAAAAGCCATGATTGTCTTTACTATTAAAAATGCATTTATTGGGGCACCTGGGTGGCTCAGTCGTTAAGCGTCTGCCTTCGGCTCAGGTCATGATCCCAGGGTCCTGAGATCAAGCCCCGCATCGGGCTCCCTGCTCCGCGGGAAGCTTGCTTCTCCCTCTCCCACTCCCCCTGCTTGTGTTCCCTCTCTCGCTGTGTCTCTCTCTGTCAAATAAATAAATAAAATCTTTTAAAAAAATGCATTTATTAAAATTTATACACCCACTCCTCTTCATAAACCTCTTAATAAAAAGAAAATGGAGTATCTTGCTGGCTTAGTCAGTAGAGCGTGTGACTCTTGATGTGGAGGTTTTGAGTTTGAGCCCCACACTGGGTGTAGAGATTACTTAAAAATAAAATCCTTAAGAAAATGAAAATAAAAGGTATTCCTTTATTTTAATGAAAATATTTCTCAAAACCAAAGCCCGAATGTGTTTCATGCTAAAACGCCAGACGCATTTCTGACCAAGTCAGGTATAAGAGAGGACCTAAGAGTACCACGGTTGACTATTGCTCTAGAAATTCCTGCCAAGACAATTAGACAAGGACTGAATTAAAATGTGTATTTAATAGAAAGGAGGTTGCAAAACTGTCATTATTTACAGAGCATATGATTGAACATCTAAAAAAAAAAAAAAACCAGCTTAAACCTACTAGAAAAATAAGAGGTGAGAAAAGAGATTATTTAGAAATTAACATTACGGGCACCTAGGTGGCTCAGTAGGTTAAGTGTCCAAGTCTTGATTTTGGCTCAGGTCATGATCTCAGGGTTGTGAGATCGAGCACCATTTCGGGCTCTGTGCTGGGTGTGGAGTCTGCTTAAGATTCTTTCTCTCTCTGCCCCTTCCCCCCTTAAAAACTTAATATAAAAAAGCAGTATTTTATTAAAAATAACTTCTAGTTAAAAATTCAGGTCAAGGGGCGCCTGGGTGGCTCAGTCGTTAAGCATCTGCCTTCGGCTCAGGTCATGATCCCAGGGTCCTGGGATCGAGCCCTGCATCAGGCTCCCTGCTCTGCGGGAAGCCTGCTTCTCCCTCTCCCACTCCCCCTGCTTGTGTTCCCTCTCTCGCTGTCTCTCTGTCAAATAAATAAATAAAATCTTAAAAAAAAAAAAATTCAGGTCAAGATGGTAGATTGGGCATATTCTAAAACACTACTTTCTCTGCCTAATACATAAAAATGCTAGCTAGAATATTTAAAATATCTGAGTATTAAAATATTTTAATACGTGTCTCTAAGACAAGAAAAGGGGGTTCCACAGGTGTCCGATATACGAGTAGTTGAGGTTGTATAGCCCATGAAAGGACCAGAGAGGAATACAGGCTATAGGAACTGAGGTTAAAAATGCCCACAAGCCTGGCATTTAATGAGAAGTTGGATCTGGCTGCCCATCCACAAAGGGAAGTGTCTGAATGTCCTTCCATTACCCCAGGTTCTTAGCCAGAAGACAAGAGTTAGCCCTCCCAGACTGGAACCATGCAATTGGAATCCTGAGTCCACATACATGCGGGGCCTGTATTCTCAGGGTGGCAAAATCCAAGCCAATCCACTAACATTAAAAATGATCTAGAATCAGGGAATCCAAAATAGAACCCAAGAGGAGGCAACCAAATGGAGACTTCCACAAACCAAGCCAGGTAAGGAGAAATCTCTTGAGCAAGAATTCTAATACATGTGAGGAAGTCCAAAGCCATGCAAGTGCAATCCACGTACTTAAGTGGGAGAACCCACTCCTAAAGTAAAGCTCCTAGAACAGTCTAAATGAGGTTAAAATAAATACTTGAATGAAGAAAAATTAGCACCATCAAACGGAAATAGGAAGGAGGGGACTCTCCTACCAGCATGACTCAAGCCAGTAAGATTTCCAGCCCCGCTTGCTCTACCAGCATCTGTCCTCTATAACTGCCTCTCTGGCACACAAAGGGGACAGCAGACTCTGCTGTGACACTTCACTTGTTTTCATTTCAAGCTCTGGCTCCGTGAGATGGAACCAAGGCTAAGTAGGAAGGAGAGAAAGGCAAAGACACAAGGAAGCTGTGAAGAGAGAAGTATATAATCACATGGGGCAGGGACAAAGTCATTGCCCAAGAAAGTTGAGCACTTCCCCAAACACTTCAGACACTTATTTTTTTCATGTGGAATATATATAAAAAAAAAAAGGTTAGTGGTGCAGGTAAGAGTATTGACACTCCATTTTCAGGATCTACTTTTTCTTTTAAGTGCTTGTCTAAGAAACTGAGAGTTTATCATTACTAGACCCCACTTGGCTAGCAGGCTTTTGGTGGCCAATGGGCTATTATTGCCAGGTTGGGGCCAATCCTGAACTCAGACAGCACTTAAAAACCTCCAGCCAAGGGGTTCCTGGCTGGCTCAGTCAACAGAGCATGCGACCCTTGATCTTTGGGGTTGTGAGTTTGTGCCCCACGTTGGGGGTAGAGGTTACTTTTGAAGAAGACGGTGGTGGTGGTGGAGGTGGTGGTCACGGTGGTGGCGGGGAGGAGGTGGTGGTGGTGGTGGTGGTGGAGGAGAAAGAGGAGGAGGAGGAGGAGGAGCAACTCCAGCCAAGTACCCTGTTGTCTATAAGGGACCATCAATTTTCCAGGTCTTACCAATGTGGCCCTTCAATTATTGAGTGCCTGCCTCCAGCCTGGGGCTGAGGAGAATAAAAAGGGCTCTATGTCTTAGGCATCAGAGACAGCTTCCTGGCGGAGGTGACATCAAATGCTAAGTGGAAGGCATTTCCAGGTGATAATGGGGAGGCTGTGGGAGCAGCCTGTGGGCTAGGCAGAGAGAAAGCAATACAGAGAACTGCCAGTCCAGAGAGGCTGGCTGGGGAAGTGTAATGAGAGAAGGGAGAAACCAGTTACGGTCTCTTCAAAATCTCTGTTGCCTTGAATTAATTTGTAAACCTGTTTTGGCTGTCTCTTGGGCACATACAATTTTTTAAATTAAAATTTCCCTAATGAGATGATAAATTCTTGGATGGCAGAGAGTCTGACACAGTATCTTTCTTCCCAGCAGAGCCCTATCCTTGTCTGGAGAGGCCAACTGCCAGGCAGCCAGGCCCAAATCCGGCATTACTGGAAGCACGAACAGATGATGATGATTAATGTCGCTGAAGACCCGTAAGCTTTCTGCCCCTGCTGCCCCCGGGCTCTGCATGGAACACAGATTCTTCTGGTCTGAAGGCTCTGACAGAGGCAAGAGGGGCTCTGGGGCTTGAGGGGGTAGGACCACATCCCCGTCCCTCTGGGTGAGACAGCAAGATTCTTGCTTTTGAGTCTCACCTCTTGCATCAAGTTCTTGCTGTGTTCATTTCTTGACAGTTTGTTTGCAGAGTTCATAATTTTTCAAAGAGTGGATCTGGGGGGAATCCGCATGTTCTTGAGAACAATTTAATTTTATGTTGTAATTCAGAGAGGATGAGAAAAAAAAAAAAAAAGCCTAATATAAGCATCTCCTAGGGTCTCTTCCTCAGTTATCAGAGCTGCTTCTGTCTTGGCACACTGGGGGAAGGAAGGTTTCCTGGTCGGTTTGAAGAGAGAAATGCCCCGTGAGAATTAGGTCTCTCCCAAAGACAGGCAGAAAGTTCTAGGGAGTTCATAATCATGCTGTGAACAACTATTAAGTTCCAGAACAACATTGTGGATATGGCTATATAAATGTTTTTAATTTCACTGGCTTTGCAGCTTTCTTCGTAATTCAGATGTAAGTCTGTTTCCATTTCATAGTTGTAGAAGAGTGTTAAGCCCAAGGAGTTTAAATAAGCACAAAGCTTACATAAGTAACTTTATAACAGAAAATTCTGTAACCAAATTTTTTTCTTTAGAAGCCAAGCAAATCTGTGAGGCCTTTGGCCTTCACGTAGGGGGTGGGGCTGCTGCTGGGACTTTGAGCAACCTGCTGGTTTCAGGGCCCGAGCTGGGGCAGCCACCTGGCCTGCCTACCTGGCACATCCATGTCACCTTGACCATGTGGGGACATCTTTGCGTGCACCTCGACAGCATACCCACCGACTGGGGCATCTGGCCCACCAACTGGTGCATCCCGGGACCACAGCGTCTAAGACCTTCTTCTCTGTGGCCTGTCCCTACACAGCTGAGGTGGTAGGCTGACGATAGTTCTCTCCATTACAGGCTATTGCAAGTGTTCCAGCTAAATACATTTTGGTTAGCAGTCCCCCTCTTCTACAAAATAGGAAGACTCGAAAACTTTGCCTGATTTGCAAGTCCAAATTTTGTTTGGATAGCATGTTAGCATGAACAAAAAGACAGCTGCTGATCTCATTATTAACTGTAAATGGGACCGGCCAGCTTTTACCAGATGAACTGTACTCAGAAGATTCAGACTTCTTAAGAAATCATTCACCCATTGAAAAAAGACTGAAAAAATTAAGGCAGGCAAGAAATTTCAGAGAAGTGATGAGCGATCACTATCTTTATAGTACCCACATGAATGCTCAAAGTATAACAAGTTTATTCTAAAAGCTCTGGAAAGATAGTAATGCTGCTTATTTAGTAATTTCTATACCCAACATGGGATCAAATTCATGACCCTGAGGTCAAGAGTCACATGCTCTTCTGACTGAGGCAGCCAGGAGCCCCACGAGTGCTGCTTACTTAGATATTGGTCTATTTAAAGTAGCTCTGATGAATACTGAGGTCATCTAGATTTGCTTGAAACTTCAACTTTGGGGATGCCTGGGTGGCTCAGTCGGTTAAGCGTCTGTCTTCAGCTCAGGTCATGATCCCAGGGTCCTGGGATCAAGTCCCACATCGGGCTCCTTGCTCAGCAGGGAGCCTGCTTCTCCCTCTGCCTGCCTCTCTCCCTGCTTGTGTTCTGTCTCTCTCTCTCTCTGACAAATAAATAAATAAATAAATCTTTAAAAAAAAAAAAAAAGAGAGAAAGAAACTTCAACTTTGTGCCTCTAAGTTACAGCACAGTCTTTCATGTTTCAAATGTATCATGGAGTACTCTTGCTTATTCAACTCTTTAAACCTTACAGTATGCAACAACTATATAGGACTAATGATCTTGGTACCAAACAAGAAAAAAATTTCACGAGGGTTTCCACTTCTGAATTGTCATATTATCTCACAAGTTTAAATAAGATGATCTACCACCATTGTTCTTCTAACTGCCCAGTATATTAGCAATTCCCCTGTGTGGTTAGGAGGGTGAATAATTCCTTAGACTTTTTGCTAGAATTAGGGTGTCGTCATGTCTAAGTGGTGAACTTAGTAGATGGAGATAAGCTTCAAGTGATGATGTCATTATTTTTTTGCTATGTCTTAGCTTTGATGATTAAAAAACCAATTCTGTGTAAAACCAAAATGAGTGAGAAGAGAAACAGAGAAGGAAAAGTCATGCAATATCTTAATCAATACTGGGAAACACTGGGGTAGGAAATCTATTTACCAGTTCAATGGCCCAAGGTTTTGTATTTCCTTTGAAGAACTTAAGCTGACAAAATCTGTGGCTTTGACACATGGAGCAAAATACTTTAGCTTGGGGTGGCAGGTGCAGCAAATTTCCGTGGCTCCTCAAAAAACTTTCCTGAATCTGGAAACCATCAGCTTAAACTAAGAAGTTTGGCCCTTGCCTTCAAAATGGAAACCTTAAAAGAAAGGACTGTATGAAGAATCCAGCCTGCGGAATGACCGAACTCCAGCAAATGAGAATGCTCCATAGTGCATCACTTTGATGCATTCTGTTGTTTCTAACTCTGTGTTGGTGAACTTTCTGTCCTTTTTTTTTTTTTAACCATTTCACATCAAAACAAATTTCTTAATTGAAACATAATTGGCATGTAACATTGTGTATAAGTTTAAGGCTTATATCAGGTGTCTATTACCTCTGACTAAAGGTAAAAATAATTTTTCTGTATTTAATTTGTGTCTTTTTTATGGTGTCATCTTCCCGTTGAGTTTTAACTATTTCCTTCCTTATCCTAATACTTTCTCATTTAATTCAATTTTGAAAAAATTCACCACTGGGGTGCCTCGGTGGCCCAGTCAGTTGAATGTCCAACTCTTGGTTTTGGCTTAGTTGTGGTCTCAGGGTCGTGGGGTCGAGCCCCGTGTTGGGCTCTGGGCTCAGCGTGGAGTCTGCTTATCCCCGTTCCTTTGTCTGCTCGCATGCACAAGCACGCACTCACTCTTTCAAATAAATAAAATCTTAAAAAAAAAAAGTTCACCACCAAAGTCTTTGAGCATAGTTTTGATCATGACACTCCCCTAAATATAACCCTTCAAAAGCTCCCAGGTTGCAGTAAATCAAAATGGTTCACCCCAACTCTACAGCAAGAGTACAAATGGAGGCCCACATATTCCTACCTGAACATTTATTTTTTTTAAAGATTTGATTTATTTGAGAGAGAGCGAGCAGGAGCGGGGGGCGGGGAGAGGGAGAAGCAGACTCCCAGCTGAGCAGGGAGCCCATCATGGCTAGATCCCAGTACCCTGGGATCATAACCTGAGCCGAAGGCAGATGCTTAACCGACTGACTCTTGGTTTTGACTCAGTTCATGATCTCCAGGTCCTGCGATAGAGGCCTGGATCAGCTGCCATGCTCAGAGCAGTCTGCTTGTCCCTCTCCCTCTGCTCCTCCCCCCTACCCCCCTCTTTCTCTCTCTAAATAAATAAAACTCTTAAAAATAAATAAATAAAAATTACAAAACCTAGCAAATTACTACAAATATGCCTTCATGAGGCCACAGAATGTCACATTCCAGTTCAGAATTCTCAGGCCCTGAGAGTTCCATACCAGAACACGGAGACAGAAGAATCATCTCTGGCCCACAGTCAAATTCCTCTTCCTACCCCCTGCTCATTGTTAAGTTTGGAGGGTTCCTGTAATACACAAGTGGACACCCAGACTCATCCACACCTCTCCCCAAGAAAGCACACTCCATCAGTCCTTGGCCACCTTTAGGGCCCAAGGATATGCATACCAGCTCTCTATCTTTGGGAAGTTAGGTACGTAAGAGGTGTTGGAAAGCCCTAACACGAGGCTTCCTCAGCTGGTCAGCCAGGAAATTCTGAGAGCTCGGCTAGAAGATAGGAGGAAGGGCAGGCTCCTCCCTCTTGGACTCCTTGTGTGGACTGGGGTTGGGGAAGGGTCCAAGAGGTGAGGGGTTTTGGAAAGCTGCATAGCACAGGGGTTAGGGTTAGGGGGAGTTCAAGGCAAGTGGTGGCCTCAACGTTTGCTTGTAAACACACTGGGTCCTCTGCACACTTCTTCCTAAGAGAACTGTTTTCTCCGGCCCTGCTCTAAACACAAACCAGAACGAAACACAGAAGAACAAGGAGACACAGATACAACCCTAAAGTGAAGTAGGAAATGAGGGTGAAAGTAAAGAGTGACTTCAACTACATTAAGAATAAGAAAAAGGTACAAAGAAAATTTCAAAAAAGAATAAGAAAAAGGTAAATCTTGGTAAAAGAAATGAAACAGAATTTTAAAATAAGTATTAGAAACCCCAAAGGAGATACGATGAAGGACATTTATTTATTTATTTAAAGATTTTCTTTGAGAGAGAATGAGAGAGATCACAGAGGCAGAGGGAGAGAGAAGACCTCCCGCTGAGCAGAGAGCCTGATCCCAGGACCTGGAGATCACGACCCAAAGGAAAGGCAGATGCTCAACCGACCGAGCCACCCAGGTGCCCCACGATGAAGGATATTTAATGTAAATGAGCCAAAGGCTAAAACCAAAGCAAGAAGTGAGAAACATAAAACTAGAGGAGATAAAAGATTAAGTGGGTAGAAAGAGGCCCAGTTCTTTGGTAACGCAGGGAGGAGGGAGAGAACAAGCCTGTAAAGACGTAAACTTAAAAGCACAATCTCCGAGTAGATAAATAGGTACAGAGCCTCCGCATAACACCCAGTGACATAACGCAACCAGGTTTGTTATCTCACTAGAAGTCAACTTTGAAAGTTAAAAGGTACCCCTTTTTTCCTCCTGAAATGTGTTTTCAATTACCTCCTTTGTCGGCAGCCAGAGGTAAGAAGCTGGTCCTTACAGTTGAGACAGCCGAAACCACTAACACCGTTTTTGAAAGCAGTAGGAGTAATATTCAGCAAAAGGCATAAAATGACCATGCCCTTTGATCCATTCATTCCAGTCCTGCTAGACTGTCCTCTGACAGGAGTCCTGTAGGGCTGAACAAAGGAAACATTCCAACCCTTAAAAATTGCCAAGTTTCTGTTTGTGCTGACTCCAAACGTAAAACCAAAATGTGCAAAGGCAGGAGGAAGATTTAACAAATTATGGTATATTTATCTGAGGGATTATGCAGCAATTAAAATGATGGTAAAAAGCCTTTTAATGAAAAGATATCCTTTATTGGGGTGCCTGGGTGGGTCAGTCAGTTAAGCGTCTGCCTTCCGCTCGGGTCATGATCCCAGGGTCCTGGGATCGAGTCCTGCATCGGGCTCCCTGCTCAGCGGGGGGCCTACTTCTCCCTCTCCCTTGGCCTGCCGCTCCCCCTGCTTGTGCTGTCAAATAAATAAAATCTTAAAAAAAAAAAATACCGTTTATTAAGGGATATAGGCAGAAAATAAAACTCATTGGGCTCTAAAATTATACAAGGCATACAAATCATTATTTAAAAATCAATGTTTGAATAGCTGTGTTGTTTCAGTGATAAGTTTTGGGTAATTGCCCCTTTCCTTCCCTTTCACAAGATACAGGCACACTCAGCTTATCACAGAACCCCAAGGCCTCTAAACTGTCACCTTCTGATTCTGCTCCCCAGTCACTGTTCTTAGGCTTAGGAACCATTGTTATCCCCGTGTGGCTTGGCGGCTGCACTGTGCTCCTCAGAGATCTCTAAGGCAACATCAAATTATGCACTTTTAGCAGCTTGAACTGTTTTTTTTTTTTTTTAAAGATTTTATTTATTTGACAGAGAGAGACACAGTGAGAGAGGGAACACAAGCAGGGGGAGTGGGAGAGGGAGAAGCAGGCTTCCTGCTGAGCAGGGAGCCCGATGCGGGGCTCGATCCCAGGACCCCGGGATCATGACCTGAGCGGAAGGCAGACGCTTAACTAATGAGCCATCCAGGTGCCCCTTGAACTGCTTATTCTTGACTGGAGTGGGGTATCTGCACTGACCTGACCCTAGAAACTGATCAAAGTAAAACATCATGTTCCTTTTTCTTGTGCAAATTTGGCAAGATATCAAAACATCTCCTCTATTTGATTCCAAGATTGGGTGTAGCTGTTATATATCGATATTTGACTTCTTCCACTTTTTTTAACTAGGCTCCATGCCCAGTATGGAGCCCAATGCAGGGCTTGAACTCACAACCCTGAGATCAAGACCTGAGCTGATCTAGAGTCGGACGCTTAACTCACTGAGCCACCCAGGTGCCCCTTCCATATCTCGGGCGTATGTCCTCTGATAAACCTCAGATAAACCTCTAATAAACCTCCTTAGGGCTCCCAGAGAACACAGTACTTCCCCTTTTATATAACTCCCAAGTCCTTTTTTTTTTTTTAAGATTTTATTTATTTGACAGAGAGAGACACAGCGAGAGAGGGAACACAAGCAGGGGGAGTGGGAGAGGGAGAAGCAGGCTTCCTGAGGAGCAGGGAGCCCAATGTGGGGCTCAATCCCAGGACCCTGGGACCATGGCCTGAGCCGAAGGCAGACGCTTAACGACTGAGCCACCCAGGCGCCCGCCAAGTCCTTCTTTAATGCCTGGCTTTCCCACTAAGACCATAAACTCTACAGTCAGAGAATGTCTCTCTCAGCATAAAGGTGTTCGGACCCTCGGTAATGAGTTCCCACCTTCCCTTGTTGCAGTAAGAGGACATCTCTGTCTCTAAGGGCAGGGGTGTGCTGTCTGCCCTGGGGGAGATTACCACATATTCCCAGAGAAAAACTAACCATGAACTAGAAAGTAAAAAACACGGATTTTTAGGAGAGCCCGGGGCTTGTGCCACAAGAGAGCAACGGAAATTCTCAGCAGGAGTCAAGTCCTCTCAGGACTGGATTTTCCAGGCTGTTCTATCTACCTGGAAGCCCTTCTTCCTGTCTTTGGCCATCTAACTTCTAGGACCCTTCAGGGCTTGCTATGGGGATCACCTCCTTTAAGTCTGGTTTGACTTCCCACACTATGCAGATTTGCAGGGAGCAAATAGTTTCTGAGAATGGCTGGAAACCATTCAAGGTTTGTTGCAAAGAATTTATTGATCCACTGATACCTTCTAACTCTCTTCATATGCTGCCTGTGGAGACAAGGATACCATGCGGGTAGGGATTTAGTCCCTAGGGTGTTTGTATTTCTTTAAAAATCTGGAGGCAATTAGGAATGTAAATAGTAGAGCCACTATGTAACACAATATCAAACCTCCTGAAAAAATTAAAAATTACCATATGATCCAGCAATTCCATTTCTGGGTATTTACCAGAAGAATTCAAAGCAGAATCGTAAGAGCTATTTACGCACACACCCATGTTCATTACAGTATTATTCACAATAGCCAAGAGGTACAAACAACTCAAATGTCCCCTGACAGATGGATAAAGAAAATGTGGGATATACACGCAATGGAATGTCATGCAGCCTTTTAAAAAGGAGATCCTGTTACGTGTTACAACGTGGATGAATTTCAAGGACATTATACTAAGTGAAATACGCCAGTCACAAAAAGACAAATACTGATAATGTCACTCATGAGGGATCTAAAGTAGTCAAAATCCTAAACAGAAAATAGAAACGTGATTGCTGAGGGAAAGGGAGGGGGGGGTTAATGGGAGGTTTTAGTTTTGCAAGACAGAAGTTCTAGAGATGTTGCAAGATAATGTGAATATACTTAACACTAAACTGTACACTTAAGAATTTTTTTTTAAGATGGTAAAGTTAATGGTTAATGTTACATAATTGTAACCACAATTAAAAAGAAATTAAACCCAGGAGGCAATATGCTAAAATACCAGTAACATCAGTTTGATATTGATGGCCACTTAGAATTCTCATCATTCTTCTTGCTGTTTCTATAAATTTGTGCAAGTAATGTGTATGATTTTTCATTTCCTCATCTACAACATGGGGGGGTAATCACACAGAATATTTTAGTGATGAGAAAGGAGAGTATGTGCAAGAAAAGCATCCTGGTGTTTAATACACAGAAGTTCAGCTGCCACCACTCTTCTCTCTCTTGGTCTTCACCAGCCTTCCAACACACTCGGCTGACTCCCACGAAGAAACACACACCCAATTAATGGCAGACTGGTTCCACAGATCAAATACATACAATAGCATTTCAAGTCATGCTTGTTATTCCACAAGTCCAATAAACAAAATGGATGAGGAAATGAACATTTTACTTTTATCAAATCTCCAACAATAGAGCCATCTTTGTGTGTACATATATATATATATATATATATATATATATACACACAGACACACACACTTTTTTTTTTTAAGGGCATTGCTGTAATTAAATCAACAGCCTGTAAGTCATAAACGTAACAATCACTGAATTTCCACATATTTCACCTTCAAACCAAAACTTATTTACCAGAATGGCTCAAGCCTGGGGAGATGGGGTGGAGCTGGGCTGTGGGCAACTTGGATCAGGCAGCGGTAAGCCTCTCCCCAAGACAACCCACTAAAGATTGGTTACTTTCTATATACTGTATAAAATTTTTAAGTTTGCCTTGTGGCAAAAAATTTCAAAACTGGAGCTCATGGGGCACCTGCCTTCAGCTCAGGTCATGATCTCAGGGTCCTGGGATGGAGGCCCACGTTGGGCTCCCTGCTCAGTGGGGAGTCTGCTTCTCCCTCTGCCCCTCCCCCTGCTCATGCTCTCTCTCACTCTCTCAAATAAATAAAATCTTTAAAAAAAACACACACACAAACTGGAGCTCATGCCTCTTCTACAGCCCCTACACCATTATTCTAGGAGACTCCGTCAATCCCCCTTTTTATAGCCTGAAATCCCCTTAACACTCATACTACTTTGAAATATTTTATTACGTTCTTTCTTGGAAAAAGTGGAAATTGTAAATTTCAGAAAAACAGATCAATGAAACAGAATAGAGTCAGAAAACTGGCCTACTATTTGGCAATAAATAAAACTTCACTCCTGACTTAAAACCATATATGAAAATGGATTTTGGGTAGATTAGAGAATGAAATGTAAAAAGTTAAAATGTAAAGCCACACCCAGTGCTGATGTGAGTATGGAGCAACTGGAAACATCATACCTTGCTGGTGAATGCAAAATAGTTCAGCTACTTTGGAAAATAGCTTGGTATATATATATATGTTTACCATACAACCCAGCAATCCCACTGCAGACATATATCCAAGAGAAATGAAACCTTAACCTTACGTTCACACAAAAAATAATACATACAGAAATGCTTATGGCAACATTTTTGGAAATTGTCAAAAACTGTTCTTCAACTTGGAAATGGATCAACAAACTATGATACATCCATAAAGCACACTACTCAGTGATAAAATGGTAAGAATGATTGATAAAAGCAATGTGGATTAATCTCAAAGGCATTATGCTAAGTGAAAGAAGCCAGACTCAAAGGGTAATTTTAGAGACTGATGGAACAATTCTATATTTTTTAAAAAGATTTTTACTTTTTAAGTAATCTCTATACCCAATGTGAGGCTTGAACTCACATACCCAAGATGAAGAATCATAAGCTCTTCCGACTGAGCCAGCCAGGCACTCCCATCTTGATTGTGATTATATACCTGTATCCACTTACCAAAACTTGCAACACTATACGTCATAAAACATGTTACTATATGTAAATTATACATTAATTTTTTAAAATGGAAAAACATTAAAAAAACATGTAGAATATTTGATTGTAGGCAGGAAAGCAATTCCTAAAGACTTTAAAAGCACCAACCATAAGGCAAAAACAATTATGGGTCGGATTACATAAAATATTGAGGATTTCTGTTCAAAGAGGATAGAATAGACAAAGTTAACAAATGAGTAATGGGGGCCCCTGAGTGGCTCAGTCATTAAGTGTCTGCCTTTGGCTCAGGTCTTGATCCTGGGGTCCTGGAATCAAGCCCCATCGGGCTCCCTGCTTTGGGGGAAGCCTACTTCTCCCTCTCTCACTTCCCCTGCTTGTGTTCCCTCTCTCGCTGTGTCTCGGTCAAATAAATAAATCTTAAAACTAAAAAAAAAAAAAAGTGAGTAATGAACTGGGAGAAAATATTTCTACTATCTAAAAACAATATTGGATTACTATCCAGTTATACAAAGAACTCTTGTAAATCATCAAAAGAAAAGAGGCTTTGGGGCGCCTGGCTAGCTCAGTAGAGCATGTGACTTTTGATCTGAGAATCATTGAGTTCAAGCCCCACATTAGGTGTGGAGATTACTGGAAAAAAAAAAAAAAAGGCTTTTTTTGGTCACTGATAAAAGAGCAAAAGATATGAATCAGCAAATTCAAAGGGTGAACTCTAAATGACTACAAAAATATATGGACGACTTCTCAACTTCGTGAATTACAGATATACAAATTAAAACAGGATACCATTTTACAACCATTATGTCGGGAAAAATTAAAAAGTTGAGTGGGCATGTAGGAAAGTAGGAACTACAGTGAAATACATAGATAGTCAAAGCATATATGACAACAGAACTCTGACCAGCAACTTCGACAATTAACCTGGGAAACCAAACCACCTTTGCAGCAGTTGGCCTAGAATGGTCAGACTTGGTCGATGACTACCAAATTCCGTTTTTGCTCCCATTTCCAACTCAGGGCCAACCAAAGCCAAGTATGTTCCCCAAAGTCATCACATAAGATGCCCTACTCCTGGGGCACGTGGGTTGCTCAGTCAGTTCAGCATCTGCCTTCAGCTCAGGTCATGATCCCAGAGTCCTGGCATTGAGCCCCATGTTGGGCTCTCTGCTCAGCAGGAAGCCTGCTTCTCCCTCTCCCACTCCCCCTGCTTGTGCTCTTTCTCTCCTTGCCAAATAGAGATGCCCTGCTTCTAGTTAGCTTCCCATGCCAATAACCTCCAATGGCAGCATACCTGGAACCTCTCCTTTTGTTCCACTATAAAGCTTTCCCACTCCTAACTGCCTTTGAGTTTTTGCTACTGGCCACGCTGGCTGGCTCCATCATAGTAAGGTCTGAATGAGTACCTTGGGCTTGTTCTCATCTGGGTGGTCTTCACTTTTCACGAACTAGAACCACTCTGAAAAAAAAACTGGCAATCTTGAGTGGAATTAAGCATAAGCTTACATTAGGATCCAAAAGGTACTCTTGCCCAGGTCCCTAAGGGGGAAGGGATAAAGTTGGTCATAAACAATGGGGGGAGAGAGGGAGACGGAGCAGCTTAGGTGTCCACCACTAGACAAAGTGATAAAATATTAAGGATGCATACTGTCAAATTCATTAGAAACAATGAGTTAGATGTGCATAATAGATTATCTTTTTTTTTTTTAAGTATTAATAGTAATAGATAAGGTCCAAAGCATAATTCCATTCCCATAGATTAGAAACACAATCACTCACAAAAGGACATTTTAGAAGAAAAACATCCAAGGACTTACAAGACTTGTGTTAGTGGGTGGATACTAGGGGAGAGAATAAGGGCAAGATTAACAGGAAAATACAAGAGATTTTGAAGACTTGATAAAGTAGCAGGGTGTGAAGGATATTACCAACTGTCTACTTTTGTGCTAGAAATTCTCACCCCTCCCCACACCCTGGGAAAAAAACAGCTTAAACACTATCCCCAAGTAAATGCCACAAGGGGTTTAGACTGTGTAGGAGTATGTCAATGTAAGCATCCATGTTGGAGGGTTCTACAGGACAGGCTTTCTCTCAATCTGGTCACTAGAAGTGTATCAGCATCAGCAGAATTGTTGCCTGATCTCCTATAATCATCTACAGAAACAGGCTATTAGTCTTGAAGAAAGCAGCGCGTGGGCATCCTAACAGTTCATGAACACTGTATTAAGTTTCCTGGAGCTGATAACAAAGTATGACAAATAGGTGGCTTGGAACAAAAACACAATTCTGGAGACCAGAAGTCGGAAATCAAGGTAGTGACAGATCACGCTTCCTCCAAAGGATCTATCCGAGAATCCTTCCTTGTAACTTAACTCTAGTTATGTAAGATGTTATCATTGGGGGAAGAGGGTAAGAGGTACATGGGACTATACTATTTTCTCAACACCTCATATCATTTCCTAAGTAGAGCAAAAGGTAAAAAGTATTTTTACAGAAGAAAAACTGGGGGGAAAAAAGCCTAAGCCAGACATAGCAATGAAATGCAGCAGAGTAGAAATAGAAAAATAATGGAGTACCTAAGATTAATGTTTTCAGTTTTCTAACCCACCCATTCCCAACACAACTGAAAATGGCCTCCTGTGGTGCTCACTCACTCTAAAATCAACAACTGGGGGGCACCGGGCTGGCTCAGTTGGTAGACCATGCAACTCTTGATCGCAGGTTTTAAGTTCAAGCCCCATGTTGAGTGTAGAGATTAAAACTAAACTCAACAACTGGGAGAAGGGCAACCAGCTTTACTTTAGATCTACTGGCCAGGAAGCAGGATTTCCCATCTACTGAGGATTCTTATGTTGGGCACAAACATCATCTTGCAGAATTTTACAAGAAACCTGAGAGGAAGGAATGAACCCAGTTACGTATGAAGGAACTAGAGACTCAAGAGGCATTAGTAACCTGCCTGTGGTCACACAGTAGAGTTAGAGCTCAATGTCAGGTGTACTGAGGCCAGGGCACTTAAAGTTGCAAGGTTCATGAAGGTCAGAGTTGTTAAGGACTGAACTGAGAAAAGCTGATTTCAAATGCTGGGCAGAGGACACTTTTTGTTTTTGTAAATTAAATATACTAAATAAGCCCTTGGGAGCAAAAGCCATAAAATGGTTACGTCATTCTCTTCACTTCTTATCTATATGTTGCAAATCAATTTATTTTATTCTAGACTAACAATTGAGAATACATTAACGTCCAACATTAGGAAAGAGATCTGATCTCTTCATTGGATGGCTTTATGCAATAAAATGTAAAGATTAACTATGTAATGACAAAAATAAGCAAATGAAACATATTCAAAGGAAAAAGGTTTAATATAAAGATTCAAGATTCACATCATGATAAATGATCTAAAACTGAGTACCTTCTTGTAACAAAAGTTCAACTTTTGCATATTTTCCCTATTTAACTTATCCTGCCACCTTTTTTCCCTGTGTTTTTCTATTACTTTCACCCCACCTCTCCCCATGGTCACATTGACAGATTCCCTCCCTCTCCCCAATAGTTTAGAAAGCCTACTCTTGCACAAGCTACCATGATTAACACTAATTTTAACACACACCCTTTAACTTCACCAACATCTAAGTAGTATCTGTAACCTTCCTTTCCCCTACTCCCCAAGTATACTGTTCACAGTCCATCCTCCTGGGTAGAAATGTGGCATTTTAATTTCGTTTTCCTTTTTGACTCTTGCTGTGGGAGGAAGGTAATATATATTGTGTGTACGTGTTTATAGTCATCCTAGATTGCTAAAGTATATCCTCCAGTAATTCTTTCAAAGAGGGTATGCAAGAAACAAACTTTGTTAATTCTTCGGTATCAAAAAATGTCTTTGTTTTACCTTCAAAATCAAATGCCAATTTGGCTGGGTATAGGATTCTAGGTGTAAAGCCTTTTGCCTGCAGAACTTTTATGACATTGCTCCACTGACTTCTAGCATCTAGAGTATCTAATGATAAGTCTGCGGTCATTCTGATTCTTGTTCCTCTGTAGGTTATTTCTCTTTTTCTGGAAGCCTTTAGGATTTTTTCTTTATCACTGGAATTCCCAAATTTCACCAAGATGTGTCTAGGAGTGAGTCTCTTCTCATCAATCTTACTAGGTATTCGGTAAGCACTGACAACCTCAAGACTTGAATCCTTTAGCTCTGGAAAGTTTTCTTCAATGATTTCCTTGATTATTTCCTCTGCTCCATTCTCTTTATTATCTTTTTCTGGAATTCCTATCAAACGGATGTTGGAACTTCTGGATCTATCCTCTATGTCTCTTGACCTTTCTTTATTTATTATCTGTTTGGCCATTTGCATTGTATCCTTAGAGAATTCTTCAATTCGGTCTTCCAGATTGTCCATTCTCTCTTCAAGTGTGTCTATTCTGCTATTCAGAACATCTATTGAGTTTTTTATTCCCAAGACCTCTGGAAGGTAATTCTTAAGATTTGCAACCTCCTCCTGTAGCTCTCTAAAGTTGTTAATTACATTTCTTCTGAAGTTTTCTTCACTTTCTTGTATTAAGTCTGTTTCTTTAGATGTTTGCTCATCTGTTAGCAGAGTTTTGTGTCGCTCTTTCTCAGTCTTCCTTAAAAATTTGGTGATTCCTGATGGAGTACTTAAATGCCTTTTCTGCTTATCAGAACTTATCTCTAGTGATTTTGAGGGAGAGGCCAAAAGCAAGGTTGGACAGACTGTCCCAACTCCTTGGTTTCTGGGCATAGCTGTTTCCTTTTTATACTGGGTTTTTTGTACCATCTGGTGTTTCACCAATTTTTTCCTCTCAAAGTCCTGAGCCAAATAATCATAGGCAATTTCTTTAAGTCCATCTGAGGCCTCTTTTTTCTCAATCTGGGAGGCAGTCTTTACATTTTCTACCTCAGAGTCCTCTCCTTCCTCCCACGATAAAACTACTTCCATTTCCCACTCTGAACCTTTCTCTTCCTCTGGCTCAGAATCTTCCACCTCTTTAATTAAAACAATCTCCAAACCATTATTTTTTTCTTCAACTCCACATTGTGTATTTACCTCAGAATGACGCTGAAAGGTTGAATCCTGTTTCTCACGTAATACTGAAGCCTCTTTTTCTCCCTCCTTCTCCAGCCCTGAAGCCTCTTCTTCCTCATCCAACTCTGAAGCCTCTTCTCCCTCTTCTTCCAGCTCTGAAGCCTCTTCTCCCTCTTCTTCCAGCTCTGAAGACTCTTCTTCCTGAATCTCTAAGTTCTTCACCACCTCTGGCTCAGCAACCTTTACTTCTTTAACAAATAGAAAACTCAAGCCATCACTGGCTTCCCCCTCAGCTCCATGCTTCAAATCTAGTCGAGTTTTTTCCTGAAAGGAAAAAAAAATGTATCATGTGTCTTTTAAAGGAATTAATCCTTTCACTCTATAAGTTTAATTTGACTACATATTTTAACAATTACCAAATATCTAGAAAATTATTTATTACTTGTTCTTGAATGCCTAGGTCCCCAAACAAGTCAAGTTTCCCCTATGATAACCCCATCACACCTGTTATCTGTGTAGCACCTGCAACAAATTTCTATGAGGTCATAATGTTTAGTGTGTTCCTTCTATATTCCCGATACTGACTCTCAAGAACAACTTGTGTTAGTGAATATCTGATTACATGCAGGATCCTATGATAAAGAGACTTCTCTAACTTCAGGAACACTACAAAGTCCCCCCACCCCCCTGAAAACTCACATTTCCTTTTCCCCCAAAGGAAACAAAAGTAAATCTAGTATTTTTTAAAGATGCCATGTGCAGTTCAAACTACAGTCACATTACTCAAAAGGAAAGCATGTTTTGGTTAGTAGTACAGGCTCAATTTAAGACCACTTTGTTCAGGGGCACCCGGCTTGCTCAGCTGGCAGAGCCTGCGACCCTCAATCTCAGGGTCATGGGTTCAAGCCCCACTTTGGGCATGGAGCAGACTTAAAAAAAAGATTGCTTGTTCAAACCCAGCTGTCACATTTGCTACTGGTGCATCAACTTGCTAGAAGAGCATCTACTTCAGATAGTTGTGAGGGTTCAATAGGACAACCTAGGTACTGAGCTTGAGACCGTATCTGTAATATAGTAAGTTGGCTCATAATATTCCTTGGAACCATGTCCTTGCCTCTGAGCTTTTCACTTAATGCTCCCTCTGTTA
The DNA here is from genome assembly GCF_964656455.1 of Halichoerus grypus. NCBI lineage: Eukaryota > Metazoa > Chordata > Mammalia > Carnivora > Phocidae > Halichoerus > Halichoerus grypus. Next base: position 137,974,539 of record NC_135716.1, read on the forward strand.
CGGACTATTCCCTATTTAGGGCTGGCTGGCGACTAATTTTCCTTCCACCTCCCCAGACCCTCCAGGACAGGCTGGGTGCCTCATCTGTGTAAATCGCCAGGGAACAGTTAATTTCTGAGGACCCATCAAAAATACTGGCTTACGATACAGACCTCTGAGGAGATATTCTATTCATGAATTGGCATAATAAATATTGTTACAATGTCTATACTACCCAAGGCAATCTGCAGATTCAGTGCAATCTCTACCAACATCCCAATGGCATTTTTCACAGGATAGAAGAATCCTAAAATTTGTATGGAACCACAAAAGACCACAAATACCCAAAGCAGGAGGCATCACACCCTGATTTCAAACCATATTACAAAGCTATAGTAATCAAAACAGTATGGCATTGTATGGAACTCACAAAACACACATAGATCAATATAAACAGAATAGAAAGTCCAGAAAAAAACTCAAAGCATATATGGTCAACTATTTATTGAAAAAGGACCCAAGAATATGGAATGGGGATAGTGTCTTTAGTAAATGGTGCTGGGAAAACTGGACAGTCACATGCAAAAGAATGAAACTAGACTACTATCTTGCACCACAGACAAAAGTAAGAAATATACACACATCCAAGAAGAGACAGAGAATCTCTACAATATACCACAGGAATTATCTTTTAGGATTGGAATCACAAAAAATATTCAGAAAATAACCGGAAGTGTTTTCAATGAAATCAAATACATGGGAACATAATCTAGTATGATGTAAGAAACAGAAAGATAATCTAATATGATGTAAAAACAAAAATCCATACATGGAATGGATAACAGCTAGATATTAACATTAATGAACACTCGAATAGGCTTTAGTAAAATAGGTTTATTTGCATTTCCCTGACTGCTAATGAAGACTGACCAGGACTGCTTTATAAATTCAAAGTTGAACATACTTATTGTACTTGATGATTTTTTTCATCATCCTACTGCATGAGGGCTTTTAATTGAATTTACTCATTTGTTTATTTCTATTTTTCCTTTTAATGATTTAAAAGCTACTATCCTAGTGTTTACCCTAGGACATTTTTCCTTTTACTGTCTGTAATGAAATGTACAATCTCTTCCAAGCTTCCAACACCAACCATTAAAAGAAAAAAAGCCATTAAGTTATTACTTTTAATGTCATGCTTTTACTTTTAAGAAATTGTTTTTTAAAACTTGTTTAACCTTTGGAATAACTTTATCAACTACTACTTATTCTCTGTACATGAGCTCCACAGGTCTACTTACCACTTTTTCTTGAATCCCGTACCTTCTTCCTCTCTTTATTTTTTCCTTTTGTGGGAGTACATCTTTCAGTAATTCGTTCAAAAATGGTTTTTGGCTAATAAAATTGCTGAGACTTTGCATATCTGAAAAGGTCCTTACTTCACCCTCACACTTAAACGTTAATTTAACCTGGCATAGAACTTTAGGTTCAAAATCATTTTCCCTCAGAATGTTGAAGACGTTACTCCATTGCTTACTAATGTCCAGTGTTGCTGATGAAAAGTCTGCCACCAACGTAAGTACTGCTCCTTCATCTTCTCTGGAGGTTTTTAGAATTTTCTCTTTATTCTTTAAATTCTGAGGGATTTTTTCCTCTCTTTTTTCTCTGACCGGTTCATCCTCTCCAATCTCTCGGTTCTCTCGTGTTACTTCTGTATGGATACTACGATCTCCCCAAGTGTTGTCTACATTGCTCATGGCTTCTTCCACACTTTCCATGACTTTGTCATTTTTTGATTCATCACGGGACAATTCCTTACCTTGGTTCATACTGTACTCTTCAGCTTTGTCTAATTTGCTACTCAGCTCACTTACTTCTTTTCTTTTAAAAGTCAAATTTTCAGTATCTTCAACTATTTCAGAGTTTGCTCCTTCTATTTTCTCTACCAACCCTGTTTTTTGTGTGGCTAAACCTTTTATTTGTGGCCACTCCTTTTTGGTACTGGAGTTGTTTATATTTTTCACTTCAGGTATTTTACTTTCTACTCCTAAAATTTCTTTTAGGTCCTTTTTAAGGGATTCCCTTATCTCTTCAACCATTAAGTCCAGATTTTCCATCAAGCCCTTAAACTTCATCAGCATAACTGCTGACATGTCTTTGCATTTTAAATCTAATACCTGAGCCATCTCCTGGTCAGTTTCTATCAACTGAATTCTTTCCCTATGGGGGCTATTTTCCTGTTTCTTTGCAAGTCTAGCAATTTCTGACTCTACAATGGACATTGCGGATACGTTGTTTTATTTTATTTTCCTGAAGGGTAATTTTTGTTCTTGCAGCTCTGCTAGACTCCCCCAAACTCAAAAATCTTTAAAATATATATATCATCTGAAATATAAAAAAAAATAAAGACTCATTTACTGAAGAATTCTTTTGAGAATCACAGTAATCAAGACCATAAATATGGTTATTAAGTAAACTATGAGTACTCCACAACAATTTAATATAAAGGGTAATAAGATGGGTATATGCATGCCAAAAAAAAGTCAGAACTCAAAATTCACACATTATTAAAACCCCATTCAAGTAAAGTTTTCAATGCCATAAATCAACCAAATAGTAGATTAAAAAGACTGAGGGAAATCGGCCAGTTTCCTATACTATTGACTTTGGGGCACCTGGGTGGCTCAGTCATTAAGCATCTGCCTTCGGCTCAGGTCATGATCCCAGGGTCCTGGGATCGGGCCCCACATCGGGCTCCCTGTTTCGCAGGAAGCCTGCCTCTCCCTCTTCCATTCCCCCTGCTTATGTTCCCTCTCTCTCGCTGTCTCTCTGTCAAACAAATAAAATCTTAAAAAAAAAAAGAAAAAGAAACATTATTAAAAGAGTGTACCATAACAATTTTTGGAAGTTTAAGGTGACTTGGATGGAATCTTACACAAAATGGAAGGAGAAGCCCCTTTTTTGATTGCAGAGAGAGTTAACATTAAGACTTTAATTTCTTAAAACCAGCTCTCCGGGCGCCTCGGTGGCTCAGTCGGTTAAGCATCTGACTCTTGATTTCAGCTTAAGGTCGTGATCTGAGGAGGCTTGGAGCTCTGTACTCAGCAGGGAGTCTGCTTGAGATTCACTTCCCCCCTCCCTCTGCCCCTCCCCCCTCTTCACAGAGGCTCTCTCCCTCCCAAATAAATCTTAAAAAACAAAAAACTACCCAGCTCAAGTCAATTCAGAATATTACTTTCCAGAATGCAAGTATTAAGACATACCCTGAGGGGAGGAGAATAACTAAAACCCATGCCTACTCGCACCTCACAAAGGCCCCTTTTATCTTTGCTTGAGACTTAGGTTGTTCATTTTTGTTTCTCATCTTTCACTCTACTGTCCTGACCCTGCACGGTGGAGAGGCAGAGACCACTCCCATTCCTCATCCTTTAGTTCACAGGGATGAGAAGAGGGTATACACAATAAACACACTTTGGACAACAGCCGAGATGCCTGTTCCTGAACCTTTTCCTCTGCAAAGCCTAGTAGGTATTCAAGTTTTAAGCAGTTGAGTTTACTGCTGATACACTAACAATTGTACCCCCTACTGATTAATCACTGCTGTCAAGACCCCAACTGCTTGAACTTGCAGGTATGAAAAGAAAAATTAAATCCCCTTTAACAGAATTCAGCGACTTAATGGAAGGAGACTAGAGCAAATAAAACTGCTAGCTATTATTGAAGCAGATGAACAGGAGAGAAAGGGGAAACAGGACTCGTGAGTACGTATAGTAGCTTTGAGGGAAGCATCTAATGGAAGGATACAAAACACGGATCATAGGAATAGAACCCCCCACACCGGAATTAAGTCATCTGACTGAAAAAAAATAAAATCATCTGATCTGGTGCAAGGTTAATAAAATATGCATATACATCTATATATAATCCTGATAAAACTTCTGAATGCAGACATGAGCCATATAAGTTCCCAGACACTCATTCACATTTAGTGAGCACAGACTATATGCTAATTACTGTGCGGGATAGTAAAGGAAAAAGATGTTGACCTAGATGGGGCCCCTGGGTGGCTCAGTCACTTAAGCACCCGACTTGATTTCAGCTCAGGTCATGAGCTCAGAGATGGGAGTCCTGCATCGGGCTCGTGCTGGGTGTGGAGCCTGCTTAGGATTCTCTCTCACCCCCCACCTCCCCCCTCCCCACAGGGGCTCTCTCAAAACAAAAACCAAAAAACCCTGACACGGGATCTCCCCTTCAGAACATCTAGGGAGAGACAAGTATCAAATGGCAACTGTGCCAACTTACAAAGTAAGGGTCGAGGGTCAAGGGTGTCTAGACCAGGTGTCATCTGATGTATTCAGTGAGACCCAGGACAGCTTCCCTGCACAAGCGGCTCACACTGAATCTGAGAAATAAGCAGCAGTTACACAATGAAGAATGGAAGCAGGTACATTCCACGCAGAGGAAAAACTACCCACCAGGCTGGAGCGAGCATCTGTGGAAGGGTAACCTACAGAAGGAGGGAGCACAGGGGACGGCTTTGGGGCATTCGGCTTCCCTACTAGACAAATGCTTGCTATGCACCGAAACAAAGGGTCAAGAAAGAACCAGGTTTTAAAGGAAGAGTACAAATTTTGTTTGACCTATCAAGTTTGAGGTGCCCCTGAAATAATTAGAGAACGAGCTAAGTGGGTCTAGAACCCAGCCTAGTTTCTGCTCTGCAGATACACATTTGTGAATCATATGCCCATAGGCAGTTAATTCCGTAACTAACAAACATTCAAGAAAGAAAAAAATCAAATTAGCATGAGACTAAAGATGAGATGATAAACCATATACTAGGAGAAAATATTTCCAAAAACCACATCTGATGAAGGATTGTTATTCAAAATATACAAATTCTTACAATTCAGTATAAAGAAAATGAACAACCTGATTAAAAAATGGGCAAAAGACCAAGAGACGCCTCACCAGGGAAGATATGCAAATACCAATTCAGCATTCGAAAAGATGCTCCACAACCATCAGGTAAATGCAAATTAAAATGAGATACCACAACACGCCTACTGGAATGGCCAAGATCCAAAATACTGGCAACATCAGATGCTGGTAAGAATGCAGAGTTAAGGGGCGCCTGGGTGGCTCAGTCGTTACGCCTCTGCCTTCGGCTCAGGTCATGATCCCAGGGCCCTGGGATCGAGCCCTGTGTCGGGCTCCCTGCTCCGCAGGAAGCGAGCTTCTCCCTCTCCCACTCCCCCTGCTCGTGTTCCCTCTCTCGCTATGTCTCTCTCTGTCAAATAAATAAATAATCTTTAAAAATAAATAAATAAATAAATAAAAAGAATGCAGAGTTAACACTGCATTCACTGCTTATGCAAACAACATTACAGCTACTTTGGAAGACAATTTGCCAGTTTCTTGCAAAACTAAATATACTCTTCACCATATGATCCTGCAATCGTGCTCCTTGGTATTTACCCAAAGGAGTGGTAAACTTATATCCATACAAAAACCTGCACACCCAGAGGTGTATAGCAGTTTTATTCAGAATTGCCAAAACTTAGAAGCAACCAAGATATTTTTCAGGTGGATAATCTGTGGTACCTCCAAACAATGCAATATTCTTCAGTGCTAACAAGAAATGAGTTACTAAGCCATACGAGGACATGGAGGAACCTAAAATGCATATGACCAAGTCTAAGAAGGCACCCTGAAAAGGCTACATACTGTGTGGTTCCAATTACATGACATTCTAGAAAAGTCAAAACTATAGAGACAGAAAAAAGATGAGTTGTTCTCAGGGACTGAGGGGAGGGAGATGAACAGGCAGAGCACAGAGGATTTTTAGGACAGTGAAACTATTTTGTGTGATACAACAGCAGATACGGGTCACACAGTTGTCAAAACACACAGAAACTCAGAAAATTCATTCACCAGGAGTGAACCCTAATGCAAACTCCGGGCTTTGGATGATAATGACGTTATCAGTGTAAATTCCCTGGTTGTAACAGATGTAGCACTTGGGCGTGGGATGCTGATGAGCAGTTCATGTGTGGGGCAGGGAACATCCGGGACTTCTCCATACTTTGCACTCAATATGCTGTGAACCTAAAACTGCTCCAAAAATTAAGTTTACTAATTAAAAGATAGCATGAAACATCTCGTCTGCAATGACAAAGCGTAAAAAAATAGAACTTTAGGGACCACTACAAAAAGGCTGTGATATAAGAATCATAATAGCAGCTAATAGGTTATTTTTAATGTTGGGACAAAAAGAAGGATACATACTTACAATCACGTAGTTCAACAATGTCTCTTTATAGAAAAACCAAAATAAGAAAAATTATGATAGCATGAACTTAGAAGATAAAGATTCCTATGTATGGCATTTAAATGAGTAAAGGATACAGGTATTTAAATTCTAAAATAAGTCAGTCAAGTGTCCGCCTTCAGCTCAGGTCATGATCCCAGGGTCCTGGGATCGAGCCCCGCGGTCAGGCTCTCTGCTCAAGCGGGGAGTCTGCTTCTCCCTCTCCCCCCACCTCGTGGGCTCTCTCTCAGACAAATAAAAAAATTATTTAAAAAATAAGCCAGAAGTTTAAAAGCAAATAATTTCTACATGTAAATCACTACATTAACTACTCAAAAAAGAAAACATTAATAGTTGCAAAAAATCTTTTTTTTTTTAAGATTTTATTTATTTATTTGACAGAGACAGAGATAGCGAGAGCAGGAACACAAGCAGAGGGAGTGGGAGAGGGAAAAACAGGCTTCCCGCTGGGCAGGGAGCCTGATGCGGGGCTCGATCCCAGGACCCTGGGATCATGACCTGAGCCGAAGGCAGACGCTTAACGAATGAGCCACCCAGGCGCCCGGTTGCAAAAAATCTTAAACCTAGCATTCATTCATGATAAAACTCAAATTATGAGCAACAAGAGGTCAAAGGAAATATGTATAATAAAAATCTTGATTAAGGGCGCGTGGGTGGCTCAGTTGTTAAGCGTCTGCCTTCGGCTCGGGTCATGGTCTCAGGGTCCTGGGATCGAGCCCCACATCAGGCTCCCTGCTCAGCAGGAAGCCTGCTTCTCCCTCTCCCACTCCCCCTGCTTGTGTTCCCTCCCGGGCTGTGTCTCTGTCAATAAATAAATAAAACCTTTAAAAAAAAAAAAAGAAAAGAAAGCAAGGATTTAAGAGTCCACTGGGTAAGACTTTCCACGGGGCTTCAATACTTCAGCGACATGGGGAATGAGGTACCTATTCCAGTTTAGGAGACCAAGGGAATGTGTACCTCTTATCTGGATCCCAGCTGAACAAATCAGTGCAGAAGAGCAGGAAATTCTGAATGTGGATCACATATTAAATGATACTCAGGAATATGAATTTTATTAGCTGTGATAATACTGTGGTTATTTAAGAAATGTCCTTATTTTGGGCGCCTGGGTGGCTCAGATGGTTAAGCGTCTGCCTTCGGCTCAGGTCATGATCCCAGGGTCCTGGGATCGAGTCCCGCATTGGGCTCTCTGTTCCTTGGGAGCCTGCTTCTCCCTCTGCCTCTGCCTCTCTCTCTCTCTCTCTCTGTCTCTCATGAATAAATAAATAAAATCTCAAAAAAAAAAAAAAAGAAATGTCCTTATTTTTTGAGATATACGGTTCAAAAGAGCCAAAATGGCGTCACTTACGTTAAGGCACCAAGTCAGTAAACTGAGACTGAATACCTAACCTAACTGCAGTTTTAACCCAGGACTGTAACCTTGAAGAGGTCAATCAGGAATTTTCTGGTCAGCAGAAAATAATCTGTCACACGGGTCCTCTCCTTCCCCCCAAAAGATGATGAGATAATCCACCTATTAAAACCCTTTTGTTGGGGCACCTGGGTTGCTCAGTCGTTAGGTGTCTGCCTCCAGCTTGGGTCATGATCCAGGGGTCCTGGGATCGAGCCCTACATCGGGCTCCCTGCTCTATGAGGAGCCTGCTTCTCCCTCTCCCACTCCCCCTGCTTGTGTTCCCTCTCTCGCTGTGTCTGTCTCTGTCAAATAAATAAATAAAATCTTAAAAAACAAACAAACAAACAAAAATACCCTTTTGTTCCCAGATGAAGGGAACCTCACCTGAACTAATCCTTTTTCTGTTTAGGACTTCCTTGTCCTGCCTTTAAAAACCTTACCCTTGGGGCGCCTGGGTGGCTCAGTTGGTTAAGCAACTGCCTTCGGCTCAGGTCATGATCCTGGAGTCCCTGGATCGAGTCCCGCATCGGGCTCCCTGCTCAGCAAGGAGCCTGCTTCTCCCTCTAACCCTCCCCCCGTCATGTACTCTCTCTCTCTCTCTCTCATTCTCACTCTCTCAAATAAATAAATCTTAAAAAAAAAAAAAAAAACAAACCTTACCCTTTCTGTAGAACTTTGGCACTCCCCTCCATTTGCTAGACAGGATGAAGTCCAGCTCATGAATTCATAAACTTGTTTGAATTTTTGTTTTTTTAAAAATACTTACTTTTTTTTTTTTTAAAACTGAAGCATAGTTGCCATATACTACGGTAGTTCAGGCGTACAAATAGGGACTCTAGGGCGCCTGGGTGGCTCAGTCGGTTGAGCGACTGCCTTCGGCTCAGGTCATGATCCCGGAGTCCTGGGATCGAGCCCCACATCGGGCTCCCGGCTCGGCGGGGAGCCTGCTTCTCCCTCTGACCCTCCCCCCTCTCATGCTGTTTCTCTCTCGCTCGCTCTCTAATAAATAAATAAATAAATAAAATCTTTAAAAAAAAACAAATAGGGACTCTACCTTACAATATGTTCACCACCATGAGAACAGTCACAACAATACTCAAGTTTTTAAAGGTAAAATGACATGTCTGGAATTTACTTTAAATACTGCAGCAGGGACTGGGTGGCTCAGTCGTTTGGTTATGCATCTGCCTTTTGCTCGGGTCGTGGTCCCAGGGTCCTGGGATCAAGCCCCACCCACATCAGGCTCCTTCCTCAGCGGAGAGCCTGCTTATGCTCTCTCTGACAAATAGATAAAATCGTAAAAAAAAAAATATATATATATATACATATAGGAGTTTATTCTATTGTATGTGTGCAAGTATTCCTAACTTTTTTTTTTTAAGATTTTATTTAAGTAATCTCTACACCCTATGTGGGGCTCGAACTCACTACCTCAAGATCCAATGACTGAGCCAGCCAGGTGCCCCATCTCCTAACTAAAAAATTGTTAAGAAAAAAATCACTGGAGGGCGCCTGGGTGGCTCAGTTGGTTAAGCGACTGCCTTCGGCTCAGGTCATGATCCTGGAGTCCCTGGATCGAGTCCCGCATCGGGCTCCCTGCTCAGCAGGGAGTCTGCTTCTCCCTCTGACCCTCCCCCCTCTCATGTACTCGCTCTCTCTCATTCTCTCTCTCTCTCAAATAAATAAATAAAATCTTTAAAAAAAAAAAAAAAAAGAAAAAAATCACTGGACTGGGGCGCCTGGGTGGCTCAGTCGTTAAGTGTCTGCCTTCAGCTCAGGTCATGATCCCAGGGTCCTGGATCGAGCCCCGCATCAGGATCCCTGCTTGGTGGGAGGCCTGCTTCTCCCTCTCCCACTCCCCCTGCTTGTGTTCCCGCTCTCGTTGTCTCTGTATCAAATAAATAAATAAAAATCTAAATATTGATCCACAAGGTAAAAACAAACACAAACCCCTCATCAGATCAGTATTATAAAGAAAAATCAATACAACATTTTAAAAGGTTCCATATCCAGAAGTTTCCTTTGAGCTACACACAACAGACAATTTTCTTTTTTTTTTTTTAAGATTTTTTATTTATTTATTTGACAGAGAGAGACACAGCGAGAGAGGGAACACAAGCAGGGGGAGTGGGAGAGGGAGAAGCAGGCTCCCCGCAGAGCAGGGAGCCCGATGCGGGACTCGATCCCAGGAACCTAGGATCATGACCTGAGCTGAAGGCAGTCGCTTAACCAACTGAGCCACCCAGGAACCCACAACAGACAATTTTCATTACATAGTTCTGAACTGCAAGAAAGCTAAAACAGAAGGAATAAAAAGCTAAACAGGTAAGTAATCCACAGAAGAGGGAGTAACATTCTAAACCACCACAAAAAAATCATTAATGTTTTTTATATTAAAAACTTATATAATAAGCTAAAATAAAAAAAAGGCATGCAAAGCAATACCAAACATATGAAAAGGTGCCCAACCCTGGAAGTTGAGGATATTTTTTTTTAAAAGAAAGGATCACTTGTGCCTATCTGGAGTGGGAGTGGTTACAACTTTCCAGGAAATTGGAAAACCTACTAAAATCAGATATATTACATAACTCTCCCCTTGAGACTCTACGCCAGGAATAAAACCACCTGTACTTAGGAATACTGAGACAAAAGGTTTAGCATTGTGCTTTTTGTGACAAAAGCCCAGAAAGCAATGCCGTTTAGTAAGAGGATTGAACCACTGAAGGTCTAACCACACTGTGCAACTCTAAGCAACCATTACCGAGTATATTTAGAGACAAAAACACACAGCTTGGAGTGTCCTTGATACATTGAAGAAAAAAACAAGCTGCAGAAAACACAGGTACTATAATCTCGTTTTTGTAAATGCACACAAAACCAACAGAAACGAGAATGAACAGTAAACATGAAATAGGCTCAATTTTATGAATCCGGAAAATGCAAACCAGAACAGATTCTAGTGTTTTAAAAAGCGGATATGGCCAGGGCTGGGGCAAATCTCTCTCCACTGAAAGGGGCACTGGGAATTATCAGAACCTTTTGGGTAATTAAACTGGCAAAAGTATAATGCCATTTACAAAAAGTTCAAGCCAGTCTTTTCCTTTATTCTTCTCCCCTGCATGCAGAAAAAACCCGGATATGGTAGGTGATAAAGAAATGGCAAACCACAAACTCTGGGTGGCCACAGAGAATGGCGTGGGGTATATGAACTCTTCTTTTTCTAGCTAAAAGGAAATCCACAATACCGCCAGCAAATTCAGGAAAAAAAAAAAACCCACACGAAGAACTAACTGGCTCCCCATTTTGAAAATTCACCACATAGGAAATGCAAGTAGATAATAAACATATGAAAAAGCAGTCCCGGCCAAGGAAATGCAAACCAAAACAAGCTGGTCCGCCCGGGGGGTTAAGGGAAAATTTGTTCACCCTCCCCCTACCCATGGCCTAGGGTGTGTGAATTGCTAAAGATTTCTCGCCCTGCCTAACAGGTTCCAGTCTCCAGAGCGTGCCCTCCTGTGGTACATTAGTTAGAGTTCATTACAACATAAACCCAAACTCATGGTGCTGCACCCATGAAAAACCTCCCAAATTTTCCTACACTTAAAACCCCTTTTGATGGCCGTCTAAACCTGACCTGAAACTCACCAAATGGGCCCCAGCCTCAGTGTTGGCAAATCCCGTTTTCCTCCCTGATTAGGGATTCTGAAGCCTGAGTGGATAGAATTTCAGGATGTCTGGGATCCTGGGTAGGAAAGAGACCACTTACTTACTTTCATTTATCTCTGACCGGAATTTAGCATTTGACAGTGATCAAAATAATACGTTTGAGATACTGAGTACGTGATCTTCTTAACCTATTTAACAAAACCGAGTGGCAGGTCTAAACTACTCTTTAATTTGACATAATGAGGGTAAAAGTGTTTCACCATACCTGCCACAACTGTATTGTGAAATTCCTGTCATTTCTAGTGAGGACAAAATCTGGGATTCGGCTAAGACAACCATAGCCCCAGGCAAAGGCCCACACCCTCCGCTGCTAGACTCACAGCTCATGGGTCCAAAGGTCAATTGCCCAATTCACTCTCAACTATGCACACAGGAACCCTTGCCTTCCACTTCCGCGCCCCCAGTCCCTCAAATCAAGTCTCAGCTGCTTACCCAGTGAAGGCCGTTCACCTGGAAGAAAGTTCTCTGCAGACCAGGACTTGGTCTCCGCACAGCCGCCTGTCAGTGCCTAGAGTCAAGCAAAGTCCATGACGCAGAATTTAAAGTTTAAGGTTTAGGGGCGCCTGGGTGGCTCAGTCGATTAAGCGCCGAACTTCGGCTCAGGTCATGATCCCGGGGTCGGGGATCGAGCCCCGCATCGGGCTCCCTGCTGAGCGGGGAGTCCGCTTCTCCTGTCCCCTGACTTGTATTATCGCTCGTTCACTCACTCTCTCAAATAAAATAATAAAGTTTAAGGTTTAAATATGTAGAGAAATACCCCATTTTATACACAGAAAAAAAAAAGGCTCTTCTCTAGCTGTGTGTTTGCTTACATTTATAGGATCATAGGAGTAAGTATGCAAAGATACAAAGTTATTAATGGAGAGTCTGGGAGTGGAGGGGAGGGGAGGGCTGCAGGGAAGGGAAAGATCTAGGGCCCCAACCGAGGTACGCAGAGTGACAGGGAAAGAGGGTGGTTTCTTCTTTGTGCTAGCTGGGGTAGATTTCCTGACAATTTGGCAGTAAACATATATTCCTTTTGTCGTTTGGAAAAAGAATTCAGTTATTTCTAACAACGAAGGAGATGCAGAAAAAGTCACTACCTTCAAATCGATTCCCTTCCAGTTTATGGAAAATACTGTTTAGATGGGTTGAAGATGAAGTTCAAGGCCTCGCATCTAGGAAATGGGAGACAGACCGAACCCCCAGGTCCGCCTGGCTCCAAAGCGCTCACTCCATTACTCCCCAAAAACACCATGGAAATTTTCACCTCCCCCACCCTTCTTTTAAAGCCAGGACTTAAATACTGCCTCCTTTCCTTGACTTCATTTTTTCCTCCTGGCACTGCTATTTTACTTTTCTCTTTCTTTCTTTTATTATTTTTTATTTATTTATTTTATTTATTTTTAGTAATTTCTATACCCAATGTGGGGCTCGAACTCACAACCCGGACATCAAGAGTCTCATGCTCTTCTGCCTGCGCCAGCCAGGCGCCCCTGGCACTGCTTATGTTCCTACTTTCCGGGGAGGGGACGCTCAGGAAGGTGCCTCTCTCAGCAGCCCCTCAGGAACGAAGCGGGTAGCAAAGCGAGAGGGGCCCCAGCGGCCCCCACCCCCACCCCCCGCTTGAACCAGCCTTACCTGGAGAGCAGATGCACCCTGAGGACGCACCTGCGCGCCAAGCGAGAAGGAAGGCCGGCTTCAGCAAGTTTTGCTGGCTCCTCCCTTCCCCTGGCGGAGTTCGAAAGATTCTAGTCCAATCCCCTCGCAACCTACACTTCCTCGCCCATCCCCTGGAAATCTCCTCCAGTCCTGAAGCACTTGCTGACTTCCCATTGCTGGCCGCCCCCTGAGCCTGCCCCCAGCTATGATGCCTCCGAGCCTCTGGCTGAACGAGCCCCACCCCACCCCATCCATACTCCCACCTGACTCAACCTCCCAGCCCACCCCCACCCCAGCCTGCCTCCACCTCAAACAACCCCCTTCCCCAAGTCGCCCCCGCCAGCCCTGACTCCTGGCTCACATCTCAATAAAGGCAACACTAATTGCGTAGTTTACTCGGGCGGTAACCCCAGGGGCCGGTCTCAATTCCTGTTTTCTTCAGTCACCACGTTCAATCATGCCCAAACCCTTGAATATGTCTCCTTTCCCTCTCCATGGCTTCAACGCAGTTGGAGCCCGCCATTTCTTGCTGGTGTCCTGGCCTCCCCTCTGGCCCCTCTGCAGTCCTTCTCCATATAATCCCTTTGAGTGGTTTCCCACTAAAAGTAAAGTAAAATTCTAACCCCTCATCCCATTCTGACTCCCTCTTTAACATTGTCTTAATTCTACTCCTCATCACAGGAAATAGCCTCCTTTTTCCTCTTCAGGAAAGAAATTCTTGCCTCAGGGCCTTTGCACTGTTTCCTTTGTGAGTTATTTTTCCAGCTCTTTCACAGCTGATTTCTTTTCATGCTCGGGTCTCGGGTCACATGTTAATTCCTCCAAGAGGCCTCCCAGAACACTTTCCAAGGGAGTCACACACCCTATCTTATCACCCTCTTTATTTGGCTCCCAGTTATCAGAACCTGAACATAACCATTCAACTCAATTTTGTGTTTTTTTGGAATGTCTCTCTTCCACTTCCCCACTAGAGTACAGAATATAACCCTAGTAGGGCAAGAATCTTCTTACCTTTCTTGCTCACTGATCTATCTCCTGTACCCAGACTTACGGCGTATGTACTGGGCCCTCGCGTGGAACAAGGGAATGCGTGAGTGAGCAGACTCGTCAAATCAGACTCTGGTGGTACTCTGTGTACTGCTAAATGTGGGCTATCTCCAGAATTAAGAAGGGTGGGCCGAGCAGCTCAGGTAGCTGTCCTGAGATGCAGAGTCATGGGTTCTGGGTGGTTGGGTTCCCCAGGTGTTCAGATGGAGGTTGACTTGGTCAAGGTTATACAGTTAATAAACAGTGAGGTCGGGGCGCCTGGGTGGCTCAGTCGTTAAGTGTCTGCCTTCGGCTCAGGTCATGATCCCAGGGTCCTGGGATCGAGCCCCGCATCGGGCTCCCTGCTCAGCGGGAAGCCTGCTTCTCCCTCTCCCACTCCCCCTGCTTGTGTTCCCTCTCTACCTGTCTCTCTCTCTCTGTCAAATAAATAAAATAAAATCTTAAAAAAATAAAAAATAAACAGTGAGGCCTCCACACCTGGTAGTAGCCAATGAATGTGTGCGGAATATGAAGGGCGCTGTTAACCTCAAAATAAAGTCCCACGATGAGAGGCAAAGGAGCATTTATTTGGGATCAAAGAAGTGCAATTTGGGGAGCACAGATGCAGGTAAATGTGTAAATAGCGTCCTGCCTGTGGGGTGAAAGCAAGGGAGAGGGGAGAGGGCAATGACCTGAGTTGAAGAAAAAAAAGGTTTTCTCTGGATGTTTTACAGCTAAGCTCCTCGGGGTTATACATTGATTGACTACTGATTCTATCTTCAGAGTCCACAACCATCAGACTGGTGATCAGGATGTCCATTCTGCTAACTTCTCAAACAATTGCTTGAAACAACGGCTGTCCTGCCCAGTCCACAGGTTTGGGCCCGGTTACACTGAGGGGGAGCGAGCTGTT
Organism: Halichoerus grypus; assembly: GCF_964656455.1. NCBI lineage: Eukaryota > Metazoa > Chordata > Mammalia > Carnivora > Phocidae > Halichoerus > Halichoerus grypus. The sequence continues at coordinate 137,989,545 of NC_135716.1, forward strand.
TCTCTACTGTGGCCTCTCTCTCCATATTTTTTTTTTAAAGGATTTTATTTATTTATTTATTTATTTATTAGAGAGTGAGCAAGAGAGAACCAGCATGAGAGGGGAGAGGGTCAGAGGGAGAAGCAGGCTCCCCGCTAAGCAGGGAGCCCGATGTGGGGACTCGATCCCAGGACTCCGGGATCATGACCTGAGCCGAAGGCAGTCGCTTAACCAACTGAGCCACCCAGGCACCCTCTCTCTCCATATTTTTAAATGGCTCCAGTCATGTCAATTTTTCACAGTATGTAGTATTTTTTTAAAATTCCTTGTGCCTCTCTGGCATTATGAATAAAATCGCTCAAATGGAAAACAATAAAATTAAATAGAGCAATCAAGTGGCAGGAAAAAAAAAAACTTGAATGTGAGTGGCGGTTGAGGGCAAATGCATGAGCTGGAGTGGCAGGCTAGGTGACATTGTAGGGATGCGGTCAGCGATATTCGGAGTGATGGAAACCATACAAGAAGGGCCTCGTTTCTTGAACAAATAAATATCAAGGGGAAAAGAAAGGGGTGGGGGGCAAAGATTAAATGTCAATCTTTAAATCATTAAAAGAGACTTAAACAATCACTGAGCTCTACCTCTGAATAAAATACTATAAGTTAATTAGTTGAATTTAAATTTAAAAAATTTTTAAAAAAATTTTTAAATGAAAAAATAAATGGACTGAGTAAATTAAAAAAATAATTTAGTCTCTATATCTTTTTTTGGTAGAATTTTATTTGTTCAGGAAAAACAAACAAACAAACAAATAAATAAAAGAGAGTTAAACAACATATTATAGGGAAGAAAAATTCTTCCTCTGTCCTTCAAGGTCTTCCTGCTGGACTAAGAATTCAGTTTACGTGAGAGAGGTCAACAGAAGAAAGTGCCAGTTTTATTCTGTGCACACAAAGGCCCAATAATGAAATAAAACCTAAAGAAAAGATGGAGACAGGCAGTTCTTGTACTTTTTTAGACATAGAGACAATAAATTTGTAAGAAATTGATAAGATAGAGAAAACAGATGTTTGAGAACTTAATTAGTAAGGATTTTTTTCAAGTAGGTTGTGTTACAGGATTTTTTTCTCCCTTGGTGCCCACGGTTCTTGGTCACGAGGCTTCGAAGAATGAAGAGGGAGAGCAGACAGAGTGGTGGGCAGCAAAGGAAGGTTCACTGAGCCATAGCAAAGTGATAGTACAAAGCTCCTGAAGATGGAGGGGACCCAAGAGGGTTGCCATCGGAGTTTCTGAGTCTAGGGGTTTTTATGGGTTTGTTGGAAGGCTGTTTTAATCTGATGAACCTTCCTTGCACCAGGTTTTTGTCACCTACCTTTCATGTGGGAAAGGGTGGAGGGCTCCTTCCAGGGTCTGTAAAATCCTTTTAAGGGTGGTTTCCTCTTAGGACGGAGGCCCCTTGTCCTAGCCTGCCTGCCTTCCAACTATCCGTCATCAGATTCCACACCCAAGACAGGGCTTGAACTCACAACCCTGAGATGGAGAGTTGCAGGCTCTACTCACTGAGCCAGCCAGGGAGCCCCGAGTTAGTAAAGATTTTAAGTGGGATTTTGGCTGAGGTAGATTAGGAAAAAAGTAACAAGTTTGTTTCTCAGCTCTCTTAGCTTTAAAGTTCCTGTCTCTGGTGATAAGGATGTCTTTTTACTTCTTAGTACAGGGAGAATACCTTTCATACAGGAGATTTGTTTCCTGCTTTCAGGAGGACAGAGGAGGGTCTGAGTGTCCTTTCACCAGCTATTTCTTAAGAAACTTCTATTCAGGGGCTCAGGTCATGATCCCAGGGTCCTGGGATCGAGCTCCACATCGGGCTCCCTGCTCGGCGGGAAGCCTGCTTCTCCCTCTCCCACTCCCCCTGCTTGTGTTCCCTCTCTCGCTGTCTCTCTCTGTCAAATAAATAAATAAAATCTTGAAAAAAAAGAAAAAGAAAGAAACTACCTTCTATTGTAGAATAAATCTATTCAGGATAAAAAAGAAAAGAAAAAAAAAAGAAAACAAAACTTCTATTCAAAATAATCAATATGACAAAGTGGCACATTTGGGGCGGCCTGCCCTTGGCCCTACAATATCAATTGTTATTAACTGAATGCAGTGTGTGTGGAGCCTGTTTGGATCCTGACTCAAACACAGGAGAGTACACCAAAAGGGAGACAAAAAGGAAAATTTGAACACTGGATATTTGATGATTTGAAGAGATTAGCTGTCATTTGCACTAAGTGTAATAAGGGTACTGTGATTAGGTGTTTAAGAGAGTAAGACCTCCCAGCCCTGTGTGCAGCAATTTTTGGGGTGAAAATGTTTGTGCCTTGGGCCCTGGGTTTAATGGGCCCATCAAGGCCTGTTTATTGTAAGAAGTGGAGCAGGCTTTGGTTGCCCTGAGACAAGGTTGCCGGCAGGAGCCTGCTGCCTCCGGGGTAAGCAGAGACCTTCCAGAGGGCGTGGGCCTCAGTAGTTGGGGCTTTCTGCAGTAATATAGTACCTTGTTTATTCTGTCCATTCATAATTAATATTTGAGAACAAAATATTAATGGAACTTAATCTAAGAGAAGTTCAATTTACATTTTGTTCTACATCTCAGTACATTTCAATAAGAGACAGTCAAAATAATTATGGTCAAAATTAGAATGTCAAAAACTTATAAATGCTTACTGCTACTATGCCTACATTCAGTTTTTTTTTAAAATTAAAGATTTTATTTATTTATTTGAGAGAGACAGAGAGAGTGAGCAAGAGACAGAGTACGAGCTGGGGGAGGGGCAGAGGGAAAGGGAGAAGCAGACTCCCCGCAGAGCAGGGAGCCCTGGGATCATGATCTGAGGGGAAGGCAGATGCTTCCGACTGAGCCCCGCAGGTGTCCCTGCATGGCTTCTTCCTGGTATTCCTTCTGTGATTGTATGAATGGAGTTGACTGGAGAGGTACTTATCATGTTAATTCCCAAAAAAAGTACACAGCCGATTGCTATAGTTACAAGGAGGTAGACAGGTAATGCAACTGCCCAGCGTTTTTGAGGCCAGTAGGTTAAGCCCAAGAAGTTTAGCTAAGATTCAGGAATAAAAGCCCATACCAGATAGTATGAAGCACTATCGGGAGGGTAAGAAAATCTCAGGACCTGGATAAATCACTTTTTTTGGCATGGCAATGGTGAATTTTCCACCATTTTCCCTGTGGCTCTGGACAGTCTCAGGGCTGAGTCCTCTGTCCAAGCGCCCACCAGGGAGCAGCAGGAAGGTGAGGGAAAAGACCATGGCGCCGCAGTCACCTGACCTACACTCTTTGGTGCCCGAGTAGTTTTAAGACAAACTACCCAGGAGGTTTGGGCAAACAGGGTGAGTGAGCGGACTCCCAGTGATGACCACCAGTTCATTGTTGAGTCTGCCCAGCTCTTCAGACTTAACTGGCCTCTTGGGAGAGAAGATGTTGCCTGGTTCCAGTTGGATGACCAAGTTGACACCCCTTCCACATGCCAGGACAACCCTAAGCCTGAAAGGAAAGGTGTTCCTGAACTCGTAGCAGAATGCTGAAGAAAACCAACCTGGAGTTCCAGCTGAGACACAGCCCTTACCCTCACTCTGCTTGGAATGCCTTTCCTCACCCAAATTCTACCCTTGATTCTGGGTCAGTCAGCGCACTTGTCAACTGTTTATTGTGCATGTACTATGTGCCAAGCACTGTCTCTCCAAGTTTGGCTCTGGGGACGCCTCCTTCAGGAAGTAGCCTGTTGGGCTCTGTAGCCTGAGTTAGGAAGTCTTCAGAGGGCCGGCACTGCCGGGACTTCAGGCGCACATCACTTAGCACAGTTAGAGTTTCCTTGCAACGCACCACTGCCCACTCATAAAGCTGGCTCCAGATTCAGGCTGTGGGGTTGAGATCACTACTTTACCAGCTATGTGACTTTGAGTGAATTAGCCACCCTCTCTGTGCATCCTTTTTTTTTTTTTTTAAGATTTTATTTATTTATTTGACAGAGAGAGACACAGCAAGAGAAGGAACACAAGCAGGGGGAGTGGGAGAGGGAGAAGCAGGCTTCCTGCTGAGGAGGGAGCCCGATGCGGGGCTCGGTCCCAGGACCCTGGGATCATGACTTGAGCTGAAGGCAGACGTTTAAAACCGAGCCACCCAGGCGCCCCTCTGTGCATCCTTTTTTAAAAATCTACAAAGTAGGCAACATAGTACCTACTTTGTGGTGTTGGGAGAATTGGAGATAGTTCAGTTAAAGTACCTTTCACAGTGCTTAGAAGTCAGTAATACGTGCACATTGTGATAAGTTTGTTAAATACAAGAAAGTACAGGGGCGCCTGGCTGGCTCAGTCCATAGAGCATGCAACTCTTGATCTCAGGGTCATGAGTGAGCGTAGGGCCTACTTAAAAAATAACATACAGGAAAGTATAGAGAAGTGAAGATATCTCCAACAAGTTGATGCACATTCTTTCAGATTTTTCTACGCACACATGTACTTACATAAAATATGAACCTCACATCAGTGACCTTTCCTTCTTTTGGGATTTTGATGAGATTTGAGTTAAACATAAAAAAGAATTGGGGAAGAAATATATATATAATTCAGTCTCTCCAGTTCTGTTTCCTATAAAATTAGAAATCCTATGGTACCTACCTCATAGATTGTGGATTAAATGGAGTAAAATATGCAAAGGTTTTTAGAATATGCCTAGGGCAGGCATGGTAAGCCTCAGATGTTTGGTATTAATATTGTTAATTTCATCATTTGTTTAAATGCTTGGCAGGGTTTTTTTCCCCCTCAAATAGGTCTTACACATTTTTGGGGGGGGTTAACCTTATTTCTGGGTAATAATTATTTTCATTGCTATTGTGAATGATAGTCCCCCCGCAACCCCCATCTCTTGCTGATATGTGGGAAAGTAGTAGCTGATATCCTATTGCTAACAGCTCATGGATGGCCTAGCATCTCCTGGGAAAGACAGATCTTGCAAACAGATTAATTTTAACATAGCATGTTAATTGAAAAGATAATGATAAGCAGTGGTTCTATGAATGGTAGGGAAGGCTGCCTGCCGAACTTGCAGTGGAGGTCTGAGGAAGGTTTGTTGGAAGTTGTAATAGTGGACTGTGTCTTGAAGGACAAGCATTTTGCACACCTTGCTAGTGCTGTGCTCCCATAACTGCCTACCTGTTCCTCGGTGGAGGTGCGAAGGTGGCGGGGGCGGGGCGAGCTTTGCCCCTTGCTGCCACTGATGTTAGGACTACAAGTAGAGCACCTGCCTTGGGACTAGAGACCCTCTCTCTTTCCTTTTCACTGCTCTTGTTCCTAAATTTCACAGAGACCACCCTGTTCTAACAGCTAACCCTGAATTTGCAGCCAAAAACCCCAAGGGATTGGTTACAGCTCTCCTTTGGGATGTAGCACTGTTCCAGCCCAGAGGACGTATCCTAATCTACTAAGCTTTCTCTGGAGAAGAATGGTTTCTATGGAGACAGGATACCTAATCCTACCTGTTATTAAAGATTCTCATTTCTTGTTTCTCATCACAATTTCAGGGTGGGGATGCTCCTCTGGATTTATGTAATAAAAGCAAAAAATTTCTTCTGAACAAGATTTCCTTCTAACGGCACATGAATCAGGTAAATGGAAAACCTGCGCCACCTTCTGGCCACGAGTGTGAGAAGCTTTCTTAAGTCCCATTGTTCTTTTTTTTAAGATTTTTTTTTTTTTTTTTTTTTGTTTATTTAACAGAGATAGAGAGCACAAGTAGACAGAGCAGCAGGCAGAGGGAGAGGGAGAAGCAGACTCCCCACTGAGCAGGGAGCCCGATGCGGGGCTCGACCCCAGGACCCTGGGATCATGACCTGAGCCGAAGGCAGACGCTTAACCGACTGAGCCGCCCAGGTGCCCCCCATTGTTCTTTCATATTAAGGCAGGTTTTTACCTTCTTTTCTTGTTGCTAAATCAGAGGCTCTGCGAACTTCAGCGTGTGTTCAGCGAAGACTCACCTGAGTTAGGTTAATGCAGATTCTGATTCCTAAGCGAGCACCTGCCTGCCCCGGGATTCTGATGGAAACTGTTCACGGACCAGAAACAGTAACAATGATGGGATGAAGGCCAAAATGTAAAACGAACAATGGTTTTAAAAAATTGTTTTCTAGTTAAAAAAGAAAACACTTTTGGGGTGCCTGGCTGGCTCAGTCAGTGGAGCATGCGACTCTTGATCTCAGGGTTGTGAGTTGGGTGTAGAGATTACTTAAAAAAAAAAATAGTTTTTAAAAAACCCACTTTTTCGGGCGCCTGGGTGGCTCAGTTGGTTAAGCGACTGCCTTCAGCTCAGGTCATGATCCTGGAGTCCCAGGATCGAGTCCCGCATCGGGCTCCCTGCTCAGCAGGGAGTCTGCTTCTCCCTCTGACCCTCCTCCCTCTCATGCTCTCTGTCTCTCATTCTCTCTCTCGCAAATAAATAAAAATCTTAAAAAATAAAAATAAAAAAAGAAATGTCAATTTAAAAAAAAATAAAATAAAAAAAATAAAAAAAAAATAAAAAACCCACTTTTTCATGAAAGTGTAGAAGTTTAGGAATACAGAAATATTAAAGATGAAAATTATAATCACATATAATCCCAACAAAAGCACCATTTTATAATCTTTTTTAATGTTTTTTTCAGTTTTGTGTCTGCAGTGCAAAATTTTCTTTGAAAATATGCATCATTTTCCTTTGGGGGACTCAAAACCATGTGGTATTTAACCATTCCCACATGGGTTACTGGTGGACCTTTAGGCCATGTTCACTATTTTTTTTTTAAAGATTTTATTTATTTATTTGACAGAGAGACAGCGAGAGAGGGAACACAAGCAGGGGGAGAGGCTGAAGGAGAAGCAGGCTTTCTGCTGAGCAGGGAGCCCGATGCGGGGCTCGATTCCGGGACCCCGGGGTCATGACCTGAGCCGAAGGCAGACGCTTAACCACTGAGCCACCCAGGTGCCCCTAGGCCATGTTCACTATTATAAATAATTGTATAGTACTGGTGTGACCATCCATTTACATTAATCTTTGTGTATGACTATGATTCTTTCCTTAGGGTGTAATGGGAATGACTCTGGCACAGACTGATTCTGGGTAATATTGCCAGTTCGTTGTTTCTTGTTTCCATACATTGGCCAGAGCTTCCAAAACATGGAACTGCATAGATGAAAGAAGTCAATTCCTCTACAAACATAACAGTTTCCAATAAGAATAATAGAGACTATCCTTCCAAATGTCGAATGGAATTTTACATCCCACAAGGTAGTTCCTCTCTAGGTATATTTTCTTCTGTTCTTTGTTTCCCTTTTTCCTTTTCCCCCAAGCAAAAAAAAAAAATTTGGATTTGGATGATTTTTCATTATTAGCCTAATTTTATTTATTTATTTATTTATTTTTAAAGATTTCATCCATTTATTTGTCAGAAGGACAGAGAGGGAGAGAGAGAGAGAGCATAGAAGGGGGAAGGCAGAGGGAAAATCAGGCTCCCTACTGAGCAAGGAGCCCAATGGACTTGATCCCCAGACTCTGGGATTATGACTTGGGCCAAAGGCAGACACCCAACTGACCGAGCCACCCAGGCATCCCTATTAGCCTAATTTTAATGAAGAGGTTGGAATAATAGGAGAGTATGGTAAGAAAAAAAATAATATACCTTTTTTCATGATGAAATATTATGTGATATGCCAAGTTCAGTCCTACTTTATTCGTGCTAACTTGGTCATGCCCTACGTTGGGCCCCATGGGGATGAAGTAAGTGGTAATCTAATTCACGACCTAGAGAGTAACATAGGTATGAAAATAACTACAAAAAAGAAGTGATGAATACACTCAAGGTATACAATGCTTGAGGTATAGATGTACTAATAATATGTAATTCATTTAACTTTCCTATGTTATGTTATCCCATGAAGTAGGTATTACTCTTATCATCATCATTTCCATTTTACAGATGAGAATACTAAGGTACAGAGTAACTTGCCCAAAGTCCTAAGAGCTAGGATTTGAACCTATGTGTTCCTGCTCCAGAGTCCATGCACATAACCATTAAACAATAATGTCTCTCTGTAATACCAAGCAGGGAAGGACTATAACTCTGGAGGATCAACAAGGATTTTTAAAAACTAAAACTTTCTTTTTTTTTTTATTTTAAAAAAAAAAATTTTTTTTTTATTTGAGAGAGAGAGAGAGAGAGAGAGCGCAAGAGGGGGTAGGGTTAGAGGGAGAAGCAGACTCCCCGCTGAGCAGGGAGCCCGATGTGGGACTCGATCCTGGGACTCCGGGATCATGACCTGAGCCGAAGGCAGTCGCTTAACCAACTGAGCCACCCAGGCGCCCAAAAACTAAAACTTTCAACTAATGTTAATTGAGCATCTATTAAATGGCAAGCAGTGTGCAAAGAGCTGGATAGACAGTGGTGAAAAAGATGGTCACGGTCCACGCCTTTATTAAGCTTGTAATCTAGTAGGGGAGCCAAACAGTAAACAAAACCACAAATGGATTCATAATTATATACTTTATATAATATATATGTGTGTATATATGTGTTTGTATGTATGTGTGTGGGTGTGTGTGTAATGAAGGCAAAGAACCAAGCACTAATATAAAAATAATAATAGACCGAGGAAGGGGTATTAGATGACAGTGGCAGTAGGCATGGCCTCGCTGAGGAAGTGACATTCAAGTCTGGAGCTGAAGTATGAGGAGTTAGCCAGACACAAAAGTGGGAGGAAGAGCTTGAGTACAGAGGACAGGAGCTCGGGGAGAGAGGGACTGAAAGAGAGGCTGTGATAGCGAGGGAGAGGTTGGTCAATGAAGGATTTGAAGCAGTGGTGGGGAGGAAGTTACAAGGTCCTATGAATATTTCAAGAAGATCATTGGATTCTATGGAGTATGAATTGAGGGAGAGAGGGAGAACTGGGAGAGCAGTTAGAAGAGGGAGAGAGGGAGAACTGGGAGAGCAGTTAGAAGAGGGAGAGCAGGCATGGAATGGTGGTGGCCTGGACCAGGCTGGTGGCTCTGGACACGAGAAAAGTGGGCATCCTGCAGACATACATTAGGGGCACAGCCAACAATTCTGCTGGGTAGCTTAGATGTTGCGGGTGACGTCTAGGAGTTTGACTTGGCCAGCTGGATGGATGTGACGCTGTCTGCTGAGGTGGAGAAGGCTGGGGGTGAACAGATTTTGGAGGGATCACAGATCTCTCCAAAATCCAGCTCCCAGGGGCACCTGGGTGGCTCAATTGTTAAGCGTCTGCCTTTAGCTCAGGTCATGATCCCAGTGTCCTGGGATTGAGCCCCGCATTGAGCTCCCTGCTCGGTGGGAAGCCTGCTTCTCCCTCTCCCACTCCCCCTGCTTGTGCTCTCTCTCTCTGTCAAATAAATAAATAAAATCTTAAAAAAAAAAAAAATCCAGCTCCCAGAAATGAGCTTTCGCTGGAGTTCAACTGGCTTAAATCCCGTTCCTTTTTTCAGCCTAATTCACAATCCCCTCCCAATTCCTCCTCTCTTCCATCTCTAAAAATAATCATAATCACCCCCAAATAATAAGCAGTATGACTTGATGTCTTGAGAAATAGGGGGGTGGTGAGCTCTCCTACCAGGCTCCTTGGGCCCCACCCATTGCTCTTTTCTTCTTCTTGCAGGCTCTTGTGCTGTGAATCCAGAATATAAACTCCTCTCTGGTTGTTCACCCATGTGTCCCTCTTCCGAGGGGCATGTTATGTTTTCCAACTTCTTCCCTGGTGAACTCCCCACCAGCCCTCCCCATTCACAACTGGTAGGTTTATCACCCCCTCTACCTCCATGTTATTTGCAAACCGGTTTCAAAGGGGAGTATGGGAATAATTTGAACATTGGTGCAGCTGAGACTTCCAAGCCCCAGAAATCTTGTTCTTGACTCCATTATTAGAGTGATTTCTTTCAAGGGCACACTGGATCACAAAACTCCCCAGATGAAATGATCTCACTGACTCTGGAATGCGGAAAAGATGAGTTCCAGGCCTTGTCAAGTGGCCGAGAGGGTCTTTCCTGACTTAGCCCTTTGGTCTGCCCAGTTATGTCTTTCCACTTCCCTTCCCACACGTTCCATTCACACTTGACGCCCCCCCCCCCAAGCAAGTCAAGGGCAGAAAATAGGTCTTATTCACTTCGGTATCCCCTGAGCCTAACATATAGTCAGCTTTAAATAAGTTTTACGTGAGTAACTGAAAAAGTCCTACTGTACTTCACATATGTTTTTTTTAAAGTTAATTTTAATGACTGCTAAATCTTCTAGCACTTTCTAAGTGAATCCTAAAATAGCAGTTTTATTTCATATACACTATAAAATGATCAATTCCAGCAGGAAGACTCCTCCAGAGTGCAGGTCCTGGAAGGGGGCAGGATAAAGGGGGTAGGGGGCGACACCTAAGGACTGAAATCCATGCCCAAGCCGCGAAACCCAAACATTTCTAACTTATTGCTCAGTGTCAAGAGCCAGGCAAACGGATCCAATTTGGGTAATGGAAAAACGGAGATTTCAAGGCAATGGAGCGTGGTCATAGTCAGGATCAAACCAGCAACAGCTGCGAGGATGATGTTTACCTTCTTGTACTGTTAACCTGGCCGGGTGGGAGCACCAACATTCTGAGGCTCTGCCCGCATTGGAGGTCACGAAAGCTTTCACTCCAGCCTGGACTCCCCTGCCATCCCTCACCTCTCCATCTCTTCAGTATCCCACTGAAGACTCAGCTAAATGAACTTTTTTTTTTTTTTCTCCTGCTGGCGCGGCCTGGGATTGCAGAGACCCGGGCCTCGCAGCGTCTCCCGTGCGCCCCCGCGCGGCCACCTGTGAATTCGCAGGCTGCCGCCCGCTGTGGCGTGGCTGCCACGAGTCAGAAGGGAGCAAGTTTGGGCGCAAGTGGCCCGGGTTTTCATTTCCAGCCTCTGCAGGTGGAAGAGAATCAACCCGCTACTGAAGCACGTGTCCTGTCCTCATCAGCGTGCAGCAAAGCCAACGCCTGGCAGGCCTCCCTGGTTAGAATCCTCACATGGCTGGTAGAAAACCAGTGATCAAGGGAGGGTTTTTAAGAGGGAGTAATTATGTTTCAGCTATGGACACATAACTTCAAAGGCTGCGGGAGAGAAGTCGCAGTGGTGTTTCCAACGAGCCCTTGATCTCTCGCTCAGATCTTTAAGCCATGTTGTATTGATGCGGCTTTGCCTTGTCAAATGATCACAAATAATGGCATCGTGAAGCCCGTGCAGTGGGCGGAGCTTTCAGATAAGGAATCAGCTACTGAGAGGTCAGGACGCTAACGGGAATGGGGGGCAGGTGGGGTGGGATGGTCCCGGAACCCCCTAAGGAGACAGGGAGCCCCTCTCCCACCCTCCTGCCATGGCTCGAAACAAGAGTATTGTGGCCTTCCCATTCCTGAAAACAACCCATTTTCTGTGTAATTCATGAGTCAGAACCGGGCTGTCCGGCCTGCGGTCGAGTTGCCAGCCAGAGAAGGAAGTCTGTTTGACAGCAGATGGGGAGGTGGTTTTACAGAGACAGCGCGAAGCCTGCTTCCACCGGCTGTGTGATCTCGAGCATGTTTCTAACTTACCTGGTTCTTAGTTTCCCCTTTGTAAACAATGGGGACAATAATACCTATCCTGAGGTATTGCTGTGATGATTCATTGAGTTCCCTACCCCCCAGTATTTCCTTATGCAAAATTTCAAACATACGCGTAAAGTTGAGAATTTAACAGAGAATATCCACCAAGATTGTGTCATTTTTAAAAAAAAGATTTTATTTATTTGACGGGGGGGGTGTGTGCACAAGCAGGGGGAGTGGCAGAGGGAGAAGGCAGACGCTTACTGACTGAGCCACCCAGGCGCCCCAGGGAGCCTGCTTCTCCCTCTGCCTGCCGCTCCCCCTGCTTGTGTGCGCTCTCTCTCTGTCAAATAAATAAATAAAATCTTTTTTAAAAAATCTTAAAACAACAGATACCTAACTCTCCCACCATCTAGTTGACATTATAGGGGAAGCTCAGGGTGATCAGAAGCAGTGGAGAGGGGCTTATCTGGGTCTGTGGGGTTGGAAAACTTCCCCAAGGAAATGGCTTTTAAGACTTTATTATAGTCTATAAATATTGTTATATACATAGTGTAATGTGCACATAACTAGCTTTACTCTACAGCCCAGAGGTGGTGAGCTAACACTGGAGATGTACCCAATCAAGAATCTATAGCCCAAGATGGATAATTAGCAATTGGAAGACCATATCTCCTGGGATGGCTTTAAACATCATCTAAAACTACACTAAAGGGTGCATTAATTACCTTAAGGGTAACTTTTTCTTTTTCTTTTTAAGTAGGCTCCACGCCCAACACGGGGCTTGAATTTACAACCTGAGATTAAGAGTCGAATGCCCTAGCCACTAGGCCAGCCAGGCCCCCCTTAAGGGTAATTTTTAAAATGCGTGAAAAGAATGTGTTCAAAATCTGTTGTTGGTAGAAAGATGAAAGAGGCACCCGCCTTCCCCTTTGCTTAAACAGTATCTAATGATGTAAAGACCAACACCTTCAGGGGGTCCTGCTAGGTCTGGAGCTCCAGGTTCTGCTTGCCGCTCCCACCTCCCCGCCCGCCTCCGCAGGAAGGGTTTATTATCTGATGGGACATAGGCTCAACGTTGTTGCAATTGCCTTGGGAGTGGAACTTTTTAAACCAGGTGTTTGTGGAAAGGACTTAAACCACTGCTCTTAACTCTGGCTATACCTTAGAATCCCCTGGGAAGCTTTAAAAAAAAAATTCTTGGGTCTCACCTTCCAACACCCCAGTCCTCATTTAATCGGTCTGAGGTGTAGCCCACTTATTGGGCATTTAAAATAGCCCCAGGTGATTTTGATGTACAGCCAACGTACATTGCCTAAAAAAGGCAGTGGGCAGCTCGCTGAGCTTCCTGGACAGGTGGGGGCTGTGTGCTGTGCCGCCTGCTAAGTCCTGTTTCTACGGTGGCTGGCTCAGGCAGACTTGGTCTTGATGGAACAGACTTCAGACAGTGAGATGGTGAGGGGGGAGGCCTGTTGCCTCTGACCTGTTGGAGGTCACCGGGATCTACCAAAAAGAACTTGGCGATTGTAAATTACCGCAGAGAGGAAGAAAAAAAAGGGAAAGTGCTCTAGCCTTGGGGTTCTCTAACGTCACTGTGGATCCGAATCAACTAGAGAGCCTGTTAAAACACAGATTTCTGGGGGTGCCTGGGTGGCTTAGTCATTTAGGCTTACGACTCCTGATTTCAGCTCAGGTCATGATCTCAGGGTTCTGAAATCGAGCCCCAAGTTGGCCTCTGAGCTGAACGTGGAGTCTGCTTGAGATTCTCTCTCTCAAAAAAGACAAAACAAAACAAACACAGATTTCTGGGCCCTACCCCAGAGATTGGGTTGGTCCAGGGCAGAGGACACATTTGCATTTCTCCCAGATGCTGCTGCTGAAGTGGGTCTGTGGCTCTATCTTGAGCAGCATGGCTTTCTCTGCTAATGAGCAGTCTGGGCAACGTCCTAAGGGTGAGAAAGCCTGGCTTATTCTGGCAAGCATCTGGTGACTGCCAGAGATTTAGATGGAAGCTAATCACGAAGTGCTTCAAAAACACGCCAAGTTTGGACTTTACTCTGAGTGCAGTGAGAAGTCATCTAATTAGACATATAAATACCAGGGAGTCCCTAGCTGATGAGATGGCAGAAGTAGGAGCTCAGGTGTCTGCTCCTAGGGGATCTGGGGAGGTGGTATTGGTGAGAGTGACTGATCCACAGCTGAGGAGGGGGCAGGAGGCTTGAAAAGGGTTGAGAACAAGGACAGAGACCACTTCTATGTGTACCTTAAGGCAAGGCCATCTCTAAAGGAGTTGCAATTTGGGGCACCTGACTGACTCAGTCAAGATCAGACTCTTGATCTTGGGGTGAGTTCAAGCCCCACATTCGGTGTAGAGATTACTTTAAAATATTAAAAAAAAGTAAAGGAGTTGCAATTCAAAGTCCCATGATGTCTGTGATAATGTTATATGTCAACTTTGAGGATGCTTTTGGGTGACACATTTAAATCAATCAGTTGAAGGCCTGAATAGAACAAACAGACTGGCCTTCCTGAGCAAGAGGAAATTTCTTGGACTTCATCTGCATCACTGACTCCCCTGGGAGATGAGCCTGCCAGCTCACACTGCAGATTTTGGGTCTGCCAGCTTTCATAATTTTATGATCCAGTTCTCTATCTTTAAAAACTGATGAATCAGGGCACCTGGGTGGCTCAGTCGTTAAGCATCTGCCTTTGGCTCAGGTCATGATCCCAGGGTCCTGGGATCGAGCCCCACATCGGGCTTCCTGCTTGGTGAGCCTCCTGCTCCCCCTGCTTGTGCTGTCAAATAAATAAAATCTTAAATCCTCAGCGTACAGGGGCCCTGGAGCCTGTTTTCAAACAGCTATCCTGAAGTTCCCAGGAAAATAAATCATGACTCTGACCTCGACGGGAGTTAACTACTAGAAGGCCCACCTTTACTCCACCATTTCTTCTGCTCTCCCAGGAGAAGAAAGCTAGGCACATGACCAGCCAAGCCACCAGGCAGTCGACACTGCACCTGTCACCAACTACGGCTGCCTTGACAAGAATGCATAAAGCATGAGGGTTATGGGAAGTCCTACCTTGGAAATTCTTACCAGAATGTAGGGGTATATGGGGAGTTGATAGACCGCGTTTTTTTTTTTTAATAGAGAAAGACCTTTCCTTTTTAATTTTTTTTTTAGATTTTATTTATTCATTTGTCAGAGAGAGAGAGAGAGCACAAGCAGGGGGAGCTGCAGGCAGAGGGAGATGCAGGCTCCCCGCTGAGCAAGGAGCCCGACGTGGGACTCGATCTCAGGACCCTGGGATCATGACCTGAGCTGAAGGCAGTCGCTTAACCGAATGAGCCACCCAGGCGTCCCAGACCAGGTCTTTTTTGTCAACAGCTTTTGTTTTCTAGCCTTTGTTTTTATTTTTGTCTTGAAAGTGCCTTGTGTTGTAGAGCTAAGTTAGGTAGAACTGAAATAAACTTTAAAAATTTGGGCTAATTTAGAAGCCATGCGTGGGTGCTCTACAACAGCTTGCTGAATTGATGAATCCCCACTGAGGTTTACGGAGGACTCCCCTGCCTGCAGATTAGCTGGGCAACTGGGCCACTTACTTCCCCCGGCATGTCTCTCCCACCTGTGAAATGGGAGTGGCAGTGTGGCAGGCAGGACAGACTCCAATTCTGAGACTCCACCATCTCTAAAATCTGATTCTAGAAAGAGGATCACAGAAATTTTTGTTCCTATATAACTTTGCCCTGCCTGGGTCCTAATACTTGACAGCAACATCTCAGGGACCCAAGACCAAAGCTGCTTACTTGCTCCTTAAAGTGACTGGGAATAAAAATGCTGCTCAGAAGGGGTGGAGGTTAAAGTCCTTTACACGCACACACACACACACTTCCAAATTTCAGTTTATATTGGCATTATGCAGACAGTGAAATGTTTCTTTTTTAGTCTTTACTTAAATATAGAGAATCTGACAATTGGAAGTCAAGCTGTCAAAAACTTTGCATGGAACTATTACCTAAATTAAAAATTTTGTGCTCAAAAAAGTCTATTATGATTGACTTTTATAGGAAAATATAAGTATAAATAAAATATAAATGGAGGAGGAAATTGAAGCGAAAAAGTTTCAGTTGCTTATAGTTTGAAAGCCAATGCTGTGAGGAAAGGCAATGTTGCTTGAGCTCCCAAGATAAGGTGGTGGTAGTTCTGATCCTGATTAAAAAAAAAAGTGTGTTCCTGAAAAGGGATTGCCCTCCTACGTCACATGGGCAGGTGTGGCCGTGGGCAGAGGTGTGAGAAGGAACCCAAGGTTGGAGTCAATTCCAGAAGCTGGGAAAAACCAAGGGGTTTACTGGTGTAGTGCTCTTTAAGTGCAAAATGCTTACAGAAAATTGAATCATATTATGAGAACTTGATTCTCATCAGCATCTTAAATCCCTTTGATTAGATCAAGGATAAAGGGCTAACGGGCTTTTGCTTTTGCCCATGAAGAATTAAGTGCTTTGGGAATTGCCTTCCTGCTGTAGTAAACACCTGGAAAAGTGGACACCATAGACGAGACAACAGTTTTCAGATATTGGACAATAGGCAGCACAGGACTTTTGTCCCTGAAATAAGGTCCACAACCGCCCCAGTGCAGTGCCAGGAGGTAGTGTCCAGACCACAGCTCAGGAAGGGGAAACTGAACAGACTCCACTGGCGGAGGAGAGATCAAAGTTCAGGGAGGCCAAGATGGCTAGAATTTGTAAGGCAGAGTCCTGGACAGGAAGGAGCTTCGCAGAGACAGAGCAATAGAGATCTGCAGAGGGACCCCCTCAGTCTTGGCTGGAGTACTAATCTGCACGTGCATGGGAGGGAACTCCTCGAGGCCACGAAAGAACCGCCTGGGGTTTAGGCAGGGCTGTTGAATAGTTTCCGACGTTCAGGATGGAAAGACCTCATAATATACTGGCATTGGGTGGAATTTTCAGGATAAATCCTTATTTTCAGCAGGGCGAGATTAACCTAAACTAAAGCTTCATTAGGCTCACCCTAAGAAAGTGTATAAAACAACACTTGAAAGGATCCAACTGATCACAAGTAATTTAAACTGTGGGTAAGAACAGTCCACTGCTATTTAAGGAATACAACAAAATCCACCACCCAAAAATGTAAGTTTTATAACGCTTGGCATCCAAAAAAAATCAGACATGCAAAGAAGCAGAAAAATAAGACCCATCCAAAATTAGAAAAATCAATAGAAACAGCTCCAGGAATATCAAAGACGATGGAATACTATAATAGACAAGGATCTTAAACTACTACTATAAGTCTTAAAATATGTTCAGGTATATAAAGCAGGGACCAAGTACACATGGCCTATGAGCCAAATTTGGCCCGCTGCCTGTGTCTGTAAACAAAGCTTTATTGGAACACAACCAAGCTCATTCATTTATGTATTGTCTATTGCTGCTTCCGTGCTACCATGGCAAAGTTGAGTAGTGATAAAGATTGCAAAGGGCTGCAAAGCCTAAGATACTTATTTTCTGATTTTTTACACCAAATGTTTGCTGACCCCTGATGTAAAGGAAAACATGAACATGAGGAGGGAAATGAAAGATATATATATATATATGTGTGTGTGTGTGTGTCCCCAAATAAAACTTCCAAGGATGGGACATACAGTATTTGAAAAGTATACTGGATGGAATTAACATGAAGATGAATCTGACCTAATCTGTTTTCAAAGAAGCTCATCATCTGGTGGGATAGGCTGACTTCTTTGACGACAGAGGGGTGGAAAGTGTGTGGCTGGGTTAAAAGAATAGCAGTCTGCAATTCCAAATTCCTGGAGTTAAGGTGTGTACCAGGTTAAAATTCCTCACCAAAGGGTTGATGGTATTTGAAGCACCTTGCCCGGTTCCGGAGGTTGGAGCACAGGCCTACGAAGTGGACATTACTCCCTATCCCAGTGGCATGGCCGATGTTGGGAGCCCTGGTTTCAGTTCCGTTGTGGCTTTTTGATAGCACAGACTCTAGTTCCTCAAGCTCACACTATCATCATCAGTGACACAAGTTGCTGATTTTGGACTATAGTTCTGTGCTAAGCCACCCTCAGAAATACGTTTTTTAAAGGTCATTACTGTCTGAAACCACGAATCATCAGCATGTCTAATTTCAAGCCACTTCCATATATGAGAAAAGAGGTTTATTGCTCATGTTTGTTTATGTAATACTTCACTATGAGCCAGGCACCGTACTAAGGCTTCTACCTGGACCTCACTCATGATAGTACTTAGAAACCACCCACCTCCACCCTTTTCTAACTGAAGAAACTAAAGCAAGGGATAATTAAGTAACTTGTTCAAGTCCACAAGGCTGGGGAGTTGGGATTCGAACTCAGGGGGATGCCAAGACTCGCCCTCTGGACTACTGTCCCGGCTCTTGTGTAAAGCACCTGTTCTAATGCCTGGTAAAACACCTGCCGCGAGACAGCCATTAATGGATCCCAGATTTTAACAGGACCGGAAAACTCTGTGAGGAATCGGATTCCCACCCCCCCATTAGGGAACAAAATGGCTGAAGAAAAAAAAACCAAATCAGATGTAGAAATTACGCTTTTTCATATATAATAAGATTCCATTTGCTCTTTAGGCAACAACACTTACTTAGAATCTTTGGAAACATCTTACACAGACACCCGGCAGTTTTTTCCTGATTTACTTCCTTCTCAGGCTGCCTCCAATCACAACACTTAGATTTCCCAAATGATGAGGCCAAAACAATACATGTGGCTATGAGACCAGTGCTCTTTTCACAAATTCCCATCTTCGTGTCCTCTAAGCTTGTAAGTTCTGGTGCAAGAAAGCATTTTTGGCCAGGCAATTGTTTAGTAGTCATGCAGCAGAGACAGAACCAGTGATGAGAATTTTGGTCCGTTTACTGCAGGAAGAAGTATAAAGCACAATTCCCTTAGCAGTAGACTTTTTTTTTTTTTTAAGATTTTATTTATTTATTTGACATAGAGAGAGATAGCGAGAGCAGGAACACAAGCAGGGGGAGCGGGAGAGGAAGAAGCAGGCTTCCCGCTGAGCAGGGAGCCCAACTGGGACTCGATCCCAGGACCCTGGGATCATGACCTGAGCCGAAGGCAGATGCTTAACGACTGAGCCACCCAGGCGCCCCTCCTTAGCAGTAGACTTATAGTGGCATGACCTAAGAGGATAATGTGTATGAGACACAACAGCAATGTAGTATTTCAAAATGTGTATTTAATGGCCATTCCATCACAATCAAGCAGAATCACATTTCAAAATATATGAAGTCTTATGTGTGTGTGTGTATGTATACACATGCGTGTGCACAGACACACACACTTTTTTTAAGGTGCATTTTCAAGTTTTATTTGGGCTTCATTTCTTCTTGGCTGCCTCAGGTGTTCTCGCAGGTACAATTAGCATAGAACTTCTGAGGATGATAGCTTCTCATGCACTGAAAGATAAGATTCTAACAACATTGCACATCTTGGGTATGTTAGAAATTCCAAAAGCCATATGTAACTTCAGAAAACTTAATACCAGTCATGAAACACATTATTCAACATAAAATTTAGGCACTCTATACTTTGGAATAACCACAAAATATTCCGACAAGAGTTAATGCACTTTGTGATTACTTCTACTCAAAGGTAATTCTCAATTAAAATCTGTAATTATTAAATAACATTTTTAAATCAGAGCCCATTCCATTTTGTTAACAACTGTGAACCGTTTGCAGCATTGTGTTTTAGTTCAAAGATACTAAACTACTTCTATTACTGATCCTGGTCCTCATCTTTCATGGTACATTTTTTACAGAAGAACCTATAACATTCACTGATAAGCATCTCCCCCCCCCACCTCCTGCTAATACCTAAATAAGAATGCCTCTATTCAACTTTAAAGGTATTTTTGTATTTTCTGCTGCCGTTGCTTTCTTAGCATGTAAAACTTTAGCAAATGAGGGGCTTCCTGAAGATCAGGAAACATTAGTCAAGTAGCCCCCTCACTGATTCTTAGGCTGAGTTCATTTCCACAGTCACTTGGTGGCCAAGCATGCTGCTCCATCCCTATGTTCCTACAGTTTGTGCTGCTAGATTGACCAGTAGGGAGCCAAGGGGAAGGATGCTCAAATTTGTCACTCCACTTTGCACAAGCCCAAGGCCACCCAGACCTCATCTGACTTGAGGGAAAACTTACTGATCTCTGCAGACTGGTTCTGGGGCTTCTACCTGCTTGTCTGAAGACTGAAGGGGAGGCAATGATGCCTGCCTACTGAGATGCCATTAACTCCAGCTGAACTTCCTGGACTTGAACATGATTTAGCATGGTTAGAATTCAGAACATGGATGCTAATTGTTCCTGTGGAGAACAAGGTGCATTTGCTCAGTGGTATACGTTTATGTAGCCAAGAAAACAACTAGAAAGCCTTCCAGAATTTTCAGATTACAGTCTGCAGATGGACTCATCATAATCACCAATGACTAGCTTATAAAGATCTATCCAGAGAAACAAATTTGAGACATATCTGACTCTAAGTCGTACAGAAAAGAGCACAATAATTTCCCATAGAAGATTTGGGTGTTTCATCATGGGGATCAATGGTAAGTTAATTACACTATTAATGTTTTCTGGCATACCTGAAGAGACAATTAGCATAAGTAAATCATGAGTGAGATGACAAGTTGCTTAACATTTGTTTCTGTTCATTAGAGGACATGTGAGCTTGCTGTAAGCCTCTGAGCGAGGAGGGATGGGCAGAGAAGGGCACAGGAATGAGAGGTGGTTAACTTCGGTTGCAGCAAATAGAATCAGAACCAGTTACTACTAGTGGCTAAACATGGATGTGAGATGCAAATCAGGTAAGACTCGTTCTAGGTTTAGAAATTCACCTCACCAAGAGGCTGAAGGTTGATTTGGGCAATTCACATGAAATCTAGCCGCCTCTCCTGAGCAAAGAGGGTGAGGGGGTAAATGAAGGTGGATTCTAGTGGAGGCTGCTTTTCATCCTCTCTCAGAGCTTCATCTTCCTATGGATACTCTACAACATCTATCTTGTGATTAGGACCCGGGGCTCACGACAGCACAGTTAAGATTACAGTCCCTTTCTGGCGTTTTAGAATGGCCACAGCTTGCTCATGAGTAACACCTTCCAGCGTCTCGCCATTGACAGCTAAAATCTGATCGCCTCGCTTCAACTGGCCATCATCTGCAGCTGCTCCCTACAAACAAGAGACATTCCAGTTTAATCCAGGACCAAGCAGTTCACAAATAATATTAATATTATCGTGTGCTTATGAAAAGAGTAACTTTAAAAGCTACCAGTTAAAAGTGATTTCTAGGTAATGTTTTTCAACCAGGAAAATTACGAATGTAGGATGTGTTACTTGAATAATGGTTGAATAGTAACCATAATTATGCACTGCTTAGGTAACATACTAGTAGACGTGTACTGACATTCACATTTCTTTTAATACAAGTAGGACCTTATTTCAATATTCAGTATGGAATGGAATTTGAACGTCATATTCACGAATACATAGACACTGACAAAGGCAGAACTGAATCTGGTGTTAGTCTTCTTGCCAGTAACATCATTACATAGGGTTCCCATTGCATTATTAAGATATCAGCACTGAGGTGATCTGTCAAAAATAAGTGTAGCCTCGGGCACCTAGCTGGCTCAGTTGGTAGATCATGCAACTCTTGATCTTGGGGTCAAGAATTCCGAACCCCATGTTGGGTGTAAAGATTAAATAAATAAACTTAAAAAATAAATGTAGCCTCTAAAATGGGGTGAATTGTACTGTATGTGTGTTGTATCTCAATACAGTTGTTTTGCATAAACATTTACATAAAGTACACAAAGTGTAACATCTCTAAAATTTTGCAATATCACATTCAAAAGCTTCAACTTCATTTATCTTTCATCATTTAGGATTCTGAATGATTACTTTCATTATATACTCAGTCATGCATGGCTGCTCAAAATGGCACAAAGCAAGTGAAACGGGCTTTTTAAAATTCTAAAACCAAGTTATCTAAAAATACCGTGATATTACTAGAAATATTTTGGATGAGTAAGGAAAGAAAACAACCTAGACAATGATTTGTAGAAGGCTTTCTCCTTTTGCTGGGGTAACTGTGAAAATCCCTTGGAAAATTAGTGCCGGGAGAGTCCCCTAAATGATGTTGAAGTGCTAGGGAAAATAATCGAGGCCCACAGTCCTGATGGACTCAGGCAGGAGCCAAAATGAGAGGCACTAATGCTCCAGAGACCTGTGTCTACCTGCAGTATGAAGGTCCTCAGGTGATGGGTGAATTATCTAGAATTTCAAAACTGTGAAAAGGGTGGAATTCTGGTATTAAGGTATAATAAAGAATATTCAAAACCAGGTCTGTACTGGGGGCTAATACCAAAATTAAAAAACTTGTAACTTCATTCAAATCTTTTTAAGAAAGTATGTTAACTGCAACACAGACAAGATTAAACAGCTTATGGATAAAATCAAAATTACTTGGCTAACTTGATTTTATTAAATGTTACATGCTAAGATCTAAGGACTTTAGGAAACCTCAGATATTTGTGTACTTTTTTTGAAAAGCATATCCAGTTTTTTAAGTTTTCATTTTCAGTAATGCAAAAAAGGGTGACTTTTCAACTTTCTGGAATCTGTATATTTTTGCAGGTATTGCTGTGTTTACCCGGTCATTACTACGGACCTCTCCTGCTTGATCAGTGTGGCATTTGTAGACTAAGCAAAGGAAGGAAGAAATAAATGATTCACAGACAGACCTCCATCTAGTTCATAAATGTGGCTTTACCGACTTGCTGTGTCCCCAATTTGTCACTCAGCCTTCCCTAATACTGTAAAATAGGCATCTACTACCTACCTGTTGGCCTATTCTAAGGAGTGAGTATATGGCACATGGTATTTACTCAATAATGGTGGTAGTGTGATAAAATAAACTCTCATGGTGATTGAGCTCATGTTTTCAGATTTCACAGTCTCTGAAAAGCTGTTCCCTAAATGCTCGGGATTGTTGTAGTCGTTGTAAGCCAATTTCTTGTTGGCTTATGGTAAAATCTGATTGCTGAAAAGACTGAGACCTAAAGCTGGCTTTGACTTTGAAGTTTCCAATCAAACACCTGAAAGAAATGGAAGGTTCTGATAGACCGTTAATCAGATTAAGTCCCAAAAATCCTATACATTCAAAGTGCCTGTCATGCTTCCTATTTCTGGAGGGGAAAAAAAGACCTCGATGGGCCAAATTAATAGCTTAGTTGAGCAAGAGAATTATTAAAAGAAGCTTAGGGACACTAAGAAGGTCCCATAAAAACCCACACCCTGTGGGTATCTGAGATCCAGAAACTTGAGAAGACAAACATTTTTAAGAATAAATGATCGTTGCTGGGCGCCTGGCTGGCTCAGTCAGAAGAGCATGTGGCTCTTGATCTTGGGGTCATGAGTTCAAGCCCCACGTTGGGGTGTAGAGATTACTTAAGTAAACTTAAAAAAAGAGTGTATGTTCATTGTTTAAAAACATGGAAAACATATAGCAATAGTTCCTACATCCTCAAAATTCCTATGGAGGAAATGTTTAGCTTAGTGTTAAAATTCATTTTTAGAAGGATTTCACCATTAAAAAAAAAAAAACCAAAAAACACTTTTGCTAGTTTTTGGTTTATTGATTCTCTAAAGAAAACTTTTAAATTTGGATATATTGGTTCACTCAAACAAATGAAAAAAAAAAGTCATCCAATGAGATATCATTATAATAAACACTATGGAACTATCTAAAACTAATGATAATAATTGTTTGCAGTGGCATATTCTTTTATTGAGACTGAACTAAGTAGGCTATTAGCTAGGGCTTTAGAACTTTTTTTTTTTAATTCAGAGCTTTTCATTTTTAGGTGTTCCTCACTTTACAAACAAAGGTCCATTCCTTAAAAAATAAAACATATCAAGGATATTCAATATTTCCTCCTAGGTTACCACTTGCAGACGTGCTTTCTAAGTGAGCACTTTCAATGAGGACCTTTGAAGAGAGATTCTGTGGGAGCTTCCATGCATTCATTATCCCCACTACTTTGTCCCACTGTGATCTGATGGTGGTTTCTTTTCAAAACCCACCAGCCATGCATGACCATTTCATTCTCAGCTGTATGTTCTGTGGCCCTGACCGAAGGGCCTGCACCCGGTCCCACTGTCCGTGAGCTGTCTAGATGGGGACAGCTGGTGTGACTGCTAACTCTAGGCTGTAGGTCAAAAGGCCTGAGAAACTAACCAGTCCTGTTTGAACACAGCAGACCCACCTATGGAGTGAGCAGGGGATTACAAACATTCTGGAAGAGCTTTATGGAGGCAAAGGCAGGGAAGCAGAATGTGTTTTTCACTATTCTTATCTACATAGCTGGCTTTTGTAAAAAGCAAAGTATAATAATGCCCCCCCCAAATAATTGTCACAACTACTTTGTTACATATATATATATATTTAAATATATCCAAATTTAAAAATGCAAATTATCACAACTACTGTTGTCTTAGGAAAAGGAGGGTCTGTATGTAGCTTACCACCTTGGGAATTATGAGACTGGGGCAGCACTGCTATCCAGAATGTTTCTGACCTGCCTTTCCTCTCCCCTTTTGCCCATCACCAGGTCAACAGGTGTGTGGTTTGGGAATAACAGGTCTTCTTAATAGGCACCCTAACAAATTGGAAACAGGTGGGTAAATCTGCAGCTGCCTACTGTGTTCCAAAAGGAAATGCCAAATGACTTAAGGATTATGTCAGGTCATAGTTAGGTTCCATTAACAGGTGGTAAGAGCTGCACAGGTAAAAGTGAACTTGTTATTTAGTGTATGGTGTAGCTTTCTAGAAAGAGTATCTATCTTATTTCTTCTCTTGAAGACCTTTATTTCTTTAGGAAAAAGCAGTAGGAGGCCACTGGATCAATGAGTAAACAAATGACTGCGATAAAACCAATGAAGAATAAAGTTGCACTATCAATACTAAGTCCTTTTCAGAGATCTTCAAAATTTATAATAAAATTGAATTTCAACTTTAAAAATCACAATAAAGTTAAAAATAACTTATCTAAGGGGCGCCTGGCTGGCTCAGTTGGAAGGGCATGTGACTTGATCTCTGGGTTGTGAGTTCAAGCCCCACACTGGGCGTAGAGATTATTTAAATAAAGAAACCTAAAAACAAAAACAAAAACAAACCCTTACCTAAGAGCCATCTAGAGGCAGCGGTAGGAATTTATACCATGACCTATGTATCAAGTAGGATGTACTGGTATGTTTAGTTCCTGAAAAGCACTATTACCCAGTCAGGGTCTAATTTAGTGGCCTGATCCTGCAAGTACCTTAGCAGAGGCCTGGAAGAGAGAGAGCAACTTAAGCTAAAGCATCCTGAGGTTACTGGTGACAGCCAGCCATTAATGCGGTACCGACCCAAGGCCCGTACAGAGCTTTCTGCTCCCCGGCCCTCTGCTGTCCTCTTTTCTTGAAGGAGAAAGCCAGACTTTTGTTCTAGCCCAGAATAATACTTCCAAGGCCAGCTTCCAAAGAGTGGGGAACTGCTCCTTATATCGTGTTCTTGAAAGAAGACACTCTTTTAAAATCTACTTTTGTAATAGGGTCCAAAGAAAATTACTCTTCCTGTAACTCCACTCTTATAAAAGAATTCCTCTTTCACTAGTCTGGTGTGGGAATGTCCTACACAAGGTTAAGATGAAATAAGCATACAAGCACACACCCAGGTAGAGCTAAAAGTAAGCAAGGCAAAGCACTTTAAAAAAAATCTCACCTAGGTTTAATTAAAAAAAAAAAAAGTACAGTAAAAAGGAAAAAAATACCTTTGCAAATATAGTCTTGACATAAATTGGCAGGTCTCCATGGGGACTTCCATAACCCCCTACAATACTAAACCCCAATCCTTCAGAGCCTTTCTCCAAAGTAATAATCTTAGGTGGAGGTGTTCTGAAAACACAATGCACGCTGTTTAATTCAAGAATAGATATTGAGAGGGAATTTCATTTTAATGGAAGAACACAGATTTGAGAGAGACTTTCATACTGCGAAACTATGAAGGCCAGTTTATGAAATCGAACTCTCAGAGAGCAACCTAGAAGCTTACTTTTACATTTCCCTTGTCACGCGGGACTGATGAGCAATATGTCTTTAATGACTTGATGTTTTAGGGGTTTCTCTTTCATAAAACTGTTTTTTAATGAAAAATAAAGTCACGATGCTGAGCTTGTCACAGCACCCTTCTATATGCTTAGTTTTTAACCTTGACACTTACTGTTTAAAGCTGAATGAGACTGTCTTTATATCCTTAAAGAAGGTGCGGGCAGACGGAGAGGTGGGCTTTCGCTTAGCTTAGGGGCAGACCGCCAGTCTGCAGGTGGGCTTCTGTGCAGGATAGGGACGCCAGCCGAAGCTCAGCACACGGCTGCTCCTTTTCTGCCCAAGTAGCCCCATACACCTCGCCCACCACTTCCCCCTAGGGGACCCAGGGTGGGAACTCATTCTTCAAAGCCCCCCTTCCAAGGTGATGCTTTCCTTTGGGAGAGTTAGCCGCTCCTCCTTTGTATCCCTCTGCAGTGCGGCCAGATGTCCACCACGCACTCGCTATACTGTGGCGTGCTGCTGAGTCATCTTTCTCCTCTACCAGACTGCGAACTCCTTAAGTCTCTGTCACCTGTCACCTTTGTTCCCGGCTGTCTGCACTGTGCTTGTCACAAACTCAGGATCATGACTGTGTCCGTGAGAAGCGAAATCCGAGAGAAAAGAGAGAAACCAAGAAGAAGCAAAATGGATAAAGACTGTCTGTTTCAAATGGGTAATTTAGATTTTCAAAGTTTCGTCCAGTGTGGAAGTCTTCTCTCTTAGAAATAACATGGCTAAAAATTAAATGATCTCTGTGGGCTCAAGTCGTTTAAGCTTAGCGAATGCCAATTACTTATTCCCAAATGCCCTTGTCCAAAGGGTGAAAACCTAAAGGAACCCCGGAATCCCGGTGCCTGCTGTCTTCCCCGTTGGGGGTTCATATTTACACACTGGGCGCCGCACCTGGTTTGTGGCAGCATGCATGTCCGAGGGGCAGAGCTGTGTGGTATAAACTCAGCCGTTCATGGATTTAGAGAAATCTGCAAAACTGGGATATAAGCCACCTTTGCATACGCTGTTCTGTCTGACTAGAATATTCTTCCGTCTCCCCCTTCCTCAATTTTGCCCAGCTTATTTTCGGGTGGATTTTCAGCTGGTTCACACCGATGTACTTACTGGTTGTTTACAGCAGGCAATCCATAGTAATTGCTGAACGTCCGTGTCCTATAAATCGTTAACTGTTCTCAATGCCACTCTTGCTTATTCCAATTCTTTTAAAACTCAGCCGAAGCGGTAGTGTCTCCAAGGACACGCCCTAACCGGGTTGTGCCCCACTTCCACGGTTTCACAGCACCCTGTACTTATTTATCTTTCTCGTGGAACGTGGCTCCCCTATACTTATCAACTCTTACAAACGTGGATTTATGGGCCTGTTTTCCCAATTCTCTGGCAATTCCTTGAGGACTGGGACAATGCCTTCACCTATGTTTTTTAAATTTGAATCCTCAGAGCCCAGTACTTATACAGTAGCCGGCCTTCGGAAGGTGCTCAATAAAGATCTGCTGAAATAATGATGACTTATCCCCTACGGCCACATGGTAATGATGTCATGAATAAGGCTCCACATTTCATGACTTCGTGGCCTTGTAAGTATTCTCAGTCATGGCGCACTGGCCAGACATGAATTGGATTCACGGTTCCTCTTCCAAACGCAGCCCCCTGTTTCTAAGGATATTGAAATAGGAATCTAGATGTCTGAAGTCATTGTCTTAGAGCTAGGCCCTGGGAGCCACCAAATCATTAGAGACCTTCATAATTGTGCTTCTTCATGATGAGAGACCTGTTTTCAGGGGGAGAGGGGGAGAATGTAACTCCACTCCTCAGTTGGCAACATCAGATGGAGTTTGCCTCCATTTATCTCACATTTTCAATTCGTTTTAATTTACTTTCATATAGAAGACTAATAAAAAAGAATCTCCAAATGTTAACAGCGGTTGGATTATAAATAATTTATAAATCCTTTTATGCTAGTGGTTCCCAGCTTGCCAGGAGCTGTGGGTCCTAGCAAAGGAACCAAGATTACAAGGGCATCTCTGTACTTCCATAGGGACATCAAAGGATGCTAAAGGTGCACTAGGTACTCTTCCTATAATAGGGTCAGGGCCACTGTAACTTGAAAATATCATAATTTTATGTATTTGTCATATTTTAATAGCATGCATTTATTACTTTCATAAAGAGAGAAAAGTAAAATGAGCTTAAGTTTAATATTCCTTCCTCGAGAAAAACAAACTCAGAGGTGTCATTTAAGCTGCGAAGTACCAGGAGAAAGTTCGAAATGTCTGTGATCAACAGAGCTTTCCAATGAAACATTCAGATCCGTCAACACGCATTTACTGAGCACCTACTGGTGACCAGGCACCGGCGGTCCTGAGAGGCGTAACTTTAGGCAGCAGTTCTGAAAATACAGATCCTCTGCCAATCTGTAGCAAAACTGCCCTGGGGAATCCACTGCAGACCGCCTCATCAGAGTCTCTGAGAATGGGGCCAGAGAAGTGAGCCATTTTACATATGCTCCTTGGAGATTTAATGTGCACATTCCAGTGTGAGAAACACTGCTTTCATGAACAATTGTAACAGCAATGATGGGTTTTAATGAAGAATCCCAGCAAGTATAACAGTAAGATTTAATCTCGGAACAAGATTTTAGCTTAGAACACACAGTTCCCTGCATAATACAGCAGGGTGCACCTGGGCTGTAAATCTGTGATTCCTTAAGGAAGAAGGAACTGTGTCAAAGTAACCAGGTGCAGTGTGTGGGCAGGCCCTTGACAGTAGTCTCTTAGGAAGTTCTACGTGGAACCAAGCCTGGTGAGAAGTCAGGAAACCTTGGTGCGTTCCTGGAGATTCTCTAGGAGTTAGGAAAGGTAATGTGTACTTCATCCCTCTTCTTCTCTAGAAAGCACACTCTAGATTCTGGAAAGGTCTCGCTGAGCCTTGCCCACACACATAATAGGCACTGTGCATCTAGAATACTCACTCTGCGTCTTCTGGATGGTGTTCAGCAGCGGGAGAACCAAGGTGGTAGCTTGTGGACATGTTTTCAAGCTGAGTTGCTATGGCGCTTATGTTGGTATCTGCTACAACCTGGGGGAAAATCAGAACAAGAAAATCCACTGTAAGTCCGGGGAGAATTAGAGAAACCACACGATCTTCAATGGTTGGTTCTCATCCTCATCTGACTCAACCTATTTGCAGCATTTGACACAAATGGAATATTCTCTCAAACTACTGTCTCCATTTGGCTACCATGACACCGTACTTTCCTAGTGTCCTTTCTATTTCCTGAACTTCTATGGGAGTGCCACAGGGCTCCGTCCTTGAGTTTCTTATCTCTCCCATCTAAACCTCCTCTTAGTTAGCTCATCTTATCTTGTCTCACCCTACTTATCATCTAAATACCATCTCTGTAATACCAATCTATGTAATGATAATTCCTGAATCTGCATCTCCACACCACCTCTTAACTCCAGATCTCTCTATCCAATCACCAGCTAGGGGGATGTCCAGCAGGTATGTCAAAGCTAATATGCCAGGACTGAGCCCACCCCCTCCGACCTCTGCTCTGGTAGTCTTCCTCATCTCAGGTAACTACAGCTTCATTCTTTCAGTTTCAACAAATGCCTCGGTGTCGTCCTTGACTACTTCTCTCACAACCCACATTCAGTTCTCATAAAATTCTATTGGTCTTTTTTTTTTTTTAAGATTTTATTTATTTATTTGAGAGAGAGAGGGAGAGCACAAGCGGAGGAGGGGCAGAGGCAGAAGAAGCAGGCTCCCCGCTGAGCAGGGAGCCCGATGCGGAACTCAATCCCAGGACCCTGGGATCATGACCTGAACCGAAGGCAGACGCTTAACGAATGAGCCACTAGGCGCCTCTCTATTGGTCTTTCTACAAAATCATCTCTTGCCTGGAGTTCTACAAAAGCCCCCTGGCTGTTCTCTTTGCTTCAGCCCCTCCCCGACTCATTCCATAGCAGCTAGAACGGTCCTGTTCAAACACAGCAGATGATTACACTCCTCTGCTTAAAACTGTCCAAAGGAAACCCAGCTCCCTAAGGTCACAAGCTTAAGTCCTTACTATGACCCACAAGGTCATCTGCAGGTAACCTGCCCAGTTATGTCTCTGCTTTCAGCTCTTAACGTTTTCCTCTGCGGCCACGGTGTTCCAGCCGCACTGGCCTCCTCGCGGTCCCTCTAACATGCCGGGGGCGTCTCCACCTCAGTGCTCCGCCGGTGCTCCGCCTTCTGTCTGGAACACTCTGCGTTCAGCATCTGCACGGGTGGCTCCTTCACTTCCCACAGCTCCTTGGCCACTGTAACTAAAATTTCCACTCCAACACCCAGCCCAACATTTCACACCCTCCTCTGCTTTGTGTTTCCTTCTCACCACCACTACTGTCTAACAAACTTTATCTATTTTCCCTTATTTATCTTATTGTCTGTCGCATCGTATTAGAGTGCGAGGGCAGGAAGCTTGTCTGTTTCAGTCACTACTGTATCTTCATTATGCACAACACTGCCCAGCATGTAGATGCTCAAATAATATTCGGTGAATGAAAGAAAGAATGAATGACTATCTCTGATTCCCTATTGTTTTTTTTTAGATGGTTCCAAACAATAGTACATGACAGGTAAACATCCACTTTACATTTGTAACCTGCAAATAACATTCAAAAGCATTCAAAAGAAATACGGTATGGCTGTGACAGCTCACACTGGGACACAGAATGAGGTTCTGGAGTTCAGTTTCTGCCATTTAAATGGTGCTGTGCCTGAATTTCAGCTTTCTCATCTGTTGAACGGGAATCATAAAAGCCTGCCTTGTATGCTTAGCCTGGAGATGCCTTCCATCTCCACTAGTTCTGAGCTGCTTTCTCCAGAGCTCCCGGGCTACTCCTGGTTCTGACCGGTGGTTCTTCTTCTAGGTTATACTCGTCAGTGCACAAGTACGGAGTGAGGCACCTGACACCAATGCCAAGAACTGGATTTGGCTGCAGTTTCAGAAAGAGCCAACAGAGGGCATGGCTGCCTAAACTGCTAAATTTAGCTGCAACTAACAGATTAACAATAGTAACAATAGAGTTTTTACAACAAGGAAAGCAAGGGCCAGCCCTGGCGAGTCAGAACACATTTTCGTGAAGTATCCTATTCTGGGGGAAAACACAGCTGTGGGCAAGTTATGGAATCTTCTCGAAATACCATCATATACAGAATGGCTGAATGAACTGGGCAAATATTTAGGATAAGAGACAAAGGGGAAAAGATAGACTTGCCTTGACCACAAGAGCCCCTCCACTTTCCATCAGCCCTTTCTGTACTCTCCCCACAGCTAGCGTATCGGAGAATTTGTCTTTGCATATGACCTCCGTAATCTCGACCTACACGATCTTCATGAACCACTCCATCCCAGCAGCCATCCCCATCACCAGACCTAAACTTCTATGACCCATTTTCTGGCCTTCCTCCTGCTGCTGGGGCCCACTTTTCCATCTCTTGGCTATTCTACTCACCCCTGTGGCTCAGTCCTGTGCCCAATTCCCACATGCACACTCAAGGTCTAGGTGACAACATATATATTCCCATAGCTTTACTTTTTATTTTTTTAAAGATTTTATTTATTTATTTGACAGAGACACGGCGAGAGAGGGAACACAAGCAGGGGGAGTGGGAGAGGGAGAAGCAGGCTTCCCACGGAGCAGGGAGCCCGATGCGGGGCTCGATCCCAGGACCCTGGCAGCATGACCTGAGCCAAAGGCAGACACTTACCCGACTGAGCCACCCAGGCGCCCCTATTCCCATAGCTTTAAATGCCAACAAGATGCTGAAAATTTCCAGCCTAGTCTGATATATCCAATTGTCAACTTACCATCTGCATTAACCAAATTCAAACTTTTGATCCAACAACCATTTTCTCATTCATTTTCCCCCTTAGTAGATGGCACCTCTGACTACCTGATTAAAATGTGCTAGGTATAAGATTGAAAATACTTTTTTTTCAAATATTTTTAAAGATTTTATTTATTTGACAGAGAGAGACACAGAGAGAGAGGGAACACAAGCAGGGGGAGTGGGAGAGGGAGAAGCAGGCTACCCATAGAGCAGGGAGCCCGATGCAAGGCTCGATCCCAGGACCCAAGGATCATGACCTGAGCCAAAGGCAGACGCTTAACCCACTGAGCCACCCAGGCGCCCCAAGATTGAAAATACTTAATTGCTCACTTGTGGTGATTGTCTAACTAGAAACGATGCCGGGATGCTAACCACACAGGTACTTACTCTCTGAGTATCAACCTGATACATCATCCCTCTCTCACCTGCCGTATGTAATCCACCACCAAGTCTTCTGGATTCTATCTCTAAAATGCTTCTCAAATCCGTTTCCTTTTTGCTTCTGTGGTGACCATCCTAATCAATTCATCATCATCATCTGCCTTTTAACCGGCATCCCCACTCATCCTCTTCCAATCTCTCTTCTATACAATAATAGCCAGTTATCTTTTTCAATATAAAATGGATAATGGCAATCCCCTGCTTAAAACCTTTCAGTGGTCTCTCTCTGTACTTAGAATAAAATTCAGACTCCCTAATTATATACACAAAAGTCCTCCCCTAGGGCGCCTGGGTGGCTCAGTTGGTTGGGCGACTGCCTTTGGCTCGGGTCATGATCCCAGAGTCCCGGGATCGAGTCCCGCATCGGGCTCCCTGCTCAGCGGGGAGTCTGCTCCTCCCTCTGACCCTACCCCCTCTTGTGCTCTCTCTCTCTCTCTCTCTCAAAAAAAAAAAAAAAAATCCTCCCCTAGCCTGCTCCTCTAATCTCATCAGTTTCCTTCCACTCCACTCCACATTCCAGTTCTCTCTGCCCACAATCTGCTCCCCCCCCCAAAAAACACCAGTTGGCCTGGTATCAGCTTACAAGTCACATTCCTTATACAAGCCTTCTTTACTACTGGTGCTTAAATTAATTTCTCTTGTTTTCCTCTCCATAGCACTCCCAAAATCTTTCTCACAAATTTTGATGATACATATTTCCGTGACTGCTAACGGGTCTCCCCCACCTCCCCATCACAGGATTCATGAGGATAAGGACTGCTTCTTAGTATTAACATGCCTGGCACGTAACAATTGCTTAATGAGTATTTGTGGAGTGAATGAACCCAAAACCTTCCTAAGGAATAGGGATTATGGGACTCAGTTTTCTGAATTTCCACAGAACAGAGTGAGACTGATAGAGGTTACAAGGAGATTGGTTTTGGGTCCTTTTAAGGAGAAAAAAACTCTGGTCAGGCCGTTACAGAATGGAACGGCGCAGCTTGTTAGAGCATGAGCATCCTGCCAAAGCAAGCATTCAAACAGAGGCTCAAAATCTATCAGTTTGGGATATAGCAAAGGGGATTCCTATATTTGGTGGGAATCTGGACTTGTACTCTCAGCTGGCCATAAACAGACTCTCCATTATGCGGCTGAAGAGGAAAGTCGATAAAATATTGTTTTCTCTAAGGTACCTTCAAAAGCCAAGTTTTGATCGCAACCTGCTCCTTTCTTTGCCCATTTGTTCAACCTATAACAGCGCCACGACTACTGAGTACCAACTGAGCACTTACTTTATGCTAAGCACTCTCCTGAGTCCCTACAGAGGTAGGTACCACTATTATTTCTGTATTTTAGACAGACGAACCTGGGGCTGAGAGGTTAAGTAACTTTCCCAAGGTCAGTTAAGGAGTGAAGGCTGGTTTCACTTCCGTGTCATTTCACTCTAGAATCTTGTGCTCTTAATCATACGCAATGTTAGGGTACAGACCTGGTCTTGGACTCTCACATCAGGCAATCTGACTCACGCTGCATATAGTTAAGTACAGTCTAGATATGACAGTCAGGGAGGAAGAGGGGCAGAGAGATAGTTGAACAAGCAGTTGCAAACAGAGCAGACCGTCATGGCGTGTGGTTGACAACAGGCGGGAAAACTCCCTGGCTCTCACAAGGTCTTATAAGAAGAGGGCTCAGGACATGGGAGATATATGCCCATGGATGTTCTAGAAGGATCTTTTTTTTTTTTTAACTTTTAGAAAGAGAATACACTTTCAAGAGTCCATGAAATCAGCTGTATAAGTTGTGAAACCAAAGTCACAGTTTTATTTGGGTAAAAATTAAATTTTTTTATCTAGCCAGAAAACATAAAAACACTTCTAACAGCACCATCTTACAGAAAAACTCACATCCCTCTAAAATCTGAAGGCCTCTTGCTTACCCCCAACCCTGAAATAAAAAGGGCCTCTCAACCATTGATATTAAATCCAAGGGGCTTACCTAGGATCCTTGGAGCTGTTCAAGCTCCTATTTTGTAGGAGTGGAAGCCAAGAAGCTAGATGGGAAATGTGAAGGATTTTCACTGATGGCTTAGTCTTTTGTAGGAAGGCAAGGAGACCATAAACCCATCACCCCCAGAATGACTTTATAGCCCCAAGGTGTCTCCATTAACCATCATTAACCACCTTGGTCTCAGAGTTGATTGGTCTTCCCAGGGATAGATTTGTGAAAGGTGATACTCTGATCTGTCTCGGAAGGATGTATATGTTCAGCTGGGGAGAAGTCCAAGGAGATGTGGCCAAGAGTCTTAGTTCAGCCCTGCATCTGAAGTGTCTTCCCCCATCAACACTAGGGACTAAAAAACATGGAGGTAAGGCTGGGAAAGGTCTATTTATGTGTTTTGAAGGGGGAAGGCAAACAGACTAATGGGAGGTTTACTCATTTTTTTTTTTTTTTTTAGTAAATCTATAACTCCTGGGTACAAACTTCTGTGGTAGTTCGGAAGTTAAAAAAAAGGGGGCGAGAGTAGAAGAAACCAAGGGAAAACAGATGTGTTCCGTCCCTTCAACGGACAGGCTTGAAGTTGATGTTATCTAGTGTGGGGGGCAGATATGAACACATGCTGTTCAAAGTGGAGAGAGGAGAGGATAGGGTTTCTGGGTAAAGCAAAGAAGGCTTTGAGGTCCTCAGACAATAGGTATTAAGGTCTGAGCAACTTGAATATGTGGTTCAGGAGCTGTGGTGTCCAGAGTCCTTGGACCCAGCTATGGCCAGCTCCATTTCCACAGTATTCAGATTAGCAACCTTTCTTCTCAACCCTCATCCCTGGGGACTGGAGATATGGAAGATGTCTTCCTTGCTTCCCACTCACCCTTCAAAACCATCACCTGGTTCAAAACCTGTGGGTCCTTTAAGTTTATGTTTTTCTTTACTGCTGCACATAGTGCTGCTACATATATCTTGAGTGGGTCTTTAAGACAAATAACTAGATGCAGCACTGCTAGGTGATGGGTACGCACAGAGGAAATGGAATAGATCTTCTGAAGCTGCCAAGTGGCTGCAGCAGTTTGAACTCTGACCACCAGGCTTTAATGATTTGTTTCCTCACCTTCTCCCCAACCTTGTTAGGATCAAACATTTAATAAGTGCCCACCCAAGGAGAGGGAGGTCACTGGTCTGAAGGAAGATGAGGAGGAAGTCCCTGTACCTGAGGAGAAGGAGACATGTGAAATGAAAGAGGAGGAGGAAGCCACTGTAACTGAGGGGAGAGAGACTCGTGAAATTAAAAAGGAAGAAGTCTCTCCACTTGAGGAGGGGTAGACTCGTGAAATGGAAGAAGAAAAAGAGGGAGTCACTCTGAGAGAAAGACTTGTGAAATGAAGGGTGGGGAAGAAGTCCTATCCTCTGAGTCTAATGAAAAAGCAGAGACTTGTGAATCATTGGAAGAAGAAGAACCAATAAGGATGTTTCCCCCTCCAACTGCTCTTGCCCCTCACAGCGTGTTTCCCCCTCCAACTGCCCTTGCCCCTCACAGTGTGTTTTCCCCTCCAAATGGATTCCCTGGTCAAACTGTGTTTTCCCCTCCAGGAGTGTATTAATTCTGATAATGCTTTCTCATGCCTTGGCTTCTTGTGACATTTACTAATTTAGGTTAAAAGCAAAAACTAAATTCAATCAGAATTGTATGTTTTATATTAAAATGATGTATGCTTGATACTTTCTAATTGGGTAATAAAGCACAGGATTTTATTGCATGGACCCTAGGATGAGTACCTTTCCTTAAAAATAGGTTTTGGGGGGCACCTGGGTGGCTCAGGTGGCTCAGTCGGTTCAGCGTCTGCCTTCGGCTCAGGTCATGATCCCAGGGTCTTGGGATTGAGCCCCGCATCGGGCTCCCTGTTTAGCACGGAGTCTGCTTCTCCCTCTACACCTCGGCCTAACTCCCCTGCTTGTGCTTCTTTCTCTCTCTCTCTGAAATACATAAAATCTTTAAAAAAAAATAGGTTTGGGGGATTGTTTTGGAGAACTGAGAAGTCGAAATATTTTCCAGATAAGTAGGATTATCACAATGTACGAAAGCTTGAGCTCCTTGCTTACAACTTTTCTGAGCTGCCGATCCTGTAGAGGAGTAAGATTAGCCCTTAGATTTGTTAGGAGTCAAATCTTGCAGTACAAAATACAAATTCAGCACTCATACCCATCCTGGGTCCTAGATCCATAGTGTGGATATGCTGAAAACCAACAGGAAGGCTGTCAAGTTAAGGTGCTCTCTGAGAAAGCTGGCATCTTAAGATGGGGCACAGAACAGAAGAACAATCAAGAAAAGCTTGCCTTGGGCACCTGAGTCCCACATTGGGCTCCCTGCTCTGCGGGAAGCCTGCTTCTCCCTCTCCCACTCCCCCTGCTTGTGTTCCCTCTCTCGCTGTCTCTCTGTCAAATAACTAAATGAAATCTTAAAAAAAAAAAAGAAAAGCTTGCCCTGTCCCACGACTGATATTTGGTGTAACTTAATGAAGTAGAAAGCACATCTGCTTCACGTTTTTACTTCGAATCTAATGACACTGATTCCAGGGACATCAGAGTATACTGACTTCAATGTATCTGTTTTAAAAATATAATGGTTTGAAGTGTCAAATGTTTTAAGTCTGGAGTAAAATAAGGGGCCAGGTGACTGCTAGTGACATCACCATCTAGTGGCACACATCTCAAATGCCACCTGGAAAACCACCCCGTTTCCAGGGTTTTAGAAATGTTCACATCTGCCAACCTCAAGCCCATATTACTATAATGAAAGTAATACAGTGCCACTTATTTAATGCTTACCATTGGCAATCTGCTATTTTATTAAACATTACACCTCATTTAATCCTCACAGCAAACTTGGAAGAAAGGAGCGATGATTCCTATTTATAGAAAACTGAAGAGTTAAGTGAGAGGACTCAAACACATGATGTTCTGACATTAAAGACTACTTGTTCTACAGAACTTCCCAGCGTCACTTGGCTTTCTATCCATCATGACCTCCACAGGTCAGCTGGTTACATATTAGAAACACCTGGGAAGCTTTAGACTCTCTTGAAGTCCATGCCACATCCCAGACCAATTCAATCCCTGTGGTAGACCGAGGAACCAGGATTGGAATCAGTGACCTTACTGCACAGCCAAGGTTAAGAACGGCTCACAAGCCACTCCTTTACTGATACTCACATGTGGCCTTTAGATGCTTGCCCTGCACCCTCCATCACACACCTTTTCTGTTCCCAACCCAATCCATCTTTCTCCTCTAGTAGAATTTTTCTGGACCGCATTGGTAACCGTGCTGATTAGTTCACTATAATTTCATATCTTTTAACTCAATCAGCATAGCTCAGCAACCCACTCAACGTGACCAACACTTTTTGGGCCAGGCCCTGTGCTAGGGGCACATTACTTTGGATTGGTTCATGGTTTCAGGGGGAAATGACCCCCAGGCACTCCCTATTCCCCAACTTTTTGGTTGGAGAGTTTCCAAACAAAGGATTTTACAGGATTTATAAAGAGGGGAAAGGTGGGGTGACATGGATATTCCAGGCATAGAGAATAACACGCTTTACTCTCTCTAAATAATGCACCACTCCAGTGGGTCTCAGGTTGGCTTCTGAACTAACAGCAGCATCACTGCAATGATCATTATTGAACATTTTTTTCTTTTAAAGATTTTAAGTAATCTCTACACCCAACGCAGGGCGTGGACTTACAAACCCGAGATCAAGTCTCATGCTCTACCAACTGAGCCAGCCAGGCACCCCTTCACTGTAAAAATTTTAATCTTCTTTTTCAGAGGTAATATCATCCCTACCTTGTCTTCTATTTCCTTTGCTCCCAACTACTCCTTTGCTCTCTATTGACTTGCCACCAACTCTGAAAGAAAATCAATTTCTTTAAAGATTGCCAGTGATTTATTTACCAGGTGTAGTGACTTTTCCAGCTTTATTTACTTCTGCTTCATTGGTAAGTGTGCTATTTTTAAAATTCTTTTCTCCTTAAGTGTCTAGAACCTGTATTCTTGACTCCTGGTTCTTTTCTGTTTATTTTTCCAGGATATTTCTTTTTGTGTGCACATGATAAAAAATTAAATAGTACAGCACATGATAAAAAATTCAACACTTTCACTCTCTAGACACACTAAACATTTCTCTTTTCAATTCCAGAGGTATAAGCTAAGTAATATGCTTATAATCCTGTTTTAAAATTTATCATCTTGTTGATGTCTATCAACTCCCTATTTCAACAGATGAAATATTCCAGTGGATGAAAATTTAGCTTGCCAAACTCTTCCACTTTATAATTTTAAAGTTCTACTTGTTTTCTGTGTTTCTTTAAATATACGTTTTTAAACCTCTGTACTTCTAACAATTTCCAACAATCTCTTTTATTTCAACTTTAAAGATTTACTTCTCATATTTTCCTCTCCACTAATACATCCCAAATAACCATGATACTAATATTTCATGCATTATGATGTTTGGTTGTATTGATTTTATTATTATGACTTACAATGTTTATATAAATGTTATTTATACTGAGTCAACTACTGTACTAGGATTACATTTCCTTTTCTTGGTACAAATTTATTTTCTCCAAGGTAACAATGATCTCATTTTGTTTAATTTTTATATATTTATCACCAATTGAGCCCCAAATTTTCCCAGTCATCTCAAACTTCTAATTTAAACAGATGAGAGAATTCATCTGTTCCTTTTCTTTCCTTTTGATGCCGAGGCATCTCTCTTAGGTGTCTTCTCCCCCTGCTCCAATTTGGGCAAGTTATTCTCTATGCTCACTATACAGCTGTCCTGGGACTTCCACGTTTCTCAGCGTTGAATCCATTGGCTTCTCTCTTTCTTACTTGCTCTTTTGCTGGAGTACATCCTAAAGTAATTTTCTCAGAAACATACTGCTGAAAAAGAGGTGCCATTTGAATCTCTTGTTCTTCTGTAAGTAGCTTATACTTTTCTCTTTGAAAGGTTTAGAATGTATATAGGTATTATATTTATTTATCCTGCTTACTGATTCATGGACCTTAGGCTAAGGTTTATTTTTCTTTCTTTCTTATTTTTCTGTTTCTCTTTTTGCAACTCCTATTTGTTGGGTATTGGATTCCTTGAATTAATCCCATGTCTTTTTCGCTTCCATTTTCAATTGAAGGTTCAAAAAGAAGTCACTGTTTTCTCTATACTATCTTAATAAATATGACATCTCTCTCTCTCCCCCCAGACAAGCAGGTGGACCCTCTTACATCAATTTTGTGTGTGTGTGTGTGTGTGTGTGTGTGTGTGTTCTGGAGAATGTCCCCAAAGGGCCTCCCAAACTACTTTGTAGACAGACCCTTAATGAATCTCCCTGACTTCAGACTCTTTCCCCTGCCTTTCCTACTTGCTGTTGATGTCAAGCCTTTGTCCTGTCTTTGTCACCACTGTTTTAATTCATTTATTCAACCAGTACCTATGATATATAATGTGCCAGGCGGTGGGGATGTTGACATTGAAAAGCCTCATATGGCTTTATTTACCCTGTTCCCAGCAGTGAAGTCTCCCTGAGTATTGGCGGTACATTTCCTTTGCCTACTGGACATCTCCAACTATAATGTTCTCTCCCAATGTCCTCTTCCCATATCCCCTAGTTTAGTTAGTGCTACCTCAATCCACCCATTCTGCTACACTCTTGAATGTTTGCACGATTTCTTAATGGACCCAAAACAAGCCTCACAAGTTCCTTTAGTGATAAAAATCTCTGATATCCTCTTTTTATCTTCTGTGTTCTCAAAGAAAGATGTACCAAAAAAAAAAAAAAAAAAATTCTAGCAGAGAGTCTGGGTTACCTGATTTTGTCCAAAAAAGGTTTGTTTCATGGTCATTCTATAGACAAAGGAGCTTAACCAGACAAACTATCAGACTAGAAAAGCAAATATAATTGGGAACATTTAAAATGACCCCGTGTAACCACATCAATCTCCACTGATCAATCTATGATTGAGAATAAGAAACCATCAGACTTTAAGGGCAGAAATATCTACCTTTTATTAACACCCAGAGACAGAAATTTATACTGTGGGGAGAAGCTTCTGTAAGTATTGGTCATCTCTTCCACTCTTTCCTTTTCATCATCCTGCTGTCTGCTGACCCAGACCTTAATCTTCTCTGTGCAACCAGCAGTTGCTGACTGCTTTGCATGATACACCTACAGTAAGTCTTTTCCACATCATCAGACACAATTACCTGACCTTCCCTACTGCTCTGCCAATGGGCTGGCTCACCTGATGATAAAAATAATTACCTAGTGCCAAGTCAGCTGTAATAACTATATTGCTGGTACGATATGCACATTGTTTTAATTAAGGCAAATACACTATGTAACTGAAAGGCATTTGATGCAGGACATAAGAGTTTTCTGGGTTTTGTATCTAAAGCCTTTGGCAGCACATATGCTCCATACCCATAACTGTGTAGATTATAACTGTAAAAATCCCAAAGGATTCCATTACGCTTTTAATAGCACAGGTTAGAAAATAACACTACCAACTAATGTGATTAATGCAAGAGAGCATTTTAAAACCAAATGTCATTTTCTTAAAATACAGAAAGAGGAAAAATAAGGAACTCGTTCAAAGGTATGTGAATAGTGGCAATTTGAGTGAAATGTTAATTCTGCATGGGAGAGCTTGAGTTCATTGTCATTTAAGGTGCTTTTATGGTTAATGTTACAGTTTTACATTGTAGCTTCTCATTTCTTTGTGAAGAAGGTAGAACTGAACAAATTACATTGGTGTATGAAAATACTGGTAATACCTGATTTTGCTAAGGGAGACTTTTTTTTTTTTTTTAAGATTTTATTTATTTATTTGAGAGAGAGAGAATGAGAGAGAGCACATGAGAGGGGGGAGGGTCAGAGGGAGAAGCAGACTCCCTGCCGAGCAGGGAGCCCGATGTGGGACTCGATCCTGGGACTCCAGGATCATGACCTGAGCCGAAGGCAGTCGCTCAACCAACTGAGCCACCCAGGCGCCCAAGGGAGACATTTTTTTGTCTTGACATAGTTATTAGTTCAAATAACTTCCTTTTAAAAAAATCTGTGTAACGAATGGTCCCCAGAGACTGAGGAGTTGCACTTTTAGGCCTCTAGGGGTCAGCATAACTCGAAGGAAGAGCAAGCCCGGCGAGTAAGAAAAAGCAAGAATGCACAGGTGGGCGGGCGATTGAGGTGGGGTGGAGGGAGGAATGTGAGGTGCCAGCGTAAGGTCCACTGAAAGCGAGGACCAGGAGCACAGCGGGAGCTGACTCAACAGTCAGTCCACACAGTGTTCTGGTCTGTGTTCTGCAGAAACCCGGGAACCCAAATCACTGAATAATATGTTGCCTATCACATCAACTCCCTTGAAACTACCGACAGTATTTGTACGATCTCCTTCATACATGCTGAAAGTAATTTACTTTTTTTTTAAAAAGGATTTATTTATTTTAGAGGGGGGAGGGGCAGTGGGAGAGGGAGAGAGAATCCCAAGCAGATTCCCCACTGAGTGAGGAGTCCAACGTGGGGTTCTTCTACCCCATGACCCCGAGATCGTGACCTGAGCTGAAATCAGGAGTTGGAGCTTAACCGACTGAGCCATCCAGGTGCCCCATCGTTTACTTTCTGTAATGTCTGTTTTGGCCCTTTGGATTTAGACCACTGAGATGTGAGAGTTAAGCACCACAAACTGATTCTCCCCAGTGTAATGGCTTTTCAGTTTGAAAGATTTTATTTTTAAGTAATCTCCACACCCAACGTGGGGCCCGAACTTGCAACCCCGAGATCAAGAGCTTCATGTTCTACTGACTGAGCCAGCCAGGCACCCCTGAAATCATTATTTGAAGGCTAGAATGATCTGAGGGGTTGGCTAGCCCTCTCTAAGGTACTAAATGGTGGGTTTTATTCTTTTCACCTGTAAACCATTCAGTACTACCTGCAGAAGTGTGGTGATTATAATCATACATTTTGGAAGAAACTCATTAGCAAAACTCGCAGTATCATGCTCTCACTGCACCGTATCAATCTCGGAGACGTGTGGAGTGCTGAAATTTAAGGAGGGGTAAGGAACAGCACACCTCCTTTCTACTTCCTGCGAGATTTCCCTGTGTATCTGGACAACACTCTTGGGGACCACAGCTGATAAATAATTGTCTGCCTCAGTTGATGACAACCACACAGTGAGAATTTAACAGTGTTGGCAATCATTTATGCTACGGGGGAAAAAGAGCATTAGATTTTTTTCCTTCCTTTAAAGGGAGTGTAAGAAACAGCATCTGGGCAGTTCGGTAACAGGTTTTGGGCATAAGAAAAGAAATCATTTCCTATTCCTCACAAACTCTGATTTACAAAAGAATGCTGGAAGCTAAAAGCCTT
This sequence comes from Halichoerus grypus, assembly GCF_964656455.1. NCBI lineage: Eukaryota > Metazoa > Chordata > Mammalia > Carnivora > Phocidae > Halichoerus > Halichoerus grypus. Next base: position 138,032,068 of record NC_135716.1, read on the forward strand.
GTTGATTTATCATGTGAAGCAAAGAGTAATTTTTCTCCCCTTGTTAGGCTTTCATATAATCATGCTCACTGCCTATATGGGTGGCATTAAAGAATTTCTGAATAAAAATAATAATTTCTTGCTTTCAACCTTCATAATTCACATCAGCAAGCACCCTGCTGGGCGGTGATGCCTGCTACCAGTGACGCTCAATCTTTTTTGCCCGCCACTTATCTGCCTCGCGCAGCTGCGTGTCCCATTGATCGCAATACCTGCAGGATAATGCGCCCGTAGGCGTTCTTTAGCAGATTAACCACATCCGCGTGAGACAGCCCATCCAAAGGTTGCCCATTAATGCTGACAATCCGATCCCCAACCTGGAAGTACAAAAGTGGTAGAAAATCACTATCATTAAGAAAAATTCAATTTGAGGAGAATGCTTAAAATTCTTTTTAAGTCGTATTTCCCATTTGTGGCTATTGTGAAGATTCTGTGTTTCTCCTGTGTGTGCAAGTTCCAGAAGCATGAGGAATTTTTATGGCTTTCCCCACATACAGACCAATCAGAGAAACAAGAAGGGGGTCAGGTTTGATTAGGGGAAGGCACGGCAGGCCACTTTTGTATTTTGGCAATGGTGGTTCCCCAATAATAGTGGGGCATACAAATTAACTGTTCAATAAAGCTCTAATGAGGAAGCCAAATATTTTCTCCTTTATTTTTCTACCTAAGTTAAGATTAAGGGGCAATGGGGAAAAAAAAAAATCGTAAGAACGTTAATTCTTCTGGTTGAAGGACGATTCTAAGGTCAAATCTCCCTCAGGTGAAAATTAATTTTGGGTGAAATGGTATGGGAGGCTTTGCAAATGAGCTAAAAATGGTATGGGAGGCTTTGCAAATGAGCTGCAATTTCTTCTTTCATTGGGAAGCTTTGATACAAACAATAATATTTTTATATGCCCAGGGACCTAATGAATTTTAGGTGTAAACTTTCTCCAATGCATTTTGCCCTCAGCGTGGGTCTCTGTTGGAATTCCAACTTTAAATAAAGCGCCCATGGCTGCAACTTTGTCTCCCACCACATGCTGTTAGCATTTCACCATTTTCCTTTTGTTTACCTTAAGCTTCTGTGTACGGGCAGCCACACCACTGGCCTGAATCATGGCAATAAATATTGGGATATCTCCTAAGGGACTTCCTTTTCCTCCGGCGATACTGATTCCAAGGGCATCGCTGAGCTCCTAAAAAATAAGGAAAACACAGTGCTCATATATTTAATAAAAAATCACAACCTGATTGCTCCCGGACAGCTGTTGAACAAAATCCTTCCATGATGCAGGAGGCCAGGGTAACACGGGAGTTAAGTGCAGCGCCTCTGGAGTCGGAAAGAGACCTGTGTTTTCAGCTCTAGCACTTAATTAGCTGGGGGTGGGGAGGGTCTGAAGGCAGTTCCTTAACCTCTTAAGAGTTTCCATCTTTATGTTGATTTGAGGATTAAATGAGATGATATAGTGCATTCTTAGCCTACAGAAGAGGCTCAATAAAAGGCAACAGTAGGAGTAAAAACACACACAAAAATACAAAACAACCCTATGTTACTGCTCAGTTTAGTGGCCAATTTTGACGCAGACTTGGCAAGTATATTCTCATATGGTGTTTATGATTAAACTGCCACACATATCATGCTCTTCTGGGTGTGAACAAACACACTTGGCTCTGAAAGAGCTGCACGGCTGCATTACAACAAAGGATCTGAGAGGACACCCACTGGAATGATAACGGAGTTTGCAGGGAGAAGGAAGATGTGGCTGAAAGAGTCCGCTAAGATGAGGAGGTGAGGCAGCTTGATTCGCTCGGACCCTGGTGAAGAGATCCTGGCTCTCGTCCAGGTCTTCTCCACATTTGTATCACAGGGTTACTATTTTAAAAATCACGGGAAGAATGACTGACGTGTTCCACTTTCAGCGTGGTGGCATTTGCTCCACTATCGTAGCTCTCTCCTGCTGATTAAAATGCACAACTCCGTCAAGCACAGAAAACAACTACCTGAGGCTTCGGAAAAGTAAAGAAACAAATTGTGGTAGAGAGCCAAAACTTGGAATAAAAGCAGCCAGGGGGTGGATCGCCCCCTTCTTTTCCTGGCAGCGTCGTCCTGAGGGCGAGAGCCGGTCAAGGAGCTGGAAAGGTGGCGCACAGTGTGACACTGATGTGGATGCCTCTCTCGCCCCATCTCGCCCCATCTTGCTGGTCAGAGGAACCAGGCGAGGGAGCCCCCGTGACTGGAGAATAAAGGAAGAAAGCTGGAGCAGAGAGCACCACAGAATTCTCTGGCTTCGTTCTAAGTGACTCATGTGTGGGACCGACCAACACAGACCTGAGCTGGGAGGTGAACCCCCGCTCCCGGAAGGGGAGACAGAATTTGCAGTCTGAACCCAAATGGGCTGACTGCCTGCTAAACCATAAACATCAGTACTCTTCTGAGTCTACACAGCGTTACATTCCTGAGGACCAAAACTACTCAGTATGCAAAGAAAATGTGACCAGTGTTTTTCAGTTCTTTAAAATATGCAGGACGGGGCGCCTGGGTGGCTCAGTCGTTAAGCGTCTGCCTTTGGCCCAGGTCATGATCCCAGGGTCCTGGGATCGAGCCCCGCATCGGGCTCCCTGCTCAGCAAGGAGTCTGCTCCTCCCTCTGCCCTGCTTGTGCTCTCTCTCTCACTTACTCTCTCTCAAATAAATACATACATACATACATACATACATAAATGATGCAGGACATTTGAAAGTAAAAATTATAACAGTGTTTGGTTGGGTTCTCAATTTATGTAAATGTATACATATGATGACTATGGCATAAATATTAGTGGCGTGGGTGTGGTAAAGGGACTTACATGGTAGCAAGACTCCCGACATTTTAATTGATTATTGAAAAATATACACAGCTTAGGGTGCTTCAATTTTACCTCATGAAGTTGGAAGATGGGAAAAGAACAAAATGACAACAAAAACCATATATGAAAGAACTTTAAAAACTCATATCACATAAGTGTGAGGAATTATTCTTTACTATTACTAATATTACTAATGCTGCCATGTCATGCCTATAAAAGAAGAATGGTGAAGCTGACCTCTCCAGTCACGGGTCATTTATATCCTGTTTTTGAACATATTTGTGTCTGGCTTATGTTTTTTGAATGCATCAACAGTAAAGCAATGCATGCAAAATGGCAAGGTGAATTTCATCACAAAAGTTTCTGCTTGGAACATGTGTGGGAGAACACGGTTCTCTCTCCTGCTGGGAGTAGGCCTTTTTATAAAAGCCTGTAAAAAAAAAAAAAGTGGCTGAAATGACTAAGGAAACATAAACTTATGGTTTGTTTTTTGTTTTTTTCAAGATTTACCCAATTATTTGAGAGAGGGAAAGCACACATGAGCCTGAGCGGGAGGGGGAGAGGGAGAGAGACTCAAGCAGACTTCGCTGCTGAGCTCGGAGCCTGACATGGGGCTCAGTCCCACTGCTGTGAGGTCACGACCTGAGCTGAAACCAAGAATCAGAGGCTCAACCAACTCCACCACCTGGGCACCCGCATAAAATGTCATTTTATAAACCTTGGAATGAGGAGAAATTTATGGAATAACTTGGCTTTGTTCAAATCTATCATAACGCTTCCGTAATTTATCCATAATTATGTACACATTCGGTAGATTTAACTTTCCTATCATAGGACCATCTGAGTTGCCGCTCTGGTGGAAAGATACTAGGAACAAATGAAGCAGATTTACTACAAACTATAGTCAATAATAATGGATGGCACTTCCTGGACATCTATGACGCACTGGATACTATGCTAAGTACGCTATTTGCAATATCTCATTTAATCCACACAGTAAGATTGATCTTGTGAGTTAAGTGTTGTCATCCCCAGTCCACAGACGAGAAAACTTGAGTCACTTGCCAAGTCATAGAGCTAATAAATGGTAGAGTGCCTTCAAACACAGCTGTGATGGATTCCAGAGAACTAAGCTATGCTGGGTATCTCTTCACTGCAGCTGAACCATGATTATAACAAGGTCATAATTTCTTTTTTAAAGACTTCTTGAATCCCAAATTTAATGGTTGAAAGTGATCAAAATAAAAGTACTTTCCAATATTCTGGATATCACACAGGAGTTTGAAAATCAGGATTGGCAACTTTATGAACTTAAATACAACACACAATCTTCTCAAGAAGGCAATTTAGCAATATGTATAAAAGCCTTTAAGTAACAAATGTGGCTTTTGAATCAATAATTTCATTTCTAGGAACGAATCCTGAGGAAATCACCCATGATACATGAAAAAAGAAAAACACAGATGTTGCTATAAAAGAGCAAAAGTTGAGAAATATGCTAATTGTTTACTAGGAGGAAGCTGATTAATTACAGCACATTTATATGATGGAATACTATGCAACTAATAAAAATCATGCTGTGTGCCATAAAAAAATACTAGCATGGCTAAAATTTCATCCTTTAAAGTGAAGGAGACAGGGGAACCTGGGTGGCTCAGTTGGTTAAGTGTCTGACTCTTGATTTCGGCTCAGGCTGTGATCTCAGGGTGCTGGGATCAGGCCCTGCATTGGGCTCCATGCTTGGCATGGAGTCTGCTTGAGATTCTCTTCCTCTGCCCCTCCCCCTGCTCACACATGCTCTCTCTAAATAAATAAAATCTTAAAAAAAAAAAGTGGAAAAAGACAAGCTACCAGAGTTTAATAACCTTTTTTTTTTTTTTTTTTTGGTTTGTTTTATAAAACTTAAACACATGCACAAAACATAGTGGATGGGACATACCAAAAAATTCACAATGGTCCTCTATGTGGCTTTACTGTATTTTTCTAAGTCTATTTATGTTACACAGACCATTTAATGCCTTCAGTAACTTAAAAGAGCACACTAACAATGCAAAAATTGTATTGAGGAGAAAATATACATTTTAACGGAAATACAATACAAATCAGAAAAATAGTAGAATTATTGACCTACCCTGATGATCTCAACGGTCCTTGGTCCCATATCTGTGCCTATAAATAAGGAAGCAACACAATTAACTTTTTAAAATAAAGAGATAACACAGTTAGGATTTAATATTCTCCTATAAAAATTTTAAAAAATAGTATCATTTTCTAGCTCTTTCAAGAGAGAATACAAACAGGTATTACATACTTTCTCAAAATCCCAACTGGCAACTATTGGTTAGGAGCTATTTTATTTTTTATTTTTTTAATTTTTTTTTTTAACAATGAAGAGAACTTTAAAAAAAATTATTAACATATAATGTATTATTTGTTCTAGGGGTACAGGTCTGTGATTCATGAGTCTTACACAATTCACAGAGCTCACCATAGCACATACCCTCCCCAATGTCAATCACCCAGCCACCCCATCCCTCCCACCCCCCTCCACTCCAGCAACCCTCAGTTTGTTTCCTGAGATTTAAGAGTCTCTTATGGTTTGTCTCCCTCTCTGGTTTTGTCTTGTTTCATTTTTCCCTCCCTTCCCCTATGATTCTGTCTTGTTTCTCAAATCCCACGTATCAGTGAGATCATATGATAATTGTCTGTCTCTGATTGACTTATTTCGCTTAGCATAATACCCTCTAGTTCCATGCACGTCGTTGCAAATGGCAAGATTTCGTTTTTTGATGGCTGCATAATATTCCATTGTGTGTGTGTGTGTGTGTGTGTGTGTGTGTGTGTATACACAGCACATTTTCTTTATTCATTCATCTGTTGGACATCTAGGCTCTTTCCATAGTTTGGCTATTGTGGACATTGCTGCTATAAACATTGGGGTGCATGTGCTGGTTAGGGGCTATTTTAAAGAGGCCCTCTCTTTGAGGTAGATGTGGTCATAACCACGTGGTCTGACAGAAGCTGATGGCAGTACCAGCAGCTACCCAGGATATCACCATATATCCTAAGTGGCTTGGGGGATGGGCTATTTGTGTATCATTGTACATTTTCCTGCCTTAATCGAAGACAACCCTCTCCTCAAGGAAAGACTTAAAAGGACCTGCCCCACCCATAATGGTATATGCACTTTTGACCTTCCTCAAGTGACCTGTCATTTGAAATTTTTCTCTTTGGGAAATGGTTTTCTTTTATGAAGTAGTTTAGACTTCCACTTTCCTGTTTTTCATGTGATTTGTGTACAGTTAAAGGCACATTCCCAAAATGAGTCCCTATGGCTTTCGTTCCTTTAGAACAGGCTTTTCATCAAGCTTGGGGCTTAGGTGCACACGTCCGAAGATTTCGACGTGTCTGAGTTGAGGGTGAAGAGATTGTTTTTAAAAAATATTAATATTTTAAAAAATTGGGTCACAGGATGGTGTTGCTGGTGGTGCGTCCAAGTCATACCTGAACTTTTGGGGGAAGGATCTGTAGCTCTTTTTGTGCCAACCAGGTTTTGCAGGCTGGTGATGACAGGAGCCAGGGAGGGATGGAAGTTGCTGTGCGCGCTGTGCTGGCTTCCCTGGAAAGAAAGCCCGCCGTCAGCTGCGCTCAGACACGAACTTGGTCTTAAAACTTCAGACTTAGTATTTTAATTACTGACATAGCCATAACCATGTGATAGAAAATTCTGTAGAGGCTAAAAGAGAAAACAGAAGTGACCCCTACTCACACCCTTACCACTCTAACCCAATCCCATTTGACATTTTTCTTTTTTTAATATACGTATTTTTTTCATTTTGTTTATTTGTCAGAGAGCGAGCGAGCACAAGCAGGGGGAGCGGCAGGCAGAGCAGACAGAGGGAGAAGCAGGCTCCCCGCTGAGCAGGGAGCCCGATGTGGGGCTCGATCCCAGGACCCTGGGATCATGACCTAGCCGAAGGCGTCCCATCATTTGACATTTTTCTATCACCTTCCCCTTTATATGAGCTTTATATATATATAGTTTCAATTATCAAGATAGAAAACATGCAATAATTTAAGCTTTTCTTGCTCCCCATGAAATCGAAAAATATTTTCCTAGGTTGTTACATAGTGTTTATATGTGACCAGTTAATGGCACTACGAGTTGGTTGGGGTTACAGCCAACATTTATTACCTTATTACTCAAATGATCATTTTGCTAAAACAACTATCATAAAATCCTGACTAACAGAAACTTTCTCCTCAGTTATAGGAGAAAGCAGCAAATATCAAGGGAATATATTGTTTTAGGAATGGGTTAAATTTTTTTTCTCCAAGATTTTCCTGGAGTCAGTGGTAATGGAGCCCAGTCTACTTCCATTATGTCCTTTTATTCATTCAAATAAATATTTGAGGTCTACATTGTATAGTCATGTACGGCTAGTAGCTATTCGATGAGAATCATATACACAGTGGAGGACCTTTCCAATGCAGAAAATAATGTAAACCCTCCCCACCCAAAAAGTAACCAATAATGAATAAAGAATGTCTTCTACTAAATTATCAAGGTTATGCCTAATTGCCTCAAAATTTTAAGCTAAACCTAAGATCACAATTATAATCTGATAAATTATAATTTGACCCATTTCCTTAGTTCTATGATGCAAGTTGTTTAATATTTTAATTCCTTAAATATGAAAACATTCAAATGTACAGAAAAGGTGAATTATATAGTAGACACTCATATGCATGCCACTTAGATTCCACAATCAATACTTTGCTGGATTTTCTTTCTCACATATCCATTCATCTGTTCATCAATGTTTAAAAATTCATTTCAAAGTAAGTGACAGACATCATATACTTCACAATGGATATATATATTTAAAGGAGTGTTTTCTATATTTTTCCTGAAAGGATATGATTTAAATCAATAGTGCTATAATAATATTCAGAATTGAGGGAGTATAGCATATTATAACTTTTGCCTAAAAAAATCTTAGAACAATGTGTTTGCCACGGCCTTTATAAATATGAACTGTGCCTGGAAGTGTTCCCTCAGTTATCTGAGGAAAAGATTTCTCAAGTGCTTTTCCATGACACACCGTCCTTTGAAGGGTAAAGGCACTCTTTTCTGGTTGGTGGGAAAAGACTTTTTAAAAAAAGAGGCTTGGTGGCCCCAAGAATAGATCTATCTTAGTGAACCCACTTTCCCTAGGCCAAGTCTAACAAATTATAATTCTCCTTGGCCCTCGGAAGAAGACATTTATCTCCCCATCTTATAACTGCCCAGAAAGAAATCTGTGCCCCTAGAGGGTCTGAAGGTGGAAATGTCTGGGAATGGGATTTTCTTTTTCTCCAGTCGGGTCATGGGCTGGTCTTCAGCTCGTGATAATGGAGGACATTTCCTTTTCACAGCCAGCTATGAGCCTTCTTTTAATTAGCCAAGTATCACTGCAGACTCTCGTTATCATCTCAGCCAAAATTTTAAGGACAAAGTAAGGATAAAACATATTTACTGTTTTTCTTAAAATTGAATTAAACTTCTACCCCCTAAGGTTAAAAATTCTGTGCAGGAAGGTTAGATAAAAGTGTCTGATACTTTGTCTTAGGTTTCTAAAATAGGACAGCTCACATTTATAGATGAGCTAAATGGTGATGATAGTTTTATTGACATTTAATAATCGAGCTTCTAAATTTGTTAGCTCTGTATTTAACCTAAGTGTGAACTTTATTAATCACTAAGATGTTCTTATACATGTTCTTCAATGACAGAAATCTAGTTCTACCTACTACCTCATCCTTCAAACTTTTTTTTTTTAATTTTGTTTTATTATGTTATGTTAATCACCATACATTACATCATCAGTTTTTGATGTAGTGTTCCATGATTCATTGTTTGCATATAACTCAAACTTTTCTTAAAACATTGGAATTCTTTGTATCCCTTTGTGCTTTTGCATATGCTATTCCATCTGTCTGGGATGCCTTCTCCCTCTTTTCAACCTATCAAACTCCTTTTGCAGTGAGATCCGATGGAGTCTCCTCTGTGGCATCCTCCCATATTCTGCAAGGAAGAAAAATTTTATCCCCAGTATTGTTCAGTCTGAATTCTAACCTGCATACAACAAGGCTTTAGTGAAATCACTCAACAAGTGAATCTTCCACTAAGGAAGAAGCTCTGAGACAACTATTTTTGCATCTGAAATTCCCACTGTTGATACAAGTCTGCTCAGAATCATTATCAACCATTTACTCCTGGAGTCCCCCTTCAGCACCGTGTCTTAGTACACATGATATTTGCTGCTCATTGCATAGGCCAGAAATGAAAAGAGAAAATATATTCTAAAACTTAACGTGATGTTTATTGGGTTTCACTGTTTTGAAGATTCTCTAAGATAGCTAGTCTGCGATCCTAGCTGAACAATGGTATTTTTCTTTACCCATTTTCTAATACCAGTGAAGCAAAGGAGGCAGTTCAGAGCATCCCAGAAGCACCTGTGTGCTAACCACAAACTCAGAACGACTTGTGAACAAAAGCCTTGGAGAGGCTTTAAGTCTAAGGCAACTAGCGAGGGGACCAAAACTCATGGTTTTAACCTCAAGACAAAGGCCCATAAATAACCCACAAAGGAGATGGAGGTCACACGTTAAGTTTCTACAGCTTCATTATGTACCAAATGGGACAAACATATAGTCTACCATCTTGATTTTGTCAGCATTATTATAAAAACAAAACAAAAAACCCAAACTTTGAAATATACTTCGTTAAAAAAAAAAGTGGCACTTACATCAGCCTTGCAAATAAACATAAGATGTTTGCTAACCTACAAAGTATCACCCATTAAGGCCTCCCTCTCAGAGGAGAACCCCCCCACACTTGGCTCTCTTAGGAATATGCCATTAATTGCCCTCAGCATGTGTGAGTGGCTATTCACAAGTTAACTTTATAGCAATATTTAATTGAATGAATAGAACAATGTTGTGCTAATGAGGGTCAAATTGCCACCAGATGTTGCTTCTTTCTTTTTTTTTTAAATAAACACAGCTGTGTACATGCATGCATAGGCAATACAGAGCTACTAGTGGACGAGAAAAGTGGTTCTAAGGAAATACTGGCAGGCAATAAAGGAGAGAAGAATCTAGGGATTAATGAATATTAACGAATTTCCATCCCACCTTTCATTTTTATTTCAAACATATTAAAATGCACTGAACATGGTGTTGTGAATATGCTGTCTAGTACACATTATTCCAATCATTTATGAAATGGGGAGCTTTCTCCCAGTGGGGATGGGTGAGTGAGTCAGTCTGATGGGAAGCCAGCAACAACCTGACTATTCTGTGAGGTCTTCCTTGAGGAGGTCCAGGAACCAGCTCGGAGTCTTCCAATCTCTAGCTGCACCAGCCCCTGTGCACACTTGGGAAGACAAGAAAAGAGGTGAAAAACAGCATTTAACTTCTAAATTATCATGGCAGAGCTTCCCCTCATCTCCGCACCAAGAATTGTAAACGGGTGATGAAAGCAAGAGGGAAAAGGAAAATTCAGTAATCAAAAAAAAAAAAAAAAATCACACAAAATAACAAAAACTCATCAACTCCATGGTATTCATCTCATGACTTCATGACTTCTTTAAACATGGTAAAAGTATTACATTTCAATTCACCTCTTCCTTTTCCCTTCCGATTAAAGTATTCATGAGCAGTGAAATAATTAAGAAAAAGTGGTGAACGGGGGACAGAAAAATCAAACATAGAGATAATCTACAAATAACAAATTCTCTCATAAGTCATAACTGACTATACTAGGAAATCAGGATTTTAAAATAAACGAGGTTCATTTGTCTTTGCAAAAGCTTCCACAGCTATTTGTGAAACTGTGTAAGATGCAGCTGATTATAGTTGAATGGAAATTTACAAGAATTTTTATTAATCAGTTTCCCCCAAGGGAGGTAGCATCCATGTGGCAGAGACACTTGGAAGGGAATTCTGAACGTAGCCTCTCTAACAACTTCAGTGAGAAACGGCTTGGGTGGTGGGAAAACCACTGAAGTAGATCCTTTTCATCTTGGACATGCTGCTTTACTTTTTCAAACTTCATTTGTGAAATAGAGGAATTGGTCTAGATAATCTTCAATGGTCCCTCAAGCAATAAAAGCTGGATTTGGTAAATTCATGACAATACAGCTTTAGAGAAAAGGATGAATTTTTTGATTCCAGGAGAACTTATCCCATCTAATGCATTCAGAGGGTAACTGTGGGTACTTGGTTTCTCACAAGGATAAAAACTAGCTTGGGAGGTCCCCAAAGAGGTTTCTCTGTCAATTCTGATCCTGATAGTAAATCTAGCAGCTTTCTTGTAAAGCTATATATGATGGGTTAAAATAATCCGAGATTAGCTCTCTAGTGAAAACTAGAGTTAGCATAAAGTCTAACCCATTTATAACCAAGCTCGATTAGAACGGCTCCCTGTGGACTTCAGGCAGACAGCAGCCTGAGGACTCACCTTGAGGACAGTGGCCACTGTCTCTTGTGAAGCATTTCTCATGTCTTCCCCATTCACAGATAAGATCTGATCTCCCTGAATCAATCTCCTATCAAGGTCTGCAGCTCCACCTTTCACGATGTCAGAAATAAACACTCCACTTCCATTTCTGTGAATACCACAAAGCAGCGGGTAATGGCACAATTTAGTATTTCTGAGTAAATCTGAGATTATTGACATTCTATACAGTTTCACTAAATCCTGAAGCTTGGAATAGAGGTCCTACAAAGCCATCTCATCCAATAATATCCACTAACTTCCAAAATGATAAACCTCAGAGTGCTTGCCCTTTAAATAGTTTAGACCTATTTATGTTGCCTACTGTAATATTCATTTTTATTGGCCCAAGGGCATCATTTCTGCAAGAGGACAATCTTAGCGAAATGAAATGGATCACTTGTTTTTTAAGGTGGTATACTAATCTACAGATGTTCCTTAATTTCATGATGAGTAAACTGTTGATAAAAAATATACAGGTTATTGTCATTCACTAGCTATTGCAAACAATGTGCAATGGATACCATATCTACAAGCATACCATTAGAATATTCTAGTTGTGGAATTGCTAAGTCAAAGAATTATGAATCGTGACAGCTTATACACCTGACCCTTCACGATGGAACTTTCTGGGCTAAGGGACGTGAATGTTCCTTACAACTCAATCTGAAATACTAGTGTTGTATGAAGACTGTTTTATCAATCCAGTAGGAAACCATAAAGAAAAAACCATTCCTCTAAGTGGAATCTCCCCAGGCATATGTATGTGTCACAACCAGCAAGCAAATTTCAACTTGGGCTCTGTCAGGTGCGCTGCACCCAGGTGTGCATTGAGTTTGTTTAGAAATAGGAGTCCCAGCTTTTGTGATTTATAATGCATTTTCACAGTGATGATTTAATGGTGCTGAAGGATGAGAGCATGACAGCACAGTACTTGGCACAAAATCCATGCTCTCAAAAACTGTCTCCAATATTTTTATTTTAATAACAGTTTGGACAGCTGGAAAAAAGCAGTAGGCTAGCCATCAGAGGTCTGTGAGGGCACAGGACATAACATATAAAAAACCAACTTCACTTCTTCCTAAGAAGATGGTTGATAACCATTTAGGACCGTATTGGGGTGTCACCTGGAAACCTTGCAGCCCTGTTGGAATAAATACACACTAAATATTGAAAACCAGTAAACCATGGGAGCTGGAATTGCAGTTTCAAGATATTACTTACTTTTCTAATCTACTACTGTTATTCTATAATGCCCATCATATGGGTAAGCAGCATAGACTTCAAAAGAAAAGCCTAGCCAAAAGGATCTACCTACATTTTTGTTGCAAGTTATTCTTTTGGGGACATCTTTCTTAATGAAAACTACTGTCATGAAAAATTTGCAATTGTCGCTCAACTACATCTACTCAGCTAAGTTTTGAAACTCACCAACTAGTTGTAGTTAACATAAGCATGAAATTCACATGGTACTCCGTGGTAGAGCAATTTTCTTTTTTTTTGTTTTTACAAAATTTTATTTATTTATTTGAGAGAGAGAGACATACCGAAAGAGGGAACACAAGCAGGGGGAGTGGGGGTGGGAGAAGCAGGCTTCCTGCTGAGCAGGGAGCCCGATGCAGGGCTCGATCCCAGGACCCTGGGATCATGACCTGAGCCAAAGGCAGACGCTTAACGACTGAGCCACCCAGGGGCCCCGGCAGAGCAATTTTCTTAACCCAACGCTGTATAAACCTAGCTCTTGACATTAGCTGTTTAATTCACCCCTGCAAGCCTCAGATCTCAGGGACTCCAAGGTGAAAAAACCTTTTCGACTCTGTTCTTATTCTATATGGGAACAAATACAGTCTGGGTTGATTGGGCTTTGAGTTCTATCTTCATACAACACTTTTTCTTGGTTAAGATCTTGCTCAGAAACATGATCTAGGTCACTCTAATATTTATAAATAGTTTAATTTTAGAAACCATATCATTAGTTTACACAAGACCTTATCTGCTGGTGTTCATAGGCTCCCTAGGGCTCTGGAGGGACAGGCCAATCTGTCCTAACTTGTGTGTATTTCCTTACCGCTTCCCAACGATGCTCAGACCCAGTCCTCGGCCAGCCTTTTTCTGCAGATCCACCGGGAAAACTTCCAAGTTCTCCTCATCCCTGTAGTGTGCCTCATCTCTATACACGACCAGTCGCACCTTCTGGGGGGTCTGCCTCAGGGCTGTGATGGCTTCTTCGTGGCTGGCGCTCCTCAGGTCAATCCCATTAACCTGGAACATCGGGCATCCGAGATGGGCTGCTGACAGCAGAGGCCTCTAAGCCTGCTCTATCTGCTGAGCTCCTTAAGCCAACCAGTGGAAAAAACCTCTAGAAATTTCCAGCCATTCCTGAGGCACACAGGCAGTGACTACTAGTAGTAGTAACTGCTTCATGTATAAGGGAGGTTAACCCTTATACTGCCCCCAACCCCCAAAAAGCTTAGTACACACAATAATGCAATTTTGCATAGCTGTGAACTTTACTATGGGATCAACATGGTTGGGGAGGGAGGGCGAGAGGGAGCAGGAGGGGTGGAAGGGGCTGACTGGCTTCATTTAACTGAGGTCAAAAGGGAAATGAACACTAGTGTTTGGTCAGCATTTTTAGACTCAGTCTGCTTACTGAATTTGACATCCTCACTCTTAATTGCAAACATCACAACTACTTTACAGTAAGTGGGAAGGAAATGAGAGGTTTTCAACTGTGTCAAAAACCCCTTGAAGTACACTCTTCTGAACCTGGATCCAAGTGAGCACAAATAGGACCATGAGTGAGAGGCAAACTATACTGGAAACAGCAGTGAGTAAAGCCATGGCTCTGCTTCTGGCAAATCATGTGAATTTGACAAGCCGCATAACCTCTTGTCAGCCTCCGTTTCCTCATCTGCTAAACGGAGATCAGAGCCAACTTATTTTTTTTTTTAACTTAACAAATGTTTGTGTAATGCTTGTGAATCAACCCTTTACAAATATTTACTCATTTAATCCTTATACTAACTCTCTGAAATAGGTCCCATTACCATTTTACAGACGAGGAAAGTAAGCCATGGAGAGGCTAAGAGACTTGACCAAGGTTACACAGCGAGCCCATGGAGGAGTCACAGTTTGAACTCAGACTGTCTTCCCACCCTCAGTCTCTATACCATTCTGCTTCAACTTCCCTCAGAATGAGTTCCTGGAGCCCCCTGCCACAGAGAGAGTCAAGTAGTGCTGTGGATTAGTGGATTTAACACAAGGGAGAAATTGAGGAGCAGAATGGCAGAGGACTCAAAGGAAGGGAGTCATGGGTCACTCCCTCAAGGTCACAGCTAGGAAACAAGCCAAAAGGAAGAATAGGCCCAGGTCATGGCCAGGGAGGATGACAGAATGGAAGAGTTCCCTCACGATGCCGGTTCTACTCCATGTTCTAGTCCATCCCTGTGTGTTCTGGGTAGGTCAGGCTTATCTCTGGTCCTCCATTCCTTCATCTGTCCTGTGAGGGACTGGTCTCAGGCTTCCCCAATTCTAACATTCCAGAGATGAATGACTCATGGCATGAAGAGTAGTTAGAAGGGAGAAGAGAGCAATGAGTCCTTCCTGGAGAAGGTGAGTTTTGAGCTATTATTATTATTATTTTTAAAGATTTTATTCATTTATTTGACAGAGAGAGACACAGTGAGAGAGGGAACACAAGCAGGGGGAAAGGGAGAAGCAGGCTTCCCGCTGAGCTGGGAGCCTGATGTGGGGCTCGATCCCAGGACCCTGGGATCATGACCTGAGCTGAAGGCAGACACCCAACAACTGAGTCACCCAGGCGCCCCTGAGCTATTCTTTTTTAAAGCTGATTCTATGATCCAGAAAAATGTTTTAAAAGCCTGATTTTCAAGCTGTTTTTTTTTTTTTTTTCTTTTTCTTTTCTGGTATATCTTGGGTTTGTGTTCTCACAGTGTCCAGCATCCACTGTTACTTCGGGCCCATGCTGCATTCTCATTGTTTGAGAAGTATATCCATAGAACAAAGGGGAAAACAGTGTCTCTGGAAAATGTGGTCTGAGCTGATTATTTTCCCCGTATTCCAATAGATGGCACACAAGACCACTTCTGTTACACTCCACTGCAACACAGTTACTTCTACGGACTGAAGGCAAATTCTCTTAAGCCTCTAAAATAGCTTTTGAAAGGCCCTAACAATTATACTTTCAATAAAAAGCACTGTCACGAAACTAATATTATAAAAGCAATTTATACTAAATTCCAGCATGAAGATGCCTGCTCAAATCCAAGTGATCTGCTCCAAGTTCATAGTTTTCATTTCCTCCGCTTATCAAAAGGCACCACTAAATGCACCAGTAATCATAAGAGAAATATTGCTGTGTAGCTCGAATACTGTGGCGTGATGTATTACCTTAAGTGCCTTACAGAAGCACTACATGCATTATTTAGAGCATTGACTGTCGGGGTGGTAATAGCAGGGCTCCCTATTTGAGACAAAGAGCCAAAGGAGGCCCCAGTTGTCAATGGGAGTGTATCACATCTCTTGGGTAGGACAAGGAAGTGCGTGAACCACGGCTTTAGAAGGAAAGAATAACCAAACTACACAGTAGTTCCTCGCTATTTTAGTTCACGGGGAAAACCAGGCATTAGCCCTCTACTCTTTCTGCTCCCACTTGCACAAACATAGAAGAGGATAATGGAGGTGGGGGTAGGGTTAGATGAGGGACTTTGTTTTAGAAAGATAGAGCGAATGTGCGTGTGCATGGGGCGGTGGGGAAAGGCAGAGGGAGAAGGAAAGAAAGAATCCAACACAGGGTTCGACCTCACAACCCTGAGATCATGACCTGAGCCGAAATCAAGCCTGACACTTAACTGACTGAGCCACCCAGGTGCCCCAAGGGACTGACTTGAAAAGCAGAATCAGAAAGAAGGCAGTCCATGCTAATTATAGAATTGTTAATCTTGCCATGCTAAGACATTACTGGACTCTATCTTTGAAATCTTTGTGAGCAAAATCTGTCTTGTCCCAATTTTTTCTTTTTTTTTTTTAAGTAATCTCTACGCTCAACATGGGGCTGGAACCCACAGCCCCAAGATAAGAGTCGTGCGCTCTACTGACTTGAGCCAGCCAGGTGCCCCATGGCTTGTCCTAATTTTAACATGAGGATAGAATTAAAACCATGAAAGGCCAGCTGCCAATGCAGAGAACTCTTATAAGCAGAAAGGCCATTGTCTGGGAAGCACTGGTGTAGAATTCTCTGGTTTCATGGTCTTGAAATATACCATCAAAGCTGGCCTGCCTTCTTAAGGCAAACCTGCAGGCCACAGGCTGACTATGCATCATTATGCATCTATACACATCGGCCGCAACTAGAACAAGTCCGAATGAGGGGCCGAAGCTGCTTAGAAAGGAAACATGTTACTTGACCAAACAGCTATTTCTTAACTAAACACACTATATGCTCTTGTGGACTAGATACTGCACGGGGTAAAAGAACAGCTTGTCCTGACCAATTAAAAAAAATAATAACTTTTTAGTTGACACACAATGTTACATTATGTCCTGGTCATCTTTAATGAGAAGTGTAGACCATCCGTCCATATTGAGTAATGTAATTCAGCTGGATGCCAGGAAATGGTTTGAGTTTTCAATTTCTCCTTCTACTTAATTGCTTTCTTCATGTTAACCTGTCCTGAGTGTTCGCTTGTACGTGAATATACTCTATGGAAGACAGCAGCTACAGTGGAGGTCTATCCAATACAAACAGATACAGTTTTAAAAAGTTTTTTATTGAGGTATAATTGTTATGAAATAAACTATATTTATAAATATAGATAATACATATATAAATATATATTATATATTTATATAAAATTATATTTATATATATTTTTATATATATATATAAATAAATAATTTTAAAGACTTTATTTATTCATAAGAGACAGAGAGAGGCAGAGGGAGAAAAAGGCTCCCCGCTGAGCAGGGAGCCTGATGCAGGACTCGATCCCAGGACCCTGGGATCATGACCTGAGCCGAAGGCAGATGCTTAACCATCTGAGCTACCCAGGTGCCCTTGAAATAAACTATATTTAAAGTATACAATTTATAGTGTGAATTTATATGATTTAAACCTATGCAACCATCACCATAATCAAAGAAATGCACATATTAGATTTAGTTTCAAGTGACCATTATAGAATAATTCGTGGGCTTACAGATCACCTAAGTATCTAGGCGTGTATGCATCTGTACTCTTGAATATTCAATCTATTTATTTTACAGAGCCAATTATGATAACACCAGTTAATTAGAAAACCTAGGGAGGGGAAAAAAACCCTCAAAACTTCTGACCACTAAAAAATGGTGTTGTATGCTAAAGCAGTCAAGCCAATTCCCAAAGAGGTCTCGCTTATTTTTCTAACCTCATACACTTGTGCCTTAATGAATGTACTGGGAATTTGTCCTAATCCAATGATGAAGCACAGTAAAAGTCTGCAGAGAAACCCCGAATTTAATTTGCAATGAGCCTGGCCTCTCCTTTAACTCCTTCTTGCCTATATTTTCCGCTCTTAATTATATCTGTGGTTTCATCTTGGGAGGCAGACTTGAACCACCAAAGGGAAAATAAAATTCTATGATGTCATTCATAATGTGTTATATTAAAGTTGCAAAGCAAAAATGCACATGCCCACCATAAAATGTTAACTATTCAATTAAATTCATCCAATGAAAGAAATAAATGTTGCCTAAAGGTTTCACACCATCAAAAAAGCTCTTTCGTTCCACCTACCAGAATGCCTGGCATTGACCTGCCATTCATCCGTTCCCTAGTTCAGACACTGCCTACCTTGGCATTTTTTTTAAAGGCTTTAACACCTTTGTTAATTGAGAGTCCATTTGAAAGAGGCAAGCTAGCCATTTCACATATACCACCTAAAAGGAGAAGATCCCACATTTTCATCAACTAGAAAACAAAAGCAGAAAGGCATGGACCTCCACTTTACTTAAAGATTTATTAGGAATAAGAAAACAATACTTAAAACTGCAATGAAAGGCTTTAAAAACATCAGGTGTGCATGTTTATGCGTATGTGTCTGTATGCCTGGGTTTTTAGGAGCAAATTTAGACAGGTACAATGGGGGGGCCAAAAAGTCAAATGCAATACTATACCCTCTCACTTGCTATGAAGATGATAGAACTATTAGAACTATAAAACTTCATTTTAAAAAAAGTTTTCACAGATTTAGATAATCTGCCATGATTCTGATGACAGTTATTCAAAGTACATTAAAAAAAGAAAAAAGTAAGGTACATGTTTTGCTAAATGGGAGAGAAGTGAGGCTATAGTTAAGTACAAGGCAGTGAGTAAACAGACTTTGTGGATCAAGGTCAGTAAAGGAATTGTATTTGCTAGTATATTTTTAAAAACATTCATTCATTCATTCATTCATTCAAGAAGGCTGGGAGGGACAGAGAGAGAATCTTAAGCAGGAGCAGGCTTCATGCTCAGTGGATGTGGGGCTGGATCTCAACCCTGAGATCATGACCTGAGCCAAAATCAAGAGTCGGACACTTAACTGACTGAACCACCCAGGCGCCCGTGTTTGTTAGTATTAATAAAATTCATAGTCCTATACCTCTAATATCTGGTCACCAGCCCAAAGTCTTCCATCTCTGGCTGCTGCTCCTTCTTCGTAGACTTCGTGTATAACTATAGCATCCTATAAAAAACAAATTCTTATTAATTTCCAACAACCATAAATGCTTCCTTACAAAAACAACCAAACCATAGGCAGCAACCCATAATTTGCTCTTTGCTAATAATGTCCTATTTTATTTGACCTAAAAGTAAACACAAAACATGGGGTTATGATATATTCAGAGGTATAATTAATTTTTCCTAGGTTTATTATTTCATTCGACTGGCTTTGCCTAATATTTCAAGTTAAACTTCCCCCATGTGTTTTACTGTTAACCTGTACATTGCTGCTGTGTATGAACTTGAGGTGAACTATGCGTCATTCTTACTTACATTTTATGGTATATTTTGAAACATGGTTTCAGGTATTTATTAGTATTCAAGGATTTGGCATAGATGTGTGGCCTGATGCAGGGGGTCTGTCAGGCCTCATTACTTGGGCAATGAAAGAAAGAACTGAAGTGGAATGAAATGACCCTGGAAGATGAAGCATGGAGGAGGGGAAAGGCTGTTCATGAACCTAAGTGTAAGACAGCTGTGGGTTCAAATTCTGACCTGCCCTTGTGTAACCCTGGGCAAATTAGCCCCTGAACCGAGCCTTCTGAGCCATAAAATCAGGACAATACCTAAGTAGGTAAGCGTAAGCTGAAGAAAGCATATCATGGTTAGTGAATTTAAAAGATTCCTATCTTTTCAAATTAATAACCTTACATTTTTTATTATCATAAAAATAACCCATGTAAAGGACTCAATCAAAACCACAGGGTGTAGTGAACCACAGAAGAGACCGCCTCCCTTGCTGGCCCCTCAGTCTCATTCCCCAGAGACAATCACCATCAACAGTTTCCTAGGGATCCCTGCAGACATTTTACACCTATATACCCAAATACTGATATTATATGTATACGGGTTTTGGTGAGACTGTTTTGAAAAATATTCAATTGAATATGTTCACATAACTTTTCACCCTCATGTTGAGCAAACAAGGGATTTTTAAAAAGATTTATTTATTTATTTGGGAGAGAGCACGCACGAGCATGAGTGGCACGGGCAGAGGGAGTGGGAGAGGGAATCTGAAGCAGACTCTGTGCTGAGCACAGAGCCCCACACAGGGCTTGATCTGACAACACTGATGGGGACATGACCTGAGCCGACATCAAGAGCTGGATGCTAAACCAGCTGCGCCACGCAGACACCCCACAAGCAGGGGATTTTTATGGAGCTGGAAACTGAGCCAGAAGTCATTGGTTCTTTCTGGTGTTTATCAAACTGAGGGGCATTGAAAAAACAATGCTGGAAGGATCATGCCAGGTGTCTTATTAGAGGGCTGCTGGGAGAGGAAAAGAGCTGCTGCTTTTTTTTTTTTTTTAAGATTTTATTTATTTATTTATTTGAAAGAGAGAAAGCACACACAGGAGGAGCAGCAGGTAGAGGGGAGAAGGAGAAGCAGGCTCCCCGCTGAGCAGGGAGCCCGATGTGGGGCTCGATCCCAGGACCCTGAGATCATGACCTGAGCCGAAGGCAGACGCTTAACGACTGAGCCACCCAGGCACCTCAGAAAAGAGTTTCTTTTTTTTTTTTTTTTTTTAATTTTTTTTATTTTTTTATTTTTTAAAGATTTTATTTATTTGACAGAGAGAGACACAGCGAGAGAGGGAACACAAGCAGGGGGAGTGGGAGAGGGAGAAGCAGGCTTCCCGCCGAGCAGGGAGCCCGATGTGGGGCTCGATCCCAGGACCCTAGGATCATGACCTGAGCCGAAGGCAGACGCTTAACGACTGAGCCACCCAGGCGCCCCAGAAAAGAGTTTCTGATGGAGATTAGAAAGAGACCTGTGGGTCTTATGGGAAGTGAGGATTTGAGCCCTGCACTGCCCAGTGTCACCCCATTCCCCACCACCCCCCAGCACACACGCTGGTTGTAAGACCCTGCAAGCAGACTCTAGGCATAACGGATTCCACCCTGAAAGAAGTCCTGTGTCCCAAGCATTGGGGCTTGGAAGCCAGCAGGATTTCTTGACTTGTGATCATGAAGACCTGGGTAAGAAAGGGCTTGCTGATTACCAGGAGGACTGGTGATAATGACCAGGGGCCTACCAGTGATGTCTGGGAGCTTTGTAAAGAAACCAGAACTCTGAGAGTTTAAAGGGCCTCCAAAATGACTGAGGTTGATTCTGCCTTAGTCCAGAAATATGGAGCCTCAGAATCAGAACTGACAAGAAGTCAACATAAAGAAATATTTCTTGCAAAAATATAACAAGATAGGAAAAAAAGACCCAAACCAAATCTTTTTTTTTTTTTTTTTTTAATTTATTTGAGAGAGCGAGAGCACAAACAGGGGGAGGGGCAGAGGCAGAGGGAGAAGCAGGCTTCCCACAGAGCAGGGAGCCCGATGCGGAGCTCGATCCCAGGACCCTGGGATCATGACCCAGTCCGAAGGCAGACACTTAACCGACTGAGCCACCCAGGCGCCCCTCAAATCTACTTTCTTAAAAAAAAAAAAAAAGGTTTGTATACAAATTCTGGAGTAGAGAAGCAATACACGAGAATATTAAGAGGTTCTACAACCAGATGACCCAACTGGATTCCAAATACCTTTACAATATTAAGCACTTTCATTTTACTACCACACAATTCTGAAAACATTCTTTATTATAGCAGTTAGAGAGGCAGCTCCCAGGAGCCAGGAAAGGTTCCTTAATCCATTTTGCACTGTGGATTCTGTATCAGCAACAAATTTTAGACCATTCTTTGTTTTAACTCTGACTTAGGAAATTTTCACACCCACGGAGCATCTACACTGCCAAGAGTTGGTTTCTCTGAACTGTTTCAGGGGAATGGTTTTGTGGAAACGTGCTGGGTCAGTGGCTTCAGGCGATCCCAACAACACTGCCAAGACGACACCAAGGGCCACTTTTATGAAACTAGTGCAGGGAGAAACTAATGCAAGCTTCTGGTAATACCCCACGTTATGCTGGTTTTCCAAGTTTGGAGGGCAAACACCCCATCTTCACTGGACTGGGGGAATCAGATTGAACTCCTACTACACATAGTTTTTATAGCGTTAAACTTTCAGCCTAAACTCCTTTAAATCTTGCAACATTACAAAAGTCAAATGGGAAACTTCTCTTCATTTATACTTGAAAGGAAGAAAAAGATCCAATGGAGTTTTTATTTCATAAAAGTAGCTGGAATCCAAAACTCTTCAATACTTTCTGGGTGTTTAGTGAACTCTTATACATAAAAGAAATAGACTGTTGGGGCGCCTGGGTGGCTCAGTTGGTTGAGCATCTGCCTTTGGCTCAGGTCATGATCTCAGGGTCCTGGGATCGAGCCCCGTGTTGGGCTCCCTGCTCAGTGAGGCTTCTGCTTCTCCCTCTCCCTTTCCCTCCCTCCCAGTTTGTGCTCGCTCTCTCACTCACTCTCTCAAATAAATAAAATCTTAAAAAAAAAAAAAAAAGAAATACCCTGTTTCTCAAATGCCAAACTCATGGCCAATGATCTGTTTAGTCCACGAGTCTGTGTGGAAATACTCCCCATTTATTCCTTTCCTTGACTACTGCTGTGATTTCTCTTAAAGTTATCAGTGAAAATACAAGAAAACATGAGACACACTGACCTAGCAATAGAAAAAAGTCACATTTCTTACCATGTGCCCTGTGTGCTGAAAGTGTGTTGTGAGATTATGGTTCTGGACAGCTGCATTAACTGGGGGTGTAGAGGTGAGAAGTGGGGGCCAGCAGCTAAATTAGAAATGTAGGCTGGTTGGGGCGCCTGGGTGGCTCAGTTGTTAAGCGTCTGCCTTCGGCTCAGGTCATGATCCCAGGGTCCTGGGATCGAGCCCCACATCGGGCTCCCTGCTTGGCGGGAAGCCTGCTTCTCCCTCTCCCACTCCCCCTGCTTATGTTCCCCCTCTCTGTGTGTCTCTCTCTCTGTCAAATAAATAAATAAAATCTTAAAAAAAAAAACCAATTTTTAGAAATGTAGGCTGGTGAATTGAAAAGAAAAATGGATTTATTTTTCAAAACTTACATGATTCATAAGGTAGGACAGAATAATAACAAAAAAGATACTGCATTGAGATATTTTAGGCAGCTATTTGACAAGGCAACATTAAAATTTTCTTTCTACTTTGAAACAATTGTGATTAGATGAAATAATGGGTCATTAATGAAAGACTGCCCTTTATTGTTTTAAATAAAAAATCTGGAGTCGATTATACATATGATTCTTATCTCCTCATTGTATATCCTCTTAAATGTTGATGCTCTTGAGCTATTCATGCAAAACTGCTTGTTGGCACAGCTGAGTGGCTTCTCTCCCACCCCTATCTCTGCGTTATTTAAATAACATTCCTCCCCCCTAGAATACCTCAGTGACTCTGTCTACCAATACCAATGACTTCTTCTAAAACTCATCTATTCCAGAGGCAGGGTATCAATCATTTCCCTGTGGGTGGGTTGCCGGCTTACACTGAGGAGAGGCTCTAGAGACAAATGCTTCTGAGCTAGGTCTCCGGAGTCAGATTTCTTAGTCCAAAGCCTGGCCCTGCTACTTCTGGCCATGGGCTTTGGGAATACTATTAACCTCTCCAGGCCTTAGCTTCCTCATGTTTTTATGGTTTTAACAATATTATCTACACATAAAGCTTTATGCACAATGCCAGCACATAGTAAGAAGTGAGAACATCTCATTATATTTAATGCCTCTGTGCCAAAGTTGCTGCACGCTTCCCATTTGTGCCTTTCAATCCTCATAACAAGGAAGCAAGTGCAGTATTATTAGTCTCATTTACAACTGGGGGTATGGAGGCTCAGAAGGATTCAGACTTGACCAGGTCTTTGCAGCTTCTAAGTAGGAAAGATCAAATTCCAACTTGGGACTGTTTAATACCAAAGCCTGTGTTCCTACCACTACTGCAAGCGTCTCATCTGTTTTGAATATTTTATTTTGCACTTGTATAAGAGCTAACTTGGGATTTTCCATATGGCATCAATTCTATTGAATTATTGTCTCCTCAACTCCATAGCAAAAACCTTGAGGGCATGAGCTGATCATTTTATAGAGAGTGAACAAAAAGACAACTGTGGAAGTGAAAATTGAAGCCCAATGAGGTGGGGTGATGATCTATGGACCTCACTTGCTAGTTCTGGTACCTGGTTAGGGTTTGCACTACACAAAGCACGATGGGTAAGCCCTCTCCCCAATCCAACATGGAGTCTCGCTCTTAATTCTGTTTGTTATTCTTGTCTCTTTCCTTCCTTCCTTCCTTTCTTTTTTTTCCAACCTCTTTCTGTGTACCCAGATTATTCACTGAATGATTTTTTTCTACAGGAGCAAATATATACAAGGGATGCATTGATGTTTGAAATAAAAAGTTGTTCGGTCCAAAAAACCAGATTAATTCCTCCTAATGGAAGACTTAAGAATCATTTACAGATGACCAAGACTGACATATAACAAAAAACTAATTTCCTCTTGGTAGTTGTAATTTTCACTGGGACAAGATAAATTTAAGTAAGATGGTCTGTTTATTTACTGCCTGAGACAAGACCAACAATTAGGCTCTGGCCACTCTACATTACTCATTTGCCTGGCCAACTCTGGAGCCAGGGAAGAATTTCATCAGTGAGTTGGAGGATCTTTCAAATGTTGCGCTTTCCCTAATCAGAAGCGTCAGGCAGGATTTCAGAGACATAGGAAAAGTCTTCTGCTTAAAAACTTCTCTCTCATCAATTTCTGAAACATTTCCATTAATTAGGGATAACATTAAAAAAACAGACACCCGGGAAGAAGTAGCTGGCTAGTAAATTTAACATATTGTTTAAGGGACCTCTGTCTTAAAGTCTCCATTCTTTTCTTTTTTTTTTTTTTTTTTAAAGATTTTTCTTTATTTGACAGAGAGAGAGAGAGTGCGTACAATCAGGGGAAGCGGCAGGCAGAGGGAGGGGGAGAGGCAGACTCCACTCTGAGCAGGGAGCCCGAAGCAGGGCTCGACCCTGGGACCCCGGGATCATGACCTGAGCCGAAGGCAGAAGTTTATTTTTTATTATTATTTTTTAAAGATTTTATTTATTTATTTATTTATTCGAGAGAGAAAGAGAAACAGCATGAGATGGGAGAGGGTCAGAGGGAGAAGCAGGCTCCCCACTGAGCCGGGAGCCTGATGTGGGACTTGATCCCAGAACTCCGGGATCATGAACCGAGCCGAAGGCAGTCACTTAACCAACTGAGCCACCCAGGTGCCCCTGAAAGCAGATTTTAACTGACTGAGCCACCCAGGTGCCCCTTACTGTCTCTATTCTTAAAAGAAAAAATATTTTTTAAATATAGATAATATACATATATTATATATATATAATATATATATAATATATATATAATACATATAATATACATACATAAACTCAAAAGAGTATACACTGAAGAGTTTCTCTGTAGCCCCTGTCCCTCAGCCCCATCTCCCTAATTAGAAACAAATAGTATTAAGTTTCTTGTGTATTTTTATAGAGATAGGCTATATATCTATATTTGGAAAGTACAAAAGCACCAAAGGCTTGAAGGTCATGGTCTCTCTTATCTGCTACCTCTTTTGTTTCATGAAATTCTACTTGATCCAGCCAAGTGCCACCCCTTCTATGAAACTTTCTCTGACTCTCTCCCCCAGGTAAGGTTGATCAACCTTCCCGTGGGTCACTGCTGTATTTCCTAGTATTACTGAACTTATCACAGTATCACAATAGCTTCTTCAGGGATCTAGGTCCTGTACTACATCCTAGCCTCTGTGGAACCCTTTCACCTCCTTTTTGGTGCTGAGCCCAGAGTAGGCACTGAGTAAATGTTTGTTAAATGATTATCAAGAAATTGGCTGGGATAGAAAAAGGCATCAAAATGACCCAGAAACAGGTGGCTGGCAGGGTATGTCATAATCTTACCCTAATCCAACCAAGTTTTTCTCTCTTTCTTTTTTTAAATCCCAACCAAGCTTCTGACGGCAAAATATTAGTGATATACAACCAAAATGCCCATCACACATGGATGTTAAATCCATGTGAATTTCCAGAGGATTTACTTTAGCTCAAAGAGCAATTTTTTTTTAGAGAGAGGGAGGCGCAGAGGGAGAGAGAAAATCCCAAGCAGACTCTGCGCTGAGTGCAGAGCCCAGCTCAGGGCTCAATCTCACACCCTGATATCACGACCTGAGCTGAAATCAAGAGTTGGATGCTTAACCAGCCGACTGAGCCAACCAACCACCCCTCAAGGAGCAATTTAAAGAGCCAAGGGTGAGGGACTTAATTATCACTGAGCCCCACGAAAATCACAACTTTCTTCAAGGGGATTCAAACTCTGCATTGCTGGTCAAGAATTTCACAACACACAGTAATGGACCCTTACAGTCGAAGTCATCAGACACTTCAGCCCATCCGCCACCATTTTCTTTACTGTTCAAGCTACTGACAAGTAGATAAAGCAACTCATCAACATGCCAAAAATCAGCAAAAGGCAATTTTATTATTGTCACCATAGGCCCAGAACCCTCAAAGAAGCCATGTGGTAGAAAAAGTAACTACGGGTCTCCTGTGGACGGAAGAGTATCAGTAAGCAGAATATCAGTAAGCACCCTTGTGTGGGTGAACTCTTTCCACAGAATGAGATTTTATAGGTTAAATTTCTAGATATCAGTGGATTGTTTCAACAAGCATTTCAGAAAAAAACTTTGATAAAGAATCATGTTGTAGATATTACTATAAGGGACCATGTATATATGGCTTAATTTTACTGCTTGCAGGCATGCTTTACTTAATTTGGATCACTCTAGAATTAAACCCAATCTTTGCCATGCTCATAAAGACCCCGCTCCCATTCTCCTCAAAAAAAAAAAAAAAAAAAAAAATCCTAAGGGACATTTTAACTACAGAAAAATTTCACATTAAATTTCACATTTAGGGGGAAAACATATTACCAGTGGTCCCTGAAGAGTGTTATGTCTTATTTCCCTGCTTTATGGGAAAAATCCCTCCTAATAAGAAAGACCCATGAGGACCACAGAAGGATTAAAAAGATTGTGTATAAAATGGGCATTGTTTTTCGTCTGGAAGAAACCACGGTTCAGATCTGTGGCTTTAGAGGAGTAATGCTCCTTCTAAACATCATTTAACAGAGCTCCCCTCTGAGGCTGTTGCTGCCCAGAAATGAGACAGATGTGTCTTCTATAGAGTAGATGACTTTCTCAGCAGGAAGGCCAAACCAATGAGGAGTGATAATATAGTGGGGGTAGTAAAATGCTCAGTCCAGTGCTGTGCAAATCAAAACGATGTTGACCTCTACATTGAAAAACATACGGAGATGTATTAAGTTACTGATTTGTGATGTCTACTGCAGTTAGAGAGTTTCAAAAGAAAAGTGTGGGCTAAAACTGTGAAAGAATATTTTACTCTGAACAAAGTTGACTGTACTTATGTAAGTAAGGGGATGAGTGTCTTTAGAACATGATGCTTTTCTGTCCCAAATGCTTTGTGTCCAAATTCTTTGGGAAAACAAAACAAAACGAAACGAAATCCAAGCAAACCGAACAACCAAGCTTCCCCATTATATTTTAATTAGAATGTGATTTGGGAAAAAAGGGGGGGGGAGGCGGTACGGTGTGGAAGAACAGAAGGACCCAGGACTGGGAGTGAAAGGAGTTAATTTTTCTCCTAACTCTGGCCGATTTTGCAAGTGGTTCTACATTAACTGCTTGTTTCATGACACTTATCAGTAAAGCAAAGAGTTGAAATACATGGTTTCTAAAGTCATTCCACCTCTCAAATTTTAGACCTTTGTGAACTCATATAGAGTGCAAAGCAAAGCAGAGATTTTATGCAGATACTTAGGTCCTGCCTAAGAATAATTAGACCTCCTTCTAAATGGCAGACCAGAAGAATCTCAGCTCTCACAGGCTGAGGGAGATCAGAAAGAGATGGGGGGGGGGGGGGTAGTAACTGGCTATTCTATTAGTTATCTTTTGCTGCAAAACTTAGTGGCTTAAAACAAAAACTAACCATTTGTTTGTCCATGATTCCATGGGCTGGCAATTTGGGCTGGGTTCAGGGGGCAAGTTTTGTTCTCTGCTGTCTCAGTTGGGCTCACATGAGTTTGTAGTCAGGTTGGCTGGGGCCTCAGCCAGGATAGCTAGACCCCTCTCCCCCCATGTGCTCTTTCCAAGGTGTGTCATCCTCCGGGAGGCCTGTCCAGACTTGTCTGCAAGGTGGCAGTCTTTCAGGAGGACAAGAGCTAAACCATAAGGCTTTGGGGCTAAGGTTTGGAAGTCATTCAATGTCACTTTCACTATTTTGGTCAAAGCAAGTCAATTGGCCAGCTGGAATTCAAGGAAACTGGAAAGAGCTGCACAAAATTTATGATCAATTTTAACCTCCTACAGACTCTATCAAGTCTGCCAGAGGAATTTTCCAGCCCGTAAACAATGGACGGCAGCAATGTACGGTGGGGATCCTGGCTATGGACACATAAACCTGTGTTCAGAGTTGAGCTCTGCCACTTATCACAGCTTTGTGATACTTCTGTTAAGGTGTTTAACCTCACTGAACCAGTGTTGCCGTCTCTGTAAAATGGAATAAATCCTACCTTTCAGGGTTTGAGGATGAAGTGAGATAATGTATATAATGTCAAGCAAAGTGTCGGCCAGATAGATGTTGAGTATTTGCTAATGAGGACTCCCAACACATATATATCTAAGGCTGAAGGGGGCCTACATGGGACATGAAGGAAGGAATGTATGTCAGAGTGGTCAAAATTCATGACTCTAAGGATGAATGACACCAGTCTTGGTCCATTTTTTAATTTCTATTTTTCCTATAATTATGGTGAACCAAGAATACAACTGATTGCTTCCTTTTTTTTTTTTTTTTAAGATTTTATTTTAAGTAATCTCTACTTAAGTACTCAAGTGGGACTTGAACTTACGGAGATCGCGAGTCGCACGCTCTACCAACTGAGCCAGCTAGGGGCCCCCTGAGTGCTTCGTTTCACGAACGATTATGCTACAGGATATTTTAGGTCCTTCCTTCCTCCCTCCCTTCCTTCCTTCCTCCCTCCCTCTCTCCTTCCTTCTTTCCTTCCTTCCTCTCTTTCCTTCTTTCTTTCTCTCTCTCTCTCTTTTTCAGGGGGAGAAAAAGAGGGGTGGGGCAGAGGGAAAGGGAGAGAGCATCTTAAGCGGGCTTCAAGCCCAGTGCAGAGTCTAACACAAGGCTCAATCTTACAGCCCTGAAATCATGACCTGAGGTGAAATCAAGAGTCATAATGGACACTTAACTGACTGAGCCACCCAGGCACCCCTTTAGGTTATTCTTTCTGAAGTCATGGACTGCTCAGGGCTAAGGCCAAGGGACCATTTGAATGTAAACAAGATCTAAGCCAGACTGCAAAAGTCCTGTTACCAGATATTTTGATTTTTTTGTTTTCGTTAAGTATAGTCAGTCTTCATTGTTTGTGGATTCCGTATTTGCAAATTCACTCACTCCCCCAAATCAATGTTCCTGGTGCATTCACAGTCATTTGCGGACATGGGCAAAGTGGTAAAAAATTTCAGTTGCCTGATTCACTCGTTCCCAGCAAAAGTAGAACAAGGTGACATTTTGCCTTCATGTTTCAGCTCTCATATTGTGAATAAGCATCTTTTCTGTGGTCTTTTTAGTGCCACATGTTTTGTATGTTTGTGCTTTTGCTGTTTAAAACAGCCCCCAAGCACAAGACTGAAGTGCTGTCTTATGTTTCTAAGCAGGAGAAGGCTATGATGTGCCATATGGAAAAAAATACATGTGTCAGATAACTTCTGTTCATTTATGAGTTACAGTGTTGCTGGCCATGAGTTCAATGTTAATGAGTCAACAATAGATATTAAAATAAACTATCTTTAAAAAAGTAACACATGTAAAACAAGGTTATGTATTTATCGACTGTTAAAAAATGTTGTGAGCAGAGGAACCCATCTCTGTATTTACCCTGGAAGTAACGGTTCAGTATTCACTAACTCAGTGTTTGCTATGACTTTATAGAACATAATTAGCATGAATAACAAGAACTGATCGTACTTCCTATTGTTGCTTCTCCCTGGTGATACTTCTCTACAACATAGCTGGGAAGTCCAACATGAAAGGTGATAAAGGTAGAAAAGCAAACATGGGCTATCTATAATAGGGATGGCAGGACTCCTGTCAACAAAGGCAGGTCTCTGTTTTCCCTTCCCTGCTATTGTGGGGCAGTAGGTTGATTAACCCAAGGGTGGAAGACTGAATGCATTTTTCTTGCTGTAGCATGTGTTATTATGCTTACATTCCATGTGTTTTGTAGATCTATATATTTTTGAACCCATTACAAAGGTAAAGGGCAAAGATGATTCAAGACAAGTTGCACAGATGCTAATCTTCCCCACCTTTAAGCCCCCTGCTTTGATGCAAAAGGTATTTGGCATACCCTTGCTGATTCATGAGAAGCAAAATGTTAAGAGATTACTTTCAATATCTCATAAGAACACGCAGGACTTGAGGCAGAATGTAGTCAATAAATGCCATATTTTCTTTATTCTAAGATGAGTTTTTTTCCTCATTTTATTTTAATTTTATAATTTGGATGAATCTCAGAATCAAGTGTACATTCACTATACTGCTTTCCTACCATGGATACAATAAAAGATTATTACTTTAGAAGAAGTACAATATTTGTCAAAGTGATAAGAGTTTTGTTTGCCAACTTCATAGGTTGAATAATTATGTTCAGAAAACCTGAAGAAGCCATAGCTACACAAGGGAAGTCAACAGAGTTGAAAGAATTTACTATACTTGGAATCTTACTTTTTGAAATCTGGATACTCTAATAAATTAGGTTTCACTACATAGATTTTCTACAAATCTCAAAACAACAGTCTTCAACTAATCCGCATAAAACTCTGCTACAAAAGGAACAAAGGGTGAGTCTCTATATCCTAATCTCAATTTATTCATTTATTCTAATATGCTTCAGGTAGGGTATGAAGATTCATACCTACAAAACTCTCCAAGGGAAAGAAAATGGATCACAATGTTCAGCACCTACTATTTTGAAATGCAGAAACTTTCTTGGGTAATAAACTATAGGCAACATGAATGAGTGTTAAATCAGCAATACTAGTGGCTCTTGACTAAAAGTACGGATTAAATGATCAGTTACACAGGAAGCGGTAACAGCAATCTGTGTGTGTGTGTGTGTGTGTGTGTGTGTGTGTGTGTGTGTGTGTGTGTGTTAAACAATGGACTATATAAACTATCCTAAAACTCAAGCTCAGGGATTGCAAACTCTTGCACACCACAGGTAACTAAAATGTGGAATGAAAATCACAGCAATAAAACAGCTAATATAAGAATTGCAATGAATATATAAAGTTTCACATTTTAAGATTCTGAAAAACTTTCCCTTCTCAAACTCAGAAAAGAAACTGTTTTATATTTACTTAAAATGGAGTTCCCTTGCCAAGACTGATTTAGCAAAAGGTTGATACTCATCAATATGAATATAATTTTTCATACTGAAATAGAGATTCATTTTAAGGAAATGGGATAATATTTGCATTATATTTTATAAGTCCCTATAGTTCCATCTGGTCCTTATTTATTTAAACTTTACTCAGCTTGCATAATATTTTTGCTTACAGTCGTATTCCTTAAGATCAGAAATGCCCAAATCTGGAAATTCAGAGGTACTATTCGTTAACATTCTTTCAGTGTGATTCATAGACTTCTTGCAAACTCTGCTTTGATTTTAAAATAAAACTAAGGTAATAAGATGTTTTGTGTAAAAATATATGACTTAAGCAATAATGATAAAAGGAGCCTGGCTTTGGGGGATTACACGCCAAAGCAAACCACACTCCTCATGAAACAGACCGTGCAAAGTTCATTTGAAGGTAATAGCAAAATAAAACACTTAATCAAATGTAAAATAGTTTTCTATTCTGCTTACTTCAAAAAAAATACCTAGCGGTTTAAGTTGCTACAGTTCTACATTTAAACGGCCAAAAGCAGTAACAGCTAAACAACAGCATGCAACATGGTGAATCAGGGTTAAGTGAGGTCGCTGCAGAGCTGGACATATGGTTAGAGCTAAAAGACAGGTATTTTTCACTTCAATTTCTAGATGGATGACTTTACCACATAGTATCCAAATGTGAGAGTCCTTCTACCTCCATGCTTCTTGCTGATGTACCTCTCCTATCTACAGAACTGCTGTTTAATGAGACTGAATTAAATTGCAGGTGGTGAAAAAAATACTGATTTGAAACATGGAGAGAAATAAGATTCAGAATCTGACATTCCCTGGCCTTCTAAATATTACAAGTATCTAAATTTTACAATCTACCAGGCGCCTGGGTGGCTCAGTCGTTAAGCGTCTGCCTTTGGCTCAGGTCATGATCCCAGGATCCTGGGATCGAGTCCCACATCGGGCTCCCTGCTAGGCGGGAAGCCTGCTTCTCCCTCTCCCACTCCCCCTGCTTGTGTTCCTGCTCTCGCTATATCTCTCTCTGTCAAATAAGTAAATAAAATCTTTAAATAAATAAATAAATAAATAAATTTTACAGTCTACCCTGGGAATTCACTGACCTCAGTTACACTGCTGCAACGGTACCAAGAATATAAAGACAAAACAAATGTCCTAGGCTAATTGTTTTCCTCTTACAAAGAGACAAGCTTATCTCCAGCCCAGAGGAACAACACAAGTGTAACAACTAGGGCTTATATTCATAAACTTGACCTTTCCAAAAGTGGTAACAATGACTAGCTTCCATAGAACAAAACTAAACAATAATTAAGCCTTATTCTCTAGCTAAAAAAAACTGAAGATTGAAGTTTTAAGAAAGTTGTGAGACGAGAATGTAAAAAGAGAGAGAGAAAATGAATTTCCTTAGACTGCCATAACCTTGGGGCGCCTGAGTGGCTCAGTCGGTTAAGCGTCTGCCTTTGGCTCAGGTTATGATCCCAGGGTCCTGGGACGAGCCCCGCATCGGGCTCCCTGCTCCGTGGGGAGCCTGCCTTCCTGATTAAAAAATAAAGCCTAATAATAATATCCTTGCAGAGAGTGGCTTGCCTGCATTTGTCAAATATTTCTCGAGATTTGGCACTCACTACATAGTTCATTCCACCTTTGCCCAGCTGATGTTAGGAAGTCCTTCCTTATGAAAATGTGAAATCTGTTTTTCACTAAGCCCCTTGGAAGAACCTGTTTTTCACTAAGCCCCTTGGAAGAACCTGTTCTTATCCCTCATCCACAAAAAGATAACCTTCCACGTCTGCAGAGAGTTGTCATTGTCCCTTCTGATCTTCCCTTTCCCAACTCTATTCAATTGCAATGATGTGGTTTCAACAATGTCCTTGTCAACCACATAATCATACCCAGAAATGAACAGTATACTCTAGCCACAGTTAAAACTGATCAGGGAAGCACAGCAGACAGATCTAACAGCACGTGCAAATGTCTTGAAAGGAATGGAAGGAGGCCAGCCTGGCTGGAGTCCAGAGTGGCTCACAGAGGCTAGACAGTCATATTTTTAGGTGTGCAAGGCACTATATGGGGATACTAAAGGTACAAAATACAATAAAACAGGCCTGTTCTCAAGATACTCGGGGTCTGGTGGGTGAGATGAAGAACTCCCTTTTATAGGTGAAGGTTGATAACACATAGTGGTAGCCCTAGAGAGGGAGCCCAATCGTGTGGCTTTGGAGCCAGATCGTCTGATTAAACTGCAACTGGACGAACCGCTAGCATTATGTCCTTGGAGAAGTTACCTAACTTATCTGCGTCTCCATTTCCTCATCTGTAAAATGGGGATAATACCACTACCTCTTCTACAGGGTTGTTATGAGAATTAAATAAGAGGATACATATTAATTACATATTAAGAAGAGTGTCAAATCACTTTTTAAAAGTGTGATGCCGAAAAATATCTAAAAAGTTATGTTTCTCAGTGTGCAGCTGATACATCAAAGACAGATGAAGGGAGCTGAAGATATATATATATATATATATATATTTTAAGATTTTATTTGAGAGAGAGAGAATGAGTGAGAGAGAACACACATGAGAGAGGGGAGGGTCAGAGGGAGAAGCAGACTCCCCGCTGAGCAGGGAGCCCGATGTGGGACTTGATCCCGGGACTCCAGGATCATGACCTGAGCCAAAGGCAGTCACTTAACCAACTGAGTCACCCAGGTGTCCCTGAAGATATGTTTTAATATGAATGTTTAATAATAATCAATAATAAATGAACTCATGGGGCGCTTGGGTGGTTCAGTCATGATCCCAGGGTCCTGGGGTTGAGCCCCATGTTGGGGTCCCTGCTCAGCAGGGACTCTGCTTCTCTATCTGACCCTGCCCCCCCCCCCCCCCCCCGCCCTGGCTTGTGTGCTCGATCTAATAAATAAATAAAATCTTTAAAAAAAAAAAATGACTGAACTCAGTATACAGGCATTGGAAAAAGTCCTTTATATTATTTATCTTATTAATCCACATACCAAGTGTAAGAGGTCGATTTTGTTGTCACCACTATTGCACAAATGAAGAAACCTAGAAGGGTTAAGTTGCTTGTCCAAGGCCCTACAGTTAGAGATCTGGGATTTGGATGCCATAGAATCAGCATCATTACTCAGCCTATTAGATTTGATATAACACATTATCTACAGTCTGGGACCTTTGACAATGGTAACCAGAGAAAGGAAAATGCACAGAGTGAGGGTCCTGGAGAACCTTTTGTCATTCTTTCTGCACTTCACTTGTTCAATCCCAAGAACAGTCCAAGTCTGCCAATACTCAGATAAAAAATCTGTTTCTTAAGTTTTTATTTCTCTTCCCAAGGCTGATAATAAAATAACTCCAACAAAAATGACACTGGAGGACTATGTTTTACTTCTTCTGAGGACACTAGAGATAAAACTTCTCATCAGCAAGCAAACATTTCAGAGAAGGGGGAATGGAAGGATTCAGGGAGAGGCTTAAGAAATATGTGGTGAGCATCATAAGAGGTAAGGGTCCTCAGTCTTTCATTTGGCAGAGTATGTCAAGTCTTCTGAGTTGTAAGATTTCATGCAAACTAGCACTCTAAGACCAAAAAGAGTGGTGGTGGTGGTGGTGAGAGGTAGGATGATGGGTGGGTGGATGGATGGAAGGAAATAATATAAATAAATATACTATCTATTTTATACCTTATCTGATTTCCTTGCTGTGTGCCCCTCTAAACTCACATGTAGAAACTCTAATGCCCAATGTGATGGTATTAGGAGGTGGGACTTTTTGGAGGGGATTAGGTCATGAGAGCAGAGTCTTCATGAATGAAATTAATGCCCTTATAAAAGAGGCCTCACAGAGGCTCCCTTTACTTTGTGAGGATATGAGAAGTCTACAATGCAGAAGAGGGCCCTCACCTGACCCTGGACTTCCAGCCTCCAGAATTGTGAGACCCGGAGTCCTGTTGTTTATAAGCCACCCTGCTCCTTCCTTCCTTTCCTTTCTTTTCCCTCCTTCCTTTCTTTCTTTCTGTGTGTAGGCAGGACTTAAAACTCGAGACCCTGAGATCACTACCTGAGCTGAGAGCAAGAGTTGAAAGCTTAACTGACTGAGCCACCCAGATGCCCCTAGTTGTACTTTTTTCTACTTTCCAGAGAAAAATTCCTATTTTAATAGTCCTTATTAGGATTTTTCATTGGTCCCTTATATTAGACCATCAACACTGAAGGTAGTAGAATAAACTTGACTGACAGTGTAAGGACAGGGTTATTTCACTCAACTTTAGGTCCTTGGTACTAAGAAAAGGGCAGCCTTTAAGGAAACATATGTAAGAGCCACATTCACGAAAAGCAGACCTGGGAGCACATCAGAGGATTAAAACAACAGAGGTAGAAGTCTGTCATTGAGGATTGGGTCCAGGTGCACTCATAAACCTTCCCCAGAGGCTCACCCTCACCATTATCTTGGTGTTTAAAAGGCCCATTTAGATGACTGGCTGCAAACACACTGGGATGCTAAGTGAGATCTCCCTCTCTGATCTCAGAAACCATCTGCCTTGGCTCCGGAGCAATTATTTATAGCAGATAGGACTGATGTGGTGTCAAGACCAAGTCCCAGAGGCTTAATTCCTCCAAAGATGGCAAAAGTGCCTGTTGGATACACAACAAAGAGGACCCAGAAACCCAAACTGGGCGGGTTGCAGCAGATGCTTAAGAAGGGTCACCAGCACTCAGAATGTCAGAGCTGAAGTAAGGGTGCGTCACACAATCAAATGTGCAAAGACAAGTGCAAAGGTACTTTTGACAGTGGGTCAACACTGTCCACAATTTCCTTTCAGATGCTCTCAACTTCATTTGCTAACTTCCTGCTGACTAGGTGCAGTCCCATGACCCCACTGGATAATATGACCTGAGGCTGCATATTCCATATCAAAATTTGGAAGGAAAAAAAGATCTTCACTGTGGTAAACGATCTTTTATTTGTTAAAGCACCTTCCACCCACCCGTGCTGTTCAGCTTGACCAAAAAACGACATGGCTATATATAACTCGTGAGTCTAACTTACAGCTTTTGACGAGGTACCTGGGGTTAAGAAATAAAAGCTATGTCCCATTTCTCATTTTTAAGTGGTACTTATCCTTCCAAGGACAGTGGTATTTACAGCCTCAAAAGGCAGAACTATATATTATGAACTTCAGAATGCTGTTAAAGAATTTTTTAATTTTTTTTTTTTGGCGGGGGGTGGGCTGCCTCGTGGTGGCCAGAGAAGCAGAAGCAGAGCGTAGTATTTAGCAAACAGCCTCAGCCAGGAAGCAGTAGGTGATGCGGACAGCGGAAGCCCCAAGCTGGTAGCCAGTTCCACGAGTACGTGCAACAGCGGAGCCCCAAAAGTAGCACGGGCACGTCTTATTCAGGTTTTCTAACCCACCCACATAAAGCAAAATCAGATTAATAACAAAGCCAAAAAAAAAAAAAATCAGCTAACAAACTCATTCAGCTGGGCAAAACATGCTATGAGATCTCCTATTGGGAAAAAATTCCGTATTTCCTATGGGGAATCTGGTTCTGCCTTATTTTAAGCAGTACAGACTTAGAGTTACAAAAAATAAATCAGAGGGTTACCTCTTCATGAAAGAATTCACTACAGAATTTCCTTAAAATGTAATTTCCCTGGTTCATTTCAAATATAGATTTATATAAATTCAGTTTATTCAATATTCAGGAATATCTCTTTGGAAAAATGAGAAAACAGGCTCTGGAAGGTAGGAACAGCCAATGTTCAGGGTCAGCCAATAGTTTCTGCATACTACCCCAAAGACCTTGGGATAACGATTTACATATAATATGCTTTAAAAATATGTAATATGTATATATATTCACTTCCTTACGACCCCAGAACTTTTCCACATTTCTCATTATCTGGCTTGGAAAGCTATCTGTTCAGCTTCTGTGGCTGAGGAAAGGGGCAAGCTTTTCTTTAGAAGTTTCCCTTCAAGTGGTCTGGTCCAGGCGATATTTTTAAATCGTACTTAAATCTCACCCCATGAAAGGGTGGGAGCTAAAACTGGCTGCTGAGCTAGTTAACTCCAGGTGTCCCCAGTTCATCCAAGCCGATGAAGAAATACCCTCGTGTATGCACGAAGCCACAAACAGCAGGCGCTGCCCGCACGGCCAAGGCAGAGTCATTCAGGAAATAAATTATCCCCAACTCAGGAGAAAAGTTATAGCAACACGTTAATCAGGTGGACAGAGATAAAATCCTTTAATAAACAAACGCTGGCGTCTAAGTACAGTCCTGTTTAGGTTGTGCACTAGGAGGGTCTGCCTTCGCTAGGTCAGGTGGGATAGTGGGAGGGCAAAGGGCCGAGAACAGGGAGCAGGCAGAATACACGGAGACCCGGGGTTCGGTCGCACTGTGCGGTTCTTGAGTTGCCTAGGGCTTCACGGGCCTAATAGTTACTACAGAGAAATATAACGGGATCTCCCCACCTCCCGACAGTACTAACGTGGAAATATTATATTCCTGCCAAAAATGAAAACGCATTTTATTGATCATATTACACCTGTTTTACCTGTAAATCTGACATATACAATCTATTCCTTACTAAATAAAATGGGCAAAAGAAATACCAAAATATTCATTTAAAAACATATTTATTAAGAAGAAAACTCGTCTCTAGGGAGAGGCCCAGGATGGGTTTGGAGGGCAGGGCAAGGGGGGAAAGGGTTGGAGGGAGATTTGCTTTCTACTTTATATCCTTTTGTGTCAGTTTAACTGAGTATAATATGTATGTATTACTTATTCAAAGAGATATGCGTTGATTCATCACATTTTTA
The DNA here is from genome assembly GCF_964656455.1 of Halichoerus grypus. Lineage (NCBI taxonomy): Eukaryota > Metazoa > Chordata > Mammalia > Carnivora > Phocidae > Halichoerus > Halichoerus grypus. Next base: position 138,070,545 of record NC_135716.1, read on the forward strand.
TAAATCAAAACACAGAAAGTTTTACCAAAAAATGGTAATGAGTAGTGACATCAAAATATACTAAATAGGGCACCTGGGTGGCTCAGTAGGTTAAGTGACTCTTGATTTTGGCTCAGGTCATGATCTCAGGGTTGTGAGATCAAGCTCTGCGTGGACATGGAGCCTGCTTAAGATTCTCTCTCCCTCTGCCCCTCCCCTTCTCTAAAATACACACACACATACACACACACAATGAATAATCAAAGATCCATCATCCAAGCAAAAACTAACATTCTAATTTTTTTAAAATTATGAGTAGACATGAACATGGTTAGAATAAAGCAAAACCTAAATTGTGCTAGACTAATTGATATATATTGTTGTCTAGCATTCCATTAAATGATGATGATGATCATAATAATAACAGTTCATACTTATCTTACACTTAGTAGGTACCAGACACTGGCCTAAATCCTGTTCTTTTTAAAAAAATGTTTATTTTATAATTTAGCAGATTTGGGAGAGAGCGAGCATGCATGTGAGCTGGGGGGATGGAGAGGGGGAGAGGGAGAGAATCTTTTTTTTTTTTAAGATTTTATTTATTTATTTGACAGAGAGAGCGAGCACAAGCAGAGGGAGTAGTAGAGGGAGAGGGAGAAGCAGGCTCCCTGCTGAGCAGAGAGCCCGCTCCATCCCAGAATGGAGATCATGACCTGAGCTGAAGGCAGATGCTTAACCATCTGAGCCACCCAGGCGCCCCAAGACAGAGAATCTTAAAGCAGACTCTGCCGAGCGCAGAGCCCAACTTGGGGCTCAAACTCACGACCCTGAGATCATGACCTGAGCTGACATCAAGAGTCGGATGCTTAACCAACTGAGCCACCCACGCTCCCCTAGATCCTGTTATAGTATTTCTAAATGCTGCTACAGTGTTGTTGGTCTAATAAGCATTTATAGGGGCACCTGGGTGGCTCAGTCATTAAGCGTCTGCCTTCGGCTCAGGTCATGATCCCAGGATCCTGGGATCGAGCCCCACATCGGGCTCCCTGCTCAGCGGAGAGCCTGCTTCTCCCTCTCCTACTCCCCCTGCTTGTGTTCCCTCTCTTGCTGTGTCTCTCTGTCAAATAAATAAATAAATAAAATCTTTAAAAAAAAATAATAAGCATTTATAAAAAATACTCAAGGTAGAGAAAATCCTGGTGAAAATGAAACACTGAGAAAAACTTGAAAGCTGGCCAGAATATACATGCATGTCTGTAATTATGTTTTCTTCCATACCACAAAGATGCCAATTCTTCCACAGAAGTGATAAAGGCCATAATGAGGCTCAACAAGGAACTCTCTGACAGCGGATATACTTCACTTCTAGGAACTTACCAAAGGTGTGTCTTTTCCTCCCACAATGCTGAGACCAAGACCTGAACGTCCCTTGGATATTTCTATAATCATTTCCTGGCCAGGAACAATGGGACACGTGGCTGGGTCCACTGACAGAGGGGCCTGGAAACCACCTGGAGAAGGATGAAACACAGAATGATGGGCAAGCAGGGGATGCAGCCCGGCACGCACACTCTGTTAGTTGGGGAGCACAGGGTTTACACATGTTTGTCATTTCACTCTTTTCCTGCTGAGCACCATGCAGCAAAGAGCTGGGTCCTTAACGCCCTTTCAGGAAGGGATGAAACCCGACGCTTTTGAGATGAAAACAGTAACTACCCCCCTTACTCAATCATCTATTTTAAGTATACTTGAAATTTTTTTAAGCTTAAAACATACCCTGAAAACTCATACGGAAAGATGTAAGATGATTAAATGATTAAGTACATATAGGCGTCTGTTCTAATGAAAATGAAGACTGGTATGACAAGATTCTGGGTTATAGTTAGAAGATACTAAGAAGAATTAGTGCTTAAATACTTTCAGTTAGAGCATATCATGAATTAAGATATATAAAGGATTTCATCAATAAAGTATGATGTTAAGATAAGAATTACCTAACAATGATCCCGAAACATATACACAGTTAAAAAAAAAAAAAAAAAAACTGTCATAAACACAACATTCAAGAACTAATTGCTGGGTCCACAGCTGAAAAACTTGTTAAAGGAGTTACTCCTACTTTATAAAGGTTTACTTTTTAAATTTTTAAAAAAGATTTAATTTTTTATGTTTAATTTAAATTTTTAACATTAAATTTTTTTTTATGTAACCTCTACCCTCAAGGTGGGGCTGGAACTCACAACCTGGAGACCAAGAGTCTCATGCTCTACTGACTGAGCCAGCCAGGTGCCCCATGGTTTACTTTTTAAAATCATTGTTTTATTTTATTTATTTATTTTTCTTAAGTAGGTTCCATGTCCAGCAGGGAGCCCAACGTGGGGCTTGAACTCACGACCCTGAGATCAAGATCTGAGCTGAAATCAAGAGTCGGTTACTCAACCAACTAAGCTACCCAGGTTTCCCCAAATCACTGTTCTAGATTGGGTTTCTTTAAAAAATGAGAGAAAAAAGTATTTACTGGCTAGGAAAAGATGTTTAATACAACCCCTTTATCCAGCATAACTTCTACATATGTGTATTTTCCAGATGACTGAACCCAACTAATTGAAAAATCAAAATATTCAAAATGTTAGCTTCAAGAGCTTCTTGTACAAATAAGGAGCCTCCAAAGAATGTCATCTTTTTTGACAACTAAGTTCGATCATCATGAGTACTGACTCTTACCCTGGGATAGAATTTAGTTAAGGGCTGAGAATAAAGGGCCCCACCTTTTGGCCAGCTGCAGCTAATGCACAGGGGCCAAACTGGGATCCTCAAAGCTCATTAAACATCTGTCCCAGCAAGGGCCCCCTTATGGACTACAGGCTAAGAATGATTCTCACATTTTCAAAAGGTTGAAAAAAAAAAATGAAAAGAAAAATAACATTTCAAGACGTGAAAATTACATGAAATTCAAATTTCAATGTCCATAAATGAAGTTGTATTGGAACACAGCCCTGCTAATCCATTTACTTCCAGTCTACGGCTGTTAGCATCCCGCGACAGCGGAGCTGAGTACTTGCAACAGAGACCATATGGTCCACAAGCCTTAAATATTTACTATCTGGCTCTTTACAGAAAAAGTTTGCCAATCCTGATATTCAACAAAAGGAGAGAGGCTCTAGGTAAGCCTGTGGAGGGTTCTGCTCTGACTCAGCAAGAATAATAATAAAGCAGATTTTGGAGTGGTGGGAACGTGGATTTAAGCTCCCCAGAAGGGAATTAATAGGTGGGTAAAAATGGAGGCTCATTCCTCATCCGAAAAATGCACGTAGCGAGCTGCTTTCTAATAGGAAGTAAATGAACAATGGTGTGTGGTGCCCAGTCCAGCAACTGGCATAACGCATTACAGTTGCTCTTTCTGACCGCATGGCATTTATTAAGCTAATGGCCTCCTAGTTAAGAGTGAGAAATTTAGTGACACAACCTCGGTAACAATAAAAAATGCCCTATTAGAAGGAGAGTATTAAATTATAAACCTAATCTGACTCTAGATCTTTTGGCAGCAAATGTATTTCACACTCCATTTTCCATTCATTTACAATAAAAACAATGTGCAATAGTGCCTAAATTCATAAATGCTTTACAAAGTTTATACTCCTTTTGTAAATGACTAGTTAGCCTCTTGAGTGAGAAGAGAGATGCTGGGGATGGCATTTCTCTTCTTTCACTTCTGCCTCACCCTGGCCAGTCCTGAGTCAGGGTTGGTGTGTATTTCTCCTATCGGGCCAGCCCAAAGCCTGACATACCAAGCCCCCGATAAATGTTTGGTAAGTAGATGACCAAATGAGTAGAATTTCCATAGATTAAATTATGGGAGATTAATTTCTGTTATCAAGATATAAATATGTGATGCATCTTATCAAAACTCAGTTGGTCAACATTGTGGTTACTTTCTTAGTAAAAGGCCAGGTGGTCAGTATTCTGAGCTTTACTGACCATACATTCTCTGCTGAACTACTCAATGCTATCCTCATTGTGTGAAAGCAACCTTAAGACTACAGGTAAACAAAGGAGTAGTCCAATGAAATTTTATTTATGGTCAGGGAAGTCTGGGTTTCAGATAATTTTCATGAAATACTCCTTTGACTTTTTCCAACCTCTTAAAAATATGAAAACCATTTTTAGCTTGCACCCACACAAAAACAGATGGTGGGCCAAATCTGACCCATGGGTCAAAGTTTGCTGACCACATTCATCAAGTATTTTAGTAAAAACCCAGTACTTTAGAATAATACCTGCTTGCTAAAGTTTTTATTGAGTTAATATTTCTGAAAAAATATGCACAAGACAAATACGTAAAGGTGTTAGGCCTGCTAAATTCATGCAGGGTTGTGCTTCGCCACTGGTGAGCCCAGTGTTTTAAATAGGCCACTTTTTTTTATGGACTTACATCACATAAAAGCAAAGTGGAAATACTCATTATTCATTTTGAAATTCTATTTTCAACTGCCAGTCAGCATAATTCATGCCAGGAATTCAAAGAGAGAAAGCGAATACTCATGTCTTTAAGCACTGAAAATTAACAGTCTTCAAATCACTTACATCAACATATGCAAGGCTAACAATTTGACTGAATATGATTTTTAGGAGATAATACTCATACACTAAACACAATCTTTTGGAGCGATTACAGAATAATTTGTAAGCTTCATATGCAAACAGTATTTACTGAGGGCCTTTTTTTTGTTCTAGCACTTTCATACTCAATAAGCCCTGGGCAATCCCAGTAGCAGGTGAGGAAAATGGTGACCTGCCCACGTCCTGGAGCTAAGGAAGTGGAGGAGGGATGCAGAGCCAGGCTTCCTGACGCCTGGTCCAGTGCCCTTTCCAGGATATCATCATCCCCTCCTTGTCTCATGTTGGAGGAGTCAATTCAGTTCGGCTCACAGAAAGAATCATACCATAGCTTGTGAAATCCACATCCGTGGAATGGTATGATGAAGCTGGTGCTAAAGGTATCTCTTGTGAACTGAAGGAGACTTTTGTTGAATATTTTTGCTGTTTCATCTGGCTGACAGCCTACAAAAGAAAGGAAAATTAGAGGAATGTCAAAGAGGAGAACGAAAACCAAAGGATAAGACTTTAAAACTGGTGTGTTGTTACCAAAACAATGGTGGCACTCCAATAATGTTGTCTGAGAATTTAGAGCGGGAGAGGTGGCAGGAGGAAGTTAGGATGATTTCTGTCCCATCCCCCATGCTTCCCTATTTAACTTGACATCTAAGATGTTCAGTGAAGGATGGATGAAGGAAGGGGAGAAGGATAACAGCTGATGATACTCTATCATTGTGGTCTGTATACAATGCTGGGGCTGGGAAGCAGAACAAAAATTTTTACAATTTCCATTGATTCTGATGAAATCGATGTGAAGTCCACATACCCATGTTGTGCCCACTGAAAAGCAATCTATGCTGCAGATGTTCTGAGCATACAACAATGTCCTTCTCTTCTGGATACATCCACAATAGTTAAATGCATTAGGCAGGTTAATTGAGCAACATGAGAGCCAGGAAGAGGAAATTAGCATCCACTCAAAGTCTACTAAGTGCCAGGTACACCGAACATTTTAATTCACCTCCAAGAACTATACCTTATTCACCCTTAATTCCCAGTACCTGGAACATAGTGGACCCTCAATAAATGTTTGATGAATGAATGAATGAGTCGCTGAATGGATATAGAAGAGCAAAATTGAAGACATGGAAACTCAGAGTTGAAAATGAATTTGTAATTCAATGAAGGTACAAAGACCTTTGCTGTGTGAGCTTTGGAAAGTTAACTCGTAATTCTGGATTTTTGTGGATAATACCTCCAATGAATATTAGTATTAGAAAACTGAGAAAAACCAAAAGGACTCCATGCTCACTTAACAGGCAGTTAAGAAACATAGGTAGTGACCTGACCTGCCTTCTGGATCTGTAGTTAGCCAGGGAACCCATCCCCAGCTGGAAGATTCTGGTGGAGGCAGTGAAGCACCAGGCTGTCCCTGGAGTCTAGAAATAGGATCAAGGTAACTGCTCCAGAACAATGACACCTCAAGATTCTGTCAGTGGAAGGCCATGCCTCAAAACAAGGCACAGTGCAGTATATAAAAACTAGAACACCAGCCATTGTGTATCCGTGTCGTGCTTTCCAGTTTTTAAAAACACTTTTACATCCATGAATTCTTTTAATCCTGAGACCAACCTGGAGAGTTAGACAATATTACTTTCTTTTCCAGATAAAGAAACCATGTCAAGTGGCTTGTTTGAAATCACACAGCCATTTAGAGGAAGAGGTCAGATTAAAAGCCAGTAGTAGCTAAAGAACGCTACAAATTATGTTTTTATTTTTATTTTATTTTATATATTTTTTAAAGATTTTATTTATTTATTTGTCAGAGAGAGAGACAGAGCACAAGCAGGAGAATGCCATGGCAGAGGGAGAAGCAGGCTTCCCGCCGAGCAGGGAGCCTGATGTGGGACTCGATCCCAGGACCCTGGGATCATGACCTGAGCCGAAGGCAGACGCTTAACCGACTGAGCCACCCAGGCATCCCTTATTTTTATTTTTTAAAGATTTTATTTCTAAGCAATCTCTACCCCCATTGGGGGCTTTAGCTCATAACCCTGAGATCAAGAGTTGTGAGTTCTTCTGACTGAGCCAGCCAGGTGCCCCAGAACGATACAGATTTAAAATGTTTCTCAAACAGCTGCTAGGCACTGATTCTATGGATGTTCATTTTCTTTTCTGTAGTTTTTCTCACCAACACTTAATAATGACCATATACCTATTTAAGAAGACTTACTCAAAGACATATTTTCAGTGATTTAAAAAAGAGGGAAGGGGAAAAATGACAAATATGGGTTTACTACCAGAAAACTGAACAATGGAACCACCTAGATACCAATTACTCTGAGGACCATATTTTCTAGTGTCCTTGAAGCTAGATACATCTGCAGGCTGTTTTGGTCAGTAGGATGAAAACAGATGCGAACTGTACAATTTTCAGGTCATTTTCTGCAGGATAAGGATCCTGCCTTCCTCTTCTCCCAAACTGGAATGCAGATGGGATGACAACATCTGAGCAGCCGTCTCAGACCCAAAACTGGACGCATTTTTTTTGAGGATGGTAATCAGATAAGAGGTGCCTGAGTGTGTGATACTGTGGAGACAGCGTATCATCCTCACACTGATTATACCCATACTTGATACAGAAGAGAAACTTCTTGGAGAGATTGAGCCTTATCTTAATTCATACAGTACTTATGTTCAACTTTTGTTTTCTATCACCTTTAAAAAGAACATCAATAACAAAGATGCTAAAGCGTTCTTAGCGATTTTAAAAAAAGATGTATTTATTTTTTTAACCACTTTATTTTAATTTTTTAAAGATTTTATTTATTTTTCAGCACAAGCAGAGGGAACAGCAGGCAGAGGGAGCAGACTCTCCGCTGAGGAAAGGGCCTGACACAGGACTCGATCCCAGGACCCTGAGATCATGACCTGAGCCGAAATCAAGTACTCTTAACCGACTGAGCCACCCAGGCATCCCTATTTATTTGAGAGAGTGACAGAGAGAGCATGCATGAGTGGGAGGCGAGGGGCAGAAGGAGAGAATCTTCAAGCAGACTCCTTGCTGAGCCTAGAGCCCTATCCATGAGATCATGACCTGAGCCAGAACCAAGAGACACCTAATTGACTGAGCCACCCAGGTGCCCCAGAATCATGTGATTTTTAAAACATTAATGTTTGTGCTAATCGTTATATCTCAGCTCCGGGTTGCATCCCATTGCACTGTGCATAATAGGTTTCCAACAGATAGTGATAGCACTGAACTCAATTAAAAAATAAGGAAACAGTCCATAAAACCAAGTGAAACATCCAACATAAATTTTTAGAGGCTGACCTCTTGTTGGTAGGTGTGGTGATAGATGGAATGTGTGCTCCTGTGACTCATCCATCAGCACAAACCCAAACTACTAAGAATGAAAGATAAGAAAGGTTGGATTTTCTGTTTAACGTCTTCTATTCAAACATGAAGAGTTGGAATGGACTTTCTAGGTTATCCAACCTAACTAAACCAGTGGTTCTCAAACCCTGTCTTCATAACAGAAATTGCCAGGGAGTTTTTTTTTTAAGATGCTGGGATTTCTCCCCCCAACCCCATCCTAGACCAAATAAATTGGCACCTAGGTGGAGCCCAGGCAAGTTCTATTTAAGAATTACTGCTTAAAGTTAAACCATGGATTCTTCACCCAGGGTAAATGGGTTTCTAAGAGATCCACAAAGGACATTTTGGGAATTATAAAAGTCATGTGTTGTACCAAAATTACGTTTATCAGTGTTTTTTGGGGAAAGAGTCTACAGTTCATTTAGGATGGGAAAACAAAAATCACCACTCAAAGAAGATATGAACTGTTGAGTTTGCTAGTACTGATTAGCCGTGTGGCCACACAAGAGTCACTTCACCTCCTTACACCTAAACTTCCTCATCTGTAAATTGGGAGCGATATTTCTAAACCTTGTGAGCTTGTTCAAAAGATCAAAGAGAAAAGGACATAAATAAACCTATCACTATGCCAGGAACAGTTTAAGATTTCAACAGATAATAGCTATTAATGTCTTCACGTCTTTTGATAATAAACGACCAGCCAGCTCCTGATTAAAAACCATCCGGGCGGTTTGGAACATCTCAAGGGCTGGGGATGTTCTTCATAATGAGCTCACACAGCCTCACAGAGGTGCTGCCCACTGACGTCGGCTGGTTCTCTTCTGCAGCCACGGAAAAGGGTCATAATCACTTTCCCGAAAGGACAATACTTGATTTAAGCGCTCGTTTTTCGGCATGGAAAAGAAAGGGCAGGTGGTGTTTAGGATTTGTCCTAGCTCTAAAGTTCTATGGTTATAACATTTTAGGGATGTCTGGTATGTGACTTGAGATAAGTGGCACCATATGAAGCATTAGCACATTAATAGTGAATTCTGGGGCGCCTGGGTGGCTCAGTTGGTTGGGCGACTGCCTTCGGCTCAGGTCATGATCCTGGAGTCCCGGGATTGAGTCCCGCACCGGGCTCCCTGCTCGGCAGGGAGTCTGCTTCTCCCTCTGACCCTCCCCCATCTCATGTGCTCTCTCTCTCCCTCAAATAAATAAATAAAATCTTAAAAGAAAAAAAATAGTGAATTCTGGTCTTAAAAAAAAATTTGCTTACACATTTCCATTTGATCCAAATCTGGTTATTTTTAAGGCTCTTTCTATACCTACTCATTTTTTAAAAAGTTTTAGATTTGAAAGACTTTATTTATTTATTTGAGAGAGAGAGAGATAGTGACAGAGATGGCGAGAGAGAGCATGGGCAGGGAGGAGAGGGAGAAGCAGGCTCCCCACTGAGCAGGGAGCCTGATGTGGGTCCCAGGACCCTGGGATCATGACCTGAGCTAAAGGCAGACGCTTAACTGACTGAGCCACCTAGGCGCCCCTGAAGTTTTTTTTTTTTTTTAAGATTTTATTTTTAACTAATCTCTACACCAACATGGGGCTCAAACTCAAAACCCTTAGATGAAGAGTTGCATCTTCTACCAACTGAGCCAGCCAGGCACCCCTACACCTACTCATTTTTTAAAAAAAAATTATTTTAGAGAGAGAGCGCGTGAGTGAGCAGGGGGTGGGGGAGAGTCTCAAGCAGACTCCCTGCTGAGTGTGGAGCCCGATGGAGGGCTCGATTCCACAAACCTGGGATCATGACCTGAGCCAAAATCAAGAGCTGGATGCTCAACTGACTGAGCCACCCAGGCACCCGTATACCTAGTCATTTTTATTTCGGTTTTTAGCATATAAGTTTGGAGACTTTTCAAAGGTATTTTCTTTGGCAGTGTTTGAAATATCATGTAAGCTCTAGTTCCTTAAACATAAAAATAGCTAATACAGTAATAATGTAAATTTTAGTAGCATGAAGGTATCAACTAGCACAAAGAAATGAGAATCAAGATTTTAAAAAGAAAAAACTCAACAGCAACAGAAGTACAAAAACTTGACAGACAGAAATTTATAGTTTAAGAGAAGTGAACTCAAACTGTAAGGAACACCAAAGTTACTGTATTTATACTTTTACAGAACTACAAATTCTCCCACTTAAGATTTTTTATTAATGACATTAAGTAAGACATGGCACTCTTGGAATTTAAGTGCAGGTGTGTTTGTAGGGATGGCTCACTTTTAAACACCTGCTCAGGGTATCGGCCCAGGAAGATGCACAGAGAATATTTCCACACACCTTGCACAGAATCAATGATATGGCTGTGGGTTGACTTCAAATTCTAAGACACACCATAACCTCCCAGCAAGTAACAGAGTCTGATTTCATTGCCATCACTTCCTTTTCTTCTGGAACCCATTTATAATGCACACCATCCCAGTTGAGCAGAACCTAAAGGGGAAATTACGTACATTGTCAGTTGGGCACTCCAGTGCCTTCTGGTGACCTGCCACCACGCCCTGACCAGCCACCTGGGAGATGTCCTCCTAAAATGTAAAAGATATGACCAGTTAGGCATTGTAGGGCTCAAGTGCTCTCTCCAGCTTTAGCAAACACCATGGGGCTTTGGCTCTATTACAAAAATGACCAAAGCACCAGTCATAAAAGTTGTGTTCATCCATCTGAACCAAGTCCCTCCCATTAATGAATGCAGCCTTGTCATTTCCAAATGCTTCTTTTGGGCCCTTTCAGATCTATCAGGCTGTAAACCTATCAGATACCCACTGATGGTCACTTCAGCTGGAGTTTTTTCTTCTTTTTGCCATTCCAGTAATCTCTGAATCTGTATTTATACTGAATATTTAGTTCTTTCAGGGTTTGAACTCTGATATTAGAACTTTTTTTCCCTCAAAGTCACTAAAGACACTGGAAGATACAGAGTTAAGTTAGTCCTGAATCCCACGGAAAAGTGCAGAGTCCAGATTTTAGAGAGAAATAAACTACCAAAATCACACAGGGAACCAATGCATACCTAAAGGGTGGTTTATTGACACCAACAAATTGACCAGAATGCTTATGTCTGCTTCCCACCATATCCCATCCTTCTTTACAGGCAAAATTACAGGGGAAATTATCATCTGATGGTTGACTCTCAGGCATGAACTCCTGCATTTGGACTTGGACAAGGCAGGGAACATGGAGACAGACTGATTTGGATAGGAGAAAGGATGGGCTTACTGTAGCCCGTGGTAAATGTCTGAGAGACACCACCTCTCGGGTCTAACATACAGACTGCAGGTAGGTAAGCTATCTGAAGATGATGAGAGGTGTGACTCGTATAGCAAAGTGGTAGTTGTTTGTGACCCTAGTTCCTCGACTCAAGAGTTCTACAACCCTGAGCGGATTATCTGACATCTCCAAGCCTCACTCAGTCTCCTCATTTATAAAATGGGAAAAAATAAAGGTTGTTATGCTCTAGATATGTTGTAAGGATTAAATGAGGCAATATTAGAAAAGCACTTAGCATGGTACCTGGCATACAACAAATATGTAATAAAGATGTTAATGATGATAGTAAATGGAATCCAGCTCTGATACACCCATATTCCTAACTCTATTGTAGAGTTGGTGAAAATAATTACATGGACAGGACACTTTCTCCTTTGGGGAATGCTGGAGTACTATCTGATATCTGCCGCCCCCACACTGGATTCTTTTTTGAACATACTGACATACCCTGAGATAATGATCAGGTCATGCCCAGCCACTCATTATTATTATTAGATTAGGTTACCATCTCATCCTGTCTCATCAATTCCCTACTGGTTTACACCTGAGAAATTTAACCCCAGCACATAATATCCTGAGCCTGCAGCCTAGGTCCCCGGGGTTATTGTGATTTCCCTTATCTGCCCACTTATTTTTTAGGATCATAGCTCTTTCTCATTTAGATATAGATTCTCTCTCAGTTTCTGCCATATAGGACAAACACTCTAGAACTCCTCCCAACACCCCCCCCCCAACTGAGGCCCCAAATTGTGCAAACAGATTACATGACATGAATTCACAAGTTACTTCATGCGTAATTCTTCCCTGAGCCCCTGGGCAGTGCCCCTTCCATAGCATGACTAAGTTATTTTCTTACAATTTATGCAACACTGTTTTGTATCTTTTTATGTGTCTGTCTCCCATATACTAGTATGACTTGACTTTGTCTTTCTTTTTTTTTTAAGGTTTTATTTATTTATTTGACAGAGAGAGACACAGCGAGAGAGGGAACACAAGCAGGGGAAGTGGGAGAGGGAGAAGCAGGCTTCCCGCGGAGCAGGGAGTGCGATGTGGGGCTTGATCCCAGGAGCCTGGGATCATGACCTGAGCTGAAGGCAGACGCTTAACGCCTGAGCCACCTTGTCTTATTTGTTTCTTCAACATATGGCAGAATAGACTGTGAGCTTGATAAAGGGCCGGTGCTGAATGAATCAAAGTTCGGGAACTCAAATCTTAAATGCACCTGGGTGGATGTCAGAGACAGCCGTGAAAGAAAGGATGCCCAGTGAAGGTGATCCTGTGGCTTCCACTTAAAAGGATCAAAGTTGAAAAAAGACAGACATGGGAAGGTCAATAAATGGTGCTCATGGGGAATTTTTAGAATCAAACTTCTAACCTGTCTTATAAATGGAAACCACTGGTATTACTCCTTCCAGTGTGGATCAAACAGCCTTCCGAAGAGCAACAGTGCCTCTACCTGAAAATGATACTGCATGTCTGCAAGTCTACCTTTGTTTAAACCCAGATTAACTAGCGTGGGACAAAGGAGCTGACTTCCCCAGTTAAAGACTTAAAAACCCAATTTGCATGTCACACAGAGCTACTACTAATTGGTTGAATTCACCCTCATTTGCACTTGTAAATAAAAAGGGCACTGGAATAGTCGCCAGAAAAATCTGGGTTCAGACTGGTTCCACCACTTATTAGCAGCAGTAGTGCTAGGAAACCTTCATTTTTAGCAACAGTAAGAATACAATAACAGCTACTTCAATAAGGGGTTGCCAGCAAAGTTGAATTCAACACATGCTTACAGAGCATCTACTCCGTGCCAGCAAGGAAGACGACTAACTGAGCCTTGCGCTCGTGACATTTACATATCTGGTGCGACAGATAGCAGAGAACAGCTATGGAAACCTTGAATTATAACCGAATGTTATCTGTAGGAAGGTGTGTGGCAGATAGCAGGTGCCTGAGGAGTGACAGTTTCCTTCCCTTTCTCTTGTCCTCAAAATGTGGAAGGATGAGATGAGGAAATCAGAGCTCTGAAAAGCATCTGGTCTAACACCCTGTCCCATTTCTTTCTTTTTTAAAAGGATTTACTTATTTGAGAGAGAGAGAGAGCATGAGCATAGAGGGAGAGTGAGAGGGAGAAGCAGACTCCCTGCTTTGCAGAGAGCTCGATGCGGAACTCAATCCCAGGACCCTGAGATCATGACCTGAATCAAAGGCAGACGCTTAACTCGACTGAGCCACCCAGGTGGCCCCTGTCCCATTTCTTATACGATTATCCTTAAACCTCTGGGCCGAGAGACCGGGCCAGTGCATGATGATGATGACGACAGCTAAAGCTTACTGAGCACTGACTGTGCCGATTACTGAGCTAGATACCATCCCCATTTCGGATGCCGATGTACACAACAGAGCTATGGTATAAGAGTCATTGCAGAGTTAACTGGGGCACGAGAGGCTAAAGCATATGCTGAACCAGAACTTAATCCAGACGTATTGTGCTGCAGAGCCCCTGCTCTTAACCGAGGACAAGCCACAAGGGAAAGGCAAAGTGCTGTTCACCTCCTCCAAACGACACACGAGATTCTTAGGAGCCTGCCTCAACATAGTGATTCCATTTTTAGATACAACATTAAGTCAGAACAAGTCATGTCAGCTTATTTTGAGCTTGGGCAGGCAAAAAAAAATTCATGGCACTAGCCACCACAGTGACCTGGGGTGCGTCACTTTCTTCCATGTTTTGTGTTTAAACATAAATTTGGAACTTGCTAATCTTCCAACTACTGCACCGAGGGAGTTCTTAGTGCCTTCAAAGCTGAGGTTCTGGGACATTCTAAAGTGTTGACTTTGCACAGGAGACCCCTAAATAAGAAGGCTGAGGAAGGAGTGGGGAAAGATCCATTTTGTGGAGCAAACCAACAGAACACATTCTGTGTGCGTTATGTTATAATCATCAGCACAGTACTATAAGCTCCTGAAAGAAAATGCTTTGTGGGCCAAGCAAATTACTCTGATCAAGAGAAGGAGCTTTCGAGCAGTGGACATAAAAAGCAACACTGGGAATATTCTATATAATAGATAATTGGGATGCCCAGTTTACAATCACCAAAGCTGGTTGACTTCTATCCCAAAGTTGGATAATCAACATGCCCGGTCTGTCCAGCCAAATTAATTGGTCCAAGGGTAGACATTTGAACTACATAAGAACATCCTGTGGATTTTCCAAAGTGGACTCAAGGGAAGAGAGGTAGCCCCTTTCTGGCCCAGAGGCTTAGGAGCTTTTGGTGGCCACACTCCCAATAAGCTGAGGAAGCAATCTGCGGGAGAAGTCAGAGAGACATCCAGATACCTCTGGCAGCACCAGGATCCAGGGTCCAACTGTCCCTGAGGCTGTCAACCCTGCCTCTCCTGTAGTTATGTAAAAAGAGCCTGGAGCCTATCAGTAAGTTTTCCTTTGTCTGTAAGGTCAAGCTTTATCAGGTTTTGTCACCTGCAATCAAGAGTCTACTGATTAAAATGAGGTGGAGCCCAGAAAAGATCAGGATAACAAACTCACAGGGGTCAAGCCATAAGGTAGCTAAGTGGAGATGAAGAAAGTGAACGGAGCATAAGACAGCAAACTAGAGAGAGCTGCTCAGCCTAAAGATAGTCAAATTCAATGATTTTTTTAAAAAGATGCCTGTCAGACACTGATTGTCTCCTGCTGATTTGGGTCCTTGGACTCCCGCTCCGTGGCACGTGGTTACAATAGAAAAGGACAGCCTTTGCCTGAGTCAGTCCCACCCTAACTCCTCCCCCACCTGAGCCCCTGGATTAGCTGAAATCCTATCAGCAAGAGCTCCCCAGCACCTTCCTGTGCCCTTCTGCAGTACTTGGCAACACTAGGAATTACTTAGGTAAAGTTGGATGCCCGTCCTGGCTGTGACACGTAGTTGTGTCTCTGTGCCTCAGTTTCCTTATCAATCAAATGGGGACAGTAATAGGCTCAATGTCCTATAAAACATAAATCAATACACTTAGAATGATGCCTTCTGGAACACAGAGGAAATGCCATGAAAACGTTAGCTGGCATGATTCTTGGCAGTTCTGAAAGCACCTTCGAGATAAGATTTATGTGTCTTGTTCACTGCGGTATGTCCTGTGGCTGGCATAATGTCTGGGACATAACAGGCCTTCAATACTAAACTTGCTTAATTTCTGCTCCCAATATGGGTTTTAGATTGTAGGACCTTAAAAATTATGTTGACAAGTAAGACGTCTCCAGAGAAGTGAAAACTTGACAGGCTCAAAGAACAATGTGTCAGCAGCACGAGGTTTCTGACAAAAGCTCTGAAATTCAGAAACTAGGGCACTCAACACAGGTAAGAAGGCCTGAGTTCTGGGCCTTCTGCCAATGTGTCCTTTTCCGTCGCTGTGTCCTTAGTGTTAATAATTATGATTCTTAGGCTATTTTCTCAGTTTAGAAAAATCTGCTAAGCAATAGCTTCCTTCTAGGCAAGTTCAATTTCACGTAACAAGTCTTCACAGCGGACCAGTTAAAGGGGTTGGGAGTGAAAGCAAGCCAGAAGACATGAAAGATGGGAATTGGTGTTAAAAACAGGCACCTCTATTTCTGCTGTCTGTGAGTTCATGAGGTTACCTTTACCTGCTACCCTCACATCTATTATCTTCTTCATTTACGATGCACAGGCAGAGAGAATGGAGGAAAAAGCCAAAAGCTTTCCTTTTGTGACTTTCATGAAGGAAATAGACTTGACTGTAAATCTACCATCTTTTTTTATGACCAGGAAAGGGAAATTTATCATGTAGGCAAATCTCAAGTGATTTTCAGAAATGCAAGATATAAAGTACAATGAGCTGTGAAAAATGCCACATATTTGAATGCACTTGAACTCTGCCATTGGCAATTTGCATAGTGTCACAAAAGAGAGGCCGGTGCTGACTCAGACACATTCCCTCTGGCTTCTTACAAGGGAATTCCTAGGCTCTTGTTTTTTTTTTTTTTTTTTTTTTTAAGATTTTATTTATTTGACAGAGAGAGAGACAGGAGAGAGGGAACACAAGCAGGGGGAGTGAGAGAGGGAGAAGCAGGCTCCCCGCTAAGCAGGGAGCCCAATGCGGGGCTCGATCCCTGGACCCTAGGACCATGACCTGAGCTGAAGGCAGACGCTTAACGACTGAGCCACCCAGGTGCCCCCCCTAGGCTCTTGTTATAGACGCAGTTTTCATATCGGATCTGAAACAGAAAATAGGCACAGTGACATCTGCTCCCCGAGCCGAACTAGAAATCCTGCAGTCCTTGATGGACTACAAATTGGGGATAAAGATGGATTTTAAGTACACAGTCCAGCCGTTTAAAAACGAGGATATACATCTGAGAATTCCAGCCTGGAATTAAGACCTATAATCATTAGAAACACATTTTAACCTATTTTTCCAAACTTGGATGCCAGCATTTTAAAAACACTTGGGAATAATTTTTAATCAAGCACAGTAGTCAAAATTGATAATGTCAATTATACTTCATTTAAAATTTTTTTAAAGCAAAATAAAATATAAAAATTGATAAAATGAACCTGTACCAGAAGTCACATGGCATATTAAAAGTTAAAATTCTAGGGGTGCCTGGGTGGCTCAGTTAGTTGAGTGTCTGCTGTCTTCGGCTCGTGTCACGATCCCAGGGTCCTGGGATCAAGCCCTGAGTCGGCCTCCCTGCTCAGCGGGGAGCCTGCTTCTCCCTCTCCCCCTGCCCCTCCCTCCACTTGTGCTCTCCCTCTGTCTCTCTCAAATAAATAAAATCTTAAAAAAAAAAAGTTAAAATTCTACACTTATTATCTTCCTCTACAAATCTATTTTTTTCTCATTTTTTTTCATGTTATTGTTTTAAAAATTAGAGACAGTTATTGGCCTCCTACTTATCCAGGTTCAAAACCAAAGTCAGCTTTTACTAATCTCTCTCCTTGCCTGCTTTGATTGAATCATTTGCGAAACAGATTGTTTCAGACTTTGGGATTTCACAGACCAGAAAATTTTCAAAACAATGTCGGGATTATAGAGTTACTCTTCCCATCCCCCCTCACCCCCCCACAGTAATGAAAACCAAAGAAATATAGGCTGGAGCATATGAATTTGCCATTTTGTAAGTCAAGAAATGGTCAAGTATCAGTGATTTCAGAGGGTTCAACCTATTAAACTCCTCTCCTCCCAATTACTACCATGTATCATTACCATAATGTCATGTAGGAAGAGCCATTTTAACACTAAAAATTTAGGTAGGGCACAGTTTTAAAGGGCAGTCCTTGAAATTGAATAGTTTTAGCTTCATGAAGAACTCTCCATGTGGTTATTTTCGTATTTCCCATAAATCAATGGAAACTCACAGATCCCCATAGGTCTAACTCTTTAGTATTATCTGAATAGAGGAGAAAGCTTGGACTTTGGAGTCAGGTAGTGGCTTACATCCAAATTTCAAATTTCTCTACCTATAGGTTATGACAAACTGGATTCTCTAAACCTCAGTTTCTTCATAGGTTAACATCAACAGTCTCTTGGAGAGGCAGTGTGGCATGATCAGGCATGTGAGTCCAACGCATAAGGCTTTGAATCCTTACTGTGACACTTAGTGCCCCTAAGCCTTTGGGCAAGTGAATTAACTTCTGGAATACTCAGGCCACTCATCTGCAAAATGCAGATGGTAGTAATAATGCTTTCATGATGGGGAGGATGGAGATAAACATTCTGTTCAGGTCCTAACAGACAGTAAGTGCTCAGTAAATGGCGGAGGGTATTATTATTACTACTACTGTTTTTGTCAGGAAAAATGAGGTTAATATTACAAAAGTGCCTACTAAGTGACAAGTACATAATTAGTAGTCATTAAATAGTAGTTTCCTTCTTACACAGAAATCTAAAATTCAATACACAAGAAGGAATGCGTGAGATTAATGGCAGCTAACGTTTTCATGGCATTTCCTCTGTGTTCCAGAAGGCATCATTCTAAGTGTATTGATTTATGTTTTATAGGACATTGAGCCTATTACTGTCCCCATTTGATTGATAAGGAAACTGAGGCACAGAGACGCAACTAAGTGTCACAGCCAGGACGGGCATCCAACTTTACCTAAGTAATTCCTAGTGTTGCCAAGTACTGCAGAAGGGCACAGGAAGGTGCTGGGGAGCTCTTGCTGATAGGATTTCAGCTAATCCAGGGGCTCAGGTGGGGGAGGAGTTAGGGTGGGACTGACTCAGGCAAAGGCTGTCCTTTTCTATTGTAACAACGTGCCACGGAGCGGGAGTCCAAGGACCCAAATCAGCAGGAGACAATCAGTGTCTGACAGGCATCTTTTAGAAAATCACTGAATTTGACTACCTTTAGGCTGAGGGGCTCTCTCAAGCCTGTTGTCCTATATCCAGTCCACTTCATTCATCCTTCCCCACAAATGTGCTCTTCCTCCTAGCTTTCTTTTCTCAGTAACAGCACCCACCATGCAGCCAGTCAGCTGCCTCGATGCATGGAACTCAGTCTTGGTCCCTCTCCTCCTCCATCAACTTTCATCTCAGTTACTCTCACAATTTTTTAATTCTCGCTGCCTTCAGCTTTAACATTTTCTAAGGGATTTTTCACAGGGCATTCAGAAGGTGTCTTTTCAAATGGCTCATCTCATCATCATCTCCTGTTAAAAACCAGTCCAAAGGCTTCCCTCAGTCCATGAGGCTTTCCACCACCCAGCCTCTGTCCACTTGGTGGCTTTCGCCTCCTGCCACTTGGCCTGAACAGCCACAGCTCTGTCTCTGGTATTAGACCTGGGATGCAGAGTCAGGTGTCTACAGGTGATGGGGATGCAGGAAGCAGGCTGGGGTGGGGGAATGCTGGAAAAGCAGGGACAGAAATAAACTGGAAGTGCATAAATGATTTATGGGGTGGCTTGGCATGCTGGTCTGTTTTCAGGAAAAAAGCGAAACCAGGATTTTTATGTGAATATCTCCTGATTTATAAAATCAAACATCTTAAGAACGCATCATGGAGGAGAAGTAAGATCTGGATCGGACTCTGACAGCCAGTTTGTGACCTCTGAATCAGACCGAATGTGCTGTACTCCTTAATGAAAGAGGGCTTATTTATCTTTACGTTCCTAGAGCTTGACACATTACAGGTTCTCAGGAAATGTGCACTGAATAATGAGAGTCCTGGCACACCTAGATTTTTTTATAGGGAAAATCTGGTGTTAACAATAGCTCCATTTACTGAGCCCTTACTGCATGCCAAGCACTGTGCTAAGCATTTCATGTATAAAGTCATACTCTATCCTCATTACAGAGAGGTGGGGACATCCTCCTCCTCCTCCTCCATTTTTAGATGAAGAATGCAGACAGACCGGATAAGGCACTTTTGCTAGTGAACAGCAGAGGTGAAATCTAAGTTTGTTCAGATTTCAGAGCCCACGATTTGTATCTGATAGCCTTTTTCATCTGAGAAAGCAAGTACTATCAGGCCATTTGGAGACATGGGTAGTATCTGTAACACTCAACACTGATTTTTCAATAGGTATGTTTGAAAATTTTGTATGGATCAAGTATAGCAAGTGGAGAGTAAAAAGTGTGCCTACAATGTTGCTATTATAGCTGGTGGAGACTGAAATGGTAGAATGCACCGCCAGTTACAGCGTGAATGTCCATGTCACAGCTCATTGAGGTTAGTGGTAGTTAATTCAGAAACGACTCATGCTTCCTCAGGCGTCTTGCTACCCCATACATTCCAAAATCTCCACAAAGAACCCATAGGTTGAATGCCACCCTGAGCTGACCGAAATACTCTCATTTTTCTGTTCTTGCCCTAAGGATCAGAAATATTTCACAATGAAAGACAACAGTAAAAACACATCGCAGACAGCTGGAAAAATCTAAACATTTTGAAAAATTTTGAAAAGTCTAAAATGTTATTGACGCCGCTGTCTCAGATCTGTGATGACAAGATCACTGGACACATAGACACACAGACTGTATTGTTGCGAAGCAGTTTCATAAATTGGGGGAAGAACGCTGAGCACATCTGTTGGGGGCATTTCTTCGCAGGTTTATCTTGGGCCGCTGGCCAAATCCTGGGATGATGCTGGTTCTCAGCTCTAAACCTGCATTCAGAGGAAAGTTTTAAAGAATACATATTGCAGGGCGCCTGGGTGGCTCAGTTGGTTAAGCGACTGCCTTCGGCTCAGGTCATGATCCTGGAGTCCCTGGATCGAGTCCCGCATCGGGCTCCCTGCTCGGCAGGGAGTCTGCTTCGTCCTCTGACCCTATCCCCTCTCATGTGTTCTCTCTCTCTCATTCTCTCTCTCTCAAATAAATAAATAAAATCTTTAAAAAAAAAAAAAAAAAAAAAAAAGAATACATATTGCAGAAGGTTTGCATATCAAGGGCAAGAAAGGTAAATTCCTTTACTGGCAACTTCCTGTGGAACTTTTATTTCCTTACTGTTTATTAAAATCTTTGCACAGAGTATGAGAATATATAGCTGTTGCCATCTCTTGTGGATGGCCATTGCTACAATGAACTTCCAGCTGCTCAGGCAGCATCCAGCCTGGCCCCTGTCCAAGCTAATCACCACATCACAGCTCCAGCGCAGAGTCACTGTCTAGGGTCCCACAGGGCCTCCCGATGCTTTCAGCACAGAGATCACGTGGTTAACACGGCTGGGCTCCAGTCTGGTGTCCAGCTCACCAGTGCTGCCAACCATGCACTCTCCCACCTTCAGGTCACCTGACTCCCCCCAAGGCTCACACATCACCTAGCACCCTTCCTTCTTTCTTCTTTGCCACATTCCCAGTCGTATCAGCGTCTCCTTCCCATCTCAGTTCACTTCCCTGGGAAAGCCCTCCCTGACTACATCAAATCCCCCTCTTACATGCTCCCTTAAAACCAAGCACCTCTGGTTCTTAGCTTTGATCAAAGTTGAGACTTCAATCTATTTGTGACATTATTTGAATGACGTTCATCTCCCATGAAGACTGAATAACACAGGAAGAGAGACTTTGTTTACCATCGACGGTATCTTCCCAGGCTCTAGCACAGAAGGCAGGGACAGGCAGAGTGTAAGAATTTATAAGACTGACAAAGAATCTGGGCCTTTTCTACCAGGGATTATTGAACACTGGCAAAATATCCCAAAAGGTGGAAAGTCTATACGCTAAAAGTTCCATGCATAGGATCATGTTGTAGTTGTTTAACAGATTGGCAGAATTTCTAGAGGTTATCTCAACATTGCTCATTTGACTTCACTTTGTGGATTATCTATATTCTTACTTCTCCTCTTTCTTCTCTTGCTCTTGTTTTGTAAAAAATATCTTTATTGAGATATAATTAACATACCACAAAATGCCCCCATCTCAAGTTTACAATACAATGGTTTTCACATTCAGAGTTATACAAATATCTTCACAATCTAAGTTGAGAACTTTTTCATAACCTCAAAAAGAAATCCTATACCCATTAGGGTCACTCCCAGTCCCCGCCCACACCCCCAGCCACAGGCAACCACTCATCTATTTTCTGTCTCGACAGGTATGCCTCCTCTTGACATTTCATACACACAGTATGTGGGTGTAGCATCATGTATCAGTATCAGTACTTCATTATCTTTTATTCCTTTGAATAATGTACCACATTTTATTTATACATTCATCAGTTGGTGGACAGTAGGCTGTTTCCATTTTGGGGCTATTATGAATAATGCTGCTATGAACATTGGTGTACAAGTTTTTGTGCAGGTATGTTTTCATTCCTCTTGGGTGTATACCTAGGAATGAAATTATGATACTGTATAATTATGCTTAATATTGTGAAGAACTGCCAACTATTTTCACAACTGGAGATACTATTTTATATTCCCACTAGCAATGTATGAGAGTTCCAACCGCTCCACATTCCTGCAGCACTTGCTATTATCTGTCTTTCTGATTATGGTCCTCCTAATAGGTGTAAAGTGGTATTGCATTGTGGTTTTGATGTGCATTTAATTCCCTAATGGTTAATGAGGTCGGGCATCTTTTCATGTGCTTATTGGCCATTTGTATATCTTTAGAGAAATGCCTATTCAGATCCTTACCCACGTTTTAATTGATTTGTCTTTTTATTATTTTGTTGTAAGCTAGTTACTTTAAAATGATTTTACTGTCTATTAATACCTGTAACAGCATGGAGAAGGAGACAAGAACAAAAGAAAAAGTAAACTGGTTTTACA
Organism: Halichoerus grypus; assembly: GCF_964656455.1. NCBI lineage: Eukaryota > Metazoa > Chordata > Mammalia > Carnivora > Phocidae > Halichoerus > Halichoerus grypus. The sequence continues at coordinate 138,093,030 of NC_135716.1, forward strand.
TCAAAGCAGGAAATTATGGTATTTGACAGGGTTAGAGATCCCAAGGTGGTAGCAAGAACAGAGGTTAGTTACTTAGAAGAAAACAGTACTATCTCTTTCTTTTCTAAAGACAGCAAGCTTTGTGAACATGTGTCCTCAAACATCTCAAGCTCTTTAAGAAATGCTAGTAGCTGTCCTCATCACTGAATCTTCTGCACACAGCAAGACATACTCGATTAACATTTGTTGTGTGGACAAATAGACCACACAGTGATATTTCTGATATTCCAGAAAGGCTGTCTATGTGAACTATACAACAAGGACAAGATAGGCTTTTGGGGAAAAAAGAACTAGGTTTGAATCCCAGCCATACCACTGGCCTTAGAAACATACTTGCCACCTCTCAGCCTCAGTACCATGTCAGTAAAGTAGGGCCAATAATATGTGCTTCATTGGGTTAAATAAGATAACCAGTATGAAAATGACTAACAGGTCAGCTTCTCAAAAAACTTTAGCTTCCTTCATTTTATGACACATCTGTTTGGAGGTCTGTATAAAGTTACAGAGACTTGTCTTTTACTTGCCAAAGTAGAAGGTGAATTTCTGTATCTTTATTTATCTGTTTCTATGTCCCAATTTTCTCTATGGAAGTTCAAGATTTAGACAAAAGGGAATGAAAATCATGAAGTTCAGATCCCAATGTAACTTTCTTGTTGTCCTTTGACTTCAGTTTTAAGTCTGTATCTCTCTGAAAGGCAGTAGTGCGTAGAGGTTTAGAGACTAGCTTCAGTGCATGGACCTGGATCTAGGCTTCACCGGGTGATTATTTATTTATTTGCTTATTTCATTTAAGATTTATTTATTTATTTGAGGAGGGGAGGGGCAGAGGGAGAGAATTTTTAAACAGACTTCCCTCTGAGCATGGAGCCCCCGACCCAGAGCTTGATCCCAGGACCCCGAGATCATGACCTGAGCCGAAACTAAGAGTCGGATGCTCAACTGACTGAGCCACCCAGGTGCCCCCGACTGAGTGATTATTTAATGTCTCAGTGCTTCTGTTTCCTCATCTCTTAAATGGGGATAATACTAGGACTAACCTCATAGGACTGTTATGTAAATGAGCTAAGAATAATATCTAGCACATAGGCGTTCAATAAATACTGCCTATTATGATCAGCGTTTGCATTTTTCAGTTTGAAAAATTCACTTCGGTTTTCTAAGTACACTGTAATGTTCTGCTCACAACAGCTAATCCTTATGTGGCTAACACTAAATGTTTTAATCAGAGTAAGAGCATCATCATTATTAACAACAGCTCACCCTTATACAGAGATCGCAGTGCACTTTGGCATGCTTCTGCATAGTACTGTACAGCTGGCCCCTCCTCAGTTCTCACAACTGTGGCTTCTTTCTCCCATTTCATAGATGTAGAAACTGAGGCACAGAAAGGTTATGTACCTAAGATTATATTGCTAGTCAATGATAGAGTCAGGATTTGAATCCAAGTAGTCTGGCTCCAATGTTTGTACTCTTGATAATTTATACTGCCTCAAAAGAGCATATTATACTAACGCAGATATTCTCAACATGTTAAAAACATAGGTTGAAGGGCACCTGGGTGGCTCAGTCGGTTAAGCATCTGCCTTTGGCTCAGGTCATGATCCCAGGGTCCCGGGATCGAGTCCCACATTGGGCTCCTTGCTCAGTGGGGAGTTTGCTTCTCCCTCTCCATCTGCCTCTCCCCCGTCTTACGCTCTCTCTCGCTCTCACTTTCTCTCAAATGAGTAAATGAAATCTTTAAAAAACAAACAAACAAAAAACATAGCTTGATATCCAAAAGATTAAGAAAATTACTTTAAGGATTCATGACCTTCTATGTCAAGATACCAGGGAGTCAAAGACCCTTCAGGATAAGCCCCAGCTCTTCCAATTTCCTGTTTTGTGATCTTTCACGAAGCAGATTAAGGTCTTTTCTGTAAGTCTGGGATAAATAATTCCTGCCCTACTTTTTACATAGGGTTATTTTGGGGAATAAAATTGAATAAGATCACAAAGTAGCATTTCAGAAAAAATTTAGATATTAAAAATTAAGCTAATGAGATGACACTTTGTTTTGCAAATCGCAAAGCTCTGTGCAGATAGCTTTTTAAAAGTTTCTTTCAAAAGGCTTAAAAAATAGTCTTAACAGGCTCTCACCTAGACTTCTGAAATAGATTCCAGACACTTCCCTGCCTCCAGTCTCTCACAATTGAGATCTATGTTTCACAAACCATCATCTGATCAGTTGTCTAAAAACAAGTTATTCTCCCTTTAAAAATATTTTAGAGAAATCCAATACCTACTGAAGTTATTATAAACCCCTTGGTTGTTAATCTGCGGACTACTGAGATATGGACCAAAGCCAACCACAATTGAACAGTGGAAACAGTTCTGCAACATGCTGACCCATGGCTTAGTCTTAGCTCTGAAAACAGGTAGTCTTGAAGAATTTAATACCTCTCTGAAGTACAGTTTTTCATAGGTAGCACCTTGTGTCTACCATGTATCCATGTAGCTACTGAGATACTGATTGAGCACTGGGCACATAAAGATGAATAAATTCATCTATAATTCACAGCATATTCTCTGAGTCTACTGTTCAAATTATATTGCCCATTGTTTCCCTACAAAAGCCCAACACTTACTCGCTACTCCATAATCCAGACTGATAGAGCTGGTAAACCTCTTATCTAGGCCAACCTCACCAGTCAATTGTCTTCTCATCTTTCTTTCTTTCTTTATTAAAGATTTTATTTATTTGACAGAGAGAGACACAGCGAGAGAGGGGACACAAGCAGGGGGAGTGGGAGAGGGAGAAGCAGGCTTCCTGCTGAGCAGGGAGCCCGATGCGGGGCACAATCCCAGGAGCCTGGGATCATGATCTGAGCCAAAGGCAGACGCTTAATGACTGAGCCACCCAGGCGCCCCTGTCTTCTCATCTTTAAAGGTTTACCTTAAAGGCCATGATTCTAAGAAACCTTCCTTAATCCCTGAATGAGATGGTCTTCCTTCCACTTTTGAACACATGCAACATAGTGTTTTTTTTCTCTAATATACTTCTGCATGTATGATTTTCCAGATACAAATTCTATTATCCTCACTGGTTCTAGAGGTTCAACTGCTGAAGAGCAAGGCTGGTGTTTCTCCTGGTCACTCCAGCAGGGGCCAGCATAGTGACTGATAAGACAGACATATGTCCCCATAAGAAGCAAGGAAGCAACTTTTAGAGGGTTAGGGCTTATTAGTGTTTCCAACTGTCTTGACATAAACAGAAAAGAGTCAAGACCCATACAGATCACATGCCATCCTCTGACAAGATGCATTGGGCGGGGCGCCTGGGTGGCTCAGTCATTAAGCATCTGCCTTTGGCTCAGGTCATGGTCCCAGGGTCCTGGATGGAGCCCTGCATCGGACTCCCTGCTCAGCAGGAAGCCTGCTTCTCCCTCTCCCACTCCCCCTGCTTGTGTTCCCTCTCTCGCTATGTCTCTCTCTGTCAAATAAATAAATAAAATCTTAAAAAAAAAAAAAAAAGATGCATTGGGCAACAATCCTAGGATGGTGTAGCAACTCTTGCACCAATCTTATAATAGAAATAACCATAATAACTAGTGACAATTAACAGTTATTAATACTTTATAACAAGATAACATGTTAGGTTGCACCATATGAAATTCTTACCTACAAAAATAGCAAGTTCTTATGATCCAAACTAATATTTTGCTAATTTGTTATCTATCCTCCTCCTCCTACTCAACCTGAAGAGAGTCTCCATGAGAGCAGGCATAACCCCCCCCAAATTGTTTATTTATCGGGGTGGGGGAGGAAAGGGGGGGATGGGCAGAGGGAAGAGTGAGTCTCAGCGCAGAGCCCGATGTGGGACTCTGTGGGGCTTGAGCTCCCAACCCTGAGATCATGACCTGAGCCAAAGTCAAGAGTCAGATGCTCAACCAATCGTGCCACCCAGGTGCGCTGAGAGCAGGCATTTTTCTACATTTTGTTCTCTGTTGTATCTCTAGTGCCTGGGACACCGTGGCATTCAGCAAGTATTTGCTGAATTAATGAATGAACTTGCTAAACACCAACTATTTGCCTTATACTCTACTATGTGATTTATACCTTATAACCCGTTTGTTTCCTCCTAACATCCTGATTACTGTTCTTCATCAGGTGAGAAAACTGTGGGTTGGTGAGGTCAAGTAACTCATCCAAGACACTCCCGACTAATGTTTTATGGTAGGCCATTTGTATTTATGCTATAAAAGTTGTTTAAATTTAGGTTATCTTTCCTCCCTCAACTAGACCATGCACAGATTCTACTGGAAACAAAAAGAATTGTAATACTAAAAAGAGAGGGAGGTGAGGAGGGGAGGGAAATAGAAAGAGGGAGCAGTCAGTGGGTATGGGGAAGGCTTCCATCTTGGTGAAATGCAGATAAAACAGTATCTAAAAATTACCCTCAGGGGTGCCTGGGTGGCTCAGACGGTTAAGCATCTGCCTTCGGCTCAGGTCATGATCCCAGGGTCCTGGGATCGAGTCCCGCATCAGGCTCCCTGCTCCTTGGGAGCCTGGTTCTCCCTCTGCTTCTCTCTCTCTCTGTCTCTCTGTCTCTGTCTCTCATGAATAAATAAATAAACTCTTTAAAAAAAAAATTTACCCTCAGCCCTTCAAGTCCTCTGCTTGAGGGTGGGACCCTTCAGTTGTCTTGACACTTGGAGCCCCATCACTGGCATTGCTTTCTTGGGAACAGCAAGTGGATAATGGATGGCAGTTGCCCGTAGCCTACAAGGGAATCTCTTTGGACTACCAGACTCTTCTGGCAAGCAGGGAAGTGTTCTCACCCTTCTTACCATTGCCTCTGTGGATTGGGTTGGAGGCTCCTACTTACAAAACCCTGTTGCTTTACAAGACTTTTCCCTAACCTATCTATGGAGATACAGTGCCCCCCAAAACCCACGTTAATACTGTTTTTAAATGAAGGAGCTTTGAGTTCAAACTTTGTTGATGTTACTCACTCCCCTTCCAGTGCAAATATGCTGTTTGTCTTTTAGAAAGGGAACAGTGTAACCTTGGAACATCTTGTTCAAGAACAATGGCTACAATCTGTTAGTCCCAGTGTTCTTGATGCCAGGGTTCTTGGGTCCCATTTACAATTTGCCCAGGAGTAGCCTATTGTCATTTCCACTTTTGCTGAAATGTCCTTTCCCTTCAGCCTGAAAGAATCAGTTTCTTTTCTAGGACACAGAATCTAAGACAGTCCCAATATACATTTTCTAAAAGTTGAAAGAAGATAAATGATTTCTCTAACTCTCTGAAGTAAAATGAACAACTCTGTGCTGCCACAAAATCAGGGTGACCCTCCCAAGTGATAATTCTTTGAGATTTGTAAGACATTTTGAAATGGAGAGAAAAAGCCCACATTTCTTTCTAGAACTTGTAGTCTAACCCTGTAAGTACAAGGCTGCAAAACAAAAAAAGATGGATTGTGAATGAAAGCACAGGAGTCAGACTGAATGGAGGTGAATCCCCAGGTCTACTACATTCTAGTGAGTGGCCTCTGGCAAGTTAGTGAACATCATCAGCCTTCGGTTTCATCGTGTGTAAAACCAGGGTATTGCCACCTGCACTATAAGGATGAGGAAATTAATGTAGCATGTAGCACAGTACCCAGTAAAAGTTCAATAAATATGAAATAAAATATCAAGCATTAAAATATATAAGGAGGGAGGGTTCTCTAAAACTGACTCTCTTTGGGGCAGCTAGCTGGATCAGTTGGAAGAATATGTGACTCCTGATCTCTGAGCTCTGAGTTCGAACCCCATGCTGGATGTAGAGATTACTAAATAATAATAATAATAATAATAATAATAATAATAATAATAATAATAATAAACTTAAAACAAACAAACAAACCTGACTCTCTTCTAATGCTCCAGCCCCTGGGTGAGTTTAACCATCTTTTACTATGAATCAATGGAATACATTTAACATCTTTTTCTGTGCCTTTAGGGACTAATTGAGGATAGCCCTAGCCTTAAAGAAGCCCAATATTAAACAAGATTAAAAGAGAAATTACTTCTTTTGTCCCAGACAGCACAATTCAAGTGTGAAGAAAATAGGAGAATATGCTATTCATTGGAATTAATGGGTCACTCCATATAGAAAAGCTTCTCCTAGCTCAGAGATCAAGATTCCTAGAGAAGTAAACACAACACAAATTGATCCTTCCCATGGTTGTACAAAATATAAATCATACACCTTTAAAAAAGAACATTGGCTGAAAAACACCCAAGATTCTTACCAGTTTGGAGCTTTCATTTTCAGGCAACTGTTTAATACCAACTTCGAGACTGCCATCTTCCTCACTGCTAACAGGTTCAGTACCACTCTGATCCTATGGGACATTAAGAAGAAAATGGTAAAGATGTTATTCTTCACTCACACTGCCCAGAACTATATAGATACTCAACCACAATAGCTTGTTTTATTATTGTTGTAGATACTGTTTCCTCTCTAGTGGCCATTCCTATTTTCCTTCTTTGCACTAGAAGGTCATCCCCAAAACCTCTGCCCCTAACCACCACCCCCCAGATCTGTCCCTGCTGCTTACAGATATGCCTTAGAAAAAGCTGATCCCTATTCTCTGTTCCAAAGTTGGGCCTGATTGTCTTATGGTTAATCCCAATCTTTTTGCCAATGACTTTGCCAGGAGTGGGTATGCGATCCAGTTCTGCTCCATGAGACACAAAGACTTCTAGAAAAGTTCTTCTTTGGTCTTCTTCTTTTTTTTTTTTCTAAAGATTTTTATTTTTTAAGTAATCTCTATACCCAAGGTGGGGCTTGAACTCACAATCCCTAGATCAAGAGTTGCATGCTCCACAGACTGAGCCAGCCAGGTGTCCCAGTTCCTCCTTGGTCTTAAAAGAACCACAAGAAGATCCCCTACCTCCCACATGAGCAAAGTTGGAGATGGAAAAAGTGGACTCTGATGGCTAAAGTGGGCCATTGCATCAACCTGACCTGAAGTACAGTCTTATTCTTAGCAGCCTTCACATGGGAGCTCATAAATTTACTTATTGTTTCAGCCAGTTAGCTCTTCTATTCCCTCTAGCCAAAACTTTCTGACATGCTTATTTATCTTCTGTGCAAGATTAAACTACTCGAGGTAAGAGACTGTATTTATCCTGTTTATCTCTGAAACTCAAGTACCTAACACTATGTCTGGTACATGGAAAACACTGGACAAATCCTGGTTGAACCAATGAATGGAACAGTTGTTTTCTTGATGGTTATTTTCTGCAGAATTCTACAAATATTTATTTAATATAAATGAGACATAAGAATTAGCCCCATTGGAATTCCAAAACAGGGGCTCCTGGGTGGCCCAGTCGGTTAAGTGTCTGACTCTTGATTTTGGCTCATGATTTCAGAGTCCTGGGATCAAGCCCTGTGTCGGGCTCCATGCTCAGTGGGGAGTCTGCTTGAGATCCTCTCCCTGTGTCCCTCCCCCAGCTTGCATGTGGGTGTTCTCTCTCAAATAAGTAAATAAATCTTTAAAAAATAAATAAAATTCCAATACACATTCAGTATCTCAGTTGAATTGTAACATATTAAATGTTATATTTAATTAACCAGAAGTTTGTTTACTTTCTGAGGGCACATAGGGGGGAATAAGGATGATACATGGAGTATCTACGTTGTATTTATTCGGATTTTTATATTAAAACACCACCATTTTGGGATTACTACAAATTTGGTGGGACTGTTTGGAGAGAAAATAGTCTAGATTTTGGGACATTCAACCTCAACCTTGTAACTTAAAATAGTGCAAACTGAAGTAAAGATATAGTGTTCTTTCATCTATTGAATGGACAATAGAAAAGAAAGAAATTCAGTACCGATAATGTAGAGAAAGGAATTTTTACATGCCACTGAAAGAATGTAGGTTTGAATAATTTTCAGAAAAAAGATATAAAATATACACATATACAGATATGCATGCAGGAAAATATTTGTCAGGATATAGGAGAAATTTTTTAAATTGCTTACTTCTGGGGAATAGGATTAAAGAATGGGGAATTGTTGCATTAGTTATTTCTATACTGTTTGAATTACAGACGAATTCGCATGTATTATTGCAAGTTTAAGAAATAAAGGGGAGCTATGAGAAATATCTAAAAGAAAACCAAATCTAACAAAGAAAGTAGCATAGGGGCACCTGGCTGGCTCAGTCAGAAGAGCATGCAACTCTTGATCTCGGAGTCATGAGTTCAAGCCCTACACTGGGTGTAAAGATTACTAAAACAAACAAACAAACAAAACCCAAAACCCAAAAAAACAAAAACAAAACCAAAAAACCTAAGGAAAAAAAAAAGAATGGATATTAAATTGGTCAGATCCAGATTCAAATCTCAACTTGCAAATTAGAACTATATGACTTTCAGCAAGGTTCTTTCTGAGTACTTATTTTTAAAGCACAGATAAAAGTACCAGATTAAAAATAGTACCCCGTCAGGTTGCCTTGAAGATTAATACATTAACATGCAAAATGTCTATTAGCACACCAGGTGCAGTTAATTTGTTTCCAGCATTTTGGTGAGACAGGTTCTTTATCCATCCCATTCTGTGTAGTCTTCCTAACAACCCTGTATGAGTATGTACCAGTATCATTCCAATTCATGGATAGGAAGATGATACATTTTCTTTTAAAGATTTTATTTATTTGACAGAGAGATACATAGCAAGAGGGGAACACAAGCAGGGGGAGTGGGAGAGGAAGAAGCAGGCTTCCCGCCGAGCAGGGAGCCCGATGTGGGGCTCGATCCCAGGACTCTGGGATCAGGACCTGAGCCGAAGGCAGATGCTTAACGACTGAGCCATCCAGGCGCCCCAGGAAGATGATACATTTTAAATGAACTTTTTAATGAACACTTTTATTTTTATTTTTATTTATCTATTTTTTAAAGATTTTATTTATTTGACAGAGAGAGAGAGAGCACAAGTAGGCAGAGCGGCAGGCAGAGGGAGAGGGAGAAGTAGGCTCTCCGCTGAGCAGGGAGCCCGATGCGGGACTCGATCTCACGACCCTGGGATCATGACCTGAGCCAAAGGCAGATGCTTAACCATCTGAGCCACCCAGGCACCCCCTTAATGAACATTTTTAATGAACATTTTAAATGATACATTTTAAATGAACTTGCCTAGCTAGTGAGAGGCGAACCAAGGATTCAAAGCTAAGTAAGACTGACATCAAAGGTCCCATTCTTGTTAACTATGCTCTAGGCCCTAAGTAAATGATGCTCTTGTTTCTTCTCTCTTTATTCCTTGTTAGCACTGAGTGTTGATAACTAATCTTATAGAAAACAGGATTCACAATCTTTAAAAAAAAAAAATCATCATTAATTTTTAAACAGTGTTTTAGCATTTGTTAACCAGAAAATTTCATTAGGTACAACATCTTCCTCTCAGTGAATTTTGGGTAACCAAGAAGTCACCACATAACATAAACATGCCCAAGTTAAGCTTGAGAATATATAGATTTTCAGCATTTCAGACAGTGGGTAAGTTATAGAGACAGAAAAATTCAGAAGAAACAAATTATACTTTTATGTTTATTTTTTAAAAAGATTTTATTTATTTCATAGAGTGTGAGAGAGAGAGCACAAGTAGAGGGAGCAGCAGAGGGAGAGGGAGAAGCAGACTCCCCGCTGAGCAGAGAGTCCAACATGGGGCTCGATCCTGGGACTCTAGGATCATGACCTGAGACGAATAACCGCCTGAGCCACTCAGGTGGCTTTTAAAAACCAGTACTTACTCTATGGGAAACCTTTAATGCCCCAAATATTTCGTGTGTCTGCTTCTGTTAGCTGTGGTGAGCCCTGAAGACGTCCTGCGTGTGTGTGTGGGGGGGCTATGCTATCCCACTGAGGCTTCAGGCTTCGAGACAGTCAGTGTTTGTAACTGCAGCACATTCAATTATAGAACAAACACATAGGGAGCTCCTCTGATCCCAAATGAGAGGAGATTTTCACCAGGACGGTGGTCAGCTGATGTCATTCATCTAATTATGCACATATCTTCCTGGGGAAAGCAAAGTGCTGTGTAAATAAGTCAGAGAAATCTTTTACATTTCTCAGCAATGTGAGTATAGAAGTGAGGTTTTCTTGGTCTTTATAAAATGAATACTGAAGTCGGGGAGAAACCAGTTGTTTGATGCTTCAACTTTGAAAATTTAAGAAAACATGGGCAAGGAAGTCGAGGTTGCAAATGGGCTGTAGATCTTTTAAGATTTGAGTAAAAACAAAAAAGAATACCCTTTACATCTATACCTACAGAATTATCACACAAAGCTGAGTCTCAAATGTCACTTACTCCATAAATCCTTTCCTTCTTCTTGGCTAGAAGACGTCTCTTCTTCCTCTAACCTCACTTAACGTTTTACCTGAACTTCCTATGTCACTTACCATCTCCTTTGTATCCTAATTACATATGTACCGCATTGATCTTCCCAATGAGGCTGAAAGATCCTTGAATCCAACATCTGTGCCTCATTTATTTCCTTTGATTTCCTTTGTCTGATCCTTCTTTATATTCACCCTAGGTCTCTCTCATTTCAAAGTCAATGCTCTTTATAACTCTACTATGAACCCTTCTAAAGCTTTTCCTCTGTTTTTAGTTACTGGGTTAGTTTGAGACGGTTCCAGAGAGGAGGGTTTAAAGTCAAAATCTAGATGGAGAGGAGTCAGGTAAAAAAGGAAGTTGGAGTTGAGAGAGGTCAGCAATAAAGCATGTGCTTTCCTAGGAGAGCTACCGCTTATAGAAGGCTTTTCATGCTTCAATGAGGCACAGAATGAAACAATGTGGGGTTCTGTTCTGAGAACAGAATGGCTCACATGTGTTAGGCAACCTTGAAAATACCCCGCTGACCAGGAGCTTAGAAATGGGGAATCAGAAATGGGGAATCAGTCAGGGATGGGAAGAGGAAAATAGGTCAGCAAGCATGACTTCCAAAGCACAATTGTATCACGGTGGTTTGAAGACCATCTGGCTGATGGATGGTGGCCCAGTGACACCTAAGATGATTCAGCTAATTTGGGTAGCTGGGTGTTCCCTTCCTTTCTTGCTGATCCTCAAACCACCTGTCCAAAGCTGCCTGTGCAGCCAAGGCTGCTCAAGGACAATGACCTTTCCCCTCAAAGACCACAAATAGTAGCTTCTGTCGTGAATTATGTTTTTAAGATGAATAAAAAGAAAAGCAAGACTCGTGACTGTATGCGTAACAGAGCCTTTAGCAAAAAAAAAAAAAAAAGATAAGAAATGCTTTTCAATCCTCAGAGAAGTCCCTTCCAAACCTTCAGTAAGTTCCAAATTCCCTCCCCTGGGCTCCTCAAAAATCTACATAAAGTGATAATACTTTTTATTTTTATACTACTTAATTTTTCATACCCACTACTTCCCTATAGATTTCCCCAACTAGACAGTGGGAGAACCTTGAGAACAGGAATTTATGTTTTTTTTTTTTTTTTTTAAAGATTTTATTTATTTGACAGAGAGAGAGAGGGAGAGAGCCAGAGAGCACAAGCAAGGGGAACAGCAGGGGGAACAGCAGAGGGAACCCGGAAAAGCAGGCTCCCCGCTGAGCAGGAATTTATGTTTTTATTTGAAAGCGCCTGGGTGGCTCAGTCGGTTAAGCATCTGACTCTTGGTTTCAGCTCAGGGCGCGATCTCAGGGTCCTAGGATCAAGCCCCACAGTGGGCTCTGTGCTCAGCGGGGAGTCTGCTTCTCCCTCTGCTCCAGTCCCTGCACTTGCACTCACTTTTGCTCTCTCTCTCTCAAAATAAATAAATAAATCTTAAAAAAGAAAGAAAGCAGATTATCAATAAAAGCTAAATTAGTTAAGGATGTTACTGCGGACTGGAAAAGCCATACTTCTGATCAGTTAAATGCTCCATAGTGTTGTTCCCTACCCTCTTTCCTCATTTAACCTGATGAAACGGGAGCCTGGTCGGCTCAGGTCATGATCCCAGAATCTGGCTCCCTGCTCAGCGGGGAGTCTGCTTCTCCCTCTCCCTCTGCCCCTCCTCCTGCTCCTTCTCTCTCACTCTTGCTCACACTCTCTCCCAAATAAATAAATAAAATCTTAAAAAAAAAAATGATGAAACAGTATATTAGTATATATAACTATTTTCCTTTTAAGGTTTTACTAAGCAAATTAAAAAAAACCCAGCAACTATACCTCCTTGGTACAATTGAAAATTTTTTTTTAATAAAAAACTTTTATTGGTTTAAATTTTATCATCCCCGTATTTCCCAAATCCAGTGCTCTCTTCCAAAAAAACCACAGGATGATTTATTCATCTCATTGCCAGCCTAAATTCACAAATATTTCTTTCTGCAAAGTCATGTTGACTGGATATGACAAATTGAATTTCTTTCTTCCACCCCCATCATGAGCATATTTTCTAGGCTACTCAGAATTCCAGGAAGGCAGTGCACAATTAAAGGTAAAATGGGAATTATGCTAATGGCACTCCCTGGGTAATCAACCTGTTCATTCTTTAGGAGGCCTGCCTCATCTCACTTAGTATTCAAAAAAGCGCAACTTCTGAGAAAAAGAAAAAATGAAGTTGCTTGCTTCTATAAAGATATTCTAAAAAGATGCATCCTGCCTTGTCGAGGAATGGAATAAATATCTTGCAACCCAAGTATACTTGAGCCTTGAGCACCTCTTACAAGACCACAGCAGTGGCTTCCTAATTGGGTTTCCTTCTCCGAGACATCCCTGACGTTGCTATTAGACGAAGCTACCTGAAGTAGAGCACTGATCGGACCATTTCATTACTCATTTGACCTCAATTTATTTTTCAAACCTCATCTTCTATTACTCCCTTTTACATACCTTTCGATTCTTCTCCCCATTCCACATCCTGATTTTTCCTATTTCCATGTTTTTGTTTGTACTCTTCCCACATTCTTATCTAACCATAGTCTGATTTTAAAATCCAATCGACCCATCAGAAATAGCTGTTCTCTTACCAGGAAATAATATTCATCTTCTCTGAACTCCTCCTAAAGCTTTATCTCCTGGGACACTTTGTTTTAGTAATATACATGTCTTATTTTCCTTGTAAGACTAGAAGTTCTTTGAGGTAAGAGACTATGTATGTGATCTACAGAGTGGGTATTTGATAATTAGCAGAATAAATTAAATCAGTAAGAAGTATCCAACATTGAAATGAAGCATCAAGGACATAGCAGAAAAGCTTAAATATGGTTCACCCCATTCACTGATTCAACAACTATTAAGCAAGTGCTATATGCTAGGCCCTGGGAATGCAGTGGTCAAGGAGACAGTAAGCCCAGCCCACCAGAAGCCTGCAATTTAGTGTGGTGCATATAGCTGTATATTCTTCTTTTTTTTTAATGGAGCCTTTTATTCTCGGTCAAATATTTATTTTTTTAATTAACATATAATGTATTATTTCAGGGGTACAGGTCTGTGATTCATCAGTCTTATATAATACCCAGTGCTCATTACAACACATACCCCCCCCCCCAGTGTCCATCACCCAGCTACCCCTCCCCTCACACTCTCCCCTTCAGGAATCCTGTTTGTTTCCTATAATTAAGAGTCTCTCATGGTTTGTCTCCCTCTCTGGTTTTGTCTTGTTTTATTTTTTCCTCTCTTCCCCTATGACCCTCTGCCTTGATTCTTAAATTCCACATATCAGTGAGATCATATGATAATTGTCTTTCTCTATAGTCATACATTCTTAAAATGTTGAGATAGTGAGAGAACTACAAGCAACATAATCCTAGTTGAGAAACTCCTTTAGAAATGGGTCCTTCTTTTCTATAAGGCCCAGGTGACATCACACAAAGGACAATTTTTATTTTTTAAATGAACCATGAATATTACTTAACTATGAAGGGAGTTAAGATTACTGAAGGGAATGATGTGGGATGAAGTTGGTCATAATAATATCTCACATTTGAATACTTATTATATTCCAGGAGCTAGGCATTATTTTATTCATTTTTTAAAAGATTTTATTTATTTATTTGAGACAGAGAGAAGGAGCAGGAGCGGAGGGGGGCAGAGGGAGAGGGAGAAGCAGACACCCCGCTGAGCAGGGAGCTGACATGGGGCTCAATCCCAGGACCCTGGAATTATGACCTGAACTGAAGGCAGAGGCTTAACCGACTGAGGCACTCAGGTGCCCCTATTTTATTCATTTTGAGTCATAAAACTTGGAGGAGTTTTTCAAAAACAATTCTTCAAGGAATTATTAGTTGTGAATTAATAAAAAGGAAGTGGATAGGCAACCCAGGTGTTAGAAACAGTAGGAACAAAGACATAAGTATTGGAGAGACCAAGATATGTGTGTGTTTGGGGAGGTGGGGATCAACAGATACATGGAGAATGTCTAGTGCTTTATTATGCATTAATGAGAAAAGAAAGCTGATTAGCAGAGGTTGGGGAGTTTAATACAAACCCTTAATTCTAATCCTGAAACAAAGATCTGCTAGGCAAGAGGTATAAAACGTTTTTTAGCAAGAGCACAGATATAGTAAGAAATCCTGTGTTGTATGTAACTGTTGGAAATGGAAAATGCTGGAGGCTGGGAGTTTTGCTAGAGGGCTGTAATAATATAATCACAACTAAAATGCATTCTTACTGTGTGCCACGAATAATGCTAAGCATTTTATAAACATGATTCAATTCTTCCAACAAATCCACAGAATTAATTATTATTATCAACCCTCCTTTAAATGTGAGGAAATAGAAGCTTATAGAGCTTAGCTGGTTCAAGTTCACTCTGCTAGTAAATGGAAGAACAAATATTAGGACTCGGATCTGTCCAACTTCTAAGCTTATGTTCTTAATCACTGAACCAGCTGCCCTAGTATTACAATTACCAAGAATATAGCAACAGAAATGCTAATAATCCCTTATGTATGTATATAGCTACACGGATTATAAAATACTTTTACCTAATTTAGTGCGTGATCCTCACAACTACCTGCTGACACAGACAGGGGAGGTTATGAATGTGGCTTTACAGAAAAAGCAAGACTTGGAGAGGATCACTACCTTAACAAGGTCATATGCTTAGCAGGTAACTGGCAGAGCTAAAACAAGAACCCACATCTTCAGACTTCTTGTTCAATGTTCTATTAGCACTCTTGTTCACTCTGCTTGCACATGACTTCATGAAGTGATTTTGTTCTCTGCCATGTCCTTGATGTCTAAAACAGTACCCAACACATAGTAAGGGCTCAATAAATATTTGCTCAATAAGGGAATGAATATGAGATCCCATTCGTATATAATAGTGCTATTCAATGTGAACTATTATCAGGCCCAAGTTAATAATGCTATGGCTGTATCTATTTGGTTATGATTTAAATGGGCTAGTGCTTTCAGCAATATGTCAGATACGAGTTATGCTTAAGTACTTACTAGAAATGGCTGAGGAGGTAAAAGGCCTCGTGAGAGGGTCACACAGGCGAGTGGGAAGGGATAAGGAAGTGGACACGGGGCCAGAGCATACCCACAGACTACCACCCTGAGGAGGGGTATCACTCGTCATTTGGGGGCAGCTGTTGGAGGCTGACAGTCCAGAGGAAAACTAAAAAACCCTCTTTATAATTCAATTCACATATTCAATTGTAATTTAAAAAGATTTATTTTTTACAGGTGACTGAATGATTAGAACCCATATCTGTGGTTAGCACAATTAAAAATATGAAAACAAAAACAAAAAAAATGTTAAAACAGTAGCTAATATTGTATACTTTAAAAATTGAGTTAAATATACTTAAATATTTGAAGAAATAAAGTTTACATTCATTAAGCATTTATTTTGCACTGTGAGCTGTACTAAATGCTTTATATCTATTACTTCCTTTGCTCTTTACAAGCCTATGAGTGTTTGGTGGTGACACCCGTAGGTGCAGATGAAGAAGCTGGTGCTGACTGACATACCTACTGCCTCTGGGCATATGGACGGACTAGTTAGCCTCTTTACACCCAGTCTCTTCTTTTTTTAATTTAATTTTATTTTATTTATTTATTTGAGAGAGAGAGAGAGAATGAGAGAGAGAGAGCACATGAGAGGGGGGAGGGTCAGAGGGAGAAGCAGACTCCCTGCTGAGCAGGGAGCCCGATGCGGGACTCGATCCTGGGACTCCAGGATCATGACCTGAGCCGAAGGCAGTCGCTTAACCAACTGAGCCACCCAGACACCCTAGACCCAGTCTCTTCTTCTGCAATGTGGAAATAATAATACTGTCTCTCAAAGGCCTGGATGTAAGTGGGACATGAGACCACATTCTAAAGGCCTCTAAGACAGTGTTCGACGTAGTAGAATCAAGATTCAATCATCCCCTTAAAATTCAGTTTCAAGGGGATATTTTGATGGGAATATTCATAACTACTAACAATACTATAGAAAAAATTATTCTAAAATGATTTCCTCTTATTCTCCCCACTCCCTCCAAAAGATTTATATTACATTCTATAAACACATAGAATTAAGTACTAGTGTTTACTCTTAGCTACCATGTGTCAGGCACAAAGATATATATTTCTTATTTAATCTTAACCCTATGAGGTGAAATTATTGTTACCTTTCTACAGATAAGTAAAGAGATGATAGAAGAGATAATGTATTATCCAAGGCGCTGTGTCTAGAATATAGTTATGCTAGGATTTGAACAGAAACAGTATGGGTCTGGGGCCCCTCTGTCTACCCTGGGTCTTAACTAGAATGAAAATACCCAGTGCTGGCAAGCTTTGGCCAAATGGCTATTGGTAGGGAGTCATTACCTATCCCCATAATCTTTTCAGATAGCAAGTGGTCGATATAAGTGAAAATTTTGAACTTGTATAGCTTATGATTCAGCAAGTGTACTTGGGGGAAATCTTTGCTATAGAAATAAAAGCACTAGTACCTAATATTTCTCTCTCACACACACACACTCATAATCTTTATTTTGGTATTCTTTTACTGGCAAAACATTGGAAAGTCATCTGAATATCTGTCAGTTGGAAAAAAAAAAAGTATAATAAGAGTGTATTAAAATATGGCCATTACATTAAGCAAAAAAAGCAAGTTTTTATTTTTATTTATTTTTCTTTTTAAAGATTTTTTATTTATTTGACAGAGAGAGAGAGAGCACAAGCAGTGGGAGCAGCAGGGAGAGGGAGAAGCAGGCTTCCTGCCAAGCAGGGAGTCCGATGCCGGACTCGATCCTAGGACCCTGGGATCACGACCCGAGCCGAAGGCAGACGCTCCACGGACTGAGCCACCCAGGTGCCCTGAGAAGCAAGTTTTTAAAAAATGAATAAAATTGGCGCCTGGGTGGCTCAGTTGGTTAAGCGACTGCCTTCAGCTCAGGTCATGATCCTGCAGTCCTGGGATCGAGTCCCACATTGGGCTCCCTGCTCAGCGGGGAGTCTGCTTCTCCCTCTGACCCTCCCCCCTTTCATGCTCTCTCTCTCTCTCATTCTCTCTCTCAAATAAATCTTAAAAAAAAATGAATAGAATCTATTCCAGAAGGATGTAAAATATGCACCTCAAACTTAACCTACCTAAAATAAACCTCTTAATTTCTGCTTCCCTGTTGAAGAACAGCTATTCTTCAATGGACTGTAATAAATGGCACCACTATCTACCTAATTGCTCAAGCCAAAAATCTAGATTTATTCATGACTCTTTCTTCTCAGCTCCCACATTTAATCAATCAAGTCTGATTCAACATCCAGAACACCCAGAATCCACTCACTTTTCTTTGCCTCCAATACCAACCCACAATCTTCATCTAACTGCAAATGAGTCTCACGTGGGTCTCCACCTTCTACTGTATTACTATTACCTTCCCGTAGTCCATTCTCTACCTAGTAGACTGTACACCGAGTCACCTCATTCCCCTTTACTGGATTCCAGCACACATAGGCTAAAACCCAAACTTCTTACTCTGACTCAAAGATCCCCACCCCATTACCACTCTCCAGGCCCCCAATATGCCTCTAGCCATATCCCTCCAATGCCCCAGTGCATTCCCACTTGAGAGTTATTTCTGTCCCCTCTGCAAAGAAAGCTCTTCCCCTTCATTTTTGTGTCTGGCTTCTTATCATTTTGATCTTGTTTACATTTCACCTTGTCCAAGAGTGCTTCCCTAACACCAGCTGAAGTGGTCACAAGCTGCATTCCCTATTTTAATTCTCTGCAAGGCACTGACCACTACTGATGATTCTCTTGGTGTATTTATTCATTTATTTCTTTATTAGAATGTAAGTTGAACCACAGTAAGGAGCCTTCTGTTTTATTCACACCTATCTCTAATACCCAAGCCTGCCTAATGCATAATAGGCACTCACTGAATGCTTGTTGAATGGAAAGAATGTATTATACAATTGAGTTTTTACTAAAAGAGGCATTATTCACATATAGCTGTTTAGTTTTGTGGTAGAAAAGGAAAAAGTATGAAAATACTAAACAGTAAATATTAACTTCCTCGGGGAGGTGGGGAAAGGAAAATTAACTTTTTCTTCCTAATAACTCTGCATGGCTTGATTAGTTACAATAAGTATGTATTTCTTTTTGGAATTAAAAAATAATTCGGGCGCCTGGGTGGCTCGGTTGGTTAAGCGACTGCCTTCGGCTCAGGTCATGATCCTGGAGTCCCAGGATCGAGTCCCGCATCGGGCTCCCTGCTCGGCAGGGAGTCTGCTTCTCCCTCTGACCCTCCTCCCTCTCATTCTCTCTCTCTCAAATAAATAAATAAAATCTTTAAAAAAAAAAAAAAATAATTCAATGAATAAAAAATGTAAAGAGAATGTAATATTCCCTCAGCTGAGGAGATACTTGATTACATAGCTGGTTAGTTAATGTCTGTCTGTCTAACTCTAGAAGCAGATCAATGTGATAGCAATCTTGTACTAGTAATTTCTCCATTAATAAAGTAATTGTTTAAAGATACCTGTGATCATAGATAATAGGTACTAACGTGTTTTGAAACTATAAAGAAAGAGGTACTGATGGTTACCAGAGGGGAGAGGGATGGGGAGATGGATTAAATAGGTGATGGGGATTAAGGAGTGCACTTTTCCTGACGAGCACTGGGTGATGTATGCAGTTATCGAATCACTATATTGTACACCTGAAACTAATATTACACTCTAAGTTAACTAACTGGAATTTAAATAAAAGCTCAAAAACAAAACAAAACAAAACAAAAAAACCCACCAAAAAACAAACAAACAAAAAAGATAATTTTTCTAATAAATTCTGAAATGCCCAATTAGGACAAACTATAGATCCAGAAAAAACTTTAAGGAACTTTGAGGAAAGCAATATTCATATGTTAAGTTTTAATGTGTTTAACATTATTTTATATTACCTTTTTTTTTCCTTGTGTCTTTTTTCCTTCTTTTTTTTTTTTTAAGGAAGGGGTGGGGGGGTGGGGGGGCACAGAGGGAGAGCGAGAGAGACAATCTTCAAGCAGGCTCCACGCTTAGCACGGAGCCCAAAGCTGGGCTCAATCTCATGACCCTGAGATCATGACCTGATCTCAAATCAAGAGATAACACCTTACACCAGTTAGAATGACAAACATTAACAAGACATGAAACAACAAATGTTGGCGAGGATGTGGAGAAGGGGGATCCCTCTTACACTGTTGGTGGGAATGCAAGCTGGTGCAGCCACTCTGGAAAACAGTATGGAGGTTCCTCAAGAAGTTAAAAATAGAGCCATCCTATAACCCAGCAATTATACCAGGTATTTATCCCAAAGATACAGATGTAGTGAAAAGAAGGGGCACCTGCACCCCAGTGTTCATAGGAGCAATGTCCACAATAGCCAAACTGTGGAAGGAGCCAAGATGCCCTTCAGTAGATGAATGGATAAAAAAAGATGTGGTTCATATATACAATGGAATATTACTCAGCCATCAGAAAGGATGAATACCCACCATTTGCATCAACATGGATGGAACTGGAGGGGATTATGCTAAGTGAAGTAGTCAAGCAGAGAAAGACAATTATCATATGGTTTCACTCATATGTGGAACGTAAGGAATAGCACAGAGGACATTAGGGGAAGGAAGGGAAAACTGAAGGGGGAGAAATCAGAGAGGGAGACGAACCATGAGAGACTCTGGACTCCAGGAGCCAAACTGAGGGTTACAGAAGGGAGGAAGGTGGGGGGATGAGGTAACTGGGTGATGGGTATTAAGAAGGGCACGTGTTGTGATGAGCACTGGGTGTTATATGTAACTAATGAATCACTGAACACTATATCAAAAACTAATAATGTACTATATGTTGGCTAACTGAACATAAAAAAAAAAAGTCGGACGCTTAATTGACTGAGCCACCCAGGTGCCCCTATTTTATATTACTTTGTAATCCTACCTCAAATACTTCCTAATTAGGGAAATTCCCTATTTAACAGATTCTATGAATTTGGAATACCAGATAGTGAAAATCAAAAATGCTAGATTTTGGAAAAAATAATCATGACACATCCATTTAAGTCACTACATGCTAATTAGGAGCCGTCTTACCTCAACAGAAGACGGGGAGCTTGACGGTACTGGAAAGGGGGTAACAGCCATCTGATTGACTGCATCTTCATTTCTGTGGACGTGAAAATAGGCAGAATCAGTACACAGCAAATGCTAAGTTTCTGGCTCAAATTACAACCATTTCCTCTGTTGAAAATGTATACAAAGCACCTTAGAATAAAAATATGTACAAATACATACTGGTTTTAAGCATGCAAAGCGATTAAGCACAAAAAGGGATATATTACCCCAGGGACACTAGGATATGGTTATGAGAGACAGAGAATGATGATGCTAGGGGTTAGCTAGATCTTGCTTAATAAGTCAGGTGCTCCTAAGGATCATTTTGGAAAGACATCAACTCTTTCAGCACTGTGGAGTATAAATTTTTCAAATGGCTGTGTTTAACCTCTAGGCCCATTAATGTCCAGAGCATTTTGTTCTTTGAACTGGAAAGGTTCCCGGCCTCCTTACTTGGGTTCTAACTTTGTTCTGCCAAATGAGGGATGATGGGATGTGTACGACAGGCCCTCCATGGGTGGACACTGTGAGGAGGAGTGATGGATGGGGAGAGCGGAGATCCAGACAGATGATGCTTTGTGGGTTAATTCTACTCCTCCTCATCCTAATGGAAGCAGAGATGGTGGGAGCTAAAACTTCATCACCAGGGTCGCAGGTACAGACAACTCCTACAATACCAGTTCTAATTATTTGGACCTATTTCCATGACGTTACCAGCAAATGATAAGCAGTGATTCTTCTGTGGGAGATCTAACCTTTACTATTTATTCATGACGCAAACCCAGTATCATTATCTCAAGGTTTATGTGACATTTGACTTTAGGTTTCACAGTACAAACCAAGGGAGATCACAAAAATGCTTCTTCCTGGTATGCAAAGATCTAAGACTGCTCACAGATCTCTCTCCATATGACCAGTATATTCAGGATAGCCACTACCGGATTTGGAAGGGCACTCAAAAATCCAACCCCTTTACTTCTCACCAACTGGAAAAAGATCCATTGGTCCATGTCATTCCTGCTTCCGTGTTTTAATCCTATCACTGCCCTTACCTGAAATGCCTTTCTTTATTAAATTTATAATCCACCTATCCTTCCCCTCCAGTGTGAGTTCAATAGCCTCAACTAGATGAATTATTCCCTTAAGTCAAAAGACCATCTATATATTGATGTCTTCCAAATTCACATAGTTAGCCCAGGTCTTTTTCTGAGCTTAATATCTGATCTCTAACTCCTACTTTATATCTCCATTGGATGTCTTACAAGTATTTCAAATAAAATAGATCTCTTATTCCCACTCAGTCACCAGAGGGTTCCATGATCAATCCTCCTCATTTGAGTCAATGTCAACAATGTCCACCCAGTTATTCAACCAGGAACCGAGGAGGCACTCTTGAAACCTCTAAGCCCTCAACTGTATATCCAATCAAGAAGTCTTGTTGATTCTACCTTCAAAACGTATCTTGAGTCTTTCCACTTATTTCCATCCTATCCTAGGACAAGCTATTATCATTTCTTTTCTTTCCTTCTTTCCTTTCTGTAGGCTCCATGCCCCATGTGAAGCCCCATGTGGGGCTTGAACTCAGGATCCTGAGATCAAGACCTGAGCTGAGACGGAGAGTTGGACACCCAACCAACTCATTCACCCAGATGCCCCTAGTTATTATCATTTCTCACCAGAGTTAATATAAGAGCATCCTATTTGGTCTCCTTACTTATATTCTTTATCCTTTCTCCAATCTTTTCTTCACCCAGAAGAGTTATTACGGTTCTAATACATAAATCTGATTATATTTCTATCCCCTGCTTAAAATCCTCCTATGGCCTCTTATTACACTTAGGATCAAGTCCACAATTGTTAGGGAGGCTGTAAGGCCTTGAACAATCTTCCCCAGCCCCCATCTCTGGCTTCCTCTTGTTCTCTCTTCTCCTGGCTCACACTTTGCTCCAATCCAGCTACATGAAATTTCTTCCCATTTCTCAGCTGAGCTAAGCTCCATCCACCTCAGGGCACTATCTAGCCCCATCCTCCTCTGATCTGCATGTCTGTTGCCCAAATCCTTTGTCTGATTTATGTTCTTATTTCTTCTTCATAGCTGACCACAAATGTCATTCATTGAAACAAGCCTTCCAGGAGCTCTATTGTATGTGTATAGCACCCTATACAAAGACTGCAGTTCTGTCTCTTTCGTAATTTACCTAACTGATCTGTATGAAATGTGCTTCCAATCTGCCTTCTCCTAGATGGTACACTCCAAGGACAGGAAGCATGTCCTTCCTACTCTCTTACATTATCTGGGGCAATCAGTGCCTGGCAAACAGTCTGTACTTAACATAGTTGTTAAGTGAATCGAACTGCAAGAACTCAATTGAACTGCAAAAATTCTAGGCTGATGTAAATTCTTTGTGGAATGAGGCAGAGTCTAAATAAACAGATGAAGTCTAGGTACCATTTCTTATTCTAACCTTCTGAGATTCTTGTATTATCTAGCATATGAGCCAAACCAAAGCAAAAGGGCGAAAAACTAAAACCATAAAGTGACAGTGCATGAAGAGTATCTCTGTTTTTCTCTGACAGTATTACAGATGCCTTGAGCATGCACTGTTACATTAAGAGGTGGCTATTGTTTTTCAGGGAATACAATCCATTCCTCAGCAGTTTGCTCATACACAGAAGAAGTAATCAGTTACCTTTGGATAAGTAATTGCATTTTCAAAGTGGTAATTCCCTTTTGCATTCATTTTCCTTCATTGAGTAACACAACAGAACTCAGCTCTACCTCAGAGCTAAAAGCCAACAGGACCTGTCTGCTCCAGATTCAGAGCTCATGGGGCAGAGTATACTTGGCAGTAATTAAGCAGATGGCTTTTCATACCTCTCTCAAAGGTTACTAGCATTAAATATATGGCTGCACATAAATTCTTATTGAGAAGTCATGATTACCTGGACCAAGTTACTTCAAATCAGCCAAGTTATCCCTTCATAATTTAATGGTTTTCTCTAAATTAGTATGACTTTAATGGCCTTTAAATTCCATATTAATTTTTTTAAACCTCACAAAATAGAAAACTTACAATTACTCTCAATGGAGAGAAGGAAGCTGCTTTAAGAAGTTACATTTCATAATCCTTTATAATCCACTTCCTAGGGAGTGTTCACGCACCTCCACATCAAGCAAGCAAAGACCTGACAATTTTAAAGAGAAATGAGTAGGAAGAGGGAAGCCAAAGGAGAGAAGGCATTTACACTTCAAACAAGCAGTTAACCTGAATGACTTCTGGGGATCCTCCGACCTCTCCTCTCCTATGATTCTCATAAAGAATAAAATCTGTTTGCTTTATAACTTCCTTTTCCTTTCCAATATAATTAATATAAGTTTCTTAGGCCCAGGTGCCCCATACAGGACACAATCAGAAATTGTAACTGCTTGTTGGTATTTTTATAATTATCTTTAACAGCTGTTGAGAGAGATAACGGAGTGCCACCATGGGTAAGGGAATAGTTTTCCAGAGTACAGAACTCTGCCTGTGTGTATGTCTGTTATCATTGCATTTGCCATGTTCTATTAAAATGATCTTTCTCCTCCTCCAAGCCCAGGGATGGGATCTTATCTCTGCATTCCCCTAGCTTGCAACAGGGTACCTGACAGAGAGTAGGTATAATATATTTTACACAGAGTGTAAGCAAACTGACCAAACTCACAATGCTAATGAATAGTAGAGCTGAGATTCAAACCTGGCAGTCTAGTTTCAAAATCTACTCTTTTGACTATCACACTACAGTGTTTCCCATTTTAGCAGCCTCTTCCAGAACTATATATATCTTCTCTTATATACCCAAGCTAATATTCCCAAACCAAAAGTCTGACTAAGTCACAATTTACTCTTCAAGCTCTTTCATGATTTTCCTTAGGGTAAGAAGCATGAAAGGTTCTGAGTTTGTTCACTCTATCAACTTTTCATACTTAAGTTCCAAGTCTCATATCTTCATTACCTAGTCCTTGTATAGATATTATGACTGTAAAGTGCTTTAAAATACTTATCAAACACGATAGTGCAGGGAGCATGGTAAAAAAATACAGTGGAGTACAATTCCCTCAGTACTCTTCTGCGATAATGATTAGAGCTGTTCATAAATCCTCTGGCTTGTACTTTTCTTCTCCTTTAAAGGTGAGTCACTACTTGAACCAAAGACTTGGTAATCATAGAAATATATGTTGAGATCTTGCCTTGGCTACCTGAATGACCAAGATGAGCTGTGAGGCCCCCTTGCTGAACCCTGATGGACATGTAACATGATAAAGCAATAAACCTTTGTTGCTTCAAGCCACTGAGATTTGGCTGGAAGTTCACTGAAGCATAACTGAGTTTATCCTGACTCAAACATGCTCTATACAAGTTGATTCTATAATAATTATCTTTAAGAGTCATGCTTCTACTGTATTCAAAATAGCTAAAAACTGGAAACAACCCAAATGTTCACATAGAGGAAAATGGGCCAACAAATTATGGTATGGTCGCAGATTGGAATATTACTCAGTAACGGAAGGAACTATAGATACACCTAACAATATGGGTAAATCTTGAAAAAAATTATGTAAAATGAAAGAAACCAGACACAAAAGGATTAATCCTGTTTGATTCTATTTACATGAAGTTCAAGAACAGTTTAAACTAATCTATGATGACAGAAATCAGGAAGTGTTGTCTCTGGGGCCCAGAGAGACTGACTAGAAAGGAGGACCAGCAAGCTTTCTGGGATGAATGAATGTTCTATATTTTTGTTTTGGGTGATGGTTACACAGGTGTATGTTTTGTATTCTCAAAACAACAAACTGAACACTTGAAGTCTATTGTACTGAGTGTAAATAACACCCCAATTAAAAAATTAATTCTTTGTTATATCAATGTAAGACAACCATGCTATTCTGGGAAGAAACCTAGAGTGAGGCAGACCTAGGTAAAGGAACAGATTCTATCACTAAGATATAAGCAAGATACTAAACAACTTTTTATTTTTATTATTTTATTTTTATTTTTTTTAAGATGTTATTTATTTGACAGAGAGAGACACAGTGAGAGAGGGAACACAAGCAGGGGGAGTGGGAGAGGGAGAAGCAGGCTTCCTGCTGAGCAGGGAACCCGATGCGGGGCTCAATCCCAGGACCCTGGGATCATGACCTGAGCCAAAGGCAGATGCTTAACGACTGAGCCACCCAGGTGCCCCTAAACAACTTTTTTAAAATATTGGTTTCTTAATCTATAAAATTGGGATAGTGGGATGCCTGGGTGGCTCAGTCAGTTAAGCGTCTGTCTTTGGCTCAGGTCATGATCCCAGGATCCTAACCTGTGTCGGGCTCTCTGCTCAGTGGGGAGCCTGCTTGTCCCTCTGCCTGCCACTAACCCCCCCCCCCCCCGTGCTCTCTTTCTGTCTTTCTGACAAATAAATAAATAAAATCTTTAAAATTGGGATAGTATCTTCTAACAGAAGTGTTGTAAGATAAGGTCAATGTCAAAGCACCAAAGCACAATAACAATTGTTAACATTTACTGTTTTATGGTTTCATGATGTTTAGTCTCAGATGCTTAAATTTCCAGGGGCTAAGAGTGCTCCATTACCATTAATTCATTCAGCCATTAACCCTTATATTCAAAGAAATCACTAAGTCTGATGGTTTCATTCTAGACTTCATTTTTTCTTCTCTTTTTCTTTAGTCCCATAGCCCCCATCCTAATTCATGGACTTTTCACGTTGTCTGTACTACAGCAAGAGTAACCTTACTGGTTTCCTTGTTCTGCTTTCTCTATGTCTCAGTCAATCCAAATCACTCCCTTCTCAATTATGAAAAACACCCCCTTTTCAACAAGCTTGAAAATGCAATCTGAATAACTCAGTATCACAGAATTCCCCCTATAGGTGCTTGTTTTGCCTGTTATATAATTATTTATTTGTATGTCTTAGAAGTTCTTAAAGATTAAGAACTTCCTCCTTAACTCTATGGTCCTATTAGCATCTGGCATACAGAAGGTACTTCACAAATGCTTGAACTAAATTTGTTCATGCAGTTTGGACTCAATGCTTTCCTGTGGAAATCTACCCAGGTATCATTAACTAGCTTTCGCTGTTCTCACTTCTCCAGCAGTAATCTCTCCCTCCTCTGCATTTCTAAACTATTTAGATAGCTTTTCTCAGTAACTTCATTCTATTCTTCCAAGAATACTTTACTGAAATCTTGGAAGCACATACATGTCATATACAGGGATTTGTTGATAAAACCCTATACACTTATTGCTCATCCATCAAAGTTGTAACCATAATTCAAATTGTAAATCTCTTAGGATTTCATTAACATGTTACTTGAAGCATTTATCCAACAACTATTGACTACCTTCTTGGGATAAATATGAGATACTCTCTCCAATATACCCTCTAAAAGAACACGACAAATTATGGTAAAAGAAAGATTAGTGGGCTACAATAAGAACACACTTATCCTTCAGGAAAGCACGATGAGCTCATGACAACAATTTATGAATGAGGAAAAGAAAATCTGATGTAATGGGTGGTATATGTATGTGTATGCAGAATGCCTTAACTTTTCATTTATCACAGTCAGAGATCTCTCCAAGGAGCATTTCTGTATCTTTTCAGAAAGTTAGTGTGTTCCATCTAAAATCCATATGGAGTCTCAAAGGACCCCAAACAGCCAAAACAATCTTGAAAAAGAAGAACAAAGTTGGAGGTCTCACCCTTCCTGATTGCAAAACTTACTACAAAGCTAGAGTAATGAAAACAGTGTAGTACTGGCATAATGAGAGACTTAGAGACCAATGAAATAGAACAGAGAGCCCTGAAATAAACTCCCACATATTTGGTCAAATGATTTTCAATAAGGATGCCAGAACCATTCAACTGGGGGATGGGGGGGAAGGTGGCAGGAAAGCTGATCTTTTCAACAAATGGTGCTGGGAAAACTAGATATTCATATGCAAAAAATAAAGTTGGATCTTTCCCTTATACCACATTCAAATTAACTCAAAATGGATCAAAGCCCTAAACATAAGAGCTAAAACCATAACACTTTTAGAAGAAAATATAGAAGAAAAGCTTTGTGTCATTGACTTTGGCAATAATATCCTGCATATGAGACGAAAAGCACAAGTAACAAAAACAACAAACAGATAAACTGGACTACATCAAAATGAAAAACTTCTGTGCATCAAAGGACACAATCAACACAGTGAAGAGACAACCTATGAAATGAGGGAAAATATTTGCAAATTATAGATCTGATAAGGGTTTAATATCCAGAATATACAGAGAATTCCTACAACTCAACAAAACAAACAGCCTGATTAAAGAACAGGCAAAAAAGTTGAAAATAAATTTCTCCAAAGAAGACATACACATGGCCAATAAACACATGAAAAGAGGCTGAACAGCACTAATCAGCAGATAAATGCAAATCAAAAAAAAAAACACAATAAGATACCACCTCATACCCAATACGATGACTACTATCAAAAAACCCAAAAATAACAAGTGTTGGTGAGGTTGTGAAGAAATTGGAACCCTTGTCCACTGCTGGTAGGATGTCATATGTTATGGCTGCTATGGAAAACAGTATGAAGGCTCCTTAGAAAATTAAAAATAGAATAATTATATGATTTAGCAATTCTACTTCTAGGTATATATCCAAAAGAAACAAGAGTAGAGTCTTGAAGTCATTTGTACTCTCATGCTCATAGTAGCGCTATTCATAATAATCTAAAGGCAGAAGCAACCCAAGTGTCCCAAGACACGTGAATGGATAAATACAGGTATATACAAACAATGGAATATTA
Organism: Halichoerus grypus; assembly: GCF_964656455.1. Lineage (NCBI taxonomy): Eukaryota > Metazoa > Chordata > Mammalia > Carnivora > Phocidae > Halichoerus > Halichoerus grypus. Next base: position 138,121,485 of record NC_135716.1, read on the forward strand.
TTCAGCATTAAAAAGGAAGTTCTGACACGCTACAGCATGCATGAACCTTGAAAATATTACGGCGAATGAAATAAGCCAGTAACAGAAGGACAAATGCTGTATAATTCCACTTTTATAAGATACCTAGTATAGTTAAATACAGAGACAGAAAAGTACACTGATAGTTGCCAGGGGCTGTGGGTGGGGGAGGGAGAATGGGGAGTTATTATTTTTTTATTACCAGGTACAGATTTTTATCCATCTGGAGATGGATAGTGGTTGTGGTTGTACAACAACATGAATATACTCAATGCCACTGAAGTGTACACTTAAAAATGGTTAAGATGGTAGATTTCATGTTATACAGATTTCACAATTTTAAAAAATTACACGAGACCAAAAAAAAAGTCCAAGTGCGATGAGAATATATTTGAAATACTTAAGACTATCACTTAAATATCATTATTGTCTCTGGATTGCTGTGGATCCTGCCACTTGGAAATTCACTTTCATTAAACCCATAGGATCTTATTTTATGCCAACAAAACAGCACTATATCCAAAACAGAAGTTATGTGCCTGAATTCAGCCTGGATAGCTGAGTAGGTAGATTTCATTTTGTTTTGAAACCTGTTCTAAAATGATTACAACTACAGTCTAGTGCCTAGCACATTGTTTAAACACACACACACACACATACACGATGAATAAATGAGGAACACATGAACACAGCTAAACAGGCCTAGATATTATTTTCTGATTGTACTAAATACAGTGATGTAAGACACTTGAGGATAGGAAAAATAAACTCTACATTTGTTATATTAATCGGGACACGACACTGAATTAACATTTGGCTAGGAAAGTTCAATATAAACGAACCAGAAGTCACATATAAAACAAAGGACATTATATTTCAGTGGGAGCAAAACTCCTTTCTGAAAAGATTCCAGGAGATATTTCTAACTCTATGAACAGACTGAATAGTTTTCAATTTCCAGCTGGATGAAGCCACCAAAATAGCAACATGCTGAATCTGAAATAAATGACCAACAATAGAATTATGAACTTTATTTACTTGCCATTCCAAACAATGCCAATCACTAATGAGGGCTGTTGGGAGTAACTGAGCATCCAGACCCACATTTCACAAAGGTGGCCCCAGGCAAGTTCTAAATAATTATTGCCAGTTGTGCAGAGGAAAAGGTGGCTCATGAAATACTTGGCACTGCAGGTTGGCGGAAGGGTTGATGTGGGGAGCATAGGACTGGATGGATGGATGACTTAGCCGACTGAGTTTCTCACAGAGGTTCTTACTGAAAGATAACGTAGTAGATGCCCTCAGCTACCTGCTCCTTATTCTGGCTGGCAAAGGCCTAATGTTCAGATTTCCAGCCCTCGCCATAAGGCCATGTTCTGGGGAAAGGTGACTTCCCCCCACCCCAGGTATAAATCCAGGATAAATCCTACCTAATTCCTCTGAGATAATCATGGCAACCTCATTTCAAGAGCCAGTGAATGGTCTGGCAATGGAAATGTGTCACACTGGAGATCCTCAGTAGAGACCTGTTCAGGAGTCTTGTGCTTGCTAAAAAAGTTTGAAGGATAAAAACTTCTCAGAAACAAGGCTAAAAGCCTATAGGTGATAAGAAAATGTGCAGAAGGAACCAAATATCTTACTCTGGTTGCTCATGATTTGTTCAGAGAGCTCACTTTTTTTTTTTTTTAAAGATTTTATTTATTTGACAGAGAGGGGGACAGAGAGAGAGAGAGTACAAGCAGGGGGAGTGGCAGGCAGAGGGAGAGGGAGAAGCAGGCTGGGATCATGACCTGAGCCGAAGTCAGACGCTTAACCGTCTGAGCCATCCAGGCGCCCCCAGATAGCTCACTTTTATCACCCTTCCCATTCATTAGGATTCTTTGGCAGCAAGCAAGAGAAATGAATTTGGACCAACTAAAGCAAATGGGAATTTATTAAAAGGGAAACTGGGATCTCACAAAACACAGGCAGGCAACATGACTGGACTTGGAACATACAGAAACTAAGAGACCTCCAGAGGACAAGGAAGCAGGAAAACAGAATGATGTCATAGCAGAGACCTCCGATTAAGGCCCTGTGGTTTCATGAATAAACACCATTCATATAAAATCACTCATGTTACTTGCTTCCTATTCTAAGCTAAGTATCATACTGCCCCAGCTTAGGTCACATGACCAACCCCTGGCCACATCTCAGCAGTGAAATACATGGCTTCTTCAGCTTCCACAGAGGGAGAGAGGCATCTAGATGTACTGCTTCTACTGTTCCACCATAGTACATACACTGTGTGTGTGTGTGTGTGTGTGTGTGTGTGTGTGTGTGTGTGGAGAAGAAGGTCTACTTAAGGAAATAGACATTCTATGATGATAGGAGTATAAATACTGATCAGCCAACAAAACAAAAAAACAAAAATGAAGAAAAGAGAAAACTGCCCACTTCATCTCTGTAACCAGACCAATTAGGTGTTTCTGAGTGCTAAAAGAAATCAAACAAATATAGTTTTAATTCCCCCAAGCTAGTACTATGTTAAGGAAGGGGATAGCAAAGAAAAAATTACCAATTCTGTCCATGAAATAAAAATGATTTTGTAAGCTATTTTACAGGTCATGCAAGAAAGTTTGGTAGCAACACTTTACCTAATGCACTGAATGCACTGGATTCATGAATGATCCTGCAAAGTTTGGGGTCACTTCACATTGACTAGCTACAACTACCCTCAAAAAAGGGAAAACTTATGGCTCCTGTGGCTATTCAAAAGAATATGCCATAGGCTTTCAAGATGATTCCAGAAATGTATGATGCAATGGAACCGTAATGGATTAAATGTACAGCTTCCCCAGGTGACCACAGTAGGTCCAAGGGAACAATGCTTCTTATTTGGATGCATAAATTCCACTGTCTTGACAAAAGATCAAAACACTCCAATTCCACCTTGTCCTGGAACTAAAAGGCTTATAAGATTAATAAAATTACTCTTTAATATGGATAGTACAGGAGACAAGTACTGAAGAAATTAAGCAAGAGTCAGCATTTCAGAGCACTTGAGAGACTCCTATGGGTCTACCAAGTGCCCCAACTAAACGGAGAAACAGAAGAGCCCTGAAATTGAAAAGTGTAACTTTCTTTCTCCCGCAATTCCTAGTAAGAACTCGATGCTAGTGACAGTCCTCTTCCTCAAAACGTGTCATATATCCCATGGATGATATTGTATTGCACACTTAAATTTCTTTAATGGCCCAAGAGAGTCAGAAGGATGCTTCCTCACAGATTTCAAAGTGGCCGATGTACACAGCTATATTCATCCGATGACATTTTCCTTTTTAAAATTTTTTGATTTTATAACTTTTTAAGATTTTATTTATTTATTTGACAGAGAGAGACACAGTGAGAGAGGGAACACAAGCAGGGGGACTGGGAGAGGGAGAAGCAGGCTTCCCGCGGAGCAGGGAGCCCGATGCAGGGCTCGATCCCAGGGCCCTGGGATCATGACCTGAGCCGAAGGCAGACGCTTAACGACTGGGCCACCCAGGCGCCCTACAATGATACTTTCCTAAAGAAGGACTGCTTTTCTCCTAGAAGTAAATGTTCAGATACCCTGGGTATAATATCCAATTTCAGAAACTTCTGGGTTTCTGTACATACTACAATTTTGTTTACTTAGCCTTCAGGTCTGAGCTCCAGCATCTTTCTCTGTAATACCTTCCCCAAGGCTCCAAAGATTATCTTAATTGTGTCTCTCATATGTTCTTGAAGTATCCTAGCACCTTTATCCCTGGATGAGGTACCAGATTGCTTACTCTCTGCCTCCTCCTTCAAGGCACAGCTTGGGTTCTTTGTATCACTGACTCCACAGCTCCAGCACAGGTAGGCACTCCGCAAATACTTGTTGAATAAATGCATGAATAGTTCTTTATGGAAGTAAAACTCATGTTTATTCCCACAATCTTTTTTCCCTCTTTATTTAGACAGAAAGAATTGAGAGCACAATAAGGATTTTTAAAACAGGCATTCAATTTGCTTCTTCGGATGGACTTCTCCCACAGATGACTCTGACATTCACATTAATTTCAAGTCATATCATCTTTTAGGGATATGGCCAGAGGATAACGGGCCACACTATATTTTTAATTACAAAACAAGACATATGTTCAATCGATACTGTATGGTGCCTCCCACAGTGAGTCCACTTTGACTCAGTAAGGCTTAACAGCCAGCACTAAATCTTTCCATGGGGTTCAGTTTCACTTGGCCTCCTCTAGCCCCAGGAGTTTTTATATAGTACACATTTTCCACATGTAATTAAGTAATGGAGAGTGAGTTGTTCTACATGGCATTTAATTTTCGATAGTGGGGGAAGGTATGACAAGAGCTGCAGGCAAGATCATTAATCTCCTTGGATCGCTGCACTGCCAAACACAGCAATTCGTTCTTTCCTGTATTAATATAGCTCTCCTCCTGTACCTAAAATTATAGTGCTTGTGTAGCAGGGATAATGTCGAACGGGAAAATCCACAGAATTGAATGTGTGCTACATAGTAAGAACTCAAGATTGTAAAATACACCTGGATTATCCGCTGTAGAATAATTTAGTATGCCAAAGTCCAGATGTGCTACAGACACAAGTATGTGATTACCGGATTGTCCAAAATCTAATGTGGGGACAAAGAGGGAGGAAAAAGTGATCATGTAAGTCATGTACACAGAGCAGCAACTTGCTAATTTTCACTAATGACTCACAGACCTTCTGTGAATTACAGATCAGTTAGTATATGAATAAATACAAGTGTTAAAAGAATATGACAAGGATGTGATCACACAAATGTACATTACTATAGACTAAAGGCCCCCGTTAATTAAAATGTTGCCTGCAGCACATTTTAACAGCTTTCCGTGATCACTGCTAATCATACTCCCAAATCTGCGGCCAGTTCCCATTTTTATCTCGATTGTCAATAAATCTGGAAAAGAGCCGCTGAGGTATAGAAGCCAACAATATCTCTATGATGGAAATGCACAGAGAATCAGTAATTTCAACTAAGGAAGGAAGTATCAGCAAATAGAAGCACTAACTATGAAGAAACCATTTCTAAACATCAGTGTTTAAAGTCACATTATACAGCATAAGTTATGCATCTTAAAAGAAAAGTGTAATTGCACCTGCTGTGCTATGATTTAAGTGTTAACTTCCTGAAACCTGATAGCAAACCAGTATCTAACTGCTTTAGGATTTGGATCTAAAATAGGCACAACTAGGGTTCTCATACCAATAGTTTGAAAGAGGTAACCTATAGGCAGAGGTGTATCTAAAGGAGTGATGAACTAGATAATCAGCCTGAAGGAGAAAGAATGGTATGTTGGACAGCACCTAAAATGCACAGATTATGGGCGCCTGGGTGGCTCGGTTGGCTAAGTGTCTGCCTTCGGCTCAGGTCATGATCTCAGGGTCCTGGGACTGAGTCCCGAGTAGGGCTCCCTGCTCAGCGGAGAGCCTGCTTTTCTCTCTCCCTCTGCCTGCCATTCACCCTGCTTGTGCTCTCTCCCTCTGTCAAATAAGTGGAATCTTTAAAAAATAAAATAAACAAAATGCACAGGTTACTACACATAAATAGGTCACCAATCTCCCACTATAACCCACTGGTGATGTACAAAGCAGAGGAGCATAAAATATTTTCTTTTTTTGATTTCCTTAAGTGTTTTAAATTCTGACACTATTTGATGTTACTCACCCCAGTAACATTATAATATATTTTATTGACATGGGGATTAATTCACATTAATTAGATTTCTCTTTATACATTCTTTCATTAAATGGTATTCTACTCCTCGTTAAGAGTATCAGGTCATCATTTAAAAGGAGGAGGAGGACGGGTGCCTGTCTGGCTCAGTTGGTGGAGCATGCAGCTCTTGGGCTGTCCGGGCCCCGAGCTCAAGCCCCATGTGGGGTGTAGAGCTTTAAAAAAAAAAAAAAGGGAGGAGGGGGAGAAGCAGTGGTAAACACAGAACTAAAAGACATGTTTTAGGCAGGCTATGCCCATGTCTCTTATTCTAACATTTATTGGAAATGGTTTTATATAGTACCTGTAGCTATCTCTTATAGTGATTTTTAAAAATTTTTATTTAAATTCTAGTTAGTGGGGCGCCTGGGTGGCTCAGTTGGTTAAGCGACTGCCTTCGGCTCAGGTCATGATCCTGGAGTCCCTGGATCGAGTCCCGCATCGGGCTCCCTGCTCAGCAGGGAGCCTGCTTCTCCCTCTGACCCTCCCCCCTCTCATGTGCTCTCTCTCTCATTCTCTCTGTCTCAAATAAATAAATAAAATCTTTAAAAAAAAAAAAAAAAAATAAATTCTAGTTAGTGAACATACAGTGCAATATTGGTTTAAGGAGAATTCAGTGATTTATCACTTATATACAATATCCAGTATTCTATTTCTTCTAGTGTTTAATCATTATGATGTTAATTAAAATTCTTAAACTGTGAATGTGCTTCACTTAAAAAAAATATTCAAGATTCTGGAATGAGACAAAATATATATGAAGGAGTGGTTCATCTTTTTCCTCCTCTTTCCTTTTCCCTAACTTCTTTTACCTCCTTTCTCTCTCTGCCTCCCTTTTCCTGCCACCACACCATCATCTTCATCACCATAGCATGAACATTGCTGAGCCCACATCACCAGGCAATTTATACATATTAAGACATTAGACAATCTATGAGTCAGCTATATATATATATTTAAACACTTGACTTTTTTTTTTTTTTTTAAAGATTTTATTTATTTATTTGAGAGAGAATGAGAGACAGAGAGCATGAGAGGGAGGAGGGTCAGAGGGAGAAGCAGACTCCCTGCTGAGCAGGGAGCCCGATGCGGGACTCGATCCGGGACTCCAGGATCATGACCTGAGCCGAAGGCAGTCGCTTAACCAACTGAGCCACCCAGGCGCCCTAAACACTTGACTTTTTTTTTTAAAAAAGATTTATTCATTTGAGAGAAAGAGAGCGAGCACGTGAGCAGGGGGAGGGGCAGAGGGAGAGAGAGAATCCTCAAGCAGACCCCCACTGAGCTCAGAGCCCGACGTGGGGATTGATCCCAGGACCCTAAGATCATGACTTGAGCTGAAATCAAGAGCTGACTGCTTAACTGACTGAGCCACCCAGGCACCCTGAGATAGCTATATTACCCACATACTGCAGATCAGGAAACTGAACAAGCTCACACACTTGGAGTATTCTAGAGCCAGGTTTCATGAGATAGGGTGAATCTCAGGCTTGCTTAGAAAAGAATTTGTCACTTACGTAAGAGCTCTCAAGCTCTCAGTCAGATGAGTAGTTCCTTCCCTTACGGAAACTGAAGCATTAATAAAATGTTGGCACACAAGTTACCACATATATATCTACTGGATCAAACAAAAGGTTGTTAGCAGTGTGTACATCTGTCTTGATTCAATTTAAACTCGTTTTCCTTTACACAGTCTCAAAGTGGATGACAAGAGACTACTCAAAAAATCACACCTACATCTCTTTTTCTCCCTACAGAGGAAGCTACAGAAACTTTTCTCAACTTAGATTATTTGGGAAAGTACTGAGGAGAGGGACTTAAGTATGAGAAATTTTCTAAAATAATGAATTATTTTTTATCTGTATGTATTTTTTCTATGTAACTTTAAGTCCACAAAATAAATCAAACTAACTTACTATGATTGTTGCCTTTGGAGAATAAATAATCTGGAATTGCTTAGAAGGAGCTGAAAGGAAATTTATTCAATAAAGCTTTCTGAATGCCGACTATGTGTTTAGGCACTACAATTTAACGACCATGCAAGAAAGGTTCATAATTCGATTGCATATTTTGAATGTACATTGATACTTCTACTAAATTGCTTAAAATCCCTTCCAGTAAGTAAGTATTCTGTGGCATCCTCAATCATACTTACACTATTAATTTACTGAACAAATTATTTCCTTGATTCTGATCTCCTCTGAATGATCAAAATTGAAATCATCAGACACCAAATTAATGGGGCTTCATTACTATTATTAAAATTCTCCTCAGCTTTCTCTTCTGTATTCTAAATAATTTCAAATCATGTAACCTTTCTTTCTTGAAAGAGGAGGGTTCTATTTCCCAATTACTTAATTGCGTTAATGGTTTCCTTTGGATCCCCTTCAATTTTCTTTTTGCTCTTTAAATTGGGATGACCCCGTATGGGTGAAGAGGTGACAGCAACACCAAGGACAGCACCTGCAGCAGTTGCCCCCACGTGCTGAGCACGAAGCGCAGATACTGGCTGAGTGCTGTGGGTGCCCGCTCATGGAACCCTCACATGACTCTCTGCCACGCGTTCGAGCCGACGTGCATTTCTGTCGATGGACACCTTCATCGCTTTGAGTGGTTGACCTTTCCTCAAGTTTGTTCACATTTTCAGCATCTAACTCTAATTTCGTAACTTCTGGTGACAGGAAGGGCAGAAAAACCCAAAAGGAGATTGGTGCCTAACAGAGGACTTCAAGGTGAGTGAGCCAGACGACCTCAAGGTGAGTGAGCCAGAGGAGGTTGACTTAACACACAGACACAGAAGAAGGAGAAAGGATTCTCCCTTTGGAAACAAGAATAAAAACCTGGAAATCCAGGAAGTGCCTCCGAGTGGGAGAAGAGGTTACTAATGTAAGATTTCTTTAGGAGCTAAGCAGCAACAACACCCTGTAGCTGAAGTGATGGCATGGGAAAGGGTATGTCAATCACCTCCATTAGTGCCCATATCTGGGAATAAAACTACCCTGAATCCCAGGGGTCCCTGGGAATGGATTGGTCTTAATGACAGGTAACCAGTAACAGTAGGAAGAAGAATGATCATCACTGTCACAAAATACCAGCCGACACTCTTTCAGCCTTTATGTGAGAGAGCGTGTTCAACATTTCAAATTTTTGACATACCACAATGAACGAGGTAGGTGCTTTATTATTCTCGTTTTACAGCTGATACCTGAGACTCAGAAGGAAAAGAAACAGAGTGACAGTTAATGTACAGGGTCAGTTACATCACTTAATGATAATTCAGATTCATCAGTCACTTCAGTCCAATAAAAGGAATCAAACATTCCATTGCTGATGAGGCAACAATAGCTACCACCAATGGGAATTCCCAGTTCTGACTTACTTATGCCAAAAGGACCCAGTCAGGTAACAGGGAGGTTAAGGGAAAATGTGGAACCCCAAACATACCACGCGACTCTAGACAGCAAAGCTCACGTCTGCTCCCCTCTGGATTTCTCACCAGCACTCTTACTATGAAGTTCCTAAAATGTTCCTGGGTTCTGTTTTCCTGCCTATTCCTTGATGAAGATATTAATGAGTCAGTAAATATACCACATGGTGGTGACAGGAGGAAGGGAAGCTAGAAGGTTCTACTGAGGTGACGATCAGTCCAGGAAGGGAAGAAATTTAAAAAACTGAATACAAATAGTAGCCTCAACCACTAAGTCCATCATATGAAACGTAAATAACAAGAAAACCTCATAACTGAAACAATCTATACTTCCCTTAAAGTGACAGTTAAAAAAGGAAAAGGTATTTTTAGGATACGGTGATTTTGTTAGACAAACCAAAGATAAGGCAGTCTTACAAAATAATATCTTCAGAAGGGATCTTAGATTTTAGAAAACCAGACGTGTATCTATCTTACCTGATGAAAACCAGCTTGACCTTTGATGGGGCGGTCTTAATAATGGCAGATGCATTTTGGTGACTTCTTCCATACAGGATCTGATTGTTTATCTATTTGGGAAAAAATAAAATGCACTTGTAAAAATGCAATATGTATACTTTGTATAAAAATATACATGTATTTATTTGTACATTCATGCAAATCGATGGGTATATACTTGGAATTAAACAATGAAGTCCATTCATTTTTAAGTGGGTCCGTGTAGGACTCTATAATGCTAAAAATCTTAATAGTCTTTGTAGTATGGATTCAAATACTAATTCTAAACAGCTATTAACATTTCTTAAATTCAGTTCTGAATGCAGTTAATAAAGAATATACAGTCCTTGACTCTTCCACTAAACTTTAAGAGGGCAATAGTTGAGCTAAGTGCAAAAACTTTATGGCAGATATATTTCCTACCGCTTTTCCAGATTTCTAAAAGATGTAGAAAACAGACCAAGCTGTGGTATTCACCAGAGTTCTGGAGGGCCCATTAAATATGATTCTGAAAATGTGTCAATGTTATTACATAGCACAAATTTTGTTACTCCAGAGGAGGTAAATATTATATACCCATTTTAAATCAAATTTTAGATCAATTGCAGAGAAACATTTTACTATACACAATCAATGAGCCATCTGCTCTTATCCAAGATGTGGTGGGATTTTTAACTTGATTGAATTCACCTAAATATGATCTAAAAACATTTACACTCTAAATTTTTTTACTTCCGGTTTTTCCACTGAAAAACTATGCTATAATCAATCTTTTATTTCATCCCACTGATAATAGCTCACAGTTTTGGCTTTTCTCCTCCTGTCTCTTTAATAAGTAGTTAATGATCTATACTGTCCCAATGTAACTGAGGCCTTGAAATTTTCTACTATTTAAGGGATAGTATAGTACTATATAAGGAATAGTAAAAGTACTATATAAGGAATAGTAAAAAGGGATTTCCACTTTTTGTACTTTGCATTTGTCTGTCCTTGATGTCTCTGAAATTTTCTGTTTGAAGACACACCTGGAAAAGGTTTTTGTCATAGCCATCATAATGAAAATTGTATGGAAATGAATACTTCAAAGGATGGAGTTGTCTGAAATGAAGCTCATCCATCATCTTGAAGGGGTAAAGCGGGTATGCACCTCAAAGCCTGCTACAGAGATTAAACTGGAACCACCTACTCACTATGCCCCTCATTCTACCAGCTTTTGTATTCACCAAGATAATCAACCTCCCAGAAACCCACTGATCTCCACACTATTTCTGTGCCTCAGTTTTCTCTCTCTCTCTCTCTTTTAAGATGTATTTATTTATTTGAGAGAGAGAGAGAAAGTGCCCATGCATGCATGAGTATGGTGGGGAGGGGCAGAAGGAAGGAGGGAGAGAATCCCTCAAGCAGACTCCATGCTGAGAGTGGAGCCTCATATAGGGCTCCATCCCAGGACCCTGAGATCATGACCTGAGCTGAAACCAAGAGTCGGTGCTCAACTGACTGAGCCACCCAGGCGCCCCTCAGTTTTCTCTTCTTGAAAAGGAATCTGGGCACCTACTTCATAAAACTGTTGTGAGAATTACATGATAGTGCCTTTAAATTTTATTTATAATAATTCTAATACATAAAGAATTTTTAATTTGGCGATGTTCAAAATTACTCATCTTTTCTGTTAAGGCTTGTATCCTTTTAATATCATGTGTTTATTTTTTATTTTTTTTTAAAAGATTTTATTTATTTGACAGAGAGAGAGCACAAGCAGGGGTAGTGGGAGAGGCAGAAGGACAAGCAGGCTCCTTGCTGAGCAGGGAACCCAATGGGGGACCCTGGGATCATGACCCCAGCGGAAGGCAGCTGCCTAACCGACTGAGTCACCCAGGTGCCCCTAATATCATGTATTTAAAGATGCGCCCACCCTCTGGATGAATACCACAGTGATGGACACGTGCCATTATACATCTGTCTGATACCACAGAATGTACACCACCAAGAGTGAACCCCGATGTAAGCTATGGACTTGGGTGATGATGATGTGTCAGTGCACCCACTGTAACAAACGTACCACCCTGGAGGGGGATGCTGGTAATCTAAAAGGAACATATGGGGAATCTCTGTATCTTCCTCTCAATTTCACTGCCCTAAAATATATATTTATATATATATTTTTGAAGTGCCCACCCTTTAAATTATATTTTCTCCTAATACTTTCATGGTTTTATTTGTCTCATATTTATATCTTCTTACCTTAGTTATAAGGCAAAAAATAGTTAAATAAATCATGTAATTATTAAGAGCAGTGTGAAAAATACTTAATGACATAGAAAGGTACTAAGAAGCAAAAACCTAGTTACAAAATAGTATGTCTGTCATGATCACTTTGTTTTGCAAACCATATTTCTCAATCTTTTTCATTTACAATGAATAATAAATGAGGAACTTTGTTTCATTTATTTATGATTTTATTTTCATTTGAGAGAGAGAGAGCATGAACAGTGGGGAAGGGCAGAGGCAGAGGGAAAAGCAGACTCCCCACTGAGCGGGGAGCCTGACACAGGCCCTATCCCAGGACCCCGAGATCATGACCTGAGCTGAAGGCAGATGCCTAACTGACTGAGCCACCCAGGTGCCTCATAAATAAGGAACGTTAAATCACAATTTTATTTTTTATAAGATTTTTTAAAAAATTTTATTTATTTGAGAGAGAGAGCAAGAGAGAGAGAGAGAGAGCACAAGCGATGCGGGACTTGATCGCAGGACCCTGGGATCATGACCTGAGCCGAAGGCAGACGCTTAACCGACTGAGCCACCCAGGCACCACATAAATAAGGAACTTTAAATCACAATTTTAAAATGAGATGACATGTGGAATATGCCTGATTCAATGTCTGGTGTTCAGGTAATTATTGGAGAATGTCTTCCCCACTGTGTCTGACCGGTGCTTTCAGAAAGCAGAGCTATCAAATCTTCCTGTCTTTGAATTCTGTGGCACTGGATTTAAAAATGTTCTCCTATCGCACTTACAGCTCACCTTACGTGGTAAAGTCAATCACTGTTAGGTGGTGAGCATCAGTGCAGGCACAGGGCATTTACTGAACTGAGTTCAACTTCTTAAGGGCAGGCTCTGCGTCCCCCACCAGGTACTCGCCAGTCTGTCCTGAGAAGCTTGCCCACAACGGCGCTTGGGAGGATGTACTGGATCGCACAGCCCCGAACGGAAGCGGTGCTTCCATTCATCAACCGCTAGTCGGCTTTCTCTGAGGTGGACTCCAGCCTTCAAAGGGACTGAGGTGTTTCCTTTTTAAGGTCTTTTTTATTAGCAAAAGCTTGAACATACAGAAAATTAAGCTGTTTCATGTTTATGGATAGGCCTGCTTTTTAGGTGTGATCTTCCATTTGGATAGAATAAAATGTACGGTCCTCTTATTCTAAGAGGGGAAAATTACAGCCCAAATGAAGAAAGCGGGTCATTAATTTTAATTTATCTAAGAGTAAATCTACAGTTACGCCTTCCTGGTGCTGTTTGTGAATACTCTGGGGCTCTGGCTATAGAAAGGTAGAACAGCTTGCTTGCTGTGGATGTTTTTTCCAGTGCCAACAACCGTGCCATTTACAGGGATGGTAGCGGCTCCTGCCAGTGCTTGGAGGCCTCTGGAGAAATGCTGCTATGTAGTCCAAGACTGGGAGCACAACAAGAAACTCAAGAGAGAGGGAAACCTGATGTCACTGGAGTAAATCAGAAAGGAAAATGCAGATCTCGGGATTAAAAAAATCTAAGACAAAGCCTCTCTTCTGACCTCATAAAGAACACATTCACAGCCTCTGAGTTCCAAGACAGTAAGACCTCTTTTGTGTTTTTGTAGCTCTTACTTAATATAAAATAATTTCACTAAATGAGAGGTACATATAGCTTCCAACTGCATAAGCAGTTTTTCTATTTCTTCATCACTAAAGGAAACACACTCCAGAGAAAATTCAGTAGGTAATTAAAAAGAATATGATGTATTTTACACACAATTAACTTTAGACTGGCACTTTTTCTATTTCTGAGAAGCTGCTGTTCTCTGAGGGCACTATTCTTTAACCATCAGATGTAGGACATCCTCTAAGTATAGCATAGGCAAAAAAGAAAGCACTCTACACCCCCTGCAAGTCTTTCAGGTTAATTCTAATTAATGATATCTACCATTTATCCAGTGCTTGCTCTGTGCCGAACATTATGCTAAGCTCTTTAGGCACAGTATCTCATTTAAATCTCAGAGCAACTGGGGTATTATGGAATTCCAAGAGTTTAAGCAATTTGCCCTCGGTGATTTAGCTATTCGTTTAAAAGCTCATAATCCTAAGGCACACCTAGAGGTCCCATCTGTATGGTGCACATAAAAATCAGATGATTTTGAAAGTCATCTTTATAAAGATGTCTGTTAAATGAACTCTTGAGTGGGAACAGGTGGATGCTGGTGACCTACTATCGTAGGTTCTAGAACTCTGAGATACACAAGTCAGAATCAAAGCATTTCACCACAATGCAAAGAGGAAATGCCCCATAGTTGACTGCTAGGCTTCTCAAGTCCTAAATCCAACCTGGAATCCCTTAAGACTGTACTTTTCTCTTTGTGCAAACTACAACCTGAATAATAATAATAGACACCTATTACACTTTTTTTCATTAGATTGATCACCATTTTAATTTTTTTCTGACTCATGCCAAGGGAAAACCATTAAAATATTTCATTTTGGGGCAAACACTGCTCCCATCCTTATAGAATATGAGTGATCATTCAGATTATCTAGAAATTAGAAAAACATTATCATTTTCTATTTACTTCCAGGAAACTGAGAAGCAGAAAAGTGGCTTTCCCAAAGTTTCTCCCTTCAGAGATGACTCAATGATATATAAAAATAATAATAAATTACTTAGATATGTCCTTATTTTTGACAGTATTCTTATTGGTGGGAAGAACTATCCTTAGTTCTGACTGGGTGTTCCCATTACACCTAAATTATCTATCATCTTAAAATCTGAGATCTATAACTCTTCTATTCAAGGATAACCATATATCTCTACTTCTTCTGGGACAGTCCAGCTTATGCATGTTGAGAGAAACTCGTAACGATTCTCTACATCTTCTCTGAGCTTCTGTGAGGTGGCCATATTCCACCACGTGGATGAAGGCACAGGAATTCCTGAGGCTCCCAGGCAACCTGATCTCCGAGCTCTGGGAGGGACACCCATACTACTACAGTAAATTATCCCTTTTTTGGTTAAATTACCTTGACCTAATTTCTGTTCTTGGCCACCAAAAAGTCTCCACCCATACAGTATCTCTGCCCGTATTTCTAAATATTAACTTATATATTCAAGTGACATCCCTCTCCCTATCTCCTAAATCTTATGCTCTCTCCGACACTTAGTAACTTATCCGTGGCATTCAGAAGGAAAAGAAAGGAGAAAAAGACAAAGGAAAAAGGCTTTCTGTCCAAAGGAGCATTCTATGCTCTTGAGCTACAATTCTGGTTTTCTTATCTGTGTTTGGCTTCTTCTCCTGAATACTGACAAAAAGGGTTTTCTGAGATCCTTCACATGGTCAGTAACTTCGATCTCAGCTCAGCGATTCCTGGCCCCAGAAAGACACTAGTATTTTATCACGGGTAATTAGCTCACCTTTTCCTAGGTTCTAAATTTCCAGTTCAATGAGGTATCATTCAGGGACAAATAATAGCAGGTCCAGATAATGAAGACAATAGCCTCAAATGATAAACCTCTGTTTCTATAAAACTCAGAAATCACATTATAATGTTTTTTTTTTTTTTAAGATTTTATTTATTTATTTGAGAGAGAGAGAATGAGAGACAGAGAGCACGAGAGGGAAGAGGGTCAGAGGGAGCAGACCCCCCGCTGAGCAGGGAGCCCGATGCGGGACTCGATCCCGGGACTCCAGGATTATGACCTGAGCCGAAAGCAGTCGCTTAACCAACTGAGTCACCCAGGCGCCCCTGGTTTTTTTTTTTAATGTGATTCGTATTTCCCTCCATGGGTTGGTTTCTGCTACTGTAGCAGGAGGAAAAATCAAGAAAACACTATTTTGAGGTAAACCCTCTATATTTAGGTAACAAAGATAGGATACTTAATTGCATTATTTTATAGTTTGTAGAATTAGGGTTAATACAGCAAGATTCAGCAAAAGTAAATGGATATAAATCCTTTTGTTATACTACATAAACTTTCACTTAAGAGGTCTTTAATGAGATTTGTTTCAATAAAATTAATTATTGAAAAATATCACTCAATTTTCCATAGTTCAACTGAACATGAATATAAATTTATGCTGGAGAGTAACTCAATTAAATCTATTCAAAAAACTTACCAAATTGGAAGTCAAAAGTTAATTTAACTTAAGCTGGGATTAGAGATCTTAATTATACAAAAACTAAAATTTAGTTCAAGAAACAGATTTGCCTGAGGTTTGAATATCATGCTATAATACAATACTCAACACCACCACCACTGCCCGTACTTTTATTCAAGTAGAAGGATTTATTATGAACAGTTGAGAAATTATTATTAAAAAACTGAGACAGGATTCAGGTAACTGGAACTTCCAATAATGAAATCTGAGAGTCCTTCTTCCTATTTTTAAATATATTCCATATTTTATATTTCATGACACTGGAATCTCCAGATTAACTTTTTTCTTTAATAAGCTTTTATTAAGTATAACATACATGCAGAAAAAAACCCACAAATAAGTGTTTACAACTTGATGAATCTTTTTATAGGTTAATTTTTAAAAAATATTTTATTTATTTGAGAGAGAGAGAGAGAGAGATCATGAGTGGGGGGAGGGGCAGAGGGAGAGGGAGAATCTTAAGCAGACTCCCCGCTGAATGCGGACCCTGACACAGGGCTTGATCTCATGACCATGAGATCATGACCTGAGCCAAAAATCAAGAGTCAGACATTTAACTGAGCCACCCAGACGCCCCTCTTTTAATCTAACAATTTTTAATCTAACAGTTTTTTATCTAACAATTTCACTGCTAAAAATTTATCCTAAAAAGATTAAAAATCTGGGATCAAAATGTCTATCATGGCTATACTTTTAACAGAGAAAAAATAGAAAAACCCTATACTCATCAGCAAAAGGTTTATTACATTTGCATTGTTATGTTGATAAATGGAAAACTCTGGCATTAAAAGGAGGTGAAGGATGACACAGACCTAGATCCACTGCCATAAAAAGATAAAATTATTGAGTGAAAAAATGACAAAATACGTTATCGATCACATTATTTTCATTTATGTAAAAGTTCTGTCTGAGTCTAAAGAAAGCTCTGTATCTACTAAATGTCAACAATGATGTTACCTCTGGTGGGATGTGAGGTGATTTCAGGTTTGTTTTTCTCTATTGATATTTTATTACTACTTTATAATAACATCATTTAATAAATGCTTATAACACACAAGGCACATGCATATATACACATGTCTTTTATACATTATTTCACCTGATTTACACAGATGGAGAAACTGAGGTGTAGTGAGTTTAAGGAATTTAACCAATATAACATATTGAGAGCCGTATTTATAGCCAAATCTGAGTCCAAAAGCCCGTCCTGTTAATGATTAGGAAACATTCCTAAAGGTATTTATCTGAGGTTGGAAAAAAAAAAAAAAAAGTCATAGGATAAATAACTCATTTTTAATCCTGTGAAATTTTATTTTATTTTTTTTTATTTTTTTTTTTTAACTTTTTTTTTTTTTTTAAGATCTTATTTATTTATTTGAGAGAGAGAGAGAGAGAGAGAGCACATGAGAGGAGGGAGGGTCAGAGGGAGAAGCAGACTCCCTGCTGAGCAGGGAGCCCGATGCGGGACTCGATCCCGGGACTCCAGGATCATGACCTGAGCCGAAGGCAGTCGCTTAACCAACTGAGCCACCCAGGCGCCCAATCCTGTGAAATTTTAAATCCAACTAACAGGGCCTCACAAAATAGAAACCCCAGACCCAGAAATATTCCAAAAAAGTATAATAGATATATGTTATCTCCATCCATTTACTCATTTATTCAACAGTCACCGTACAAGTGATGAGGACACAGGGACTTTCATTACCATCATTACCGGAGCTACCATGTATTGAGCACCAGGTATGTTCCAGATATCAGATTCCCTGAACGTCACTTTAGAGGAATCACTTTATTCAGTCAGATATGGCTCCTGCACTCAAGCATACTGTACTCTAGTAAGTGACCACAGTTTTAGAAACAAAAAATTGCACCGCCATAGGATGAATGTCGGCATAAAGCAAGAAGTGACTGTCTCTTCTGAGATGGGTGGGCTGGTCTTGAGGCAGACAGAAACTTAGCAGGCACAGCGGGAGGTGAGTGGCAGGAAGAACACCAGGACCGGGGGAAAATCTATGAAAAGATGGGCAGGGAAGAAATGGCAGGTCTCTTTCTAGGAACCACAGGTACTGTAGTACAGCTTTGGGGAGGGAGGCGGTGTGTGACAGGAGTAACCAGGTCCTATTCCAAGAAGACCCTGTAGAAGATTTTCTCTTTCCAAGAACCTTGGGCACTAGCCCCCGTGAAGAATGATGCTCACTTTCCAAACCACCATTTCAGTTTTGCAGGTGGGAGAGAGGAAGAGAAGAGAAAGGTAGCAAGGCTGGGGAACAGGGAAGAGGACTGAAACTCACGTGGAAACAATTTCACTCTAATGAAAAAATATTTCTGAATAAATTGTTAATCTTTTTCTCAGCAGGACAAAATAATACACATCAAGCTCCAATAATTTAATACTTTGGGCAAAGGAGCAGGTTTTAAGGACTTAGTTTAATGATGCAGTGCTGAAATGAGGTCTGCAACTTCAGTGTAATCTATTTCTTGTGAAGTACAATGTTCCCAAAGGAACACATTCATCTAAAAGGCTTAAGCATGAGAGATTTATTTTCGCTCAAACAAATCTAATTAAATTGAAATACCTTCTAAAGGCAAAGTAATAGTAATATGTAGCTCACATCTCTCTAAATTTGATATATTCAGAAAACAGGATGTTCTTTTGAATCCTAAACCTTGATAATTCTGAAAAATATTGACGTCAAGGAAGTGAGCAGAGAGATACATTTATGTTTTGCTCTGATTGTTAGTGTTTCTGTGGAAGTTGCCCCAATTGCTACAGGTTGGTTCACTCGATCAAAATGAAGGAGGTGCCTATAGATAATTTCCTATTACCTGCAGGGCATAGGAAGGGGTGAATGGAGGCAGAAGTATAATCTACCTCTTAACAGTTCATTAATATTGCAAAGGAATCGTGTTTCCCTAGGAGGCTGAGGCATTACAACCCACCTCTCTTAGTGGTACTGGTAGTCACGTAAGTGAATAGGACTCAGCTGACCACTGACCTGGAATTCCTTCTTCCAAGAACATCGGTACATGCTATGAGTCAAGACTTCCCCCAACTAGTAAGGGCCAGCTTAATGTTTGCTTCTTTCATACAATGATCTAGTTAGAGCTCTACTCCAAGTCCCTCGGTTACTAGCCTTTTCCCTCTCGACTTCAAAATACTTCCCTTGACATGCCCACAGACAGCCACACACCCAGTCAGTCATCAAAGGACTTGGGAGGATCAAAGTATCTAACTCCCCTCCTCCCAACTTCAGCTTCTCTTTAAAAAAAAAAAAAGAAAAATTTGACACAAGTCTTGTCAGTGAATCAGTCCTATAGAGTCAGGGTTACATCATGCACATCTGGTAACTTTAAAGCCTATCTCATACAGAGTCTGGCTCTGCCTCGCTGCACTGCCTGATGGGTAGACAAGGTGGGTGCTTCTGCGCTTTGGTAACGAGGACACTGAGACTCACACTCGGGGACTTGGATAAGGATTCTAGGGAAGAGAGTGGCAGAGCCAGAGTCCAAACTCTCATCTCCTGATCCCAAAGCCTCCTTCTAGTGGGGATGGGGCTAGAATGGGACTCCTGCTACTTTGCTTACTCATCCAAATCACCCAGAGCCCAACCATCTCCCTCCCTCTCCAAAATAATTCCCCAGCACCCAATTCTCATTCTAAACTCTGTAGTGGTGAGGGCAGTTAAAAATCCAAGCGGCAACTTTAAAAACTGCCTCACCAGGGTAGAGTCCTACTTTCTCAATCACTTCCTAATGTGTATATGTATGATATATATGTAAAGAATTTTTTTCAACTAAAAAAACTGCATCTGGCAGGTTGGCTATGGTCTGATTACATACAGTGTTTGCTAGGTTCGAGGGGGGAAATAGCTTCTTAGACAAATTTTCCACTTCACAGTTTGTAAAACACGGAAGAAAGATGATTTGATATTTTTTATGCCACATATTCAAACATCTGCACGAAGACATATGCACCAGTATGTTATAGTATTTGTACTGACATATAACTAATATATATCATAAATGAGCCTTTAGCTGAGAAATCATCCTGTTCTCCTGCCCTCATTTTTCTAGCCACAGCCCCTACGTTATGTCAATCCCATTCACTTGGTATTTAAAAGAGATGTATGGAGACAGAGACTCAAGTTGAAGAGCAGGAAGTATTATGGACCATGTAAGGATCTCTCCTCCTTTGCCTTTTGTGGATTCCAGGACACATTCAATGCTAACTGGTTAACAAAATTGCTAGTTCCATCACTGAGCACACTATTTTATTTCATGCAATTGGTGTGTAATCTGAACTGAATAGCAAATGGCTGTATATTCTACAATAAGTCTGCTGGTACTTTTGTCAATGTCCTCCGATGACAGGAGCAAAAATTCACATCTAGACTCCTAATAAGATTTGTTACATACTGACTAGTTAAAAGCACACCTAGGCACCACCTTCAGAGATTCTCATCTACTAGGATGGGGTATAGTGCTGTTATATAGGTGAACCTGTCCTATGATTCTGATACACAAACTTGGTTGAGAGCAACTTACACAGCTGATGAGATTTGTCTGGTAAAATTTATGAGAAAGGATTTACAGCTTTTATGTTCCCTAGAACAGAGATCAGAAATTCCTTAGGCTAAGTCACATGCTGAAGTTTGAAAGCAAAATTTAGATCCCAGAATCACAGAACATTAAGTCTGAAAGATTTTTAAAGATATTATTGACTTCTCTCCCATTTTACAGTTATGAGATGACAAGAGGGATTAAGGGATTTATCTGAGAAAAATAGTTAATTAAAAATGCATCTGGTATCACAAGCTATCTCTCTTATAAGAAAACAGTACTTTTTTTTTTTAAGATTTTATTTATTTATTTGAAAGAGAGAATGAGATAGAGCATGAGAAGGGGGAGGGTCAGAGGGAGAAGCAGACTCCCCGCTGAGCAGGGAGCCTGATGCGGGACTCGATCCTGGGACTCCAGGATCATGACCTGAGCCGAAGGCAGTCGCTTAACCAACTGAGCCACCCAGGCGCCCCGAAAACAGTACATTTTTAACAAATAATAACTAGTATTCTTGTTTTTCCATTCTGTCATCTTTACCTCTGAATTTCAGGTCAATTACCTAAAGTTACGGAGCATTTAAAAAGAATCTATACAAAGAAGAAATATCTGATCTAAATAAGGATTTTTATTTAGGGTAATAACAAAAACAATGTCATGATCTTATGCCAAAACAGCTGGGCTAGGTTTTTTTAAATGTCTGTGGAAGTACATGGAATAAAATACATGGGCAAAAGAATGAAATGAGGGAAATGCACATTCGTATCAACGACTTATTTAAGTAGCTCAGTGTAGCTGGACCATATAATGGTGACGCAGTCACAGAAGCTGGAAAGGCAGGTCACAGTTATCTTTTGAAGGACTTTGAATATTATGATAAGGAGTTTTGACTATCCCATTAGTGAGTATCCCTCTTTGTTATACTTAAATTTCATTTTAAAACAAAATAAATAAAATCTTTAAAAAGGGGGGCGCGTCTGGGTAGCTCAGTTAGTTAAGAGTCTGACTCTTGATTTCGGCTCAGGTCATGATCTCAGGATCATGAGACTGAGCCCTGCGCTGGGCTCTCCATTCAGCTCAGAGTCTGCCTGAGATTCAGGATTCTCTCCCTCTCTCTGCACACCACCCCCGCCCCCCCGCTCGCCTGCAAGGGATTGCTCTCTCTAAATGAATAAAAGCTTAAAAAAAAGCAAAAACAAAACCAAACAAACAAAACACCAAAAAACCCACATAGATAACCTAAATAGGTGCCGAAAAAGCACCTGACAAAATACAATGTCAAATTGTGATTTAAAAGGAAAAGCCTCGTATCAAATCAGAAATGGAAAGGAATTTCCTCCACTTGATAAAGGGCATGTATGAAAAACCTACATATAGCTAAGGTCTTATTTAATCATCCAACACCAACTGGCTTCTCTGAGATTGGGGACAAAAAAAAAAAAAAGAGAGAGACAGAGAGAGGAAAATGAAGGAAGGAAGGAAGGAGGATAAAGGTCAGAAACATTGTAAAACTCCCTATACACAGATAAAATGATCAATTACCTCTAGAAAATGCTAAGGAATCAACAAAAAACTACTAGAACTAGAACTAGTAGGTTAGTTTAGCATGATTATAGGCTACAAGGTCAATATGCAACTACATGAAAATCAATTGTATTTGTATATACTAGGAACAAATAATGAAAAGATAAAAATCCCACTTATAAAAGCACTGAATAGAAAATACATAGGAATACACTTAACTGAAAATGGAAAAGTTCTACACTGGAAATTATGAAACATTTCAGAAAAATAATTAAATGGAGAGATATTGCATTCATAATTTGGAAGACTCAGTATTGTCAAGATGTCTAGCCTCCCTAAATTAAACTACAGATTCAATACAATCTCGATCAAAATCCCAGAAGTCTTTAAAAAAAAAAAAAATAGAAATTTACAAGTTGGCTCTACGATTCAAAGGACCTAGAATAGCCAAAACAGTTTTCAAAAATAAGAACAAAACGAGAATGTAGCGCTGCCTGAATCCAAGACTTGCTAGAAAGATGTGGTAATCAAGACAGTGTGGTGATGGCATCAACGACAGGCAGATGAATAGAAGAGGACTGAGAGTCCATAAACAGACACAGTTATATGTTAATTTCATTTTTTGACAAAGGTTCAAATGAAGTCAATGAGGGAAAAAAAGTCTTTTCAACAAATGGTGCCGGATCAACTAGGAATTCACATGAAAAAAACCCATCAACCCTTACCTCACAGCACACACAAAAATTAATTCAAGATGGATCATAGAACTAAATATAAAAGCTAAAACTATGAAGTTTTTAGAAGAAAATATAGGATAATTATTATTGTAATTATTGGAGGTAAGCAAAGATTCTTAGCTAGGACAGTAACTATAAAAGAAAACATGAATAAATAATGATTTCATCAAAACTAAGAACTTCTATACATAAAAAGATATACTACGAAAATAGACAAGCCACAGATGGAAAGATCCATATAAACCATATATCTGATAAAGAACTAGTATATCTATAAAGAACTTCTACATTCAATTCAATTTTATAAAAAGACAAACAACCTAATTAAAAACGGGGAAAAGACTTAGACACTTTATACAAGAATCCATCTGAAAGGCTGCTAAAGAAGAAAAATGCTCAACTTCATCAGTCGTCAAGAAAATGTAAATGAAAGCCACAATGAGGAACCATTACAAACCCACCAGAGGAGTAAAGGTTGTGGAACAACCAGAATGCTCACACACTGGCTGGTGGGAATGTTTAATGGCCCAACTATCTGGGGAAAAAGGGCTGGCAGATTCTTTCCAAGTTAAACACTTCAACACTACCCTGTCCCACTAATTTACTATTAATATTTATCCAAGAAAAAGGAAAATATTTGTCCTCAAAAAGACCTGTCACACAAATGTTCCTAGCAACTTTATTCAAAACTCTGCAAAAAATCCAAAAGTCCATCCACAGGTAAACTGATAAAAAAAATTGTGGTAGGTATACAATGGAATATTATGCAGCAACAAAAAGGAACAAACTACTAAAACATGCGACAGCATAGATGAATCACAGACATGCAAAGGGAAAGAAGGGACACAAAAGAGTACATACTATATGATCCCATATATGTGAAGTTCTGGAACAGGAAAAACTAACGAAAGGAAAAAAAATCAATGCAGTATTTGCCTCCCATGATGGGAGAGGTTCCAATGGGAGAGTACATGAGAAAAGTTTCTGGGGAAAGAGAAATGATAGATGTTTGGATTATTCAGGTGTATACAGTTGTCAAAGTTGTACAGAGAAGATCTGTGCATTTCATTTTTTGTCAATTTTGCCCCCCCCCCGCTGTCTACAAAAATAATAATTGCGTAGGGATGGACACCTGGAGGTGTAGATGACACAGAAATGACGGAGTGTTGGGCACTGCTGAACCATGTGAGGGCTACACAGGATTTCATTACACCATTCTGCTTACTTTGTAGATGCCAAAAAATATCCTTAATAAGAGTTTCGGTTTTGTTTTTTTTTTTGAGGAGGAAAACTACATATGGGTATACTTCTTAGGTAAGATTTTCCTAACAGACTACCTTTTGATTTTTAACCCTTAAACTTCATAGGATCTACATATACTCTCAATAAAGTATTTTTCAGTAAATGTTTATATAGGAAAAATTTATATCTACACCCCCAATACAAAGTAAAGAAAATGCGTGAGGGAAACGTCCCAAGCGTATTCCAAGTACAGAATCGCAGGGTGACATTTTGAACCACAGACTCAGTAGCAACAAGGAAGATGTGCAGTTTGGATGTTCGTGGAGCAAAGAGAAACTGTGTTACTGCACACAATGCAATTGCATTAGCAATCATACTATTTGGCGATTCTGAAGTGACAGTAGACATGTCACATCCTAACACGATCATGTGTTACCTATAAGCAATTATTTTCATTGCATTTCAGTAATATTTTAGAAAATTGGTGGGAGGGAGGACTGGGGTTGATGTGTAATGCACAAATTCTCCTGACTTAAAATAATGAGAAATAGGCTCATGGCTACTCTTTGGGGGGGCACATCTGATTCTCACTTTGGATTAGTAATTTTAGGCCTACCTCTTAAAAACTGTAATTAAAACACACGTATACAACCACATTTTTGATGAGTTTAAGCAGCTGTCTGATATTGTTAGTAAGTCAAACCTGGAGTAAGAATTTCATTAACACTTTTCTTTCAGGCTTCGTGCCTTAAGATTGCATAGTGACTGCAAGAGATTTCCATTGTGCAAAGGGAGCAAAATACAGATATAAGTGCTATGTTGAGATGACAGAAGGAAAACCTCGATAATCTAAGAGCTTATCTTGGGCACCTGGGTGGCTCGGTGGTTAAACGTCTGCCTTCAGCTCAGGTCATGATTCCAGGGTCCTGGGATCGAGCCCCGCGCTGGGCTCCCTGCTCATTGGGGAGCCTGCTTCTCCCTCTGCTCTCCCCCACCCCTCTCTTGCTCTCTCTCTCTCAAATAAGTAAATAAAATCTTAAAAAAATAATAAAAGCATATCTTTCTCGACTGCATTTCAGTACGGTTATGATGGCAATGAGTAGGACTGGAAGGAAGTAGAGAAGAAACTGGAAAAAGCAGGGAACAGAGGCCTGGAAAACTACCCCAATATGTCACATAAATGCCAAGAAAAAACTGCAGGAAGGAGAGTCTTGCTAAAAACCAATTATTCTTTCCAAGTGGCAACTTTCTCCCCCAGCATACGTTCCTATCCTTGCTTTTTATATTCTTTCCACGGTAATCTCTCTTCAATTATCCTCATTTTTACTTTCTGCTTCCATGGCACTTTGTCTTTCATGCACTTTATCTCTGATTTTAAGATAATGCGGCTCGCTGTAGTAATCCCACATAAAGCTTTTGTAGAGTGATAATGAGGACTGCAATAATAAAAATTAAATGATTGTCATTCCTCCAAAAGATCAGTAAGAATACAGACTTCAAGCCTAAATATTTCAGCAGTATAAAGACAATGAAGTGTGACTAAATAATTCAAAACTCTTCCCCCAACAAGTCAGGGACAGAAACCCAAAATGGCAGCAATAGAGCTCTAGGACTTCACGGCAGGAAACACAGACAAGAATGAGGCCACCCAGTATGAGCTAGGTTTTACGAAGTATTTCCTGCAGACTGAAAATAAAACCTTAACTTTACAATGGTATTGAAGAGGAAAGCTCCTAAAATACGAAGTTCAGAGAAGTTCTCAAATTGGGCAAGAAAAATCTCAAAAAAGGATTATTTTTCTTCTTTGATTCTTGAGGGATAGCTATAATTTCACTGACTGCATTCTTCTTTTATTGAATTCAAAGTGGCATCCAATTAACAAGAGTAACAAGGTATTGTATTGTGAGAAACTATCTCAGATATTTTGAACTATATCATATAGTACTATATCATATAGTATGATATATACTATATCATATAGTATGATATATGATACTATATCATATAGTACTATATCATATAGTATGATATATGATACTATATCATATAGTACTATATGTACTATATAGTACCAGACTAACTGCATTAATTGAGATCTACCGAAACTACAAAATGATGAGAAATTTACTTGCTACTTTTTAAGTAAGCTCTATGCCCAACGTGGGGCTTGAGCTCACGACCCTGAGATTAAGAGTGGCACGCTTTACTGACTGAGCCAGCCAGTCACCCCGACCTACTACTTTTTAGAATCGTTATCAATCTAGAACGAAATAACTTAAGAACATAGCCTTTAGAGTCAGAAAAGGTAGTGTTTGCAGGTTGATTTTACCCCTTCACAGCTCAGTTTCCTTATCTGTAAAATGGGGATTAAAATAGCACCACTCTCATAGGTTTGTTGTAAAAGTCAGGAGAATGCACGTAAAGAATTTAGCACTGATTTGAAGATAGTAAGTATTCAGTGTAGGCTCAATTCCTAGTATGGCTTCCCTAGCCCCCAAATGTTTCCTTAATGAGTACATCTTTTTGTAACTCACAATGGATATCACACAATGGACGAGAGATGACTTAACAAGACACAGAGATAGCTATTGATTATATGCCAGAATAACCAGGGGGCTGCACTTTGAAGAAAGGAAAAATGTTACACAGACAGCAGAGACCCCATGACTGTTTTATGTGCGAGGCTGACCCCTCAGCCAGCACCACATTCTTCTGTTGACTTTCAGAGTTGTGAATTAGGCTGTCGACTATTTTTAGAGTCCCCAAATGGGGTCACTTTAGCTTTGCATATGGGAAGGTCAGATTCGGGATCTGCTAACAGTATTTATTTTTGTCAGGCTTAATCGACCAATTTTTAACAAGTGCCTTGAGACATAACAGACATATAATACATTACTTATTTAAAATGTTAAGTATGTTTTAACACTTATGAAACCATTGCCACAATAAAAAATCGAGTCGATCAATTTATTTTTGCACTTTTAGCTATTATAAAATACCTATTTCTTTTTTTTTTTTTAAAGATTTTATTTATTTATTTGACAGAGACAGAGTGAGAGAAGGAACACAAGCAGGGGGAGTGGGAGAGGGAGAAGCAGGCTTCCCGCTGAGCAGGGAGCCCGATGCGGGGCTCGATCCCAGGACCCTGGGACCATGACCTGAGCCGAAGGCAGACGCTTAACGACTGAGCCACCCAGGCGCCCCTAAAATACCTATTTCTTAATAAAACTAGGGAAAATCATTTTATTGCAATTTTGCCAATCCTTTAGTCTTCTTTCTGCTCCTCAAACTAGTGTTTCTACAATGGGATATTTTATTACCCGAGGACTCTTAGGGCATAATTATTGCATCAAGAAGCACACTTTATAAAATTATATCCATGTACGGTAATAATCTAAAAGAGCCAATCTAAGATGACAGATGCTTTTGACTGAAAATTAGAAAGAATCTTATCTATGGATGCACAAAAGCTAGTGACTTGTTTACTATTCTCCTGCGCTTCTAAATCACATTGAAGTCTTCTAAAAGATTTCAAGAATAATTCACTGGCAAGAAGCAGAGAGTGAAGAGTAGGTGCTGAGACTGGGTGGTGTATAGAGCCCTGAGGTAGCTTTGTCCTGACGCAGCTCCATGGATCTGGGCCAGTCATTGACGTTTTATGGCTTCAGGCTTTTTTTCTCTTCTTAAATAAACATAACGAGACAATAAGATCTGAGTTTACTTGTGGTTCTATGTCTTCATCCCTCTGCAAATACGGGAAGCCTTCGTGCTTTTTATTTGTAGTGATTCTTAAGTAAACATATTAGACACTTGGAAAATAACAACACTTAGGTTTGGCTATTCTGCAGGTGAATGTTTCAAAGGGGATGCGCGGCCTCCATCTTGCAGGGTGTGGGGGGCAGAGAGACTCAGCTCTCTATGCTAGCCCCATCACTGGTACCGGCTCGTGCTGCCCCCAGCTGCTTCTGTAACCCGACAAATCACTCCAATTCCCCATGCAACGGTATCTACTCGCTCTTCCTGCACTTGCACCGTAGGGAAGATTATAAATAAATCCTACATTCATATGACAGCACCATGCCCAGACCTGTGTATTTTCTGGGACTAATTGCTCAGGGAAGGCCAATACTCTGGTGCAAGTCTCATTCCAGTCTACATGGTAATTATATGCTAATGCCTTTTGAAATTAATTCAGAAGCCCCCACACCAGCATCGCAGTAAAGGGTAAGGAAGCTGAGATTTAATCACATTGTCTTCTGGGGGCTTAATTTAAGATTTCTTTTATACATGAACTGGGCCATCGATCGACGGAACTCGCTGGCTGCTCCAGCACCGTTAACAATGCAGTCCCACAGCAACAAAACTGCTGGCCAGGGGAGTGCGGAAAATCAGTCATGGCCAGGCTCTTGTGAGGAAGCAGAGGAAGCAGAGCTTCTGACGTCAAAGAAGCCACCGTGCATGTTCGACCCAGCTCTTTTCTACGTCCTATAAGTTAGCCTCCCCTTAGGCCTGAAAATAAGTCCGATCCGTGATGAATAAAAGGAGGCTCAGAGCAGAGGAAGAACATAACAATAGCAACACAGCAGTCCTGAGAAATAATAGGAATAAATGGTGGATCTGTAAAAACAATCAAGACACGGATAACTTGACCTCAGAGAGAAGCCACAAAAATAAATGGAGTGTGGGTGGGTAAGCAAATATACAAGATTTGCTCCAGCCCAGAAATCTAGTAAGTATAATCTAAAAGCCCCCTATATAAGCCTCCCACACAATGCAGTATCCTTCTACAACCTAATGCACTGCAATATCCAAAGAACAGCTATTTTAACATGGGCTTGTAGCTTTCCTGGTACTCATCATTAAATCAATTTCCTATTCTCGGTTCAAAAGGACACTGGATTTGATATCATGCGATACACAAATTCCTCACATATCAGAGAGGAATGATTAAAATTTTTTCTCAGCTATAAAAAGAAACAAGGGAAATGTTTCCCACACAAATTTTTTCCAAATTTGCCAAAACTTTGGAAAAAGCCAAAAGTCACATGAGAAGATGGGTTATAACTGCTTAAGAATCCAGTCCGTGCATTTTTCCGTTCTCTCAGTTTTTCAAGATGCGACATGGAGCTATTGAGGAAGATGACGGCTTCCCTTTGGGACTCACTTTAAGACACAAGTGTAGTCATATAAACAAACTATAAAAACCCCAAACACACAAATCCAGATGAAAATATTATTTTACAAATAATATCAGCTGAAATGTATTACTTTGTGCCAGATACCATGGCAAAATTTGACCCATCTTCTCTCACTAGTTCCCAGAACACTTTCTAAAGTTAATGCTATACAATTACTAGACTGTAAGCTCTATGGGAACAGGTACCATGGATTTTGTTCACCAAAGTAAAATCAGCACCTTGTTCATACACTGCTTCCTACGTGACAGATGCATAGCAAGATAGTTGCTGAATAAGTAATTTTCATTACTTAACGGCAACTGAGGGTTAGAGAAGATAAGTAACTAGCTAAAGATATGGAAGGCTAGAATGTATGCTGCAACATATATTTATCCATCTTTTTTTTTTTTAGACAAGAGAATCAATGGGGAGTGGAGGAGGATCAACTTCTTGCCATGTTTGATCTTCTTGCTCTTTCCATCTCTGCAAGAAGATAAAGTTGCTGAATAGCAACAAAAGAGTCAAATTTGGAAAGTAAAAAAAAAAGAGTAGGTGGGTGGCAAGATGTTAATATCCTTTTTCAGACAAGAGAGCTCTTCCAGCCTCTCACCTAGAAAACAGAGACCTAAATTTTCTGTCTAGGAGGGACGAAATGTGATCTAATCAACAGTCAACTATGTGCAGGGCACTGTGTTAATTAAGCCCCTTCTGAAATGCAACTAATGACTGAAAGAACTGGGATAAGTTAAAGCAGCTCTTCCAAGTTCAGTGCTTGCTGCCCTGTACCCAGTGAGACTTCTGTGTATGGAGTGTAACACATCCTCATTGCTCTGCAGCCCCTGCTCATTTGTTACCCACATCTAACACAATGTCAGGCAGAGAAATAAAATACCAGTGCTCCTGTTGGTCTAGATCTCATGTGCCATTATTCCATCTTGAATCTTAGTAAGATAGAGGGAATAGAACTAGAAATCTTCATGTTCTAAATTACAGCCTTTGGAACATTTTCATATACCACACAATATAGGAAATCCACGTCTAGGTCCATATAACACAACACAGTAACTTCATACACATGATTTCCTAAAGACTAGAACATCATAAATCAGATTCTCATGGATCTAAACAAATGGGGTTTGGCTGATGTACCACGGGGAACACGGTACACTTCAGTGGTTAGAGCATGAATCTTTAAGTCCCGCAAGCCTGGGTTCTTACCGAAACTTAGTAACTTAGTTCTGTAATATTAGACAAGTGACTGATACAGTTTTCTTTTCCATAAAATGGGGATAGTACGAGTATTTACCAGATAGGTCTCTTAAGAATACTGAATACAAATGTGGGAGCACGTAGGTAAAGTACCAGTTAAGCTCAGTAAATTAGTTTTCACTTTCACCTCGATGACCACCGCCATCACTTTAGTCTCATCACCGAAGAAGTCTCCAAGCATCAACCAAAGGAAATAAACTTGAAGTGGTGAATTGTATTGGTTAATACGTACTGCTGCCTTTGAGTTTTATGTATTTAATGATTATGCTGGTCCCTGCTACTACCCAAGGTGGGTCCCTTTCATGACGCCGTATTACAAAAGAACAAGGAAGGTAATTCCAGAAGTGACTTCTTTGTGGAAATGGCTTTAAGATGGGGAGAGGGGCGCCTGGGTGGCTCAGTCGTTAAGCATCTGCCTTCGGCTCAGGTCATGGTCCCAGGGTCCTGGGATTGGGCCCCGCATCGGGCTCCCTGCTCCTCCCTTTCCCACTCCCCCTGCTTGTGTTCCCTCTCTCACTTCACTGTGTCTCTCTCTGTCAAATAAAAATCTTTAAAAAAAAATTAAATAAAAAAGATGGGGAGAAATTACTGAGGCTTGGGAGAGAGGAGTGATGCTAACGGTCTCACAGTTGTGTCTGACCAGTTTGGGCTGTATTTATTATTAAGCAAATCAGATTATGGGTGACTGTGAATTCTATTCTGAGTCAAAGTCAGATGAGGAAATCATAAAATGCAAAATCAGAAACCCTCATTTTAAGTGGGCAGTCTAATACTCAATGCGTCTGTGATTTCTGGACCTTCATATGTCCAAGTGTTAGCACGTTTTATCCAAGAGGCTGCAGAGTGCTCCGGTTCACAAAAGCTAAGAAGCTGAACTGCCGGATACTGAATCCCAGCACCACTGTTTACTTTGTGATGCCACCAGTAAAAGAGGTGGCTGTACCCAACACTGAGTACGCATCAGCTGCCGCGGCTGTGCTTCAGATTATTGTATTCTGCACTGTGCAGTACAATAACCTTTCCGTGTCTGTTTCCTTCCTCTATGCTGTGAGCTCTCTGAATGAGGGACTGGATGTATTCATCTTTCTTTCCGTGTCCAGTCCCAAGAGACACTCTAACAACGTTAGCTGAATGATGGACTCAAACAGCAAATAAACATCAAAGTGAGATCAACTCAGAACAGAAACCCTGACTTTAAGTTGAGGAAAGTAAGAATAAATAAGATTACTGATGACATCATCTAGCGAGTAATTAGCAAAGGACCAGCATCTCCTTAGCCTCTCTTACCTCTATCCTGTTCCTAAATAAGGAATCAATGTGGTCTTAACCCACATCACCAACTTCACAGATAGTAACCAAGCCTTATCACCCAGTTCACAAAGTTCTGTTGGTTCTAACACCTTCCCAAAAAACTAAACAACAACAACAAAAACAAATGCCATACTTATGGTTTATTCTAAAGCTAAAGAGAATTTTGATAAATACTAATAGTAGATTAGTATACAATTTAGTTTTAAACATTTTGGAATTTATGTTAAAAACAAATCCTATTCTTTTTAATAGGGTTTCATGAGATTTTAACTTAGGGGTCCCTGAATTATTTTGCAAGATTAGGTCTTACTCAAGTAGCAAATAACATTTGCAAGCGACAATATGATTTCTGTTCTTCCTTTGGAAAATGATTTTGAATAGGTGAAGAAGATATAATTTGTAACATTCTTCACCATCACCTCACTTTCCTGCGTACCATTCCCTTTCACCCCTTCACCTGACCAAAAGAGAAATTAAAAATCTATGTCCCTCACCTCCAACAGTTCATCTCCAATACGCATTCGCCCATCCGTGGCAGCAGGTCCTTCTGGGTTAATTCCCACCACAAATATGCTCAAGCGCGACCGGTCTTTATTACCAGCAAGGCTGAGTCCAAGTCCATTCTTATCCTTTTCAAGCTCAATAATGTGCAATTCTCCAGGTAGGTCTGCATATCTTTGCCTGATTTTTTCTATTGAAAAAAAAGGGGGGGGGGTAAAAAAAATTTAAATAGAGCACTTAAATCCACATTACAAAGGCATCAGCATGTCCCCATTCTTACCATGATGGTCCTTTTTTTGAGAATGAAGTAGTTGAAGTCATTCATAGCCTTATGTATAGGTAGGTTACAGTTAATTATTCCATCTCCGTTTAAAAAGTTTAGTTTACCAATAAAACCTTCTCTGATGGTTCAGGTTCACATTGGCCCAGACTTTCTGTGCATTATTTTCTTACCTAAGACAGTCAACACAAAGTGGTAGAAACCCTGGCTTCCCTACCCCCTCCAAAAACAGAGGGGGGTGGGTGGGAAACAAAGAATATATACTGAGCATCAGCCGTGTGCCAAGAGAGTGTTTGGTCCTGGAGATGTCATGCTGAACAAAACAGACATGGTCCCTATTCTCATGGACTTGCATTCCAGTAGGAAAAAAAAAAAAAAAAATCAACAATTCTAAATAATTATATTTCTTTAAACTATACAAATGGTATAGAAGAATATTTTACGTTAAGTGAGTAAAACAAGGGGAATTAAGGATACTGGTTTAGCTGTCAGATCTGAATTCAATACACAAATCAACCATTTACTCAATGTCCAATAATTAATACATTATTTTATTCTTTGGAATTCCATTTCTTCCTGTGTAAAATGGGCATGGTAATACCCACTTCAGGGATGTTGAGAAAATGAAGTCAAAATACACGTTAAAGGACTTAATAGCTAGCTCATGGCTTACAGGTATTCTATAAATCTTTTATTCAATCTTTTGTCTCTGCTTGCTACCTCTACTCTTTGGTCTAAATTACCTATTTTAGGATTTGGCTGGTTGTGCTTCACTTGTGTTGATTATGTGCACAAAATCACACTGGGAGATCAGTGCAGGGAATGATACTACTTTAATCATGTCTTGTCCCCCACAAAGCACTAGCTTAGGCCAGGTGTGTTTCTGGGGCTCAAAGCCTGACACCTTCCACTATGGTATGATGCAATCATCTTATCAGTTGAATAACCAGTTGGTAGATTTTGACTATCCTGGAACTCTACACTCAGGCTAATCCTTGACTTAGGTCCACTATCCTTATAGGGAACCCTGCAAATTCAAAGCTGAACTCAAATAATTAGTGTTAAGGGGGATGGGGAGGAAAACCACCTAGCCATCGCATCACTTTACCAGACCTAACAAACACTGCCTTAGGAGAGTAGATAAATTTTAAAATCATAAAAATACTTTAAAAGAATTAACCATATAAATGGCTGCTTATTTTAGAAAGAATAAATCTGTTTGCTTTACAATGATTTTGAAAAGAATCTTACTTTCATGGGTAAAGCTTATTATTAATAATAAAGAACACATTTAGCAAAGTACAGTAAGATACAGGTCTTGCAATGTAACAAAACTGCCTTTTATATAGGAAAAAAATAAAGTCATATTAACACTGAAGTAAATAAGCTCAAAGTGGTTTTTTTGGTCAACTACCAAGAACAAGACACTATGTGGGTATTTTAACAAATAAAGACTTATAAGACACACATTACAAGATGCTTACATAGCAACATAAGGGAAACAAACAAATACAATAAATATTAGACAACTACAATTACTTAAATACAAGTTCCAATCACTACAGGGGCTGGTCACTGAATAAATACTAAATTAATTGTATGAGCCGTAACTGCTTTTACAGTTTTAAGAACTGTTACTTCTAGAAGAGATTTCATAGAAGCAGCAGAATTTGCAAAGGGTTTCAAACAAGGTATAGAACTTACTTATGAGAAGAATCCTGTAGGTGGACTAGCAAGTGGAGAAGCATATACGGTGGTAGAGTGAGAAGAATGTGAGCACCCACTTGGCTGCCAATTGAAAATTCTTTGGGTTGGTGGGTGGGTGATAAGAAATCAGTACAAGGTTTACAGAAATGCCAACTGGGGATTCTGCAGAAGTGCTCTGGGGTCCCCCAGAGAGGACATTCAGTGTAAGACCTCTTTTCCCAGATTCAACCAGACCACTGAACACTTTCATCCACTTTGTTGGAGTTACAGGGTAAGAAAGTTAAGGAATGCCACTATGGCTAAGAAAACAAGCTAGAACAAAAATTTTAACACACCTCCCTCAGAAAATAATAAAACAGAGGTTGTTTAAAAAAGATACTGAAGACTTTACCACCACCATAAGTTCAAAGTAATAGATATAAGAGAACTCTGTATCAGACAGAAAATACACACATCTGCGGAGGCATGCACAGAACAATTACAGAAACAGACCGTGTGTTGAGCCATAAAAGAATCTTCAACTACTCTTACAGAATCAGTATCATACAGGCTATGTCTTTGGACACAGTGCAATGAAACTATGAAAAACTATGAATTAACGACAAAAAATAACTTTAAAATCCCACGGTGTCTAGAAATACATTAATGTTAGTGAAAAGCCCAAGGTTTAAAAGGGAAATAATAAGGGAAATTAAGAAATACAGTACTAACAACTGAATAAAAATGATACTTAGATGTCAAACTTGAGGGATTCAGCTAAAGCAGAACTTAGAAGGCTATTTACAATTTGGAATAATTTTTTCAGAAAACAAGAAAAAAGTTAAACAATAATAAGCATTATACCCAGGAGGTTAGAAAAAGAGCTACCTAGCAAATGCAAAGAAAAAAGAGAAAATAGTAAAATAAGGGCAAGTATTAATGAAAATAGAACCATCACCATCAATCAAAACCAAATAATCCACAGAACAAAAACACTACAATAAGGATTAATGAAGTTAAAACCTAGTTATTTGAAAACATTAACAAGACAGACACTGCAAAAACTGATCAGGGAAAAAAACAGATGAGAGAAATAAATTCGTGAACTAGAAAAGGGGAAATAACCACAGACCTATAAGATTGTAAATAGTGTATTGATATGAAATGCTGGCACACCTTAAAATCTAGAGGACAGATAAATTTCTCAAAATTTAAAATGCCGTATTTAGTGTAAGAATAAATGTAAAACTGCAATAGACTAGTAATTATTAAAGAAACTGAAATGGGGGCGCCTGGGTGGCTCAGTCGTTAAGCGTCTGCCTTCGGCTCAGGTCATGATCCCAGGGTCCTGGGATTGAGCCCCGCATCAGGCTCCCTGCTCTGCAGGAAGCCTGCTTCTCCCTCTTCTACTCCCCCTGCTTGTGTTCCCTCTCTCGCCGTGTCTCTCTCTGTCAAATAAATAAATAAAATCTTAAAAAACAAAACAACAACAAAAAACTGAAATGATAGTCAAGGATAGTCCCTTTAAAAGAAGTAACAAACCCCCCACAGTTCGAGATATTTTTATATTTGAATTCTATCAGATTTCAAGTGTTAATGAATTTTATCCATGTAAGCTGTTCCAGAACACGGGGGGTGGGGGGGTATCCACTTCATATTTTGAAGCTGGTATAATCCTGATTCTCCTTCCAAAAATAGAGACAAATCAAGAAAAGAAAATTACAGTCTTATTTAACTTAGGGTCATAGATGTAAAATTATTTTTTAAATAATTTAATTGAGAGCATATTGAAAATATTAATTTGATCTCTATGATATAGCCAGTATTACACCATTTCTGACATAAGAAACAGCAATTTTATATGATTCAACCTAAGAATATATTATGGACAAGGGCACATTCCAGGAATGCAAGGATAGTTAAATATCAGGAATTTTTTCAAGGAAATTATCACATTGATAAATTAAAGCAGAAAAGCTGGAAAATTATGTTAATAGAGAAAAGCATTTGAGAAGGTACAATATCTATTTATGATTTTTTTTTTTTTTAAACCCCAAACTGTTGGCAAACTAGAATAGAAGGTACTTTCTGGACTTAAACTGACAAAGAGAAAATACAACAGGAAAAAATAACTGCATATTTAAAACAAACAGGGAATTAATATATAGAGAAGCAGAAAAAGGTTAGCAACCTCAATAGAAATCTGGTCAAAAGACACAAAACTCAAGTCTCACAGACATATGAAGAAATGCTCAAGTTCATTAGTAATTATGGAAATGCAAATTACAGTGAGATACCAGTTTTCACTATTAGACTGGAAAATATCTGAAAGCTGTATCATTAAGCCTTAGTGGAGATATGAGGAAGATGCCATAGGAATCCTTGTGCATCCTTCTGGAGAGCAGGCTGACACTACTTAAGCATACACATATTCTACAAACCAGCAATTCTGCTCTTGGAAATATCCTAACAAATTCTTACACAGGTCTTAAGGGGATGTTACTGGAGACAGCAGGGGAGTGTGGAGGTAATATGGGTATCCGTCACTGGGCGAGAGGTTAGATGAAATGTGGTGGGTGGACATCACAGTGTCCCATCAGCAGGCAGAAGCAATTAATTGGAGGTAGTGACAGAGATTTTCAAACAGGGAGGAAAACAACGGGTCAATACCACTTATGTAATACCAGTTATACAAACTAAGATTACCAGCAAAAATGGGTTTATTTGGGAATAACAGAGAATTGCAATCAGCAATTAATGCAAGCAAGTAATGGCAAAAACCATAGGAATGGCATATCCCAGAATCAGAGACTTTTTAATTCAGGGAAAGCAAACTAAGAAACTATATAGTTATATTCTCTTATAGCAAACCCCCACCATCACCCTCAGATTCCATTTTATAAATAAAAAAGACTGAAGAAATGAAGATCTTGTATAAGGTTATGAAGCTAATTGATAGCTAGAAACTAAAGTCTTCTAACATATAAATTCTTTCTCTACCAAATCATGTTCAATTTCTCCAATAACATTTTAATTGTTTAAAAAGATCTTATTTATTTATTAGAGAGAAAGCGAGCACACGAGAGAGCATGAGCAGGGGGAGAGGCAGAGGCAGAGGGAGAAGCAGACTCCCCGCTGAGCAGGGAGCCCAACCCAGGGCTCGATCCCAGGACCCCCAGATCATGACCTGAGCCGAAGGCAGACGCCCAACCAACGGAACCACCCAGGTGCCCCCATCCAATAACATTTTTAAAGAGTAAGAATTAATTCAGATTTTCCCCTCAGTTAAAGAAACTATCTTTAGAATCCTCATAATATCTCCTTACATGAAAGAAACATCTCGTAGTTTGCCATGTGCCTCTCCCTTTGGGAACACCTCCATTTGCACGTTAGTGGACTGGTCAGTGTTTGGGCCACATCTGCGGAGTCCAAGTGCTGTGCTTTCTTCTTCACACCACAACTATCTCTTAGACTGGTAGAATTTTAAATAATAAGAGGATCCCCCTAAAAGAGCTCAGACAATGGTTCCCAG
This sequence comes from Halichoerus grypus, assembly GCF_964656455.1. NCBI lineage: Eukaryota > Metazoa > Chordata > Mammalia > Carnivora > Phocidae > Halichoerus > Halichoerus grypus. The sequence goes on from NC_135716.1 coordinate 138,159,422, forward strand.
GGCTAGTCTCCTTAGAATTGCAAGGCTGCCTACCTAAAAATCACCCTGAGAGCCTATGAAACAGAATCATGACTGGGCTCTGCCAGCTGAGATTCGGACCCAATGACACGGATTGAAGTTCAGTCATGGGGTAAGGTTCTCTTTGTAACAAGGTCCTTAGACGATTCTCAGGGGCAGCTAGATCTGTAAATAACAGATTGATGTCCCATGCAATACAAACATTTTTTCTATAGTTATTGTGACAGTCAACCATTAAAAAGTTCAGATACCAAAATTTAAGGCAGCCTTTAAATACATCCTTCACAAAACTAATCAAATACGGAGAGTATCTCTGGCTCCACGATCATGCCTCAGGATTAAATAAGAAATGTTTTGACTATATAATAGGTTACTTTAGGATCTCAGCCTCAGCCTTTCTGCTTCTAGCTCCCACCCTCCCAAACGGCCTCCCTCCCTCTCCTATCGCAGATGTTTTCTGCCATTTCCATGACTACTTGTTTCTACTCTGAAGCTGTAATAAAAGGTGAGCTAGATTTTCAAAAGGGAGGAGGAAAACAAAGTTAGTCTTTGCGGGGGCGGGGGGGGGGGGGAGAGGCAGAACTGAACCCTCATCTTTGAAAAACCAAGACACCTCATGCCAGCTTGTTAATTCAGAATCTGAGCAATTTGTAGTCAGGCTCCTCGGGCTGAGTCGGCACCGACTGCTCTGCAGTGTCAATGGGGGTGGGGGTGGGGCACGGGGGGGAGGGGCTCTGCCGCAGGGGAACCCCACACCGCCTGGTATTTGCTTTGGGGGCGACTGGGACTCGTTTCCAGGGTAACCAGTGGCTGAGCAAGGGGCACATCCCCAGTTGAGGAAGGGGATAAGTGGGAAGAAAATGTGTAAAGAGAATGGTTTTCTTAAATCTCTTTTTCAGTTTCACAAAAAATACAGTTAAAGAGGTGGGGTAAAGAGTATTATTTTATTTGAAGCCATTGGGGTTCTCCCCTGAAATTAAGAAAACAGAACCCACACTTTGTTTCCTGTACAGGTGCACACATACACACCCACATGAATTATGTTAAGTACCAGCCTTCAGCAACAAAATATTACAAGTGTTTACAATGATCCAGGATCTTACTAACCCCAGTACTGGTATTTTTCTGGAAATATTTGTGATAAATAGCCACCCTTATACTGATTTTCATTGACTTTCACAATGTATTGGTCAAGTGGCAGTCATTCCTATCCCAAATAACCTAGATGCCCTTCCATTTCTAAATACAAATCAGATTAGGATATCAGGAACCCACTTCTTTGGCACCAGGCTTTAACTTCTCTGAATGAACATCAGCCTAGAATAACTAGAGAGAGAGAGAACAGTCTTTTCTACTCAGCTGAACAGTCACGCTTGTTTTAAACATGGATTTTCTAGCCCCATGACAGTGTTATCTGAAGAAAGGAATCTCAAGTTGCTCATAATTCTGTATCAAAGCAACAATGCCTTTTCCTAGTCCAAGAAAGCCAGTAAGATTTCTCTAGTGTGATCTCAGGGTGTTTTCCTATCATCACAGGATGCCAGGTGTTGCTAAGTAACAGAGCCTTTCTCCCAGGAAAGAAACTTAATTCAAGTCACTGCCCAGTATTTTAACAGAAAATGTTCAACACACCGGAATAATGACCTGATACAGTTTCAGAAACATTTAGTTATCTGGTCTGTTTTTAAATATCAAAGATTAATACAGAGAAAATATGTAAATATATTTTCTTTACATTAAATACAAGGATCTCACTTCTAAATAATCAGGTTATAATAAACATCTCTTAATCTAATTTTCTTATGCAGTTACCAACTTTTGTTCCTTACTACTGAAGTTCATATGCTGTTTTTTATGATTAGTTATGATTTTTTTCATGTTTTTACTTCTCAAATCTGCATGTACTCACCAACTCATAGAGAATTAAATCTCAAGTGAAAGTCCAGACCAAATAGAGCAAATAATGAAAATAAGTCAACGTAAAGAAACTGTATCTTACATAACAACAAATAAACAAACTTCCCTCTTACATGTTGTAGATGCTTTGGCCAGTATGTAAATGTGATATTATATGGATCTATAAATAGAAATTAATAATTGAAACACACAAACATGAGAACTACACTTAAGTATAATAATAATAGATATTGTTCTAAGTACTTCATTATTAACTCACTTAATCTTTATGAAAACTCCATGAGATGGGTATTACTTCCAACTTTATAGATGAGGAAACTAAGGCATAGATCGGATAGGTAATGCACAGTTGCACAACTAGTGAATGGTAAAGCCAGGATTCAAAACCAGGGAGTCCAGCTCTGGAGTCCATGATCTTAGGTGAATGCCAGGGCCAGAATTAAACAAAAAGTATTACTCACAGAATTCAGAAGAAAAACAGGTAAGTCAAATCATTTCATTCCTTTCATTCACAAAAATTCAATCCACATTAAATAGAAGAATGAAAAAAAAAATCAGCCATAAATCTAAAGTGAAGAAATTCAGGCAGTCAGTTACAACAAGAATCAGGGGCGCCTGGGTGGCTCAGTTGGTTAAGTGTCTGCCTTCGGCTCAGGTCATGATCTCAGGGTCCTGGGATCGAGTCCTGCATTGGGCTCCCTGCTCAGCAGGGAGTCTGCTTCTCACTCCCCTTCTGCCCCTCCCCACTCTGGCTCTCTCTCTCTCAAATAAATCAATAAAATCTTTATTTATTTATTTATTTTTATCTATTTATTTATTTTTTTTTAAAGATTTTATTTATTTATTTGACAGAGAGAGAGACAGAGAGAGCAGGAACACAAGCAGGGGGAGTGGGAGAGGGAGAAGCAGGCTTCCCGCCGAGCAGGGAGCCCGATGTGGGACTCGATCCCAGGACCCTGGGATCATGACCTGAGCCGAAGGCAGACGCTTAACGACTGAGCCACCCAGGCGCCCAAATCTTTATTTATTTTTAAAGATTTTATTGATTCACTTGAGATAGAGCAAGAGTGAGAGAGAGAGAGAGAGAGCACAAGTAGGGGGAGTGGCAGGCAGAGGGAGAAGCAGGCTCCCCACTGAGCAGGGAGCCCGATGCGGGGCTCCATCCCAGGACCCTGGGATCATGACCTGAGCTGAAGGCAGACACTCAACCGACTGAGCCACCCAGGCACCGCCAATAAAATCTTTAAACAGAAATTAGAACAAGAATCATTAAGACTGGGCGCCTGGGTGGCTCAGTCGTTAAGCGTCTGCCTTCGGCTCAGGTCATGATCCCAGGGTCCTGGGATCGAGTCCCACATCGGGCTCCCTGCTCGGCAGGAAGCCCGCTTCTCCCTCTCCCACTCCCCCTGCTTGTGTTCCTGCTCTCGCTGTCTCTCTCTGTCAAATAAATAAATAAAATCTTTAAAAAAAAAAAAAAAAAAAAAAAAGAATCATTAAGACTATTTCCTAAGGAGATAATACAGAAAGAAAAAAAAAAAAAAAAAAGCTTCAATAGTGAAAATCTAAAATTTTCCCATTAGATGAATCAAAATCCAATCAAATCCATATGCAATGAGCAAATTTTAAACACCAGACACTATATTAACTGAATTTTCACTGTTAGAACTACGCTGATCCCTTTATATATTTGGTATGGTATTGTGAAATATAATCTTCAATATGTCCATTTACAGTAAAATGGATAAACTGTGGCATATTCAAAAAATGGAACTTTATTCAGCAATGAAAACAAATAACTACTACTACCTGCAACATGTTTGGATATTAGAAGCATACTGTTGAGTGAAAGAAACCAACACAGCAAAGTGTATACACACTGATTCCGTTTCTTTCGAGTTCAAAAACATACAAACCTAATCTATGGTTTTAGAAGTCATGACAGTGTTGACATTTGGAGAGGGAAGGAAACCAGTCCAGAGCATCCACGAACAAGGATACCAAGGATCACTGAGATTAATCACAAACTAATGGCAAAATCAGGAACAGAATCCACAAGTCCTCACTGATTAGTTTCACTATTCTAAATCCCAGACATTGGGGCAATTAGGCCCAGTCTAAACTGAAGTTAGAGGTGGGCTACTTCTACATCTCATTTTCATAAATCTCACCCCAATTCCTTCTTTATTTTTTAAAAAAAAAAGTTTTTTAAAGATTTTATTTATTTGACAGAGAGCGAGCGAAAACAGGAACACAAGCAGGGGGAGTGGGAGAAGGAGAAGCAGGCTTCCCGCTGAGCAGGGAACCTGATGTGGGGCTCGATGCCAGGACCCTGACCTGAGCCGAAGGCAGACGCTTAACGACTGAGCCACCCAGGTGCTCCTCCTTCTTTATTTCATGCCATGAGAAAACTAAACACTCTGCCAAATCCCTCTGATAACGAGGGATGTGGGGTAAGGCAAACATTCAGTGGGGGACACACAACTGGAAAATAGTTTATCTACAAATACAAGCTCCTTGACCACCTTTAGGCTTAAAATAAGAAATGAAATTAGTACAGAGGCAAAGTTTACCTACCCTAATTAGAGAGGATGATCACATTTGCACCTATGCTCAAACATAAAGGCTCATACAATCAGTCTTGATGGATTATGTCCACAGAGGCTTTCTATAAGAGCACCATCACACCCAAACCAGTGTTTCCCAAAATGTGGTCCACAGATCACCTAAGGTAGTTCTGTAGAAAAATCACCTGTCTTGGCTCCATGTCTTATCTACAAAATCTAAATTCTGGGATGCAGACAAGGAATCACTTTTTTTTTTTTAATAAAGATCTCTAATTCACATTAAAAAAATATTAAAAACTTGAGAGAGGGGCGCCTGGGTGGCTCAGTTGTTAAGCGTCTGCCTTCGGCTCGGGTCATGATCTCAGGGTCCTGGGATGGAGCCCCGCATGGAGCTCTCTGCTCAGCAGGAAGCCTGCTTCGCCCTCTCCCACTCCCCCTGCTTGTGTTCCCTCTCTCGCTGTGTCTCTCTCTGTCAAATAAATAAAAATCTTAAAAAAAAAAAAAAAAAAAAAAACTTAAGAGAGATCCCCCTCCAAGCTCCAAATGCCATTGTGGACCTTCAAGATGACTGAAAACAAGGTATAAAAAACGATTTGATTATCAATGACTCTAGATTTTTCCTAAGTCTTGAGAGAAACCAGGAAAAAAATTTTGATTTTGAAAACAGCACTGAGAAAAGCCAAATGCAATTTTAAAAACACTCTTTACAATCATTTGTCGTACATTTTAAATATCAGGAGAACATAGGATATGGTTCTTTAATCACTGTAAAAGCACCAAGTCGCAAGCTCATGATGGTGATTGTGTGGGAGAAATGTGTTGGAGTTGCGCCGATTTTGCTCCCTGGTCATTACCCAGTCATGCAGTGATGCTCAGCAAAGCTCCACACTGGCAATAGATCAGGAAATCAGCAGCGCACTGACAGCATTAAGGTGTTTAATTATATTTTCCGGAAGGGAAAAAAGTGGCAGTGTGCAATAATTAAAGAGAACTGTAGAAGAATATAGAAAAAGGAATACAACACGGTATTTTCCAAGTTTACCAGGTCCCGTTAAGTGACTGATTCTTTGGAAGCAAACTTCCCTCTGCATACCTGGCTTAGGAAACCATCTGGTTTTGTTTGCCCAGGGCCCTGTATATACATATTAGTTCCAATAACCATCGGAGCAAGGTTCAGGGAAGAAGCAGAATTCTAGCTGAGATTTGACAGTATTTTGTGTAGTCATCATTAGTGGTTTATTGGTTATGTTTCCCCACTATCATGAAGGAAGAAACTACCTCTGTTTTGTGTAGGCAGGGTTCACGGCCCAGAGCAGGTGCAGCATAAATATATGAATAAATTATGGAAACCAAAATTTACAAATTCTTCATTATCTGAATTGGTCAATAAACAGGTTAAGTGAACCAAAATTTCTAATTAATACAGAGTTATATTTTCCCTAAGAATTAAGTTATAAGAAAAGACTCCAAGATTAAACTGAGAAGAACATCTTTTCTGAGTAATTAACATGTTTCATCTTCATTAGGAACATTATCTTTTAGGTATGTTAAGCCAGATTCAGTCAGAACAAAAATACAGGCGGTTAAGAATCAAAACGATCTTCACCAGAAGGTACATATCGAAGTCAGAAAGTGCCACCGTTCAAAGTCCACTGATGCCATATTGTATCTGTTTGACCTCCTCCAAGTTACTTAGCTTCAAATTCCCATCTTCAAAATAAGATAACCTTTCCTATCCTAGGAATCTGAGAAGGCAGAACTAAAGAACATACTAAAATGTTTAGCTTAATGCCTAGCGCACAAAAGCTTTATTCCCTAACCAGCCAACTTTCCTTCCATATGTCTTGCAGTTGGAGAGCTCCTGAATGCACCACATAAACCAGCTTTAATTACATTGCAGTGCTTATTAAAATTATCATTTTTATTTTAAAAATGAGGGAACGGGTTATGAGAATTTAAGTAACAGGCATAAGGTTGCATGGTACATTTAATTTTTAAATAATGATAAGGAAATACCTCATGAAACTTTTTTTTCAAAGATTTTACTTATTTATTTATTTGACAGAGAGAAAGAGACAGCGAGGGAGGGAACACAAGCAAGGGGAGTGGCAGAGGGAGAAGCAGGCTTCCAGCTGAGCAGGGAGCCCGATGTGGGGCTCAATCCCAGGGTCCTGGGATCGTGACCTGAGCCGAAGGCAGACGCTTAACAACTGAGCCACCCAGGTGCCCCCCACCCCCATGAAACTTTTTAAATCATTTTAGAAGACAGATCAACACTAATTCCACAATTTGTCATGATTTAAATGTTCAAACGATTTTAAACAATAGCAAAACTGGTTTAACATTTCATCCCATAGCATGTGAGATTCCATGATATTTTATTTATCTATTTATTTAATGAGTCTCTGTCCAGGTTTTCTTTAAAAATTTTTGAAATTTCTTTGACAGAGAGAGAGAGAGAGAGACAGCACAAGCACAAGCAGGGGGAGTGGCGGAGGGAGAAGCAGACTCCCCACTGAGCAGGGTGCCCCACGCGGGGCTCAATCCCAGGGTCCTGGGATCGTGACCTGAGCCGAAGGCAGACGCTTAACAACTGAGCCACCCAGGCGCCCCCCACCCCCATGAAACTTTTTAAATCATTTTAGAAGACAGATCAACACTAATTCCACAATTTGTCATGATTTAAATGTTCAAACGATTTTAAACAATAGCAAAACTGGTTTAACATTTCATCCCATAGCACGTGAGATTCCTTGATATTTTATTTATTTATTTATTTAATGAGTCTCTGTCCAGGTTTTCTTTAAAATTTTTTGAAATTTATTTGACAGAGAGAGAGAGAGAGAGACAGCACAAGCACAAGCAGGGGGAGTGGCGGAGGGAGAAGCAGACTCCCCACTGAGCAGGGTGCCCCACGCGGGGCTCAATCCCAGGACCCTGGGATCATGACCTGAGCCGAAGGCAGACACTTAACCAACTGAGCCACCCAGGTGGCCCTTCCATATTTTAAACAGGGCTTAAGCAAAGGAACCAGTTACCGGAAAGATCACCTTTACTTCTGCAACAGGCTGATGGCATATTCACATGTTTCCAAGTCAAATGGGAGGCTACTTGGTGCGGTGGAAAGAAGCAACAGAACTTGGTGAAGTACCTGGACTCTGCTTTCTAGCCATGAAATCTTGGGCAAATCATTTACCTTAGTCCAGCCTCTGTTTGGTCATGAGTCGAATGAAAATAATCTTGCCTGCCTTTAGCATCTGACAGGAGTTTTAAATGATCAGATAAGCGGTACTTGTGAAACTGTCGTAAAAACAGTTATGCTCTAAAACAATGTAAAAAAGGTGGCAATCTTCTTACATAAAGATTTTGGTTTTGAAGTTTTCTGTTTTTTTTTTTTTTTAAATAAAGACTTATCGAGAATAAGGGAGCATCATCCTGATGAAATTTCTACTTCAACTGACAACTAAACGAGGGGAGTGAAAAATCTGAGAGGTATCTTAGAGTTCTGCAATTTGGACACTGAATAATTGGATGCTGGTATCTTTTGAACAGTTCAAAACTTTCTTGGCTAAAAGTTAACTCCCTGGGGGAAAGGAGAGATGAACAGGTGGAGCACAGAGAATTTTTAGGGCAGGAAACTATTCCGTATGGTACTATAATGGTGGATACATACCATTATACATTTGTCAAAACCCACAGAATATACAACACCATGAGTGGACCCTAATGTAAATTATGGACTTTGAGTGATAATAATGTGTCAATGTAGGCTCATTGATTACAACAAATGTGCCACTTGTTGATAGTGGGGGAAACTGTGAGAGTGGGGGGTTGGGGGAGAGGGGAGTTAGCAGGAGATATATGGAAACTCTATGTACTTTCTGCTCAATTTTGCTGTGAACCAAAGTTTTTCCAAAAAATCACGTCTAAAATAAATAAGTAAATAAATAAAAAGTATATTATCAGAAACTATAAACTTCCTAGAAGGAAACATGGGAAAAGCTTCATGACTTCAGACTTGGCCATGATTTCCTGGATATGACGCCAAAGGCAACAAAAGCAAAAATAGACAAATGAGATTACTTCAAACTTACAAACTTTTGTTCATCAAAGAACACAATCAACAGAATGAAAAGGCAACCTATGGAATGGGAGAAAATATTTGCAAATCGTAACCATGATAAGCAGTTAATATCAGGAATATGTAAAGAGATCCCATAACTCAATAACAAAAAAATTAAATAACTCAATTTAAAAATAGACAAGGGACTTGAATAGACATTTTTCCAAAGACAATCTATGAGTGGCCAACAAGCCTACGAAAAGATGCTCAACATCACTAATCATCAGAGAAATGAAAATCAAAACCACAATGAGATAGCACCTCCTTCCCATTAGGATGTCACTATTAAAAATAAGAAGTGTTGGTAGAGGGGCACCTGGGTGGCTCAGTCGTTAAGCGACTGCCTTCGGCTCAGGTCATGATCCCAGGGTCCTGGGATCGAGCCCCACATCAGGCTCCCTGCTCAGTGAGAAGCCTGCTTCTCCCTCCCCCACTCCCCTGCTTGTGTTCCTTCTTTCACTGTGTCTCTGTCAAACAAATAAATAAAATCCTAAAAAAAAAAAAAAAGTTGGTAGGGATGTGGAGAAGCTGGAATCTTCCTACACTGTTGGTAGGATTGTAAAATGGTGCAGTCCCTCTGGAAAACAGTACGAAGGTTCCTCAAAAAATTTTAAGAAGTTACCATATGATCCAGTCATCCCAATTCTGGGTATATATCCAGAAAACTGAAAGCAGGGTCTTGAAGAAATATCTGAGCACCCATGTTCACAGCAGCACTATTCATAGTATTTTCTCCTCACAATAAACAGATGAATGAGTGAATGAATAAATGAAATGACTAAAAGAAGTTAACCCTTGACAATGTATTTAAAGATTACATTGTGATCTAGATCTGTCTGTGCCAAAATGACAAGTGGGAGTGGGGAAGGAGACCGCATATATAGTCTGTGGAAAAGCAGCAATAAAAGGAAGCATCTAGCCTGCACACCTAGATATGCCAAAAGATTAGGCTCTAAACACCTGGCAGCTAAGATGATTATAATAAAGACACAGACAAGACACCAAAGACTGTCAAAATAAACTGCCAACATTCCTCATTCATGTCCTTCCCACAGAGGAACAGATACGTGTTTTCTCTCTGGTGTTGGAAATTTTGCACTGTTTAATTTTTTATCCCTTGCGTTTTAATATCTTCTTGGCTTTTTTTCAGGCAGTCAAGATGGTAACATGAAAAAGGAATGATTTCAGGCATCATAGCCAGTTTGTTCTTATTTATGTCTCGTCTTCAGACTGATCACACTGAAAGAAGCTGACAGTCAGAACCTGGACAGGATCTTGCACATCAGTGAACAATTGCTTTCTCCCAAGAGAAAAGAAAAGATAAATGAGAGGGGAAGGGACGGAGAGGAAGGAGCAAGCAAAACAGAAAAGCAAAAGTAACAGCAGAGGGGGAAAGCGAGCAAGGAAATGTCCTTTGAGGACTAATCTAAAATCTCCGATGGGCAATTCTGAACTCAGATTTATAACAATAGCAGATGCTGCCTTTCTGACAGGTACCTTCAAATAAATGATCTCATTTAGTACTTCAACAGCCCTTTCTAGAAATAAGAAACACTGAGGCTGGGCGGGATTAAGTGCACTGCCCAAGAACGTTAGCTCGCAAAAGGCAGAGTTGATATTTTAACATAAATCACTGTCCCTTTTATAAATTATAAACCACACGTTTCTGTAAAAGGTAATATAAAACTGTATCTAGCCCTCTGCTCATCTTTTTTTCTAATGCAGAGTCAACTTAATCCTCTGGAAAGCAGGTACTGAATGCTTATTAAAGGTATCTTTCCTTGACTATAAAGTTCAACTCTTAAGAGTAATTTAAATGCTGTATGTCAATTGTACCTCAACTAAAAAAAAAAAAAAAGATAATTTAAGGTAAAATTAGTAAACAAAAGTATCACAAGCAAGTTTAGAAAAAGACAACAATTTTAGGAATAAAAGGAGAGTTCTTAACTTAGTATGGGTAAATAGAAACAAAACGACCCCTGATATTTTTGATAGCCTCCCTAAGTCCCTCGCACTCCTAGCTGCACCCAAGATGCATGAAAGGGTTCAGCAAATGTTTCTTTTGGAGCTCCATTTTCTGCCATGTTCCCTTGCATGCTGCACCGTAGCCATATTATAACATCAAACAGCTCCTCCGTTTTCCCTGCCTTAGTAACTCTGTACAGTGATCAAAGCAGCATTCCATGACCCCTCCAGCACGAGTCCGTTCTCTTATTTCCAAGATACTGGAGCCTTTTCTGTCAAAGCCTCTTCTTCCACTGTGAAAACTGATTTACTTATCTCTCTTCCTCACAGGACCAGGGTTCCTTGGCAACCAGACTCATTTTGTATCCCCAACCCCTCTCACGGTATCTGGCACATAGTAAACACTCAGTTAAATGAGTAATATGTGAATTGCAGCCACAAGATGTTCAGGATGAGAGAGGGAATATTTTTTCAGGTTTGCCTTTCCTGGCAATTCCCTTTTGCTTAAATTTTGATGGACTTCTATGGCCCTAACAGATTACCGTTCAAGAATAAAGACGGGGGCACTGGAAGAGGAAATCCAAGGTACCTGGTACAAAGGGCCCAAAGTCCCCTCTGAAGTCTATATAATAGCTTCCCAGATGAATTCCCAGAGGCGTGCTCCTGGGGAGCCTGGGTCTTGCTGTCTCACCCTCCCAAACTCTCCTGGTACAAATCTCTCCTACTCTGACCATCCAAAGCAATGCTCCATCCAGTTACATTGGGCCATAGAACCTAGTGACTAAGAGCAGGGGCTCTGGAGTGAGACGGTGGGTTCAAATCCCACTTTTGTCGCTTGTAGTTGGAAAAACTAGGGCTGTTTAACCTCTGTCTTTCCTCAGCTACCTCATGTGTAAAGTGAAAATCATAATAGTAACTATGTGTTTGTGTTGTTTGGGGGATTATGTGAGGTAATGCGTTTGAAGCCTAGCACAATACCTGGTCCTATTTCCAGCTTTACTCTACACTTTTTTACTTTGCAGAATCCTGTAATTTCCCACATCTGCAAATTTTCCACATGATAATCACCCTACAGCCCACAGATTGCTAAGCCCTCCCTATACTCCTTGCCTTTTGCCCCTGTCACTGGTTTGCTCCGTCCCTGGTCAACTGAACTACTTAACTCCCTGGTCCCTACTTATACCCCATGAGTTCAAAGAATAAAAAAAGGCTCCATTGATGGACATGTAGGGGGGATTGGGGTTGCACTTTGAGAACCACAGTGTTCACTACATGATTATGTAACTTTTAGCTTAGAGATATCAAAAACAGTTATGAGATGAATGCAGAAGACATTAAAGACAATAATTATATTCAAATGCAAATAACATTTATTGAGAATGAGTTTTATATTAGGCATGCATCAGGCTCTTTCATATATTTTTTTTTCCTCACTTAATCCTCAAACTAACATTCAAGGTAGGCACTAGCTATGTATACTAAAGATGAATGAACTGAAGCCCCCAAATTTTAAAGGGCTTGAGGTTGTGCAGCTAAAGAGTGATTAAGGTGAAATTTCAATACAGATCTTCTGATTCTACACACAAAGCCTCTTCCACTATATTATCTGGGTTTTTTTACTTCCAGAGATAAAAGTGAGTTAAATGTATGTATTTTTCTTGATCTGGATCAGTAATGTGAAAGTGAACTTCGCTTAGTCCCCCTAGTATGAAGTAAGTATAAAGGCTGAAAATTATGCTTACTCATTCACTTGCCCAAAAGAGTTTTTAACGAAAAAAGCATTGTGCTTGCTAGATGTTGATGGGTAATGAAGGCCTGACCGTGGAGTTTACCACCTCATGGAAGAGACGGGTTTAATCTAATTATCACAGAATTAACACAGAAAAATGGTAGAGAGAAAAAGCACCACAAGGACTGTGTAGAAGAAGTGTTGGTATCTGAAATGGACATCAAGAAGGGCTTCCTTAAGGAAGTGAGGTTCGGGTTTAAGAGAGTTGAAAGAGTAATACTAACTGAACAGGAGGAAAGTGTGTGCAAAGGCTCTAACCCAGGGAGGAGGATAGTATGCTGGAGGAACTGCCACTTGAGATAGAACAGAAGGCAAGAAGACACTGGAAAGATGTGGAGAGAGATCCTGGGGCCAGATCCTGAGGACCTCTGGACAAATCCAATAGAAGCCACTGAACTTCGGGGCAGGGATGAATGACTTACCTACAAAGGAATCCAAATCTGAACTATGTTGTAAGTGAAACCTAATGCTTACTTACAGATTATATACATAAAATTCAATTAAATTTTAAAGCCACTACAATGTTAAGTTCCAGAGCAGGCAAACAGATTTTGTAGCAGAAAAATCAATCAATAAATGAATAAATTTTAAAAGGTTCACCAACTCAGCAGATTTTAATATGTAAGACATCGATATAAAATCCTGTTCATAAATACAACCACAGATTGGAGGCTTTAAAATTTTTTTTTAAATTTTATTATGTTATGTTAGTCACCATACAATACATCATTGGTTTTTGATGTGGTGATCCATGATCCATTGTTTTTGGAGGCTTTGAAATTTTGAGTTATAAAATTAAGTTGTCTAAAACCCCTTTTCATTTTTTTTTAAAGATTTTTTTCATTTTAAGTAATCTCTACACCCAATGTGGGGCTCAAACTCACAAACTTGAGATCAAGAGTCCCAAGTACCACCGATGGAACCAGCCAGGCACCCCTCATTTTTATACTATTTCAAGCATATATAATAAAATGATCGTGTAGCATAGTATGTAAGTATGACACTTATACATGATTTGAGTTTAGCTCTAACTTAACAAACTTCATTAAGAGTAAATGCTGCCTTATTTTCTTTCCAAATTCCAATTTAGGAAGAACTTAAATATCTTTTCGGTATGTCAAAGAAATCTCTTCTGAAAGCTTTAATCTGCCAAACTATCACATTTTTATTTAACTGGCTATTTTAAGAATAATCAAGAACTTGTAAGAAAATTATATTGCTTTTTAATATACCTTAATATAAAGTATAATAAATAATAAAAAAATACATATTACCTTCTAGATATCATTAGAATAAATAACGGTTCAACTAGAATCATAAACCAAAATCAAAATATTATACAGGCCTAAATGTTCACTCTTGTCTGGTTTGGATAAACAGAACAAGCAAGCAAATAAACAAAAGGGATGATGTATGCTGCTTTTTATACTATCCTTCTTAAACAAAGTGCTTGAAGTTCTATATAGAAAGTATATTTTGGTCGCATTCCACAAATAGAAAAATGTGTACTTTAGAATGAAGGAAATGTGATATTATACTACAGCTTCTTCCCTACTCTTATTTCCAAAGTTTTAAACCTATGTCATAAACACAAAATAATGGTCAAGGCCAGAACTGAAGAGAAAAGAAGTTAATAAATTATAGGCTGATGGGGTAGAAGGGTGAGGGTGCTGAGCTTTAATGTGCACAATAGGGCTAAAGGTCTTTAGTCCCTCTCATGAAATTCAAAGAAGTGCTAACCATTTTGCCTAAGGTTAAAAGCTCCACCTCTCCCACCCTGTCTTAGCTCTTAAAGATTCTTTTTTTTTTTTTCTTTAAAGATTTTATTTATTTATTTGACAGAGAGAGACACAGCGAGAGAGGGAACTCAAGCAGGGGGAGTGGGAGAGGGAGAAGCAGGCTTCCCGCAGAGCAGGGAGCCCGATGCGGGTCTCGATCCCAGGACTCTGGGATCATGACCTGAGCAGAAGGCAGGCGCTTAAGGACTGAGCCACTCAGGTGCCCCCTGATGTTCCCTGCGGGGTGTGTGCCTGGCCTTACCCATTCTCTCTGACCATCACACCTGCTCTCACAGCTTACACCACTGGTTCCACAGCAATGACTCCCTTAACATCCAGAACCACACTAGGCTCTCAGGACAGCTCTCGATAAATGCCTGTCAAATGAATGAACGCGTATCTTCTTTTCTAAGAAAAGTTCTACTTACATTAACTTATGGCCTTCTCTCCATATTTCCTAGAATATTAAAAATCCCACCATTGGAAAATCTGCTAATTTGTTCTCTATCCATCCTATTCTACCTTTCCTGCTCATAGAAATGCATACTTTTAGCTGGGCATGTGCCTACCCAGAAGAAAAATATTTCTCAGCCTCCTTTGTAGCTAGTTATAGGACTAAACTCTGGACGGTGGAATATAAGCTAAGGAATTCTGGGCAAATTTCCAGAAATATCATTAAAAGGAGGAATGTTGCCCTTCCCTTCCCCTTTTTCCTTCCTGGCAGCTGGAATGCAGCCTTGATCATTAAAGCTAGTGTCCTCCTAACCCTGAGGGGATGTAGGGAGTGGAGGTGGCACCACGATATGAAAGGAGCCTGGCTCCTAGACACCATACAGTGCCTGCTTCCGACTCATACCTAAGGGAAAAATACATTCCTGAGAACAACTCAGAACAACTATTATTTTGGGGTTTCTTCACTTATAGTTGGAACTTAATCCTGATACATCTCTACACAATTCTCTGTATCCTCCCCTTGTATTCTATCAAGTTAATTGTCCTTTAATATTATAGTCGGGGCGCCTGGGTGGCTCAGTCGTTAAGCGTCTGCCTTCGGCCCTGGTCGTGATCCCAGGGTCCTGGGATCGAGTCCCACATCGGGCTCCCTGCTCGGCAGGAAGCCTGCTTCTCCCTCTCCCACTCCCCCTGCTTGTGTTCCTGCTCTCGCTCTTTCTCTCTCTGTCAAATAAATAAATAAAATCTTAAAAAAAAAAAAAAAAAAAGATTATAGTCAGATTATTTCTTCAGCTCAAGAGTTTTAATTGTCCCCTACTGTATATAAGAACAAGTCTCTTTGCTTAAAACCCTGCGGCATCACACCACAAACTTTACCAACTACCATACCTACACACTTAGGTTGATGTAACTTATATCTGCTTTGTCAACTACAAAACTGCTTTGTGTTGGGGCATCTGGGTGGCTCAGTTGGTTAAGCATCTGCCTTCGGCTCAGGTCATGATCCCAGGGTCCTGGGATCGAGTCCCACATCAGGCTCCTTGCTCAGCGGGGAGCCTGCTTCTCCCTCTCCCCCCTGCTCATGCTCTCTCTCTCTCAGATGAATAAACAAAATCTTTATTGAAAACAAACAAACAAACAAACCCAAAAACTGCTTTGTGCAAGTAACTGAAACCTAAACTCCAGACAGGGTATTTGAAAAGGAATATTGTAAGAAGAAAGAAAAGAAACAAAAGAACACAGTCAATGCCAAAACTTTCACATACCTTCTGCATGATTTTATATAACCTGATGCTCATCCATTTACTCATTCAATTAATATTTATTGAGTGGGTCCTCTGGACAAGGCATTAACAAGATGTGCTGAATTAAAAATAAATCAAGACACACTATCTTTGTGAAGCTATAAATAGAATGAATAAGCACCTATGAATAACCATATCATCACAGTAGGCTGTTAGAGTAAACTTGAAGAGAAGAGCTGGGAGAGTGAGTTATGGGAGACAACACTTCTAGCTAAGACAATCAGGAAAGGTTTCCTAGTGAGAAGAAAAGATGGTAGCGTTTGAGCTCTGATAGGAAGGGCTTCTTGCCTGTGTGAGCAACCAGAGGCTACCGTACCCCTATTTCTTGTGTCTGCTGGATGTAGATTTTCTGCTTTGTCTTTTGCAATCAGGTTGACACTTTTCCTTTGCTGACCCTGCAGTCAGCAGACCTGCCTAAAGTCTCTCTGTCAAAATACAGTTTTTGTCTCATTCTCTGTGAATGTTTATTGTTACGAGGTATCAATGCTTGCACCTTTAACTCCGCCTCTTTTGGTGACAATGCATCTGGCTCAAACTAAATGCATCAGAAGTCAGTGTTTCCTCCATCTAGAAATGAATGAAATAAAAAATACTGAGAAAAAGTCTCAGTAAAATGATCTTTTCCAGAGTACTAATTTGCATCAAGATTGTAGGAAATTTCCAAAGAATCAAGAGGGATTTGAAATGTTCTCCATAAAAATTCTACTTTATTCAAAGAACAATTTTTATGATGAACTTAGACTTGTATAATAGAAAAGCAAGAGGCAAAGGATGATCATGATGAGAAACTACCATCTATCATGTGCAGGATACCTGCTCCAAGCAGGCAGGATGCTATGCACTTTGTATGCATTACATCCCTTTGTCCTCTAAACCATCCAGTGAGGTAGGTGCTTTCATCTCCACTTTACAGTTAAGGACAGAGTTTTGGAGTGATTAATAAAGAGATGAATTGGGACTAAAATTATAGAACTCCAAACCCCAATCTCTTAACCACTAAATTATGAGTTATATGCATTTATATAAAGTCAAAGATAATTCCTTCCTCAGAACAATATACAAGAAATACTGATGTTGAATAAATAACTTGAAAACATCATTTATTCTTTCACACAACAGTAAGCAATTATTATGCACAAGGGACTGTGTTGGACCCACGTGACAGAACCATTCTAAACATGGCAGCAGAGTTCTTTATACAAGTGGAAATTGTTACTTCCTAAAGTTACATTGCAGCTTGTATTAATTTTGGAGATAAAATGTTATATGTTATTTATTATCTGCTATGTAATCATTGATCCTGCACTAATTTCAAAAGTCATACTATGCTGTCTAGTTCTATTTGGCTGTTCCGATTTAAAGTGTCATCTAATCCTCCTATCAGTCATGGTTTTTATAGATTAGAACAGTGGTGTTCTGGGGCGCCTGGGTGGCTCAGTTGGTTAAGAGACTGCCTTCGGCTCAGGTCATGATCCTGGAGTTCCGGGATCGAGTCCCGCATCGGGCTCCCTGCTCAGCGGGGAGTCTGCTTCTCCCTCTGACCCTCATGATCTATCTCATTCTCTCTCTCAAATAAATAAATAAAATCTTTAAAAAAATAAAAAAAAAGAACAGTGGTGTTTTATGGGTTTCACGGGTAACGTAATACAGAGAAGAACTACCTTATCCTATCCCAAAACACATACATTCTGAACTTAAATAGAAAATTCAAAGAATTGATAGTCATCCTTGGACTCCTTATGGGCTGAAAGACCCCATGTTAAAAAGCCCAGATTAAAATTTTGGCTCTTATCAAAAACTAATGATGTAATGTATGGTGATTAACATAACATAATAAAAAAAATTTTTTTTTTGGCTCTTAGGGCACCTGGCTGGCTCAGTCAATGCAACACACGACTCTTGATCTCAGGGTTGTGAGTCTGAGCCCCAGGTTGGGTGTAGAGATTACTTAAAATAAGATCATTTAAAAAAAAATAAAAAAAATTTAGGGGGGTGTGGGGATGGGTTAGCCTGGTGATGGGTATTAAAGAGGGCACATACTGCATGGAGCACTGGGTGTTATACGCAAACAATGAATCATGGAACACTACATCAAAAACTAACGATGTAATGTATGGTGATTAACATAACATAATAATAAAAAAAATAAAGGTGAAAAAAATAAATTTAGGCTCTTAACGTTAGTTGAAAATAGGTATCTTCAAGGTTTTGTCTGCTCTTACCAAACAAAGTATGTCCTCCCCCTAAAAGTCATGGAACTAGCAGGAATCTAGTAGGTAATGTCGTCTCACACTCATTTTAGAGATTAAGAAAGTGAAGCATCAGAGTCAGTGACTTCCCACAAACAACAAGAGGCAATACCTTGATTTCTAGGCCTCACTCCCTCTGCTCTACCAGGAATATCAGGGAATCTCTCTGGATCATCTCTATGATCCCTGAGGAAAATTAGAATCTCACACATACTTAAGGCCAGATCCACTATGGGTATTTCATACAAAGATAGAATAATTTGTCAAACAAACCAGAAAACACTGCTTAAATCTTGAGAAAATCTTCAAGGTAAATCTCTATGATTTTCTTTTTTCTTTTTCTTGAGAGAGAGAGAAAGGAAGCAAGTAGAGGGGAGGGAAGGGGGAGAGAGAGAATCTCAAGCAGGCTCCACACCCAGCGCAGAGCCCAATGCAGGGCTCTATCTCACGACCCTGAGATCATGACCTGAGCCGAAATCAAGAGTCAGATGCTTAACCGACTGAGCCACCCAGGCGCCCCTATGATTTTCAAATCATAGGGTACTTGAAACACTGAGGGTTTTAGGTCTGTAGATACTTTCCAAACATTAAGCAATCATATAGGGAATAATATAATTACATTTTATATTAAAATTTTCTGATCCATAAAAAACTGATTAATTTGATTCAATATTTGATACCACCATTTGCCAGAAAGAATTAGGACCATGTTTTAATTACAAGTTAATTTAAGGTTTGTACAGCTGATTTTTAAATAGCATGTAAAAAACCTGAATAACCTGGCTGAGATAATTTATGCCATCAAAGCAGAGAGGGTTAGAAATAGTATATCACTAATTGTATCTAGAAGATAAATATATAACACAATAAACATGTAAACAAATTATTTCATAGTAACAGTATACCACAATCAAGTTAACAACTTTCAATCTTGCATGAAGGAAAAATAATATACCAACTAATATGTGCATATTTTATATACAGCTATCCTTTTCAGAGTGCTTACCATTTTAAAAGTGACATATTAAATACTTTATATATTTTATGCTATTTAATCACCAGGAAAAAAGTGTATGGGATAGGTGGTATTACCTCTATTCATAGAAAAGGAAATCAAAGGCCAGACAATTTTGTAGTAAGTAATTTGCCCAAGCCTACACAGGTAGCAAGCTGTAAGGCAGGATTTGAACCTATATCTGATTGAAAGCTTTAACTTCTTTGGTATAATTCAGGGACTGCCAAACTTTCTGGAAAAGAGATAGCACATATTTTAGGCTTTGTGGGCTCTATGGTCTCTGCTGCAACTAATGAATTCTGCTGTCTTCTATAGTTCAAAAGCACTAGGGACAATACATAAATGAATGGGTGTGGCTGTGTTCCAATAAAACTTTATTTACAGAAACATGCAGCAGGTTAAATCTGGCCCATAGGCTGTAGTTTGCTGAATCTTGCAATAAATGATTTATTTTATTTTTATTTTTTTAAAGATTCTATTTATTTATTTGACAGAGAGAGACACAGTGAGAGAGGGAACACAAGCAGTGGGAGTAGAAGAGGGAGAAGCAGGCTCCCCGCAGAGCTGGGAGCCCGATGTGGGGCTCGATCCCAGGACTCTGGGATCATGACCTGAGCCGAAGGCAGACGCTTAACGACTGAGCCACCCAGGCGCCCCTAAATGATTAATTTTAAATATGTTCACCCTGTACCAAAAGTTTGCGGGTTACAAAATGAAAAAGCTGCTACTTTTTCCTACTTGACCAAGAAACTATCCTGTTACTTGCTCTGAACATTTTAAGAATGCATAAATCATATTATAGATTTGTTCAGAAACCACTGAAGAAGCACACAAAATGTTTGATTAAAAAAAAAAGACAGCTGAGAACAGGAAAATAAACTCATTTACCCATTATTCTACTGTCCACCCTCCCCAAGTATATAAATTCCTCATAGGAACTTCTTTATGATTATTGAAAAAAATTTTTTCTAAGAAAAACCATTGTTCCACTGGAAGAAAATGTCCCTTCCTTATATACTATCATCGCACACTATGTAGCCCATAAAAAGAACCTTCTAAGTAATACATGTAGATGATAGAATAATTTCATCTTCTTTAGTGAGCCACTGTTCCACAAGAATGCTCCCTTTGTAAATTGAATAGATTTGGCCATTCCCTCATGAATATTCATTAGGTTACATGCAAAAATGGCTTTTCCTACATCAGTTCAAAGAACGTTTATTGAACATTTACAATGACCTAAGCTTTGGCTATAGAGGAAACGGATGCCTAACGACCTACCCTCAACACAGCACCATAAGGCACATTAAGAGCTGTAGTCACACATGGGAAGTGATTATTTAGGCACAAGCTGAAAGAAATAAGAGCACAGACACATGGTGAAAGGTACAGATTCCACAGGGACTGAAGAATGAGAAGCTAGTTTCTGTAGGTTCTGTGATCTGTGAAAACACAGATTATCTACCTGCCAAAATGATTCTTCTTAAAGAACAATCAAAACAGAGGACTAAGCAATTTGTGAATTATTACATAAATGTGCCTTGGCAATCAATCAAGTCAAATGTCTGTCATCTGAGGAACCAAAGCCTTTAACTTAATTTTGCACAGGAGCAGAGAGCTGTTTTCAGAGATTTCGTATGACACATATGAACAGCCATAACCAATGTGATTTTATTATTAGACTATCAGTATGTGCGTGTGTTAATCC
This sequence comes from Halichoerus grypus, assembly GCF_964656455.1. Lineage (NCBI taxonomy): Eukaryota > Metazoa > Chordata > Mammalia > Carnivora > Phocidae > Halichoerus > Halichoerus grypus. The sequence continues at coordinate 138,180,305 of NC_135716.1, forward strand.
CTGCAGGTATAATCAAAACATCTCCATTACACATCAGATGTATTCAAGCAAACAGATGGGAAGCTAGTGAACTGTCCATTAGATATAAATTTTTTTAAAAAGCTTTTATAACTCAGGTTTTTTTGCTTTATGAAGCTGAAAGGTGCTACCTTCTCATTCCCAGCATGCTCTTATATCTGCACTGGCTTTTGAAATACTGGAGGGAGCAGGTATTGAAAACCTGAAGCCGGTAGAGGCAACCCTGAGCCAAAACCCAAATGCAATTCAAAACATTTACCAAAGGGGCGCCTGGGTGGCTCAGGCGGTTAAGCGTCTGCCTTTGGCTCAGGTCATGATCCCAGGGTCCTGGGATCGAGCCCTGCATCGGGCTCCCTGCTCAGCAGGAAGCCTGCTTCTCCCTCTGCCTCTGTGCCGCTCTGCCTACTTGTGCTCTCTCTCTCTGTTAAATAAATAAATAAAAATCTTTAAAAAAAAAAAAAATTTACCAAAGTGCTAATACATTTCCATATCACCTAGGATGAACCTGAAAATATTGAAGGACTCAAAATATAGTTTTTTAAAAATTCCATCTAAGTATCTATTAACCTTCGCTACTTACCCATTCCCCTCCGGTTAGCATCAGGAGACTTGCTATTTCTTTTCCAAATGTAGAAATTTTTCAGTAATGGAAAAAAATCTGTTTATGCTCAGAAGCCTGATTCATGCTGTGCAGTGTGTGATGCCGTAATGTGTACCCTGAAAACTAATGGCACATCTCCATTACTGTATTTTTCCCCAATTCAGCTTCATTTGGTTTGTGACTTTTTCTTTTAAATTGGAACTTTCAATATTAAAATGTGGTTTGCTGAAGAATATGAATTTTTTGGAATTCAGAACTTCAGCATGCTTTTTTTTTTTGGAATTCAAATAACATGTCTATCTACCCCATTATTGGAAAAGAGGAGAGTAATCAATTTGTCTTTGCCAATGGAATGAATTACTTCACTTACATACTTGAAAATATGTAAAGTTAAAATTTAGTAAAAGTACAGCCTTTGGAGTCCTCTGGACTTCATCTATAAAATAACGAGACTTTAAAAAAGAAACACAAAATTATACGGACTTTAGAAAAAAACGTATGGAAGGCATTTAGCACAGTGTTCCGAACAGAAGTACTCAACAAATTTAAAGGAATGAAACTACAAATTTTATTTCAACTATTCTGAAATGTGGTTTCCATGGGTTAGCTACCACCATAATTTCCATTTCAGGAAATAATAAATTTGTGAGCTTTCAGTTTTAGAATTCTTGCTCCCCTAAAATCTGGTCTTACTTTGTCCTTTCTGCTTTACTGCTTGTAACATTTCTTTGCCCGAGTGGACTCCCACATCTGGAGCTACCATACTTTTGCCAATCCTACCAACTTCTCCACCTCAAGCTCTTCCAGACGGGTTTAAAGTCATTTTGTTTCTCCACCTATCTGCATCTTCTCTTTTTAGGAAGATTATAAACTTCCTGAAGGCAGAGGTTCCACTGGTGTATTTCTCCCCTCAGTCTTAGGAAGGTATTAAGCTCCAAAATTTTTTCATATCATCATAGTAACTGAGGTTATGTCAGACTTCCACCAAGACATGAATAAAGCACTCCACGCTTTCTAGAAAAAGAGTTTTACTATCTACAAAATGGGAATAAGATGACTGACTTAGCACAGATATATTCAGAATATACAATATGAATTCTTCACACTATGCAAGTATCTTAGAACCCTGTCATAGCATAAATGTAAGAAAAGAGATAAAGTGAATATTTGTGCAAAAAAGCACGTAACTATCTAAATAAGAAAACATAAAAGAAACAGAGAAATGATATTTCTTACCTTCCCTCCCCATTGTATTCACCAAAAAAGAGGTAGTTTCTCAGAAAAAAAAACAAAAAAACAAAAAACAAACCACTTTAAATACTTAATTTTTGTACACTACTTCCCTAATTCGAATTATAATACTTTGTTTAACACTGGATCAATTTAAATGATGAAAGTTAAACCTATACTCATATGCAAACATGAATATTTTATTTTATTTTTTTTTTTTTTAAGATTTTATTTATTTGCAAGAAAGAGAATGAGAGACAGAGAGCATGAGAGGGAGGAGGGTCAGAGGGAGAAGCAGACTCCCTGCTGAGCAGGGAGCCCGATGTGGGACTCAATCCAGGGACTCCAGGATCATGACCTGAGCCGAAGGCAGTCGCTTAACCAACTGAGCCACCCAGGCGCCCCAAACATGAATATTTTAAAGTGGCCTGTTTTAAAACCACATATACCAAAGCAACATAAACTCATTTAAAATAACATGTTTCCAAGCAAGTACAAAAAAAGAGTAAATTCTCTGCAGACTGAGGCCTCATCTTTTATTTATCATTCTATGTATAACTATTTGTAAAATATGCCAGAAAGAGACATGAAATAGAAGGATGCTTTTCAAATTAACTGAATGCAGAGCAGTGAACATAATATAAAGACTATTAGAAAACATTAAAATACTCTGGAGTTAAATGTATATGCACAAAGGTAAACAGAAACCTTTAATAAATGCTGAATGTGTTTGTTATGAAAATCATGAACAATTAATCCTGAGCAGGAGTACCGGAAAAATAACTTACATTTAACACATAAATGTCTACTTATGAGACACATTTACAGCTAATAACATAAAAAACATTTTCATATATTATTTGAATAAAATGCAAAAGATACAGAAATTCCTACTGACTAGACATTGTGTGCAATTTCTGGAAAACCCACCGTGAGGATTCATGAGGGTTCTACTGTGGTTTATGAAGCTGGACAGTGGCAACCTTGAATTAGTGAAATAGAGATTAAGGAAATCATCAGGGATGACAGGTCACCTGAGGAGACTAAAGCACACACATATTTTTAATCTGGAGAAACAGATGTTTAAAATGAAACTTCCTAACATAAAAGGAACACGAACAAACTGCTCTAGGGAGTCTGAAGAAAAGCAGGTAGGGTCCACCAATATCCAAGATCATTCTTATCGTTGCCTTGTCAATACAAGTTTTAGAAAGTAATATTGAAAAGATGACCTTTTGACAAGTGAAACCAATTCCAACTATAAAATGAAAAGAAACACAATCAGGACAGTTGTCACTACAGGGAATCTGTGACGCATCCATTTAAGGGCTAACATTTCCTCCAAATCAAAATCACAAAACTGGATACTAAATAGCTCAGGATGCCAACAAGGAGATCTTCAGAAATTGTATTTTAGGCAAAAGAAAAGTTCTTCCTCAATTATTTTGACAGCATAGCCAGGAATAAGGTTTGCTAGCTCAAATCAGGTATGCGGCATATATTCTGCTATTGCAGTAGAAATAACCTAATTTGCGTGTGCACTGCTGGAAAAAAAAAGGGGGCTATAATGTGATGTCTAACTCTTTGAGTTTACAGTTGCCTCCCTTAGGAGGTAAGAAGACCCCCCATCCCCCGCCATTAGGTCTAAATATTCCAGATCTTACTTGGATTAAAAGCTCTATTAATAGTGCTCGCTTCAGCAGCACATATAATAAAAGCTCTGTTAATAAATTAATTTTCTAAAAGTCAAGCAAAAACATACACTAAAGAGTATCCTACTGAATGAAATTATATTACCAATCTAGCAATGATTTCAGGAACCATGTGTTAACAAGGAAGTCCCTGATAATACTTCCAAGTGCTGAGCCCCCACCCCTAATGAATTCGAATTTGTAGGTTTAGATGAATGGGACTTAGAGCACAATTAGCAAATAATATTTAAGGTGCTATCTTACAATTTAGAAAAAGCAGCCTTTTGTTTACTACTAGGATTCCTTAATGATACTCTGCTTTCATCCACAACAAAAATGCTGGTCAGTTTTTAAAAATTAATCATAATAACCTTGTTCTAATGTAAATCATCTTCCCTTTTGCTTATGGTGAAGTCACAAAGAACAACAACAATAAATGTCCAGGAGATCTACCTCTCAATTACAATTCTGAAAGGAGAGGATACCACAGGAACACAGTGTTAAGAATTTTGGCACTGAAACTCACTAGTATATTCCTGACAGTCTGATAAACTGCTCTACTTTTCAAAAACATTACGGGGAAAATTCCAGCTACAGTACACATGAAAGGAAATTTTTAGAGGTTTGTTTCTAACGCACAATTGCCTGGCACATGCATATGTCCCCTCACTCTTTCACTAAAGAGAAATGCCTTAGCTTACAATTGTTCAAACCTTCACAACAACATTCTGCACCCACACTTAAAACGGCTTCAGACTGCATTCCAAAAGAGCCACAGATCACAGAGGCACAGATAGCTTACCTGGGAAACCCCCTTGGACCATTGCTGTACCAGTGTTCCCTTCAGGGTATCTGCATTCCCGATAAACATTCAGTGCTGGAAGCAGCTCAAATCCTCACCAGACTCTGTCCTCTCTCTCCTGTCGACCTTGGGCCTATTTCTTTTTTTTCTCCCCCTCGGATTTTATTCTCCTTAAGGGCAAGTTGTCAGTCTATTTCTATCATGAGAAGCAATCAATTAAGCTAATTTCAAGCTACCACTCAGGCTAACAGTCCCGTCTGTCAGTAGGTAAAAGCTGCCTGGGAAAAGTACGCCGGGAGAAGCAAAAATCCCTGGTTTGCAACATCTGACCCTCGGATGCTTCACACTGCGGACTGTGGCACTCCGTTACCCTGCTCACATCGGGATGATCGCTCTATTCCAGAGCAGGAGGCAATACCAACACAACCCTTTATTTTGTGGCCAGCTTCAATTAATATCATTTTAATGACCCAGTTTCCCTGCTGAGAAATAGTTCAAGGCATTAGCTGCATCTTTCGAATGCAGATAAAAAGGAAACGGGTGGATGTTAGCCTCTGGGAAGTGAATGAAACAGTTGTCAACTTACTGTCTCCTTATTGCTCACATCATTGACTCTTTTTATAACAAAGAAACTGGTGAACTGCACTGAACATGCGGTCTCCCTAGCGAGATTCATTTGTGTCTCAGTAGCGTTTTAAATGTGCAGTAAAGATCCGGTTTAAGCAGTCAAGTCTTCAAGTTAGCTTTTTTTTGGGGGGGGGAGGGTGGAAATTATGAAAAAAGAAATTGAAGCTTCAGAGAAATCACTAGAAAAATGGTTGTGGGTTCTTAAACTTTTTTTTAAATGCCTCATTGCATCCCTTTCTGCTTCCCACCCCCAGCACACCAGAATAGAATCGTAACCAACTGCAATTACTTCATTATCTATCAATTACTACAGTGTTCTCTAACCTTTGTAAAACGTAGAATACAAAGTCATCTGCCTGATCACCTGTCATACGGATGAGTAATATTAAAGTCAAGAACACCTGAATATAATTTAAAGGGTTCTCAAAAGATTTTAAACAGTACAATTTTTTTATTTATAGTTACAATAAATACATCCAAATTCTATCAAAGGCTGGAACTTTGGGAGTTTCCAGCATAAAAAAATCAACTAAACTAGAAAGCAACATTCACCAATCTCCAATTATAGGACGAGAATAAGAATTCTACTTAATTTACTTAATTATAAAGATAAAGGGTTCAGAAAAGGATGATTAAATATAGGAAATGAGAAAAAGAATTTACATAAAACTAAAAAATTAAAACTTAGCCTTTATTTCTTAATCTTTCCTATTTTGCACTGTCAAAAACAAGAAACGAAAAAAAGGACAGAGCAAATAAATCCATATATCTAGTAAAATGAACATAGAAATATTGTTAGAAGCCACTAATGAATGCTGTTTGCTTATTTGAGGTGAGCATTCTTAACATTCCTTAAATCCTTGATAATAATTGCTGTTGATTGTAGTGACATCTGTTGGCAAGGTAGAGATCAACTGGAGACCACAAGAATACAAAAAACCAAAAATTTAAACCAAAAAAACTACTAGTTGCTCAATAAATCTTTGTTGATCATGACTCCACTTCGTGTTAAAAACTGACTTGGCCCACACAGGATGGCACGGGAAGGGAAAGCTTAAATGCGGCCCCGAACATCAAAGGAGACTGAGACTCCATTCTTGACCTCAAAGTAACTAATTCTGTGACTTTGGGCAAATTAATCACTTTCGGGGGTGGGGGGTGTCTTAGGATTCTTGTAAAATTACTCAGACCAGAGGAGTTTTAAGGTTCTCAAATCCCAGCACAATCAAGGAAGATATTAAGATACTATTATTCCCTTCTTCAAAGTAATGTGCTATTGGATTGCCTTCTTCCTTTAACACAGACCTTTTTATAATAAGTTTTAACTATCCTTTACAAATGTGATTCTTTAAAGAAATTTTTATTTAGATATAATTGATATATAACATTATATTAGTTTCAGGTGTACAGCATGATGATTGCTATTTGTATATATTGCAAAATGATCACCACAGTAAGTTTAGTTAACATCTATCACCATACATTGTTGCAAAATTGTGATGAAAAATCTTAAGATCTACTCTTAGCAACTTTCAAATATACAGTACAATACTATTAGCAATAGTCCCCATGCTGTACATTACATCCTCAAGATTTTATAGCTGGAAGTTTGTGCTTTTAAATTTTTAACCTCCTTCACCTACAAATGTGATTCTTCAATTTAAAATTATGTCTAACTTCAAAATAATTTTAACAGGCTTTATTTAATATAATTCACATATTAAATTCACCTGCTGCAAGCATATTATTTCAATGATTTTCAGTTTGCTTACAGATGTGTGCAACTATCACCACAATCCAGCTTTTGAGCATTTCCACCACCTCAGAACATTCCATCAAACCCAGTCCCAACTCCAAATCTAAGCAACCAATGACCTGTTTTTTATGTATACCCTATATAAATGGAATCATATAGTAGCTAGTCTTTTGCACTGGGCTGCCTTTACTTAGCATCATGGCATATATAAGTATTTTGCTTTTTTATTGCTAAGTAGTATTCCACTGTATGGATATACGTTATGTTTATCTACCAGCTGATGGACATTTGGCTAATCCTGTTTTGAACTATTATGAATGATGCTGCAATGAACATTCATGTAGGAATCTTTGTGTGGACATAGGTTTTCATTTCTCTTAGATACATACCTAGAAGTAGAATTGTTAGATTGTGTGGTAAACTTACATCTAACTTTTTTTTTTTTTTTTTGAGAGACCAAGCGCATGAGCATGCATGCATGCACACATGTGCTGTGGGGGGAGTGGAGCAGGGGGAGAGGGAGAGAGAGAATCTTAAGCAGGCTCCACGCCCAGCCCGGAGCCAGACGTAGGGCTCAATCTTACAACCCTGAGATCATGACCTAAGCTGAAATCAAGAGTCGGATGCTTAACCAACTGAGCCACCCAGGCACCCCATGTTTAACTTTTTAAGAAATGACCCAACTGTTTTCCAAAATGGTTGTATCATTTTACATTCCCAGCAGAAGTGTGTGAGGGTTCTGGCTGTAGTGCCCATCTTTTTTATTAAAATCATTCTTGTGAGGGATACGTGGGTGGCTCAGTCGGTTAAGTGTCTGCCTCTGGCTCAGGTCATGATCTCAGGGTCCTGGGACTGAGTCCCGCTTCGGGCTCCTTGCTCAGTGGGGAGCCTGCTTCTCACTCTCCCTCTGCTGTTCCCTCTGCCTGTGCTCTCTCTCTCTGACAAATAAATAAAATCTTTAAAAATAAAATAATTCTTGTGAATGTGTAGTGGTTTTAATTTGCATTTCCCTAATAATAATGTTGAGCATTTTTATGTGCTCATTAGGCATTTATATATCTTCTTCAGTGAAATGTTCAGTTTTGTCTGTTTTTAAAAAATGGGGTTGTTTTCTTATTGAACTGTAAGATGCTTTTTTTTCTTCCAAACATATTTTGTTATACAAAATTTAAGTGGATTAAATAAATTTGAAAGTAGAAGATTTTCCTCAAAACTCCCCTCTCAAAGTAGTTGGTGTACCTGCTTTTGTACTTTTATCAATTAAAAAATACTAAGGATTCTATAAAATTCAGCTTTGGCTATAAAATCTGACTAAACTCTGCTATTCAGCGCTGGCTTCTGGAAGGCTAAAAGATCTGAAAGATACTCGGACATCATTCAGGTCCTTCTGCACCCATGCAAGATCAGTAATCCTGGGACAGCATGGATTAACAAAAGAAAGTAACTGTGTATTAATGGCAATAACTCAAACAAGGTTGATGTTTTGATTTACTGTTAATGCCTAGGTTAGAATTCTTGATGTAACTTAGAGTGAAAAATTTCTTTATGTGCTTCATATGTTGAAATCCTTTCAGTTAATTGAAGTACAAATGCTCATTACTGTAAGAGTAACATACTATAAATAACTAAAGATGAGGGTGAAAGCTGCTACCATTTTGTATGAAAAATTAAAAAATTTTTTAAAAGGTTAAGTAGGAAAATATATTAACAGTTAATGTGAATTTTAAGAGAATTAACTCTCTAAAGAACATCGTGACCTTTGTGAATCAACAAATTCATAAATATTTAAATACTACAAGGCAGAATAAGGGAGATTAAGTCACGTCATAAACTCTGTAGGGCTGTTTGGCAAACTAGCACTCATATTAAAGTAATCTTCAAAAGCTATATTTTTAATTTTTAAATTCCATTTGGACCATGAATTTTTCTCAAAAAATTCTCCTGTGTGTTTTTCCTACATCGGGAGGAATGAGGTAAAACATCAACCCTGCAATGGTAAAATTCCATTGGAAGAAAATAATGACAAAATCATATACCAATACTTCTATGATAATTCCACCTTTGGTCCAAAGAAAATATAAAGAAAAGAAAGAGAAAAATACTCCAGAAAAAGGAAGTATTCCAAAATGCCTTTCTCGTCCAGGGATCCCAACTGGAAGTGGGAGCGTAGTGGTTTCACAGCACAAAATGGTGATCAGGGAGCAGCCTAGCTGTACAGACCTGTTAATGAAGTACTGATCCTACCCAATAATGTTAAACTTAAAACACGTGTAAACATGTAAAAAATTAAGCTATAGTAAGTTTTACTAAAATTTCAATATATACATATGCCAGAAATTTCATTCATTTTTTTTTTTTTTTTTTTAAGTAGGCTCCACACCCAGTGTGGAGCCCAACACGGGGCTTGAACTCATGACCCTGAGATCAAGAGTCGGACGCTGAACCGACTAAGCCACTTGAGGGCCTGTAGGAATTTCATTCTGTAGTGGCAATATTCAGCAAACACTGAAGAATGTTATATTACTATTGATGAGACTGAAGAGTAGTAGCTAACATTTCTGGAATACTTCGCATGTGTCACTTCCTATACAAGGATTTTATATACATTATCTCTTCTAGGCTCTCATAGCAACTCAGTGAAAGCAGTACTATTTAGTATCGCCATCTTACAAATGAGGACTCCAAATGAAAAGGATGCAGCCTGTTTAAAGTCAGATGGCTACTAGGTGACTTAATCAAGTTGTTATTATGTATTATTTACATATAATATATACTGCTATAATTGCTAATAGTGAAAAAAGCAGAACACATTTTTGTAGGTATATACACATATACATACACATATATTCACATGGGCAATGAATATTCCTTAGGCTATTTCACTGGAAGTTGAATTATTCAGTCAAAGAACATGCACATTTAAATTTTTTATACATGCTGCCAAATGGGTCTCCAAAAAGAGGTGCATGAATTCATATTCCTGCCAACAGTATGTAAGTACTCCTATTTCCTACAACCTCTCCAACAATGAGCAATATTAATTTTTAAAATCCTAAGTAATGTGGTAGGCAAAAAAATGATTAATTTACATATCTTTTATTATTAGTGAGGTGGAAAAGACTTTTTGTATCTGTTCCCCAAATCTATTTCTTTTGTTACATACTGTCTGATCTTCGCTTGTTTTTCTATTGATGTACATGTCTTTTTCTTCTGACATGTATATATGTTTATGTATACATATATATTTTTTTATTATCCCCCACTTTCATACTCTATTTTTTATACACGGATAAACTATTTCTACATCAGGATATAAATTTTGTGGGAGAATACCTAAGAACATTTTGAATATTTATTGGTAATGATACTGTTTAAAGATATATTTATTGTTATAATTGTTTTCAATTTTTATGTAAGTAAACTTATAATTATTTTCCTTTATAGTGTTAGTATAATAATATGAAAGGCCTTTCTTTGTGCCAAGATTACATTTTTAAAAATCTTTATAGACTTTTTATAGTATTTGTACGGTTTCAGTTTTTAGAAGCAAACAATATTCAAAATTAATTTCTAATTTTGATGAGAAATGGAGATCTCTACATTTTCCCCCTAATTATTACATATATCTCATCATTTATTGAATAATCCTATCTCTGCTATTTCAAAAAAGATTTTTATGTTCTAAATTCTTAACACCTGGGTTTATTTCTAGACCATTTTTATTTGCAAATACTAAATGGATTTAATAACTGCAGTTTTTTTTTTTTTTAAGATTTTATTTATTTACTTATTGGAGAGGGAGAGAAACAGAGAGAACAAGCAGGGGGAGAGAGAATGAGAGAGAGAGGGAGAAACAGGGTCCTTACTGAGCAGGGAGCCTGATGCAGGGCTCCATTCTAGGACCTCAGGAACATGACCTGAACCAAAGGCAGCTGCTTAACTGACTGAACCACCCAGGCGCCCCTAATTACTGCAGTTTGAAACACTGTTTCTAATCAGAAGGGCTATTGGTACTCTGGGCAGGGTAACTCTTCATTGTATGGGACTGTTCCATGTAACACAGTGATCTTGGCAACACAACTAATAAATGACAGCAGAATCCTCCAACCATTTAGACCAGGGGCCGCCTGGCAATGTATGGAGATCATCACAACTGGGGTGGGAGAGAGAGTGTTACTGGCATCTAGTGGATAGAGCCCAGGGATCTGTCAAACATTCTACAATGAAAGGAACAGCCTCCTTCCTCCACCCAACAAAGAATTATCTGGTCAAAATTGCAATAGTGCCAAGGTTGAGAAAAGCTGATTGAGATAACCAAAACATTCCCACTCGTTTCTATAAGCTCCAGGTTCAGTTTGAAAACCACCAGTTTAGAATATATTCAGATACGAGGAGAGAATTTTCAAAACTGTCTAGCATTTCATTTCCAAATCAATTTTCAATCACAGGCTATATATATTTAGGATTTGGATTCAAATTATCTTAAACTTACAGACTAATTTAAAAATAATTGAAATCTTTAATATACTTACTCTTCCAATCAGGAAAATAACATGTCTATATTTCTCCCCCGAATCTTCTTTAATAAAGTTCCAGAGTTTTCTTTAAAAATAAGTTATAGCGGTTGTCAACCTATGGTCCATGAATTTTTTTTTTTTTTTTAAAGATTATTTTAATTTAGACAGAGAGAGCGAGAGCACAAGCAGGGGGAACAGTAGAGGGAGAGGGAGAAGCAGGGGGAACGAGTAGAGGGAGAGGGAGAAGCCCCGATGCGGGGCTCGATCCCAGGACCCTGGGACCATGACCTGAGCCAAAGGCAGATGCCTAACCATCTGAGCCACCCAGGTGCCCCTGGTCCATGAATTCTTAAATGAACTTCAGGACTTCCACTAAATAGGCAAAATGATGCCTATTTAAAATGAGGTGTGTGTGTGTAGGTGAGTGGGTGTGAGTGTACATGTGTGTGAGGGTGCATGCACGGGTAACAATGGTTTTGTGTATCTATATACATTTTTCGGGGTGGGGGATAGGTTTAGAGCTTTCATCACAGTTGTCAAAGAGTAAATGTCAAGAAGTTATTATGGATTACTGCCATGAGTTTTATATTTCTAATTGTATTATTCCTAGGTATTTTCTAGTTTGCCCGTTACGCTATTAGAAAAGTTTTACATTTTTTCAGTAATAATACAGATTAGACAATATTTTTATGTGTGCAATTCATATATAGCCTTACTTAATATTGCCAAATTTTGGGGGGGGTTTGAATTTTTGAGATTGACTACAGCACCATCTGTGAATAATCGTTCTCTAATTTTTTTGTTTTTGGAGAGGGGCAGAAGAGGTGAGCTCAATGCACTGGTAGATTCTTGAGGAGAGTAGAGCTAGCAAGCATCCTTGTCTTCTTCCAAATTTAGACGCAGATTCTATTTATGGTAAGAAGAAGAGGGGTGTGGGGCGGGTTCCCCACCCTACTCCATGGGAATACATGTGAATTATCTACAAAGTCTTTTTAAAAATTAGAATATATATGTATGTATATTTTAGGTATGACTATAAAGAATTTCTGAATAAATATGGTGAAGTGGACTGACTGCTAATGAGTAGGACTTTTTGGGGGGGGGGTGATGAAAATGTTCTAACTGTTCTAAAATTGATAGTAGTGATGGTTGAACAATTCTGTAAATAAAAGCCACTGAGCTGCATACTTTAAGTAGATGAATTATATAGTAATGTGGATTGTATCTCAATAAAACTGTAATTTTCTAAAAAAGCAACGCCTCTAAACTTAGAAATATTGTGACTCTGAATAATTTGCTAATATATCACATTTCAGGGAGTCTTAGCTAATATCCAATCTTTGAAAAAATGAAATAAAATAAAGTAAAACACGAAGATGCAAGGTGTTAGTGATCTAATTTTTATTTGTATGGTGCAATTCACAGGATAATTTTATTATGCTTCAGAGCTTAAATATATACTTTTTACCAAATATTATGTATGACATAAAATTTGGTGGGGTGTGGAAGGCATCTGAGCAAAAGGGTGAATAATTAAACCGGGTCCTTTTTGAGAGAAAAAAAAATTAAGGTGGAAAAACAAAACACCAAAGGAGAGTACGCCATTCTAAAATTAAAGTATTAAAAAAAAGGCTTTAAGAGGCCTTCAGCCTGTGGTTCCATTCACATCTTTGCTATACCACTTAAAAGCTAAGTGTCAAAGAAGTCAATTATATTCTGAGTTTCCAGAACCTAATATGCATCAAGAGACATGTCTATTGTAGGATTCTCACTGCTTCTTTATGATCACTCTCTTAGAGGTTACAAAAAGTCATTCCAAAACCTTCTGCTCCCTGATGTTTAAAAATGTAGTTGAAAGAATGAATACCAACAGGTTTGAAAGATGGGGTGAAGCAAAAGCATTTACTGTCTGGGATCAAAAGTGAACAAAGCAGGACTTTTTAGAGAAGAGTGGCTTCTCTCCCTGGGGATCGATACTTTTATATAAGGTGAGGGGTGATATATTGGGAGAGAGAAGGCAAGCTGTTCTGGACAGAAGGCTCTGAAACTAGATGGATGGTACAGCTCAGTAGAAAGGGTCTATCTGAAGCCCCACGAGCACACGTGGATTTTCATCACACTCCCGCCATCACTATGCAAGTCACATACCCTCCATCAGTAATTTGCCCCAAATACTGGGTTTCTGTAATGTGCCAGGCCAAAACAAAGAGGATTACTAGACTCATGGACCGTGAAGGGAAAGACAGATATTAAACTAATAATCACATAAATAATCACATTTTGTTAAGTGATATAAAAAAAAAAAACCATACAAGAATATTTATTAGAATAAGGAGTGAGGGAAGGTTTTCCGAAGAAGGTGAGATTAAGCTGAAATCAGCAGAAAAGGTAAGATCTCCTTTCAAAGACTCTTTTGTAAATCAAATGAGAAAGCATTTAAAGACTTGGGGAAAATGTAGGACACATAGTAGGTACTCAGTAAATTGTGATTACTATATAGCTACTGAAATTGTGGCAATAAAAATGCAAAGGAAGCTACCAGTGTGGGGGAGATTGTGAAGATTAATCTAGGAAGAGAGATAATAAACATATGTGAAGTTTTAGTCTGGGCTAAGGACTTTATGAAAAATTAAGAATATAAGGAAAAGGTCAGCCTTCAGGAAAAAACACGTTTTGTTTTTCGCAAAAGATTTAAAGTGCTAGTGGAAAAAAGACATGGTATCTTTTTTTTTTTTTTTTAAAGGTTTTGTTTATTTGAGAGAGAGAGAGAGACCGAGCACAAGCTGGGGAGAGGAGAAGCAGACTCCCCACGGAGCAGGGAGCCCGACACAGGGCTCGATCCCAGGGTCCCGGGATCATGACCTGAGCCGAAGGCAGAAGCTTAACTGACTAAGCCACCCAGGTGCACCCCCCTCTTTTTTAAGATTTATTTATTTCAGAGAGTATGGTGAGGGGCCGAGGGAGAGGGAGAGGGGAAGCAGACTCCCCACTGAGCTCAGGGCCAGGACACGGGGCTCAATCTCACCCTGAGATCATAACCTGAGCTGAAATCAAGAGTTGACACTTAACCAACTGCATCACCCAGGCACCCCAACAGCCAACTGAAAACAGGTCAGGATATCAGAGAGAAGTTATGGCTAAAAATGAAGATTTTAAAGTCACCATGTGATAGTGAACTGAGTGATACTTCATGTCCTCAGTGACTCTGAACCTTTGACAAGACCTTTAAATTTAGGTATTAAAGACTATTACCATAAAGTTAAGTCTGGGAAGTTCTGTACCATTGGTAACCTCCCTTTGACAAATCCTGCAGGACCTATAATGGCAGTTTTTCGACAGCTAAAAATTTATGTAGATATTGTTTCTTAATTCTTGTTTCATAATTATTAAAATTTAAGCATTTTTCATTCAATTGACAGATAGACTTCCTATAATTAGACACCAGAATGTCATGAATTATGTCCAACTATGCAAGATAAGGGATCTATGACATAAATACCTATCATGTACCAAACTTTCTATATGAGTTGTAACATTTAATTCTCTCTCTTTTTTAAAAGATTATTTATTTGAGAGTGCGCGAGAGAGAGCAGGGGCAAGGGGGGAGTGGGGAGGGGCAGAGGGAGAGGGAGAAGCAGATGCCCTGCTGAATAGGGAGCCTGATGTGGGACTCGATCCCAGGACCCCGGGACCACGACCCGAGCTGAAGTAGACGCCTAACCGACTGAGACACCCAGGCGCTCCAACATTTAATTCTCATAACAATCTCCACAATCGTTATTTTTATCAAGTATTCTTTTTCTTCTTATTGGTTTTATGTTACTAGTTCAATGGTTGCTTCCATGATTCTGACCTCAACCTCTCAGTATCATTCCACAGCTGGCCACTGATGTTCAGTGACAAAACCCTTCTTACAACACGTTCTTCTCTTAAACAGCCTGACTCTACAATCTCCCGGAAATGTTCTTATGCTAGGACGCTCCTCTGCTGGTTCACGAGGCCCATGCTGGGTTTGCTTTCTGTCGCTGTCTACACATCACTCCTAAGCAAACTCACTAGCTCCCATTAAATGCCAGCTTGGTTTTCTGAATATGGTCCCTGGATGAGAAGATTGGCATCAGCTGGGAAATTATTAGAAAAGGAAATTATTGGGTCCTCCTAGATGAAAAGAATCAGAAATTGAGAGTGGGCCCAGCAACTAGTGCTTGTACAAGCTCTGTAGGTTCCTTTGATGCACTCTGAAGTTTGGAAACCAGAGCTATAGATTAGTGTTTTTCATATTGCAGGTTGCGACTTGGTAGTCAAGAAATAAACTGAGCTGCAAACAGCATTTTAAAAAATGAAACAGAATAAAAAAAAATAAAGTTTTTCATGTTATAAAAGTAAGTAATATTTTGTGAAACCTTTGTTTCAATTATAAATGCACTAAGTGTGTGTGTATACATCTATACTTGATTGTAAAGATTTTATTTATTTATTTGACAGAGAGAGAGAGAGCGAGAGAGGGAACACAAGCAGGGGGAGTGGGAGAGGGAGAAGCAGGCTTCCCGCTGAGCAGGGAGCCCAATGCGGGGTCGATCCCAGGACCCTGGGATCATAACCTGAGCCGAAGGCAGACGCTTAATGACTGAGCCACCCAGATGCCCCTATACTTGACTGTTAAGTAAAATATAGGTTACTATGGATCACAATCTGAAAAAAAAAAAAAAAAAAAATCTGATCTATAGGACTATATAAGCCAGCTCTTTGATTCCTTCTTGTCACTTTGGTCTTATCTTAGCCTTTCTTTCCCATTCTACTTAATGTTGACTCCTCCAAAGCATTTATTCTCACACTATGTTGATTATTTTATTTAGACTATTTATCAATATTTTAACTATCTTATTGTTTATAATCTTTCTCTCCCACTAGAATATAAGCTAATAGGAAGAGAGATCTTATTCCCCGCTATGTTCCCAATACCTAGAACAATGTCTGCCCACCTATAATATCCACTCAATAAACATTTTATGGCAGGATGAAGTTTATGACTAAGTAACTTAGCAAAGCTCACCTAAGTTAAATTATTTTTTAAAGATTTTATTCATTTATTCATGAGAGACAGAAAGAGAGAGGCAGAAGGAGAAGCAGGCTCCCCACTGAGCAGGGAGCCCAATGCAGGTCTCAATCCCAGGACCCCAGGATCACGACCTGAGCCGAAGGCAGACACTTAACCGACTGAGCCATCCAGGTGCCCCAGATTTTAACTATACTTTAAAATCCTATGTGTCTCATGTCTGTGATCTCTCTAATGCAATCACCACTTCCTGGTGGTCCTAAGGCTTGGATTCCAGCCATCCACTTCACAGTCCTGGACCATAGGAAAGTTTAGAAAATCGTATTTTCAGAATTGTAAAAAGATATACTTAGTTTGGGACAATAAAAATCTGGTAAGACAGTGAACCAATCTACTCTTAGTTTTAGATGGAGGAACAGAGTAGTCATTTCATGAGATTAAAAAGCCATGGGATCCATTTCACAAAGAAATATAAGAAAGCTAGAGGCTTTAGGCTCACCTACATTTTAAATGTGAACTATCTAACACCCCATACAGTTCAAACTCTTCTGCAGAAAGATGAACAGTGAATTCAATGGGAAGGGAAAAGTATGCTGAGAAGGAAAAAATTAGAGAGCAAAACAAATGGGAAGTCATATTCATAGCCCAAATATATTTGCGGGAGAATCTGTGAAATGTTATACCTATAAGATGATTTAGGAATTAGAAGTCTTTTTCTGCATGCAGTGCAAATCGGTGCCTTCCTGAACCCCACTAACTGTGAATTTGTTTGTGCACATGTGTGAACACACATGTACATGACTGGAACTTTGGGGAGGGTGCTGCTCTTCTATCTTACAGCCTCAAAGTGATATTCACTAGATAACCCCAAGCACTTTGTACCTACTTCTGCCATAGTAAATGAGACTTAAGTTAACGGCAAGTATAGATGAAGAGTACAGGCTCTGGAGTCAGAGAGTCTGGGTTTAAATTACATTTCTACTACTTACCGGCTATGTAACTTTGAACATATTCCTTAATTTTTCTGAGCCTCAGTTTATTTGTATAATTAGAGATCTCACAGGTTAGTATATCAATTGGGTTAATAATACATAAAGGCCTGGCACATCGATACCAGAGTGCTTACTAGATATCACAATCCTTATACCAAACTCTTCAAATCCTTTTCTCCTCAGATTCTAACAATCCTATGAGGAAGATTATTACAAGACTTCCCTTCCCCTATTACAGATGAGCAAGTGTGAGCCATGAAGGGGTTAACTTGTCCATGAATTCACAACTAAATAGAACTAGGATTAGAACATAGTCTTAGTCACATGCCTAAGCCAGATTTCCTAACAACTATGCAAATATGGGCACTCTAGCATCCCAGAAATTATGAATAACCAATGAGATATCTCCACTCGGCTGCAGCTGTCCTAATACCTGTATCAGAACAAGGGCTTGTGTTACATGTGCGCACACACCTATCAATCATCTCCATCATGTGTAACTCTCCAAAAGAGGTGGAGAAACAAGGCACTACAGCACATTGATCAAATTTTGTTCCCTTCTAGGTTAGTGACCCCAACAAGAAAAAAGGAGCTATGTTTTATTTCTTTCATAACAGATTTACTTAACACTGTTGGTAAAAAGCAGTTGGCTTTCAACAGAGATCTGTTGAATTAATGAAGAAATAATGCACCAGAAAGGGCTCTATAAAATCAAAGTGCAAATCAATTTTTTATAAGGCCAACTAAATAATTATAAACATTATCTATTTATATTCAAATTTATATACATACTACTGTATTTAGAAAAATATCAAGTTATAAAAATCAACATAATAATTATTAGTAAGAGCTATAATACTTGTTGAAATTTTACTATATGGCAGGCTAAAGGCTTTATCACCTTGTTTTAATCTTTACCACACACCTCTGAAGGAAGAACCATGATTTTTATAGAAGAGGGCATGCTGAAGGTCATACACTAAGAAGTGTTACAGCCAGAATTTTAACTCCTTCGATATCTATATCAAACTTTTTCTAAATTGTGGAAGGAACAAGATTATTTTTAAAAGAACATATACATATTTCACAAACCATAAAATCCACCCATTTAAATATATAATCCTGGGGGTTTTACTATATTCACTATCACCACAATCTAATTTTAGGGTATTTTTCATCCTCCCCCAAAAAATTCCATGTACAACAGCAATTGGATCTAACTATATATACTTTACATGCATAAAAGAGATGCAAATTCTTTCAAATAAAGCCTCCATTAAATATATGTATGAATGTATAGTTGATACAGTTAATGCAAAGAAAATCATGAAAGGAACTGTAAAGGAGAAAATATGACTCGGGTCTTTTCTGATTTTGTATTAGCAACATCACCATCGGTTTGAATAGAGCAAGTAATCAAGAGCTGACATCCACATCCAACTCAGATTACTGTGGGTCAAACTGAGAGTTAAAGGACTTCTTAGTATTTTCACATTCACATCCAAATATTAAGACTAGGAGGAAATGTAGATAAAATAGTGTATAACCCACTGCCTTTGATATTCACTCCAATACTATATTAGTGTTAAGGAGGAAAGTTTAGGAAAATAAAGTCACAAAAGGAGATATAACATTTTCCTTTTCAGCATGATATGCTTATGCACATTTTTCCAAGAACCCACAGCATTGCATTTGATAATTGACAATACTCCTGAAAGCACAATTTAATGAACTCTGCATTCACTTCAAAAAATGAAAAGGAACTCACTGTTGGTAAATGCATATTCTTCTTCATTTTCGTCACTGTCCTCAGACGGAGCTTTATAAGGAGGTGGCAGTTTCACTGGAGGTGGAGCTGTTCCTTGTCTCTGAAAATGCAAAATTTGAGAGAAGGTTAATTGCCTTTGCACAATCCTCTTCCTCAATGACAAACAGGCTAAAAAAATAATCTGGAAATATTTTGACTGAATCCAACTTCAGTCATATAACAAGGACTGTAAAACAATTTGTTTTCTTATATTTATGTTATTATGTAAGTGACTGTGATGTAAGCACACCACTACAGAAAATAGGAATTCAAAAGCACAGCATTTAAGATTGTTGACCTACCCAGAAGAATGCATTCCTTTCCCCAGTGAGAAAGCCAATTATGTATATGTTATTTACACTGTTACCAACCAAATAAACCAAATGAAAAACATTTCAAAATCCACTGTATTAATTTTACATTTATTTAAACTGTTCATCAAATTGTAGAAGGTACAGATTTCATTCTTTAAAAAATAGCTGAAATGAAATGCCAAGGTTTTCTAACTGAAAAAATATTCATCTGTAATTTATAGTCAACACACATTTTAATGTTTTAAAAAAGAAAGAAATCTTTATGATGAATACTTTTTGTATTTCGGTGTAAGTATTCTTTAAATTTACACACCACATGATACAGCACATAAATATTTGGTTCGGACTTAATTAAAGCAAAACAAAACTCAATGATCAGATTACCTTCACAGAATGCAGACATTTTCTTGAACGCTGGGAAAAATAAAACATGCTAAAGTTTGTGGAGGTCCAAGCTGCTGAAAAGAATAGGAGCTGATATACCCAAGCACTCCACAGATACCAAAATAACTGGATTAAGATTTTGTTTTGCTACAGGGTTTCAGTAGAGTACATTCAATTATGATTTACATGACAAAACCACTAATGGCAGGATACACCCCAGTAAATGGACAATGACTGGTCCATTACAGAAAGCAGGCATGTAATAAATTCCTCCAAAGCAGAAAACACTATCTGCGATCCATAAACAAAAACACACACCCAAATTTATTTAAGATAATGTCTAACCAAAGCAGCACTTCTCTATACGTAAAAATTCAAAAATCAGTAAAATGCAGGAGTGATGAAGAAAGAGAAGATGCCAAATACAAAATGCCTATTAAGCAACAAAAGAATACAGAAATGTGATCATGCTGTATCTTTATTCTTGCTTGGAAAACCTTAGAAGTGAGTTAAATGAAGAGTAAAGAAGACAAATGGATTCCTTTCAGTAAACCTTTTCCTCAGAACCACATCATTCTAGGTCAAAATTAATAGTTGAAACAAGGACAGCCAGCTTTTAATATTAAGCGAGAGAATTCTCTTTGACAGTGTTTTAAAAACATATTTCAGAGGAAACTGTTTACACCACAGATTTATTAAAATTAAATTCTCCAACACTGTGGAAAAGAATATAGAAAAAGCTTTAGGTCACCCTAAAGTTTGAATGTGGGTTGCCATATACCTGGGGCATCTTTCTACTGTACATGAGAGAAGGTTATAGGCAGGACCTGGCTCTCTCTGTGGCAATGAAGGCTGGAGCAAGGTACATACAAGGAGGCCAGGTGAATGTAATCTCCATGAGGGCAGAGAACAATAGTGTTGTATCCTCACTCCGAGAACAGTGTCCGGTACGAAGCAGGCCTCCCTTAACTATATGCTGAATGAGTAAATAACTGGTTGTCAGTCATGCCAATTAGGTCTTCTAACATATTACCTTCCAGAAAAATGACAATGATGGAAAAGGTTCTTGTCCAATAGCAGTGCATATTAATTTTGTCTGGTAGAGATGCAAATTATTTTAGTCCTGTAGAAAGGATAACTCCAAAGGTTATGGTTTTATTTCCCTATAAGACGTTAACCAGTTTTGTATCTAAATTTGAATCTAACTTATGTATTCTTTTTCTTTCTTTCTTTCTTTCTTTCTTTCTTTCTTTCTTTCTTTCTTTCTCTTTCTCTCTCTCTCTCTCTCTCTCTCTCTCTCTTTGACACAGAGGGAGAGCGCACAAGGAAGGGAAGGGCAGGCAGGGGGAGGGAGAAGCAGGCTCCCCGCTGAGCAGGGAGCCCCCTATATGGGGCTTGATCCGAGGACTCTGGGATCATGACCTGAGCTGAAGGCGGACTTCTAACCGACTAAGCCACCCAGGCACCCCTGCATTCTTTCTTTGAACAATTAATAAATACTTCACTGTCTCCAGTTCTCTCTGAACTAGGCTAACCATCTTGTTGGTTCCCTCGTTAATGAGTTAAGTAAATAAATGTACATTTTGCATAATTTTATAGGTCACATTTTTTTTTCTTAAATTATATTTTGTCAGTTACGGAGGTCTGTTCAAGTAGACTCACCTTCCAGAACCAGTTAAACAGTTACGCCTGAAATATGCAATTCATGAGCTGCATAAGCCCATATACATGATTTTTTGGCGCCCACAGTAAATCCCCAGTGGCAACAGAACTTTGTCTTTTTGACTCTGTTTCTCTTATTTCCAACCCTATGATTTTGTTTCTGATACTAAGCCAAGTTTGGCTCTAATTTGCACTTGGGCTATAAGTTATTTCCCATTAGTAGCAGCAATAAATGGAGTTTGGTGTTACGGTCTAACAATTTAGTGGTATTTGAGGGTCTATTATATATTGGTTCTACAGGGATCTATTCTCTATAGGGTGAGAGACAACAGCAAAGGTTGTTAGTCTTTGTTTGCCTGTTGGAAAGTTTTTGTATACTAACAGGTCTTGAGTCCAATGGAAATAATAGCTTTTCGACATACAGACCAGGGGGCTTGTGTACTTCTGAGTCTACATGTGTCATATGGCTGAAGCTGCAGGACAGGAGCTGAAAGTGCTCTGTGGAGCTGAAAGTGAGGAAAGCCCTTACGTCTCACTGTGAGAAATATTTTCCTACCTTCAGAGGATGCTAATAAATTAGAAAAAAAATCTTTCTGATCGGTTTGAAGAGACTAATAAGCATTAGTTAAATCTAATATTCCCAGAGTTTTCCAGAAAATAGTAAAACTAAACTCACATTACCTTAGATGTGACAGCCTTTTAATTAAAAACCAAAATCCATTTTTACAAAAACCACTAACTCAGAAGCATTTTAATGTGACAATCCAGATTCACAATATCAAAGTGATTTGGTGATTTAAATTTAGAAACAGTTCTACTTTCTTCCTGATATCCTTGATCTTACTGATGTGGTGTATAATGCAAAAATATGTAAGACTGTAAAAACATTTACAACAATGTTGCATGATCCCCACATGTCTACATGCTATGTATGTATACAGATATATTTACATATTGCAGAGTATTGTCAGGTAGTTCTAAGACCTAACACAATGTGGAATATCATGAGAAAACACTATTATCTGTTGCTGTTAAGAATAATCAAAGATGGGGCGCCTGGGTGGCTCTGCATCTGGCTAAGCGTCTGCCTTCGGCTCAGGTCATGGTCCCGGGGTCCTGGGATCGAGCCCCGCATCGGGCTCCCTGCTCGGCGGGAAGCCTGCTTCTCCCTCTTCCACTCCCCCTGCTTGTGTTCCCTCTCTTGCTGTCTCTCTCTCTCTGTCAAATAAATAAATAAAATCTTAAAAAAAAAAAAAAAAGGATAATCAAAGAGCACATCCTGTAACATTCTAAGTGCCACCAGGAAGATCACAAGAAATGATTTTGATCTTTGCAAAAACCTTCATGAGGTTCTCCTTAGCCCCAGGCTCTAGCATGTCCAGATTTCTCACTTGAAATAGATGCATGTCTTCACACACCTTACGGAGGAATAATTTAAATATAATAAAATGTACTCCATTTAAGTACTTACTTGGAATAGATACATTTTTATAAGTTTAACATGACTGTATTTTTAGGGACTATTATGTTTGGTGGGAGACGACACTTTCATTTGGGTAGTACATAAAAAGAAAAGAGAACTAACAGTAGGAGACTACTTCTCTGTGAACGAACATCTCCCACTTATGTTCGTGTCCGTGACTCCTTTAAGACAAAGAATATATGATGTAAACCTGAAGAAAATTTTAGAAGGAAAATACCAAAGAGTTACGAGGATATAGTTAATATTAGTATGTCTATGACTGCTGATGGCCTGTCATTTCACACTCTGTGATGAGAAACAGCACAGACAATAGTGAACTGAAACAAAACAAGAAAAAAACTAGGAATTTATTCAAGACCTGTTTATTTTTTTGTGGTTTTTTGGGGGGGGTAACTTAGTTTCTTAGTCACACTCTCTTTTTTTAAAATGTGAATGATCTCAAGCCAAAATTTAGATTTCTAGCCTACACCTGTCCTAGTAATTGGCTTCAGGTACTTTTTTTTTTTTTTTTAAGATTTATTTATTTATGTGGGGGGAGTGAGTGGGGAGAGGGGCAGAGGGAGAGGGAGAGAGAGACTCTTAAGCAGACTTGTGGCTGAGCATGGAGCCCCCTGATATCATGACCTGAGCCGAAATCAAGAGTCAGGCACTTAACTGTGCCACCCAAGTGTCCCATTTCAGGTGTTTTTTATCGTGTCTTTTTTGATTATCTAGGTAATTCTAGAGAACATGCACTGCTTTTGTACTAAGGAGGAAATAATGCATAAAAGGAATTACTTCTAATGATACTTTTTAAAGAGATAATATAATTTGTAATCATCTGACCTCCCAACTTTGGGAAGGTCCCCCTGTCTGCATCCTGCACATGCTTCTATCATCATAATTATACTTCTATTTATTTACTACGTGTCACATTCACTGGTGCACCTCTTGGAGTAAAGATGCTTCATCATTCCAGAAGGTAGTATAGTGCTTGGCATGTAAACTGTGATTTCAGAGAAGAGACACAGTAAAGTACATCCTGTAACCACTGAAAACAATTAAGTACAATCTTGTAACCACTGAAACATCATCCTGTAATAGAGACACAGACACTGGTATGACTTCTCTCATTGCAATGTTAACTCAGTGGTTATTCTCTATACCAAAGAATTCAGCTGGACCGACTTTCGTGACTTTTGGTTATTACTGAGCTCTTACTGCATTTTTAAAATTTGAATGCAAATATCCTTGCTTTGTATTGAGATTCAATTTGGTTTAATGAACAGGCCAAAATTGATAAGAACCATATATTTATCTTTTTCCTTCCTGGGATCTTAAGTGGAATTATCCTGAATCAACTAAATTACCTTATTCCCTAAAGTAATTAAATTAGTCACCAGTTTATTCATTTGGGTGTGGTTATTACCTATGTCCCTACAGACTAATCCCTTGTCTACTTCCTTTATGACATTATATCCCCAGACTGCTGCAGTCTTAACTGCCACACTATATATAGGATTCCAATAGACATTTGATGAATGCTCAGATCTTTGAATCAAGATATGAACTGACAAGGGGTGCCTGGGTGGCCCAGTCATTAAGCGTCTGCCTTCGGCTCAGGTCATGATCCCGGAGTCCTGGGATCGAGCCCCATATCGGCCTCGCTGCTCGGCAGGAAGACTGCTTCTCCCTCTCCCACTCCCCCTGCTTGTGTTCCCTCTCTCGCTGTCTCTCTCTGTCAAATAAATAAATAAATAAAATCTTAAAAAAAAAAAAGATATGAACTGACAAAATTCCAGCAAGAGGATAGACTAATTATTCTGAGAAATCCATCTGAACCACAAAAAGATGACAGATAAACTTTAAAAAATGTGCTTTTGTAACATGTGACTGAAGCCAGAAACAACCATAAATCCCAAATCGTAAGGTAAAATGGGGCACAGGAAGGCGGCATTTGCCCAGAGGGTATGTGCCATTCCTGGTGACTTAAAGCCAGAGGTGTTTTGTTTTGTTTTGACCTTTACTCACTCAGCCAGTATATACTGTGTGTCTATGAGGGGCCGGGCAGTGTTCTGGGCAACGGAGACAGAGTAATGATGAGACAGATGAGCTCCCTGTCTTCATGGGGCTTCTTTTCCAGCCCCTCTCAGATGCCACATTTTGTGGGTCTTCATGTCTTATCCCCAAATTGCTTTAAGGTAGTAGTCACCGAATTCTCCATTGTTTGCCTTGCCCCACTAGAATGAAAGCTCCAGGAGGACAGGGAATTTTTGTCTATGAAAACTTCATTGTTATGTACTGACATGAAAAAATACACGCATTTTAAAGTGTACAATGTGAATTCATCATCATAATCAGGATGATGAATATAATCATCAGTCCCAAAAGTTTCTCCGTGCCTCTTTTTAATCCCTCCTCCTTCCTGCCCCTTTCCCTGGTCCTCCATTCTCTTGAACTACTAATCTCCTTTTTGTCAGCATTGGTTTTATTTTTCTAGACATTTAATCCCTGTAAATAAAGGCTGTTGCCTTGCAAAGGCTGAGAAAGATTTCTGCAAGTAATGACCTGGATCATGTACATAACTAGTATTTCTACAAGCCATAACCATGGTCTTCTGGAATCTACAAATTATCTGTGTCTACTAGTGATTGCCAAAAACAACTACACAATCCTGAACACACAGCATATGCTACTGCTAATCTGATTATAATCTATGTGATTAAAATCTCAATTCAAAGAAGGTGGCCAACCAAGCTAAAATACAACCCTATAATTTGGTAAGGAATCTAATGTTATTTTTTCTTATCCTTTTTAAGAACCCTTCCCCCCAAATCCTCAAGGAACCTTGATTGAGCCCTGTGTACATGTCCACAAATAAAGTTTTCCCAAGTGTTCAATTCAGTTATAGTTTTTTTTTTCCCTTTAACAGGGTGAAACCTACAATGGATGAAGTTTAAAAAAAACAACAAGTCAAACAAACAAACCAAAATCTTGACCACAGAAGATAGTAAGGTTATTTCCTGGCGTTAGCCTTAGCTTGAGGTGGAAAAAAAGAAGAAAGGTATTCCCTCAGAATTCCTTACAAGCTCAGACCCTCTCAGGTTGGAGACCTGATTTCATTCTGTGTGTGGCTCAAAAATTTCCAAGCTAAAAACCAGGCAAACACAAAAATAAAGTTGGCAAAGATTCAGTGATACTAGATGAAATAGGTGTTTGGGCATTACTAAATAATGTCACATATGAATAAAGATAATTTAAAACTTGTAGACACCTAATAAATTAACTTGAAAAAGTATAAAATAAAAACTGAAAAACCACATGAAAAATAGACTAATTATACTATCAAAATGGGAGATTGTTAGATTATAATGACCCCGCCCCCCAAAAAACGCCAGTAAGTATGTAGAGTATCTGAATAACTTAATTAATTTGCTCTAGTGACTTTGTATATAAACCTATATCCAATAACTATCATGTTAGGAGTGCCTGGCTGGCTCAGTCGGTGTGACTCCTGATCTTGGGGTTGTGAGTTCGAGCCCCATGTTGGGTGTAGAGATTACTTAAAAATAAAATCTTTAAAAAGAAAAACTACTGTGCTATTCTTTTAAATCACAGATATACATTTATAATAACTGAGAATGTGATAGGCCATAAGAAGTCTCACCTAATGTAAAAGAATGTTACATAAATCACAATCTCTGATTATAATGGAAATACATTAGAAAATAGTAAGTTTTTAAAACCATTCACGTGGAAATTTAAAAATACATTTCTAAATAAATTTGGGTAAAAAGAAATTGTGGGGACTAAAAAAAGAACAGTACTGAATAATAGATATTCAACTTAAAATCTTGGGACGTAAAGAGTGACTCAGAAGGAAATGTATGGTCTTAAAAAATTAATAAACTCTACCACTATCTAAAGATTATGGCGGGGTGGGGGTGGGGTGAGTAGAAGAAGAAAACCAAACAAAGTAAGGCAATATAAAGATGAGAACAAAAGGATGCCTGGGTGACTCAGTCGGTTAAATGTCCGCCTTCGGCTCAAGTCACGATCCCAGGGTTCTGGGATCAAGTCCCGCATCAGGCTCCTTGTTCCGCAGGGAGTCTGCTTCTCTCTCCCCTTCTCCCTCTGTGTGTGTGCTCTCTCTCTCTCTCTAGTTCTGTTTCTCAAATAAGTAAATAAAATATTAAAAAAAGAAAAAAAGAAAAGAACTATGGATAGAGCATGGATAATTCAAGCTAATAAACAACTTTGGGGCACCTGGGTGGCTCAGTCAGTTAAGCCTCTTGCCTTCAGCTTAGATCATGATTTCCGGGTCCTAGGACCGCGCCCTGTCAGGCTCTCTGCTCAGCGAGGAGCCTGCTTCTCCCTGTCCCTCTGCCTCTGCCTGCCACTCCCCCTGCTTGTGCTCTCTGTCAAATAAATAAATGAAATCTAAAAAAAAAAAAAAAGATAAACTTTATACCAACAAATGTAAAAAATTAAGTGATATCAATATTCCTAGAAAAGAATCAATAACCATAACTGACATAACTGACTCCAGGTGAAATAGAAAAATCTGAATTGTTCCATAATTATTAAAGAACCAATAAGCATTTTAGATTTTTCCCACATAGAAAACCCAGGCCCAAAATGGCTTCACAGGCTAGTGTGACCAAAGACTTAAGGAATGAATAATTACCACTTTACACAAATGCTCAGAGAACTAAAAAAGAAGAAATACACCTACTATTCATTTTAGCAGTCTCATATATTCAAAAGCAGATAGAATAGCACTTAAATGGGAAATTCCAGGCCAATCTCATTCCTAGCCACAGATGCAAAAATTCTAAAGGAAATAATGTCAGCAATGTGGGGGGAGGGGGGAGGGAATGATCAAATTAAGTTTAATCCAAGAATTCAAGATTGGTTTGAGATTATGAAATCTATTACTATAATTTACCACATTAAGGGATTCAAGGAGAAAAAAATGTATACATACACAATTATTTCAGTGAATGGATAATACATCTGATAAAATTCAATGCCAATGCCATTCATGATAAAAAGTCTTAGCAAAGGTGCACCTGGGTGGCTCAGTCGTTAAGTGTCTGCTTTCTGCTCAGGTCAGGATCCCAGGGTCCTGGGATCGAGCCCCACATCAGGTTCCCTGCTCCACGGGAAGCCTACTTCTCCCTCTCCCACTCCCCCTGCTTGTGTTCCCTCTCTCGCTGTGTTTCTCTCTGTCAAATAAATAAATAAAATCTTAAAAAAAAAAATCCTTAGCAAAATAAGAATGAAAGGGGTACTTCCTGAACTTGAAGGATCATCTACAAAAATTTACAGCACACATCATATTCAATGGTGAAGTATTAATAGCAATTTCTTAAGGGCGTCTGGGTGGCTTAGTCGTTAAGCGTCTGCCTTCGGCTCAGGTCATGATCCCAGGGTCCTGGGATCGAGTCCCACATGGGGCTCCCTCCTCGGCAGGAAGCCTGCTTCTCCCTCTCCCACTCCCCCTGCTTGTGTTCCCTCTCTCGCTGTGTCTCTCTCTGTCAAATAAATAAATAAAATCTTTAAAAAAAAAAAAAGCAATTTCTTAAATATCAGGAGGAAAAACAACAAAAATGTTAGCTATTATTACTTCTTTATTAAACAGTGGTTTTAGTAAATATAAAAAGATTGGAAAAAAGGGGAGAAGAAAAATGCCTTTATCCAGAGTGATTATTATTACATGGACAGAAAATCCAGAAATAAAATTCTACATAGTATTAGAATTTGAGATCCATATTCTTATTAAAATTATATACATTTATAGAGGACATAACGACCCTAGAAGGCTCTACATATAGTATTTAAAATATTTAGTAAGTTTATCTTTAGGTGGTGGGTTTATGAGTGATTTTATTTGTTTCAGTCTTTCAGTTTTTCCAGTGTTCTGCATTGGACTATTTTATTTTATAAAAGAATAATGGGGGGCACCTGGGTGGCTCAGTTGGTTAAGCATCTACCTTTGGCTCAGGTCCCGATCCCAGGGTCCTGGGATCCAGCCCTACATCGGGCTTCCTGCTCTGTGGGAAGTCTGCTTCTCCCCCTCCTTCCTGCTCATGCTCTCTCTAATTTCTGTCTCTCTCAAATATATAATTTTAAAAAAGATTTAAAAAAAAGAATAATGGAATAATGTTACAAGATGTCAAATAAATACATAAAAAAATCAATTTTATGTCTACATACTAGCAACAAACAGAAAATGCAATTTAAAATACTTAAAAGCAATACAAAATGTAAGAGTATCTAGGAATAAACCAAAGATTTACAATACCTTCTCAAGAAAATTATAAAATTAAAAAAAAAAAAAAGAATATATAGACAGATATACCATGTAAATGATTAAAAAGGTTGGATATCATAAAGATATAATTTCTTTACAAATTAATCTACAGATATGATACAATTCCCATCAAAATCATCAAAGAGATTTTTTTGTGGAATTTGACAAGCTAGTCTTAAAATTCATAGGGAAAAGAAAAGGATACAAACAGGTAAGACACCTCTAAAGAAGAAGAAATATGTAAAGGAAATTGCTCTACTAGAAAACAACATTTATTATCATTAGGCTTTAAGAACTGAGCTACTATAGCATTTGTGCTGGGATAGACATGGGGAACAAAGAGAACGTTCAGAAGCGGACCCCTCCTGATAGCCTGAGCTAGTACAAGTTGCACTACAAGTCAGTAGGTAAAGGCGGGCCTATTTTAAACAGTAGGATAGTTCTCTTTATGAGGAAAAAATAAAAATTCATCCCTACCTAATAGCATATCCTAAAATAAATTTTAGATCGACTTAACTGCTAGAATAGAGGTAGGAAAACAGGAATGGATGACTAATTTTGATTGATGGTAAGGAATGTTTTCTCAGTAGAGATAACTTTGAGCTCCTCCTTGGAGGATAAAAGGAGGAGCAATGTGGGAAATGGATTTCCAGGCTGAGAGAACAGCAAGATCAACGTCCCATAAGTTCCCAAGAGTAAGAGGCATTTTCTGGGAACGGACAGACAACTAGCCCAACTGAACAGGAAAGACAGACAACGATGACGAGGGATGATTGGTGCTTTATCACATTTATGCATCTATGTTTCACTATGTTTCTGGCCTTCATCCTGGCCAGAACCAGTTATATTCATAGGAAGGAAACATTATAACACAGTCCTTCTAGCCTGATTACCAGTCAAAACACCATTCTCATTAACTGCAGCTCAGATAGGCAAAAAGACACCAAAAACATTTTTTAAAGGCTTGAGAGGTTCAAGTTACCTTTTCTTTTTTTTCTTCAGTGTTTTGGTCCTGGTTATTAGTGATTTTGTTAGCCTTGTTATGCACACTAGGAATGACCTATGACCACAAAAAAAAAAAGGGGGGGGGGGAGAAGGAATAAAACATTTAAATGTCACAATCATTACATTTCTTA
This sequence comes from Halichoerus grypus, assembly GCF_964656455.1. Taxonomy (NCBI): domain Eukaryota; kingdom Metazoa; phylum Chordata; class Mammalia; order Carnivora; family Phocidae; genus Halichoerus; species Halichoerus grypus. Next base: position 138,210,676 of record NC_135716.1, read on the forward strand.
ATTTTTAAAGTTAAAATCTTACTTAACTAAGTCTCTGACTTCATCTAAAAAGTAAAGACATGAGAAGTATAATTCAAAGCAAACAATACAGTCTGAAAAATATTACAAGCTAGATAACTCAAAATATTGTGTGTGTGTGTGTGTGTGTATATAACATCAAAGAACAATAAACTCACAATATGTGTAGATCCAGAAAGTGAAAATGAAGATGACAAAAAAAAAAAAATCACAATACTGATTATCATCCAAACATCTCATTTTGCAAAATAGTTTCAGGGGTGACCTACATAGACCTCTCCCTAGAACACAGGATGCACCATTTATTTGATAGTTTTACCTTATTCATCATTGTACCCCAATTCAAGTATGTTATCTAGTATACCGTGCACACTCAAGAAATACTTCACTATTACTGTTAGCATGAAGATAAATTACAAATCTATTTACATCCCTGGATAAAAGCTCAATGAGAGCTGGAATTTAGTGATTTATCACTATACATAGTGCCCAGAAAGAACCTATTACATAGCTGCACTCAATAAATGTTTATACATGAACAAAATAGTTCCATTTCATAGAAATACTTTTAATTCTCAATGGTGCCAACAGCATAGTTTACTTTTTGACTCATTTCTTTTTACAAAACAATCTATGAAACATCTTGGGAAAATATAAAATTTTTAGTGATCTTTTTTGTTTTAAGGCTCCTCAAATAGCTAACACAAATAATCTTGGCATAGAATCTGATGACAGACATGAAGGTTAAGAAAAAAATCTCCTTTCCCAGAAATGTAAAGAAACTGCCTGCCTAGGGGTAATTTAAAAAACAAAACAAAACAGAGCAAAAAACACCTCTCTCTAAATGCAATTTAAGATTAAATTTTCTTCACCTTTAATATAGAGTCTAAAGAAATAAACTGATTTTGGAATAAATGAGAAAGTCTCAGGAATGTTTCATTTCAATAAAAATAAAAAACAACAAAGGCACCTGGCTGGCTCAGTTGGTAGAGCACATAACTCTTCATCTCAGGGTCATGAGTTCAAGCCCCACATTGGGCATGGAGCCTCCTTATAGATAGATAGATAGATAGATAGAAAGAAAATAGTAATGACACTGATCAACATATATTTAATGTTTTGTATGTGAACAGACACTGTTAGTGCTTAGTATTTATTCCTCTATTTAATACAAACAACAATCCAAGTCCATGTCCGAGTTCATTAAACTTTGAGACTTTCTGCAAAACCCCAAAAGAAGTCATTTTATAACATTGGGACCATCAAAGGCCCAAGTTCAAAACCTGGTGGTATTTCTTATCCTGATGAATCTTAAAACAAAATACTTTGCCTTCCTGACAAGTCAGAATACCTGTCCACACTGGACCTACTTTCTCAAACCATGGAAAAAACCAGCTGAAGCTGAACAGCAGAAGCTCTGGGATGAGAAACAATGTCAGCTGCCACCCACAAGGTTTACACTGTTTTTTTGAATAGCACAGAAAGAAATCTCTGTAAATGTATCATTAGCCAAATTTGGAAGACAAAAGGCTCACCAAGAAGACTGCATCTTTAATAAAAGTAGAAGACAGCATGTTTCTTGTGAAAGTAAAAACTATTTTTATATGTTTAATATGCAAATGTACACATAAAGTTTAAAAAGGTGCCATTATGAAACCATGATATTAGGGAAGAACAAATGGAATACAGGGGAACAGAAAGCAGCATAGGATAATAAATCTAATGAAATTTAATGATGATCCCAATTTCAAACAGGTTTGTTTTGAAATGTGGAAAAATAGTATGTGAAATGTAGTTATGTTATTAAGTGGGGGAAAAAATACCCTGGCATAAAAACTTTCTGTAGCAGAGTGCAGTATAAATCATCAGTTCTGCTCTCAAGTAAGCATTTGCCAAATAAATCTAAGTGGATACACACATTTCTTTCCAGCGGAATTCAGGAGAAAAAGCTTAAAAAGGTAATATATTGGTGATACTCCGAAAGCATCTTTTAAAAGCACAAATATAAAAAAGTAAAATATAACTCAAAGAATAAAAAAAAAAGTACAAATATAAACACCACTGCTCAATTCATGATGTTGATGACAATCTCCATGTGACCAGGGCACTTTAGACATAGGGGCTTTGATGATCCCAATGTCAGAAAATGACTTCTTTGGGGTTTTCCAGGAAGTCTCAAAGTTTAATGTAAAGTGGTCGAAAATGATTAAGCATTTGACTATATTTTCTATTCCTGTGATGACCAATACTACTTGCAACAATGAATAAGCCAAAGAGAGGGCCATTCTGCAAAGATAGGAAACTTGATTCCTTCCAACACTTCATTCAACAGGAATCACTTTGTGTGGGGCGCCTGGGTGGCTCAATCATTAAGCGTCTGCCTTCAGCTCAGGTCATGATCCCAGGGTCCTAGGATCGAGCCCTGCATCGGGCTCCCTGCTCTGTGGGAAGCCCGCTTCTCCCTCTCCCACTCCCCCTGCTGTGTTCCCTCTCTCGCTGTGTCTCTGTCAAATAAATAAATAAAATCTTACCAAAAAAAAAAAAAAAAAAAGGAATCACTTTCTGTTAAAAAATGGAACAAGTCATGGACACAGAAATTTACTCCATCACCTGAATGTACTCCCTCGACTAGAACCAAAGATAGTTCAGTGCTTGATGAACTAAATGCACAATGTGGCAGTCTCTTGTGCTGCACGGGGAATAAGTGACTTGAGCATGACATGATGCTAAAAAGATTAATTCTTTTTTTGAGCAGTGAAAGAAATTGCACTGTTTGTGTCATCTAAGTGATAATTTCCACCTTAGCTCACCAGCAAAGGATGGATTAAATGCATGCTTGGACTTTTTGGTTGACTTTATAACCTCCTTTTTTTGCTTTGAATATTTTTTGGCAGGGCAGTCAGAAGTGGCCACCTAAAGGTATCAAGTAATTGGCTCATTCTCGCTCAAAACTGTTTCTTTGGAAGTACCATTTGGCAAGGAATAATTTGGCCAATTTTCCTATGGAACTCAGTTTCCAGAAATAAAAGTGATAGCCTCAACGACCTTCTCAATATTGTAAGAGCTAAAAGGTGGATTCCAAAAACTTGGATTCCAAAAAAAAGAATTAAAAAGTGTATTCCCCCAAATTTCAAATTGTATGAAAATGAGAAGACGTTATTCAGTTCACCATTCTCGGTGAGTCTTGTCGGTGTAAACACAGCACCGAGACTGGGAGGGGTCATACTGCAACAGAGCGCACCCCAGCAGAGCTGCCCCAGGGGGGTGAGCTTGTAGTCCCCTGTGTGCAGGCAGGTTACAAGTATGTCAAAATGTATTGATGCCTCGCCCCCACCCTCAGGGCCGCCAAACATCTGTTCGCCCAGGTTGCCATACAAATATTATTTCCTGTATGCCTTGACATACAAAAGGTCGAAAAGCACTGCATCACTTATTGAAAAGCATTTTTAAAAAATGCAGTTTTTCTACTGTTCAGAAGTGCCTATGTTTTGAACAGCTGTCTTCCACTATAAAAAGGAAAAATAAACATTTCTTCCAGTCACAGGGCTTAGGGGTGATATTTCTGCTGCATATTGCGAAATAAAATACATATCCTGCCACTGACATCTATGTATCAAAGTTCTAATTCCATACCGAAAGAGTAATTTATTACAGATAAAAGTGTTATGATTAAATACTGCTAGTTTTGAATTCAGGATGTCCAACAGAACATACAACAATGCACCATGTCTGCATTTTTATACTCTTTAAAAACTACACAGAGCATGGAGGTACCTCTAGAACGTTTTCATATCTGACCCCCTTTATGTTCCAAGTATTTTATAAACAAAGTAACTGACTCAGAAAAGTTAAGTAACTTGTCTCTAAGTCAGCAAAGCTGGTCAACAGGGAATTAAGGAATGGAAAACAGGTCTGACTCCATAGCCTGTGACTTAGACCAAGGCAGACTGGAATGACTCAAAGTGAACCAAAAGACCAAAATCAAAGAAAAAAAAAGGGAAAGTGAAGTTAATAACTAAATTTTTATGAAGTAATGCGTTTTCTAGGCAATAGTAGGATCAAAATGAAAATAAGTGGAAAAATACATGGAGGCAAAAGCTTGGTCCATAGGTATATAGAGTATTTTTAAATTTTTTGAAAATATCAACTAAAGCTTACTCTTGGAGTGGATGACAAGCTCTGAACAACGAACACCACAGGATTTCCCGCATTCTTAATGGCCTCCACTGCTTCTCTGTGCGAGGCATTCTGCAAATCTACTCCAGACACCTAAAACAGAGAAGTAATTTCATTTCAATTAGAAAGGCTATAGAGTTCACATGTATTATCTAGTGATGAGAAGAGCCAGTCTAATGAATTAGACCAAAGCCAAAAAAAGGAGGAAAAAAAAAAAAAAAAAAAGATTTGCCCATAAAAAGCTTGTTTAAGAACATGTTTAAGGAAAATAACATTCCACCTTCCAGAAAAGTAAGACAAGTATCTTAATAATAACAGCCTGGTTAAATATAATTATCCAAAATAGGTAGTTCGGTCAGTGACAGAACCTTAAGAAGTTTCTGAGCTATGATGTCACCTCTGCCACTAAACACAGCATTCTGAGTGGGGACAGGGGAAGGCGGTCTGGACTCTTCTCTCAAATTGAGAAGTACAATATTTTAAGCAAATTGTCCATTATTTTAATTGAGTAGTTGAACATTTCTCAAATTATGTTTAAAAAAGAACTATGAAAATATCCATAGGTTTTTACTAAAAGTGTTCTCTGTTCAGTAAATTGGGGTAAGTATACACAGCTCCTTATCATACAAATTTCAGACAACCTAACTTGCAAACATGTCCAAAATCTCCAAGAGCATTCTGTATCTACCATATTTAACAGAACCAATTTTTCAAACCGATAATGTAACAAAGCCTTAATAAATGTTGGGGTGGCTTATGGTCAGTGGATAGTGACAATTTGTGAATACCTCTTTGCCATAAGGAGACCAAAGAAACAGGAATGTAGGTGGATAAGGCTGTGGGATCAAGGTTGGCTTTTGTGTTTAAGATGGGAGGTATTACAGTAATCATGGTGTGGCAGAGAGGGAAAATGCATGCGAGAGAGAGAAGTGACACCTGAGGAAGTGAGTCCTCGGACACCGAAGAGGGAATGACTGCCGTGGCACAAGTTACGGAGACTGGCTTTAGTTAGAAGCACAAATAGTTCATATGTTGTTACAGATACAGTGAGAAAAAAAGATTTGGCACGCAGCCAGAGCAAGGGGACGTTCCTTTTTGTACTGCTTCTATTTTCTCCATGAAATAAGAAATAAGTACCATAAACTGAGATTAAAATGGAGGAAGGCAGTTTAGGAGGTGTGAAGGAGTTACCTCTGGAAGCAGGAGAGTGAAACAACTAGGGAAGTATTATAGGATTGCAAGGCAGAACTAAAGACTCACTTGAGAAGGAGCTCATGAATTTAAAATGAGACCAGACAGCCTAGCTGGTTATTTTCTCCAGCCACGCTAGGGACCTGAAATAAGCCAAGAGTTGCATTTAACTAGGATGTGGTTTCCCCAGACAAGTTCAGTAAAAGCAAAGGGGATCCAAGGAGCTGGAAGTGATGAGGATGATCAATCACTGAGTCAGAGCACGGTGAGGAGAAAAGCAAGCCCACCTGAAGCTGAGGGACACAGAGGTAAGGGCCCGAAGGTAGGAGACAGGAGCCCAGTGTGGGAGAGGGGTTTAAAAGCAGGTGAGTGTAGCGCCCAGTGCAAGGGAGAGTGCAGAGAGATGAGTCAGGGAGGCAGCTGAAGCCACACGACCACACACAGGCTGTGGCAAGAACTTTGGCCTTTTATTCTGACAGATATCCCCTGGAAGGTTTTAATGAAACCTTCTCTTCTGTGAAAACCTCTTTTCTGTGAAAACATCTTTTCCCATATGAACTCAGGAAGGATATGAATAATAGTAAACCAATAGAGAAAAAAAATTTAACTGAAGCTTAAAAGCTATCACAACAGTTTGGTGAAGCTTCTTATGAATAACCTAATCCCCAAAACATTCAACAGTAAGAGAAGTAGAAGCTATAGAACCATTTCATCTTCGAGTAATAATCAGCTTTTGTTTCCCCAACACACATTTCCACAGGGTTAAATGGGAATCACTGAAGTTAGGAAGTTAGGGAAAAAATGGAATTCTGTTATATTACAGCAGAAATATAATCTTAAGTTTTTCTCAGCTTTAAATGTATAACCCAGAAGTATGTCCATTCACACAGGTAAGACCCATTTCCCAAAATTAAATTAATTGCTAACTTCCCAGGTCAACAAATTCTTCTTTATACAGATCTAGCTCCTTTATGCAATTGTTTCAAGGCAGAGAGAAATGATTATTAAGCTTTCCTTAAAAACAAAACAAATGAGTAATGCTTTTCACAGGAAAAAAAAAGTAAACAAATGACTCCATATGCTTGACAAAATAAATATTAAAGTGTTAACATTTCAAATCTGTTGTGGGTTTAAAGAAATTATTAAATCTGGGATAAAACAGTGGGTTCTTATTAGTATATAAAAGTGATGGATAAGTAAGAGAATACTTTGTATTCAACTCAAAGCAGGAAAGATGAAGGGGAAAACACCTAATTTAAAAAGATAAAACAATGAGCAATACAATTAGAAAACAGGCAAAAGACATGCACAAACATTTCACTAAAGAGGACATGTGCAGATGGCATGAAGAGTTCTTTATCATTAGCCATTAGGGAAACTCAGAACAATGAGGTATCACTATCTACCTATGAGACTGTCCAAAATGAAAAATAGTGACAACACCAAATGTTGGTGAAAATGTGGAGAAACCGGATCACTCATATACTGCTGGTGGAAATGTAAAATAGTACAGCCACTCTGGAAAATAGTTCCTTTCAAAACTAAAAATGGACTTACCATACAACCAGCAATTGCATTCTTGGGCATTTACTGCAGACAAATGGAGACTTATTTTCACTTAGGAACTTGTATACAAATGTTTATAGACGTTTTATTCATAATAACCAGGAACTGGAAACCATGTGCCTTTTATATATATATATATATATATATATATATATACACACACACACACACACACATATATACATACACACACACACACACACATATATATATACATACACACACACACATACACACACACATATATATATTAAAGATTTATTTACTTATTTGAGAAAGAAAGAGGGAGAACACAAGCGCACAGGGCAGGGTGGGCCGGGGGGGGGTGGTGGACAGGGAAAGAGAGAGTCCCAAGTAGACTGCTCGCTGAGCGCGGAAGCCAACGAAGGGCGACTGCACTACCCTGAGATCATGACCTGAGCCGAAACCAAGAGTCGCCACCCAGGCACCCCAACCCAGGTGTCTTCCAGTGAGTGAACGGTTAAACTGTGGTACCTGCACACCACAGAAGTATTCAGTCACAATAACAGGGAATGAACTATTGATGGACACAACAAATTAAATGAACTTCAGTGAAATTATGCTGAATGAAAAAAGCCAATCTCAAAAAGATGCAGAATACATAATTCCATTTATGTGACAACTGTGAAATAACATAATTATAGACATGGAGAAACAGATTAGTGGTTGCCAGAGGTTGGGTATGGGGGGATATGGCAGGGGAGATGAACGGCTGTAGAGGGCAACACTGGGGAGTCTTACAGTGATACACTGAGTCTCTTTGATTGTGGGGGTGGTTAGGCAAGGCTACACGTGATAAAACTGCGTAGAGCTATAAAAATACACAAAGTTATACATCAGTGCCTGTGTAACTGGTGTTGTGCCCGTATCAGTATTTTGGTTCTGCTCGTGTACCACAGCTGTGTCACACAGTAACCCTGGGGGAGGCTGAGGGAGGAGAACCTGGGACCTCCTTGTACATTTCTTTACAATTTCCTTTGACTGTTTCAAAATAGAAAGTTAAGGGGAAGAAAAAGGACCACACAAAACACAGAATACATATTTAAAAACTAAGTTCAAATATATCAGTAATCAAAGTAAAAAATGAATCCGTGTCAGTTATTTACTAGATGAAGATTATCAAGGTAGATTTAAAAAAGCAAAATCCAGTTATATGTTGCTTACAAAACATACAACTAAAACAAAATCACAAGCGTAAAAATGAAGGAATGAAAAAAACAATGTGCTATGTATGCAAATACTAAATAAAGGAAACCCCACCTGCCCCTGAAGTCAGAGTAATCCTTTTAAAATACGTACACATTCACAATTCTAGAATGGACAACTTACCAAGCTCTCTGTGATGTGGCTTCACATTACCTCTCAGACTTTTCTCTTCACACTCTCTTGCTCACTCTACCTACATTAGTGGTGCTGGACTTCTTTCCGTTCCTTCAACACAGTCAGGCAAACTCCTACCTCAGAGCTTAAGCATTTTAGTTCTTTCTGCCTAGAGACTTCTTCCCCTATACATCCACATGGCTCACTCTCTCACTTCCTGTATTTGTCCCAACATCATCTTCCATAACCTATCTATCGGTTGCAATCAGCACCTCCACTGCCCTTCGTTCCTCCTTATCTTTCTGCTATTTACTACAATCTAACACTCTACATATTACGTACGTTATCTATCTTCCCCACTACCATGTAAATAACCTAAGAGTAGGAATTTTGCTCATTTTCTTCACTGCGATAACCCCAGTGTGTTTGAAATCTTCTTTTAATTTCAAAAACACAAATATAACCTAATATTTGTATATTCAGAGCAATTTTACACAGTTCTTGGCTTTAATCCTCACAATGATGCTATGGGTTTTAGATTCTCATTTCCATTTTATTTCGAAATTGAGAATAAGGTGGGTTTAATAATATGTCCAAGAACAGATACAAAATAAACAGCACAAGCAAGACTTCAACCCGTGACCTCCAGGGCTCTTTTCATTCTATCAGAACTAAAGCACCACAGCTGAAGTTTAGCATCATAAAGCATGTATCAAGAACACGATTCTGGGATTGAAGCTATTTAATATGATGTCCATCCAATAAACCCAGTGCAAACAAATGTATGAGATTCAGACCTCAGGACGTTCTCAGCGCCTTGATGTGCCCTAAACTCTGCTGTTCTGTAAAGCCTACCGCATGTGAACAATGGAGTCACCCCTTCCTCCAATGGAGGCTGGATGAGCATGGCTATCCCACTGACACATATTTATACAATGTAGAGCTTGTTATAGAGAATATAGTCAATAATATTGTAATAATGTTGTATGGCAACAGATGCTAACCACACCCGTGGCGAGCATTGCATAATGTACAGAATTGTCTATACCTAGTACACCTGCAAGTTAATGTCACATTGTATGACAACTATACTTCAATTTAAAAGCAGAACATTAGAAATTTTTAAGTGATGAAAAAAATTAGAGTTTGTTGAAGACTATGGGAGAAACACAATGCTAACGAGCTGACTCATTCTGTTAAATTGTAAAATTGGTTTTTTAGTCAGCTGATCCTTTGTCTATGCTATATGATAACCACCCCAACTTTAGAATCTCATAAAATTATGCAAACAACATACAAACTAGGGCATTGAAAGAAAATACACCAATTGTATCCACATATACCAACAACAAATGAAGGAAGGACTTCCAGTTAAATGATTACTGTCTTAAAGTAGGTTTCAAACAAAAACGGAATTTTAACATCACTTACCTCAAGTATTTTATCTCCTGTTTTAAGAGCATTTGTTTTTCCTGCTGGACTGTCTTCTAAAACTTGTTTGATAAATATACCTTTAAGTTCCTCTCCATTCTTCAGGCGTTTTATAACAGTTTGTCCACCAACAATACTAATACCAAGAGACACATTGGGTTCCCTAAATATCTCAACACTGTAAAAAGAAAATAAATTCACTTATGAGCAAGTTAATATAATTTGTTGGACGGTCACTATAAGTTCGATTTGGACCATATCCTTGTGACTCATATTTTATATGAATATATTTTTACAATTTTCGAAATTGTACCTAGTTCCAAAATTATAGGACATTATCAATCATTCATGGCGCACGTGAAAGCTTGAATTTGGAAAAAGATTTCTAAAACAATAAATACACCCTCTTAATATTCAGAGATTTTGGTTGGCCTTAATGTTCCCATCTCCTACCACAATATATTTTCTATAATTAGTTCTTTAATTCTATATCCCTAACATCAGCAAAGAATGGATGAAGGAAATAACAAATGGGTGGGGGGGGGGGGGGATCAAGAAAGTCGCATATTATCATTTTGGCAAAAAGCACAAACTTTCACAATAAAATAAATTTGCCACTAAAAGGCTTCTTGCCCTAGCTGCCTTTTCCAGTCAGCAGGTTTAACCTGTGCTTCTTTAAGTAGGGGACAGATTTTGCTCTTAAAGCTGGCAGGCTCTCTTTTCTTCCTACCTCCACATCACTTTTTAAAATAAAGTATGGAATAAAACTTGCCCTTCAAATGGTTATGAATTTTACTCAGACTGCAGATGTGGCCAATGATTAACTGAAATTAAAAAGTAGTTCAGAAAACAGCGCCCAAGAGTCTTTAAGACAAAACACAGAAGTGCAAGAAGAAAACAGACCATGTGGGTGGGTACTGTGGGATTAATAATGCATGCAGAATAGAGCACCTAAGGAAGACTTTTATATTCTGTTAGCTCAAACAAGGCACAAACTTGGACGAACACAAGAGGAGGAGGATAGAGATAAATGAATACATGCTAGAAGCCTCAACTACTGTTGCTGTTATTTAAAAAAAAAAAAGGAAGAAATTTTACTGTATTCAAGGCAGTGGTGCAATAATAAAGTATACTTAGTCCATTGGTTACTATCATACATGGACATTTGTAAATTGCTTTTTCTGAAAAACTATGATAAAACTTTCCATTTAATGTTGATTATAGTCATTTTGCCTGGCTAAAAATCCCTAGATAAGACAAAACTAAAATTTAGGCCAGCCTACATGTGGATGATGGCAATTTCTCAATCAGTACATGTCCACATGACACTATGAAATTTAAGAGCAACTAACTGATTGTGTTCTCCTGAGAAAGCCAATAATGTCATCAACATACATTCTTGGTGGACCCCAGTGGCTGAAGTTTGGAGTTTCTTCTCCTTCACCTTCTTCTCTTTCAGGTAACTCACTGAGGGGAGAGAAAGGAAAAAACATGGTGATTAACATAACATAATAAAAAAAAGAAAAGAAAAGAAAAAACACACAACTTGTAAAACACAGTGTTGTATTAAAGGCTCCTAGAAACTTTCAAAATTAAACAATCTATATGTAGTTAAATAGTTCTTAATTTTTAAGCTTTTAAAATATTTACATCAATAAAATACATACATCAACCAGAACATTAATGTTCAACTCAATAAATATCCACCTGTCACCAAAAAGTCATAGAACTATTATAAACACTTTTATTGGTGACACTCTAGATGCAATTTTCTAAAAATCTGTGTTTGATTTGTACAATATCACATTTGTTTTTCTATCAACATATAAATTAGGAAATATATTCCTTCAAACTTGGTACTGATGGACCAGCAAAGAGAACACTCCAGCATAAATCAACACCAATAGCTGAAATGGCTAAACAGTTGGTAAGCACAATCCCTCTTTCTAGATCTGTCACCCTGACCCTAAATAATTCCCTTGTCATTTGTATCCCATGAATGTTTTGTGTCATTATCCATCACGCTGCAGTTTACAGAGAGATTTACTTTTGTTAGATCTAATTCGATCCTCCCACCTACCACCACCATACTTTCACCCATCAAGTTATGTTAGTATGGAAATAACAAAATAAAATGCTGAATTACAGAATACCTACAAAGGTAATGCTATTGAATAGGGTAGACACATTACCATACATTATCTAAAGGAGGAGTCAGGAGTCCTAAGCTCCAGTCTAACCTGCACCATGAAATGGGGGTGTGACTCCGGACCGCCAAATGAGATAATAGGTCTGACAGCGTATTGTATTACTCTACACAAAAATGAAGGCACCACCTCTTCCATTTCATGTTCACAAAAACCCTGTGAAGCAGCACTGCAGGTCATACTATTATATTTTCCACATAAGGAACTGAGGCTCACAGAAGGCTCCTGAGCACACAACCTCTTCACAATATCCAAATCTATGTTGCAACACACAAAGTTTCAATGCTGCATTTTTCTCTGAACTCTGAAATAAGTCCCATAAAAAGTAACAAAACTCCACCTATTTGCTGCTTCTACAGACAGACTTTCTAGGATATAATGGTTTAAGGTGGAGTGAGAAAGAGAAAACTGAAAGGATCTAGACAATCCAAAAATCAGTTAAGAAATTGCAATCGTGGGGTTCCTGGGTGGCTCAGTCAGTTGAGCGTCTGCCTTCGGTTCAGGTCATGATCTCAGTCAGGGTCCTGGGATGGAGCCCTGCATGTGGCTTCCTGCTCAGCGGGGAGTCTGCTTCTCCCTCTCTCTCTGCCCCTCGTTCTCTCTCTTGTAAGTAAATAAAATCTTAAAAAAAAAAAAAAAAAAGGAACTGGGATCATCAGGGGCCATTAACATCTCACCCACTACCAGATGGCTTTCTTGCCTCAGACAGTGTATTTTTTATTATTAAAAGCATCACAATATTCAAGGAAAAAGAGCTTGGCAGATACTTGCCAATTACTTATCTAATGTCCTCTCCCTCCTTCCTTACCAACATAACCTCTCGTTTATTCCAGGTGGCACTATGCCCAGCTTTAAAGAAATACATTTTCTGGACTTCCTTTCAGCTAATGGTAACTGGGTGTTGTGTTCTGAAATAAAAGTAAAAGTCCCTAGAGATTTCCAGAAAAAACTCATTGAATGGAGAGAGAATCATCTGGCAGGAGGCTTCTTCTAGGACCTTCCCTTTCTTCTTGCCTAGAAGGCAGAGATGACATTGGCGGTGAAGCACCCATTTTAAAATCATGAAGAAACAAGACTAAACCAATACATTAAGAAAACAGCAGAGCAGAAAGAAGAAGGTTTTTAAGACCCTGACAGATCACCTTCTTCAGGGGTTTTTACATAAAAAAGATTAAGGCCCTGTTTGTTTAAGCTACACTAAGTGGGGTGTTTGTTTATAAGCAGCTGAATGCAATCCTTAAATGATACCCATGATTCTACCAACTTAAGTGAAGTCTTTATTTATCACATTATATTGTTCTTTGCACATGTGCATATATGTTTGTTGGATAGTTGTGATAGCAGAAACTTCCATATTTTGATTACCCTATGTAATAGTAAGGATTAAATGATATATGACTGGCATTTAATTGAGGCTTAACATTCATTGCCTTTACAATTTTTTTCGTTTGAATTTGTATCAAAATTTTCCCTGTGTATTATAATCATCATTTTTTTATTTAATAGCATCTTAATAGCCCATGCTATTGATGTAATTTATTTGCTATCCCAAATATGATACACTGAGATTATATCCTGGAATATGGCTATTACTGCAAGGAATATCTTCACGCTCTGCTGTATTTTATTTTTTTATTTTTATTTTTTAGATTTATTTTTTTATTTTAGAGAGAGAGCACATGCAAGCTGGCGGAGGGGGAGAGGGGGATAGAGAATCCTCAAGTAGACTCCACACTGAGCTTGGAGCCCGATGCAGGGCTCAATCACGCGACCCTGAGATCATGATGTGAACCAAAATCAAGAGGCAGCCACTTAACTGACTGAGCCACCCAGGCACCCCACTCTGTTGTATTTTAGAATTCCCCTTTAAATATAAACTGAAGATTACAATTAAAAATCCAAAAAGCAAATCAACACTGAAACCTTCCTCCTCTCCATTTTCTACTTTCCTGTATCCCAAATCGTAATAGGTGTGATAATAAGAAGCACTGAGCTTCTACAACCCTTAAATTTCTCAAGTGACAGAGGTGATAGGATCATCTTTTGTTATTTATAACAAGCCCTTTTCAACCATACCTGAGTTTATTATGCTAGTAAGGGGACTTTTGGTGAGGCCCTAGACAGCTTCAGGACGGGGTCTGGTTGCCACAACAACCATATGATTAGTTAGAACTTTCAGTCTCACCCTCCTCTGGGAAGAGGAGAGGGGCTAGAGATGGAGTTCAATCACCAATGGCCAACGATGTAACCAATCATGCTCACATAATGGAACTTCCAGACTGGCACATACATCAAGGTATTGATGTACTGGCGGAGGGGAAGGGGGACGCACCCAGGAAATGCATGGAAGCTCTGTGCATCCTCCATACCTTGCCCTATGCATCTCTTCTATTTGGCTATTTCTCAGTTGTATCTTTTATAATAAACCAGTCAGCATAAGTAAAGCACTTTCCTAATTTCTGTGAGCCATCCTAGCAAATCAAAGGTTTTGATCATCAAACCTGAGAAAGGGATCACGGGAACTCCCAATTTGTAGCTGGTTGGTCAGAAGCACAGCTAGCAACACGGACCTTGTGACGGGCATCTGAAGTCAGGACAGTCTTGTGGGACTAAGTCCTTAGACTGTGCAATCAGCACTAACTCTGAGTAGCTAGTGTCAGAAGTGAATTGAATTTTAAGACACCAGTTAGTGTCCAGAGAATCAGTAGTTGGGCAGAGGGGAAAACTCACATATTTGGTGTCAGAAGTGTTGTGAGCAAAAACAGTTCATAAGAGGCATTAAAAAGAAGAAGAAGAAGAAAATCCCACATAGGTATTTTTACTATGGTACATGTATGCTACTCTTATTCAATTTTTAGAAACCTAAAATAGAATGGAAACCAAGTTTTAACATTAGTATGGACGATTAGTTTCCCCATTTAAAAAAATGAAAACCAAAAATTTCCAAAACAGCTGGCTTTCACATACAACCAAGGGGGGAAAGAAAACACTGTCTAGAATATGCAAAATTTTAGTTTTGATAGTGTAACAAAAGGATTATTCTGTTGGAAGAAACTGACTTTTTCAAAGCATATTATATTTCTTTAGGAAGTTTACACATATTTTCTTCAGATTATTTCATACCTAGAGAGAGATTAAACTTGCAAAAGCTTAGGGGTACCTGGCTGGCTCAGTTGGGGGAGCATGTGACTTGATCTCAGGATTGCGAGTTCAAGCCCCACGTTGGTTGTGGAGATTACTTAAAAATAAAATCTTTAAAGTACAATAAAACAACCAAAAACAAAAAACAAAAAACCATCTTGCAAAAGCTTATCTAGATAGTGTGATTTATTTTGGAAATACTATCACAAGAGATGAGCAACTATACAAACTAATGTGGTCACTTTACACTGATGAATGCATATACCTTTTAACCCAAATTAAAAATTAACTGAGAAAGTAAAATATTTTTACTGCATATATCAAGATCTAAATTTACACAAACATATTTAAAACTTTAACAAGGGTTTTCTGACCTCAAATTTTATAATTTGCACTGATTAAATATGGTCAGTAGCTCAATCAGTTAGAATCTCATGTTAAAATAAATGAAATGTACTTCTTACACTTTGATCCAGAGTTTTATAACCAATTTTCCCCAGAGGAATTAACCATCCAATAGAAACAGTGCTTTTTATTTTTGACCTTTATAACAAATGGACAAAGTTAACACTTTAACAGAACTGGGGGGAAAGGTGGACCACCCCATTAATGAACAAGTGGATACTAATGTAAGATTCGATGATATACAATCTCTAGGCAAATCAAATTTTCAGCATCATACAAAAATGAGATGAATCAGACCTTTTCTTTCCAACGTACCTTCTTTCATATAAAATTTCTACCTACTAAGTACTAAGCCAAAATGTGTGTCAAGTAAACTCCGCACTCTAAAATGATGCAAGCAGGACGAGTTTTGGTTGTAACTGAACTATCTTGAGATTTTTTTTCCTCTTTAAATACAGATTCTATATGGTAATTTTGTATGACACACCACAGGAAACAGGACAATAGGCACTAGTGTTTTTCACACTAGTAGGGCTACTTACACAGATGTTACACTGTGATTTTGAAGTTGCAAAGCAAATTATTATCTGACACGAGTATACATAAAGAATTAGGCATTCCCTTAAAGTTTAGAAGGACACAGACTGCGCTGAGGGAAAGAAGCCAGACACAAAAAAGTACCTACTGTATGCCAACATTTACATGAGTTCTAGAATGGGAGAAATAATTTACGGTGTTAGAAGTCATATTAGTAGGGGCGGTAGCGTGGCTGAGTGGTCTAAGGCGCTGGATTTAGAAGTCATATTAGTAGTTGCCCGGGGCAGGGTACTGCCAAGGAGTGATGGATGTAATATCTTCATCAGGCTGTGAATGAATTTATCAAAATTAAACAAACTGTCCCTTAAAATTTGTGCATTTTATATAAATATGTAAAACTGTGCTTAAGAGTTTTGTTAAGAAACAAAAACTCAAGCCATAATGGGTAAGTTGCTTTCTTATATCAAATTTACTTCTCATTTGGCCTTCTGTAGAGCCTAAATTAGTAAACAAAGATCTAATTATATTTTCAAACACATTAGTGTAATGCTCTATGTACCTCTTGTCCTAATTTTTCACATTTGTCTTCGCCTGCAGAGCAGACAACAGCTCCAACGGCATTATACTAGAAATCTCCCGTTTTCCTCCCAACTCAAACACTCCAGAGTAGTCTTTGCTCAAATGTACATATTTATTCTCCCCTAATCCTCAGCCTCCTACCAATGTTCTGAATCTACACAAAGTTTACCTCAAAGATAAATCTATTAGATATCCACCATTGCCTCAGAAGGCTTTACATGCCAGGCACTGTACTGGGGCTCAAAATTTAACAATAATTCATTTAATCCTTTCCCCAAATACGACACCCCCCTCCTATTTTACCTGCCATATTCAAAACAAACGATCAATACCTGAAAACATTTATTTTCATTTGCATACTAGTATACATATAACATGATTTTTTTTTTCAATTTTAAATACAAGTCTTTCATCTCAAGTTCATCTTCCCAGGTTTTAGGCTCTGACACTTTGTTTTCCTTACTATGAGTTGATCCTACTCATTACACACACCCACACAAAAGAACTACAATCTCGTCCAATGTTTTAATAAACGCAACAAAGAACACTGCCCTAGAAACCTCTGAGCCCATGAAGTCTATCCTTGTCATCTAGCATCACTGCCAACCTTTCATTAAGCTCTGTTCAAGGCATTTTATGAAGTCCTTTATATGCACACTTATTTAACTCAAAGAACTACCCACTTTATAAGTGAGGAAATACAGACACGAGGGAAACCTTCTCAGGGTCATGTAGCTACAGACAACAGAGGAAATGTTTGAACAGTACCTATGATGTATCTATATTACAGATCTGCTATTAGTCTGAGAAATGTGCATGTTCCCCATTACAGGCACCCGTATGTCTTTAGGCAGTAGGTGATGACATAGATGAGTCAGAAAAAGACTGAAGCCAGGTGGATTCTGAAGACAGGATCTCAAGTGGCCTTATAAGGAAAGAAGGAGAGACACCTGGGTGGCTCAGTTGGTTAAGGGTCTGCCTTCAGCTCAGGTCATGATCCCAGGGTCCTGGGATCGAGTCCCACATTGGGCTCCCTGCTCAGCAGGGAGACTGCTTCTCCCTCTGCCTGCCGGTCCCCCTGCTTGTGCTCTCTCGGAACAAAATCACTTGGACACCCTCCAGAGTTATCACACCCTGCTTGCCCAGAGGCCCCTTCCTAGAGATCTCTACTTTCAAGGAGCATCTGACCTCTGACTACCAGTCCTCTTGATCATCTGATGCTAGAAGCCAGAGGAGCTCATGTTCCTGGTCACATGGGATTGTAATAATCAGTGTCACCCAAAAAGGAGCTCATACTCCTAATCTGGTGCCCCAATATTTGTGACTCCTGTAGAGGGGACACCTCTACATTGCCTGATTCTTGGGGCCTGTTAGGCTTACACTCATGAGTCCCACTAAGTTGTAACCAATGAACAAAAAATTCTTCAATAGCTACCACCCCTAGAGCATAGCAAGAGGCAACAGATCCAGGAGCTTGGTCTTTCCATGCAGGAGCCTATTAATCATTAGGACAGTAGCCTGAGAGGTAGGGTTCTAATTAAGCATGCATCTTGAGGCTGACTAATCCTTTCCAGAGACCTCGGAGGGCAAGTGCTCTCATCATGCTCACCCTCTGCCACACTCCAGAGTGACACTGACTCTTGGAGGGGAGCTTTCCATGAGTCTGGTGCCCAGTTTTTGCAGCTGACATCCAGGGGACACCCCTTGATTGCCTGGCTCTGGTGGATGAAGGGTCTTGCATTCCTGGATCCCACAGGACTATGGCAATCAGGGGATGATTCTTGGCAGGCTACTACCACCAGGGCAATTCAAAGACAGCAGACTGAGGCACATGCCCCAGTCTTTCTGTAAAAAAAGGTCACTTTGCTTATTCTGGAGCTTCAGCTGAGGGGCAATATTTAGGTGTGGCACACATTCAGCGACCTACAGTGCTGCTCTAAAGGAACTTGGGCTGTGAACACCATCCCGGCATTCTCCTTCTGCTTTGCTCTAGTTCACTGGTATCTCCCCAAAAGGAGCTTATACACTCTTCTGAAGTCCCAATTTCTGTGACTGCCACCCAAGGCACACCTCTAGATTGCCTGTCTGGTGGCCAGTGGGGCTTACACATGTGGCCCCTCAGGATTATATATATATTTGCATGCTTTTAAAGCTGCTGCCTGAGGGTCTGGCTTTCAGTCAACCTGAATCTCCCCTTTTGGACACTGACCGGTATTGGCACATCCTCAACTATCAGGAGCTATTAAAAATATAATAGGCTGTTTGTATATGTGCTGCCGAAGTGAGCACTATAATAGGCTGTTTGGACAAGCACAGAGGTTTGGGAAACAACCAAGAGCTGTAGTAGGGCTGAATGAAAAGTTTCATCTCCTACACAGGGCCACTCCTTCGAAACTGGGAGAGGTGGCTGTTTCATCAACCGTATAACAACCAACACAGAAAGTCAAGCAACATGAAGAAATAGAGGAATGTTCCAAATGAAAGAACAAGAAAAAACCTCAGAAGAATACCTTAATGAAATGGAGATAAGCAATTTACCTGATAGAGAGTCCAAAGTCATGGATATAAAGACGATCACTGAACTTGAAAAAAAAGAATGGATGAAAACAGTTAAAACTTCAAGAAAAACATGGAAAATATAAGAAAATACCAAAGAGAAGTCACAAAGCTGAAGAATGCAAGAACTGAACTGAAAAATACACTAGAGGGGTTCAATAAATGACTAGATGAAACAGAAGGATCGGGCAACTCAAAGACAAAGATCTCACCCAATCAAAGAAGCAAGAGGAAAAAGGAATAAAAAAAGTGAAAATAGCTTAAGGGATTTACAAGACAACATCAAACAAACTGACATTGACTTTTTATAGGGTTCCCAGAAGGAGAGAGAGAGAGAGAGAGAGAAAGAGGCGGAAATCTTATTAGGAAATAATGGCTAAAACTTCCCTAACTTCGGGAATGAAACAGCCATCCAGCTCCAGTAAACCCAGAGAATTCCAAACAAGATGAAGCCAAAGAGATTCACACCACGACACATTATAATTAAAATGCCAAAAGTTAAAGACAGGAAAGAATATTAAAAGCAGCAAGAGAAAGAAACCTTGTTACATATAAGGAGCACCCCCCTCATAAAACTACTAGCAGATATTTGAGCACAAACATTACAGGTCACAAGGGAATGGAATGATATATTCAGAGTGCTGAAAGAAAAAACTTCAAACCAAAAATATTCTATCTGGCAAAATTATGATTCAGAATTGAAGGATAAAGAATTTTCCAGACAAGCAAAAGCTAAAGGAGTTCATCAGCACTAAAATGGCCTTACAAGAAAGGTTAGAGGGACTTCTTTAAACTGAAAAGAAAGGTGCTAATTAGTAATGAGAACACATGTGAGAGAAGAAATCTCATTGGAAAAGTAAATATATAGTAAAGGTCGTGGATTTAAAAAGCTAGTGTAAGGGTTAAAAGAAAAAAAAACAGTAATAATAACTATGATTACAATAATTAGTGAAGGGATACACAAGATAAAAAGATGTAGTAAATACAATATCAAAACCAAAACATAGTGGGGGAGGGGCAAAAATGCTGAGCTTTAGAATGGGATCAAATGTAAGGTATTATCAACTTAAAGTAGACTATTATAAGTTGTTATATCTAAGTCTCATGGTAACCACAAATCAAAAACCAATAGTAAATACATAAAAGTAAGAATATAAGCATACCACTGAAGTCATCAAACCAAAAAGGAAGAAAGTCAAAAGAACAGAGAAAAGCTCAACTACAAAAACAGATAGAAAACAATTAGCAAAATGGTAATAAACACATATCTGTCAATAATTACTTTAAATGTAAATGGACTAAAATCTATACTCAAAGAAAAGAGTGGCTGAATGTATTAAAAAACAAGACCCATCTACATGCTGCTCTATAGAGACTCACTTCGGATATAAGGGCACACACAGAGTGAAAGGGAAAGAACGGAAAAAGATATTCCATGCAAATGGGAACTAAAAGGAAGCTGGAGTAGCCATACTTATATCAGACAAAATAAACTTTAAAACCAAGAATAACAGACAAAGAAGGGTGTTATACCATGATAAAGGGATCAGTCCAGTAAGAGGATATTTGTAAACATTTATGCCTCAACACAGGAGTACTTAAATATATTAAGCAAATATTAACAGACCTAAAGGGAGAAATATAGAGTGCAATACAATAATAGTAGGGGATTTAATTCCCCACTTACATCAATGGATAGATTATCTAGACAGAAAATCAATAGGGAAACATCAGCCTTAAATGACATGTTAGAACAGATGGATTTAACAGACACATACAGAATATGCCATCCAAAAGCAACAGAATACACATTCTTCAAGTGCACATGGAATATTTTCTAAGACAGATCTTATGTTAGGCCACAAAACAAGTCTTAATCAATTTAAGATGACTGAAATTAAACAAAGCGCCTTTTCTAACTGCAATGGCATAAAACAAGAAAATAATTACAAGAAAAACACTAGAAAGTTCACAAATACGTGGAGATTAAACAACATGCTACTGAACAACCGATGGGTCAAAGAAGAAATCCAAAGAGAAACAAAAAAAATATCTTGAGATAAGCAAAAATGTAAATAAAACACACCAAACTTCATATGATGCAGCAAAAGCAGTTTTAAGTGGGAAACTCATGGCAATAAATGCCTACCTCAAGAAACAAGTCTTGAATAACTTAACTTTACATAGCAAGGAACTAGAAAAACAAATGAAGCCCAAAACTTGTAGAAGGAAGGAAATAACAAAGATTAGAGCAGAAATAAATGAAATAGAGACTATAATGACAGTAGAGGGGCGCCTGGGTGACTCAGTCAGTTAAGCGTCTGCCTTCAGCTCAGGTCATGATCCCAGAGTCCTGGGATCGAGCCCCACGTAGGGCTCTCTGCTCAGCAGGGAGCCTGCTTTTCCCCTCTCCCTCTGCCTGCCACTCCCCCAGCTTGTGCGCTCCCTGTCAAACAAATAAATAAATAAACAAACAAACAGACAGTAGAAAGATCAATGAAACCATAAGCTGGTTCTTTGAAATTGACAAACCTTTAACTAGACTTACCAAGAAAAAAAGAGGACTCAAATAAAATCAGAAATGAAAGAGATGTTACAACTGATGCCACAGAAATACAAAGAATTATGAGACGACTATGAACAATTATATGCCAATAGATAAATTTCTAGAATCATACAATCTTTCAAGACTGAATCATATAGAAAAAGAAAATCTGAACAGACCAGCTACTAGCAAGGAGATTGAATCAGTAATTGAAAACCTCCCAATAAATAAAAGTCCAAAACCAGATGGCTTCACTGGTGGATTCTACCAAACATTCAAAGACAATTTAATACCAATCCTTCTCAAAATCTTCCAAAAAATAGAAGGGGTGAACTCTTCAAAACACATTTTATAAGACTAGCATTACCTTGATACCAAAACCAGACGAAAACACCACAAAAAAAGAAAATTATAGGCCAACAACCCTAATGAACAAAGATGCAAAAATCCTCAACAAAATATTAGCAAACCAAATTCAACAATACATTGAAAGGATCATACACCACAATCCAGTCAGATTGATTCCAGGGATGCAAGTATGGTTCACCATTCACAAATCAATGTGATATACTACATCAACAAAATGAAGGATAAAAATCATAGGATCATCTCAATAGATGCAGAAAAAAGCATTTGACAAAATTCAACACCCAGGGGCACCTGGGTGGCTCAGTTGTTAAGTGTCTGCCTTCCACTCAGGTCATGATCCCAGAGTCCTGGGATCGAGCCCCGCATCGGGCTCCCTGCTCAGAGGGAAGCCTGCTTCTCTCTCTCCCATTCCCCCTGCATGTGTTCCCTCTCTCACTGTGTCTCTCTCTGTCAAATAAATAAATAAACTCTTAAAAAAAAAAATTCAACATCAACATTCAACATATTCATAATAAAAACCCTAAACAAAGCAGGTATAGAGGGAATGTACTTCCACATAATACAAGCCCATAGCTAAGATCAGACTTAACAGTGAAAAGGTGAAAGCTTTTCCTTTAAGATCAGGAACAAGACAAGGATGTCCACTCTTAACATTTTTCTTCAACATAGTACTGGAAGTCCTAGCCAGAGCAATTAAACCAGAAAAAGAAACTAAAGGCATCCAAACTGGAAAGGAAGAAGTAAAACTCACTATTGGCAGATGACATATTTCTTATATATAGAAAACTCTAAAGACTCCATCCAAAAATTGTTAGAATAAACAAATTCAGCAAAGTTGTAGTACACAAAATCAACATGCAAAAATCTGTTCTGTTTCTTTATACTGATACAAAGTATCAAAAAAAGAAATTAAGAAAACAATCCCATTTACAATTCCATCAAAAAGAATACCTAAAAATAACCAAGATGAAAGACTTGCATACTGAAAACTACAAGATACTAATGAAAGAAAGTGAAGATGACACAAATAAATGGAAAGATATTCCATGCTCATGGATTAGAAAAAATATTATCGTAAATATGTCTGTACTATCCTAAATAATATACGGATTCAATGCAACTACTATCAGAATTCCAATGGTATTTTTCACAGAAACAGAACAAACAGTCCTAAAACTTCTATGAAACTACAAAGACCCAGAAGAACCAAAGCAATCTTGAGAAAGAACAAAGCTGGAGGCAACATGCTTCCAGATTTCAAACTATATTACAAAGCTATAGTAATTAAAATAGTATGGTATTGGCATAAAAAGAGACACATAGATCAATGGAATAGAGAGCCCAGAAATAAACCAAAACATAGATCATCAATTAATTTACAACAAAGGAGCCAAGAACATACAGTGGTGAAAGGATGATCACTTTAACAAATGGTGTAAGGAAAATTGGACAGCCACATACAAAAAAAATGAAACTGGACCACTATCTTACAGCATACACAAAAATTAATTCAAAATGGATTAAAGACTTGAATGTAAGACCTGAAACCATAAAATTCCTAGAAGAAAACATAGGTGGTGAACTCCTTGGCATAGGTCTTAGTAATTATTTTTTTAATCCGACATCAACAATGAAGGCAACAAAAGCAAAAATAAACAAGTGGGACTACAAACTAAAAAGCTTCTTCTGCACAGCAAAGGAAACCATACACAAAATGAAATGGCAACCTACTGAATGGGATAAAATAACTGCAAATCATCTATCTGATAAGGGACTAAAATCCAAAATATATAAAGAATTCATACAACTCAATACCAAAAAACAATCCAATTAAAAAATGGGCAGAAGATCTGAATAGACATTTTTTTCAAAGAAGACATACAGATGACCAACAGGTACATGAAAATACGCTTAACATCATGAATCAGCAGAGAAGTGCAAATCAAAACCATAATGAGGTGGGGCGCCTGGGTGGCTCAGTTGGTTAAGTGTCTGCCTTTGGCTCAGGTCATGATCCCAAGGTCCTGGGATCAAGCCCCGCATCGGGCTCCTTGCTCCACGGGAAGCCTGCTTCTCCCTCTTCCTCTGCTGCTCCTCCTGCTTGTGCTCTCTCTTTGTCTAATAAATAAATAAAATCTTCAAAAAAAAAAAACCATAATGAGGTATCACTTCACACTGTTAGAATGGCTATTATCAAAAAAAAAAAAAAAAAAACCACAAGAAATAACAAGTGTTGGTTGGCAAAGATATGGAGAAAAGGGAACTCCTGTACACTGTTGTTGGAAAGGTAAATTGGAAAAAGTATGGAGGTTCCTCAAAAATTTTAAAATACAATTACTGTATGATCCAGCAATATCACTTCTGGGTATTTACCTAAAAAAAAAAAATGAAAACACTTATGTGAAAGATATATGCACCCCCATGTTCATTGCAGCATTATTTATGAGAGTCAAGATACAGAAACAATCCATTGATAGATAATCATGGTGTATATGTATGTACACACACACACACACACACACACACACACACTAGGATATTATACAGCCATAAAAGAATGAAATCTTGCCTTTGAGACTACATGGATGGAACTTGAGGGTATTATGGTAAGTGAAATAAATCAGACAGAAAGACAAATACCACATGATCTCTCTTATATGTGGAATCTAAAACAAACAACAACCAAAAAACCAAGCTCATAGATACAGAGAACACATTGGTGGTTGCAAGAGGCAGGGGGTGAAAGGCAGGAGAAATAAGTAAACTGTTTTTGTTTTGTTTTTAGTTTAAATAAACTGAATAAATATTCTGATCCACAGACACATTACCCATTGCACCACTGGCCCCCTTCAAGTTGATTAAAAACAAAACAAAACAAAAAACAGGCCTCCAAAGGTACAGCAAAGTCGGTGTCTGTGTGATAAAGCAGCACAGTGCTTATTAAATAACTTTGCTGGGTCCTACACAAAAATTAATGCAAAGTAGAAACTCTAAAATATCATTCAGCACTGCATGATACCCTGATCTGAAAGACTGTCTTCCAAAAGAATCTATGCATTACTCAGGAAAGCTCCTGAGCGGCAATAAATACTCTCCTATGAACCTAACTCCATGGGGGCACATCTTGAAAGACTAAAAGAGGGGAAATATGACTTACAGGAACTCTTCTAGAACCTGCTGAAATTTCAATATACCCTGAATCTATGACAGCAAGTCAAAAAAAACAACATTCAAATGCAAGACTGATCTCAGAAGACAAAAGTTAGGTCAAAACTCTTGAATGCCTGTGCCTGCATAAGAAATCAGCTTGTCAAAGATACTTTAAGAGAAAAAGTAATGAATGGG
This sequence comes from Halichoerus grypus, assembly GCF_964656455.1. Taxonomy (NCBI): domain Eukaryota; kingdom Metazoa; phylum Chordata; class Mammalia; order Carnivora; family Phocidae; genus Halichoerus; species Halichoerus grypus. Next base: position 138,236,083 of record NC_135716.1, read on the forward strand.
GTAGGAGTCAAGTGCATCTTCCCTCTCTGAAGCTGGAAGAATTGAGTAAGACACAATGGATGTTCTGTTTGGTCTTCCGCATAAGAAAGGAGGGGTGGTCTTGGAAATTTGTTTAGATACCGTCCAATTCTGCAGTCACAGTTCTACACCTTTAAAGAAGCAGCCCCATTTCCGAATTCTTTGACCAGATTCAATTATTAACACCAAGCTGAAGGGAAATTTAAAAAAACACAAAGATGTTTCATTTGAAAAGTAATTTGACCATATAAAAAGTCATAAGATTAGGGGTACCTACCTGGCTGGCTCAGTTGGTGGAGCATGTGACTCTTGATTTTGGGGTTGTGAGTTCAAGACCCACATTGGGTGTGGAGATTATTTAAAAATTTTTTACATCAAAAACTAATGATGTAATGTATGGTGATTAACATAACAATAAAAATTTTTTTTTAATTTTTAAGAAGTCATAAAATTATATTCCTAAGCCTTCCGGTACTTCCACCTCCAGGCATCTCTCCTAAAGAAACAAACCCGCTGCCTGTTTAAGACTATGTGTTTCCCTGGGAGCTGGTTACATCACTCGCACCAGGATGCAGGACCTGTCAGCACCTCCCCTCTGCATAGTGGTCCAGTTCTGCTGAATAAAAAGCCACCGAATTCCTCCAAGTAGTTGAGCCGATCTGAGTCTTTCCTTTCCACTCAGAGAGGAGCTATGCTGAAGCCCAGAGACCAACTGTTTGTGATATGAAGTTTCTATCTAAAACCATAGGCAAAGGTCACGAGGTTGCTGAACCAAGAAGTGCTATCATTCTAAGACACTTCATATATCAACATACTTGGACTAAAGTTTTAATAAAAACATGAAGGCCAATAAATCCACCCTATCTCTCATCCCTGTTATGCTTGGCCACCAACTCCTTCCTTCCCTGATTCTCTGGTTTCTCCTTGCTTCCGTTCCCAGACTCACCCCCAAGACCCTCCAGCCAAACTACCCATCACACTCCATGGAATCTCCTTGAGTTGTTAAGAAACTACTCCACACCCTGACCTCTTCACCGAATGTTCTCTCAACCTCTTCTGTTCTCTCTACAGCTTCTGGTTCTCTGCCACAGATACCACGCTCAAGGGAGTGATGCTCATTCCCTTGCTCTGGGAAGTTGGAAAAGGGGTGGGGGTGGGGCAAGATTTTTCTAAACTCCCTTCCTTCCACTAAGCCATTACTCTCCTACTGTTGTTTCAAAAGTGAATCCCTACTCAGACACCTCTCCTTTTAATGCCCACATTACTACCACCTCATCCTTGTTTTAAAATAACCTTTACCTAAATGACAAAAAATATAAAAAATAAAATATCTCTTGGGATTCCTGCCCATAGGACACAAAATAGCACTTGTATTTGTACTTTCCTTTTCATTCCTGGCACCTGTCTCTGTGGAGGAGGTAAACTTCCTCCCATCAAACCACCAAAGGCTCATCTCTCTAGGTGTGCAATGTCCTTCTCTCCCTTCACCCTCGCCAGGGACCGTGTTTAATCACCATCTTTCTAGCATCGACATATTCATTCGCTGGATTTATCCCAGAAAGACAGAGAGAGAGAGAGAGAGAGAGAGAGAGAGAGAGAGAGAGAGAGAGAGACACACACACAGATATATATGTAGTTATATATGTGTAACTCCTTCTCCTTTACCTCATTTATTTGACAGGGAGACACAGCGAGAGAGGGAACACAAGCAGGGGGAGTGGGAGAGGGAGAAGCAGGCTTCCCGAGGAGCAGGGAGCCCAATGCGGGGCTCGATCCCAGGACCCTGGGATCACAACCTTAGCCAAAGGCAGATGCTTAACGACTGAGCCACCCAGGCACCCCCGAGCCCCAGGACCCTGGGATCATGACCTGAGCCAAAGGCAGACGCTTAACGACTGAGCCACCCAGGCGCCCCCCGTGACTATCTCTGGGCTCATCAATTTCCTCCAATGTTTTGTTCATTCATTCCACTCCACTATTTTCTTCCTCATTCATACCTATAACAATGCTGTTTTGCAGGACTATAATTCTGGCCTTATGCTCTTCCTATTTGAGCTTACCCTGGATGACGACTATTCAAATCCAGCAGTTTCACATACACATGATCTTGCTCCCAATTATCCACATAAGGATAGACCTCAACATTAAACCCCAGAATCACACACCTAATTGATTCCACTTCACTTTGTGGAACCCTCAACATGTCCCAAACCAAATTCATTTTCCCTTCCAACCTGTTCATGCTCCTATAATCTTTTTTTTAAACTGAAGTATAATATACGATGTTTGATTAGTTTCAGGTGTACAACATAGTGATTTGACAGTTCTATACATAGTGAAAAGCTCACCATGATAAGTGTAGCTACCATCTGTCACCATAAAATTATAATATTATCAACTGCATTCCTTATGCTGTACTTATCCCCATAACTTATTTATAACTCGAAGCATGTGCCTCTTAATCCCCTTCACTTATTTCGCCCATCCCTCTTCCCCCTCCCATCTGGCAACTACCAGTTTGTTCTGTTTATGAGCTTGTTTCTGTTTGTTCATTTGTTCGTGTGGTTTTTTTTTTTTTAGATTCCACATATAAGTGAAATCATATGGTATTTGTCTTTCACTATCTGACCTATCTCATTTAGCATACTATCCTTTATGTCTGTCTATGCTGTTGAGAATGGCAATATTTCATTCTTATTTCTCACTGAATAATATTCCATTGCATATATACCACGTTTTTTATTTTTTTAAGATTTTTATTTATTTATTTGAGAGCGAGCGAGTGAGAGCACAGGAGGAGAGGGAGAAGCAGACTCCCTGCTGAGCAGAGAGCCTGACATGGGGCTTGATCCCAGAACCCTGAGATCATGACCTGAACCGAAGTCAGATGCTTAACTGACTGAGCCACCCAGTACCCCAATCCCACACCTTCTTTATCCATTCACCTACCAATGTACACTTAAGTTGCTTCCTTTGCTCCTACAATCATATATGAAAGAATTAATGGTGCCACAATTCATTTATTGTCCCAGTCCAGAAACACAAGTCATCCTCAACTATGTCTTCTCACCCTGACACGTTATCAGTCACCAATTCCAGCAAATTCTCTAACTCTTGAATCCATTCCCTCCTTAATCTGTCTGTATGTCTTGCTTACATTGTTAAACAATTAAACTTATTCTCTAAGCAAATATTCTATGTAATCATTTTCCACACAACTGCAAGAATACAAAATTGTATATATGCTTCAATTTTAAGTATGTGAAATTCTCATAGTAATTGTCCAATATTCAATTTTATTCATATTTTCTGTATTTTCCAAATGTTCCACCATAACCATGCTTTTTTTTAAAATAAGAGCAAAAAGAAAACTACTTTATAATGTGAAAACAAAGATAAATGGTATCATACCATGCATCAGTGGTATATCTAGATGATGTTCCTATGTATGCCGAGGCCTTGGAAACAACTCGGGTCCTGGGGAGTTGGTATAAGGGCAAATCTTGCTCCATTCTTTGAGCCACAGCAGGGAGTTCAACAAGCAAGCCAGGGCCTTGGATATCATTTGGAATCATCATGCCTAAAGAGCAAACCCAGATAATAGTGAATACAAGATGCTTTTATTCATCCTTCATCTGTTTAATAAATAGTTATGGGCATCTAATAGGGGCAGACCCTTCAAGGTAGAAATCTTATTTATATTAAATAAGTAAAATGTTTAATATGTCATATGGTGACAAGTAGTATGGTAAAAAAATGAAGCAAGAAAGGGGGATAGGGACTGCTCAGTGGAAGAGTTACAATTTTACATATGGCCTCACGGAAAAGATGACATTTTAGCAATAGAAATATTTTATCAAAAGAACCCCCTTAATGATTTTATTCTCATCTCACTACACATTTTCCCTTATTAACCTAAGCTGTCCCAACTGCAGGCACTCCTACATTTCACTTATTTAAAAAAAATTCCACAGAATAACAAATAACCAAATAAAAACATTTACATTAAAAATTTTTTTTTAAAGATTTTATTTATTTATTTGACAGAGAGAGACACAGTGAGAGAGGGAACACAAGCAGGGGGAATGGGAGAGGGAGAAGCAGGCTTCCTGCAGAGCAGGGAGGCCGATGCGGGGCTCGATCCCAGGACCCTGGGATCATGACCTGAGCCGAAAGCAGAGGCTTAACGACTGAGCCACCCAGGCGCCCCTAAAAATTTTTTTTAAATTTTAATTTCAGTATAGTTAACACACAGCGTTACATTAGGTTCTGGTGTACGATATAGTGATTCGACAACTGCATACATCACCCAGTGCTTGTTAAGAAAACACATTTTTAACGGGCCTTTGTTTACAAATTTCAGAATTCATTTACATTTGTTTACCTCATTTGATTTTCATATCAAACTATGAGTTAGAGAGAAAAGATACTAGCAACCATATTTTATAGATGGAGAAACTCAGGTTAAGGCATTTTGCCAATTGGAATGTGCAAATTTACCTGACACGCCATCTGTGACATTTCCCAATTTACTGAAAAAAAAAGACTAGGGCAGAATTGTGCATAGAGTCCTATGACACATAGTTAGGGACCTGTGTCCATATGGCATAGGTCCATTAATCACCCTTAGGATACACCCCAGTAATCGATTAGAAATTCTCAGCCAATCTTTCTTCAGCATATTAGACAAATATTATGAATTGTGATCAAATGCCTTCCTTGAATCCATACATTTATAGTATTTTTTGGAGCTCTGGCTTTTTAGAAAATCAGAAATGATTTTTAAGAGATAAATTATCCTAAAATTTTTCCTATAAGCACGACCTAAACTCTTTCCGTTTCTTCCTAACGAACAAATCTTCTGCAAACCCACTACTACTGCTTTTTGTCTTGTCTAGAAACTTTGGAATCAGGACCTAATCAGTTGGTAATGCAACAGAACCTGCAGAGGGGGTGAAAGTAACTGTAATGCTCAGGTGGTATTGTAGGACGTCTCAGGTGCCTGTCCACCATCCCCGTGTACCGTTCTACTCCTGTCCACAGGGACCTACATTCCTGCAAAGCACTGTACTCCGTATCATCGCCTCAGAGTTCTAGCTTTGCCTATGGCTTCCTCCTTCCCACTGAGGAGAGACCAGGGGTGGGGCCAAACTCTGGCCGGAAGAGCCAAACACCAGTGTTAGGAAGAGGGAACCGGCTCTATTTGCAGAGCGGTTTCCCACCCACCCATGCTGGTAAGAGTGGCCTGTTAAATTACGGCATTGGGTTTCAGAGGTTGCTGCAGTCCATTTAAAACTTTTCATTACCTGTTCCACACAAAGGCTGCCCGTGCCCTTTGCCCCACTCCTCCTCCACGGACCCCTGGTGTGGGGGCTCAGGCACACATTTCTCATCTGTCACGGTGCTTGACACACTCACACTTTACAGAGCTGCTCACCAAGTGCATTGCAGTACCCAGAGCCCATAAAACAAATCGAGTCCTCCAGGGCCTATGCAGGTGTTGGGTAAGGGCCATACAGGCACACAAAGGTTAGAAAAACAAAGAAGTTAAAAAAAAAAAAAAAAGGTTCCTGGACAAATGGAGGTTAATGTTTATAGGAGAGGAATGGGGGAAATTTTCAAAAGGCTTATACTTGGTGAGGTGCAAGAACAGAATGGTCAATAAAATAAAGGCAAGAAGAATCTCAGTAGAGAGGAGGGTGGGTTATTGTATAACCTGGCCACTGCGGGTGGTGTGGGGGCAGGGGAAGGAAGGCTGTTGAATAACCACACATTAAGTAGCATTTCACTTTCTTATTCAACAAATATTTCTTGAGCACCTGCTAAGGTAACACAATCAGATATAAGCCCCTTCTAAAAGCTCAGTTTATAGTAAGAGCTACATGCAAATGCGTAAGTGTGCCTGACTCTTGGGTGCAATGATAGAGACTCATCCAGGGTTCCCTGGAGGTACCATCCAGGCAGGGGCAGTCAAACATTAGGAAACAGAACTACTTTCTATCTGAAACCTTCTGAAAACTTGTAACACTAAATGTATTATTGACTTGGAATTTATCTTGTATGCTTCACCTTATTAATTATGCTAATTTATAGGTTTAGTTTCACAGCCCAAGAAGAGTAGAGGCTCTTAGAAGATACAAAATTTTGGGGCGCCTGGGTGGCTCAGTTGGTTAAGCAACTGCCTTCAGCTCAGGTCGTGATCCTGGAGTCCCAGGATCGAGTCCCACATCGGGCTCCCTGCTCAGTGGGGAGTCTGCTTCTCCCTCTGACCCTCTCCCCTCTCATGCTCTCTCTCACTCTCTCTCTCAAATAAATAAATAAAATCTTTAAAAAAAAAAAAAAAAAAGAAGATACAAAATTTTGGATTAACTACAGGGTCAAGAATAGCCCTTTACACATAAGGTTCTCAAAAATAAGTTTTAAATTAACTGTTCAGAAAAAGAAATTTAATTATTCAGAGATAAATCTAAAATTGTCTGTTACTAATAAAGTGGTCAAAGAGTTACAGATTTGAAAGATGGCTTAGAAAACACAGCCCAAATCTGTGTCAACTCTGTATTAGTAATTTCTCAGCCTACCCACGGTTAGCATTAATCCAAATAGTCATGCCCGCTGCACAGCATTCTAGAGGCTTTCAAAATTTTTCCTGAAAGCATGTGGTTATGAATGCTTTTCCAGTGAGGACAGATCTAAGATATACAAGTCTAACTTCATTCCTGAAACTATAATCTCTAAAAAATAAAGTCCCAGGGCCTTGCAAAGTATTAGGTTAAGGCAGTGTAGTGAGCAGATTGGGGACCTCTCTAAAAGATATACCGAACCACAGAACCTATGAATGTGACCTTAGTGGGGGGGGGGGGGGAAGTCTTTGCAGATACAGTTAGTATTGTGAGATGAGACCATCCTGGGTTACCCACGTGGGCCCTAAATCCAGTGACAGATGTCCTCATAAGAGACAAAGAAGAGAAGACACAGGGCAAAGAGAGGACAGCTGTGTGAAGACAGAGGCAGACATCACAGTGATACAACCATGAGCCATAAAAGGCTAGAGCCACCAGAAGCTGGAAAAGGCAAAAAGCAGGTTTTTCCCTCAGGCCTTCAGAGGGAGCACAGCACCTTGATTTAGGACTTCGGGCCTTGAGCAGAGTGAGAGAATGAATTTCTGTTGTTTTAAGCCACCAAGTTTGTGCCAATCTGGTACAGCGGCCCCAAGAAACTTACATAGGTAGCAGAAGTCAGAGGAGGTAACTTTGAAGTCGCTTAGGTAATACAGAAAGCAGAGCTCAAGAGGGACTATTTTCCCTGTGTTCTTCCCAACTCTGCTGCTCCTCCCCACCAACACCCATCCCATTTAGCCTGTCTATCCTTTCAATCCTGATGGCATAGCGCAGTGAGTGAGTCTCAACCAGGGGCAATTTCACCCCCCAGGGGACATTTGACAGTGTCTGGAGAAATCTGATTTTGATCATGACTGGGAATGAGAGTACCACTGGCATGAGGGTTAGAAGGCAGGGAAGCTGCTAAACATTCCACCATGCACAGCTCAGCTCTCCACAACAAAGAATTGCCTGGCCCAAAAGAGTAATGACATTGCTATGAAGTATCAATGGCAATCAAACAGATATGGCCTATTAATTCAGTTAATTCATTCATTTGTGCCATAAATCTTCTCCAAGTACTTAGTGGGAGGACTATAGAAATGTGGTAAATTTTTAAAAAATAGTACAATGGGACAGTTGTGGGGGGAAAAAGTCCATTTTCATCCTAGTCACAATTGGTTATCTATGATGAAAAACTGGATAAACTCATCCAATCTTAGATATTCAAAATTAACTATCCATGCTGTGTTTTGACTTACAGGGAATTGATAACCGTAATCAGCTCATAGATGACTTCAATCTTTTATGTTTGTTTTTTTTTGAGAGAGTGAGCAAGAAGGGGGGGGAGGGGCAGAGAGAGAATCTGAAGCAGGCTACACACTCAGAGCAGAGCCCAACGCTGGGCTTGATTTCACAACCCTGAGATCATGCCCTGAGCCGAAATCAAGAGTTGGACGTTTAACCAACTGAGCCACCCAGGTGCTCCCAGATGACTTCAATCTTTACCACTAAAGATTCCATTCTTTAGATTTTACTCAGCAGAATGCTGAACTCATAGAAACCATTATAAAACCTTCTAGAGTGCATTCTGGCCCTACTACGTATTACCATACAACATGAGAACTGCCCAAGGAGAAAGACTTTTCCTATAAGCAGAGTCATAACACGTGAAAGACAGCATAAATCTTCAACAATGGCTCTATAAATCCCAGTGCTGTGAAAGAACTTAACTGTCTCACCTAGGGATCTTAATAATATAATAGCCTTTGATATTTCAGTGTTGGATGAAGAAAAATTATTTTTAAAAGTTTTCAAAATTATATAAGAATCAATATTGGGGTAGGCAAGGAGAGGCACTATACTTTTAGGATTCTTTAATGGAAACTAAGTTATTAATGCACCAAAATTGACCATAATATATGGCTATAAAAATGTTTCATAAATGTTTAAAATATGCCTTGCTTTATTAATATTTAACAACCCCATTCAATGAGCTAACAGTATCACTTAACAGCACCAGAGATTTTTAATATGTATTAGCAGAGACTTATTTCAGGTTTAGCATGTAAGGTATTAGTTTTAGTTTTAATCCATACTGCTCATAAAAAGCAAAACCAGGCACTGAAAATACAGCTCTCTCAGAAAACAGAATCTGAAAGCCCTCCATTGACATATGAGCTATGTTTATTCTTCCAGATATTCTGAAGCAGATTAATAAACAGACTTAAATTTGCAGCATAATGAATGAAAATACGACAGTAAGAGTTATCGTATGTAAAAATAAAACTGAGAGATTGCAAAATAATGTAATTTGTGTTTATGAGAAACAAAGACCACAAACCTAAATCCAGACTGCTTTTTGTTAATGAATTAAGATTTTCCAGATCATCAAATCTGCTTTGTTGACTGCCTCCTTCAGATGAGGGTATGGAGGGTGGGGAACCGATGCCAAAATTTTCTTTCATCTTGAGAGGAAGACAGACAGAAATGCATTAGTACTTTGTGATAAAGTGAGGAACATGATAATGTTGTTCAAACCAGATAGCAGATAGTGGAAAACTGGCCCTACAAACAGGCCCTTCTCAGTTAACGGTTTATACTGTGGCAAGCAGTAACAAACGCTGATAACTTTATATCTGCAAGGGTACAGGCTAATAATATCAATTTTTTTTAAACCGTGGATTTTTTTAACCAAAAAAAAATTGTTTTATAAACATTAATGAGTGGATTTAAGTAAATGATCACAAAGGTGTAAGAATAAAGATCTATCCAACCAAGAAAGGTCAATGGCTGGTACACACTGACTCATGGATCACGTTGGACCACAACCTCAATAGCTTCACTGATGATCCCAAAACACCTGGTCGGAGATTTTCATAGCTCTAAGCTCTTGCTTTGCCCTTCCTATCACTTTTATCTGCCTGGCGAATACCAGTAATACAAACCTAAAACCTGCAGATAAGCACAATCAATGATTTTTGCATTTTCTGCTTGTCTTCCTTTGATACATGTCTTCTATGGTTTCTGAAAGTTATAGTCTTCCAGAACAGACAATCTTCACTAACATATTTTATTTGATATTTTTAAAAAGATTTTATTTATTTATTTGAGAGAGGGAGAGATAGTGAGAGAGAGCATGAGCAGGGGGCAGGGAGAGGGAGAGGCAGAGGCTTGATCCCAGGACCCCAGGATCATGAACTGAGCCGAAGGCAGACACTTAACCAACTGATCCACCCAGGCGTCCCTAATATCTTACAAACTTTTATAGGCATAAAATTAAATGATACCGTTAGGGCCACCAGAGGAACATACCTTAATTCATTTAAGATGAATAACACCATTATTCTCTACTGTTGGAAATTTAGGTTGTTCAAAACAAAAAAGGTGAATGACATCTTTTACACGGTCCACTGTTTACATTAACATTATATTGGTCATACTTCAAAGTAAGAGAAGGATGTCTCATAAACTGATACACCAAATACTGCTGACTTTTTCCATACAGATGATGAGTATAGCTAAGTACAGAACTCTATCAGATATCTAATGGAGCCTACAGAACATAGAATTCAACTCAAATATTAAATTGGGATGAGAAAGGAGACATAACAACCTAGCTGCCTAGAATAAAAGAAGAATTCCTTAGAGAAGTGAGTAAGGAGGAGATGGTAAGCACTGAGTACTTAGAAGAAATTTTACAGCAATTCTGGACTTAAAAAAAATGTTAATGACAATTATGTAACTGAGGAATAAGAGAATTGATAGCTGAATCTGAATTTCAATATAGAGGGTCAGCTCTTTAGAAAAATGAGTTTTTCTAAACAGAGAAGAAAATAAGAATATACAATCAGTCTAAGGTAAATAATCCCCAGGCAAGAGTCAGATCTTTTGAAAAGGGGCAAAAAACTTAAGACACTTCTCCAGAGAATATATGAAGATGGCCAATGAGCACATGAAAAGCTGCTCAACTTTTCCTAATAATTAGAAAAATGCAAATCAAAACCACAATAAGATACTACTTTGCACCTTTTTAAAAAAACAAAAACAGAAAACAGGTATTGGCAGGCATGTATAAAAATGGGAAAATTTGTGCATTACTGGTGGGCATATAAAGTGGTGCAGGTACTGTGGAAAATAGGATGGTGGTTCCGCCCAAAAATTAAACATAGACTTGCATATGATCTAGCAACTTAATTTTGGGGTATATACTCCAAAAAATTTAAAATAATGATTTGAACAGATATTTTATATCAGTGTTCACAGCAGCATTATTCACAGTAGCCAAAGGTAGAAACAATCCAGATGTTCATCAAGTGATGAATGGGTTAAAAGATTGTGCTATATACATACAATGGAATATTATTCAGCCTTATAAAGGGAGAAAATTCCAACATACACTACAATGTGGAAGAACCTTGAAGGCATGCTGAATGAAATAAGCCTCACACAACAGGACAAATATTCTACGATTCCACTTAAATGAGGTACCTAAAGTCGTCAAATTCTTAGAGAAAGAAAGTAGGACTGTGGTTGTTTGCCAGGGGATGAGAAAAGGGGAGGATGGATAGTTACTGTTTAATGGGTACAGACTTTCAATCTGGGAAGATGAAAAAAATTCTGGAGATGGATGGTGATAATGGTTGTATAATAATGCAAGAGTATTTAATGCTACTGAACTGTAAGCCTAGAAATGGTTAAAGTGGTAAATTTTATGTACAGTAGCCCCTCCTTATCTGTGGGGGATATGTCCCAAGACCCCCAGTGGATGCCTGAAACCAAGCATAGTACCAAACCCCGTATATACTATTTTTTCCTATATATACATACCTATGATAAAGTTTAATTTATAAATTAGGCAGAGTAAGAGATTAACAACAATAACTGATAATGAAATAGAACAATTATATTGTAATAAGAGTTATGTAAATGCGGTCTCTTTCTCTCTCAAAATATCTTATTATACTGTGCTCACCCTTCTTTTTATGATGATGATGTGAGATGATAAAATGCCTAAGTGATAAGATGTAGTGAGGTGAACGATGCAGGCATGTGTTAGGCTAGTACCGACCTTCTGAGAATATGTCAGAAGGAGGATCATCTGCTTCCAGACCTTGGCTGATCAGGTAACTGAAATTGTGAAAGTGAAACCAGAGACTGGTGGGAGGGGTGGTGGGAGGGGAATGGAAAGGGCTACTGCAATGTGTATTTTACTACAAGTAAAAATAAAGAACCAGATCTATAAATCTTGATGGTTTTATCCTTCAATTAAAATGGAGAGTAGTAGAGAAAGGTAAATCTAAGTAGTTGGGTAATATGTGCACTCCATAAATATAGCTATGTCTGTAGCCCAAAATGGATATTATAATGAAGACAGAAGTGATACTGTTACTCTACCCTTCTGGAGGGCACTCTCTAAAGGAGTACTGAGAATTACATATTTTGTAAAGTATTCAAATGTTTTAACAATCTACCCAAAGCTTCTAATATTAGATAATAAATTTTCATCACATGAGTACCTTTCTGAGAGGAGGGCAAATAAAGATTCAAGCCCATCCTGATCTTATGTGTGTAACTGTTATAGAGAATTAGACCATATTTTTGATAGCAAAAATATGCCACTTTGGCATAAGGATTACTCGGGGAGGAAGACAAATGCGAAACAGCACATACAGAAAAGCTATCTTCCCCTGACTGTTCATCATCAGAGATGAATCTAGATTTTTTTTTCAGCTCAGAGATGGCAGCAAGAGGAACATACACAACAAACCTAACTACAACAACCCTTATCTTCCATCAATTTCCCCCTTATATTTACCTTCCTACAGCTCTGACCCTAAAACCTAAACCCTTTTTCCTTTGTCTTGTCACTTCTCAATAAATTTATTGTTCTTTGTTAAGAAGCTATATAAGCCCAAGTTCTAACCACCCCTTTGAGTTATTCATCACTGAGTTTCTACTGCATGAGTGCATGCCACACTTGTTAATAAATTGTTTTTCTTTTGTTAATCTTTCATCAGCTTAATTTCCAAGGCCCCAGCCAGAGAACCAATGAGGGTAGAGGAAAAATTTTTCCTCCCTTACACTGCCATCATTGTGGAGTTCAGGAAAGGAGGAAAAGAATGCCCAAAACAAGAAGATTTAATTATTTAAAGAAAATAAAATATTGTCCACACAAGACACATTAGGGCTGAAATTATTTTTTTAAAGAAAGAGAGAGTGTGCAAGTTGGAGGGGATTGGAGGGGAGGAGCAGAGGGAGAGGGAGAGAGAAAGAATCCCAAGTGGGCTCCTGACACGGAGCCCCATGTGGGGCTCGATCTCACAACTCTGAGATCATGACCTGAGCCAAAACCAAGAGTTGGACATTTAATCGACTAAGCCACCCAGGCACCCCTGGGGTGGCAACAAGTTTAATCAATGCCATTTTAGGGAGCTTATAGGTCACCTCACAGAATCAGAAATAGAAAATAAAAAGAAGGAAGCTAGGAAATTTAACACAGATTTAGTAATTAGGATGCATGTCTTTCAAATTGTGAGCACTGAATGTTGTCATAAACAAGCTTTTTAAATAGCAGTTTAACAAACAACAGAGTAAGTGGTTATATTGTGAAGATAATCACTATGCGCTTACAAAAGGAATTCTTTTAAAGCCTATTGTTATGCAAATGAGTACTTGAAATCAGGATAAAATTCTGACTGATAGTATGGATTCAAAAATCACTGTATCCCAAACAACCTATATGAAAATTAAGATGATATATTTGGAAAACTGTATTAAATGACAGAAAGGTGATTCTAGTGATAATGTATTTATGGACATAAATACGCATTGAAAGACTCTGAATAAAATTATGTCATTAAATGTGAGAATAGGCAAAAAATTTAACATTTGGCAGTTTTTAAAATATGAATGTTTATAAAATACTGTGAATGTAACTGTGACTATTTAGTCTAGAACCCTAAAAGTTTATATACTAAAATGGGCCTCTATTTCAGGTTGCCTTATATTTAGGTAAATAGAAAATTTTCTTTTTATAGAAGAAAGCCACAACAAAGAGTATTTATGAATATTCACTAATCTGTGATTAGAATTTGCTCCATATAACTGAATATTCTGTTTGGGTTAGAGTACTTACAGATACAGGAACGGGACTGGCAAGGAAAGAAAGCACCAATGTCAATGGCAACACACCAGGTGATTCTTTGTCACCTCTGCCGATATCCAGGCATTATTCACATAATCCCAAAACATCTGTTCTCTGGTAGACTTTCCAGAGTCTGCTAATCCTCTTGCATTCTATAAATACAGCTTGTATAGCACCTTGCATAGAAGAAGGACCCAAAGCATTTGCAAAAAGGGGGAAAAGAAGGATAGGTCTGAGGAAGGAGAGAGCAAAGAAACTAGCCCTATGGGCCCTCTGAAAGAGAGTAAAGAAAAGCACACTCCCCACAGCACTGCAAGAAAGTTGCTGATCTCTGTGAGAGGAGTACTGCGCTGTATCTAAACATACTGCTAAGTGGCCATGTAAAAAATATCCCTAGGAGCGCCTAGATGCCTCAGTTGGTTAAGCTTCTGAGTCTTGATTTCAGTTCAGGTCATGATCTCAGGGTCGTGAGATCAAGCTCCATGTGGGGCTCTGCACTGGGCGTGGACCCTGCTTAAGATTCTCTCTCTCCTTCTCCCTCTGTCCCTATACCCCCTCTCTCCCTCTCTTAAAACAAAAACCAAAAAACCTCTATATAATAATTTTCTTTTCATTTCCCTGGAAGTTGATCTGGGGCATGAAATGAACAAACAAACTAAAACATTAAAAATGTCCCTAATGAAAGATTCCAATTGGTGACCAGTTAACCCTTATTTTATAAAAATAAAGTTTATTGGTGATCTATAGCAAGCACAAATCTATTTAAATATAATGCTTTCCTGCCCAGTTGAAAATAGGCAGTAACACAAATGTAAAGATAATTTTTAAGAGTTCAGTGACCTTCTATTTAGTATCATATATCACAGAGAACAGTGTGGATGAACAAGACATAAACAACGTATCTTGAGTCAATTTTGCCTTGATTTTCCCTGATAAATGCAAATACACAATATGAGAAATATAGAGTCGTGTTTCTCCGAGGGAATAAAAAAACCACAAATGACAAAAGAACTCTTCTTTGAAATGGGTAATCTGGAGAAATACATCATTAAAAAAAAAAAAAACAAGGCAAAAACCAATTATAAACCACTATAAAAGGCAACCACAGCTTATGGACTCTTACTAGTAGTTGTGTAATACAGAAAAGATGAGCTTATCCTTACAGCATTACACTATATGGTACATCTTGGAAAAATGATTAATTACAAAAACTGTATTTTCCATTACATTTTGTTCTTTTGAAAGTTACATGACTTAGGCACAGGGGTTGGGAGGGTGGGGGAGAGAAGAGGGGGAGGTGGAAGAGCTGTTCTCACCCCTTACCATGTTTCCAGTGCTATAGCTACACTGCTGCGTCTCCTGGGAATACATACTCCTCATGGATCTTGCTTCTTGAAGCTCAGGTGGTTCGTTGTCCTGTAACCACTGAGTGCCAAAGTGAAGTTCCTTCACAGAGGGAACAGGAGCAGCCTCTTGAAGGTGTGATGAGGGATACAAGTCCATGGACGGAAAGTGATCTTGATATAGCTCATATTCTTCATCAACAAGCATCTCTCTTTCTTCCCCCATCTCCTGCAATCTAGGAGTCAGAAATTCATGCATCTCCCAGGCCTCCTTGCTGTTGTCTATCTCTTTCTGTTGGGACTGAAAAGCCTTTCCCAAATCAAGGAACAGCTCATCTACAAGCTCCTCTTTATAATAGGGTTCATCTCTAAATTCCTGTAAATAAAAGTTGCAAAAATAATTTTAACCCCACCTGCCTTGAAGTGGCACTCTACGCATTAACTGGGGAGTTAACCCCTGACATAACCTCAATGACTACATTCCACGCCAAGGCACAGTTACTTGAACAGCTCTCCATTACAAAGGAGAAATAAAAGCTCACTCCCACATAACCCTCAAAGCAAAGAAAGGGACAAACAGTAAGAAGCAGAAATCTGCCCTTGGCAAGGTGAATGACTATTCCAAAAGGGTTGTTATACATTAACCACCTGAAAATTCTCAATCAGAAATAGGAAGTTTGTTAACCTGCTGCACTGTACATTTAGCTCATGCATCTCATACAGAAGTAGTACATAAATATAGACACACATCATACTATTACCTAAGAAAGCAAAGATATTTTCAAATAAGCTTATTTCAAAGCTTATGTAAAACTCCAAAGAAATTATGGCTCTTGAAATTATCAAAAAGCAGTCTCTAAAGATATGGGATGTATGTCTCAACTACTTTGAGTATGACTATTTTATAATATGCCCTGTAACAGAAATATATTTTTTTCAACTGTACTGAAATTACATGGCAAAAAGGAACCAATATAGTATGCTTTTTAATTAACTGGTATTTCACTAATTAGAAGTACACACAACTGAAACTAGTCATACATGTGCAGAAACTTTGCTGAGTTCCTAGGTATTGCCTGAGGAATGTATGGATTTGCTGAGCCTCTAACCCAACCCTGGGGATCCTCAACAGTGCTGAGCACAACGAGGCCCAATTCCTCTTGAGAGATCAGTGATATTTCCTACTTGGACACCTATTCATTAAGTATTACCAAATGCAAATTCATGAAATGAACATACTACTTCCTACCTTTAAATTACTATAGTGTATCAAATACTGCAAGCTAGTTAATTTTTTTACAGGTGTGTTTATACGGTATATTTGAAGATGTCATACACTTACAAAATTTTAACAAAGAATGTCTACACTAAGAAAACCCCCACAATGTATAGTACAGAAATAAATATCAGCTCGAGCCACTGTCAATACATTATGCAAAGAATATCACCAGGTGGTTGTTATCAGGTAAAGCAACACCATACTCTACCTGCAAAGAGCAAAATAAGCACAATTCATTTTCAGAATAAAAAAGGAAAAGCTTCAAAATAGCCTTTCTAAAATTAAAGCGTAAAGAAGGGTTTGGCTAAATAACTCTTTTCTTTAGCAAGTATTCAGTAAGAAGTCCTTTGGTATAGCTCTGTTTTCTACAGCATTTTAAATGCATGTCTATTTTTGAACATTGTGTTCTACCCTCAAAATTTTAAGACTGTATCTGTGGTATAAAATAAGGTATGGTTGTGCTTTGAAAATGCCTTATATCTGGCCTATGTCATTTATGAAGCCACTGAGATACAAGAGGGAAAACCGTTCATTTAAAAAAAAAAAATAGGGGCGTCTGGGTGGCTCAGTCGTTAAGCATCTGCCTTCAGCTCAGGTCATGATCCCAGGGTCCTGGGATCAAGCCTCGCATCGGGCTCCCTGCTCTGCGGGAAGCCTGCTTCTCCCTCTCCCACTGCCCCTACTTGTGTTCCCTCCCTCACTGTCTCTCTCCGTCAAATAAATAAATAAAATCTTAAAATAAATAAAAGAAAGAGAAGAGGATCATTTTATTTATATCTCTTTAGCTGAGAGTGGGAACAAGCTTTTGTCTTTATGGAAATGTTAGCTCACAGCAAACCATTCAAATAGGAAATCAATTTACTAAATACCTTGGGTGCTTCAAGTATTAAAGATGAATTTGTATCATGAATTGTTCCTGAAAGTTCAGTCTTGTCTTCATTATTGTTTGAATGTAACATATAATGACTTTCTTCCTCTTTATCATCTTCCTGAAAACAGAAACAATTTTTATTTTTTTTAAAAGATCTTATTTATTTGAGAGAGAGAGAGAGGGAGCGCGTGAGACAGCAACAGCGCAAGTTGGGGGGGAGGGGCAATGGGAGAGGGAGGAGCAGATTCCCCGCTGAGTAGGGAGCCTGCAGGGCTCATTTCCAGGACCCTGGGATTATGACCTGTGCCAAAGGCTGATGCTCAACTGACTGAGACACCCAGGCACCCCTGGAAACAATTTTTATTTTATTTATTCATTTATTTTTTTTAGCACAAATGAAATGTTTTTGTCAACCATGAAGCTATCTTTTATTGAGATATAACTGACATAACATTATACATCATATTAGTTAGGTGTATAACATAATAATTAGATGTATGTATATACTGCAAAATCATAACAATAAATTTAGTTATATCTAAAACTTTCAAATATACAATATGGCCTCATTAACTAGAGTCATCATGGTGTACATTATATCCCCAGGACTTATTTATCTTATGACTGGAAGTTTGTACCTTTTGATGACCTTCACCCATCTCACCCACCACTCCCCGCCTCTGGCTACCATGGGAAGCACTTTTTTTTTTTTTTTTTAAAGATTTTATTTATTTATTTGACAAAGACACAGGGAGAGAGGGAACACAAGCAGGGGGAGTGGGAGAGGGAGAAGCAGGCTTCCCGCAGAGCAGGGAGCCCGATGTGGGACTGATCCCAGGACCTGGAGATCATGACCTGAGCTGAAGGCGGACGCTTAACGACTGAGCCACCCAGGCACCCCAGGAAGCACTTTTATAATCAAGAAAATACCTTAGTTTTGAACTCTTCAGATTAATTCTCATCTTCCCATTAAGTGCAAGGACACAATAAAATTTATGCAAATTGTTTTATTAGAACAAACTTTTCTTTATTAAAAAGAAAGCCATATTTGAGTCAAAGCTTCTCAAACATTTTTTATCCTTTTTAAGTATTCCTAAAACTACTTGCAAAAGAATGAAACTGGACCATTTTCTTTCATCATACACAAAAATAAACTCAAAATGGACTAAAGACCTAAATGTGAGACCTGAAACCATAAAAATTCTTGAAGAGAGCACAGGCAATAATCTGACATCAGTTGTAGCAACATTTTTCTAGATGTGTTTCCTGAGGCAAGGGAAATAAAAGCAAAAATAAAACTATCAGGGCTACATCAAAATAAAAAGTTTGTGCACAGCAAAAGAAACAATCAACAAAACTAAAAGCCACCTACAGAACAGGAGAAGATATTTACAAATGACATATCCAGTAGAGGGTTAGTATCCAAAATACATAAAGAATTGATACAACACCCCCCCAAAAAAAAATCCAATTAAATAATCCAATAAAAAAATGGGCAGAAGACACACAGATGCCAGCCCACACGAAAAGATGTTCATCATCACTCAACATCAGGGAAATGCAAATCAAAGCTACAATGAGATTATCACCTCACACCTGTCAGAATAGCTAAAATCAAAAGCACAAGAAACAAGTGCTGGTGAGGATGTGCAGAAAAAGGAACCCTTGTACACTGTTGGTGGGAATGCAAACTGGTGCAGCCACTATGAAAAACAGTATGGAGGTTCCCCAAAAAGTTAAAAATAGAAATACCATATGATTAGTAAATTCCACTACTGGGTATTTATTCAAAGAATATGAAAACACTAATTTGAAAAGATATATGCACACTTATGTTTATTGCAACATTATTTACCATAGCCAAATTTGGAAGCAAGCTGCCCAAATGTCCATCAATAGATGAATGGATAAGGAAGATATGTTGTATATATAGACAATGGATATTATTCAGCCACAAAAAAAAATGAAATCTTGCCTTTGCAACATGGATGGAGCTAGAGTGTATAATGCTAAGTGTAGTAAGTCAAAGAAAGGCAAATACTATATAATCTCACTCATATGTGGAATTTAAGAAACAAAACAAATAAGAAAGGGAAAAAAAGAGACAAACCAAGAAATAGACTTTTTTTTTTTTAAGATTTTATTTTTTTGACAGAGAGAGAGAGCGTGAGCACAAGCAGGGGTAGTGGCAGGCAGAGGGAGAAGCAGGCTCCCCGCTGAGCATGGAGCTGGATGCAGAACTCGATCCCAGAACCCTGGGATCATGACTGGAGCCAAAGGCAGCTGCTTAATCGACTGAGCCACCCAGGTGCCTGGAAACAGACTCTTAACTATAGAGAACAAATTGATGATTACCAGGGTGGGAGGGATGGAGGAAATAGGTGAAGGGGATTACCATGATGATAGATAGATAGATAGATAGATAGATAGATAGATAGATAAAGTAGATAGGTAGGTAGGTAGGTAGACAGACAGGTAGATAATTTTTTTAAAAAAGAAAATTCAACAGGAGCACAAACTAGAGTTTCACACATTTGTCAGATATAAGATCAAATTACCAAGTCAGTATCATTACCTCTACTTCAGCAATAGCTAATTTGAAAATAAGACATTATTCACAAAGGGGGGAGGAACCAGTAAATTACCTCAGAATTAAACTAAAAAAGACTGTACAGCATATTTAAGGAGAAAACTGTAGAAGAAGATCTGACTAAATAGAGACATATTATGTGGGGAAAAGAAAGTATTCCTTAAATTAAAAAACATCCCCAAAAAGGACCTTAATATTAAGAAATATCAGTATAGGGGCACCTGGGTGGCTGATTTGGTTGAGCGTCCAACTCTTGGTTTCGGCTCAGGCCATGATCTCAGGGGTGTGGGATCGAGCCCCACGTCGGGCTCTGTGCTTGGTACAGAGTCGGCTTGAGATTCTCTCCCTCCTCCTCTGCCCCTCCCCCCACTCATGCTCTCGCTCTAATAAATAAATAAAATCTTTTTTAAAAAAAGAAATGTATCAGTATACACAGGGTAATATTCAAAATATTTAACCAAGGTACAGTGCAGTCACTTGCCATCAGAAAAGGTTCAGCCATCCTAGTGTTTACCAGCTCAATAGCAGTCCTAGGTCAGAACACAGCTACTATTTATGAAGTCCTAGCTCTAAATCACAATCCAGGGTAAACACTTCATACGCTTTGTCTCAGCTTAATCTTCACAGCAATCCAAGTCAGGACTTTATATATTTATATAAAAATAATGGCAACACATACGTATTTATGACACTATGTGCCAGGCATAGATTTAAGCATTTTAAATATTCAATTTAGTGTATTTATTAATATATTAATATACATTCTAAGAGGTAGGTACTCTTATTAACCCTAGTTTACAGAGGCGTAAAAAGTTACGTAACTGGCTCTAGGGCCTGGGATCTCAACTACCACGCCATGCAGTCCCCACATACAGACAAGGAAGTGGGGGCTGACGAGGTTAAATAACTGGCCCAAGGACACACAGCCTTGCAGATCACAGAACTGAGCAAAACCCCCCAGCTGCCTGGCTCAAGCATTCCACTGCCGGTTCTGACCCATTAGCTCTGAAGACACAACGCAGTTTTTAACTGAAGTCAGTTCATTCATTTTTTGGATCTGGTACGTCTGAGATGAATTTGTAGAAAAGAGAAGATAAGGCCCATTCATGGTTAACATGAAAATATATAATATGAAACACATTACACAGACAATGTATATCTATATAATACATGACTTAATAAAAAATTGTGTTCTCCTAACTTTTATATATTCCACAGGCTTTCTGGCCCCAGCTGACTTTGGGCCACCTTCTTCACACTCTCTACCCCACTTCCGCAGAGGCCTGAATGCTCAGTAAACATTACATGATAAGGTTAAGTGGCCACCAAGTGGACCACCAGAGAGACAGACCTTAACAAAGATCTATGCCTCACTCTTTACAGTTCCTGAGCCAACAGTTTTGCTAAAGGCACCCAGATGTTAAAGAAGGAATTAGTAGTAATTCCACTAAGAATTTTTTCTTAACGATTTTATTTATTTGAGAGAGAGAGAGAGAATGAGCAGTGGGGAGGGACAGAGGAAGAGAGAAAGAAGCAGACTCCCTGCTGAGCAGGAAGCCCCATGCAGGACTCGATCTCAGGACCCGGAGATCATGACCTGAGCCGAAGGCCAAAGCTTAACTGACTGAGCCACCCAGGTGTCCCTCCACTAAGAATTTTTTACAGTCCTGAAAGTGACCTTTGTCTTCATCCCTTTTGTGGCTTCCCACTCCCAAGTATCCTGGAAGCCTTCTACTCACGAAGGGAAGCCTAGGCAGAGGACTGCCTCACGATTACTACGTTCCAAAACCCCCTCAGAATGTGGCGCTGATAGCCGGAAGTCTCTGCAGCTCTCCCTCTGCCAGAAATAGCACAGGAATCCACACCCAGCCAGTAACTAAGCTCTGTTTTTTTACACCGCCTGACATATCCCTAAACTGCTTCAGAGTAAAGTCATGCTATTTAAGTCCTCCAGGACATAAAACAGTTTGGGATTTCCTCTGGCAGCCCAAATAATCAGGCAAGTAATCATCAGGGAAAATCTAGACAGCAACACCCCCCTCCCCCGCCAACAAACAAAATACCAAGAAGATGAGATCCCCATAAAAATATCAAGTTCCGGGGGCGCCTGGGTGGCTCAGTTGGTTAAGCGACTGCCTTCGGCTCAGGTCATGATCCTGGAGTCCCTGGATCGAGTCCCGCATCGGGCTCCCTGCTCAGCAGGGAGTCTGCTTCTCCCTCTGACCCTCCCCCCTCTCATGTACTCACTCTCTCTCAT
Organism: Halichoerus grypus; assembly: GCF_964656455.1. NCBI lineage: Eukaryota > Metazoa > Chordata > Mammalia > Carnivora > Phocidae > Halichoerus > Halichoerus grypus. The sequence continues at coordinate 138,258,184 of NC_135716.1, forward strand.
TCTCTCTCAAATAAATAAAATCTTAAAAAAAAAAAAAAAAATATCAAGTTCCGGGCGCCTGGGTGGCTCAGTTGGTTAAGCGACTGCCTTCGGCTCAGGTCATGATCCTGGAGTCCCGGGATCGAGTCCCACATCAGGCTCCCTGCTCAGCAGGGAGTCTGCTTCTCCCTCTGACCCTCCTCCCTCCCATGCTCTCTGTCTCTCATTCTCCTTCTCGCAAATAAATAAAAAAAATCTTAAAAAAAAAAAAAAAAAAAAATATCAAGTTCCTCCCCACAACTTAATTTGTCCAGAAATCAAACCAGCATCTCCTGGTGTCTCACGTTGGCTATGGCAACACCCACACACCAAATATAGAATACAAAGTCAAGAACTTGATTAGCTATGTGCTATACTCTATTTTGAAATATTTAGAGTGTCTGATAGTATAATATACTGGCATTCTTTATGGGGAATTCATGAAGGCCATGTTGAGGTTCCCCAATGCATAAATACTATGTGTAATACAGGATCTATCTCTATATATCTATACCTATATATCTATAAGTGAACACACTTATCTATATTTACCTATACATAAGGACACATGTAGTATGTTAACATAGTCATATAGCATATTAATAGAATAAAAGAATCTTAGAGTTAAGAAAGACTTTAGGACTCCTCTAGTCTTGTTCAGTCTTTTCAGAGATGAAAAAATAGGCTCAGAGAAGGAAAGTGGTATACCTATGATCAGATTACTAAGATAATGTTTCTCAAAGTGTGAAATTCTGCATCAGAATTACACGGGTGATTCACTGAAGAGGCAGATCCCTAAATAGCACATCCCAATGACAAGATGAGAATCTCTGAGGGTAGGACCTCCAAAACTGCATTTTAACCATCTCCCAGGTGATCCTTATGTATAGTACATATCTTTTTGTTGAAACCCACTGGTCTGACTCATAGGAAAGCTAGAAACGGAGTCCAGGTTTCTTGAAATCCAGTTTAACACTTTACTAAGACCAGCTATCTATTTCCAGACAGGCTGCCTGCAAACTAAACTTGCAACAAGTTAAATATATAGCACTGTGGTCTGAAGCCACCTGAGTTTATATCCCAACTCTGCCCTTACTAGCTACATCACTGTGGATAAGTTGCTCAATTCTCTGTGTCCTGATGGGCTCATCTGTAATCTGTAACCTCTTCAAGTTGCCAGGAGGTTTAAGTTAGTTAATACATGTAAAGGTTTTAAAATACATACAGTAAGCACTCAATAATATCTTCATACTGCTTGCAAATTACCGTCGAATATTCTGTTGCACTGGGGAACCTCAAAAGCACCCTAATTGTAATATGGCCCTTAGTCATAAGCACTAATCTGACCTGGTACGTAAGATTAAGCAGTAAGAGAACTTCAAGATGATCTGACCACATAGAGTTCTAGATGCTAGGGGTTACGAGGCACTTTGATGGGCAGAAAAGCATATTAAAATCTCATTGCCTATGGTTAAAACAATATAGTTAAGTGGATTTCAGCTTATCATGCCATTTCCACATCATTCCCAAGTGAAAGTTAAAATGCATAGACTTATTTTAATTTACATCATAAGGAATGTGATGAGAACATACAGATCTGTGCTAATATCATGAAGATAAAAATAGTAGTAAAAGTGGTAAAAGGACTAGCAATGTTAGCAGCTCCTATTTATATAATAATGTGCAAGCACTTTATGAATATAATCTTTAGTCCCCAGAATCTTAGGAGATAGACATTATGTTTCTAATTTTTTAAGTCGAGGACACAAGAAACTTGTATTAGTACACAGAGTAAGCCATGAAGAGGGATTCGAAACCAAATCCATGTTCTTAAGTATTACACTATTTTCACGTCCTATATTAACAAAACTGAACACTTACCACCAAAGGCTTACAGATGCCAAGGCGTACGATGCCTGGTGGCACAGCTTTCAACACTTCCACAGCTTCAGCAAGTGTGGTGTTTTCCAAACAGTATTCATTAACTGAGACCAGGCGGTCTCCAGGTAACAGCTCTCCCCCTCTTTCTGCGACACCATGTGCCACCAGGGAACGGATCACAATCACTGATCTTGTGGGATCTAAAGGGTCCTAAGGATCAAGCCAAGAAGATAGATAAGTCAGTTTCTGAAAACACATATACTCGTGAATCTCATTTGACTATTTACATTAAGTATCCAGCATTCTCGTGATATTCTTCCAAAGACGTCAAAATCTATTACAATATCACTCTATACATCCACACAAATATCAGCTTATATCAAGGTGGAAACATCATCTAACAATTTCAGTTACACGTCTGAGTGTTCAATACCCACACATTTCTTCTTTGAACTTTTGGTGACTGGTATTTTGTTGGGCCACAAGAAGTCTGGTGACAGTTGAGCAAGATTCTCTGACATCCTCAAGCACAGTCATATTACAGACCAAAGACAAGTCTGCTCTTGGGCAATATGTAGGCTCTAAGAGAAGTGTACTATGGTAAATGATACTTCATTTTTTATGTATTCCACCAGTATAAAATCCTCCTGCCAAATGAATGAAGTTCAAAAAAGATATGGAATCCACGGAATATTCCACTGCATGAAAAAAGTAGTTTTAAAATAACATAGGTGTAACTGATAATATATAAATTGTAACATGGTATAGGGACCCCACAGGTGAGAACTATTCTGATACAAGAAAACCAGTGTCATTTCATGAACAAAACCAGTGTGTAAATAACTCTCATCCACTGGGAGGGCCCCATTTTTCTTTTTATTAAGCAGCCCTAAAGATAATGTTGACATTCAATAAATACATGTGGTTAATAAGAACCAATTTATAGCCCATTATTTTTTATTTTATTGGACACTGATATATAGTACTATATGTCAGGCTCTATTTTAAGTGCTTTACTCTAACACTTGTCTATGTTTCTACAGATGAGGGAACTAAGGCTCAGAGAGTTAAGGAAACTTGCCAAGATTACCCATCTGGTAAGTGGCAGAGCTTAGGATTCAAACCCAACCAGTCTGGCTCCCAAGTCCTTCCTCTTGACCACCATGTTCTGTCACTTGCTCCACATTAAAATAATGGTACAATTACTGAACATCAAACTTAGTAAGGGAGAGAGAAAAAAATCATCAAATCCCAGGTGAAACACTTGTTTATTTTGTTCCTATTGTTTCATTATGCACATACTGTTCCATAAAGGCAAGGTGTAGTAACATGAGATCCTACTACTGTTGAACCCTTCCTGACAAATGAGAGAGAAATGGTCATGTTTTGTGTTAGAATCTGAAGACTTTGGAATTAACAAAGTGAGAATTTGCCAAGTTCCAGGCTGTCAGTGTGAAGTGGCTGATGGTTCTTTTGAAGTTTTCTGATCCATTTTTCATAGACCTCTGTGTTTCAGACATCAAGATTCATTTTCAAGTACTATATGGAATTTTAACCAAATATATGTAAATCAACAAAAGCTACACAGCTAATTCCTTGAAAAATGCCTTCAAACATAACTTATCTTACTTTCCTTAACCTTGCTTTTCTGTTCCAAGGTCAAGAGATTCTTGGTAAATCTCTAGCATGCTCTGATGTATAACACTTCATATTTATGAAGAGTATGGAAAGTAAAAATAGTCACGAGTACTCACTAATAAAGTACATAGTGTTAAACTTTAATTACACCAATATTTTCAAGTAGAGGGAGCTATTGCATAGGAAGAGAAAAGAACAACAAAAAAAGTACAGTGGTGTATCAGCAGGCAATCAGTGCAGATGTAAAAGAGCTGTCTATTTTGTCACCGGCAACCATGAATCACAACACACTTTTCATTCTGAAATATGAAACCATTACATTTTAAGTTTGACACACTAATAAATAAGCTGTACAATTATGTCCTTCATTTAGGATGTCAGTTTGTGATGAAAGGCTTTTTTATTAGGGGGGAAGGGAAACTACATAATAGCATATTCCCCTCATGAAATGCACAGAAAGCAACTAGCATTACTTCATATTAATAATTACTAAGCTTTCTTAGAGAAAATTGCAACAGTAAAATATACCAAAAGCAAATAAATGATTTCACCAGCTTGATGCAAGCAATCTCTGCAGTTTCATATAACACCAAATCAAAAAGCACTATTTTTTACCCCAATTAGGTGAATAGGCTTTCAAAATGCAACCAGCTGAAATGATAATTAGAAACATCTCAAAGAAAGATTAACCGGGCAATACCAGAAACAGAACGATTAACAGATTTCCCTTATTATAGAAAAGTCACGGTGAGCATTCATTTATACAAAGTGCAGTCTTCTTTAGACCTTAAACTATACCAGGTGTGCCTGCTCACTAAAATTTATTCAGGCTTAGACCTCTAGTTATTCTCAACACTAAGTCTAATCTACCACCCCTTTGCCTGGAAGAGAGAACTAAAGGGCAGCTCCTTTGTCATTAAAAAAAAAAAAAAAAAGGACACCATCCACTTCTGAAGATGCCCCATTATGTATAATCACTATTTCATTTTCTGTGATGACTTTTCTGTGTGATTTCCCACGTAGCTGAACGAAGTTGCTTTAATGAGGAACGGTCATTTCCTTTCATGCTCATCACATGTAGTAGCCGCCCTATGGAAAACGAGCAGCTGCTGCTGCCTACTGGGGCAACTGCTATTCTTGAGGCTTTGCTGCATAAAAAATGCTGAAAGACCAGCCTGATTTAGGCTACTCGTCATCAGGAAGGTCTGTTTTCTGAAAATCTAGCCCACAATAGCATACCCATGTTGCAGCAAACAAAATGTTATGGCGATATTTCTTAAGACCTCTACCCAACTTTGAGACCCCATGCAGATTTTTTTTAAAGTCCCCATCAGTTTTTATCACCTTTTATCGCAATTTTAATACCTCTAATTCTTCCTGTTTTGGTACATAACACTGCAAGGAACATTGTTTTCCAGAATCAACATTGTTTTAGACTAAGCAGTCAATAGAGGGCACTAAAGACTAATCACAGAACACAAGAACAGCATCTTTTACTATGCCAGCCATTCTCTTCTGAAGGATTTTTCTTTATTCAAAAGCCTTATATTATTATACAAGTTATAACAGTATCCCCTATGTTTGCCTCAACTCAACCGTTTATGAAAGGTGCTCCCTACAGCTCTTAAAAATATTATCAAACTCCTACAATCGAGAACAGCTAACCTCCCTCAGAACACCAGACCAGAAGACAGGAGATCTGACTTGAATTCTTCTCACTACTTAGCTATGAAATCCTGAAAACCCAAATAACTGCTCTGTCTCACAAGTGAATACAGTCACTGTACCGCCTGAAGGAAAGTGCATATAAGAATTTTTGAGGTTTGCTGAAGTGACATTCATGTTTGATATTATAAACACAGGATGTTTCCATGTAGGGGAAATCCAAGTTGACAGACTTCTCTCCCGTAATAATCCGAGTGGCATTACCATATACCCAAGCATTCACTTCATCCCTCTCCCCTCACCCCTCCACTTAGTTGCTAGCTAAAGCATGCCAATTTGATCTTCTATCTTTTCTATCTGACTCTTTCTCTCCATTTCCGCTGCCGCTACCTTGGTTCAGCTTCTCATTATTTCTTGCCTGGGCAACTGCGAATCTCCCTATCTCCGATCTTGCCCTCATCCAGTCTATTTTCCACAGAGATAAAGGAATACTCTTTAAAAATAAAAATGTGGGGCTCCTCGGTGGCTCAGTCAGTTAAGCGTCAACTTTTGATTTTGGCTCAGGTCATGATCTCAGGGTCATGAGATCAAGCCCTGCATGAGGCTCTGCACTGGGCATGGAGCCTGCTTAACATTCTCTCTCTCCCCCCCTCTCCTAGTGCCCACAACCCCCTGCTCACGCACATGCTCTCTCTCTCTCTAAAAAAATAAAAACTGGGCACCTAGGTGGCTCAGTCAGTTAAATGGCTGACTCTTGATTTCGGCTCAGGTCATGGTCTCTGGGTCCTGGAATCCTGAGCACTCCATGCTCAGCATGGCGTCTGCTTGGGGATTTGCTCTCCCTCTCCCTCTGCCCTTCCCTCCCCCTGGCTTGCACTCTCCCTTTCTCTCTCTCTCAAATAAATAAATCTTTTTAAAAATAATAAAAATAATAAATAAAATTAATAAAATTTCTTCTCTGTTTGAAACACTTCAGTGACACCCAACTGCCTTCAGGATCAAGTCCTAACTGTTTGGTAGAGCAATTCCCTCGGATCTGCAGATGAGTCTAAACTCCTCTTGCTCTCCCCTTATGTATCATTGTCCATCCCTGTTTGCCCCACACATTGTTCCAACAATACAGAACTACTGAAATCCAAGGACTATGTAATGCTTTGACATGCCTTCGTGACATCCGACAAACCATTCCACCTGCCAGGAATACTTTTTCCCTACCCCACTGCCGCTTCTCTCCATCTTTGCCACCAGACTCAGTTCCAGTGTGTTTCCGCCAATGAGAAGCCTTCCCTGACTCCCCAAAGCTGACTCAGGAACTTTCTACTCAGTGATACCCCTAACCCCAAGAGAGGACTTCCAGAGAGCATTCGTCATAATATTGTTTTCCTTACTGTCCCATACTTCCTAGAGTAAGTTAGGTCCTCCTGCTAGATGTATCCATGGCACCTTGCAATTTCTCTATTTTAACACTTTTGACATTTTACAGAAATTATTTTAACTGTCTTACCTACTAAAAGTAAGCTTCACGAGAGCAAGGGTATGTTTGCTTATTTGCTGCTTTATTTCCAGGACCTACTATAGTGACTGCCATATGGAAGGTACTGAATAGTAGTTGAAATATTGAATGACTGAAACTATTTAGTGTCTCTCTCCTCACTAGACTGTTAAGTACATCAAAGGCAAAGGACACATCCCATCATAGGTGAATAAGAACAGCAGCACTGACTGAGTTCTTGCCATGCCAGGAATGTTCTAGGGATCTTACTTATTAGAATTCATTTAACCTTCAAACCACCATGAGGTAGGTACCATTATTATCCCTACTTTCAAGATGAGAAAACTAAGGAAAATTAACCGAGCCACACAGCTGATAAATGGCAGAGCCAGAATTTAAACCAGCTGGTTAAGTTCCAGGGTTTATGCTCTTAGCCTCTAAGTGATACAGCTTCTCTATCTTCAGGTATTTGCCAAATGAATTAATATTGAAAGAAGGCGAATTGACAGAAGATAATATTTATTGCCTTGCCAAAGTGTGCAAAGTTGAGTCCCTTACGTATTACACTTGGCCATCACAGGTTTATATTTCGGTACCTCACTGATGAAGTTAGCACAAAATGTGTAGCATGGCTGTATGTACAAATCAAACATGCCTTTGCTCGCCAAATTTTAATTTATATCTGCGTTCTAGAGAATCCATTCATTTGGTGAGCTAAAGACACCTTTACATGAACAAACATGTGACAGTACTCATGCCCAAATGGATGGGCATAATTACCAAAGTCTCTGCAGTGTCTATAAAATGTAGTACATGAGTATTTGGGTACATTCCCACAGATCAAAGAGATCAGAGTTCACATAAACTAAGGCAAGGTGCAGGGGCATCGCCCGGGGCAGAATGGTGGTTCAGTTGAAATGTGGGCTCTGAGAGAGAGAGATCAACCTGAAGAAGTGGGGAGCTCTAGCCATGAAGCTGCTCTGTAAGTAAAACCACAAATCCATGCAAGCAAATATGGCAAGCTCAGTGGAAAGGCATGGAGGAAGGAATGTTACATAAAGAGGAGACTGAAGAAATGAATAAGAATAGTGGTCACATTTAATAAAATTGGCAGAGGTATTTTTTAAAGAGGAACATGAGACATGTACCATGGACTGTTCTGACAGTCAACATTTCTATGCTTTGCAGTATTACTCTAATGCAGAAAAACAGAAATCAAGATGTAAACAATGACCTAACTCCATGGATTCAAAATAAAGAACAATGTCTGGTTTTTCTGTACTCAAAACCCTAACTTTTAAAAGCATTAAGGAAATAGGAGTTTTTATAGGAGAATGGCAAAGAGATAGACCATATTTTATTTCAGATAAAAATGTGTGTCTAATAGATCGATGGAACAGGACAGAGAGCCTGGAAATAAACCCATGCTTACATGGCCAATTAATCTATGACAAAAGAAGCAAGAATATACAAAGGGAAAAGACAGTCTTTTCAATAAATGGTGTTGGGGAAACTGGACAGCTACATGCTGTGTGAAGCTGGACTGTTTTCTTACACCATACACAAAAATAAATTCAAAAGGGATTAAAGACCTAAATGTGAGACCTGAAACTATAAAACTCCTAAAACACAGGCAATAATCTCTTAGACATCAGCTTAACCAACATATTTATGGACAGGTCCCCTCAGGCAAGGGAAACAAAAGCAAAAATAAACTACTAGGACTATACCAGAATAAAAACTTTAGCACAGCAAAGAGAACCATCAACAAAACGAAAAGGCAACCTAGCGAATGGGAGGTGTTTGCAAATGATATATCTGATAAGGGGTTAATATCCAGAATACATAAAGAACTTCTACAACTCAACACCAAAAAACAATCTGATTAAAAAACATATAGGGCCGCCTGGGTGGCTCAATTGGTTAAGTGTCCGACTTGATTTCAGTTCAGGTCATGATCTCAGGGTCGTGAGATCAAGCCCCCCGTGGGGTTCCATGCTGGGTATGGAGCCTGCTTAAGATTCTCTCTCTTCCTCTCCCTCTGCCCCTCCTCCACCCTAAATAAATTTTTAAAAATAGATAGAGGACCTGAATAGACATTTTCCCAAAGAACATATACAGCTCAACATCACTAATCATCAGGGAAATGCAAATCAAAACCACAAAGAGGTATCCTCATACCCTAGTAAGAATGGCTAGTATCAAAAAGACAAGAAATGACAAGTGTTGGCAAGGATGAAGAGAAAAGGGAACCCTCATACACTACTGGTGCAAAAGTAAATTGGTGCAACCACTATTGAAAACAGTATGGAGGTTCCTCAAAAAATGAAAAATAAAAATATCCTAGAAGAACTGAAAACAAAAAAAAAGAAAAAAGAAAACAACCCTACGATCCAGTAATCCTACTGCTGGGATTTACAACGGCCAAGATATGAAAGCAACGCCAAGTGTCTATCAGTAGATGAATAGATGAAGAAAATGCGAGACACACACACACACACACACACACACACACACACGCACGCACACACTGGAATATTACTCAGCCACTAAAAAAAGAATGAAATCTCGCCATTCTGTGACAACATCGGTGAGCCTACAGGGCATTATGCTAAGTGAAGTAAGTGAGACACAGAAAGACAAATACCATATTATTTCACTTAGATGTAGAATCTAAAAAACAAATTAAACAGACAAATAGAGAGAACTGGTGGTTGCCAGAGGAGAGAACTGGTGGTTGCTAATAGGTGAAGGGGATTAAGAGGTACAAACTTCCAGTTATAAATAAGTCAGGGAAATGAAAAGTAGGGCATACGGAATATAGTCAATAATATTGTAATAACATTGTAAGGAGACAGGTGGCGACTACACATCATGGTGAGCCCTGAGAAATATATAGAATTGTCGTATCACTACATTGCACACCTGAAACATAACATCGTATGTCAACTACACATCAATAATAAAAAACATTACGTATAGATTACCTCTGATAATTTTTTTTAAGATTTTATTTATTTATTTGACACAGAGAGAGATAGCAAGAGCAGGAACACAAGCAGGGGGAGTGGGAGAGGGAGAAGCAGGCTTCCCGCCGAGCAGGGAGCCTGATGCGGGGCTTGATCCCAGGACCCTGGGATCATGACCTGAGCCGAAGGCAGATGCTTACCGACTGAGCCACCCAGGCGCCCCTACCTTTGATAGGGTAAAAGACATCTCACACTTATTGTCAACTGAGTATATTAAAACATAAAGTTGGCCTATAGTAAACTCATGAGAGGAAGTATGGTTAAGTCACATAGTCTTAATCTTATGTTAATTCCTTGAATTAGTTCTTAAAGTTCTGTGCCGCTGTACAGGCCCCTACACCAAAATAACTGCTCTCCTCGGTCACCGGAGTCCTTCACCAAAATACAGTGATTCCAAAAAATGGCTGGGAAAACAACTTCAAACAATTATGAAATAAAAAGTGCTCTACCAATGAACAGATCTCCTAATCAATGAATTCAATGTTGTGGTATACAATACCACAAAATGAGGCTACTGAGCCTAACTCCACAAATACTTATTCATAGAAGTGTGAGGAAGTATATTTTAGTAATTTTAAAGGATCTACATAAATTTCTGGATAACATGAGGTAGATAGCTACAGAATATTTGATAAGAGAATTACTCCAACTCAACAATGGTTAACTGAGAGAAAGCAACAAGTGGCAAATATTTGTTTCTTGAAGAGTATACTCGTAAATATGGCCACTATTATTTGAACTGAGGAGTATATAAATTAACAACTAAGTGAATTTTCAAAGTAAGATCTCAAGGAAGTTACTAAGATGGAGAATACTGAAAAAAAAAACAAAAAAAAAAAACAACCGATATATTTAAAAAGGGAGACCACTAACTCTTCCATCCTGGAGGTAGGCAGAAGAAAGAATTGGTACAAAGGCAAAGGAAAGATTCTTTTACACACACACACACACACACACACAGATATTGTAAAGAAAAAATGGTGATCTGCAGAAGCTCTGGTGTACAGCCGGTATGAATTAAAATTTCCATTGTGAGCAACGTCAATCAGGAAACAGAATCCAAGGATATTTTTTTTTTAAGGAGAAAATAGACATAGGGGAGAAAGACAAGGAAGACAGCTCTTCAATCCACTAGTGGTAGGATGGGTGTGGATCAGAAGTCAGGGGACAAGTTTTGAGCCCCAGCTTGGTGCCAGCCTGGCTGTGTCTAATTTCACAAGTTCATTTCTCTGAGTCAGTTTCCTCAACTGCAAAATGAGAACATTGGATATATGACACTTAGGATCTGTTTCCCCAACTCCAAAATCCTGTAACTAAATTTGACAGAGTACCTTGAGTCAAATTTGTCATTAACTTCTACCAAAACATTCAGAAAACCACTATAAAAAGTAGGGTATGATGTGAAAGTTAATTCAAAACAGCATCAGTAATGAAAAAAGATGCACAATATAGTCACAAATATGGTATAATTTTAGTTAGTGATGTCTTTTCAGAACTCATAAAAAGGCCAGTGACTACACAAGATCTAACTTCCTGAGTATTCTACAATCAAAACAAAACATAAAACAAAGTATTTAGGACATGTGCCTTTTTTTTTATACGATGAATCTTAAAACAACTTTTTTTTTCCTTTGCCATTTTTAGATTGCATCAAAAGACATGTCAGGGACTATTAGTTGAATTAAAATCACTAGAATAGTTCTGGTTTAAGATAGTGGGATGTAATTAATTATACTAAAAGAGCTTCTGATTTGACCAATGAGCTAAGCATTTAGTTTTAGGAAAGAGAAATAAATGTATTTATAGTGAATGCTAGGCAATAAATAAATGATTTAATGAATAATGGGCAAGCTACCTTATCAGAATCTAATCCCATTTTTAACTATTTTATAATATAGCCAAGTATTACACTAATCATACCAATTACCACAACACCATCATGTACAAAGTACCCACAAAATACATTCAGTGCACTCAACATAGATTAAACTGATATGGTTCCTGGCTCCTTGTGTCTTATTACTTCCTAAATACTATTAGGCATTAAGAATAGATTTTTCCATGCATCATGCATAGAACTAAACAGTCCCTGAGCAGCAGAGTAAGCACAGCACATAAGGCAATTAAAAGTGCAATGGAAGAGAAGTGGACAGAGAAACTTGCTAAAAAATCAAAATATATTGTAAAGAGGAAGAAAAATACATCAGCTTGCACATAATTTTATTCTGCATAGCTTGGTACTTTTTAAAAGTCTATTTTAAGCACCGTAATAATTTAAATGGTTCAAGCAGGAGTCCCGTGGAAATCACTTCTTGAAGATTATCTCTTCCTCTTATCCTTTCTAGTCTCCGATTAGATATTTTCCTTGGCTATTAGATCTGTTGCCTGAATGTTTTATCTCTTGAAAATTTTTTGTCATACTGTAATTGTTTCCCATTCACTCCTGGCCCAGGACTTTTTCTGGTTTTAACGAAAATAAAACAAACAAACCATACAACAATTCTTTACCTACAAGTCCCATCATCTGGCTGAAATGTTCACTGGGCAGACAGTAGTACTCAAGTACAAAGTCACACCCTCTATTAAAATTACGTTACTTGAAATGTGAATATACATCACACTATAGAACTGCACACGTTAAGATGGTCAATTTTATGTGTATTTTGTCCAAAAAACTGTTAAGTAGAAAAATGAATTTATAAATAATATCGTAATATCTTCCAGGGGGGGAAAAAACTACATTAGTTGAAAGTTATTATGATGTCGGGAAAATGTAGACACACAAAACTTGAAAAAGCTTTTCTAATGTTAGTTTTGGAATTTATTTTCATTTTCCGAACAAATCGTTCTCAGCCTAAGCACTTATACATGCTGAGACTTGGGTTTCTCACTGGTGAAGTGAGAAGAACAATAGTATAGATTTCACAGAGCTGTGCAAAGCATGAAATGATACAGGTCATGAAAGGTGCTTTCTAAGTCCATAGAGGTCACTTCATAAGTACTGTTACTGTTCAATACTTATCACTGTGAAGATGATGACGGAGAAGTCAGCAGGAAATATGGGACTGAGGAGTTAACAATTACCATTGAGTTTACCGTCTTTTAAACTCAACTGAACGTATGTGATTTAAACCAACAGTGCTATCAACTACTAAACCATTGGTGATATTATGCTTACGTGGTAACACGTGAAAATAAAGAGCTGACCCTGTAACTCTCCAGATACATAGACCTCTGCATCTGAAGAGAGGCTCAGAGCAGCATGGCGTCCTCAGCCCTCTTTCTCCCTTGGAGCAGACACTGAAAGACAGAAACCGTCTCTAGGCTGGGACGTTTGCTGACACACACGGCCATATCAAGGACACAGTATGCCCTGCACTCCGTAGAAAAAATTCTGTGATTTTTAAGAAAAATCCTTGAACGGGAAGCCAATACTCTGCAATATGCAGCATGTAACATGAAGAATAAAACTTTGCCAACTTTGAAAATGTACAGGAGAAAGGCCACGGAGTCCTGCTGGGAAATCTAGGACGCAACACAACAGTCTGTACTCTCTGGCGGTGAAGAAAGCTGCCAGGTCTCTAAAGAGCTTTGGCCAGGTGGGAGGAGTCAATGCAAGGAACCACAAGAAATGATCTCAAGTAAATCTTTTGGAATTGTAATAAGTATTTTTCTCTGGAAAGACAACTGGAAATTTTTTGTCATTTATCATTGTGTTAAGCCATGGTTATGAAGAATCAGTGTCATTTCTGGTCTGAAGGCTGTATTTCACACCACTGGAGCTCAGAAGCTCAGCTCCACTCCCGACTAATTGGGTGATCTTGAACAAATTCCTTAACCTCTTGTTACCAAGTTTCCTCAGCCATAAAATGAAGACGATTACAGGAGCTACCTCATGGGTTTGTGGGGATGATTGAATCAGTTCATGTATATATCAAGGCTGTAAGCAATGCCTGACCCAGTGTAAGCAGTACATAATCCATAATCATGGGCTATTATTACCATGTGAAATGGTGTCCTGTTTTCCAAATAAAATAGGAGAACACAAAGTTTCTCAAAGGATTTTTCATTAAAAGGAATAAAACTCAAAAGTTTAGACAGAGGTACATACAGTTAACAGCCACTAAAAAAAAAAAAAAAAAAAAGAAGAAGAACAACAAGACTTGAAATAAGGACCAAGTAATCAATCCCAGGACATTCCTATGTCCACTACCTGTTTGTCTACAAGGCATACCTCAGTTCCCTGTGAGGCCCCTCTGAATCCTAAAAAGCAATCATCACAGAGGCTTAGTCTCACTTCCAGCACTGCTAAAACCATAATGTATTATACAGAGTTGTTCTCAAATCTGTTTCCTTTAGTGTATATAACATATGTTTATTTATCCACTGACTCTCTACTCCCAGTTGAATTTAAACTCCATGAGGACATGGAGTCTATGGTTTATTTTGTTCACTACTATATTCTCCATGTCCAGAACAGTGCCTGCCATAGAGGATGCTCAATATACATTTGTCAAAGATCTTTAACATCTCTTTTCATCTGTATATACCCCATACTAGCTCATATTAAATGAACAATAAATTATTTTGAAGGAGAGAATGAGTAACAGGTATAGCCGCTGTGTGCTCAGATTCTGTTTTTCAGAATCATCATTTTTCAGTAACTGGTAACATGTTATTTTATGCCTAGGAAAGTGTGGGCATTTATATATGCCTTTTATTTAGTCTTTACAACTTTATAAGGCAAATATTATTTCTATCTCAGAGATGATTATTTTAGTAAACTGAGAATAAGAAAGACTAACAAGCCTATCCAAAGTCCTAGTAGGGAGGCACAGCCAGAATGAAAACCTGGTTCTCTCTGACTTCTAAGCTAGTGCTGTTAACCATCCAGTCGTGTCTGACTAAAGGAAAATACAAAAGGAACAGCTGAAAGGGAAACCTGAGCCCTAGAAAATGGTATATAAAGATCAGGCAGCCAATCCCCTTTCATGCATCATTAACAAATTAGGCCTCTGGTACCACAAGGAGACAGCACCACTTCCTGGCCCTCGCTGGAGAGAGCATGGCCTCTTTGATCACTGCCTGGCTCCAAATGACACCCACAGACAGGGCAGAGCAGTACAAAGCACCATGCCTGGGGAAAACAGATTCTCAATACCTGTTGGTGTTTCTGATTCAGTCTTTCTGCCATACTGCAGGAGGGGCTATGACTTGTCATCTACACACCATGGTTCTCGATGGTGACATCAGAATCAAGGGAGGACTTCCAAAACACCTCATACCCAGAGAGGTCGGGAAAGCCTGGCGATGAAATAGCTCTGGAGAATGAGTTTCCTCTTTAGACCAACATTTTTTTTTTTTTGACAGTTATTATTCTGTTTTTAATTACATGGGAGACAGATATGCAGCTAGACTAATACCCACTAACTTCCTGGAATATGTTCAGCATTTCACAAGAGAGATGTAATTGCCAGGTTTTGCAGTAAATCTGAGCATCTTTATACCTCTATTTTAGCTCTCTGTGGCTGTTTCATGAACACTAATAATCTGCAGTTCGGCTATTTGTGAAATACTCATGAAAGGTAATACAACAGATACACCATTTTCAGGATCTCCTCCTCCTCAGCAATGCCTCCTAGTATGAAGCAGAAACAGTCCTTAAGAAACATCTGTTAAAAGGGGAGTCACCGGGGCGCCTGGGTGGCTCAGTAGTTAAGTGTCTGCCTTCAGCTCAGGTCGTGATCCCAGGGTCCTGGAATCGAACCCCGCATCAGGCTCCTTGCTCCCCGGGAAGCCTGCTTCTCCCTCTCCCACTCCCCCTGCTTGTGTTCCTGCTCTCGCTCTCTGTCAAATAAATAAATAAAATATTTAAAAATAAATAAATAAATAAAATAAAAGGGGAGTCACCCTATGAGAAAGCACCAACCAGCTGACAAGCATTTGCTACCTGCCTTCTATTCCGTCTCCCCCCCATTAGACACAATGGGATTTTTTTTTCCCTCCAAATTCGTATTCCAGAGGAGCCATGAAATTCCCGCAAAGTTCAACATCAGGCCTGACTTAAGATCTTTGGGGCCTCCTGCTAACTCATCCCCCTGCAGCTGCCTCGCTAAGGCAAGCTTTTGATCTGTACTATCTGGATTTCAAGCTGATATACACACAGCCTCTTTGATCTCTTATTAAGTGGCTTCTGGTCTCCTGATGCCTTTAGTCTTGCTGCACTGTGGTTTTTGGAAGTCAGTCATCATCCTGAGCACACTACAGACTCCACACACCAGGAGTGGGCTCACCCACTTCGCAGGCTTGAAAAGCAATCTTTAAGCCATAAGAGAATTTCCCCACTAGCCACAATCAATCCACTCCATGAACACACTACTAAGAATTATTTTTCAAATGAAGCAGCTTAAAATGATTTAAAGGATACAGAACTTCCCCATAGAGGGAAAGGAAGCAAATCCTCTGTGAAAAGAAATCTTCACCCCAGTTGGCACTTTGATGTTAATAAAAATAAATGTGGATAGGAATCAGGGATGGGCACCGAATAGCCTTTACCAGTCTAAGCAAAAGTGACCTTTAAATGCAGATGTGTGGTTTGTTCAACAGCAAGCTATATATTTGCAAAAACATGGACACTACCATTAGTAGCAGATTGACGCCATTTTTCTTACTCTATCTTAATCCTACACGGGTGAAGTGAACCCAAAGAACTGCTTTAAAAAAAGGGCGGGGGGGCATGCCTGGGTGGCTCAGTCGGTTAATCATCTGCTTTCCGCTCAGGTCATGATTCCAGGGTCCTGGGATCAAGTCCCACATCGGGCTCCTTGCTCAGCAGAGAACCTGCTTCTCCCTCTGCCTGATGCTCCCCCTGCTTGTGCTCTCTCTCTCTCTCTCTCTCTGACAAATAAATAAATAAAATCTTTTTGGGGGGGAAAAAAAAAGACAAAAACAACAACAAAAGGAAAAACCAGCCCAGATATTGGTGTCCATGTTATGAGGCCCGTTGAGCATGAAAGTGTACATATAGTAACCTGCAACACATGACCATCCTCCGTGTCTTAGGTTCTAGAAATAGTATAGGTTTGTATCTGACTTTTTAACATTACTACTGTATGTACTACTATATGCTAACCTATGTTAATACCTATCTAATTCTCTACCTTAGATTCTCTGAACTAATTAGCTGACAGGAACGTAATGATATTGGGCTTCCACAAGTTAGTAAACACTGCGTACTGGTAGACGCAGCCACCGGAAATAGCAAAAATTAAAACCCTCAATTTCTCGGGGTTGTAAGGTCTAGCCCCACGTTGGATGTGGAGATTACTTAAAGTACTTAAAAAATAGTAATAATACATACATACATACATTTCTAATGTGCAGAGAAAGTCATTCTGTTGTACATATGATAAGAAAAAAGCCAATTTAAAGCCACATACATAAAATTTACACAATCTCTTCATACAACTTTTAAAATCTTTTTTTAAAGAATTTATCTAATGGAGTTAGGAAGAAGTCAGGCAAAAACTGCACACTAAGTTTTTCTCAGAAATGGTAAGGTATGCCATATCCAAGACTCAACAATACTGCAATATTTTATATTCATACTATTTGGGCTTTATAACCCATTTCTTCTGTTAGGAAAAATTAATCGCCTTTTTTTTTTAATAGGGAGGAATATTTTCACTATTGTTTTTAGTGAGTCATCATTTGTCTTTGGTCTTTCAAACAATTTTTTAAAATATTACTAACAGTATTTATGTATGAATCACCTCTCAATGGCTATGCTATAATGTTTTCTAATTTTTATCTATCTTAGTGTCTGAGATAAACCCAAAGTCTTTTAAAAATACCTGCTCTGGCAAAAATTGAGTCTGTCCATATCAGGAGGGGAGAGAAATGAGGACCGGGATGTTGGAAGGAAGAGAATTATTGGTTAATAAATTTTACCTTCTAAATCACTGAAATTCAAAAGTATTAAGAATGGTAATATCATGGCTAATGTTCAAAAATTGGCTAATGTCAAACATTTCCAGTAAATTATAATCATGAGGGGTTATTCAAAGTTCAACATAAATCAAAACACCAGAAAATATCCACTTGCCATGTTTAATATATAAGGTCAACCCAAGGTGAAATCCACACAATTCTAAATTTATTTCAAGCTTTTTGGTAGAAATTTTTAAAAATCACAGACACACACTACCTAATAATTGCTTCATTACTGAATAATAGCCCAAACAAATTAGTTGCACTAATTTAGGATTCTTAAATTTGTAATTATTTTCATGTGAACAATAAACACTAGCTTTTACACAATGCATATGAGCACATTATATTAATTTTTAATACTTACTAAACTTTCATATAAGTATTAAAAATGAGAATGCTATCTAGCAGCTTGTCCTTAAGATATGAAATTTTTTTACAAGCCGGAAAAACAAGAAGATCTGCTATAATAAATTTAGTACAAAAATCTCCTGTAATAAAATGCACTCATAAGGAAAGGAGCAACATAACATGGTAGTTAAAAGCATAGATTCTGGGAGCTGACTGCTTGAGTTCAAATTGTAGTTCTGCCATATACTAGCTGTGTGAACTTGGACTAGTTACATAACCTCTCTGTGCTTCAGGTTCCTCACTTCAAAAATGAGGATAATAATAGTACCCACTCCACAGGGTTCTTGTGAGGAATACATAAAGCAATCAGAACAATGCCCAGCAAACAGTAAACAATAAATGTTAGCTATTATTATTGGATTTGTATTAGTTGTCTTTGTATTAATATTAGGATTAGTATGAGTATTAGTAATATTCCAAGGAAGAAAGACATTACACATAATCATAACTAAAGCACAATATGTAAACCACATCTAGAAACTGGCAAGAAATTATACTATAAAAAGTTATAACCAAATTTCTGAAGTTTTGTATTGCTTAGAAACAGAGTACATAGTTAAGCCATAATATTCATGTTCTTGATAAATTACGCACATTGCTGTTTTCCATGACACTATCCTCTAAGGTATGACATTACAGTGACCAATGAGTCTTCTAATACGGTAGACATATAAGGCAGGATTTTAACTAGCCACTACATGGAGTAGTACCTAGAAATATTTGAGACTAATAAATATTCTACCTTCATTCAAATCAGAGCCAATAAAGCTATTATCACTTTATCCTAAAATCTAATGAGGCGGCTTACAACCTGAATCATATTTACTGTAACATAAAAACTACGTAAACCATAGTTTACTATGTTATAGTAAATATGATTCCCTTTTGCTTTCTCCTTTTCCTTTGCCCCCATCTATTTTAAATGCCTTTCATGAAAATGTATATCCAGTTTGCTCTTTGCTCTTTGAATTTTCAGACTTCCACCTATCCAGATAGCTACCCCATAGTTCCATGGCCAATTCAAGATCCTTTATCTGCTCACTCAAAAGCAAACTGCTGGCCCATAATCCACAATAGGATAACTCACACATGGTTCATCAGGAGTTGGTTCCATTTTAGAATGTAATTTTACAATTAAATTTAGATTTCACTAAACAAAGGTATCTATGTATTAATTTTCCTAATCTAACTAGATAGCTAAAAATTGGTAGGGTTCAAATATACTGTAGTAGGGCTATACCTTCATGGACAATATCTAGACTTCTGTAGTTTATTTTCTAAATTGGATGATTATTAATATTCACATACCCATAGTAATGTTAACATTTCCTACTTCTTTACACATGCATTTACTTAATCCACAGCAATCCTTTGAGCTAGACATTATCCCCATTTTATAGATGAAGAAATTGCATAAGCACCAATGAAACAGACACTGTATATAATTTTGTCAGGTTCCTGAGGAAGTTCTTACTATTCTAGAGAAAAACCAGTTAGTGCGAAATTAATATTGCTAAGTAAATTTTCAATCTCTTCAATACTGCTAATGCAGCCCTTTACAACCTGGAATCTCTCCCACTGTCCTAAAACTTTCTCTGTGTGGCCAAAATGTATCTACAGTATTCTTATTCTAAACGTGCTAAGTGGGGAAAGGGGATGTGGGTGGATCTGCATTGGCCCTATTCAGCTACCTAATAAATTCATACAGGATGCATCAAATATAGTAATAGCCAGGAACATGGCCTTTCACGACTTTTGCTAAACCTTCACCTGCCCTTGCAAAAAAAATTTTTTTGAACTTTAGAATTTATTACCTAATTACAACAACGGACAATATAACCAATTAATTAGCTTGCCCGAAACCAAATTTTAAATTGTTTATGTGTCATCTAAATGTCATAGTGTTTAACAGTTCTATATGCCACTGACAAATGGTGAAATGTGCTGAATACAATTATAGGTAAATGTACTTAAGACTGACTTAAGAAAAAAATTCAGTTTAAGATTGAATGTTTTTGCTTCCCAGGTTTAGCTACAGAAGTAAATAAGCTGAGTGCTTTAATATGAATCAAAACAGCATTTGAAAAATAAAATATTTTTCTATCAGTTCTCTGAGAAGCACAAAGGCAAAATTACTTCTTTTGCAGCAAAATTACTTTATACAATTTGTGCAGAAATGTCAGTATATGTAATGATGATTATAGGAGGATAAGGGGTAGGGGGGAGAAACATAGAATTTTATTAAAAAAATAAAATTAAAAAAAAACCAAAGTATGCCTCAAGGCATACCTATAGGAGTGCAGTGAAGAAAAATTTTTTTCCATATTTGGAACTTTTTTTTTTTTTTTTTTAAGTGTAAAGCTCAGAACTGATACAAGAATTCTTGTTAACTACAGGTTAAACTCTTAAAGACTCTCAACTTTTTCTTTCTCTCCTTTACTGAAGTTTTTTATTTCTAAAGCACTTCTCTGCTTTAACATGGAATATTCAAAATATAAAACTTATACATAATGTCATTTAAGAGGGTAAGAGCAACCATTATATAAGAATGCAAATACATATAGGTTCCAATCATAATGGAAATGTAGCTGAATATCTAACACTTCATCTGAAAGGTGTTTTCATATCTAACACTTCATCTGAAAGGTGTTTTGTAAACTAAATCCTAATTATCAAAATGGTTAACAAAAAATCTCATTGAATGTGTTCATTTACTTCCAGTTATTTTTGGCTAAACTAACTTTATTCAATCATTCTGCGAATGCTTATCATTTATCATGTGGTAGATAATAAGGGTACATTGGGGAAGAAAAATTGAGATGGTACCTACAATTTGTTTTATATGCCCTTATATTTTTTAATAGTTTTTATTTTTTTTAATTTAAACTCCATTAATTAACATAGAATATATTATTAGTTTCAGAGGTATAGGTCAGTGATTAGTCTTACATAACACCCAGTGCTCGTTATACCATGTGACCTCCTTAATGTCCATCACCCAGTTACCCCATCCCCCATATACCCTTATATTAACCAGTATAGAAACTTCTAAAATCTTACAGTATTGATACTTGATAAAAGTATTTCCCCAAATATGCATTATTTATAATCCACAAATCATAATTCAGTAATATTCCAAAGAAAAGTTCTAATAACAGAGAGGGTTATCTGGCACAGAAATATGCCAGCAAAAACGAACAATCTATTTCAGTAATCTTAAATCACACTACCTAAATATGGAATTTAATGTCTTACATAATGCTCAAAGTATTTTTCTTTTAATCTGTTCCCGAATGCCTTATTATATTAAAAAAATTGATTTTTATATCACTTGGCATTTTATGTGCTTTGATAGAGTACATTTTGCTTTATTAAACCACAATGTGTTTAGGCAGCACTAAAGTATTAAAATATGCATCTTAAAAGTGAAGAGGTTTTTTGCCAACAGTTTTAAACTCCCCATGATAATCAGAAGGTCTAAAAATACTGTAAACCAGTAAACTGATACAACATATAGATGTCCTATTGTGATCTTTCACACACAACCCTCCAAATGCATTAGTGACTTTAGCTATAAATGGAATACATATAAATACATAAATAGTATGTGTTCTGTGTTAAATATAAACATGTAATTTCATCAAGAACATTTCTTTTTAATCAAGCTCATTGATATCAACAAATAAGCAAAACAAAAACCTTCGTGTGAAATGGAGATAGAAGAGTGAGAGTTGGGAATGACTCTAATGTGGACGGGTTTCTTTCTGGGGTGATGAAAGGGTTCTAAAATTAGACTGTGGTGATGGCTGCACAACTCTGAATATACTAAAAACAACCCAAAGCATGCTTGAAATGCATGAATTTTATGATATGTGAAATAGATCTCAATAAAAATGGGACCGAAAAACCCTCCATATAAAAAAATTCTTCAAACTCCAGTCTCTAAAAGCATCCATGGGTATAAAATTATTGCTTCCCTCACTGTTCAATTATTATATCATCCCTCATTTTATTCACTAAGAAAGCTACCAAATGCAAAGGTAACAATGGAAATTTTAACACCTGTCTTTGGATGGTAGCATTCTATCTCAAATCATTCAGTTTTCCCTAGTGGGTGCCTTAAATAATTACTACTTCACATACCTTTAAAACAAATCTCTCCAAAAACTCAATATAGATTCTTATACCTGGTAATCCAAGATGCTGAATCCCAAGCCTTTATGATCTTTTACTAGTTCAACAATCTTGACTTCAGGAGACCATAGTGCTAATTCCCCATCATCATCATCTTCAGTATTGATGCCTACACTGTGGTCAGCCTGAAAAAGATAAATGCTTCAAAACATTGTCCTTTCAATTCTGAAAAGAATTAACATATCAGGAATCTCATAGCTTCTTCTCCAACTGGGAATTCTCTTTGGCATGCATACTTTATCTTTTTAATCTTTTCAGAAGGGGCATGCCCTGGGGCATACACACTCTAGTATAAGATCTTCATGGAAATTCAAGTACTTAAAAATGCAGACTGTTCATAGAGTTGGATTTTTTTAAATGTAAAGTACCTGTTTCATTCAAAATATTAACACTGACCTCTTATACTTCAATGAGTTCTGTCATCCCATTAGAAGCATAAAAGGAAAAATACGCAATTTAAGAAAAAAAATGAAAATACCATATAAAATCAAAGCTTATAAGATATTTAGGTAGCAAAACATGAACTCATAATTACAGTGAAAGATAGAAAGATGCCAACAGAGAGAGAGGATAGTACAAGACACAAGAGAAACCACTTCGTTGGCTTCTGGAAATTTTCAAGAAAAACTTCACTAGGAAAGTGGAAAAAAATCCAAGTCCTTGGGAATCATCTAAGTCTAAAAAACCGGTAAAAAAAAAAAAAAAAAAAAATCACTGAGTTGAAATAATGAAAATCTCATCTTGGAGGATCTAAGTCAGCAAAACTATCCAATACACAAGTCCTTGGTTATTTTCCTTGACTTCATACCCCCAAAGCCCCTATTCCAGGCTCCCCCCTCCTTTCAGGGAGAGTCACTGCTACAGGGACTTCTACGAAGCTCAATGATAGCGGGTAAATGAGTCGACTACACAGAAGAAGAGCTGCTTCAACGTTCAGTTTTTATTACTATTTATAGCACTGTATTGCGTTTTCATATGATTTATCTTCCTCAAAATATTCTGAACATCTATCTGAAGCTCAAAGATTATCTTCTTTTTCTTTGTAGCCCTAGCAACTAACAAAATGACAAGCTAGAATGGAAACTCTGTGTGGGCTACCATGGGGTTTACCAATAGCTATCCACTCAGCCCACAACAGAGCCCGGCTCACAGTAGGCGCTTGATAAATATTTGTCCAATACATTAACAAATCATCCATCTTTGACTGCATATCCCTTGAAACTTTTTAAATAAAGCTACAGACTAAATAGTAATCTTTAAAAATAGACTTCTTAAAACTTCGGGTGCTCTTAGTAAATAGAATCAAAGTGCATCATTCCCAGGAACATAATTTTTAGTGACTTGCATTAGAAAATCCACTTAATGAAATCAAAGGGAGGGGACCCATCTAATATGGAAGAGTAAGGCACCATAACAAGTACAAAAACATTTTTTAAATTAGGGTTGGTCCAGATCTCAAACTGTCCCCGCAGGACATGGAAAGTCAAAACTCAATCCATGGTGGATTGAGTCTAAACATGGGAACAATTTCTGGGTTCTTGAATTACAAAACTTGAAATTAGTGGGATGTTCTGGATCAATAACCTCTGTATATATCAGCCTGATGTGAGGAAATGATATTTAAAAAGAAAACATTTTTATACCTTCCAATAAAAAGTAAAGTTCCAATAGCTAATATGATTGATGTTTTACTGGGGCATTTAATACCCTCACTTATTAATGAGCATTAAATTCTGGCTGAGCTGCCTAACCAGATAAGGCTTAAGAACCTAAGATGATATGGGGATAAATGAAAAAAGAAAAAAAAAGACAGAAAAGCCAGGATTTTAAGAAACTGCACACACTTATAAAGCCTAAGTTTACAGAAATTTTAAGGCATCCAAGGTATATAAGATATTATACTCCAACCTGAGATACATCACTTTGATACAATCAATTCTGTATAACTCCTGTATTTACAGAATAGAAAGCAATCAACTAATGGGCAGCAAGGCTGACATTTAGAATAACTCAAAGCTGTTGTTTACCCATTGTGGTAAAGGATGACAGATGGGAGCACTGAGTCAGCAAGCTGGGTGATTTACACACCCTGTAAGATTAGATTAAAGGCATTTTTATCAATCTTTAGAGGTAAGCCCTCATCCACATGAATTTTAGTAAAGATACTAAGAATCACAAAAGTGGTATTCAAGTTCCTTCCCTGAAATATGTTTTACCAAAGATAAACATTAAGAAAAAAAAGATTCTCGGGGCACCTGGATGGCTCAGTCAATAAGCATCTGCCTTCGGCTCAGGTCATGATCCCAGGGTCCTGGGATCGAGCCCCGCATCGGGCTCCCTGCTCCGCCGGAAGCCTGCTTCTCCCTCTCCCACTCCCCCTGCTTGTGTTCCCTCTCTCGCTGTGTCTCTCTCTGTCAAATAAATCTTTAAAAAAAAAAAAAAAAGGTTCTCAATCAATAATGGACTAAGCAATTCTTATACACCCAGTACAGAATAAAAACACTATGAGACACAAAATAATCTTAAGATACGACTCTGCTCACAGGAGCTGAGTTTTCTTGTAAAAGCAAGCTTAATACACATGAAAGCATCTGTGACCATAAGACAGGGCTAGCCTGTCACATACTTCAGGAAATCAGGAAACAAAGATGGCTGGACTGGAGGAGTCAAGAGCTATAATTAACTTTTCCAGAGCACTTCTCAGGTGCAAGGCATTGCACTAAGAGCTGGGCATATATTACTTCATTTCCTTCTCATACAAACTGATGAGGGCAGTAAGTACTATAAGTATCCCCAATTTTCAAAGAATGAATATGAACAGAAAGTCAAGTTATTTGCTCAAGAATTCACTAAGTGGTAGATGCACGATTATCTTGAAACTCAGACCACAGGCAGGTAAAGGGAAGGCTCTGTGTGTCTAAACTGGTGTTAATGGGTGGCTCAGTTGGTTAAATGTCTGCCTTCAGCTCAGGGCATCTGAGTGGCTCAGTTGGTTAAATGTCTGCCTTCAGCTCAGGTCATGATCTCAGGGTCCTGGCATCAAGCCCTGCATCAGGCTCCCTGCTCAGCAGTGAGTCTGCTTCTCCCTCTCCCTCTGCTGCTCCCCCTGCTTGTACACTCTCTCTCTGTCAAATAAATAAAATCTTAAAAAATATATAAATAAATAAACTGGTGTTAAGGAACTATAATCTGTAAGGGAGTGGGGGTAGGGTAGGGGAAGTGGCATAAGAGATGACGTTACAATTGGCATAAGATGGCAAAGCACGGGGGCGCCTGGGTGGCTCAGTCGTTAGGCATCTGCCTTCGGCTCAGGTTGTGATCCCGGGGTCCCGGGATCGAGCCCCACATTGGGCTCCCTGCTCCGTGGGAGGCCTGCTTCTCCCTCTCCCACTCCCCCTGCTTATGTTCCCTCTCTCGCTGTCTCTGTCAAGTAAATAAATAAAATCTTTAAAAAAAAGAATGGTAAAGCACATGCTTAAAACTATTTTTATAATCAAAATGTTCTTAAAAAAAAAGTACCAAGAGCACAGAAAATGTTATTTTATTCTCTGACCTTCTGAAGGCTTTTACAGCAATTTTTACTCACTTCGAAATTGGTCATAGATCTTCATATTTCTAAGGCTCTGAAAAAGGGAAGTCCATTAGATATTCAACACTCACCAACATCTTAAGTTTAAGATGAACTGAGCTGAACTGGGAGCCAAAACTAATGAGCCCAGGAAATTACTAAAAAAACGTTCTCTAAAATCGAAGTGCATGCACATTAATGTCACCAACATTTCAAGTAAAAAGAAAAAAAAGAAGAAGAGAAAAAGTTTTATGATGTGAAATGAAAAGTAACGGTTTGTAAAGCTATGCATTATTGCCTTTGAGCGCTACTGTAGTCAAATAAAAGAAGATGGAAATTTCTCCCCTCCTTTCATATCCAAATACACTCTTCAGGGCATTCTTGATGAATGCTCATTCCTATGGGAACCACAGAATATTCAGTTAGTACCTCCATCTTGGGAAGAGGGGCTTCAGTGTTCCTTGGTTCATCCACAGAAGCTTCATCATCAAATAATCGTCGACAGCAAACCAGGGTAAAGGGAGGAGGCACCTCTTTGAGAAAAGAGACTGCTTCTCGGCGAGATTTCCCATACAGTTGCACGCCATTGACCTAGAAAGACAAGTGATAAGTCAGAATTGAGCAGGCCCCGAAGAAAAAACCAAAGTCCCATGCTCACATGGATCTATCCAAATAAAAACAGGATTGTTTTATTTTCCCCATGAGCAAAGGGTCTAAACGTAACCACATTATTTTAGCAGTAACTAAAAACGTTAGAAATCAAATGTATAAAAATTAAGGCTAAACCTTTATTGAATTTCAGTGAAGAAAGTCTAAGATGTGTGCAGATGACAAGTGATCTGCCTAATTTTTCACACCTCCATCGTTTCTCTTTTCTACCCTCCAATGAATTCTCTCATCTACTTCTATACATCTCTCCTTAAACACACTAGATATCATTGTTAGCCTTCCTAAGACCACCTCCTTTTGCTTTTTCATTTCATAAAAGTATCATTATAGATATTCACACTAATTTGAAAGCTGTAATTAAAAACCGCTCAATTTACAATGTGTAGGTAACAAAATCTAGGATACTCAGCTGTCAAAATTTAGCATCACTTTTCACAATTTTCTTTCATATGCCATAAACTATTTTTTAATTTAAATTCCATTAGCCAACATATAGCACATCCTTAGTTTCAGATGTAGAGTTCAATTAATTCATCAGTTGCATATAACACCCAGTGCTCATCACATCACATGCCCTCCTTAATGCCCATCCACCCAGTTACCCCATTCCCCCCCCAACCTCCCATCCAGCAACCCTCAGTTTGTTTCCTAGAGTTAAGAGTCTCTCATGGTTTTTCTCCCTCTCTGATGCTTAATACCATCCTAGAGAAATCATGTCTATAGAAATACATGTAAGTTTCCCTCCCTTCTATTCTTACTTGTTCTGCTCACACAGCCGTCAAGTATAGGAGGTGTGTCAGTTTTCAAATTGTCTGATGTGTGTTCCATATGCTTAAAAGAACAAAATGATAAC
Organism: Halichoerus grypus; assembly: GCF_964656455.1. Classification (NCBI taxonomy): domain Eukaryota; kingdom Metazoa; phylum Chordata; class Mammalia; order Carnivora; family Phocidae; genus Halichoerus; species Halichoerus grypus. The sequence continues at coordinate 138,285,591 of NC_135716.1, forward strand.
CAACTACTCCTAATGCTTCGCACTTATCACCACAAAATTATCTAAGTTTCATATTTTAGTGCACAGTAATAATATTTTGCACCAAAGATGACTTAGAAAGATAAACCTATTTTAATTTTTTATCTATTTGACTTAAGCTCCAGAAGCTCTCTCAGTTCTGACTCAATGCCACTAAAACTGATCTGCCTGCTACTGCCAAAAGCTGAGGCATGAACATAATCCAGGCATTAACTCAATCTTTTCCCATCTGACTCCTACCTTCCTGGGAGGGTTCAGTGGCATTATTAGTTTTAAAGATATTTCTGGGCGGGCATCAGTTTCTGACAGGTGCCGTGCTAATGTACAGATCACTGGCGGGGCTGACTTTCCTGGGAGAAACCTTTGCACAGAACCTGTCCTTCTCCGAGAATATGACACTGTGGGTTGTTGCAAGCATCTCAGCGGCAGCGGCCTGATCCCCAAGTCAATCATCCATGGGAGTCACTCTCAGGCCCTCAACATACAAGCACTTAGCCGTCAGGCCAGACACCATCTCTCTGCCTCTTAATTATTTACAGAGCTATCACAACAGAGTAAAGAGACCCGTATGTGCTTCAGGGAGCTGGTCCTGGTAGAAAAGTCAGTATCATCTCCCAGGACTTTCTGACTGATGAAAGAGATCCGGGGAACAGCAAGTTCAGCAGCTGATAAAGGTTTTTCCTCAGAAGAACTCAAAGTCAACCTTCACTGGTCACATCATGTCCCCAGTGCCAACTGGTGCCACAAACACAGAAAGTTCTCAAATCATCCGAACGTGCAGTGCCCTATACTGAGAAGCAAGCAAGCGGGTATAACCAAAGCCAAGAATTCTCCCCATATGCAAGTCTTAATTTGTGTTTCACATTACTTCAACAAATTAGAAAATCACTTTTCAGGTTTTTATCTTGGAGTACATTTAAATATTTATTTAGCTCATTATTTATTCATTTGAATCGTCTCCAATTATTATAGCAGTGCCTGGTAGTCCTCCTCACTACTCTCCACTGTTAAAGGGATTGGTCACATTTCCCATTACCATTCCCCCTATCTAAGAGGATTTATGGCTGCTGTAAATAGCTGCTCTGGGTTAAGACTTGGAACAATGTTCTAACCCCAAAGCATATTTGTTTCTGGTTTTAAGCTCTAAGGAGTACACCCCCCCCCCCCCACACACACACACACTTTAGGTTCAGGAGTCACACACACTTTAGGTTCAGGAGTTTATTTGGCTAACTTTAGAGAGATATTTTCTATTTCTATATCTGGCTATTCAGAATAAGCCCATTTTTATTTTAGAGTTCACACTATTTCTCTAGGCCCTCCAACTTGAGACTCTCTTAAGTGCTATCAAGTCTCAATTATTCAGACTTTGTGATTAGAAAGAACACACACATACACATTTGCAGAGTACATAACACTGTACAAGTATTGTCCCACCACATTACCTCATTCAATCCTCATTCATCTTTTTTTTTTTTTTTTTTTTAAAGATTTTATTTATTTATTCATGAGAGAGAGAGAGAGGCAGAGGGAGAAGCAGGCTCCCAAGGAGCAGAGAGCCCGATGCGGGACTCGATCCCAGGACCCTGGGATCATGACCTGAGCTGAAGGCAGACGCTTAACCATCTGAGCCACCCAGGCGCCCAATCCTCATTCATCTTAACCCATAAAGATTGTTTATGCCTTTTTACAGTGATAATACTGCCAAGTATTATCTCTCACAGTGAGATAATGCTTTAAAGTTTACCTGGATGAGTGCAGCCACTCTGGAAAACAGTATGGAGGTTCCTCAAAAAGTTAAAAATAGAACTACCCTACAATCCCACAAACACAGTACTGGGGATTTACCCAAAGAATACAAAAACACTAATTCAAAGGGATACATGTACCCCAATGTTTACAGCAGCATTATTTACAACAGTCAAATTAAGGAAGCAGCCCAAGTGTCTAGCGACTGAAGGAAATGGATAAAGAAGATGTGGTACACACACACACACACACACACACACACACACACACACACACTGGAATATTATTCAGCCATAAAAAAGAATGAAATCTTACCATTTGCAATGACATGGATGGAGCTAGAGAATATAATGTTAAGCGAAATAAGTCAGAGAAAGACAAATACCATACAATTTCACTTGTGGAATTTAAGAAACAAAACAAATGAGGAAAGGGGGAAAAAAGACAAATCAAGAAAGAGACTCTTAAAAAAAAAAAAAAGAAAGAGACTCTTAATTACAGAGGACTGAGGGTTACCAGAGGGGAGGTGGGTGGGGAGTGGGTGAAACAGGTGAAGGGGATTAAGGAGGGCACTTGTCGTGATGAGCACAGGGTGATGTATGAATTGCTGAGTCACTATATCATATGCCTGAAACTAATAAAACACTGTATGTTAAAATAAATAAATAAAGCTTAAAGGACACCTGGGTGGCTCAGTCAGTTAAGTGTCTGACTCTTAGTTTCCGCTCAGGTCATGATCTCAGGGTTCTGAGACTGAGCCCCGAGTCAGGCTCCATGCTCAGCACTGAGTCTGCTGGAGATTCTTTCCCCCGCCCTCCCCCTCTATACCTCTCCACACCCACACCCACCAGCTTGCACACTCTCTCTCAAATAAATAAAATCTTTAAAATAAAATAAAAGTTTACATTGATGATATTCCACTAGACCCTCATAAAATAATGGTGAGGTAGGCATCTATTGATGAAAAACCAACTCTCAAAAACAGTTGAATGACATGTCAGAGGACAGATTGTGAAGCTGTGGCAAATTAAAATGCAGAGGCAGCTCTTCTGACTTCAAGCTTTTGCTTCACTCCCTATCTCCAGTGTTTTCACCAGAAATCTTTACTTAAGAATTACAGTATACTACCTTATTATATCATGTTCTCTTATAAGTTGTAAGGCCCATGGGATCCTAGTCTTGGCTGAAGCACAGAGGACTCAGCTGATAGCTGGGATCATGCACACTTCCTCTATACTTGCCACTATTTCTTTATCACCTACCACATACTAGTAGTGAATCATCCTTCATGCCACTGAATCATACACTAAAAATGGCTAAAATGGTAAATTCTATGTTTTGTATGCAAATTTTTTCTTGGAGAAAAAGTATTTTATTATTCTTTTTTTTAATTGTAGTTAACAGAACACTGTATGTTAACTACACTGAAATTAAAATTTAAAAAAATTGTAGTTGACATACCATGTTACTTTCAGGTATACAATACATGTATATTTCTCACAAAAAAAAGAGAATCAAACTGGTTTTTACTAATTCCACTTCTCTCCACACAAAAATATCTCCTTTCTCAATACCTAAAAACTACAGAAATGGTCTCCAATCTATAGATTATCATGTATGATATCCATAAAGCTATGTATGTGCCCCAACAATCAAAAGATATGATCTCAGTACCAAAACCAAAACAATAAACAAAAAACAAAACAAAAAAACCCTAAGTCATATAGTAAAACCTAAAGACATTATTCCACAGTAAGCATCCCAGTAGGATTCCCTGAGCACTTCTAAAAATAAGCTGCTTGGGGCGCCTGGGTGGCTCAGTCGTTAAGCGGCTGCCTTCGGCTCAGGTTATGATCCCAGAGTCCTGGGATCGAGTCCCACGTCAGGCTCCCTGCTCAGCGGGAAGCCTGCTTCTCCCTCTCCCACTCCCCCTGCTTGTGTTCCTGCTCTCGCTGTCTCTGTCTCTATCAAATAAATAAATAAAATCTTTAAAAATATATATTTAAAAATAAGCTGCTTACTACAGCTTAAAACAGGACTCCAACATCTTGCCCTCCTATGCTTATAACAAAATTTAACAACCAGTCATAGCAGCTTTCCCTCTGACCTCAAAAGTCAGCCCAGAATTCTCAACATACTTCTCTAGGTGGCCAGACACTGCTCAAAAATGCAGTTGCACCCAACAACACTATTTGCTATCCTTGTCATTTCACTTTGAGTAAACATCAACCTTAGAAAGACATCTCTAAAATCAAGGCCCATTGGAGTCTAATCTTGGCTAAGGCTACAAGGTTGATTCTATTAAACCCAAGTTAGAACTTCTTGTGGTTCCTAACTCTTGGCAGAACCTTCTTTTACATAGCTTTAAGTCTGACCATTCCCCACATTTATTTTTTTATAAGCTTAGGAAGTAGTGTATTTGAAAAAACAGTGAAATGGGAGGTAGAAAACATGAACTAAAGTCATCATGCTATGAGTATATAAAGTTGGGGAAAATCAATGCCTTACTTTCCTGTCTTTAAAATTAGGGGATTTAATGCTGTTTGTTACGTTAGCTCTAAGACCATCCAATCTAACAAAATCTCTCAAGAAGGTTATATCAAAGCAGAAGTGCTCTAGAATTGCTCTAGCTGAAGACAGGCTGGGGAGCCTGAGTGAGACCATAGAGGCTGCCATGTTGGGGAAGCAAGTCCCAAGGAGACAATCTGAATACCAGTCAGAAATACATAAGCCTAATACATTAGCCTATCCAGCTAGCCTAATTCTTATTAGAAATAACCAATAAAGCCTGCAAGTGAATGTGTCTACATGTTGCAAACAAGGGGTAGGAATTTGTCTCCTAAAAAAGAATTTTGCTGGGACATGTGGGTGGCTCATCAGTTAATCGGCTTGGGTCATGATCCCAGGGTGCTGGGATCGAGTGCCGCATCTGGCTCCCTGCTCAGCAGGGGGCCTGCTTCTCCCTCTGCCCCTCCCCCCGCTTGTGCGTGCTCTCTCGCTCTCTCTCTCTGACAAATCAATAAAATCTTTAAAAAAGAAATTTGCTAAAAAAAATCCTAATTATGCTATTAAACTAAAACAGGACATTAGCTTCTTTCTCAATCACTTAAATAAGCACTCAAAAGAACATCTAAGGAGTCCCAAAAGATGGGGAAAATGAACTGAAAGCATATTATCTATTTTCTTTATCATTACATAGGCTGTATTTTTCTTTGCCTTTATTTTATTTCATTTTCTCCAGTTTTATTGAGATAAAATTGACACACAACATTGTGTAAGTTTAAGGTGTACAATGTGATGATTCGACATACATCTATATTGTGAAATACTGTCACAATGAAGTTAGTTAACACATTCATCACTCACATGGTTACCATTTTGTGTGTGTGGTGGGGGGGGATGGTAAGAACATTTAAGATCTACTCTTACAGCAACTTAGGGACTATCGTTAACAATACTGTGTTGTATACTTGAAAAGATAGTCCCCATCAAAAACTAATGATGTAATATATGGTGACTAACATAATAAAATAAAATTTAAAAGAAAAAAAGAAAAGATAGTCCCCAAGTATTTTTCAATGTAAGTAGTTCACATTACATTGGCAGTAATGTAATTCAGTGTATTTCTGGTAAAAATACATTTTCCTACAACTCAGAAATTACTGTCCTGTGTCTTTTATCTCTCAGAAATTTTACCTCAAGAAGCTCATCTTCTGGCTGCAGGAGGTTCAGTGTATCAACAGGACCACCTGGAGCAACTGAAGAGATATAATGGTGCCCATCAAAGGAATCCACTTCCATGCCAAGCCTCAGAGTATGAATCGGCAGGAGCTGTAGCAAAACACAAAGCAACAACATCAGACCTGACAAGGGCATATCCAGCTGTTAATCCTCCATCAAGTATTATTTTGACATGAAAGCCCCACCTCTTGAATCAGATCATCAAGGTCGCAATAGAGGACAATAATGGGAAAACTAGCCACCAATAAAATATGAATAATTTGTCTTCTTGCTCTTACTCCTCTTTTCCTTTCAGATTCCCAAGGGATGGAGAGACGGATGTACAGTCCTGCCTTCAATTCTAAGTATCAGGCATTCCAAACTTTCTATAGTTCCCAGTATGGATTCTAGGTTTCACTTTTCTGCAGGGCTTCCCATCTCCCAGAACATTCTAGTTCCTCCTTATTACCTAATTTCCACTCACACTTCAATACTAAGGCAGTGTCACTTCCAGGAAGTTCTTCCTGATATCTGAGTTAATGTGCCTCTGTTTGGGGTCCAAGACCACCTTGTATAGATCTCCATCACAGCTCATAACCTACTGTGTTTAGAATTTCTATTTTCTTGATTGTTCCCCCTGCTTAAGTGCAAAGTTTGTATCTTCTCTCTATAACCTCAGACCCCACAATAGTACCAGGCACAAAACATGGACTCATTAAATATTTTTTTGAACTAATCTGTGAAAAATGATGCCTCACCCAAGAACTCCTTTTCTGGGGCACCTGGGTGGCTCAGTCGTTAAGCATCTGCCTTTGGCTCAGGTCATGATCCCAGGGTCCTGGGATCGAGCCCCGCATAGGGCTCCCTGCTCAGTAGGAAGCCAGCTTCTCCCTCTCCCACTCCCCCCCTGCTTGTGTTCTCTCTCTCGCTGTCTCTTTCTCTGTCAAATAAATAAGTAAGATCTTTAAAAAAAAAAACAAAAAACTCCTTTTCCATCTCACCAACTTTAGTGGGAACAATTTCCAGTTGGGGGAGGGTGGCTATGTAATGAGGAAGGCAATCATTATTCCATCCTAGGATTGACGCTGTTGGCTTAGAAGGATTCATATGGGCTCAGATATGAGTCAAGGGTTAAGAAACTCTAGCCCATGTCAAGGTAAAGAGATGACACCTGGTGTTGTTGGCTGTAAAGGTCAAATGCACTCACCAAACTCTACTCCCTTGACTTTTAAAGATGGAGCTCATGATTTCTCATTGAGGCTATATAAACTCAAATGTGGTAAATGGTACTAATCATGACTTATATTTCCTATATCAACAGTCTATTTATCTAAAAATACCAGGCCCACCTCTAACTATATATTTGATAAGGAGAAAACTACACAGCATGGCAATGCATCCACAACATGGTTCTTTCCTTCATATTTCCTATTCCCTGTGACCCCTTATCTCTGAGCTTGTCACCTCCCCTCAGTCATCTGCTCTGAATCCCCAGAGTTCTACAGGCTTCAGACACCATCTGGGGCTGATTTCCTTCCCACTATATACACACAGACAAATGTGAAGTGGCAAGCAGTCCAGCACACCAAGACCTCAATGACTTAAAACAGGAATGAGGGATTTCTGGCCCTGGGCTAATTTTCTGAAAATTAAGTGCTCTTGACCACCAAGCACTTCAGGACCTACAACCATCTCTGGCAATAAGATGTTCTAATGCTCTAAATGGAAGGTTAGCATTGTTTTTACTCTTGTTTCCTCTCTGTGATTTATTTCTCACTGTGGTCCCTTCATCCTCTTGCCGAGTCACTGTACCAAATCATGCATATCAAACCAGAAGATGACATCGGTTTTATTAATGTTGGTGGGTTTTGTTTTTTTGTTTGTTTGTTTTTGTTTTTTTAGTCTTTTCTTTAGTAGTTAAAAAGGTTAAATAAAAACTCTCAGACAAATGTTTCTGTAAAGAAGAACTAACCCATCCATGTCTGCCAACTCTCTCCCTTCCTTTGTTTATGAAGCAAACACTGGGGCAGAGTGGTCAGTATGTCCAACCATAGGTCATCCCCAGTGGTATGAAGACTGCTTGCAAGAACAGATTGCTCAATTTTCCGGAATTTTGCAAGTCAGCTGTTAAATGTAGCCATCACTAAAAAATAAATTCTATACAGCTACAATTAAATGATATTAAAAATAAATCTAATAAGTATTCAAAATCCATCACCTCCTAATTATTTTTACCACACTATCTACCTTCTTTAAGGGACTACTATGTACAGTGGAAATACTCTCTATCTAAATACTCTATATGCTACTGAAGGGGTGAACTGAAAGACAAATGAAATGGATGATTTGTTGAGTTGCTATATGAAGCTGGGCAAGGTAATTAAATAGCTCTGTTTCCACAGAGAAATCTGAAACGATGAAGTGCTATTGTGAATCGTTTCCCAACTTAGTGTTAGTGATGTCATTCAGGTAGCTTGAAATCTGCCATGGTGGGATTATTTACACCACAGGTACTGGTAAATACTACAAATTTGGACTGCTTTTCATTTGATTTCTTTTGCTGTTTTGAGAGCTAGACATTTATAAGCATACCACCGATCTACAATCTAGTCTGGACATGATATCCAGCATATATTTATAGGATATAAACTATGTGCAAGGATTTGCGTTATGAGCTGGAATCATAAGGTGAATGAAAGAAACAGTCCTGACCCCCCCCCACAGAACTAATATCAGTGTGAAAGACAGACAATAAATAACCAAGAGGGCAAGCAGACACAAACAAGTAAGAAAACAATTCGCCAACAAGGGCACCTGGGGGGCTCAGTTAGTTAAGTGTCTGACTCTTGATTTCGACTCAAGTCATGATCTCAGGGTCATGAGATTGAGCCCCGAGTCAGGCTCTGTGCTTCTCAGGAGTCTGCTTGAGATTCTCTCCCTCTGCCCCTCCCCCTGCTCACATTCTCTCAATCTCTCTCTCTCTCAAATAAATCAATCTTTAACAACAACAAAAAGAAAACAATTCACCAACAAACAAGCGAAAACCAAATAATTACTAATTGTGATAAATGCTATGAAGGAACTAATCACGGTCAAGATACCACACACGACTGGTGGAGGTCATTTTGGAAAGTTGGTCAGGGTAGGTTTCCCAGAGATGGGGACATGTGTGGTAAGAATTGAAGGGTAAGAACACATCAGTCCTACAAACAGCCTGCTAGGGGGCTGCTTGTGGAAGGTCAATGAAAGAGGTAATGGCTAAATTTTTGTTCAAGCAACTGAGTAGATGGTGATAGCAATTTCTGCAAGAAAGTACCCAAATTAAAACAAAGACACTGCTGTACATACAGACTGTTGCTACTTACATAAAAATACGCCCCCATAAAAAATAAAAGGATTAAGGAGGGAACTGATCCAGTCTCCTCATTCATCCCCCCTTCCTAATCTTGACCTATTCATGTGGCTGACCCTACTCCCCACCACATCCATGCAACTGCTGAAGTCAGGAACAGGCTGGAGCACAGAGCAGCAGCAGAGGGTCACCCATGGAATCCCTTGCCTTCCAGATACAGGGCTGTACCCTCGTAGGCGATTCTCCCACATCTATAAACAGCACACACTCCCCAGAAACTTAAACCATGAACAAAACACACATGCTCCATCTTCAATCACGCTGAACAAATAAACCAGAAATGATGTTTACGAAATCTGTCAATCTGAAAGAGGCCTACCTAATATTAGTTCTGAATCTAAATCTGAGTACAGCTGGGTTTTTGAGACTTCATGTTACATTGCTGCAGGCTTCTCTGCGGGAGCAGGACTGTTTAATTACCTGTCCCAGCTGCATTTAGCAACTCAACAAATCAACCGTTTCATCTGTCTCTTTCAGTTGTCCATCCCTTCGGTATTCTGAGTTCTTAGAGAGCAGAAAGTGCTAAAATGACAGAAGTGGGTGCAACAGACAGATGATTGATGCCTTCACAAACATCCCATGTTATGCTTTATTGATGCTTATTCAATGTGCTTTGCAAGGGGTCCTATTTAAATTTACAAAGTTAATGAGCGGCAGGGTTTTCATGATCCTGATGTGACAAGTAAAAGATAACAAGGAAATATATCCAAGGAAAAGTATGACCACTGTGTGATTTACTGTCAGTGCTAAAATGATGAAGATCAAATAAGACCAAGCAAGCTAGAGCCCTTCAACCTGTGAGTGGAAAGACCTGTCATGAAGCAAACCACAGTTCATTCATTTTGCTAAAAGCTCTACTTTTAGGACCCTAAAACAAGATATCAGAATGCTCAAGTGAGAATATAAATGATGTTGCTTCGGGGGAAAAAAACCCTTCTGGAGAGGAACAGATATGTCAGTAGGATGGGGGAGGATGCTTCCAAAAAAGCTAAACTCAAAATAGGACAGAAAGCCCCATGATTGGTTCTTGTAACACACACACACACAGATGTTAAATGCCACTTATATTTAAAAGTTAGAGGGAAAGAAGTACTAATTTTACCATAAATAAAAAACTTTCCAAGAATGAAGTTACAACCTTTTAACAGTGAAACACAGCATAACCTTCTCGCCCATTTAAAATTTTTAATTCTGAATATTCAAAAAATACACACTGTGTGCTCTTTTGTACAGAAATACAATGAAGGCTCTTTTTAGTGGCCTAACACCAAGGTCAAGAGTCAATTGGCATTTATCATTTTGTTTTGTTTATCATTATCATTTTAACTATCACTGATGTTACCTGCCTAGCCCACACGGTATTTGAGCTTTTGACACCTGATCTAACACTTTGTACTTATGACTCTTGTTCTACCTTTGCTCTTGGTATTTCCTCCACCTGGAATATCCAGTTATTTCCTGGAACCCATTCTTCAGGGTATACTTCAAGCGCCATCCTCCCAATAAACCTCCTTTATCTTTCTTCAGGAAGTACCAACTCCTTTCGCAAGCAAATATAAAGCCTTTTAGCAATACCTGAACAGTAGAGTTCTCAGTGGAGTCAGGCAAGGAAAGAATCACAATTTCCTTTAGGAACCTCACCACAAACTATAGAATTAGAATATTGGTCAGGAAGAACAAAATAGGGCATGTGTATTTTTTTTTAAAGATTTTTCATTTATTCATTAGAGAGTGAGCAAGTGAGAGCAAGGATGAGGGGAGGGTGAGAGGGAGGGGGAGGAGCAGACTCCCCGCTGAGCAGGAAAGCCTGATGAGCCCCATCCCAGGACCCTGGGATCATGACCCGAGCAGAAGGCAGACACTTAACCAACTAAGCCACTCAGGCGCCCCAAAGACATGTGTATTTTGAAAAAGCTCCTGTTTCTGATAGGCCACCTACCCTAGCTAAGCACCTCAGTTACTACAGTTACTTGATTCTGTGCCTGGTGCTCTCCACTCAACAAGAGACCAGCAAAGTGTAAAATCACACACTTGAGAATTCATTAACAGTAGTTCCCTCTGGGGAGGAGAATAAGGGAACTGGGATGGGAGAGAAACTTATTTTTTGTAGGACATACTTCTGTAACTTTTTAATTTTAGATCTTGTCCATATATTATTTATTTAAAAATGGCACAGGTGTAGAAGCCAGATAACCCTTGATTTGTTTCCTAATTTTGCCACTTACTAACTGCCTATGATCTTGGGCCAGACACTTTACCTGCCTGACGCTGTTTCCACATAGCACTACTGGAAAGAAGAAAACAGCTGCTGACCAAAAGGGTCACTGTGACAAATAAAGGAGAAACTGTATCTGAAGCAAAGAACCCATCCTGGTAATTGAGTGGTAACACCCACGGCAACTCTTGGGGATTCCGGTACATCCCACTGCCTTAAAAATTAGATTTGCTCGTATCAAGTAAGGGGGAAATGCACGTTTGAACGCCCTTTGGTTCAGAGAATATAATTCAGAAAGGAAATAAAGTGAAATTTGTCAGCCTGTCTTGTCAAAACCAGAGAACAGGACATGTTATTTTTGTTTCCCACGCTGGGGATCTTCCTAATGCTCACTCCGAATCACACTTGATGGCCAGCAGAAAGGTCACTGGAATGAGCTTAATGCTTCTCCCTCACAGTGCTGTGATTATCTTAATAGTAAACAGTTGCCAAGAGAGCCATCCCTAAAAGTGCAAGTCTCCCCAGATGCGGGAAAACTGTTCTCATGTCAGGATTAACGGCTTCCTAGAAGCAATGCAAGCTATTGCTCAAGCCACTGCAAATTGCTTTCACCTCCCTCTTTCCCCACAACTTCATCTACCTCACAAGAAAACCTTATCTAGGAACACTGGCCAGTAATATACGAAGGTGCCCCTGGAATATTCATCCCTTTCAGAGCGGTGGCAATGGGGTAGTAAACTGGAGTGACCATCTGAAGACAGCTAGACCCTTAGGAACACCGGCTCTGGCCATGAAACATGGCTTTCCTAATCAGAAACCTGATGAGACAGAAGAAAAACCTACAGCTTGACCTCAGATCTTGACACTGCTCCGCTTAAACCTTCCACTAGTATTACCTGGCATGGCAACTGAAGCCCAGGCTTACCACCATGGATCTGGAAGCGCTGCAGCCCCGGGTCTTCCTCACCAGCCTCATTTAACATTCTAGTCTTCACTTAGTTGGACCCTGAAACTGAAACAAACAACTTCCATTCTCCCCACTGGCTGGCCCTATCTTCCCACAGAGCTTTTGTACCTGCCCCTCACCAGTTTCCCAGCTCCAGACATTCTTATCCTTCAAGCCTGAGCTCAGAAAGGCTTTCTCTGGCTCTCTCTCCAAAATGCTCCCTCCTCCCCAGTTATGCTGTCACCATCCTGTTTAATCCTTTGCATCACTCCTAACAATCTACAACTATTTATCATGCTATTTTTCACTTGCTTACTATCATGCCCTTGCCCAAGCCCAGAGTCTAGGCTCTATGAGAGCCAAGGCCTTTTCCATTTTGCTGCCCATCGTTGGTAGCAGTGTCTGGCACAGAGTAGGAACTCAGTAAATACTTCAGAGATGAATGAATGGGCTCTAAACAGCACCCTGCACCTGTGACTATCTAGCTGTATAATTTGAGGTGAGTCATTGCACCTGTGCAAACTTTAGTATCCTGGTCTGCGAGGTTCTGCTAGGATAGAGGCTCATTTACATACTGTGGGGGCGGGGATGGGAAGCTGCTGAGTTAAGAACTAAACTCCCAATTACAAGAGGATTTTAAAAACCATAACTCAACAATATAAAGAAATAATCTGTGGACATTTATAATTAAGAAACTATAGAAAAAAGTAAATTATGTGTGATAATGTTATGTGGGAAAAGTACACATCCCTTCTCTCTCACACATACATTACATAAAAGGATGGGCATACTAGTACTACAAATATGTCATCACATACAGGTAACAACTAAATGTGAAAAGAGAATAGTGCAATTATGGACGACTCTTCCAGGGCAAAAAATTTTAAAGAAATAAATACCTTGGCACAACAATTTTCCATTAAATAATTAAATGTTTTAAAATATCTTTTTTTTTTTAAGCTATAGTCATCAAGACAGTATGGTACTGGCACAAAAACAGACACATAGATCAATGGAACAGAATAGAAAACCCAGAAATGGGTCCACAACTATATGGTCAGCTAATCTTCAACAAAGCCGGAAAGTATATCTAATGGAAAAAAGTCTCTTCAACAAATGGTGTTGGAAAAACTGGACAGCAACATGCAGAAGAATGAAACTGGACCATTTTGTGACAAAAAATAAATTCAAAATGCACAAAATAAATTCAAAATGGATGAAAGACCTAAATGTGAGACAAGAAACCATCAAAATCCTAGAGGAGAACACAGGCAGCCACCTCTTTGACCTAAGCCATAGCAACTTTTTTTTTTTTTTTTTAAAGATTTTATTTATTTATTCATGAGAGACAGAGAGAGAGAGAGGCAGAGGGAGAAGCAGGCTCCCAAGGAGCAGAGAGCCCAATGTGGGACTCGATCCCAGGACCCTGGGATCATGACCTGAGCCGAAGGCAGACGCTTAACCATCTGAGCCACCGAGGCGCCCAGCCATAGCAACTTCTTACTAGACACATCACCAGAGGCAAGGGAAACAAAAGCAAAAATGAACTACTGGGACTTCAGCAATATAAAAATCTTCTGCACAGTGAAGGAAATAACAAAACTAAAAGGCAGCCTATGGAATGGGAGAAGATATTTGCAAATGACCTGATAAAGGCCTAGTATCCAAAATCTCTAAAGAACTTAACAAACCCAAAACCCAAAACCCAAATAATCCAGTTAAGAAATGGGCAGAAGACATAAATTAGACATTTTTCCAAAGAAGACATCCAGATGGCCAACAGACACATGAAAAGATGCTCAACATCACTCGTCATCAGGAAAACACAAATCAAAACCATGATGAGATACCACCTCACACCGGTCAGAATGGCTAAAATTAACAACTCAGGAAACAACATATGTTGGCAAGGATGAGGAGAGAGGAGAACCCTCTTACACTGTTGGCGGGAATGCAAACTGGTGCAGCCACCCTGGAGAACAATATGGAGTTTCCTCAAAAAGTGAAAAATAGAACTATCCTATGATCCAGCAATTGCCCTACTGGGTATTTACCCAAAAGATACAAAAATACTGATTCGAAGGGGCACATGCACCCTGATATTTATAGCAGCATTATCAACAATAACCAAAGTATGGGAAAAGCCCAAATATCCATTGACTGATGAATGGATAAAGAGGTGGTGTGTATACATATTGGTGTGTATACATATATATGTGTGTACACATACACACACAATGGAAATTACTCAGCCATCGAAAAGAATGCAATTTGCCATTTGCAACGACGTGGAAGGAGCTTATGCTAAGCAAAATAAGTCAGAGAAAGACAAACCATATGATTTCACTCGTGGAATTTAAGAAACAAAACAGATGAACATAAGGTAAGGGGAAAAAAAAAGAGAGGGAAGCAAACCATAAGAGACTCTTAATTATAGAGAACAAACTGAGGGTTGATGGGGGGGCTAGCTGGGTGATGGATATTAGGGAGGGCACTTACAATGAGCACTGGGTGTTATATGTAAGTGATGAATCACTAAATTCTACTCCTGAGACCAATATTACACTATATGTTAACTAGAATTTAAATAAAAATTTGAAAAAAATAGTTTTTTTTAAAGGAGACTTTGAAAGTTTAGAGATTAAAAATGAAGCACACAACTGGGAAACAAAATCACCATTTATTGAACAATTCTTATATTTTAGCACTATTAATTATGTATGTATTAGCTATATTAATTAAGGCATATATTATATTATTGTATTTATACTTAATCTTCCAACATAAGTATTATTGTTCATATTCTACAGAAGAAAAATTAGGCTATTTCACTTCCTAAAATGCTTCCTCAGATGTCACCTTTTTAATGAGGTCTTCTCTGGTCAACCTATCTAAAATTGCAAACCCATCCTCCATCCTGAATTCCTTATTTATCTGCCCTGCCTTAAATTCTGCATGACATGTATCACCTATACAATGTAACCTACTTATTTTTTATCTCCCCTTATGAAAATATAAGCTCTACAAGGCAGAGATTTTTTTTTTCCTCTGTTCTCTTCTGAAACCCCAGCACCCAGTAGAGGACCTCACACAAAGTAGGTATCAATAAGTATTCAAAAAATGAGTAGTGAATGAATGAATGTACAGCTGCACTGGTGAGTTTCTATGAGTTAGTTCTGAAAGTCTGTTCAACTCAAAGCCTTTCCATGTGTTTATACCAGAGTTGTTGAGTGTGTTTGTGTGTGTGTATTGCATAGAAGTTGATCAGGAAAGAAATGAAGTAAGACTGGTGACAAGGAACTAGGAAATGAAGGTGAGACAGAACATCTATCTGGAGAAAGACAATGCCATTCTTTAAGATGTGCACACAAAGTGTGGTTATTATCTTTTATTTATTTATTTATTTATTTATTTTTACTTATCATAGAGTCTGATGATACAGGCTCTTACTGGCTTTGAACGTAGGAGGACAGACAACTAAAGCTGAACTGCATGATGAGCTGAGTCTGAGCTAAGGTATGTTTCCCCCAAGGAGGTCTCTTGAGTTCTAAAGCTATATGGACAATGAGGCTAAAAGCCAATTGGGAAAACTCTGAAAAACAAAGATTTCAGCAGCCCCAAAGTACTGAGGAGATAGAATTGGAATTCAAGTCCCACCAAGAAGAGGGGACCAGTATACATTCCTGACTCGTGTGGAATACCTGAAAGGCTAGGTCTTAGGAGCAAGGAAAACCAGAAAGAGTCTGAACCTTACCAGAACTGTACCTCTGTCTCATCTCAGAGATAATCACCCACTCCCACCCCGCACACACGCAAACACACACAGACACACACACACACACCTCCTTATCGGAAACAAGAATGAGTCTCTGGCCAAAGATAACATCACCCGAAGCCTTTGTAGTTGCCCTAGTCTCTGGACAAAGATAACATCACCCGAAGCCTTTGTAGTTGCCCTAAATAATGTTGGGCAGTCAATTACATTATGGCATGAGGAAAGAGACAACCAAATAACAAAAGAAAATATCAAACAACAGAAACACATACAAAGTTATCCAGGTACTGAAATTAACCATTTAAAGTCCTTATAAGCTATGATTAATATGTTCAAGAAATAGAGGAAAAGATGGCAAATACAGATTTGTTAAATTACAAATTCCACCAAAGAATATAATCTAAAAAATAGAACAGAAATTCTAGAATAGAAAACTGTAACAAAAACTAAAATTAACTCAATAGATGGGCTTTAGATTAGGCACAGGAAATTTAGTAAACTGGAAGACAGATAAATAGAAAACATCCAGTATCTAAGAGTTTAGTGTATATTAAAAAAGTTTTAGGGGACATCATTGATTTTTATGAATGATAATAAAAATAGTAACACATACTAGTATGTACTTGCAACTCTTCTAGGCACAGTATATTTAATCCCTATAAAACCAATGAGGTAGGTAGTATCCTATTAATATCTCCCTTTAACAGACAACAAAACTGAAACAGAATGTAGATAATTTTGCAAGCTAGTGAATGGATAAGCCAGAATTTGAACTCAGGCAGTTTGACCCCAAAGTCCACATAATCAGTAAACTATACTGCAGTGATTAATAACAATTGAAGTTTGGTAAAGTTATTTATATTTCTTACTATCCTCTTAAATCCCTCTCAGCATAGATGGAATTACTAATTAGTAACTGCTCTAATGACGATTTTGTAAGCAATTTAAAATTAATTCTAAGTTGTGCCATGATGCTTTTATATGGCCCATCAGAGAAAAGCTTGGTCAGTTGGCCCCACAGGTACAGCAAGGTAGTGACTCAAAATGCAGGTTAGCATAGGAGGAAAGAAGTACTCTCTACAGTATCAGCCTTGAAAATTCAAACCTATAAAATGACAGCCCATATAATATAACATTATGGAAGAGAAATATTCAGCACAAATACTCAAAGAAAGAAATGGTAAGAACTATCTAAAGAGAGAACTTCTTACAAAACCCACATGGGACACAGAGAACTCCTCTCAAATAGCGCATGTGACAGCAGAGTTTAAGCTGGACTGAACTCATATACCAATTTGGGATTATAGTATAAATTCTGAAACTATTCTAACAAGAACATCTTTCCGTTCTCATCATTTGTTGAGAAAGCCACCAAGAAGCCTTCTCTTAGCACCAAATGCCCTTTTTGATTATCCAGAAGAGGAACTATAAAATTAATTTGTAGTGAGAAAAAAACTAAAAATGCTCAGGGAAACAGTTACCTTCACCTCCTGGCATTTTGCCATTAGAAATAAAGCTCTTGCTATAAAATTTTGTAAGTTCAAGAAAAAATGCCTCCTATAATGCACTTTTCTGTCTTTAGACACCTAGACCCAGAAGATTTTGTAAAGTCCATGTTTGTGGTCTTGATTTTTAGGAAACATTTTAAAAGTTCTGCTGATAATGTTTGCAAGGCTAACGCACTCTGGACAATGTTACTCTGTGTACTACCTATAAGGTGGGCAAAGCATCAAACCAGGGTTTTAGCTTCTGAAAGAGGCACAGGCACTCCGTGTTCTTCCCAGGCATATCTAACCATCACCTTTCATAACAGTGAGAACCTACCACATTTCCAGAAAACATCTAAGACTAAATTTTGGAAACTTCCGGTCACAGAACAAACTTAGGTTCTCTGACGAGAACTTAGAGAAAGTTCTTCAAACAACAGAAAACATTTTTAAAAAAATGCTTACCTTTGAATATTTCTGTAACTCGGCGTCATCTGCAATCTGCGTATCCAAAGTAGCCACCTAAATTTGCAAGAAAAGAAAAATCTCCAATATCTGTAAAAGCATAACTTTATTTCTTCTTAGGTTTTCTAAAAAAAAAATCTGTAAACCCTATATATTGATAATACCATCTGATATGCATTCTCATCTTTTTCTAATATTTCTGAAATCCAGAAGTATAATACATAATGCAAAATTTCAGAGAATATTTTTTTGTTGTTACTGTTTTCTATAGCAATCTCTTCCCCTAAATTACTCAGCTGAACCAGAAGGGGATGGGCAAAACATACAGTATTTTTAAAAATCCATGACCCCTAAAATTTTAATATAATCCTCTGTTGTAAGGAGTCCATACAAATTTTATCCTTTTAACAAAGCCAAGAGTATAATCATTTTTACTTTTAAATTCAGGCCTTAAAACAAAATTTGCCAGGTCAGTTAAGTGAGACAAGTTTGGAAAAACTGAAGCATCTGACTTTCCACAGCAAACTCCACCATTTCCCTGGGAGAAATAGCTGGAAAGGACACAAACAGAAAGACCTGGCCTGGTGAGAAGCTCATGGAATACTTAAAGCTCTTAATCCTAGTCTAGCCTCAGTGGTAGAGATCCACAGAAGTGAATTCCTAGCAAGCAAAATACTTTACTGATGATTTGCATCTGTAAGTTGTTAATAAAGTATGGTGCAGCTGGAGGGAGGGGTAAGTTAAGCAATGATCCAACTAAAGCTTCTAGAAGTACTACATTTCATATAAGTAGATTCTAGAAGAAAAATGAAATCAGAAACACTGGAGTACATGAGTGCATGCATGCATTTATTTATCTTGCCTGGTTTCTCCTTTCTGCTCCTCATCCCTCAAAACAGCAAGAACCCTTAACGAATAAGTTGTCATTTTAAATTCCCAACCTCAAATTCTGTCTCCTCTTTCTCACCATTATGTTATGCTCTCACTCCTTTTAACACTCCTCACTCCTTATAACTACTCCTCCGAATAAATTTGGAGGAGTAGTTATAAGGAAGATAAACTTCTAACCAAAAAGAGCCCATCACAAAACTGTCCCATTTATAAATACTGGCACACCAAATTACTTTGAATATCAAACCACTAAGAATAATAGAAAAAGTTATTTGCTAAGGTGACAGCCTAATAACAAACATTTGCACTCTATGAAGTAAGGAAGCAGCAGTTCATGAGGACCAAATGAAAGCATGAAATTAGCAAGAATAGAGAATGGAATGTTTTAACTCATCTTAAGGACACTGGAAATTCTCTGACAGTAAGATAGTGGTTGTATGTTCTGAACTGAGAAAAAAAATCTCCAACCAGCCAACAAGTACTAATGATAAACATATGTAAGAAAACATGAATGACAATAGAAATTTAATAGAATATTTTATTACTAATGCATTTAGTGAACACTGTAGAAGCTTTTCTAAGCACAGCTTTCTGCTTTCACGTGGATTCATAGGGGGGAATGTAATCAATCCCTCACTCAATGAATCTAGTAACAGGTGAAAGGAAGTCTAATGGACCACTGGTGCTATAAACTTATACCCGACCTAAATTACTTCCTGTTCTCCCTAATACATTTGATAATCATTCTTTCATTTTTCTCATAAAACTGTAAGATTCTTTGTGAAACATAGGACTAATATCCACAGCCCTTTCAGTGTACAATAAAACAAACAGATCATAAAAGCAATCATAAAAATGCCAGCAATTTTAAGCAGCTGATACAGGTTGTAAATTTAAAGGCAAGTCTTCTAAGGTTCTTCTGCCTACCATTGACTTAATTGTTTTCAACATGAACCAAGTGTCTGCTAATTATAACTGAAACTTGTGCGCAGTCCTTAATTCTTCTTACAGCTTAAAATGTTGAAAGAGGTAAAAACATCAATTGATCCACTAGGGAAGAAAGGCAGGAGGAAAAATAAAGGCAAGCTGGCTAATCTTGGGCTCTCCCATTTCTTTAAACTGCAATGTTAGAAGCTTGACCTGCAATGAGACATTTTTTTTTATTATAATATTTTAACATACCATTACTTCATAATCCGGGCCCAAGAGGTTTTCCCATCTAGATTTCAGCTCATTTTCTGTAGAGTCTGGGACCTTTTCTGGATTAAAAAAAAAAAAAAAATGAAGCTACTCTGAGCCAAACTTTACTAAATTCCTCAATAATAGCACAGTTCCAGTAAGTAAAAGGGAAATGAATAAAAAGGAAAATGCATTAACTTGGGTCTACCAGGTAAAGGAAATCAGAGGTGACTTATAAGACTGACGTAAAATGTAAGGCCCGTTGTGACCAAATTACGAAGGGGCTTTTGTGAAGAACTATTTTAAAGTGAAGAGAGACATGATGAGTTAGAAATGAAATTTGAAATATATGCACTTTATATGTAAACATCCTGCAGTTTACAAGTAAAATACATCTGGCTTTGCTTTACAATATGTTAAGACAAACAAGGATTGAATTTAAATGTTAATCACTTCAAAGTAATACCTTCCACTCACCCACAGAAAAAGTAAAAACTTATCAAGACATCTTTACCATCAACTGGGCATATCAACACAATCCGGTCAGACTTCTCATTTGGGCGGATATAAAACCATGTCTGATTTAATTCAACAAGGGAGATGCATGAGCTTTAACATACTAGAAACTCTGTGTACTTTGGTCTCATGTGGTTACTTGGTTATACCTTTGTGACTCTTGAGTAGAATATTGCTTTTGCTTACGTGTAAGATAACATTAAAGAACTAAGACAGGTTTTAAGTGCCCTGCGTGTCCTCCATTATGATCTTAGCCAGAAGCTCAGGACACAGTTCATAGTCTGAATAATGCCTAATAGGCAAAAGTTAAAGTACTAAAAATACAATTTCAACTTATATCCATAGCAGTAGCAGAAAATAAACAAACCTTCACCTTTTTTTCTTTAAGTTAAAGAAAAACTCAATTTTGTCACAAGATTAAACAAGTCACAGAACACCTACTCCAGCTGACATAACCATCTGTCTAAAATCAAACATAACTTGCAGCATCAGCTCTTTCAGTCTTCAGTATGGACAGCTCATCTTGGATGCATATAATGCTTAATTACATAATGCAAATCATCAAGTAAAGGCTAATCTCAGAATTCAGAGCCTAAGACTAATAAACACTAAAGAGCTTAACTCACTAGATGTACAAAAGAATATCCATGAAATAACTGTATCAACTGACATGCTAGGTTACATGTAAGGGATAACCAAAGATCTTATTAAAAGCAAAATATCATTCATGTGGGCTCTGCACCTTTTGCACTTCCATAAGAAATTACATTAAGAGTTCTACCATCTTTGTTAAATTTCTTCCGTGCAGCAGTTTCTTATCCGGTAAGCTAATTTGCAATGTTTTGGTTGAATTGTAAGCTTAAAAACATGATATTTAAAGATGACATTGCATACACATGTATAAAATAATGATATCTCACCTACAATTCTTTTAACTTTTTCATCTTTCATTTGTACAATGGAAGTACAGATAGTCATGAGTTTTAAAGCATAGCACGAAGCTAAGTACCAGAGGAAAAAGACTATTTTCACAGCCCAATAAATCCTGGGCAACACAAAGTGACTTAAAAAAATGAACAGTATGGTGATCTGAAACAATTATTCAAACGGCAATGAAGGGGAGCAGAATATGCCACCCCAAAATATGCCATTTTAGCATGTAGAGTATTTTGAGCTGAAGGCAATCAAGACCCAGCAGACTCAGGAAAAACTTTTACCTCTCCCTTAACTACCTAAAAGAATTTAGATAGGAGGCTTATACCAGAAAGAGCTATTACAGAGATAACTTTTTTATCTGAAAGACCTATTGGCATGGCACAGCAAACTTTTAATTACCAAACATTTGCTTTTCTTACCATGCTGCGAATTACCCTCCTCATCTTTGAAGCCCCAGGCCTCTATCCTATTCCTTAATTTAGAATGGCTTATAAACCTCAATTGCCCAACTTACTCTTGGGTCTCATATTTTTATGGGGCTCCCATACTCATGAAATTTGTTTTCTCTATTAATCTGTTTTATGTCAATTTAATTATTAGACCAGTCAAAGAACCTAGAAGGGAAGAAGGGAAAGTTTTTCTGCCCCTATAGCAAAAAAGACAGCTAACTTCTTAGCAGTTCAATGACTTTGGTCTTACTGTCAAGCTGAAATGATATATATTCACGAAGGAAAAAAATGCAATGAGATTGATCCAAAAAAAGCAGATAAAAGTGTCTGAAAATATTTCTAACTTCAGAATGTATTTGATTTTCACGCAATAGTTCCATGAAAATCTATCTGGGTTCACTTGAACATAAATAGCAAAGATCTAACTTAATCCACTTGGGTCAAAAAGAATAAGGTAAATTTCCAAATTATAGGAAATTTTTTAACTTGAATGAGGGGTTACTCCTTCCCTGAGGTCATCCTTTCCTGAGACAAGACAATCAAAGCCAAAACTTCTCTGGAAGAGGATGGTGTTAAGTATCCCACTTCATTCAACTGTCAAGGCTTTCCAGAGCACTTCTGTGCAGGGAATTGTGTGAGACTGAGATTCAAAATGCTTCCAGAACAGAGTCAGCTATGTAGCCAAGGTATGAGAGTACAAAGTAAAAGGACAAAGTTGCACATAAATTAAAAAGATTAAAATATAGGGCGCCTGGGTGGCTCAGTTGGTTAAGCGACTGCCTTCGGCTCAGGTCATGATCCTGGAGTCCCGGGATCGAGTCCCGCATCGGGCTCCCTGCTCAGCAGGGAGTCTGCTTCTCCCTCTGACCCTCCCCCCTCTCATGTGCTCTCTCTCTCCTCTCATCCTCTCTCTCAAATAAATAAATAAAATCTTTAAAAAAAAAAAGTTAAAATATAAATATATAGCAATCTGGCAATTTGATAAAACATGTAAATATGTATACATTATGAATTATTACGGTAAAAGGAAACACTGCTATATGTATAGATAGCTAGATATCTATAGCTATATCAAAGATAATACATATTAACATATGCACTAATTAAAAACGCTGACAAGATTAAAAAATAGTTAACACATACTAACAAAAGTGCATGCAAAATTAAACAAAGATTAAACAATAACATGCTTGGTCCCCAACTGCCACAAGTGTTAAGATGTTGATATTAAGAATATCCTATTTTGGGGATGCCTGGGTGGCTCAATCAGTTAAGCATCTGCTTTCGGCTCAGGTTATGATCCCAGGATCCTGGGATCGAGTCCCGAGTTAGGCTCCTTGCTCAGTGGGGAGTCTGCTTCTCCCTCTGCCTGCCGCTCCCTCTGCTTGTGTGTTCGCTCTCTCTCTCTCTCAAATGAATAAAGTCTTAAAAAAAAAAAAAAGAGTATCTTATTTTGGGGGTACCTGGGTGGCTCAGTCAGTTAAGCTTCTGCCAGGGTCCTGGGATCGAGCCCATGTCCCCTCCCTGCTCAGCGGGGAGTCTGCTTCCTCTCCCTCTGCCCCTGCCCCCGCTCATGCGCTCGCTTGCTCGCTCACTCTCTCTTTCAAATAAATAAATCTTTAAAAAAAAAATGCTAATTTGTATCTTTCAAAATGCCTCTAAAATTTCTCACGTTATATTAACTATAAAGAAAGAAAATGGTTAACAAATGAGAAAGTCATGCTTTGTGCCTACCTAATTTTTCTAAGGCTTGTATGTTGTCATTTTTCAGAATATCCATTCTTTTTTCAGTTTCCTCATCCCTGCCATCCAAATCAGTTTCAGTTTCCACTGCTCCAGTTAGGTAGCGGGCTGGTGTTTCCGATGGTTCTACAGCAGTTCCTAAAATAAGAATTGCTACCTTGAATCACTAGTAGCTGAAGACCATATTTAAGGGAGCTTATTCCAGTCCTGTTCACAACCTCATGACAAACATCTCAGGTAACTTACATATATGATTCCTTTATTGAAAAGGATAAGGAACCAGGCAATGGGAAGGTAAGATTAAGGTAAAGTTGCTGACAAAGCAGAAGTAGATACTTTTCCACATAGCCTTGGAAAAGAAAAAGAACACTGAGGTCTTACACTCTTGTGGTTGTGGTGGGTAAGGAGCAAGATATGCAGAATAAGCCCATTCCAGTGCCCTGGGCTCTCCTAGCTTCTGGCATGACTTCATCAAGAGTTTAAAAAAAAATAACTGTGAATTGGAAGGGACTTGGAGAGAATTCCCCTGGTTGCAGTGGTTCCTCCCTTAGCTAATGTGAGCTAAGTAAAGATTTCAATCTCAAGCATGCAAGTCATAATGTATCTCTTAAAACACAAGAAAGGTTGAACAAGAGTCATTTTAGGTCATTTTTAAATGATCACACATGACGTATAAAGTATTCCTACCAAAAATATTTAACCTGGATCTAAGGCTTTATATCTAGCTTCTCACAGGAAACATAGTGGATAGAGGAACAAGTTGAATTATACCACAAGGACAATTAAATTCAGAATGTAGTATTCTAGTGACAAATGGACAAATCCCTTTACAGTAAGTCTGTGCCACAGAGGCAGGAGTGGGGGAATTCTTCTAGATTAAGAAACCAAAGAAACAATGCAGGCAGTAAGTCCAATGTGTGATTGAATCTTAATTTTATGAGGTTTTTCCTTTATGAGGTTTTTCCTTCAGAGAGGGGGAAGAGGGAAAAGAAGCTACAAAAGACATTTGGGGGCAATGTGTTAAGTATTTGATATTAGGGAATTACAACTAATTTTCTTTGGTGTGATATTATTATTATTATATAATATCTTTATTTTTAGAAACTACAGATTGAAGTATGTAGGACTAAAGTGCCATCATGTCTACTATTCAATCTTAAATGATTAAGGAAAAAAGATAAATAGATGAAACAAATATGGCAAAACATTAACTGCTAAATCTAAATGGTAGTTTGTGGGTATTTGTTATATTTTGATTTTTCTGTATGTTTAAAAAAAGTTTTTTTTATATGTATGTTTAAAAATTTTTACAATACTGTTGACCCATGAACAATTGGGGGATTAGGGGCACTTCCCTTCCCCATGCAATTGAAAACCCACATAAAACTTTTGACTCCCCTCCCCCAAATTTAACTACTAATAGCATACTGTTGACCAGAAGCTGTTGATAGCATAGTCAATTAACATATTTTGTGTATTATGTGTATTATATACTGTATTGTTGCAATAAAGCTAGAGAAAAAATTTTATTAAGAAAATCATAAGAAAATACATTTACAGAAAGTACAGTACTGTACTGGATAAAAATCCATGTATAAGTGGAACTACACAGTTCAAACCTGTGCTATTCAAGGGTCAACTATAAAAAGTTGAAAAATATAACCAGTTAAAAGTTCCCATGATTTTGGGGTGCCTGGGTGGCTCAGTTGGTTAAGTGTCTGACTTTTGATTTCCACTTGGGTCATGATCTCGGAGTCCTGGGATGGAGTCCCATGTGGGGCTCCGCTCAGCAGGGAGTCTGCTTCTCTCCCTCTCTCTCTGCCCCTCCTCCCACTAGGCACTCGTGCTCTCACACTCTCTCTCAAATAAAAATAAATACTGTAAAAAAATTTTTTTAAGTTCCTATGATCTTAACATGACATTTTTAACCACACATAAAATTTCTTAGATCATTAATCCATTGATACAGACAAAAAGCACGGCCTAGTACTAGCCAAAGTAATGTGGCCAGAAGCTGCTAGCGTCCCTGGGGAAAATAGTTACACACCAGACTTTATAGTACAGAGCAGTACATGATGTAATTGAATGCTACAAGTAGTATCCAAATTGGTACACAAATAAGATCTACAACGTATACAAACAGGAGTTTAGAGGCCAAAAAGACAGATTTAGAATGGTAGAGGAAGGTATTGCCCAAGAGCTAGAAACTGTGAGGTTTGCTGCAGTAAAAACAGACAAATGCTGGCTGTGGATGGCACACAAAAATGTTGTTACATGGGACAGGGAACCAAGGCATCACCATTCCCCTACATTAGAGTGGCTGCACATCAAACAGGTGATTGCTGCAAGGTATGATAAATGCTACAGTAGAGCACTCTTCCAAGGGTGCTAGTAAAACCCACACGAAGGACCTCTCAACCACGGAAGAAGTGCAAGTTTAGAGTCAAAATTTATCCCAACATAAATTTAAAATGTAGGCATGTGCAGGAAAGAATTGCTAATTCGCAGATGACATACTTTATTTGATACCGTAGACTGAAGCCAAGGGCTCTATCAGAGCTATTAAAAGCCATTATGTTGATATAAATATTTATGTAAACCTTTTAAGGTCAATATAGCATTTGTACAATCTGTACTATTTAGGTGATTTTTAATTTCATACATACGATGCAGTTGACAGGGCATCTGTCTTTCAGCAGCAAAATTTCCACTATCACCTAAAACTTAAAAAGTTCCGATTTAAGTATAAATCAGTATCAACTGAAAGCAAGGCTTCCAATAAAATCTTTAAAAAAAAAAAAAAAAAGCAAGGCTTCCAGGCTTATTATATCTTCAAAAGAGAGAGGGAAAAAAATGTATTCCTCTTCTGACAAATTCTAAAGGAATTATTTCTTACTTACTAGATCTCTAACTAGTAATTCATTTTACATTGAATTTGTTTTTCAGGATTGTCAAATTTTGTTGATCTACACATTAATAACTTGGTAATTAAAAAACTGGGATGCGTATAATTATTTATTTGTTCTATAATGAAAAGTTGCTATTCTTTAATCAAAATAACAAGTATTTCACAAATAAAAATATCCTTAATAGAAATCCAGGTTTTATTTTTCCCCTCTGTATTTCAAAGAGTAAATTGGGAGACATTAGAATCAAATATATTGTTAGAAGTCATAAGAAATCCGAAGTGTGCAAAATGTCAAAGCCTTAGACAAATGAGAGACCCTAGAACAAAAGGTGTCAAAGCTTTATTATTCAAATATAAGTAATAAATGAAATTTAGAAGCTTTTTGGAAAAATGATTTCCATCTCCATTTAGAACAGCTCTCAGAGCTTAATGCATGTCAGGGTTCGTGTTCTAACATTTGGACTGGCACATCATAATAGGCAAAGGAAACTCTTCTTCAATGCACAAATGAGCTGATTCATTTCTCCATCACTGCATTACAAAAGATGGGCAGTTTTTCCTTCCCAGACTCACAGAACAACTTCCATAAGTAAGCTATTCTTCCAAGCCCAGACTATGGGGTGGGGAGAGGGATAGTGGCATTAACTACCTATGTCGTATTGCGTGGAGCACTGGGCGTTATATGCAAACAAGGAATCGTGGAACGCTACATCAAAAACTAATGATGTACTGTATGGTGACTAACATAATACAATAAAATAAATAAAATAAAATAAAATAAAAACTACCTGTGTCTGAAGGCCATTCGAGTGGAGAAGCAGACGAAGACGTCTTCCTTCGAATTAGGGTTAGGTGTACCACTTGCCCTGCATTTCGTAATACTTCAACAACATCCTGGTTCGCAAAACCCTGAATATTCACACCATCGACCTAAAATATTAGGAGACCCATTACACAGAGGTTTCAGGTTAGCTGCTATTTTCACTTCTGACAAGGCAGAATAAAATTAGGCCTCTATCCCCTGAAAATCACAAGGCATTTCCTAAACCAAGAGTCATGAAAGATGCTTCCTTAGATGGACCTGAAGGACAAAGATTCAAATGACACCAACAAACATTTGCTTCTATGTAAATCACTAAATTAAATGTGTCTATGCAGATATGTGGGTTTATGCTTCAAAAATATTATTCAAATAAACTTTAAAATTTAACCAATTTCTACTAAATGGAGAAAGACCAGCCTGAATGGACAAAAGGTAATTACTATATTCCCCAATATATAAAATATCTCAAATTTGTATGTACTCAAAATTACTTACTGTTAGTAGAAACATTAAAAAGACCTGGTTAATAGCTTCCTAAAATGTATATAAAATGAGTGAGTTTAAAGAACATAGAGGTGCTTGGAAGTCTTTTTTTTAGGAGAATGCTAGAATATCTTTCCCATATATGTGTGTGTGTGTGTATATAAATATATTTTTTCCCTACCATTATGGTTAGTGACTCCTTTCTTCACACACAGTAAAAAAACAAAAGCAAACACAGAAAACAAACTTAGGACCCTGAGAGCCAAATCAATGAGATTTCACTGAACTTAATTTTTTAAAACATTATGAGATTATAAAAAGCCTTTCTCCTCTCATACACACTATAATCAAGATAACTTCTTTTTCCCAACTTGATTCAATTCTAAAACAAAGGGCAGTTACTTACAGCAACTATTTTGTCGTTCACTTGAATTTGGCCATTGTGGTAAGCAGCACTGCCAGGTATTATACTTTTCACATAAATCCCTGAAGCCTCCCCTGAGGTGCACAAAAACATATGGAAAAAGGAAGAAAGCTCTAATTAGACCTTGATTGCAAAATTCATATCAAGAGGTTAATTAGCTAGAGGGGCTGACTCGAGGCTTGATAAATACTATTTTGAACACAAGCAGAGAAATTGATGGGTTATTTCAAACTGTCACCACCACAAGTGACCCGAATTTGAAATGATGTGACTGATGACTATTTCTGGAAAAGCAATCAGTAATGGAAGCTTGATGAAATGCACTCTACTATCAGCTGGAATTCAGGAGAACCCAGGCAGTCTCATCCTCTTCTTTTGGGCTGTCCCCCTTCTTCCTGCTGCCTTGGAGACTTCTCACTTTTCACCAGCACTAAGACAAGAGTCTCCTACCTGGTCTTCCTGCCTACATTTAGTTCACTGCTCATGTTAGCTTCCCAGACACAGAAAAGTACACACAGTGTTTAAAAAAAAAAAAAAAGAATTTCAGCAATATTAAATAATCTTCACATTATAAAATATTTAAATACAAACAAATGGCTAAATAAAAATTACAACTATATAAAAAGCATACATGCCTATGGGCAAAGACTTAGAAGAGAAACTAGAAAATGAAAAACCGTAACTCTGGATGATTTTGTATTTTTATTCTTTCATTTCAAATGAACTTAAAATGTTGCCCATAGAAGAAAAATAAACATCAATGAATTCCTACGGCCTACATAATAAAATGTAAATTTCACAGAATCATATTCAAGGACTTCCATAATCTGCCCAAAACTTTTTTTTGAATTTATCTTCCAACTGCCATCCCTCCAAGACAAAGTCCACACACGCAAGACTCTTGATATTTCACCAAAACATTAAGTACTGTCATATTATCCCTTTTCTTTTTTCTTCCTATAAACCTCATCCCTTCCACCAAAATCCTTTTTCATGCCTAGCACAAATGCCTCTCTGTGAATTCTTTATTTCGTTCTGTCAAATGTAATCTTTCATCTGCCATATGATAGTTTGCTTATAGCTCTGCTAAGACACATATTTCATTTACCCTTAAACAATTAAGAGCTATTTTATATTTCTTTCTCTGACTAGACTTTTCTTATATTCATTTTTCTATCCTTTCAGAACTAAGCAAAGTAACCCCCTCAAACATCCAATGAATAGAATAAAACAAAAATTACTCTGAAAGACTACATGTCAAATAGTATACTGAATTTTTAAATGCTCTGGTTTTTGGATTCACCATTGCCCCCCCCCAAAGTCCCCAAAACTTCTTTTGAGAGTAAAGAAGTAAAATGACTCTCTTCTTTATTCAGTAACATAAACATCAAATTTTCTCAATTTTCTATTGGTTATTCATTTTCATTTTACTTGGTGTGTATATTATACTATTAGGTTTACAAGAACACTCCAAAAACTTAATATAATAAAGGTTCATAAGCCACAAGTTTATGAACTAAGCCATGATTTCTTTAACGTGACAGCATATTAAGAGCTATTCAATATAGTTTTTTTCCCCAACATTATTATACAATCCATACTTAGCTCTTTTGGAATTCATTTAAATTCTGAACCTAATAAAGGTAGTACTTAGAAAAATCTAAAGGTTTAAAAACAGTTATTTCATTAGGCTAAAATAGCACAAGGTGGTCTGACATGAATTTCATTCAGGACTTTGAATACATTAGCACTCTTAATCTTTCCACCTGCTGTAAGTATGCAAAATAATAATTTTTTTAAAAAATTAACTTTCTAATCTTGCTATTTTTTTTTTTTTTTAAAGATTTTATTTATTTATTTGACAGAGAGAGAGGTAGCGAGAGCAGGAACACAAGCAGGGAAAGTGGGAGAGGGAGAAGCAGGCCTCCCGCCGAGCAGGGAGCCCAATGTGGGGCTCGATCCCAGGACCCTGGGATCATGACCTGAGCCGAAGGCAGACGCTTAACGACTGAGCCACCCAGGCGCCCTAATCTTGCTATTTTTAAAAAGCCAGAACAATTCATAATTCTGAATTCATGTTACTAGCAAATATTTATCAAAAGGTTTATTTTTCCTTACTCTAATGATTGTCTTATAATAAGAGAGTAACTCTTACAATAAAAGTTACCAAAGCTTTGCATGTAGGAGTTGAGGGAGTGTTATTCAGAGATACTTGGGCCATGTATGTATTCTTACAATAGAATCCCTTTATTTGACAGGAAAATAATTCTAATTAAAGAATTTGTTTTATATATTTTTTAGTAATTATAGTAATACTTTTTGACATTCATAGTATGAAATATATACAGTAATCCTTTTATGTTATCACACTTAAAACATCATAATATGTAACAGTCACAATATTTAAAATATATCTTAGAAAAAGAGAAGATATAATTCAAATGTTATACATTGAGTTAGGCAATTAAATGCTTTTGTTAATGACAATCAAGTCAGCTATAAAACTACTGAGGTAAAACCAATTCTCTAATCACCGAAAAGTAACTGGCTGCCACTACAGATACATGGATTTATTGTTCAGTATTGAAATTAAAATTTGCAGATATTTAATTTTACTATCTAGAAACCTTAACATCCTTTACAATTATTTCCAAATATAAAATAGAAATGATTCATTTACCTGTATGAGCAGTTCCAATATAGCCAACAATTCTAATCCCAAGACTCTGTCCATCTTTTCTAATGAGTTCAACATCGTAAGTTTCAAAAA
Source organism: Halichoerus grypus (assembly GCF_964656455.1). NCBI lineage: Eukaryota > Metazoa > Chordata > Mammalia > Carnivora > Phocidae > Halichoerus > Halichoerus grypus. Next base: position 138,316,500 of record NC_135716.1, read on the forward strand.
GAGAACTGTCCTAAAAGGAAAAAACAATTTTAATTGTACATAATATTTAGTTCCATAACTGAGTGTAGTCAATTTGTGCACGGTTTGTCAAGTATTTTTTTTAGAACCTATGGCAGAATCTTAAGATGGTCCCCATGACTTTTGATTCCAGCTGCTATTCCTGCATTTATGTTCCATTATGTGGCAAAGGGGAGATTATCCAGGTGCATCTAATCTAATTGGGGGCCTTTCAAAAGCAGAGTTTTCTGGCTGGCAGCAGAAAAGGAAGTGAAATTGAAGCATAAAGGCTGGACTTGTGGGTTGAAAATGAGGAGGTCCTGTGAGAAGTTACACAGGCCACTTGGAGTTGCTGAGAGAGGTCCTCAGCTGACAGCCAGCAAAGGAAAGAGACTTCAGTCCTACAGCTGCAAGGAATCGTATTCTGCAGACGACTCAAATGAGCTCTCCAGATAATGAGCATCCAGATAAGAGTCCAGACAGCCCTTAATTTTGGCCATGCAGTAATCTAAGCAGAGAGCCCAGCCAAGCCCACCCAGACTTCTGACCTACACAACTGTGAACTAACAAAGCCTGTTGTTTTAAGCCACTAAGTTTGTGTTTTTTTGTTTTCTGTTTTTTTGAGAGAAAAAGAGAGCATGCGTGAGACATGGGGCCTAATCCACGACCCTGAGATCATGACCTGAGCCAAAATCAAAAGTCAGACGCTTAACCAACTGAGCCACCCAGGCACCCCTTGTGATAATTTGTTACACAACAACAGAAAACTAATCCAGCCACTTAGAAAAAACTCAGGATAAATTTTTATCTTAAAAACAAACAAAAAAAAACAAGAAACAACAACCAAAAAAAACAACCAAATATAAAGAAACATTGAGAAACAAATGGTAAGAATTAGTGTGAATAATAATTATTGGGACCAAAAAATATCAAACTAAAACTTACTTTCATTACTTGCCTTCTATTTTTAAAATTTTATTTATTTATTTGACAGAGAGAGACACAGCGAAGAGAGGGAACACAAGCAGGGGGAGTGGGAGAGGGAGAAGCAGGCTGCCCGCTGAGCAGGGGGCCCAATCCCAGGACCCAGGGACCACGACCCGAGCCGAAGGCAGACACTTAATGACTGAGCCACCGAGGCGCCCCTAAAATACTTCTTTAAAAGGATTAAGTGTCTAAAAACAGGATTCGATTCAAAACACTAACATTAGAAGGGAAACAGCTGATTGCATCAAATTCTTACTTATCACACAGCTACACTGGTCCCCACTGCTGAACTGAAGGCTCCAGAGAGCTAGAGTAATGGAGGGGAAGAGAGTGGCTATAACCACTTTGGAGAGGAAAACAAAAATGATGTTAACATCTCAGACAGAAAGCTTCCACTCATAAGGTGCCAAGTAGGGAGAGGCAAACAACGTTCTAGAATCGGCCCTCGAACGTACATGAATGATGGTCTTCCACCTCTTCCTGCCAAAGTCACTTCTTTCTTCTTCCCTCTGCCCCTCCTTTTAAAAGCTATTTCTTTCCTTTTGCTTTATTACCCCTTGCTTCAGAGCCTGTGAGATGGCTGGAAAGATCTTGGAATGGACCAGAAAGATCTGAATTCAAATCCCAGCTTTGCAACTGATGCACTATTATGACTTTTTTTTTTTTTTAATCAAGACCTAAGCTGACTGAGATCAAGAGTCGGATGCCTAGGTGCGCCTGGGTGGCTCAGTTGGTTGGGCAGCTGCCTTTGGCTCAGATCATGATCCCAGGGTCCTGGGATTGAGCCCCATGTCAGGCTCCCTGCTCAGTGGACAGCCTGCTTCTCCCTCTACTGCTCCCCCTGCTTGTGTGCTCTCTCTCTCTCTGTAAAATAGATAAAATCTAAAAAAAAAAAAAAAAAAAAAAAAAAAAAAGAGTCAGATGCCTAACTGACTAAGCCACCAGCTATCCCTCACTTTATGACTTTTAAATGAGTAATTTGGATTTGAGTTCCTTCATCTAATATGATCTTATCTTGATGAAAGGATAAGGCCTATCTTGCAGCATTCCTGTGAGGATTTCAGATGACCTTGACAATTCTAGGTGTTTGATAATAGCAATGATTATTGTTATATCATTATAATGATTATAATAGATATTATTTATTTCCTTTGTTCATTCTGTTCCTATATAATTTATACATTGACCAGTATTAGTTTCCCCTCCAACACGTGAATGTCTCTTCACCACTCTAATGAAATAGAAATGGCAAGTACTGGGGTGCCTGGCTGACTCGATCAGTAGAGCATGCGACTCTTGATCTTGGGGTCATGAGGTTAAGCCCCACACTGGTCATAGAGCTTACTTTAAAATAAATTTTTTAAAAGCCCTTATTTAAAAAAAAAGAAATGGCAAATATTATTTTCCAATTTACAGATGAGTAGCTGAAGTGCAGGGAGGTTGGATGACTTAAGGCTGAGAAACAGCAAAAAAGGAAATCAAATTTGTCTAATGTCTCTAAACTGGGTTCTCTGCTTCACGGGTGAGCACGGAGGCACTACTCCCACCCATGTGGCACTCTGAGTCGAAGGCGCTTCTAATCTGGCAGGGTCTCACACCCAGTATTTAAGGTGAAAGAATGGTTTGCATACTCACAGCACTAGGGCTCCTGTGAGCTACAGCAGGCAGGGCAACAGGTAAGGCTGCAGGGGTGGAAGGGGTTACAGAAATGGCTCCAACTGGGTCTCTTGCAACAAGCATCCGGACTGAGTTTCCACAGTTCCTTAGCACTTGTGCAACTTGCTCGCTGGTCATTCCCTGCACATCTGTGCCACCAATCTTCAAGATGTGGTCCCCTGTCTGGAGTCTTCCATCCTTTAGTTGAAGAACAAAACAAAATTATTCCAAGAAATCAATGATCTAACTGCACTGGCTAATAACCAATTCATCGGACTTTCAATTCTGGCACAATGGCTGACAGAGAATATAATATGCTAAATAAACATATTTATATATTTATTATATATATATATATATATATATATATATATATATATATATATAACAGTTTTAATGAATGCTGAACTGGCAACAGAGAAAAGGAAATCTTTGCCAAAAAAAAAAAAGATGGGGTGGAGGATGTGTTCAAAAGGAGAACAGTAACAGTAACTAGAATTCTAAAATGGGTATTTGGTTGAGGGCATCACTTCATGCCTACTGGCCTAGAGCCAAGGTATTCATGGCCACAAAGGTAAGGAAGAGATCAGAAAAACCCTGGGCCTCAAGAAGGGAAGGAGATTGGATCTGAGACCTCCAGCATCAAGCTAGGAACTCTGAAGGCCAACAAACTCCGTGGCACGTTAAAGGATCAGCAAGATGTCAGTGTGGCTGGAAGAGGATGAGCAAAGAGAAGAGTATTCAGGAGGAGACGGGAGCATTAACTGGAGGTCAGCAGTGCAGAGTCAGTGGGAAGGGAAGTCACTGAAGGGTTCTGAACAGAGAAGGGACATTATTGGACTTACTTTCACCAAGATCCCTCAAGCTTGTCCTGAAAAGAGACTACAGGACAGGAAGCAACAGAAGCAGATACACCAGTCAGGAAGCTAAAACAACTGTGGACTAGGTTAGCAGTTGTGAGGAGACTCTAGATGTATTCTTAATGAACTCTCACAGGCTCTACTGATAGCTTCTACATGAGGTGTGAAGGGGAAAAAAGACTCAAAACTCCAAGTTTTTAGGCCAAGCAGCTGGGTAGACAGCGCTATTAATTGAGAGAAAGAGGCCTACAGAGGAACGGATGGGTGGGAGTAAAAATCAGGAGTTCAGTTTTAGAGATATTCAGTCTGAGATCCTATTAGACATGCAAGTGGAGATGTCAAACATGCAGCTGGATAGACAGATCTGGAGTTCAGGAGAGAAGTCCAGACCACATATTTAAATTTAGGAGTCATTAGCATATATAACGTATTTAAAGTCAGGATTCTGGGAGAATTTAGAGAAAGGATACATAATGTTCCATTTCTTAAGCTGGAGATATCTACATGGGTAATTATTATTGTTGTTGTTGTTATTTAAAATGTTTTATTTCTTAAACTAAGTGATACATACATTGGTGATTGTTGTCATTATTTAAAATGTGCACAGCCATTATACATACTTTTTTATATACTTTTAAATGTGTATATTTCATACCCAGAAAAGTTTAAAACATAATATATCAAAAAGTGCATCAGTTCAAAATGTTTGACATTTCCATTCTACCTCCATTTGTCAAATTCTTGAAACAGCGGATCCATCTACATTTTGTTTCATCAGAAATTTTGAATTCTCTTTACTTACCTTTACCAAGTAAAGTTACCAAGATGTAAACATAGCTGGCTACAAAAGATTATATCTGCCTAGCACTTTACAGGTCAAAAACCACTTTTTATATATCATCTCATTTAGACAGGGACAACTTTAAAATGAGCAAATGGGATTCAGAAAGGTTGACTGACTTGACCAAGGTCACAAAGCTGCTGAAGAGCAGTTCTCATTTAGTCCTTTCTCTTACACTTTGATACCTCCAGAATGATAGTAGACAATAAATTTACTGTTTTCCTCTTCTCCAAGAAACCGCCTATTACCATCAAAACGCTTAAATAAAATGAAGAGGAAAAGTAGATATCTTGCAGCTGGGAGAGGACAGCCTGAGAACAGAGCAAGGACCATCGGGCTTGTACAGTGCGAGGCTTCCAATTCCTGGCTACAGGAGGCACCATCAATAAGGCATAGATGAAATTCAGAAGGAAAAAGTAAAAATAAAAAATAAACGTAAACATAAAGCCTTAAGACTAAAAAGTCTATTCTCCATCCTTCCTTTTCCCCAATTTTGCAGGAACCTGAATAAAGGTAGGTATTAGATCCTAGTATGGAGTAAAAAGCTATGGGCTTTGTTGTGAGGTCTGCAGAAGGCTCTAGGAGCTAGTGGAGGGGGAGAAGAGGAGGAAAACAAATGCAATTCAATTCAGAAAACATTTGCAAAGACTCAGAGAAAAGACAGATGAAAGAGGAAATAAGAATTAGTGGATTTCTACTTTAAGCACTGGGATTTGATATTGTATCAATGCAACAACCTGAAATAAAACAAGTAACTCCTCAAGAGAAAGTCAGTGGTCATGATGAAAAACACTGGTAAAGCGGCCTCTGTAAATCAAACCATCCTTGGCCTGATCAAAGAATAAAGAATACGTCAAGTAAGTGAACTTGGCTTGGCCAAAGAATGCCACTTCACCGTAAGTCCATATTTAGTCACCTCTAGGTACTTTTTTCCTATTTTACCTCAATTCAATTTAAAATGATGTAATTTGCATCTGTCACTGAAAGTCAAACATTTTCTTCTTCCAGAAAAACAGGTGTTCTGAGGAATTCATAAGTGCAAACACAATCAGTCAAATTGACAGGAAAGACACCAAAATGACAGCTACCTTGTTTAAGTCCAGCAGCCCCAAACACTGCATTTTACTGATATTTTTTGATCGACATTCTCCTTCCATAACCTGTCTACTGTGCAAATAAATTAAAACGCATAGAGCTCCTTTAGTTCTTTAACAGAAATCATAAATCAATGATAACCAATAAACAGCTAGGCCAAGATGCAAAGATACAGCATGCTAATCAAACATTCAAATATAAAGGTTTATTAACCCATAGGTTCTTTCAAAAGAGAAAAATAATTAGGCATATAGCCTAAGATAGTATGGAAGGCACAAAAATTAAAACAGCTGATGTGATAGAGTACCCCACATTACAGTGAAAAGACTAAAAGTATCATTTATTCACCTTTTTAAAAAAAAAAAAAAGATAAAATACTTTAATCCAAGTTAGCAGGTATAGGCTAAAAAATATATTAATTTGCATTTTAAATTCCCTGATAGGCAGTTTGGAGGATAATTTCAATTCAAAAAAATATTTGAGGGGCACCTGGATGGCTCAGTGAGTAGAGCATGCGACTCCTGATGTAAGGGTCGTGAGTTCAAGCCCCACATCGGGCATGGAGCCTACTTTAAAAAAATAATAAAAAAAATTTTTAAATATACTTTAATAAATAAGTAAATAAAATATTTGAAAACCTAAAGGAATTTAGGCTTGAGCTGCAAAATAAATCAAATTTGTTTCTTTGAAAACTAGAACACAGAAAATAAAATTATTACTAGGTTTGATTCCAGGCCAGTTCTATCATCGGTCTTTAATCAAAAGGCAACATAACATAGGCAGAAAATAGCAACTCTATAAAATAAACACTCTTTTCCTCAAAGAATTAAAGATACTACATCTCTGGTTTCTCTTCAGACCACATAAATCTTTCGCCTTTTACTAAAGATACTACATCTAAAAACATCTATCCCATTTTCCTCAAATTCCCAGAGCCCTCATCAACTGATTTTTAACGATAAGGAAAAGATCTGTTTATAGATTCACTCAAAGCAAAATCTCTTGGGAATAATCAACTATTCAGTGGCCTCAAGCTGGGCCTTGCTTATTCTAGACTAAAAATTCCTCATAGTACCCACCCACCCTCCAATCTCTGCTTGGTTACATTCCTTCTTGGTATGAAAGATTACTGGATAGTTAACATGACTCATAATTGCCTAATACCAAAAGGTCAGTAATTCATGACCACTTTTAAATAGACTGCATTGTTATAGTTACCTTCCAGGGAAAATGGGTTCACTTAGTGTACCTGATTCCCCTAGAATTTCTCCAGACCACAAGAAAGATACTTCTGTCAAACGAAGTTTTACCCTACCCATTTTCAATTAAAAACAAAAACAAACTTCTGTTGAAAATTTTTTAAATTTTTGCCACAGCTGAACAGAATTCTCAAAAGATGTATGTTTCAGGTACTGTGATTTTTGGAGACTGAGGTTACAGGTAGATATGGGCTTACAGACTTAATAGATTTTAAGATTGATGTGTTATGTATTATAGGTTATAGATTTAGAATATAGATTATAAAGCTCCCCTTACACGATACCATGTAATTTTCCTATCCATGGAATAGGCCCTGATTGCATTTACTGACTGGTCATTGTAACTAAATCTTAACAAGTGTTTTTTTTGTTTTTTTTTAAAGATTTTATTTATTTGACAGAGAGAGAGAGAGACAGCGAGAGAGGGAACACAAGCAGGGGGAGTGGGAGAGGGAGAAGCAGGCCTCCCGCTGAGCAGGGAGCCCAATGCGGGGTCGATCCCAGGACCCTGGGATCATGACCTGAGCCGAAGGCAGACGCTTAACGACTGAGCCACCCAGGCACCCTCAACAAGTGTTTCTTAAAAAGCTCCTATGAATCACTATTTTTCAGTTTCGTTTACTTTGTAACATTAGAGGCAGTAGACAGCAGAAGGACAAGTACAGGCTTTGGAGACAGACACACCCAAGTTCAAATCCTGGCTCTATTTTGATCAAGCTGTAGAGCCAGAGGTCGGTTACTTATTCTCCCTAAATCTCAGATCCCTCTTAAGCAAAATGGGAATAAATCCCTCTCCATTGATTTGTGAGCATTAAACTCAATTACTATATGTAAAGTCTTTAGCTGAATGCCTTGCTTATAGCAAATCATCAAATGCATCCATTTCTGACGTCCCTTTAGGCTGCAGTGACCTCAGTCAGGTGTTCTTAGGCATACTCCCTCAACTGTACCCATCTTTTAACTGTATATAATATCTGTAAACACAAAAGGAAATATAAAGGGCTGTGTCATTAAACTCTTCTAAATAAGAAATACAGACTTCCTTCTCTTTCTATCACCTCATTTTATATTCTTTGAATAAAGATTGATTAACCCCATTAGCTGAACATAGGTATCACTTTATGATCAATCAATCGAAGACATCTATATTCCCTTATCATAAAGATTGCCGGGACGCCTGGGTGGCTCAGTCGGTTAAGCCTCTGCCTTCAGCTCAGGTCATGATCCCAGGGTCCCGGGATCGAGTCCCACATCGGGCTCCTTGCTCAGCAAGGAGCCTGCTTCTCCCTCTGCCTGCCTCTGTCTCTCTCTCTCTCTGATAAATAAATAAAATCTTTAAAAAAAAAAAAAAAAAGATTGCCATAGTCAACAGTGAGCATTAATATTCAAAACACGAATACATTTTAATTAAAAGCAGTAATTCCCTTTCATTCTTTTAAAGCTATGATCAGCCTACATGAGAAACAACTTGTAAAGGCTCAGCAACAATGCACAGAGCCAGTTCAAGAGATCTTATCGGCCATCAGCTGAGATGAGAAGAGAGAGGGGATGGCTCTGTCTCTTATGTTTAGGCCTCGCCATATTCCCTACAGGAAAAAGACAGTAGTTCTGTTGCTTCTAGAGCTGGCTTTTATCTGATAAGCTTAGACCAACCCTGGACAAGTATACATCTGGAAAAGAAAAACATTAGGATCAATTTCATATAAATAGATTTAAGCAGTAAAAGACAGGCTTCAGAGTCAGACAGATGTGGACTCAATCTTGACTTTGTCATTTTCTAGTTGAGTAGCCCTGGGCAATTTCTTAACAGTTTCCATAACTCTAATTTGAAAATAAAATTTATGACTGTTTTAAGGATTACATGAGAATAATGTATATTAGGCAGATAACAATGTCTGGTATAAACATTTGCTTCTGCATCATAACTGATGGGCATACCCCAACCCCCTCCTTGATGACCTGAAATAGTGACATTCCCTTCCAGTAAAGGCTGAAAATCAGACCTGGGCCTTTCCCAACACTGTCTCAATGGGATTAATTTGGGAAACTGCACATCATATTCTCCTTGTGACAATTCTTAATGCACATTAGGATATTAAAAGCTCAGAAAATTCTTACAGTAAAAAAGTCTATTTGATTTTGTTTAACTTGGTGTTTTCTAAATTTATCTGACCCTTTGTTTTTCACAGTAACTACTCCACTCGGCATCTTGAAAAATGCTACTCCAGCAAACAAGCTTACGAAAATTGCTAAGTGGGGGGAAGGGAATGTGGGAAAAGATACCAAAATACTCCACAATACCTCATTCTTTTTCAGGTTACAAAATATTTCCAAAAAACCCTTAAGAATATGTTTTCTGCCACAGATGTGTTTTGAAGATCCATTAAATGACAATTCTCAGCCTTACTGGTCTCAGAAACCCTTCACACTCTTAATTATTGAGGATAGAGAAATGGGCATTACAAAGATGCACAGGAAACTTGTGGGTGATGGATATGTTCATTTTCTTCATTGAGGAGATAGATGGTATGATGGTTAAAGTTTATGTGTTACCTTGGCTAGGCTATAGTACCCAGTTTTTTGGTGAAACACTAGTCTAGATGTTACTGTGAAGTTATTCTGCAGATATGATTAACATCTACAATTGGCTGACTTTAAGAACATTACCCTTGATAACATAGGTGGTGTGGAGAGGGGCTCCATCAAATCAGTTGAAGACTTTAGGAGCAAAAACTGAGATTTCCTTGAGAAAAAGGAATTCTGCCTTAAGACGGTAACAGATAGGAAACAGAGTTTCCTAAGAAATTTTGCCAACCAGCCCTACAAATTTTTAAGTCCAGACTGCAATATCAACTCTTGCCTGAGTTTCTACTATGCTACCCTGCCCTACACATTTCGACTTGCCGGTAAACATAGGTCAAATTTATTGAACTGTATACTTTACCTATGTACGGTTTGTTGTATATCAATTATATCTCAAAAATTACTGAGAATCTCAAAGAGCTTTTGTTTATGTGGTTCTCCTCTGTTATCTACTGAATTAGAAAATGGCACAGGGGTGCCTGTGTGGCTCAGATGATTGGGTATCTGCCTTCAGCTCAGGTCATGATCTCCAGGTCCTGGGATGGAGCCCCGCCTCAGGCTCCCTGCTCAGCGGGGAGTCTGCTTCTCCCTCTCCCTCTCCCCCTGCTTGTGCTCTTTCTCCCTCTCAAATGAATAAATAAAATCTTAAAAAAAAAAAAGAAAATAGCAGAGAAATTTTTAAAATATTTAATGCATGTAATATACTAATATATATTTCCATATATTGATGCATACACTTTTCATTTTGAAAATAAAAGCTGTATTTTCTACAACAAAATGGTGAGAAGAGTGGTACTTTTGAGTATTTTTGGAAATCTCTAATATCTGGCTTAAAAGAAGACAAGTGGTTTTGCACACCTGCTTTAGCATTCAGTACATTGCAATATGTTGTTTTGGCTGAAGTATATAAAGAAAATATGGCCTCAATTAGATACATAGTTGGAAAATGGTGGAGTATTTTAATAGCCCTTCGAGTCCATTCTTCTTTGATAACATACCAAAACTTGACAATTTGTGGTTTCTTAAAGATCAGTGGCAATATGGAATCTGCAACTTCATCAACAAACTTTCAAATACTGTTTCATTTAAATCTATTGATCAGTATTGAATCCTGAATGGACCTTTTACCTATATATTGTCATATCACACATTGGTCTTCAGAAAATACTGATATACAGACTCATGCAGATCTTCCAAATATTGACATATTTCATTATACAATATTTTTAAAATCACATTAATATCAGCAATAATCTAATTAGAAAAGTCTTTAAATATTGGAAAATGTCAAGCTCATGGTAAAACACAACTTTTCCAGAATTCTAATTTTTGCTTCAAAGTTCAAATTTTATCATCACCCACAAACGCTGTCAGTTGTTTTCCTTGAAGTGACAGGCTTGCTTCATTCATTTTCAAAGAAATGTCTGCCAAGCACCCAAGTCTGAATAACCATAATTTTCTGTCAATTATTCTTTCAAAAATAAAAATACTATTCCAGATTGGTGGTTGCCAGAAGTTGGGGGGAAGGGGGTAGCAGGTAGGCAAAATGTGTGATTATGGTCAAAAGGTACAAACTTACATTTATAAAATAACTAAGTCATTGGGATATAATGTACAATGTGGTGACCACAGTTAACAATACTGTATTGTACATATGAAAGTTGCTAAGACAGAAGATCTTAGAAGTTCTCATCACAAGAAAAAAATGTAACTGTGTTATGATGGATATTAACTAGACTACTGTGGTGGTCATTTCACAGTATAAAACATCAAATCATGTTGTATGGCTGAAATTCATGACATATGTCACATTTCAAAAAATATTTTTGAATGAGAGCAAAAAATTTAAAAATTTTTAAATGTTTTCCATATTAAAAAAGTGGCTAGTTTGTCTCACAAATATTTTTTTAAAGATTTTATTTATTTATTTGAGAGAGAGAGAGAGAGATCACAAGCAGGGGAGAGGGGTAGAGGAAGAAGCAGACTCCCTGCTAAGCAGGGAGCCCAATGTGGGACTCGATCCCAGGGCCCTAGGATCATGACCTTCAGGTCGGAAGGCACATGTTTAACCAACTGAGCCACCCAGGCGCTGTGTCTCACAAATATTTTTCTCAAACCAACCATCATAATTCAGTATGTGGCAGAAGTACTGTATGGTATGTCCCATTTTGTTACACAATATTAAAAAGACATGCAGTTAAATTTCAAAATTTGCTAGAAATAATTTTTTGCTGCACTTTCTTAAGACTGACTTTTTTTTTTCTCTTTCTCCACAATGGAGAAGAATGCAGTGACCACTAGCATGGTTTGATGCCATTTCCTTGTTTTAATCCCACAGACCCCCTACAAGAGTCTCAGGGATCCCCACAAAGCAAACTCTGAGAGCAGCTTCTCTAAATACAAGTGGAGGCTAAAAATAGGAATATTAGCAGCTCCACAGTTTGTGTAAGATGGAACAATCTTGAAAAGAAATGGGGTGCTGAGGAATTTATCTCAAAGCTGCATTTGCAAGGCAAGTTCATTTTTACTTATACTTATCAGAAGGGATATATTTGTAGGTAACTAAACATCAATTACTGAAATTTACTTATTATTCTGGTTATCATGGACAGTTCACATACTATGGGCTATTAAGTGGCATCATAACCAAATTTCTGAACTACTTTTCTAAAAACTACATGCAATGTTTAACATTTTCTTCAATGTAAAACTAAACAGAAATAGTTCATAAGTTTTACTTATTTATTTTTTAATTTTATTTATTTGACAGAGAGAGAGACAGAGAGAGAGGGAACACAAGCAGGGGGAGTAGGAGAGGGAGAAGCAGGCCTCCTGCTGAGCAGGGAGCCCGATGCGGGGCTCGATCCCAAGACCCTGGGATCATGACCTGAGCTGAAGGCAGACGCTTAACCGTCTGAGCCACCCAGGCACCCCAGTTCGTAAGTTTTAAAACAGCCCACTTTCAGGGGCATCTGGCTGGCTCAGTCAGTGGACCATGTGACTCTTGATCTCAGGGTTGTAAATTCAAGCCCCATGGTAGGCATGGAGCCTAGTTTAAAAAAAAAGAAAAAAGAAAAAAAGCCCACTTTCAGTTTAAACTGCTAAATAATGAAGTGTAGCCATTTGGCTTACAATGCGAGAAAACTGTAATTCAAGTGAAATTTACCACATACAATATTAGGACAAATGTTTATAATCACTGTACCTTCTGAGTTTAGCATTTAGGTCCTTGAAAGATACATTGGGAGAGAATACAGATATTCAAAATACAATACCTATTAACAACTCAACAAAAAAATACTGTCCTCTGATGGAATCAAGAAGACTGTCAACCACAAGCCAAAAAAAAAAAAAGTTGACTTAGGAAATGTTTCAAATAAAGCCAAATGAGTGTGTATTAACATTCATGGGAATAAAATTTTTTTTAGCAATATTTAAATTCTAATTATGGAATCATATATCCTAGTAACCCATGTTATAAAATTACATTTCAAACCATACAATTTAAACTGTATGACACCAAAATGAGAACAAACGAGTCAACTTACTCGATCTGCTAATCCTCCAGGAACAATCGTCCTCACAACCACACCACTTGATTTTCCTCCAACTATTCCAAAACCTAATCCAGAGCCATCATTAATGAGCTCAACATCTTCAATATGGCCCCAATGAACCTACAAATTAATGGCAAAAAAAGCCAAGGTTAGTGAAACACAGATACTTAGCTTTCCAATACAATAACAAGTAAAAGATATACCACAAATTGAACATGCCTACAAGTAATCAGGGCAACTTTCTAGAGGCTAGGAGATATGTAACGATGATCAGATGGTCCCCGCCCTTGAAAATCTTATAATCCAGTAGAAAGATAATCTAAAACACAAATAATTAAAATATGAGGCAGGGGCGCCTGGGTGGCTCAGTCGTTGAGCGTCTGCCTTCGGCTCAGGTCATGATCCCAGGGTCCTGGGATCGAGCCCCGCATCGGGCTCCCTGCTCGGCGGGAAGCCTGCTTCTCCCTCTCCCACTCCCCCTGCTTGTGTTCCCTCTCTCGCTGTGTCTCTCTCTGTCAAATAAATAAATAAAAATCTTTAAAAAAAAAAAAATAATAAAATAAAATAAAATAAAATATGAGGCAGAATACTGAATCATAAGATACATAGCTCGAAGAGGATAGAGACATGTTGCCTTATTCTCCAGTCTGTACCCAATATCTAGCACAATGTCCAGCACACAGGAGGAACCAATAAATATGTGTTTACCTGAATTGGAAGAGAATCACAGACTATTATAAAGATGCAGGAGCGGGGGGCCAGGGGCAGAGATAAGAGGTTGAATCCAATGAAGAATTACGGAAAGCTTCGAGGAAAAGGTCGCATTTTAATTGCAGTATGGGGAGAAAAAAAAAAAACCACATTCGAGCAAAAGGGAAATGTAAGAGCAAAGCAGGGCCAAGTAACAGAATGGGTCAAAGATATGGTCAAAAGATTGGATTTACTTAACTGGATAAGCAAAAGGAATAACTGAAGGTTTTTAAAAAAGGAAGGACAGGGATGCCTGGGTGGCTCAGTCGGTTAAGCGTCTGCCTTTGGCTCAGGTCATGACTCCAGGGTTCTGGGATGGAGTCCCGCATCGGGCTCCTTGCTCAGCGGGGAGCCTGCTTCTCCCTCTGCCTGCCACTCCCCCTGCTTGTGCTCGCTCTGACAATTAAATAAAATCTTTAAAAAAAAAAAAGAAGGACAAGAACAAAGCAGTGGTTTAGGAAGATTAATCTGACAGCAATATGAAGGATGAAATGCTGAGGACACAAGGTAAAGAGACTAATTAAGCAGGCTCTTATGCGGGAGAGGAAAGGTAGGCCCCACTGAAGACACAGCAATAGGACTATCTGAATCAAACTGAGAGACGTTAAGCATTTTGCCTCTAACTAGTAGGCTTCCAACAGAAATATGCATTAGGGGTGCCTGGGTGGCTCAGTTGGTTAAGCATCCAACTCTAGATTTCAGTTCAGGTCATGATCTCAGGGTGGTGAAATCAAGCCTCTGGCTCTACATTCAGAGGGGACTCTGCTTACGATTCTCTCTCTCCCTCTGCCCCTTCTCCCCACACGCACTCTCCCCCAAATAAATTAATCTTAAAAAAAAAAAGTACAATAATGCAATATATGTTAAGAAAGAAAAAAAGAAGAAGAAGAATGTAGCAGGAGGGGAAGAATGAAGGGGGGGGAATCGGAGGGGGAGAAGAACCATGAGAGACGATGGACTCTGAAAAACAAACTGAGGGTTCTAGAGGGGAGGAGGGTGGGAGGATGGGTTAGCCTGGTGATGGGTATTGAGGAGGGCACGTTCTGCATGGAGCACTGGGTGTTATGCACAAACAATGAATCATGGAACACTATATCTAAAACTAATGATGTAATGTATGGGGATTAACATAACAATTAAAAAATTTTTTTAAAAAAGTACATTAAATTTACATATCTAACCACAGAACAAAATCTGCCATCTCAAGCTCAACAGGGTATACTTACCGGTTTTACTATTATACTAAGTTGGACAGTTACTATGCAAGGTTAAAATAACCAGGAATATTAGGATATGTAATAAATTTGGGTCTAAAACAATATCTAGTATCTGGGAAGTAACAAATTTGCTAAAATATGCCTGAATTAATGATCACAACTAATATTCAGAGTGTATATTTTGCACTAGGCACTGTGCTTAGCTCTTCACACGCACTCTCATGTAATCCGCATATTATCTCTGTGAAGTGGATGCTGTTATTAGCTCCAAGGAAAAGAAGAAACTGAGGGTTGGAGTTGTCAAGGAACCTTCCTGATATGACACAGCTAGGAAGTGGGAGAACTGGACTTGAACCCATCTTAGCCTGGCTCCAGAGCCCTTGTTCTTAACCACTATGCAAAGCATTTTCTCACTTTGTTCATTGTATTTATTATGTAAATTGTGCTGTATAGATATCACTGATTACAAAAGGGAAAATGTCTATACGTTAATTTGTGTTGTGACCTTGTACTGTACCCAGATGGTCTATTGTTTCTTTTGTCCCAATGAATGAAAATCAATCAGCTAGCACTTAGTGTTATAAGAAAGTAAGATTTACTAACTTGCATTCTGAAGATGGAGGCCAAAATCTGTAAAACCTTATAAACCAAGTTGAAAGATTCCCAAAAGAGACATATGCTTTTATTCTTTTAAACTGCTCAGCATACATGCTTACATGAAAAGGAAACCTATAATTTTGCATTGTCAATAATCTAGTCATAAATACCCAATATAATCTACAAAAATGTTTTTGAGATAAATAACATAACTAAATCTTACTTAAGATACTCAACAGTAAATCTCTAATAAAAACTCTCAGCTTAATTAAGAACCGCCTACATCACTGAGGAACAAGACTCTTTCCAAATAAGTTATGCGTAATACAACAATTCACCTTTTACATTAAATAATAATCTTAAATAAGGAGAACCATAGGACATTGAAAAAACAATCCTCTGTGAAATTTCTTGTTTAATATGCTAATGCTGTATTTAGAGATGTAATCTTTCCTGAAGTATGACAAGTAAAATAACATCTTCTAAATGTCTTTACACTTCTTAAAATCAGTAGCATAATTCAAAATTATTTTTCCAAATTTGTAACTCACTGTTTCAGGCAGAGTGGTATCAGTTACGCTGGTAGAAGTACTGCTTTTTCTGTGGATGGGTTCCCTGGCCACAACCAGATGCAAAGATCCAGTGGTTTGTTGTAATAACGCAATTGCTTGCTGATGGGAAATGTTCTGATCCAGTGGTGTGTGATTAATAGCCAATATTTGGTCATTTTCCCTTAATCTTTGATCCCTTGATAGAATAAGAAAATTCTGTTATAAGTGATACAATAGCATCGTTAAAAAAAAATCTTTTATTCAAGTGGAACAGTTTATCTCTTATGGCACTACTTCACTTAGTACATTTATTCAAATAATTATATGACAGCTCTTCAGGGTGCTTTTCATCAAAGCACTTATTAGCTAACTAACCGATTAAGTGGTGCATCCCTAAACGTGTACACACACACACACACACACACACACACACACACACACAAAACCATTTGGCTAGAAAAATAAGCAAAAACAATGCGTGGGGGGGCCCCACTGCCAAGGTTTTGCATATAAGAACACTGCCACCATTCTGCACGAATCCTATACTCCTGAACCCCTTCCAACCTGACTTCAGCATATACCACACTGGGGTAACTGTATCCTCAAATTCACCGATAACCTCCTCTCTAGCAGAGTCACCCTGTCTAGATCATCCTTTACATCTCCGACATCTGTCAATTGTTAGGCCAAACTCTCCTTGAAAATCAATAGATGCTACTTCTAAATCTGTATTTAAGCCCTTCTCTCTGTCTCAATCCTCAACTGCCCAACTGCTAACCAAGGTAAAAAAAGAACTATTTTAAAAAGAAATTAGCAAAACCTTAAGGAAAAAAACACACTATTATAGTTAATATTTACTGAGCACTTGTTAGAAGCCACATACTGTGCTAGATGCTTTATAGGTATTATCTCATTTAATCCTCACAACCACCTCTTACTTAGTGACAGGGGAACCTGGGTGGCACAGTCAGTTAAACATCCGACTCTTGATTTCAGCTGAGGTCATGGTCTCAGGGTCCTGAGATCGAGCCCTGCATTGAGCCCCATGTCAGGCTCCGCACTCAGCACGGAGTCTGCTTGTCCCTCTCCCTCCCCCCACTTGTACTAAGATAAAATTAAAAAAAAAAAATGGTAGTTACATTTTACATGTAAGAAATTAAAGCCTTATCTTAGCTGACTCTGAAACGTATTTCACTTTAGTAGGATTTACATATTTGATTTCATTATCTCCCAGACACCACTCTCTCTTCCCATTTCTCCATCATCACCCCTTCAGTTCCTTCTTAACCCTCTTTATCTCTGTTGCCTCCACCCATCTTCTTCCATTCCCCATGTCAACCATCCAGTGGAGATCCTTCTCTAATGCCTAAAACTGAACTTTCAAAATTTCTCAAGGTTTATTTTGCTAGGCTCTCTTAATGCTGGTATCGTCCAACTTGAAAACGTGTAACAATTACCTGTGATTACTGACCAGTAAGGAGAGAGCCAAAGGAAAGAGAACAAACTCTTATCATCATAGTTTCATAAATGAAAATTAACCTTCAAAATACAGAATCTCCCAGAGGAGGGATTTATCTAATCAGAATTATGAAAATTCCATTATATTGCCCTTATCTTTCTTAGGTCACAGCAGATTCAGCAAAACTTTGTCATGGATCAGAATTTGGTAGTTTTTTTTTTTTCTTAAGATTTATTTATTTTAGAGACAGAGAGCGAGAGTGGGGCGGGGGGGGGGGAACAGAGGGAGAGGGAGATCTCCAGCAGACTCCCCGCTGAGCATGGAGCCTGATGCAAGGCTCAACCCCACGACCCTGAGCTCGTGACCTGAGCCGAAATCAAGAGTGGATGCTTCACCGACTGAGCCACCCAGGCACTCCTGGTAACTTTTTTTTTTTTAAGATTTTATTTTTAAGTAATCTACACCCAACATGGGGCTTAAACTTACTGGCCCAACATCAAAAGTTGCATGCTCTACCAAGGAAGCCAGCCAGGTGCCCTCAGAACAGAATCTGGTAACTTCTGAGCTCAGGGACACAGGGTAAACTTGGTTGGTATTCAAAGGCCTGTGCATGGGATGCCTGGGTGGCTCAGTCAGTTAAGTGTCTGCCTTCAGCTCAGGTCATGATCCCAGGGTCCTGGTATTAAGTCCCACATCGGGCTCCTTGCTCAGCAGGGAGCCTGCTTCTCCCGCTGCCTGCCGTTCTCGTTCTCTTGCTCTCACTCTCGCCCTCTGACAAATAAAATCTTAAAAAAAAAAAAATAATAAAGCACTACCTCTTAAAAAAACAAAAACAAAAACAAAGGCCTGTGCATGTGGTCCCCGAGTACTCCTTCCAACTTGGCTTCCTTCCCACATAAACCCCCTTTCCGACTATTCTGACCTACTCTTTCCCACTCAAACACGTCTGGCATTTCCTGCTCTTGTGTAGATGGTTTCCTCCATCTCTGATGCCCTTTGACTCTACTCAGCCAAATCAATCCACCCTCTGTGATCAGCTGAGTGTCTCTCTTTCCCACCCTCCCCATCACTTACCTCATTATCAGTGCTCTGAACCACTCATTTACCACTCACTGAATATTCATTTATACTAAATATGCTATCGACAGAGCTAGCTAAATCCTACTAACCTGTATGTTTTCTGAGGATAGACATTCATGTTTTAGATTCTCTTTTGAAACTAGCAAGTTACATATGAAAATATCTATTTTTGAGGTCAAAATTGTGGGTGGCTCTCATAATAAATCAGTTATCATTAAAAATGCTGCTTAGGGGCGCCTGGGTAGATCAGTCAGTTAAGCATCTGCCTTCCGCTCAGGTCATGATCCCAGGGTCGTGGGATCAAGTCCCACATCGGGCTCCTAACTCAGCAGGGAGCCTGCTTCTCCCTCTGCCAAGGGTCCTGGTATTAAGTCCCACATCGGGCTCCTTGCTCAGCAGAGAGCCTGCTTCTCCCGCTGCTACTCGTGTGCCACACACACTTGCTCTGACAAATAAATATTTTAAAAATAAATAAAAATAAAAGTGTTGCTTGTACATCCTGGGGCACCTGGGTGACTCAGTCAGTTGAGTGTCTGACTCTTGATTTCAGCTCAGGGTGGTGGGATTGAGCCCCGCATTGGGCTTGCAATGGGCATGGAGCCTGCTTGGGATTTTCTCGATTTCTCTCCCTCTGCCCCTCCCCCCGCCCCTCATTTGCTCTCATGCTCTCTCTTTAGAAAAAATAAAAATAAAATAAAAATGTTGCTTATACATCCTTTTATTAATATTAGGAAAGGCTTATTATGTTGAGATAAGGATATAAAATTGTATATGCTCCATGACCTTGTCTTTATAAAAAGAAAACATTCAACTGTATTTCCTAGTTGTCTTAGGGTAGTCAAAGTCCTAGAGTTTGCTTATCATATTTCTATATTTTATGATTTTCTATTATATGTATTACTTTCATAATTTTGAAATATATATTTTATAAATTGAAAATGTTGCTTGTGAACCTTTCCCAAGTCCTACATTTGTTTTTAAATGTGACCACTATGCACAATACCAGAAATTACTTCCAGTTTCCCATCTCCAATGTCCTTCTTTCTCTGACTTCTTTACCTAAATTCCTATTCACAGCTTGTTCATTAAGGAAAATTTCTTAATTAATCCCAAATGAATGAGATACTCTTGAATCTTTTTCAACCCTGATATAACTCATTTGGATAAGTTCTTAATTTACTCACATTCAAATCTTCTATTTTCTGGAAATCAATCTATTTTAATCTACCCCCCCCCCCCCAGTAGACTGCCAGGACACTATACTTCTTCCTAGTTAGTATCTGCTCAGGGAATATAACCTCAACTCCAGATAAACAAATTGTAGAGAAAAGAAATCTCCTGGAAAATATGATTTTGATGCATTCTAAAGTTGAACAGAATTAGTTTTACTGCTACTATTATTTATAATTTAACTCCCACATACTGTTTGTATATACTGAATTCATATTTTTCATTTAAGATTGAGATGAGTTCTGTCTCTCCATTGCAACACTCAAAAATAATGGATTCCCATTACTTTGAGAGACAATGGGTCTTAGGTAAGCTCCTAAAATAACACAATTCTATGTGGAAAGTCCTCAGGAGAAAGGAAGAACTGATCATGAAAACCATTTAACATGATCTAGAAGGTCATGCATGACTGACCCCACCTCTCTCCAATCCTTTCTCGTACTCTCTTGCACTAAGCTCCCACACCAGGTAAATACCAGCCTCAATCCAAGGACAGGAGCTGTGTTCCTTCTCTCCATATGACTACTGCTCAAGACAGTCTCTCTATTCCTCTGACACCTTCTGCTCTTTGCAGACCCCACTGTCTCTTTTAAGCACTGCTGTCTCTGGGAAGCCACCTGACTGCTTAGCCTTGGTCAAGGCTCTTTACACACTAACATGTCAAACTTCTCTTTTTGAAAATGCTCACTTCAATCTGTAACTACAGACTTAGTACAGAGTACCTCAGACATAAGGATTGACCACAAAAAGTTTGCACAACTTTGAAGATACACTAAAAACTACTGAATTGTACACTTTAAAATGAGACATTTACAGTATGTGAACTGTATACCAATAATAATTTTTTAAGTTAAAAAATTTAGAAAGAAAAGTTGGGCCAATAAAAGTTAAATAGACTTTTTGTCAAGGGACAGCATAGCCTAAAATAAACTAACAGTAAGTGACCCGAAGTCCGGGCTCACCTGGGATTGTCTAGGTTTGCCAGAATAGTCCTACTCTATACCTGCTGTTTCAGGGTCATTAACAGAACCCCCTCTCAGTCCCAAAACTCTCCCAACATGGACAATAAACTATATGGTCACCCTAACTATGTGTACCCAATCTCCAAGAACAGCATAGAATTTCACAAATACATCTGACACTGATAAGTTTCCTCAGTTTCCTCAGAACATACTTGAGGAAATGCCACATGAAATGGCAGAATAAAAGCTGCAAAGTCATGGAAATCCATTATTTCTGAATATTCAGGTGGGGAGCCTAGAACTGATCCTCCATGAATGGTGAATGTGAATTCAAAAATTTATTATTGGCTGAGAATTTTTTTTTAATAATAGAACCACTACTGTTGCTATCATTTTAACAGGTAGTAGTAACGTAATGAACAGCGTGCTTATTAAATGAATAATAAAAGACCTGAAATCAAATAGAGACAGAATATAAGGCTTGCACATACCCCTTAAAATAAGAAAACCATGGCACAGTGCAATAGGGGGGAATCACGCAGATTTAAGGAGGCTTTTAATTGACAAGAGAAATAATCAACAGTGTGATAGGACCACAAAAACAATTTTATAATCTTAAGTTTAATAAACCAGAGTATGCAGAATCCGAATTTCAGTATTTCCATGTTACTGATCAGACGTAGCTAAAACACCATGTTCGATTGTGGGAGAGTATGGCAGAATAGAAAGCGCACTAGCTTGGCTGTCAGACTGTCTTGGAATCATATCAGGGCTCACGGTTCCCGCATCAACAGCTCTGACTACAGGTAAAGCACTGAGCCTCTCTGAATTCAGCTTTCTCATCTACGGAACAGGGTGACGGTATTACTAGCTAGATGGCTGCCGCAAGTACATGGGAGAGTATCTGCTAAAGGCCTGACAAAGGCATATGAGAAGGAAACGCGTTAGCTGCTACGGTTAACTGTTTTAATTACTAGTTTCTTATTCTCTTCAGAATAATGTTTTCAGGATTCTCAGAAAAAGATTAGCAAAACGCAAAAGGAACATCCTCCTCACCTGTCTGCTATACTCCCTGGCTGTACTTCCTTCACCAAGATATCAACTTCTCCCAGATTTTGACTTCTCAGGGCCACCACACTGAATCCAAGGCCTCCGGATGAAGGCCGTTCTATATCGATATATTCAATTTGCCGGCCCTAATGAAGGGGGATAATAAAAACAAAAAAGTCAATGAAGTGCATTTAACCACTGTACTCTTTCCAAAGAACTGAAATTGCTATTTTTGTGAGTAACACAACAAACAGCTTCTCCTAAGTCATCTCTAGCCAAAAAAACTCAGCATTTCAGCAATAAATTATTTCTGGAAATCCTCTCACTTGATTATCTTCAGTAGGACATAAGAGGGCGTGTGCAGTGTTCTGCAACCTCAGGGAATCAGAGAGGTATTTTCACACTTCATTCACATTGTGAGATGAAGACCAAACTGGATGAAAATTCCTGAGAAAAAAAACTTTTTCCACAGTAAATTCTGAATTACTTTTTATACTGAATTTCTCTAAATTCTCTTCATGCAAAATACGTTTTTAAATGAGGAAAGCAAAATAGATAGCAAAAATATGCCAGTGTTGGGGCGCCTGGGTGGCTCAGTTGTTAAGCGTCTGCCTTCGGCTCAGGTCATGATCCCAGGGTCCTGGGATCGAGCCCCGCATCGGGCTCCCTGCTTGGCGGGAAGCCTGCTTCTCCCTCTCCCACTCCCCCTGCTTGTGTTCCCTCTCTCGCTCTCTCTCTCTGTCAAATAAATAAATAAAATCTTTAAAAAAAAAAAAAAAATGCCAGTGTTCAGCCTAAGTTAGAACCAGCTGCATTTGTTAGGGTCCTGTTTTTAATTATATTGTGATGAATTAATCCATTTTGTTAGGTTAATTCAAAAGATTATGGAAAGGCCACCATTCAAATGCATTCTATGTGTAATGAACAGTATTTGATTGCTTTAGTTAATAATTGCATTTATGACATGAGAACTTCATAAATGTAATAACATAACAGAAGCATCACATAAAAATAATTATTAGTCAAATTAAGAGGACAGAGCTATAAAGTCAAAAAGGAATTAGGTGTAGATTTAAATATTACACCTTAAACAGATTCTTTGTGATCTTAAAACTCAACTTTCATTTTAAAGACGCTTATTAGAAGGTGAGTTGACAAACATAAAACACATCCAAAAATTCAACTGTTTAATTTTTAATACGTATTAGGGATAAAACTGGATTACTCCCTCAAATATTCCCAGAGATTTTCCAAATCATATTAATTCTAACTCCCATTAATTCTGTATTGATAAAAAGTTAAAAACAGTTCAAAGGAAATTTCATCACTTCTGGCAGACATATCAATTCTCCTATGATCAAAATCGTAAGAATCTCTTTTCAAGTGCAGATATGTGTCAAATTGAAGTAATTGTGTAAAAACTCCTTACCACACACAGATATTTTCCTTAAGTCATTTTAAGCCAATAAATTTCTAATACACAGGTTAGAAAATAGTATCAATCTCTCCTAACAAAATAAAAATGCAAGCAAACCACACACAGTAGCAAATTTTAAGGCAAAAAGAGAGTATTGTTCTTTTTTAAAGAGTATTGTTTTCTTTTTTTAACCTATAACAGGAGAAATATAGCTAAATATTCCCATGACAAGATATAACTTTACCTGCGCCATCTGTTGAATGACTGAGTTAAAGTCTTCATTTCTTGACTTAGGAGTCCAAGGAAATAACCCAGAGACAGTCAAATTACTAGAGGGTCTTTGGGCATTCCCGTTAGTAATGGCACCATCCGTAAACACTAATAGACCTTTCCTAGAAAAATCAAAGTTGGCCAAACAATCTGAGGGTATATGGCTGAGCTGTTGGGGAGAAAAACAAGAGAATCATCAACAGAAACCTATAGAAAATAAATTATTTCTATTTATTAAGTATTCTATTTTGCCCATTACATGTGTAATTTGCATATTAAATATTTGCACATGAAAAAATAAGACACAGATACATGAATCTGTGTTTGCAAGGCTACAATTTTTTTATTTAGTATTACACAGAATATTCAATAGGTTAAAATGTGTTGCTTCCTGGGGCACCGGGGTGGCTCAGCTGGTTAAGCGTCTGACTCTTGGTTTCGGCTTGGGTCAAGATCTCAGGGCGTCTGCTTGAGAATCTCTCCCTCTCCTTTCCTTCTCCCTCTGACCTCTCCCAGCTCATGTGCTCTCTCTCTCTAAAATAATCTTTAAAAAATATATATGTTGCTTCTTGCCTTGTATCATTACCTCAAGTTAACAGCATGTACAACAGTTCATTACACTTCACATACACAGATACATCCAGTCAGATAAACATGTAGACACTGAGCCCTTTTGCATTTCCATGTAAAAGGCCACAAAAGATCCGCAGGTAAGTTAAACAAAAATAACAATAACAGTATTTACTGAATGATTGCTATGAGCAAAGTACTATACCAAACTCTTATTTGTTATCTCATTTAATCCTTATAACAGCCCTAAGAGATATTATTATTCCATTTTGCGAACATGAAAACTAAGACACACAGGTTAACTTGCCCAAGATTAGTGGCAAATGAGTGACAGAGCCACTTAAACATTATAGGGAAAAAAAAAAAAAGGAGGAGGGAGAGAATTCTGTAATTATGGTGAATAGGAAAATAGAGGTTAAGTTTTAAAATATCATTGGCTGATAGAAATGCCACCAGTGGAATGAAGGTAACATCAAGAACAAATGTCGGGGAGAGGGGGAGCCTGGGTGGCTCAGTTGGTTAAGCGTCTGCCTTCGGCTCAGGTCCTGATCCCAAGGTCCTGGGACTGAGCCCCATGTGGGACTCCCTGCTCAGCTGGGAGTCTGTTCCTCCCTCTCTCTCTGACCCTCCCCCTGCTTGTGCTCTCCCTCTCACTTACTCTCTCTAGTGAATAATTAAAAAAAAAAAAAGAACAAATGTCAACAGGACCTCATTAAAAAAAAAAATCAATACCCATCGAAACTCTATGAAACACTCAAAAAAAAAAAATCAGATTTTACAGTTGAATGGATAAAAATATGATTATGCATATAACAACTGCAAACTACATAAATATAAAAGACTGTTATTATGATGCAGTGGTTGGTCAAGTCCACTCTTAGTCCAGTAAGAGTAACAGATTTGTGGTGACCTTTCCCAATTTCTGTTGTTACCAATAGAATTCACTGTTGCACTACAGGACTCATCCCATGACCAGGGAATATAGAAAGCAGACCATCAATATGGGAAGTGATAAAATTATGGTATAATTCTGATCTAGAGAAAGAAATTCACAAAAAGGCATTATGTGCAGAGTTTAATCCTTAGTTATAGAAAAATCACTTGCTAAATATTTATGGGCAGCCATTTTGATTTATCAGCAAAAACCACTGTTTTCCCAGATTTTATTAATTTTCTATTAACAATTCTGTTACATTATCTCCAATTACATTTAAAATTCTGCCCAAAAGTAACCCATAGGATAGCTACTATTCAAGCCCATCTTCTAGAATAGATGATTTAAAAGCAGTTTGCCATCCCTGACCCCAAAACACAGCAACCAAGAGGACAGCTAAAATTATTAATTTACATCACTCTAAGAAGAAGTGCTATTTTGCCAATAGTTGAACACAATATGCATGTAGAAACCGCAAGAGTCTGGGTACTATGCTATATGTAGTAGAGGAAAGACAGGTAAATATTAAAACACCGGTTATAATGCTCCCGAAAACTTTCTGACCAGAATATCCATGACAGTTAATACTTATTTGGTAATTATTTCATAAATAATTGATATTTGAGAGGTGTAAATGATATGCTACAAGGGTATGATCCCTTCTTGCTAGGAAAAAAAAAAAAGACTTCAGAAAGAAAATATATTTAGGCTAAACACTATTTTATATTTTGAAGAAAATGTTGGGAAGTCTGAAAGCATCTGACCTTTACATATTTAAATAAGTACAACTTATATTCCAAAACCAAACACAAAATTTATCATAAACATTTTAAGTAGGCCTTACGCCCAACGTGGGGCTTGAACTCAAGACCCCAACATAAACAGTCACACACTCTACAGAGTGAGCCAGCCAGGCAACCCCCACAAACATTTTTAAACTATCCATGCCAATGCTACCTACAGGTCACAAGTCCCAGGACAGTCTCTTGCTGAATTAAGCGTACTTAGAGACAGTTTGTCTGTGTCTATCTCCTAGGTTTCTTTGCTGGTTTGAACATACCAACATGTAAAAAAAACCCTGATGAGTAACTTACTTGCCCTTTCAGTTGCTTGATGGACTGCTGAAGCGTGAGTATCTGATTAAAGAGGGGGCTCTTTAGTGTCTCATAAAACAGAGAGAGCTTCTCATTCTGCGATGTGTCCCCCTTCTCCTGCAGTTTCATTTTTAGGCGATCAAGAACTTGTAGGACCTGCAGTTTATCTTGTTTGAAGAAGGATAATCAGAGCACAAGTTAATTCCATCATACATTCCATTGTGATTCATTAATTAATTTATTGACAGAAGTATATAACTAGTATACCTGGACCAGGATTTTCAGGCATTTTGAATGACTGTCTTCAATTCCTTTTAAAGAAACCTAAAGAAAAATTTTAAAACACAAAAGATGATTTTCCATTAGTATATACTTGTCTATAGTTCTGTAAAAAAATTATAGAAAACCTCAACAACATTCTTCATCAAAAGGCTTCACTCAAATTCAAATTAAAACTACAATAAGGTGCCACTATATACCCACTAGGTTGGCTCAAACTAGAAAGATAAACAGACAATTTGTTGAGTGTTGACAAAGACATGAAGCAACTGGAACTCTCAACATCACTAGTAGGAACGCAAAATGGTACGTGCACTTTGAAAAGTTGTTTGGTAGTTTCTTACAGAGTTAAAAATAGACTTACTATATGACTCGGCACTTCCACTCCTAAATACTTACCAAGAAAAATGAAAATACAAACTCACAAAAGACCTATACATGAATGTTCATAGCATTTTTATTTATAAAAGCCTTGAACTAAGAAAAACCCAAATGTCTAATAACAGACGACTATATAAGCAAATTACAGAATGTAAACAGAATGCTCAGGAATGAAAATGAAAAAAATTACGAATATACACAACATGGATCCATCTCAAAAATAGTATGTTGAGGGAAAGAAACCAGACAAAAAAACGTTACAGACTGTATGATTCCATTCACATGAAGTTCAATCTATAGTTATGGATTAGTTTACCTGTGCAGGGTAGAAAGGAGCTGACTGGGAAAGGATTTGAAGGAGCTTTTTGGGGTGATGGAAATGTTCTAAGTTTTGAATGGGGTACTTAGTGTTTACACAGATGTATACATTTGTCCAAATTCATTGACCTATTTTATTTTTAAAGATTTTATTTATTTGACAGAGAGAGACACAGTGAGAGAGGGAACACAAGCAGGGGGAGTGGGACAGGGAGAAGCAGGCTTCCTGTGGAGCAGGGAGCCCGATGTGGGGCTCGATCCCAGCACCCTGGGATCATGACCTGAGCCGAAGGCAGACGCTTAACGACTGAGCCACCCAGGTGCCCCGACCTACATATTTTAAATCAGTACATTTTATTGTACACAAATCATACTTTAATAAAGTTGATTTTGTAAAAAAAAAAAAAAAAAAAAAAAGGATCCTGGGTTGGAAAAGTGGAAAAGAACATCTAAATTAAAAGATGAAGAATATTTTAGAGAGATTAAGGGGAAAAAAAGCCCCAAGCTGCAAAAACGGTCCCAGATTCCTACTTGTCATCTGAGTCTCCAAAATGTAACCTCCGAACATATTGGCATTTTCTATGTTTTTGTGTGTGTTTTGTTTTGTTTTTTTTTAGATTTTATTTATTTATTTGACAGAGAGAGACACAGCAAGAGAGGGAACACAAGCAGGGGGAGCGGGAGAGGGAGAAGCAGGCTTCCCACTGATCAGGGAGCCCAATGCGGGGCTCGATCCCAGGACCCTGGGATCATGACCTAAGCCGAAGGCAGACGCTTAACAACTGAGCCACTCAGCTGCCCCCATTTTCTGTTTTTAATTCCAGTGACTGGTTCAAACTAGCCTAAAATGTAATGTAATCACAACTCAAAATGCTAGCAAACCCTCTGCTAGGACCAAACTGGCACTTTCACGGTGGTCATTTAGTAATGGTACACTAGGCTGCAGTGAACCATCAAAGAAATAGGAGTACTATATAGTCAAAATTCTCTTACATCACCTCTGGATACAGTTGCTGAATGAGGTCTTTATCTTCTAATTTAAGGTCACTAAGTAGGAAAGCAAATTAAAAGCCAGAAGGGATGCCATCTGCATTGATAAAAGGTCCATGTATTCCATCCAAATGTTCACTGGATTCAGTGCGAACTACCAAACTGCTGAAGAGAGCATCACGGAATCGCTGATGAGCTCAGCATCTCAACTGTGCAACCTTTACAACTACCCACTGACAGGTAACTGAGTAACAAAAGGCCGTTTCAGTGGCACTGTCCTTTTCTATAGCAGCCTAAGGCCCAAGAGGATTGACAAGAGCAGCTCTGTGGTCATTAACATCAACCTCTCTGAAAGAAAGAATGCAAGCTAAAACTAGGAGATGCAAATCTTTACTGTCAGATGGGCAATTTTTTAAAATTAATAATAACACGTACTCTAGATGTCATGGAAAAACAGGTGGGAATATAAATTTGCACAATCTTTTAGGAGAGCAACTTTAGCAATAGCTATCAATATACTAAATTTGCATTCTCTTTAACCCAGAAGGGCTACTTCTGAGGGTCTCCCTTAAAGAGATACTTTCAAAAGGGCACACAGATGTGTTGTACAAAGATATTCACCTCATTGTTAAGAACAAAAGTCCAGGGGCGCCTGGGTGGCTCAGTCATTAAGCGTCTGCCTTCGGCTCAGGTCATGATCCCAGGGTCCTGGGATCGAGTCCTGCATCGGGCTCCCTGCTCTGTGGGAAGCCTGCTTCTCCCTCTCCCACTCCCCCGCCTATATTCCCTCTCTCGCTATGTCTCTCTCTGTCAAGTAAGTAAATAAAATCTTAAAAAAAAAAAAAAAAGAAAACTCCAGGAAAAATTAATCTATCAAAAGCAATCAGTCATTATAATAATACAGTAGGTCTGAATCTATTGAAATGAGAATGGGAGGGAATCAGTTAACAGTGTAACAGTAAGCCTGTGGCTCCCTCCTTCAGGGAAGGATTCCCAGCTTGATAACCAGAACCCCTTGCAAACACCCTAAAGGTTTTTGATAGATAACAGCCCCTTATTTTTAAATGTCAGTAAATACCTGATTTTTTTTTAAAAGATTTTATTTATTCATTAGAGAGAGAGAGAGAGAGAGAACACAAGCAGGGGAGCAGCAGAGGGAAAGGGAGAAGCAGACTCTCCACTGAGCTGAGAGCCCGACATGGGGCCCATCCCAGGACTTAGAGATCATGACCTCAGCCGAAGGCAGACACTTAACTGACTGAGCCACCCAGGCGCCCCAATACCTGATCTGTCTTAATTGCTTTTTGTAAATAATCTGAAAATGTATGGATTTATGGGTCGTGGCTGATGAGAAGATAGGAGATAACCACACAGACATTTTCTGCTTGTGTAACTAATGGAGTATAAAACTCAGGATTCCCCAAACTCAAAAGGTTTCCTTTGAGAAAAATGTTTCTCTGTATATTGTTGAGAACTTGTCTGGTAACCCAAAACAAAAACGTGTCCTAAGGTTGAAATTTACTCCTGGAAGCAAATTAAAAATTGTGGGTAAAGTCTGTCAGAAATATATTTATAAATGACTTAATGTCAATCTATATGTAACTAGGTATTTTAAGTGTGTCGATAATCGGTCCTAAGAAGAAAAGTGACATTCTTCGGAATGCCTACTGGCTGGGTACTCCTCCAGCAAGGAATGTCTGTGCTTACCTCCTGCCTGTAACCACTGAATCATGAGTAAGGTTTGGTGCTGGTTTAGTGAAGTTTGAGCTCGTTCACATGAGCATGCTTTGACAATTCAACCCTTTATGTTAACACAAGAACATTAACACACACGGGCGCCTGGGTGGCTCAGTTGGTTAAGCGACTGCCTTCGGCTCAGGTCATGATCCTGGAGATCCAGGATCGAGTCCCGCATTGGGCTCCCTGCTCAGCAGGGAGTCTGTTTCTCCCTCTGACCCTACCCCCTCTCATGTGCTCTCTCTCTCTCATTCTCTCTCTCAAATAAATAAATAAAATCTTTAAAAAAAAAAAAAAAAAAAGAACATTAACACACACAACTGATTGGGAAAATGTGTTTGTGTGTAAGTTTCTAGATTTAGAAAGATAGTTAATTTCATAGTGATAACTTCTAGAAACTAGAAATGGGGATGGGAGATAAAAAAAATTAGACTTTGGGGCGCCTAGGTGGCTCAAATGGTTAAGCAACTGCCTCGGGCTCAGGTCATGATCCTGGAGTCCTAGGATCGAGTCCCCACATCAGGCTCCCTGCTCAGCGAGGAGTCTGCTTCTCCCTCTGACCCTCCCCCTTCTTGTGCTCTCTTTCTCTCATTCTCTAATAAATAAATCAATCTTTAAAAAAAATTAGACTTTTACTTCATAGATTTTAGTGCTGTTTGAATTTTATTTCAAAAGCACGTCTAATTTTTATCACTTAAAAACTAAAAAAGATAATGGCTGAGATGGCCTAATGAGAGAACAAGCAGATACAAAGAACAACAACATGATAGGATAATTATATCGTAAGGCATAACCATCAATCGCAGTGGTGTGTGCCATGGACTAAGTGAAATCACAAAGGGAGACAGACTAAACCTGTGTGGGGATGTTTGGAATGCTGGAAAGAGAACACATTAGAAACTTCTCTCGCAAAAGAAAAAGAATGTGGTGTAAAAGGAGAGTGGTCATTTGCCTTCATTTGCCTAAAACAGCCTCAGATTACCTGGCATCGTTATGGATAGTGTTCCATTTCCCTCGCAAAAGTGTTGCCGTTATGAATGGACAGAAAAGAAGTGACATATATATACACAATAGGTATTACTCAGCCATAAAAAAAGAATGAGCCCTTACCATTTGCGACAATATGGATGGACCTACAGGGTATTATGCTAAGTGAAGTAAGTCAGACAAAGACAAATACCATATGATTTCACTCATATGTGGAATCTAAAAACAACAAGTAACCCCAAAAAAACCTCTTAAATACAGAGAACTGATGATTGCCAGAGGGGAGGTGGGTGGAGGGATGGGTGAAATAGATAAAGCTGATTAAGGGGTACAAACTTCCAGTTATAAAATTTTAAAAAATTTTAAGTGTCACAGTTTGAATGACCTGTGGGGCTACCCTGGGTCAGTGGTTCTCAAATTTTAGCATGCATCAGAATCGCCAGGAGGGCTTGTGCAAACACAAGTTGCCAGGGCCCACCCCCAGAGTTTCTGATTCTGCAGGTCTGAGGTGAGCCAGAGAATCTGCATTTCTAACAAAGTTCCCATGTGATCCTGAGGCTGCTAGCATAGAGGCCACAATTTGAGAACTACTGTACACAG
This sequence comes from Halichoerus grypus, assembly GCF_964656455.1. Classification (NCBI taxonomy): domain Eukaryota; kingdom Metazoa; phylum Chordata; class Mammalia; order Carnivora; family Phocidae; genus Halichoerus; species Halichoerus grypus. The sequence continues at coordinate 138,347,808 of NC_135716.1, forward strand.
GTGTACAAGCTCGTGAATTTCTGAGAATATTAACTAGCTTTAAATGACCTAGCATAAGGTCTCTGAAAATAGGACAAAAAAAAAAGTGTTCTTTTGTGTTTGTGTGTGGGTTTTTTGTTTTTGTTTTGTTCGTTTGTTTGTTTTTCTGCAACTGTGGACTGCAAATTGATGCTTGGCTCATAGATAAGCACCAAAATTGGGAATAAGCATTTAGAAACCATGTAATGTGGCAGAGTAATGTTGATCTATTCAATTTAGTAATAAAAGCTTGACTTACCTTTTCTTATTTTCATTTCTCTAACAATTCCTTTTTCTGATAAATTATGTTACAAAAATATCAGTCCTTGAAAGACTGGGGGTGCAGGGGAAACCCGATCTCTTACCGCTGACAGTTTAAGCAGCACAGACTTAAATAGACTTTGAGAGGGTCCTTGTAAATAATGCTAAGTAGACTGTCTTTATCCTGTAAGCAACAGGAAGTAATTAAAGGCTTTTAAGTAGGGAAGTATTGAGTCCAGATTTCTATTTAAAAAGGTAATTCTGGTAATAGGATAGATTAGTGGTCCTCAAACATTTTTAAACACACATTCCCATCAGTGAGAATATGTTGACCATTCACCTTTTTTTTTTTTAAGATTTTATTTATTTCTTTGACAGAGAGAGACACAACAAGAGAGGGAACACAAGCAGGGGGAGTGGGACAGGGAGAAGCAGGCTTCCCGCCAAGCAGGGAGTCCGATGCGGGGCTTGATCCCAGGACCCTGGGATTCTGACCTGAGCCGAAGGCAGACGCTTAATGACTAAGCCACCCAGGCACCCCCTTATTTTTTATAATTATATACACATACTATTATTTACAGGTCATATGTTTTAAAACATACATAAAATAAAAAATGCCGTGACAGTAAGATAAAAACACTAAAAAGCAAGGTTTTATTGTCATTTTCCTACAGTCCCAGTGGATCATCCTGTACATTTTGAAAACCAAGGTGGTAGAGTATCCCTCAGTAAGGGTTAAGAGTAGAAACTGGTTGGCGATCCAACCTTCTGACTCATATTTAATAAAGGCTAAACTTTGTCCACCAAGCAGGCCTGGAAAATTACTACAGTCCATGGTGTTAGGTAATATCTAGGGAAGGGGACTAAAGCCTTAAGGATATGTGAGGACAGAAGGGAGAAATGCAGTAATTCTACAGCTCAACATCCAGTAAGCAGCACACAGGCTAAATGGTCTCTCATTTCACGGTCATAAGAAATCTTCAACCAAACCACCTTGACCTATTTGACTAGGCTGAGAAACAGGGCTTACAGCAAGGAATCTCAAGTTTGTTTAAACATGGTCAAGCGGAGTCTAACTTGTCAGAGAGAGGCCACCTAGAATTGGTCATAGCCTAGATATTAAAATGCCACAGTGTGCCGCTGTCCTCCCAGTTGTAGAGCCTCCAGAGAAGGGGTGGTTATTATGCTCAGCGGCTTCCACTCCATCATTGATCAAGAGAGTCTGAGCCATGAATTGTTCATGCCTGGTTCACTGTAGGATTTGACTGAAGGAAATTATTATAATATTGTGGCTTTTCTTTATACCCATGCCTTTAGCCATTACCAATTAATGGAATATTTGGAAAAAAGCTGATGCAGAGCTAGAAATTTAATTTAAATTTCTAGGAGGAGGAAACTTACTGAATAGATTAACCTCCTCAGTTCAAGAATTTAAGCGAACTAAGGACCCTGAGAAACATACTTTTCAGATTCCCAATAGCACACAGAATAGAACACCCCAAGACATCTTATACTTCTAGCTAGAAAATTTGGGAGAAAAAGATCACTGGCAATCAGTTTGGTAAAGTACAGGTATTCAGCATCTAACTGCAGATATGAATTGCGAATCACAAACGCCTCACTGGGAATTCCCCCAGAACGCAAGGGAACCAGGGAGTTTGAACAATCTAAAAGCTATTAACTATAAATGAAGTCATGATTTCAGAAGTTATTCAAAAATATAAATCCACAAACAACTTAAAGTTTCTTTTCTTTTTTTTTTTAGAGATTTTATTTATTTTTGCAAGACAGAACAAGCTCAAGCATGGGGGCGGGTAGGAGAGGTAGGGGAAGCGGGAGAAGCAGACTCTGCTGAGCAGGGAACCCAATGCGGGACTCGATCCCAGATTCCTGGGATCATGACCTGAGCCAAAGGCAGATAACTGACTGAGCCACCCAGGTAAAGTTTCTATTGCTTCCTTTGAAGTGCAAAGCTCAGGTTGTATCTAATTATCAAGGCTTTGTCCCCAAAGCTCAGCATTTCTGAGGTACCAATTAAATGGGAAACAAATTTTCCTAGCCAAAGTAAACACATGTTGCTACCATGCTAATACAGATTCAAGACAGCTGTCACAGTCTTGTGTCCCTATCAAATGACAAGGCCTTTTGTAAACCTCTTAGATATAAAAGATAATATATTTTTGGCTCCTGCCAAAACACTACATTCCTGGAATTCTGGAAACAGATATATAAATTCCAGAACAATCTTGATATTTTGGGGGCCATATGCTTAAACCATAACCAATGCAGGGCGCCTGGGTGTCTCAGTTGGTTAAGCGACTGCCTTCAGCTCAGGTCATGGTCCCGGAGTCCTGGGATCGAGGCCCACATCGGGCTCCCGGCTCAGCGGGGAGCCTGCTTCTCCCTCTGACCCTCTCCCCTCTCATGCTGTTTCTCTAATAAATAAATAAAATCTTTAAAAAAAAAAATGTTAAAAAAAAAGAACATAACCAATGCTTAATTAAGTGCACTTAATGTTAGATATTCAGGACATGTTGAAATTGAAGATGAAAGGTACCGTGTTAGAATCATAACTGAAAATTGAGTCAGTTCTTCAGAATAATTCAACTGGCTAAATACTAATTTTCTTATTGAACTATTCAAAGTTAATCAATGCATATCAATATTCTGCCTGTGACTTGGCCACTGAGTGAGAACAAAGTTAAACTGTTTCATGGTATGCTTTTATCTTTCTGTTGGTGGCAGTTTTCTCTAATGATTGACAAAAAACAAAAACAAATACTCCCAAAACTGGGCAATTTTCACATTTATGGATCTCTGTGCAGCCAGTCCCTCACTGAAAAGACCCAGGCATTCATAAATGATTAGTTTCCACCTCAAATATTCTGTTCAATTCTCCCCCACACTGTAGGCCGTATGCCCTTCTCTCCAGAAATATGGTCATGGCATTTTCGGCATGCTCGTGATATTCAAAACAATCCTAGCAAATTGTGAAATAGACCAAACTAGGCTTCCCACCAATGTTCACCCTCCGCTCCTGCTTCCTCCTGACCTTTTCCCCAGACTATTTAATCTGTCACTAAATCACATAATTCACCTTTTGGTGTCTACTATGCACCAAAGGCAAGGACATTCTGTAAAACATCTCATGTATCTTAACAATGTAGTATTTATCACCCCCATTTTGCAGATGCAGAGACCTTGCTACAATTTCAAAAAAACAAGGAGGAAATTTCACCTCGGGAGGAGGGAAAGTCAACTGTTAATGACTTTAAAAAACAAGAGTTGGAAATTTCACATTTTCAACAGTGAGAGAATGTTTGTCAACCTAACCCTCAACACCCACTTAAACTCACCTCCTTCTCCTACCTTGTCCTGGAGCCTCATTAAAATCTCCAGAAAATAACTTCAAGGGCACTGGCTGCCCTTCAAGGCAGAAGCCTTAGCCTTACCCAGCCCCTATTGTCAAAGTCATGCCCATCAGTTAGGGGTCAAAGCTAAATGAAGACTGGTCTGCCCCTGAAAGCTACCTACTAACTAGGCAAGATGTGCAGAGCACCAAAACAAAGGGCAGGACTTTGGTTCTGTTTTTGTTTTTTTAAAAAAGAGTAAGACCAACATGAGAGAATGCTCATCTCACAGAGACTTATTTTTTTTCTTTCTAAGTTTATTTAAGTAATCTCTACACCTAACATGGGGCTCGAACTCACAACTCCAAGATCAAGAGTTGCATGCTCCTCCAAATGAAGCAGCCAGGTGCCCCTTACTAACTTCTTTTAACCTGAAGGCAGCTTCATAAACACATGTAATCAATATACAGAGAATTCAAATCTGAAATTCTTAAAACACACACTACCTTTGTTTACAATATTGTTGTTCAACAGGTTTTTAAACTATATAAATGGTCATCATACTGTATATTTATCCTCAGCAATTTGTTTTACCTTATCTTTACAGTTTTAAGATTTAGTCATGAGCATATATGCAGCTTCTCTTCATTCACTGTAACTACTAAATAGTATTCCACTGTAGGAATCCATGATTTATTCCCCCAATCTCCTGTGAATGAGCATTTAGATTGTTTCCTATTGGTCACAAACACAAAAACAGGATTAGAACTAAACACCTACCTCACTAATCTACTGTCTTCCAGTTGATTCAATCAACGATTCATAAAATAAGGAAGACTCTATAGCCTAGGAGCGTTGAAATCCTGGAGACATCTGGGATCTATGGCTGGGACCAGCTCTGTGTTCTTGCACCAATTATATTTCCTTATACCTCAGATTTCTCATTTGTAAAATAGAGTTAATGAAAATTACTATATATTTACCGTTGAAAGGACTAAATAAGGTATTGGAAAACATGCATCCTGGCACACAGTGTACCTTCAATACAGAGTAACTACTATTATCAACATCTCCTTTCAATCAAAATTATTTAAGGTATTTTAGGGGCTTCAAAAAAACTAGTAATTTTTTTAGCTGAGATTTTGCTATTTACTCCATAATGGTTATTTCTCAGAAGACTGAACAAAAATGTTCCGTAATGCAACGAATACAGGGGGGGCAGCAGATAACTTGGGAATTTAAAAAACCTGTTTGTAAGTAGGCATGTTAAGTGCTTCAGTCCACTAAACCCTCTCAAGGATAAGCATACTCTTACTGAATCCTAACTCAGTGCAGTTCAACAGAAAAATGTGAGCCACAGAAGTAACTTCAATTTTTCTAGTAGCTGCATGAAAAAAGTTAATAGCAACAGGAAAAGTTAATTTAGTATTTTTTTACTTCACCCAATATATACAATCAAAATGTAAATAATATAAAAAAATTAGGTATTTTACTTTTTGTTTTACACTAAATCTTCAAAATCTGATGTGTCTTTTATATTTGCAGCACATGTCCATCCCAACCGGCCCTGCGTGAAGTGCGCAATAGTCACATGTGCAAGGAGCTAACCAAGTTGACAGCACAGTATTAACCCATGGCTTTTCAGAAAGATCCCTGTACAGTGTTTTTAGCAAAGACTTTTGTTTACCAGCTAACATGGTCTCAATGCCTTTTATCAAATAACTCACAAACTTCAGTTCTTGCCATTAAAAATAGCACAACTCCATAATTTTAGCAGAAGTTATCGCGGTGGAGGAGTAAAGAGGAGGAGAATCATGGCTCACAGTTTATAAGACACATTCTTAACAAGGATTTAATTTCAACCTCCCTGAAGCTCAGTGAGGTAGATCATTTACAGATGGGAAAACAGAGGACCAGGGTTAAGTGACTCGCCAAGTTCTATGGTAAGTGGACCCAATACCACGTCTCCAAACTCCAGGGGCTGTACAGTTGTACAAATGCAGAACGTTAGTGGGCTCTTCATCTTCAGCAGAGATCTATCCCAGTGACTCAAGTAAGGGTACTGACAGGCTCTAAATTTCTATTTGCACCAGAACTTAAAATGAGGGTTTTAAAAAAGGCATCCAGGGGCGCCTGGGTGGCTCAGTCATTGAATATCTGCCTTCGGCTCAGGTCATGGTCCCGGGGCCTGGGATCGAGCCCCATATCGGGCTCCATGCTCAGCAGGGAGTCTGCTTCTCCCTCTCCCACTCCCCCTGTTTGTGTTCCTGCTCTCACTGTCTCTGTCAAATAAATAAATAAAATATTTTTTTAAAAAAGAAAAAATAAGTAAAAATAAAAAAGGCATCCAAATCTACACAAAAACATCTGAGTATAAAAAAACCATAGCGGGGCGCCTGGGTGGCTCAGTCGTTAAGCATCTGCCTTCGGCTCAGGTCATGATCCCTGGGTCCTGGGATCGAGCCCCACATTGGGCTCCCGCTTGGCAGGAAGCCTGCTTCTCCCTCTCCCACTCCCCCTGCTTGTGTTCCCTCTCTCGCTGTGTGTCTGTCAAATAAATAAAATCAATCTTAAAAAAAAAAAAAAACATAGCAATAGTCAAGCAATCTCAAATATAAAGGTGGAATAGTTCTGTCTCTCAAAAATTTACTACCAAGGTGAGCAAAATCTTTACAAATTAAACCCCATTTTGGCTTCCCCAACCTAATGTATTTTTGTTAAACAAAGCACGTAAATTCAAACTACTTGGTTGTTTAGCTTAAGGACCATTACTAAATGTTTTTAAGTAAAAATGCAATTATAAGCATTACTGAATGCTGAACCTCTAAGAATCACAAAGTTCTAGTAGTGAACTCACTACTATGGGAAAATACACAGGTTTCCCTTTTTTAAGAATACTAACTGATACCATCATTTTATTAGTGGTTACTTTCAGGGGTAGGCGGGTTTATTTTCTCCAATCTTCTACAATGAATATAGGTTAGCTTTATAGTTTAATATTAATACACGACTTAAACTTAGGCCTTCAGAGGTGCCTGTTTGGCTCATCGGGTAGAGCATGTAACAATCTCTCCGGGAGGTGAGTTTGAGTCCCGGATCTTGGGGGTAGAGTTTACTTTAAAAATAATAAAATAAATGTACTAAGGCCTCTAAACACAGATAAGAGCTTAATATAATTTTTCCATTTTAAACGCAACTATTATTCTAATGTCAAGGTCATCTTATGTGACTGTTAACAGGATCTCAATTAGCAAATCTCTTCAGAATGAAGTTTACAAATTCTATCTCATAAAGTACCTTCCAGCTCCGATATTTATTAACTTTTTAATTATCTTAAATTTTTAATAATCCTGATATAGGCCGCAGGGGCCTAGAAACATCAAGTTCATCTTAGTTAAAAGTCACAATCCCCCCTAACTTTTCCTGATACTGCACAATGAAGCAATTTGCGTTTTTACGCCCACTAGCTTTTTTTCTAAAAAAAGATGTGTACAAATGAATTGGCAGTCAATAGGAGCTTAGACAGCCTAGAATGTGGTATCAACCATTCTCCGCGTAACAGATTTTTTTCTTCTAGGTCTCCAGAAGGTTTCCTCTTTAAGAAACACTTGTCTGTTGCGCACCTATCAATGGCCAGACTCTAAACACACCTGAGAAGCAACCTAAGAGAAATGGGGCCCTGAAAGGCGAACGCTCTCAATTGCAGAGACAAACCAGTAAACAACTAATTGGAATCCAAAGTGATAAGAGCCATCTGGAGATATGACAAAGTGCCAGATGAACGCTCCTGGGGGAGATTAACTTGGCACACCTCCTAGGTGTGCCGTGAAGGTTGGGGCTCTCGGGAGGGGAGGATTTGAAAATGTTTTTCTGAGCTTGACTTAAAGCAGGAATCCAGCAATATCCCCAGAGCCTGGAGGCCACAGTACTTTCCATCTGATCCTCCCCATCTAAAAAGTGAGGCTAGCAGAGCCCAAGCCTGACCGCCGGCCGGGGAACTCGGCTATGTGACCCACCCCACCCCACGGCCCCACATGGGGCCGGAGCCAAGTCGTCCTCTCAGATAAATCTGGAACCCCGTCCTTCTCCGGGCCCCCGTGGCAGGCCCCCACCTGGTCACTCCTCTCACCCTCACCAGAGGAAGACTCCGCCCAGCTCTGGGGCCAAGCGCAGGCACCGATCTGGGTGCAAAATGTGATCCCTGCCAATCCCGGAACAGAAGTGGGCCGAGATTTGAGGGCCGGCAGGGCCTGCTGAGGCTGGGCGGCTCCGCGGCCGGCGGCCTCCGGCGAGCTCTGCACGAAGCCGGTGGGGGTGGGGGCCACGGTGCGGTCACCCAGGCCGGACGCCGGAGGACTGCGCCCCGCACCCTCCGTGGGCCTGGCCGGGCGCCCAGCGGCGCCCCGGGTCTCCCGCGTCCACCTCCTCCCGGAGGGCGGGCGGAGAGCGCGCCGGGGGCAGGGGAGGCGGGCTCCCATGCAGGAAGAAGAGCTGCTCCCCGCCGGCCTCGGGACGCGGGGACTAACACCCCGCACTGCACGCGCCCGCATAGCCAGGACCCCCGCTTTACCTGGTCCGGCGGAGACTCGGGAGCGAGCGAGCGGGCTGGCTCGACGTCGGCCCTCCCTCACCTGGGCGGAAGTGAGCGGCCCAGGGTGACCGCGCCTCACCTGGCAGGCCCTTCCCCAGCACCGACCCTCCCCGCCCGGGGCGGGGCGCCGGGGTGGCGCGGGTGGCGCGGGTGGCTGGGGCGGCGGAGCCTGGGCGGCGGGAGGCTGACTCTGGGGAGGGGAGTGCGGGGCCGGTGGGCTTCCCTGTTTTCTGCAGGTGAAATTCGTCTGGGCGAGGGAGGGTTCAAGAGCCTGGAAAAGGTGGGGTCTGGGGGCCGAGTGGGCAGGTAAAACACCAAGTGGTGGGGGCAGCCCGCGCTAATGGAGTGAGGAGATCCTGCTGGGCAGGTATTGTAGGAGGGCTGGGCGGAGAGCGAGACCCAAAGTCAAGCAAATGAAAGGATATTGATGAAAACTTGGTCAGATCTAATTAGTCCTCCATAGTCCCCAATTTCAGTTTGGTCATCTTTCCCTTGTGTTTTCTATATTGGCTGACCCAACATAAAATTCTAAGAAGTACACCTGGTGAAATTTAGTTGGCGGAAATAAAGGAATCTGGCAATATTTGTCTGCAATATGCATGGCACTAGCTTATACATACTGATGTGGGAGGCAATTCCTCTAGGAACTCAGATGCCTCAATGTTAATTCTTCGCTAAGGGCAAGAGGTAATCTTAGCCCAGCCCCAGGGTCTTGTAAGTCTACTTTAACATAAAAATTCCTTTGGCGACTTCCTTTATCTCTACCCTGCGAAATACACGTTAGCAATCATCCTCCAAGCATATGACTCATCGATATACGTCTGAAGGGTGTCATGACTGAGCGTTTACTAAACAATAATAAATTACCTTTTCCAACAATAGCTAACCCCCTCCGGATCCTGGAAACCTTGTTTCCAAAATAACTGGGAGGTTTACCCTATCCCTAACGCCCTCCCAACTTGAAAGTATATAATGGTGGGGCGCCGGGGTGGCTCAGTCGTTAAGCGTCTGACTTCAGCTTAGGTTAAGATCCCAGCGTCCTGGGATCGAGCCCCGCATTGGGCTCCCTGCTCTGCAGGAAGCCTGCTTCTCCCTCTTCTACTCCCCCTGCTTGTGTTCCCTCTCTCGCTGTCTCTCTGTCAAATAAATAAATAAAATATTAAAAAAAAAAAAAGTATATAATGGGCCACTCCTCATGATCCCAGTGCAGCTCTTTCTACCCAAGGGTCCTGTCCCCTTGCTTTAATAAAACCACCGTTTTGCACCAAAGATGTCTCAGGAATTCTTTCTTGGCGGTGGACTTGGAACCCTAATATCTTTCCTACCTCATTTTCCATACCCCATTTTCTCTGTGAAGAAACTGCACTCCTAATAGGTTAAGTGATTTGCCCAAAGTTTGGGACCACATGGGATCTTCTGACTCTTAAGTCCTGTTTGACTTAACTATACATTTGTAACATTTTTGTTCTTGATATAACTTGACATTGAGAAAGATCTGTGTAAACTTACAATTCCACTCTCTTTAATTATCCCACTCTCTTTAACGTAACTAACTTAAGAATTTTGATGATAGGCCTTTTACTTTGTATAATAAGGTCCATGCATTAACCATAAAGAAAATCAATCTTCAGGTCAGTATTCATTGAACAGATGCAGTATTTGTTAGGCACTGTGACTGACTCTGTAAAATGTTAAAAAGAGGGGATTCCTGTCCTCAAGGAAGATGAGGCATATACACAAAACAACTGCAACATAACATTTGTTGTAAGATAAAGCACTTGGCACGTTACAGTGTTGTTAGTTTGCTTGTTTTAAAGGAAATATTACTTTCTAGGCCTGGTAAAAAGATACACAATTGCGGCCTGCTCCTGCTTCTTAGGAACTAACAAACTATTAAGGGAAATAAATTTATACAATAACTTGGATTACCAAATAGAATGAACCCAGAATTTACAGAAAATAGACTACGCTTGTTGAAAGCCTCTGTTAGGACTTAAACAGGTTTTTAACAGGTATTTGGGATTAAGGTAAAATGGAGAAGTCACTGGTACAGCATACAGGTGGAGACCAATTCTCTTGAAGCATCACCTGGCAAGCATTAGGTCTCTTCTTCGTCTAACGTTTGATGGTGGTTATGAACATATTCCCCCTTACCCATAAAATAAGGTGACTTTGAACTGATCATGAAACAAAGTTCAAGCTTCTTTTCTTAATATGCAAGGTCCTCTAAATTGTCTTCCCTCTTGCTCTCTTCAACCTAATCTCCAAACAAGCCTAATGCAGGTCACCACACCAGGGCTTTTCTGTGGGTTATTTCTTCCCTTTCCCAAGGCTGGAATGTCCTGCAAGCCCCACCCTTCCCCTAGGGCTAGACTCGAGTCCGCTTCTAAAGAGAAGCTGCCTCCCTGACTACCCCAGCAAACATCCTTCACCACCATATTTAATCTAATTTTCTCCACATTTTTGTGTTAATTTAATGTGAGCTTTCCTTTGGCTTTTACCTGGAATTTAAAAACATCTATTTAATTTATTCAATACATTTTTTAAGGAGCTTACTCTGTGATAAACATTTTCTGGCACTGAGTTGGTTTTTGTTTATTTTAACCTCTGAGAACCCTCAAGAGTGTCTTATTCATAGAATGATGAAGATGAACCAAATTTTTAAGAACACCCTTGTGAAATCAGAAGATCTGAGCTTGAAACCTGACTCCACCCTTTCTGAAAATATGTGATTTTGGCAAGTTACTTAACCCTTCTAATTCTCATTAGTGAAATTGAGGTAACAGTGCTTACTTCATATGGTAGTTTCAAAGGTTAAATGAGGAAATGCATGTATTGCATATACCTGGCGCATAGAAAGTGCTCAATAAATGAAGCAGCCCATAGATGGGAATGAGCATGACAGATACTGGTGACAACCAGGGGATAGCCAAGAGTAGTAATAAAGTGAGACCAGGGCAGATGGAGGAGGACCGGAAAATATTTCAGGGAACTTTAGGTTATGAAACTTTATCCTTTATCTTTAAGAAATTAAAGAACCACTGAAAAACTTCTGAATACAATGTGTCTATTAAAACATTTAATGACTGATGTTTATTCTTTTTTGTAAAAGATTTTATTTATTTATTTGACAAAGAGAGAGACAGCAAGAGAGGGAACACAAGCAGGGGGAGTAGGAGAGGGAGAAGCAGGCTCTCCGCCGAGCAGGGAGCCCGATGTGGGGCTCGATCCCAGGACCCTGGGATCATGACCCGAGCCGAAGGCAGACGTTTAACGACTGAGCCACCCAGGCGTCCCTGATGTTTATTCTTTTAAAAACTATTTTTTTTTAGAACTTTTAGGGTCATAGCAAAACTGAAAGGAAGGTACAGAGATTTCCCTTGTACCTCTTACTCCCACACATGCACAGCCTCCTTCCATATCAACGTCCCCCACCAGAATGGTATGTCTGTTACAACTGATGAACCTACATTGACAAATCATAATCACCCAAAGTCCACTGCTTACATTAAGGCTCGCTCTTGTTGTTGAACCTTCTATGGGCTTAAACAAATGTATAGTGACGTGTATCCACCATTACAGTATCACACAGAATATTTTCACTGCCTCAAAAACCCTCTTGGGCTCTGCCTATTCATCCCCCACCCCACCCCTAACTCCTGGCAGCCACTGATCTTTTTATTCTCTCTGTAGTTTTGCCTTTTCCAAAATGTCAGATAGTTGGAATCATATAGTGTATAGCATTTTTACATTGGCTTCTTTTACTTAGAGATATGCATTTAAGGGGCGCCTGGGTGGCATAGTTGGTTGGGCACCCAGATGGCACAGTCGGTTGGGTGCTGGACTCTCGGTTTCAGCTGGGGTTATGGTCTCAGGGTCCTGGGATCAAGCTCTGTGTCGGGCTCCACTAGGTGCGGGGTCTGCTTGGGATTCTCCCCCTCTCCCTTAGCCTCTCCCCGCTGTGCTCACACTCTGTCTCTAAAAACAAATAAATAAATCTTTTTAAAAAAACTATTTTAGAAATATGCATTTAAGATTCCTCTACATTTTCTCATGGCTTTATAGCTCTTTTTTTTTTAAGCACTGAATAATATGCCATTGTCTGGATGTACCACAGTTTATATATTCACCTACTGAAGGACATCTTAATTTCTTCCAAGTTTTGGCAATGATGAATAAAGCTGCTATAAACATCTATGTGCAGGTTTTTGCATGGACATAAGTTTTCAGCTCCTTTGGCTAAATGCTTTGTAACTGAATAAAGATTTTTTTTTTTAATTTTTTTTTAAAGATTTTTATTTATTTATTTTACAGAGAGAGGCACAGTGAGAGAGGGAACACAAGCAGGGGGAGTGGGAGAGGGAGAAGCAGGCTTCCCGCCGAGCAGGGAGCCCGATGTGGGGCTCGAACCCAGGACCCTGGGATCATGATCTGAGCCGAAGGCAGATGCTTAACGACTGAGCCACCCAGGCGCCCCAGAATAAAGATTTAAAATAGAGTAAGGAGGCCTGAAGAGGAAGGGCTCATGCCCTACCAACTTGAGGTCAATTGCAGACCCTCAAAAGAAGCCTACTTTACTACCCCAGCAAGAGGGAGGAAGATTTTCTCCTTGCCCAGCAATAGCCCAGCCAATGAGAAACTGCCACAAGTCAGCTGATGAGAAACCATCACCACCCTGAACTCTCACTTGCCTCAAATGGACCTTTGTTCAAAGCAGCCCCTCCCAGCTTCCTCCTTTTTCTCTATAAAGTAACATTCATCTCTTTTGTTCTCCTGATTTGTCGATGGTTGTCATAGCTTGCATGTCTCAAATTGCAATTCCTCTGCTATTTCTGAAAAAACCCATTTTGCTAGTAAAATAACTGACCATTTTATTTTCAAGGTCAACAATGCCAAGGAGCTTAAGTGGGATTTTGAATAAGATTTTGAATATGATATAACAGGTTTTTCTTTTTTTGATGAAAGATTAATCAGAAGCAGTATAAAAAAAAATGGATTGGCAAACTTAGAGAGAGGGCTTAGAATCAAAAAGGAGGAAGAAGCCACTATAGCAATGTAAATGGGAAATGATAAATACCTGAAATAGGGTAAGAATATAGGATTGAAAAATGAACACAAAAATATCAGTTCCTTACTGATTAGATAAAGGGATTACTGAAGAATAAGGAGAAAACTAAAGTGTAACGATGATTCTAAATTTTGAACCTGATAGAAGGGATATTGGTGGTGACAATGAGAAAAGTCAACTTATTCTGTGTTGTTTTTTTGAGAAGCAGACTCTGGGAGTCAGTTTTAGGTCCTACGCATAGAGTAGGCTTTATTGAGTGATGTCAAAGTTAATTAGATAGTAGGCAGTTAGACGTGTACCAAAGAGAGGACACAATCGGAAGTACTTGAGAGACAACAGCATGGATGTAGTAGGGTTCCAGATATGCTAACTACCAGGGACCCTGCCTGGCTCAGGGCATGCTACTCTTGATCTGGGGGTTGTGAGTTCAAGCCCCACATTGGGTGTAGAGATTACTAAAAATAAATAAATAAAACTTAAAATAAAAATCTACTAGAGCTTTGATATTATGAATTTATCACAAGAGGAAAAAATTGCCCATCACAGTCAAATGAAAAAGAAAATTTTTTGGAGGGTAACAATCTTTTACCTCTTAATGTTTCTGTCCTAACCATGGAAATGGGAGTCAGGTTGGTTTCTTTTCTTCTTCTTCTTTTTTTCCTCCCCCAAGATTTTATTTATTTATTTTTTTAAGTAATCTCTACACCCAATGTGAGGCTCAAACTCACACCCCCAAGATCAAGCATTGTTCGCTCTACCCACTGAGCCAGCTAGGCACCCCCAGGTTGGTTTCCTCAGGAAGTTTTGTGATAGGTGAAACTATCTGTTAACGTAATAAGGTCTATACTAAAATCTTAGCAATGGAAAGAGCCAATGTGCAGAGCCCTTAAATCCCAGAGGAATTTTTTTCAGTCTTCACTGGTAATCTTTCCTAATGCTTCTTCTTTTTTTTTTTTTTTTAAAGATTTTATTTATTTATTTGAGAGAGAGAGAATGAGAGAGAGAGAGAGCGCATGAGAGGGGGAGGATCAGAGGGAGAAGCAGACTCCCTGCCGAGCAGGGAGCCTGATGCGGGACTCGATTCAGGGACTCCAGGATCATGACCTGAGCCGAAGGCAGTCTCTTAACCAACTGAGCCACCCAGGCGCCCCCTAATGCTTCTATACAGCAATTTCCATATTGGACTGCGCTATTCATGTCTTTTGCTTCCTACAGAATTCTATATAATTTTTATGTGACAAAGAAATTTGGCACTGAAAACATACCTAGGATTGAGATTTAAGAACTTACTAAAATGAGAAGATGTAGTAATCATGTGATCAGAGACTATGTGTGCAAAGAAATAAAGTAATGTATTTTACTGAACCATAAGAAAATAGATTAAGGGGCAGTAAGAAGAGAAAGTGATTTTTTTCGGTGAGGGGTTATTTATTTGTATTTTTGGTGGAGAATGTGGGCAGTGACCTGAGAAAGTGAATTTTTAAGTGTACCATTGGTTCAAGAGTTAAAAATTCTCTATCGTTTCTTTACTTTTGTGGGAGACTCTTTTGTTCTTTTCAGTTTATACATTGTAGGAGAGAATGAAGATAATCATTAGAACATAAAAATAGATTTTGTAATGGGATTAATCAGCAAAGCATAAGCATTTTCAGATAGTTAATTGTTCAAATCTATATGAAAAATGACACAAAGATCAGCAATATTCCTGCAGTCATCAGGAAAATACCTAATTTTGTTTTAATTTCAATAAACTTGGACTAGAAAGTCTTCCTTTCACATCCTGATTATCTTTAGATTGTATTTTGAAAATCAAAGCAGAACATTTTGAAAGTGTATTAAAATGGTAGTCAGAATGCAAAGTCAGTGTCTTTTATTACCGGATAATAAGGTAGCAGATATTCTGAAACGTATCCCTGGATTTTAGCTAATCCTTGACCCCAACCCCTTTGCTAAATTTCATCTCAGGATGAGGCTGAGAGATGGTAGTTGAGTTGTATGTTATATATATTATCAGTATTATTTTAACTTAAAGTTAATAGTTTTCTAGGCTGTATGTTTTTAGATGGTCATGTATCCTATGAAGATACAACTCTGTTCCTCCAGTTTGGCCTGGATTTTTAATTATTCTTATGACTAGTGACAGAGTCACAACATTTTTAATTACTCTTATCTAGTGACAAAACATTGTGTACCAAGTACTGTTTTGGGGGGAATATCTTAATCCAAACCCTTGTCCTACTACAGTAACTAGTACAGGCTTCTATTTTAACAATTGTCAAATAGTACTTTAACTGTTTAGCTTTTCCCCTAGTAAACATTAATTACTAGGTTCTTGTCTCTTCATTTTTTGAGTCTGTAGGGTCTTGCCTGATGTTGGGCACATAGTAAATGCTTGATAAATATTTCTATGGAGGGGAAGAGAGAGAAAAGAAAAGAATAAAGGGAGGAAAGAGAAAAAAGAGAGAAGTCAACTTAAAACAGAAAGTTTAAAAATTGAACTAGTAAATTTCAAATTTCCTATCACTTAAATCTTTAATTAAGCATAAATATTTTAATTTAAAAATACCATAGTTGGGGTGCCTGCGACTCTTGATCTCCAGCTTGTAGGTTCAAACCCCAACTTGGGTGTAGAGATTACTTGAAATAAAATCTTCAAAATAAAAATAAAAATAGCATAGTAATGCCGAAAAATTGGTTTAAGAAAAATTTTAACTAGTTTCAATACTAAAATATTACTGCAAATAATTTCATGTTCTCCTATTCCAAAATGATACTTCCAATAATACATTATCCGATGCTTCTTAAAGCGTGGTTCTGGACTAGCAATCTCAGCATCACTTGGAAACTCGTTACATATGCAAATTACCCTGCCCCACCCTAAATTTTCATAATCATAAACTGAGGGTGGGTCCCATTCTCGGTGTTATAACAAAGCTTCCAGGTAACTGATACGCCCTAAAATTTGAGAACCACTGCATGATGCAATTCTTCAAAATTAGTGCTACTATGAATGAGAAGACACCAAATTCAAATATTTTTACGTTAAAAAAAAAAAGAAAGAAAAGATGGCTTAAACTTTCACTAAAGAAAGTAAACGTGTTGCCCAGGATAAAAGATATCCCCACTACAGAATTTTTAGAATGTACAGAAATTTAGAAAGAAGAGATGGAGGAAAAAACCTCCAACTTTTCACTTAGTGTAGTCATAAATTCTTTAATATCCTTTTCTTACAGGCCCTCTCGCTCGCATAAATGTCCACTAGTAAAAATAAGTGTAATGCCTATTTTTGTGATGGAGTCCTTAAGTTCTATTTAAGAGCCTTCCATAAGTTCTTCTCTAAGCGAACAGATAGGTCATTATATCATAACAGTAAGAGCACAGATTCTGAAATCGGGCAAATATCAATTTGATCCCAACTCAGTAACTAAGGTCGACATGTTTTTTAGCGTCGTTGAGCCGGGCTCATTATCTGTAAACCCAAATCCTACCAGGCCTAACCGAGATAATGTTTGTAAAGCGCTTAACAATCTCCGGGATGCCGCTGGCACATTTGTAGGTGGAAAAGTCACAGCAGGGTTAGCTCGGGAAGCAGTGGATGCAGGGCCGCTGATTCTCAAAGCTAGCTTTCTTGCGGATCTCAAAGACAAATCACAGCTCTCCCAGGTAAATCCGCGGCCCTGTAGGGGAAAAAAACCAGCCTCCAACCGAGGCACGGTCCCTTTAAGAGCCTCGCTCCCTCCGCCCTTCTCCCGTCCCCGCCTAGGCAAAGGCGGAACCGGAAGTAGTGGGGGACGCGCCGGTCTCCAGCATGGCGGCCACCTGGCCGGGTGCTCCGGAGGCCGTGGCCGCCCAGCTCCTCGGTGTCCTGTGGTTCGTGTCAGTCACCACGGGACCTTGGGGAGCTGCTGCCATCGCCGCCGCCGGCGGCGAGGAGACGCTTAAGTGCGAGGACCTCAAATTGGGACAATATCCTCTGTGAGGAGCCCCCCCTCCGCCTTGGGGGTGAGGTAGATTAGGGGTCGCGAGTGGGTCGCGGCCCTCAATAGGGGCCAGGGTTGTCTTTAAGGGATTGGTGACTTGTGGCTTTTAATGACCGACGGACTTTGGGATGTGAAAAAAGATGTGGGGGTGGGAAGGACAGCGGTCACCCTGTGTGATTTCCTTGGGATTTTACTGATTGTTAGCGCTTCCTCTTCTGATCCACCTATTATTATTATTAATTAATTACTGGTGGGCTTATTTGTTCAACAAACACCTAGATCCTGAAGTATGCCAGGCCCTGTTCTAGGCACTAGTAATAAAAAGATAGATTGTTAGCGTTTCCTCTTCTGATCCACCAGTTTTTATTATTAATTAATTAATTAGCGGTGGGCTTATTTGTTCAACAAACACCTAGATCCTGAAGTATGCCAAGCCCTGTTCTAGGCACTAGTAATAAAAAGATTAATAGGCTCCACCCTAGAAGTTAGCTGACTTGGGGGCAGAGACAAATAAGTAGTTAATAACGATATATTCCTTGTATATTGCCCAGTTATCATTAACTCTTTGCTTATTGCCTTACATTATCCTCAAACTCCGTGAGATGCCAGACTGTCAGGGGGCAAACTCCTGCTCCGTATTGTAACTGTGGGCCAGTTATCTGAACTCTGTTTTCTTTTGAGTAAAAATGTAGATAACAGTGGTACCAACTTAAAGGTTTGTTGTGAGAAAGTAGTGCAAGTGAATCACATAGAACAATGCCTGGCACATAGTAAGGAGTATCTGTGTAATTTATTTACAGATGAGGAAACAGGCTGAAGGGGTTAAGTGGATCTGTTCATTGTAATAGCTCTGATGATCCATATGAAATGGGAGTTACAGTCAAAGTAAAATAGCTACTTTTGTACAAAATTAGATCATTTAATAGAAGTTGTAGAGCAGAAAAATTAATAACAGAAGCCAGAGATATAAGAAAGACTTGAGACAAAATTTTAAAATTAAGAAAATTCTATCATATAGTATTTTTATGTAAGTCGGAGAGAGACAGCCATTATTAGATGCTTACACAATAGCTCTAATTTACTGAAGACTGTTATGCTTGAAGTTTGAGAATCACAGACCTAGTAAGTTGAGTCTTTTTTGGCAAAAATATCAGAGCGATTCTAAGAAATAATTGGATGGTATTAAGAGTTGTATGATTTGAACCTTAGAGAGATGTGGCTGAGCATTTGGTGATGAAAACTGGAAAATGTCTGTTACTCCTGGCATGAAGATGAAGTTTCCAGTAGTGCTTAAAAAACCTTAAAGAGGTGTCAGGTTCTCTGTTTCCAGAGACGTGAAAACCTTATTTATCCCATTTTAGTGACAATAAAATATTTAGGAAACAAAAGCCGCCCACGCGTGTTTTGAAATTAGAGGACAGTTATTATACCTGTTTTCAAAACTTATGATCCTGTTGGGGAGACCATGTAGACTCACCTAAAAGAACTATCTTCTCTGCAGTCTAATGGAAAGCGCTCTAGGCTTGGAATCAGGAAACCTGATTTTACTCTCTATCACTTGTTACGTGACTTTGGATAGGTCTCTCAAACTTTGAGCCTCAGTTTGTGCTTCTGTAATATGGGAATAATAGTATCTACTTCACAGGGTTATTTGTGCTACATGAAGTTATGTATGTGACAATACTATGGGGCCCCATAAATTAGTTCAGTCAAATCTCTGGAAACTGATTTTTTCCAACGTGAAGCTCTCTTACAATAATTTGGTAAAGATTTTAATTTCCAATTTTCCTTTATGCTTTGTGCTGACTGATGTTCTTTAAGGATGGCATCCTTTGCTAGAGCTTGTAATATGTATTAAGTTAATATACTTTTCCTGTAATAAATTAATGTTCAAGTAGTATTTAGTGACGCTAAAGGTATATTTGTGGTTGTGCTTGTTGCTTTGGACCAACAGCTTTTTTTTTAACGTGTGAATGTAAACATGAGTATATAATACAAGATATTAAAGATAAGATGATAATGTTTTGTGTTGGGATGTGGTTCATATTTCCTTAACTTTTCTCACATATATTTGTAAAGATCCAAAAATAAATGATGCTACACAAGAACCAGTTAACTGTACAAACTACACAGCTCATGGTAAGACTTCCAGAAACATGTTTTTAAAAACAATTTTTGAAACAGTACTTCATAAATCAGTGTATGATCACTAAAACTAATAAATGTGTGCTTTTTCTTGAGTTAAAACATTATTCAGTCTCTAGAACAACTTAAATTGGAGAACTGGCTAAGGGTTGTTAATTTAAGAAGAATGTTAATAGTTTTGTGAACTGGAGAGTTTTATATATTCATTCATTTTTTTTAAAACCTTTGAAATCAGTTTATGTAGCTTATGTAGAGATGCTTCTTAACTTAGATTTTTAATTACTCGAAAAGAACTTAAAATGGGATTGTTAGCCCCGTTAGGTCCAATGAGAAGTTGTATCACCCATATTATACAGTTGTAAGATAAACTTAGGTACATCCTAAATATGAAAACAGTACAGTTAGGATTTTAAATACGCATCAATATTTTCTTTCTTTTTTTTTAAAGTATTACAGAGATGTTTTGATAATAGATACCACCCTCAGCCTAATGATTTTGAGGAGCTTCTGAATTCTAAAATATGTGGAATGCCAGATAAAAACTAATGAATTGTTCTGATTGGTCTTTTCTTCTATAGAAGAAATGTGTTGGAAGGGAGGCAGACAGATGTATATTGGAACTAGTTAGCCTTCTTATTTGGCATGGTACATAATGATGGCAGTTACATGGTATTATTTGAGAAAAGAGCACCTATTGAATATATACTGATTGTTTTATGTATTAGGCAGGAAATAAGACAGTAATTGATGTTTTCTTTTTAAATAAAGTCTCTCAAACAGATTCATTATGTAAATGAGATTAAAAGAATTGTTTTTCTTTCCTTTTTTTAAGATTTTATTTATTTATTTGACAGAGAGAGAGAGAGAGAACAGGCAGGGGGAGTGGCAGGGAGAGGGAGAAGCAGGCTCCCTGCTGAGGAGGGGGGAGCCCAATGCGGGACTCTATCCCAGGACCCAGGGATCATGACCTGAGCCGAAGGCAGTCGCTTAACCAACTGAGCCACCCAGGCGCCCAGGAATTGTTTTTCTTATAGCAAAACACTTCCATGTTTTTCAGCATATTCAAATAATTGACCTCTTGATTATGAATTCGTATATATTTTTAAAAGCAGATCTTCTTTTATCTTTTTATATCTTTATATTTTGGCACACTACTAGCCCAGTTATAGTCAACAAAGATACTTGAAAATAAGTTGTGTTAAACTTTTATAATTGGCATTTAGCTACTATTCTGAAGTAGTGAAGTTTTACCATATAAACAGTAATAGGTTTTACATATATGTATATATATGATTTGTATAGTAAATATTGCTTAATATGTATACATATATTTAATTTAGATGTGTTAAAGGAACTTTTTTTTAGTTAATTTATAAGTATACTCTGATTTGTCTGTTTTACATTTCAGTCTTTTATATTGTGCTTTCAGAACACAGAATAGAGTTAACATATAAAGCAAAGACTCAGCTTTCAGATACTCAACCATTTATATGAAAGATATTAGAAATCTGTGAGTACTGTTTGACTCAGGTATCTAACTAAATTAGGAAGCAGGCAGCCACCTATCTCAAAAAAGCATTTTCTAGCCTATAGGGTTCTTTGCAGGTATGAGGATTTTGAAGGAAATTATGCAACTAAAAAGAATAGTTTCTGCCCAAAAGAGCTTTGCTCTTCATTTAGGAGTCTCTTGTGTAAAATAAGGTTGAATCCACTTGTGCAGTTATTGATAAGTAAGTTTATAAACCTAAAAAATCAAATGATCAGACTAGTAGGAAGTAAAAGGACTTGGAGCTATTATGGTACTATCATGGCTTATCAGGTAAGTACTCATAGTTGATGTAAGTCAAAGAGCAATAACAATAAAAGGAAGGTTTTCTATAAAAGGGAATGATACGATTATTCATCTGGAGAGAAGAAACCAAGTACCATATTGAATGTGGGAACATATATAAAATGTAGATTAATAAATAAATGACTTTAAATCATTGTCATGATTTTAAGAAGAAAATAAAGTTTCTGAGACAAAGATGAGTCACAGGGTGGCTGCATATGGATGTATAATTTGTACATGACACCGGAATCTAGCTGAGAGCTGGGATAGATGCTGCTGTCCCAGCCCAGTACTCATGAGGCTGTGTCTGTCCATGGGAAGTTTTTCTTTTAATTGCCTTTTTAAAACATACAAGGGCTAGTGGAGTAGTCATGGTGAATCACTTCTAAGTTCTGATCAGAGAGGACATCTAAATGACCCTTGAAACATGTTTTTGGGTCCTAACATGGAAACTGATTAACAGGAGAAAAATATTAAGAGTTGTGAAAAGTGTGAGTTAAATGATCTTTCTCAGCCTCCAGCCAAGATTGTTCTTCCTCTGTTTTTTCACTGTGTATACGAAGGACTATTACAGAATCCTCAAACTAGGTTTAATTTTCTTTAACAGTGTTTTTTGGGTAGGGATAAGAACAATGTTTTACAAGAGGGTAATTTCAAGATAAAAGAATTGGGACCAAAGGGAAAGTAATTGAACTGTAACATTAAATTAATGTGATCTTAAAATGGTTCCCAATTAGAGATACAGGCTTCCAGTTATGGAATGAATTAAGTCACAGGTATGTCAGGTACGGCATAGGGAAGTCACTGGTATTGTAATAGCATTGTCCGGAACAGATGGTTGGTACACTTGTGAGCATAGCATAATGTATAGACTTGTCCAATCACTATGTCCTATGCCTGAAACTATTGTAACATGGTGTGTCAACTGTATACTTCAATTTAAAAAATAAAAAATAAAAAAAAACCCCTAAGGACAACCCATCACAAAAAGTCAGTGAGACCTTTCCAAATAAGGCAAATTCTTAAGGTATAACCAATCAAATAACTTCCTTGCTTTGCTTCCACTTCTCTATAGAAGTCTTCTAACTCCTGCAGGTGGGCAGAGCACTCTAACCACTTCCAGTTTGGCACAGCCCGATTCAAATTGATTTTTGCTCAAATAAACTCTTACAATTAAAAAGAAAAATAGTTTCCATTTAACCCAGTGCCAACTAACAAGCATATTTATTTATTGAGAAATAATTTGTAATAAATAATTTGATAATTAAATTGATTAAAATAAATGGATCAAGATAATTACCTTAATGAAAATTTATATTATAGGATATTATTTATTGGGAAGTTATTTACTGTATTTATTGAGAAAAATTACATGACAGGCTTCTACTAGGTGGTATAGATGATAGATGAAAGAAGACACAATCTCTGCCCTCAAAGAGTGTTCTGTCTAGATTGTACAGACATACATAGGCAAGTGTTTTCAATTTTCCGATCAGTGAAATACAAAAGTATTTAGACTCCATCTCTAGAAAATTTTGCTCTGGTCCTTTGGCAGGTCTTTTTTATTTTGTTAAGTTTTTATTGAAATATATTTATAGGAAAGTACACATAAGTGTAACTCAAATGATTTTTCTCAAGCTGAACACATTTGTGAATGCTTCCAAATCAAGAAATAACATTATTAACATACTAAAAGCCCACTCATGCTCTCTTATACTCACTATTCTGCCCTAGTGGATAACCATTACCCTAACTTCTAACAATATAAATTAGTTATGCAAAGAGTGTGTTATTTTTAGACTTTTTATTTGGAGATAATGTCTTTTTTCTTTTTAAAATATTTTTATTTTTAAAATATCTTTTATTTTTTTTTAAGATTTTATTTATTTATTTGAGAGAGAAAGAATGACACAGAGAGAGAGCATGAGAGGGGGGAGGGGTAGAGGGAGAAGCAGGCTCCCCGCCTAGCAGGGAGCCCTATGCGGGCCTCAGTCCCGGAACCTCAGGATCATGACCTGAGCCGAAGGCAGACGCCCAACGGACTGAGCCACCCAGGCGCCCCTATTTTTATTTATTTTTAAAGAGAGTGTGAACACATGCACATGCCCGGGGTGAGGGGGTGCAGAGGGAGAGAGAGAATCTCCAGCAGACTCCACTCCCAGCGTGCAGCCTGACACTGGGGCTCGATCTCAGGACCCTGAGATCATAACCTGAGCTGAAATCAAGAGTCAGACGCTTAACTGACTGAGCCACCCAGGTGCCCTTACTTGGAGATAATTTCAAGCTTACAGAAAAGTTGCAAGAATAAGAGTAGTACAAAGAGGGATGCCTGGGTGGCTCAGTTGATAAAGGGTCTGCCTTCGGCTCAGGTCATGATCCCAGGGTCCTGGGATTGAGCCCCGTATCAGGCTCCTTGCTCAGCAGGGAGCCTGCTTCTCCCTCTCCCTCTGCCTGTCGCTCCCCCTGATTGTGCTCTGTCTCTCTTTGTTTCTTTCCCTCTCTTTCTGACAAGTAAATAAATAAAATCTTTTTAAAAAAAAAAAGAGTAGTACAAAGAACACCCATACATCTTTTGCCCAGATTCGCCAGTTGTAAACACATTATTCTTCTTGCTTTATCATTGTGTGCTCATGAATTCTCTCTCTCTCTGTTTGTATGTATTTTGCTCCTATGTGTGTTTTTCCTAAGAATAGAGATATTCTAGTTGCTGTAAACTTTAGTAAATTTAATATATGTACTTTACCATCCATACTCTAATTTTATCAAATGACCCTAAGTAATGCTTTTATAACATTTTTTTGCAGTACAGGATCCTAAGATCAGGTTTTGACCCTTAAATCTGACAGATCAAGACTATAGTCCAGAGCCATGATGTTAACTGGAGTAGGATCCCAAATCACTTACTCCCTAGGTCAGTCCTTTTGATCATTATGAAACGTCATTGTTTATTTCTGATAGCTTTTTTCCATTTAAAAAATAATGCTACTTTTTATAATCGAGAAATACTGTGTACTTGTACTGGTTTAAACTGATGCCATCTAAATCATAGACATTGGCCAGAGCAAAACTTTTTTTTACAGGAAATCTGAGAATTGAGTAGTTTTCAGGTTGTAGCATGTTGCTTAATTTTGTCTACTAGTTAACATTTATTGGTAACTGGCTTTCTTAGTCTTGTCGTATTGATTTGTTATTTTTGCTTGTTCCTGAAATCAGTGTAAGCATGGAATTATGGTATAATGGAAAGAGTATTGATTAAGAAATAATGAGTGTTAACCTAGGATTTCCAGAGTCTTACTTATAAGGCTTTTGTCAAGTCATTTAATTTCTTAGAATCTAGTTTTCATGTTTGTGAAAGAAAAAAAAGGAGCATATTACTAGTTTTGTGTACTTAATAGGGTTTTTTTAAAAATAAGGGTCAATGAGACACCTGGCTGGCCCAGTCAGTAAGCATGCTGCTCTTAATCTCAGGATCATGAGTTCAAGCCCCACGTTGGGCATAGAGACTACTTGAAAAAAAAATAAGGGTCAAAAGAAATTACCATAAAGTATGTAAAAACAAACTCTAGGGTTGTGGGCTTCTTTTGATTAATTTTTTTTTTTTTAAAGATTTTATTTATTTGACAGAGAGAGACACAGCGAGAGAGGGAACACAAGCAGAGGGAGGGGGAGAGGGAGAAGCAGGCTTCCTGCCGAGCAGGGAGTCCGATGCGGGTCTCGATCCCAGGACCCTGGGATCATGACCTGAGCCGAAGGCAGACGCTTAACGACTGAGCCACCCAGGTGCCCCTCTTTTGATTAATTTCATTACACAAAATCTTCCCTTAGTGTTACAGCCACTCCCAATGTTATATTCATTTCTCATGTCAGGTTCATTCTTCGTTTTCTCAATATTGAAGTTCTCTAATTTGCTAGAGTGGAGAACCTAATACTTATTGAACATTTTCTGTAATCAAGTATAATGCTTTACACACCATATGCTTTTACTACATACCCAATACCATTACAAGAGTAATATCCACATTTCACAGATGACAAAAACAAGATTCAGTGAGGTTTTATAACTTACTCAAAGGAACAAACTCGTTAAGTTGACAGAGTTTGGACTAAACCCAGATTTGTCCAGTTCTGAAGTCCTGCTCTTTGGAGTTCACTGTCAATTCAAAAAAATCTGATTAAATCAGTATTAATGTTTCTCTTATTTTCTCACGTAATCTCTGTATATATTTGGAGCAGCAGCTTATCCTTCCTCACTAAAGTATATAATTTTCATCCCTTGAAATAATTAACTCGTACTTCTCTCAAACCTTAGAATCCTTGTAGCAATGTGGTTTCGTCTTCATTCTGGTACCTCTTTCCACTGTTCGTAGCTTTCCTGAGGTTCTGAGCCTGGAGCATTGAGCATTTTTCTCTCATATGTCTCATGTCAACTATAAATCATTTCCTATAATAGAAATGATAAAATACCATTGAAAACTATAATTGTCAAAATTTATTGTTTGAACAATTAATAGTATCTAATTGAAAATAGAAAGGTATGATTTCTTAGTATTTAATATTCTTATAAGGCCTTTTTTCAACTCACCTATCAATGTTTGATTTTTTAAAATGTTGTACAGGAAACTGTCATCTCAAAAAACAATTTTTATTAGGCAAGGTGTATTGGACAATAACCCCAACTGGAATCATAATTATAGCATTTTGCATTGCAAATATCTCTTTAAGATCTGATTTTAGATAGTCTGCAGGAAGATCTCACAAGATCTGGCTGTAAGACAAGAAAGTGACAGCTTCAAACTGAGCAAGTAAGTGCAAGGTAATACATTTGAGGAAGATTATCTAAAATTTAGCAGTAGAGGGGCGCCTGGGTGGCTCAGTCGGTTAACCATCTGCCTTCGGCTCAGGTCATGATCTCAGGGTCCTGGGATCGAGCCCCACAAAGGGCTCCCTGCTCAGCGGGGAGCCTGCTTCTCCTCCCTCTGCCTGCCACTCTGCCTGCTTGTGCTCACTCTCTGTCTCTCTCAAATAAATAAAATCTTAAAAAAAAAAAATTAGCAATAGAATTCTGTTTAATGGCACAGTTTGCCAATCCAGAACTTACTATTTTGAGGATTTAAAAAAATTAAAGATCCATTTTGAGGAAAAACTTGTGTTTGTAGATTTCTTGCAGGTCACTTGTTTATGGAAGTGGAATGGGCCTCATCAAGGCAAAAAAGTAACTTTTTAAACCAGACATCTCTTTGATTTATATGCCTGATGCCTAAACTCTAGTACATGTACTCCTGGAGGTAGACAGAGCTTTCCAAGAGGTAAACAGGTATCATTGTTGAAGTAGTTTCCTAAGGCTGTTATAAGAGTGTTACAATAGACATTGACGGTCTCAGTCCTAGAGGCTAGAAATCTGAAATCAAGGTGTTGGCAGGGCCATACTCCCTCTCAAACTCTGGGTGGAATATATCCTTCCTTCTTTTGACCTGCTGGTGGTGGCCAGCAATCCTTGGCATTCCCTAGCTTGTAACTGCATCAGTCTGGTCTCTGCCTCTGTCCTCACATAGCATTCTCTCTGTATGTCTTCAAATCATCTTCTCCCTGTTATGTATGCATGTAATTTCCCCTATTCATAAGGACAACAGTCTTATTGGATTAGGGCTAATGACCTCATTTTAACTTGGTTAACATCTGCAAAGACCTTACTTCCAAATATGGTCATACTCTGAGGTACTGAAGATTAGTACTTAAACATCTTTTTTTGTGGGGGGGGGGGAACGGCATAATTCAGCCCATAACAGGTGTCTTTAAAGGAATTGATTTCCAGATCCTCAGATACTATGTGTTTACTTTTCCTAAAATTGATGTAAATTTTCTGAATTTTATTTTTTTTAAAGATTTATTTATTTATTAGAGAGGGAGCTCATGGGGTGGGGGGCAGAGGGAGGGGGAGTGAAGCAGACTCCCCACTGAGCACCAAGCCCAGTGCAGGGCTTGATCTTAATATCCTGAAATCATGACCTGAGGCGAAATCAAGAGTCCAATGCTTAATTGACTGAGCCACCCAGGTGACCCCAAATTTCTGAATTTTCAGGAGGAGCTCTTTCTTATCCATTCTCTGTTGGATGATGATGGCTATTAATTGTTGTGGTGTTTAGATTTCATTGTAAAGCATGCTATAACGTTTAATGGCAATATTTATAATATGCTGGAAATTATATTTTTTCCAACCATTTAAATCCATGATGAAAAACTTTAGATATCAACTTAAGTGTGTAAGGGAGTACAGAGTTGTAAAAAGTTACTTTAGGAAGTGTGTAAGTAAAATTTTTTGAAGACCACTGGTCTAGAGCAGGGTTTCTCAACCTTGGGATTATTGATGTTTTGGATTAGGTAATTCTTTGTTGTGAGGAGGCTGTTTTATACATTGTAGGATGGTTTTTATTTAAAGATTTTATTTATTTATTTGACAGAGAGAGAGAGAGTGAGAGAGCAGGAACACAAGCAGAGGGAGTGGGAGAGGGAGAAGCAGGCTTCCTGCCGAGCAGGGAACCCGATGCGGGTCTCGATCCCAGGACCCAGGGATCATGACCTGAGCCTAAGGCAGATGCTTAACAACTGAGCCACCCAGGCGCCCCAAAGATTTTATTTATTTTTTGACAGAGAGAGACAGTAAGAGAGGGAACACAAGCAGGGGGAGTGGGAGAGGGAGAAGCAGGCTTCCCACCCAGCAGGGAGCCCGATGCGGGGCTCGATGAGGGGTTCGATGAGGGGCTCGATGAGGGGCTCGATCCCAGGACCCTGGGATCATGACCTGAGCTGAAGGCAGGCGCTTAACGACTGAGCCACCCAGGCGCCCCTGCATTGTAGGATGTTTAGGAGCATCCCTGGCCTCTACCCCCTAGGTGGCAGTAGCAGCTCCTCAGAGGTTACAACCAAAAATGTCTCCAGATATTGCCAGATGTCCCCTGGGGAACTAAATTGCCCTTGGTCATTGAAATAGAACATATTGATCTTCTTTCAGTCAATAACATGGAATATAAGCATTTCAGACATTTGCTAATCTCAATTTTGAGTTATCTACTATATAGCGCTAGACATGACCTAAGATGGCAGATTTTCAAGAGATATCACCTAAGGGTCGTGGTAATAATTTATTCACAAAAGTCAGTACATTTTATCCCAGTATCAAGGCAGGTGTCCAAACAGCTACATATAAATTGTCTGTTAACTTTTGCCCTATCTCTGTAGATTATAAATCCTTGCTTATATTTGGAGTCAAGAAATGGCTGTGTGGGAAACCTCTATGTTTTGTAAATGTTCTTATTGAGGACTTTCTCTGTGTTTCCCTTGGGTCGTGAACCAAACCAAGTTCCCGCAGTCGCTTAGAGGTGAATTGGAATGCTGTCTTTCAGTTATACCACAAAAGCTCTGTAAAGCTTTCTGTCTTAACTATCAGGAAGCTCTGATCTAAATTTGTGGCTCAATTACAATGTCTTCTCTTACTTGTTTCCTAGTACAGTTGACCCTTGAACAATCAAAGGGTTAGGGCGCTGGCCCCTGTGCAATAGAAAGTCTGTGTATAACTTGCGATTTCTCCAAAACTTAACTTCTGATAGCCTACTGTTGGCCAGAAGCTGTATTGATAACAGTTGATTAACTCACATTTTGTATGTTATGTGTATTATATACTGTATTCTTACATAAAGTAAGCTAGAGGAAAGGATGTTATTAAGAAAATTATAAGGAAAATATATTTACAGTACTGTGTTGTAGCCATTGAGGAAAATCCACATATAAGTATATGTATGCAGTTCAAACCAGTGTTGTTCAAGAGTCAACTGTATATTATTTCCTCACTCTTTGTCTTCCGTTCATTTTATTACTTTTTTGCTTGTTTAAATGGTTCTCAATTATACTGAATCTGTGTCTTTTAGTGTAAATACCTGGTTTTGGACATGTAAATACATTAAATAAATTAAGTTTATAGGTGACGTAGTTTGAACTTTCAATAACCCAACAAAAGTGTGTAAAGTAATTTTACGTTTTTTTCCGACATCGTTTTCTCAGTGTACTACTCTGGCCTATAAAAGGACAATGATTTGTTGGAAATCATAAGATAATTATAAAGTAGACAGAAAATGAATACCATTTTCCTTTCATGATAAAACTCTAGGCTTCTGTGGGTTTTTTTAGACTACTATACAAGGTTCTATTTTCATTTTCTCAAAAAAGAAAAAACAAGCCACAATCCTATAATTATTGATCCTAAACATAGAGATAAGCAGTCTGAAACTAGCCTAAAAGCATTAGTACCTTTTAATCAGAAATGCTAGAGGAAAAGGCAATAACATTTATTGAATAGCTACTGTATGCTGTGCTTTGTACTAGGTACTTTATATCATATTTAATCCCCACAATGGTCCTATGAAGAGGTGATCTTAGTGCTATTTTATCTACAAGGAAAAAGGCAATGCACATAGCTCTTTACACAATAAGGCTATAAAGGCTTCAGGACAGCTCCTGCCTAGCACATAGTAAGCTCTGTATTACTTCCTCTTATTATGTCTTCTGGGATAGGAGTAAAGATCAAAAACGCTAAATGCTAAAATGGTATGCTACATCAATTCCTAGGGGGAATAGAGAAACAAATATATTTGGAATAAGTAATCTGGGTGGGGGACGCCTAGCTGTCTCAGTCAGTAGAGCATGTGACTCTTGATCTCGGGGTGGTGAATTCAAGCCCCACGTTGGGCATAGAGATTACTTAATAAACAAATAAAATGAACAAACAACTTTTAAAAAAGAAAATAGAGTAGATGAAAAGAATCTTAGTTTATAGTAACTGTCTTCTGCAAGAGTTAATATAAACTGAAAATACTATCAGATCATGTTAAATTTAATGAATTACCCAATGAGTTACCAACAAAAATTTGAGAAGTATTCTTTACCCTAGAGATGAAGTAAAGGGCAGTAAGACTGTGCAATTCTTCCCTTGTCACCTTTGTCGGAGGCAGAAGATTGAACTAGAAGGGTCATGCATTGAACCCAATGTGACAATTCTTATATTTTTGTGTTGAGACCACTATATCATATTATCCTTTGTTTAGATATTCCTATCTAAAGTCTCATGTTAGGTGTTATATTGGGAGGTGGTGTGTTATAATTTTGTATTTTCTTGTGCTTTTTGCTAGTCTTAAACATGATTACATACCTTTTCTGCATAAAAACAGTGGTTTCTTGCTTTTTTTTTTTTTTTTCCTGCCTTTAGTTCCTTGTTTTCCAGCACCCAACATAACTTGTAAGGATTTTGGTGGCAATGAAACACATTTTACTGGAAATGAAGTTGGTTTTCTCAAGCCTATATCTTGCCGAAATGTGTAAGTCCATTACTGAAGCTATATTTTTAGGTTACTTGCCTATGTTGTATCTTGACTACATAGAATAAAGAGAGAAAAAGTTAATTTATGGGGAAAATACTGCACTAATATAATTTATCTTTTTTGCCTTTCTCAGAAAACCTCTATTTTAAGTGTGCATATTGTTAATATAAATGCAATTTACCACCAAGTAAAGCACAGTAGTTCACTATGTGGGATAAATAAAGACTGTGAATAGCTTCATGCCATGTTAACTCAGTCAGTTTATGCCACTAAATGAGTTATAAAAAATTCTGGTTTTAAAATTTGGGGGATTTCTAGAGTGCAAAAAAGGGATCATGTAGTTTTAGTATTAAAAGAATGTTGGGATGCCTAGGTGGCTCAGTGGTTAAGATCTGACTCTTGGTTTTGGCTCAGGTCATGATCTCAGGCTGATGAGGTTGGGCTCTGTGCTCAATGTGGAGTCTGCTTGAGATTCTGTCTCCCTCTCCCTCTTTCTCTCTCTGTCTCAAATAAATCCTTAAAAAAATAAAAGAATGTTAATTATTAATCATTTGCATATTAAAGGCATTCTGAAATTTGGTTTCATTCTTTGTAATAGGTATGGATGATGAATGGTTAAACAGAATTTGAAAATTCATTTGGGACCTTAAGACAAGTGGCTTTATTTTGTTAGGAGTGTTCTTTGTTTAAAGGACTTTTAAGTTTGCTTTTTATTTTTGCTGTAGTAAAGCTAACATCTTATATTTCTGCCTTGTACTAAAAACATGATTTAGTTTTACCCATTCTTATTAATTGGTGGCACTATACTTTTATCTCTTAACTGTACATTGTTCCATTTTATTCGATGGCTCCTATTTACAGTTGTATCAAGAAATAACCACTGTTTGCCTTCCTTCCTTCTTTCTTTTCTTTCTTTCTTTCTTTCTTTCTTTCTTTCTTTCTTTCTTTCTTTCTTTCTTTCTCTCTCTCTCTCTCTCTCTCCCCCTCCCTCCCTCCCTCCCTCCCTCTCTCTCTCTCTCTCTCTTCTTTCTTTCTTTCTTTCTTTCTTTTAAACTATTTGGCTATTTCTACCAGTTCTGTTAGAATTCCTAGAAATTACTAGTGGAGTCTTATTTTTCTTTTGACCGTCCTTCACTGAGTTAATGAGAAGCTTTAGATTCTGTCTTGCTGTGTAATCCTAAGCCAATCACTTAGGCTTTTTGGGTTCCAAGATTTCTCATTAGTAAAGTAAAAATTGCTAAAAGGAATTACTTCCCAAGTACTTATATATGGTTTAGCCAAGCTTTGAATTTATGGATTGATATTTCTTTTTTTTTAAATATTTTATTTATTTGTCAGAGAGAGGGAGAGAGTGGCCGTGCACAAGCAGGGGCAACAGCAGGCAAAGGGAGAAGCAGGCTCCCCACTGAGCAAGGAATCCAATGTGGGACTCGATCCCAGGACCCTGGGATCATGACCTGAGCCAAATGCAGATGCTTAACTGACTAAGCCACCCAGCGTCCCTGGATTGATATTTCTACCATAAAAATTCCAAATGACTACGAATTTATTAAGTGCTGATCTAAGACATCATAGGTTATAATATAACAACTTAGAAAATCAGTCATATGTTGAGAACAGCTAACCACTCAGGTCGGACTTAAAGGTTTATATTACCTGTAATGGTAACACCACCATGGTCTGTTACTCAATTTCCAAGTTAATTCTGCTTTTCTTTCAGTGTGTATGGGTAGATTAGGCTCAGTGTGACTGAGCTGTACTAATCATGCTCACAAGACACTGATGTCAGTTATCAGAAGAAATGTAATTATCAGGGAGACCAGATATTCGCAAATATACTGGCCAATTTATTCCCCTCCTATAGTAAAATCTACAATTCCAAAATAGAATTTGCTTAATGAGCATTGAATCAGAACAAGGGGAGCTAAATTGATGGGTAAATTTAATGATAAGTCACAAAATTAAGATTACCCCATAAATAATTTTCTTATATCAGAATATTCAGTACATGCCTACCGAAGAGCCAGCTCACTGACAAATTCTTACTCATTGAATGTTCCTTTCCCAGTTCACATATTTTCCTTCTCCTGTTAGCATATTCTTTTTCAAAATGTATATAATATTGATATTTGATGAAAACTCCCTTCTTACTATTGCAGATATAGTCATTCTATTATGTATTCTCCAGCAACTGAAGTCTGGTAACCATGTCTGATTGATCACCAAGCCACACACCTATTTATACTAGCCAGCTGTTTTAGTTGGAGCAGACTAACGGCTGCAACAGATGTCTTTAGAATTTCAGTGGCTTAACACAATAAAAGTTACTTCCTCCTCACATCATAGTCCAGTTGGTGTTGGCGTGGAGGGCTGGGTGAGGTAAGGGGAGTGATTGTTGCTCCATGCAGTCATGCAGGAGCCTTGCTCCTTTCATCTCTGGCTTTGCTTCCTCTTGTCCTCAGAGTCCTTTCCATTCAGCCAGCAGATGGGAAACAGGAAAAGGAACCCTGGGTAGGTGTGTTTTATGGATCAGATCTAGAAATGGCATACATCATTTCTGTCTTCATAACATTGGGCAAAACTCAGTTATGGCTACACTTAACTGCAAGATGGGCTAGAATATGTAACTTCACTGTACGTCCGTGAGAAAAAGGGCAGTGGCTCAGTGAACAATTAGACAGTCTCTGCTATGCCACCCATTTTCAGTTTATTCTTTAGGGTGATCTAATATATAGATAATTGCGTTTCTAATTTCATTACCCTTTCCAGCCAAGCTTTTTGAAAGGCTTGTTCCTATTTTTTATGAATTTTTCTGTTTAATGGAGTCCAGCTTTTGGCCATGCTGAAATTCACCAGCAATCTTTGTTCTGTATCAAATGGATCTTTATAGTCCATATCTTAATCTTTCTACAGCTTTGGCATTTCCTTCTCTTAAAATTTTTTCCTTGACTTCTAGTATAAAACACTCTTCTATTTTCTTTGATACCTCTTCTTTTGTTTTTTCCTTAAATCTTGATATCCCCAAGATTATATCCTTGTCCTATTCCCTTTTTCATTCATTCACCCCTTTGGCTTTTCTCACCATCTTTATGTATATTAAGGTCCCAAACTCAATCTATCATCTTCTCCTTCAAGTCATCTCATCCTTTGTCTTAGTGAATGGCACCTGTCCTACTCAGTTTCTTAAGCTGAAACTTTGGAGCATTCTTGACTTCTCCTTTCCCCTCATTTCCCACATTTAGCGTGGTTACTTCTGCTTTCTTAGTATTTCCCAATTTTGTTTACATTTCTCTCCTGCTACTGCCCAGTAGGTTATACCTTGAGTTTCTACAAAGCCTACTAATTTATTTCTCTATTTCTAGTCTGGTGCCCCATTCCAGGGTAGATGGGACACCATGGCCCTCAGCATAAAATCTGACATACTTTCAATATTAGATGCATAAACAGGATCTCTGGTCCATCGACCATCTCCCCCAAGTCCCCCCAAATGTCCTAATTGTGAGTGAAATGCAAAAAAAACAGGATTGTAAGACTGACATAATCAGATTTGACTTTAAAGTGAAAACTCCAGCTACCTCTCTGTTTCTTTACTTACCTTTTGAAGCAAAACTCCTTCAAAGAGTTGTCTAATACTCCTGTTCTTCATTTTTTTTCATTCCAGGCTTTCTTTTTTTTTTTTTTTTAAGATTTTATTTATTTATTTGACACAGAACCAGAGAGAGAGAGAGACAGAGCAAGCACAAGCAGGGGGAACGGCAGGCAGGGGAGAAGCAGACTCTCTGCTGAGCAAGGAGCCCGATGTGGGGCTCGATCCCAGGGCCCTGGGATCATGAGCTGAGCCGAAGGCAGCCGTTTAACCAACTGAGCCACCCAGGCGCCCCTCATTCCAGGCTTTCTTAAGCCTGCTCTGTTTGGTCTTTTTCCTGTACCACATCACCAGAATTGCCCTCGCTGAGGTCATTAATGAACTCCTTTTGATTAAATTTAGTGGTAAATTCTCAGCCATTACTTAAGTAATCTGTCAGTCACATTTGGCCCAATTGATCACTCTGTTCTCCTTAATACAGTGTACTGTCTTCCCTTGACTTCCAGTATACCACACTCTTCTAGTTTTACTTCTTCCTCACTGTTAGCTTTTTCTCAGTTTTTTCTCTTCTTGATTGCTTAGTATTGGAGTATCTCAAGGCTTAGTCTGTGAATCTCTCTCTCTCTCCCTCTTTTTTTTTTTTGACAGGGAAATGTCCTGGTTTAAAATACTTCCTACATGTTTGTAACTTCCTAATTTATATCTCCAGCCCAGACTTCTCTCCCTAACTCTAGACTTGTAAATCCAGCTGTCTTTTGAACAACTCCACTTGGATATCTGATAAATATCTCAAACTCACATGTCCAACAATGAAATCCTTAACATCCTTCCAGGACTAGTCTACCCTCAGCCTTCCCCAACTCAGTTAATGCTAGCTTCATCCCTCTAGTTACATAGAACAAAATCTTTAGCTTTATTCGTATTCCATTCTTTTTTCACTCCCTAAATTGAATACATCAGGAAATCCAGTTGTTATACTTCACAATATTTCCGGAATCTGATTACTTCTCAGTGTTTCTTTTGCTATGACTCCAGGTCAAGCCACTATTAATTTTCATCTGGATTATGGCAAGAACCTTCAGACTCCTTTGTCCTTGTGGTAGCTTGCATTTGTTAAACAAATTCATCCCTCTCAATCACTATTAACTGGGTGGTGTATACTTTCCACTCTATTGATTTGGGGCTTGACCATATAATTGTATTTGTCCTATGTAATGCTAGCAGGTATGAAACAAGCAGGGGCTTAAATGTGCTTGTGAGATTTAGCTCTCTTCTTGAATCTTGGTGATATGTTCTGAAAAGAACTTGTCCCAGGTAAATGCTACACCTTCAGCTGGGCCCTAGAAAAACTTAAGAGGAACTGATTTGAACTAAATAAGTAACCTGGATTCAGACTGACCCAAACTTTAGCCTGAAGCAGCATCTCCTGGCTGAACCCACCCTAGACCAGCCGAACCACAGGCAATTGCAGTCTACAAGTATGAGGATAATTGCTTATTGTTGTAAGCCACTGAGGTTTAGGGTGGTTTGTTATACAATGTTACTGTGACAATAGCTCACAAGTACTCCCCTACAGTCTATTTTCAGCAGAGCATCTAGAGTTATTTTAAAATCTAAATCAGATCATATCACACGTCTACTTAAAATCCTGGAGTAGTCTCCCATATCCTTCAGAGTAGAAAGTCTTTACAGCGGTATTCAAGGCCGTACATGATTTGCCCTCTTTGCCTCTTGTCATCTCTCTGACAGCTCCTACTATTCTTCTGTTCTCTAATTCCACTCCTGCTATACTGGCCACCTTTATAGACCTCAAACATGTCAGGAATGCTGCACTCACCGCAGCAGTTCTTTTGCCTGGGATGTTCCCCCCAGAGGTGTGGCGTGCTAACTAACTCACCTCCCTCGGGTCTTTGCTTATATATCACTTTCTCAATGACGCCTACTCTTATTACCCTATTTATATCTTAGATCACCCTTGTCTGTACCTCTGGCATTCTGAATTCCCTAAATGACTTGCTCCACTTCTTTTTTTAATAGCATTTATGACTTTTTTTTTAAAGATTTTATTTATTTATTTGAGAAAGAGAGAGCACGAGCAGGGGGAGGGGAGCAGAGGAGCAAAGGGAGAGGGAGAAGGAGACTCCCTGCTGAGCAGAGAGCTAATGCAGACTCAATCCCAGGGACTTGATCCCAGGACCCTGAGATCATGACCTGAGCCGAAGGCAGCCACTTAACTGACTGAGCCATCCAGGTGCCCCCATTTATGACTTTCTAACATAATATATGATTTAGTTTTAAAATGTTTATTTTTATTGCTTGTTGCCTATAGATTGAAAGCTCTTTAGGAGCAGGGATCTTTGTTTCTTTTGTTCATTAATATATCCCAATAGCCTAGAATAGTGCCTGGCATGCAGTAGCTACCCAAAAGGCATTAATTAAATGAATGAATGGATGAATGAACAAATTAATGAATAAGTGATAATTAACACTTTTGTTTCCTAAAATGTTTACATGTTGGAAATACATGTATATAACACTCAGGTTCTAATTTTGTACAGAAATGGCTATTCATACAAAGTGGCAGTTGCGCTGTCTCTTTTCCTTGGATGGTTGGGAGCAGATCGATTTTACCTTGGATACCCTGCCTTGGGTGAGTATGTTTCATCAAGAAAAAATCCTTGTCAAACTTGTATTTCAGGTAAATATACCTGTTCTTTCCATTTTATTTTTTTAGAGATTTTTCTTTTTAAGATTTTATTTATTTGCGAGAGAGAGAATGAGAGACAGAGAGCATGAGAGGGAGGAGGGTCAGAGGGAGAAGCAGACTCCCCGCTGAGCAGGGAGCCCGATGTGGGACTCGATCCCGGGACTCCAGGATCATGACCTGAGCCGAAGGCAGTCGCTTAACCAACTGAGGCACCCAGGTGCCCCATTTTTTTAGAGATTTTATTTATTTGAGAGAGAGAGAGAGCACAAGCAGGGGGAGGAGCAGAGGGAGAGGGACAAGCAGACTCCATGCTGAGCACAGAGCCCGACTTGGGGCTCAATCCCAGGACCCTGACATCATGACCTGAGCCGAAATCAAGAGTTGGACACCCAAGCAACTGAGCCACCCAGGCACCCCTAAATATACCGATTTTTATAGATTAAATCTTTGCATACTATTAATAGTTAGAAGTTCCATGTAACTGGAGTTGAATAGCTAATGTTCTTCTGTGAGTATAGAGCTGGCTGTTAGCTCTACAGT
Organism: Halichoerus grypus; assembly: GCF_964656455.1. NCBI lineage: Eukaryota > Metazoa > Chordata > Mammalia > Carnivora > Phocidae > Halichoerus > Halichoerus grypus. The sequence goes on from NC_135716.1 coordinate 138,385,253, forward strand.
TCAACTTGGGTAAGGAATATTGACTTTTCCTGTATTTTCATCTTTATGAAAACACACGCAAAATAGTATAGGCACTTCCTTAGGACAGTAGGCTTGAGTTGTCATTATTTTTTTTTTTTTTTTAAAGATTTTTTTATTTATTTTACAGAGAGAGAGATAGCGAGAGCAGGAACACAAGCAGGGGGAGTGGGAGAGGGAGAAGCAGGCTTCCCGCTGAGCAGGGAGCCCGACGCGGGACTCGATCCCAGGACCCCGGGATCATGACCTGAGCCGAAGGCAGACGCTTAACGACTGAGCCACCCAGGCGCCCCTTGAGTTGTCATTATTAGTACCGGGAACATAGTGGACATTTAATAAATATTTTATGAATAAATGCGTATCTCTTCTATCCTTCTAAAAATATTTGCCTTCTACCTGAACCTCTGTCAGTGTTCCCTTGGGAATAGAAAGTTTCTTTCAGGAGCAGCTTGGGTTGGAACTATGGCAACCGGCATGAGCTGGTGTGGAGCCTGACTTCTGTTAACCTTAGCATCCCCCCACACACGTTCCTTCTAGCTGTAATCTTTCCATTTACCATAGTTACTAATGCTTGTGAAAACCATTTACATTTGATGATAGCTTTTGTTTAAACAATACTTTTATATGCCTGCCCTTAGTTAGGCCTTACAGCTCTCTGACTTTATCATCCTCTTTAAATCTTCTTTACCAGGTAGGGAAATTGTCACCAGAGAGGTTAAGGGATTTACTCACCCTAGAGGCCTTGTTTTATTCTGTGACATATTTGTTGTTATCATCCTTGTTTTATGGATAGGGAAATTGTCATGAGATTAAGAGATTTACCCAAGGACACTCTGCTAGTGACCTGAATTTGAACCCAAATTTTCTGGCTCAAGAGATCATGCTTTATTTACTGTAGTACTCTGCTTCTATATTAGCCCTTTACTGAGCAAAATTTAAGTTTCTGAATGCTCTGCTTTCCAGCTAGCAAGGCTAATATTCTTTCCATGTTGCTACCCACCAAAGATCAAAGAGGAATCTTTACGGTGGTGTTAGTGGGAAGTATGTTTCTGACAGCCTTACCTGGAACTCACAGATTTGTTCAGTTAATAGACATTTATTCTACGTTTACTATCTGTTAAGTAAGTAACTAAGTGCTCTGGAAATGATGAAGATCATAGTTTATATTGGTTAAAAAGGAAATAAATATGTTGGTGGGTCCATTTATGATACAGCTATTACAGAACCATGACAAAGTGCTATGAGAGCACAGAAGAGGGACTGATTTAGTCAACCTTGGGGTGTGAGGGAGGACTTCTTAGATGAGGTGACATTTGAACTAGGTTTTGAAGGATGAACAGATTACAGAGATTGAGGGCATTACACAGAACAGCATGTGCATGGGCGCCTGGGTGGCTCAGTTGGTTAAGCAACTGCCTTCGGCTCAGGTCATGATCCTGGAGTCCCAGGATCGAGTCCCACATCGGGCTCCCTGCTCGGCAGGGAGTCTGCTTCTCCCTCTGACCCTCCTCCCTCTCACTCCCTTTCATGCTGTCTGTCTCTCGTTCTCTCTCTCGCAAATAAATAAAATCTTAAAAAAAAAAAAAAAAAAAAGAACAGCATGTGCAAAGGCACTGGGTGTGACAGAGCATGTGTGCACGCTGAGAGAATGGTGGATAGTTGAGCTTTTGCTGTAGGAACAATAATGGCAGGAGATGAAAAGTGACTGCAGAGCTAGTCTGTGGTCAGATTATAAAGGGCTTTGAGTGTCTTGTTATGGAGTTTGGACTTTACCCTTTAAACATCAGAAGCCATAAAAGTTTTTAAGCAGAGAAGAGTCATGGTCAGACTCATATTTCAGGAAGATGCTACTGGAGGAATTGAGGGAAATGGCTGAGAACAGAGAAGGACTGGTGGCAGAGAAAGGTGGAAGGAGATTGATGCCGTCTGTGGTCCTGGCCTGAGTGACAGCGCAGCTCACTTTCCTACCATGTGTTAGAGCAGCCGTACCTTTCCCTACAGCAGAAAGCCATGTGATCTGCACAGAAGGCCTCGGAGTTGCTAAAAAAGCAATCCTTTAGTCTAACTCTCTTTTTAGATGATGTCTGGCTGGATGGATGGCTGGCTGGCTGGCTGGCTGTCCAGACAGAGAAACCAGATTCATAATGAGAAAATAAAATGATGTGGTGATGGTAAGAATACACCTGAAGCCTTCTGCCTTTATCTTCATATTTTCTCCATGTTTTCTTTACGAAGACAGACTTATGTATATATGTTGGAAAGATTTCTAACTTTTAGTAAGTTTTTAAAAGTTTAGGAGGAAAGGGGAAACACTGTTCTTTAGAACAGTTTATTCTGTGATGATTTTGAATAGTAAATCTATTTTATATATTTGGCTTAATGAGTGACTTTTTGGCTTCTTGTGATGTGTGTCAGATGAGCTGTCACGTCATATGTGTAAGTTAATGTGTCTGTCTTACTGCAGCACATAATAATACGTCGGCATGTATATTGTGAATTTTTCTTCCTTCAAAGTAAAGCTCTGGGTTATAAAGCTCTGTGTAGTGGCTCTGGTTAGTGAATGTTTGTTTCCTGCCACGAGCTGCTTTTCCCTGGCCACTGCTACTCCAATCTATTATGAGCTTAAGTCAAAGAGAACCTTTCCCTTAGAGGCTGAGATTCCATAAACTTGCAAGTGCAATTTTTTTTTTTTTTAAAGATTTTATTTATTTGACAGAGAGAGACACAGCGAGAGAGGGAACACAAGCAGGGGGAGTGGGAGAGGGCGAAGCAGGCCTCCGAGCGCGAAGCAGGGAGCCCAACGCAGGGCTCGATCCCAGGACCCTGGGATCATGACCTGAGCCGAAGGCAGACACTTAACGACTGAGCCACCCAGGCGCCCCTGCAAGTGCAATTTTTAACATTCAACATTATGCTACAGTGTAAAGGTTTTGTTTTGTTTTGTTTTTAATCGTTAAATAACTTACTGTATTTTTTTTTTAAAGATTTTATTTATTTGTCAGAGAGAAAGACAGAGAGCACAAAGCAGGGGGAGCAGCAGACAGAGGGAGAAGCAGGCTGCGCAAGGAGCCTGATTCAGGACTTGATCCCAGGACTCTGGGATCATGACCTGAGCCGAAGGCAGATGCTTAACTGACTGAGCCACCCAGGCGTCCCGATAACTTACTGTATTATCACAACAACCTTTGGATGTTCGTTAGTTCAACAAATATTTTTACTGTTGGCCTAAGATACAACTTTCTCAAGATTGTTAAGTCTGTCACTTCTCATTTGCCTGCTTTCCAGCTTCTTAGTTTTTGTTGCTATTGTCTTATCTTTTATTCTCTTTGTTCTATTGGGTTTGTGGACTTTAAAAATTCCTTACCATCTTTTAGTGGGGTCTTGGAGTGAGAGGACCTAAGTAGGCATGTCAAAGTCATGATCTTTAACTGAAAATCCTCTTATTTCTTTTAAGCATTCAAATATTTTGATTGTATCTTGCATTTAAGCTGTCTTAATGTTTAGGATTTTGATATGTTTTATTAACTGACCTAATAAGTTAAAATGTTTTTAAATTTTACAATTTTAAATGCTTTTAAATTAAATTTTAATTTTTACTAAGAATTCAAGGTTAAAGAATTTTGGTATTTTTGATTAAAATGATTATCATTGTAGTACTACCCTTACTACAATGTTGACTGGAATGGAAATAGTTATAGATGGAGCCTAACATTCTATTTTTTTTTTTTTAAGATTTTATTTATTTGAGAGAGAGGAAGAGAGAGCACGAGGAGAGAGAGCATGAGCAGAGGGGGGGAGGCAGAGGGAAAAGCAGACTCCCCCACTGAGGAGGGAGCCCAATGTGGGGCTCGATCCCAAGACCCTGGGATCATGACCCGAGCTGAAGGCAGATGCTTAACTGACTGAGCCACCCAGGTGACCCTATTTTTCTTATAATCTTATTTAATCTTCATGCTTATGAGAAGCAGTGGTAGCTTTTTAAATTCTTCCTTAAACTCTTTATGACCATTGGAATTTTATAAGAACAGAATAAATAATATCAATCATGCAATATGAAACCTGCTTTTTCTAAGTAGTTTAGTGTTGAATGTGATATTTCATTATATAAATTTTACTTCAGGATTAAATAAGGGAAATGTGTTGGGGGTGAGACTGAATAAAATTTGATAAGATCTAAAAATTCCTTTAAGAAAGTTAAAAAAATTTTTTTTTAATTTAAAAATTTTTTATTTTTTATTATTATTTTTTAAGATTTTTTATTTATTTGGGGCGCCTGGGTGGCTCAGATGGTTAAGCGTCTGCCTTCAGCTCAGGTCATGATCCCAGCGTCCTGGGATCGAGCCCCACGTCTGGCTCCTGGCTCGGCGGGGAGCCTGCTTCTCCCTCTCCCTCTGCCTCTCCCCTGCTCATGCTCTCGCTCTCTCTCTGTATCTCTGTCTCAAATGAATAAATAAAATCTTTAAAAAAAAAAAAAAGATTTTTTATTTATTTATTTGGCAGAGAGAGACACAGTGAGAGAGGGAACACAAGCAGGGGGAGTGGGAGAGGGAGAAGCAGGCTTCCCGCCAAGCAGGGAGCCCGATGCAGGGCTCGATCCCAGCACCCAGGGATCCTGACCTGAGCCAAAGGCAGATGCTTAATGACTGAGCCACCCAGGCGCCCCCAAAATTTTTTATTTTTTATTATTTATTATTTTTTATTTTTATTTATTTATTTTTTTAAAGATTTTATTTATTTATTTGACAGAGAGAGAGAGTTAGCGAGAGCAGGAACACAAGCGAGGGTGTGGGAGAGGGAGAAGCAGGCTTGCCGCCGAGCGGGGAGCCCGATGCGGGGCTCGATCCCAGGACCCTGGGATCATGACCTGAGCCGAAGGCAGACGCTTAACGACTGAGCCACCCAGGTGCCCCCAAATTTTTTATTTTTAATTAGGGGCTTGAACTCATGCCCTGAGATGAAGACCTGAGCTGAAATCAAGAGTTGGATGCTTAACCGACTGAGCCACCCAACCACCCCCAAATTTTTCTTTTCAGATATTTCAAATTCCTTTTTAGCCCATGACTGTGATTTATATATAGCTTTATTTCCTTTAATTGATTTATTCCTCAGTATGCAAGTGCTACGTTAACTAGAAACTTTTTTTAATGAAACCTTATTTTTCTAATAATATTCTCTCTTTGTATTCTTAACTGTGTTAACATCTGTAATTTTTTTTAATATGCAATAACTAGCATATTTTGTTTTGCCCAACTGTAGCATTAAAAGATTATGGATTCCCAAAGATAATAGCTCTTTTGGAGCAGTTAACAGGGGAGAGATACTCTTTTCATAGTGGTATTCCTTTTAAAATGTAAATACTTTCTTATTATGAGAATAACAAAGTGTTTTTAAGCCCAAATCTTTAAAAATCTTGGTTATATTATTCCTTTTTTGTTTTTTTGTTTTTTTTTTAGTTTGAAGTTACCAGTTTGGACTGGTATATAATATCCACAGATCATGGGACAAATAAAGGGATTTATAGGTTAAACTGTTCTAAGATTTGAAAGCTCTCCTTTATAGGTACAGGTACAAAAAGAAGAGTGATAGCTAATTACCAAATCATTCTAGAACACCTGTAGTTTGGGAAATAGCAACTTCAATATGCAATAATCTACATTCTCTAAAACAGTTATGCAGACAGCAGTATTTGCAAGACTCAACCTGTAATAAAAGAAAAAAAATACCAGAATTTTAAAAAATACCCCAAATTAATCTCTGTTCTTTTTATTTTATACCCATATAAATCCTTTGATTGAATTCATGTTTTTAAAATATAAAGTTTAGGTTACTAAAGTATAAAGTATACTCAAAACATGAGCTTTATTAATGTCATCTGGCAGCATAATCTTTTTGAAAGAATATATAATAGTAATGGTTCAGGATAAAAACAGATCCTTTTTTATTAGAAACACTTTTATTTGGAATTTTAAAACAGATTTTAAAATCTAAAGCTGATACTCCTTTTCAAATAAGAAGTTAGTAAATAGTGTCTGTACGAAGAGACACTTTTTTATTTGGAAAAAAAATGTCAGTCTACTTTTGGTAGTTCACAAATAACCTCACTTTTTAAAAAACTGGTATTATGCTCAAAATAATGAAATCTATAAGAGTAATGGTTTGTATTGGTTTTAATAAATGCTTTAGAATGTATGCCACTTTGTGTTGTTCAAGTTGATCATTGTTTGCAAATAAGATAATTTACTCTTGATAGGGTTTGTTCCTTCAGTAGTCATATTGACTAGGCATGGGAATGATCCAGTAGTGACTTCCCGTTGCTCATGGAAGGGAAGGGGAAGACAGATAAATAAAAATATATAAGCCGTATCATGGGATATGTGCAATGCTGAAAGTTAAGGGCAGGGCTGGGGAGCATCAAGGAATATTATTAAATTCATCCTGGAGACATTAGAGAAGACTTCTAGAAGTTTTAAACAACTCTTAGAGGTTAGTTAGATGATTGGGAACGGGGTGGGGAGTGCAGAGGAGGAGTCAAGGTAGAGAATAGCATAACACATATAAATGTAGAGATGGCTGAGGAGACTACAAGAGCACTGCACATTGGAAGGGATCTTCAGGTAGTTTGGGAGTAACCCAGGCAGAAGGAATTTGCAAGATAAGAGACTAGGTTAGATGATCCTATTATATAAAGAATGTAATTTATGCTGTCTACATTTCTCAGTGAATAATAATTGTAGGAATAGGTGAAACAGTGGTAGGAGACATAATGGCTGGGCTAACATTTCAAATGTTTGCCATGTACCATGTACTATTCTAAGTTTTTACTTTTTCTCATTATCTCCTTTAACCCTTAATGTCCTTCCTATCTTATTTTCATAAAATATTTTTATATTTTGAAAGCTATAACAAGTTTAAGATAGCAGTATTGGCAACTTCCATTATTAAACTTATCCTTTGTGTTACATTTGCAGAAATAGGTGGACCACAGTTAATATTATAGGTTTGGAGTGAAACAGGATGTAAATCACTGTAATGATTTTAAACTTTGAATTTTTTTTCAAGATTTTATTTTATTTATTTGAGAGAGTGAGAGAGAGCACAAGACGGGGTAGGGTCAGAGGGAGAAGCAGACTCCCTGCTAAGCAGGGAGCCCGATGCGAGACTGAATCCTGGGACTCTGAGATCATGACCTGAGCTGAAGGCAGTCACTTAACCAACTGAGCCACTCAGGCACCCTCAAATTTTTTTTTAATAATCAACTTAGTTCCGGGGCGCCTGGGTGGCTCAGTCGTTAAGTGTCTGCCTTCGGCTCAGGTCATGGTCCCAGGGTCCTGGGATCGAGCCCTGCATCGAGCTCCCTGCTCGGCGGGAGGCCTGCTTCTCCCTCTCCCTCTCCTTCTGCTTGTGTTCCCTCCCTCACTGTCTCTCTCTCTGTCAAATAAATAAATAAAAATCTTTAAATTAAAAAAAAATGATCAACTTAGTTCCTTAATTTTTAAGCAGCTTTATTGAGGTACAAATGATATACATTAACATGCATATTTTTTTTATTATTATGTTATGGTAATGACCATACACTACATCATTAGTTTCTGATGTAGTGTTCCATGATTCATTGTTTGCATATAACACCCAGTGCTCCATGCAGAACGTGCCCTCTTTAATACCCATCACCAGGCTAACCCATCCCCCCCCCAGAACCCTCAGTTTGTTTCTCAGAGTCCATAGTCTCTCATGGTTCATCTTAACATGCATATTTTAAATGTACAGTTTGATAAGTTACCATATGTGTACACCTATGAAACAGTCCCCATAATCAAGATAATGACCATATATGTCACTCCCCAAAGCTTCCTCCTGCCCTTTGTAATCCCTGCCTCTTGGCCCTCCTTATCCCTTATCTTTCCCAAGCAAACACTCATCTGCTGTCTGTCACTGTAGGTCAGTTTGCAGATTGCTTAAATGCTTAAGTATCATCTTGGATCTGTTCTGTAGTTTAAATGTGTGACTTCAGGAGTAGGTGACACTCACCAAAGTTCCAAACACACATATCATGCCCTTATCTAATATTTTATCTGAACAGGAACCTCTTCTGTTCATTTTTCTGAAGCACCCTTAAGAAGGGGTTCAGCAGCAGAATATCAAGATTTTAATGACTCATTATTGTTCTCTTTTTGAGTGTTATCACATTACTTTGCCAATAAATATACTTTTATGTCATTGTTTTAAATAGCTGCATAGTACTCTCTCCTCTTATTAGGTATACCTTAATTTTCTGAGATAATTTCTCCCTGTTAAACATTTAAATTGTTGCTAGGTTTTTGATAGTCATACAAGAAATATTTATCAAACTCCTACTGTCTGTCAGGTACTGTTCAAGGAATTGACTTGAGTAAGATAAGGACCCTGTCTTGAGGAATTTACATGGCAGAGGAAGACAGAGAATGAATAAACAAACCAACAAATGAGGCTGTTACAGATTTTTAATTGGCACCAAAAAGGCAATAAATAGGGGAGATGTGATAGGGCAAGGGGCTTTGTGGGGAAGCTGTGTGCTGCATTAGATAGACATGTTAGACTTCTCTGAAGAAGTAGCCTGAGAAATGAGATCTACAGAATATTGTTGGAAGGGGTCATGACAAGAGCAAAGGCTTTGACATGGTTATGTTTTCTTAATAGAGTAGCAAGTAATTAAAGACAAACTTTTTGAAAATCTTTTTTTTTTTTTAATAGAGGGGGAGAGGGGCATTGGGGAAGGAGCAGAGGGAGAGAGAGAGAATATTAAGCAGGCTCAATGCCCAGCACTGAGCCGGATGGGGGCTCGATCTCACAACCCTGAGATCATGACCTGAGCTTAACCAACTGAGCTACCCACGTGCCCCAGAACCATTCTTAAAATTAATCTTGTTAAAAGAAAGTTGAAGAAAGGGAACCTCTGTGATATTTCCAAATTTACATTAAATTGCTGTGTGAAGAGGGATACATTTCAGAACTAGAGTGAATGAGTGAATGGAGAAAATATACCAGTTGAGTGGATCAAGTTCCCTGGGCAACTATAATAAAATGCAACTAATGAAAAAAATAATTAAAGGAGTAGTTATATAAGATAATGGCTACAAAGTTAGAGGTCTTTAGGAAACAGAAAAGCTGAGACAACTTATCCATTCATTTTACAAATATCAAGCATCTACTATGTGTTAGGCGATGTAGGTACTAAGGACGCAGGAGTAAATAAACCAGATAAAAGACCCTCCCCTAATGGGACTTCCATGAGACAGATAGAACAAATATAAAATAATAGGTAACATAACAAATGTTTTGAGAAAAGTGAAAGCAGAATTTTATATAATCTCTATATTTTAGTAGTTTTAAAGTGATTTCGAACGTGTGTTATCTTAGTACTTACAACATTATTCTGTGATATGTCTAATACTAAAAAGGGAAAAATAATCATCTAATGTGCTTACATATTTCAGTCTTATTTGTGTATTTCCAAATTGTGTGCAGGAGGTGATCTCATCCACTCTTGTGATTTTAGCTGGCATCTGTTTGTAGTTGATACTTAGAACTACCCTTTCACGAAGAGTCTTGTTTCCTACCATTTTTATATGTCTGGAAGGCAATTTAAGTTTAAATATAGAAGAAAGATTACTCATCCCACCCGCACCCCCAACCTGTCTCTTTATTCCATCATCATGGTTTTCTCTTATATCGTTGTGTATGTCCTAGATTCTATGCTCTGTAATGATCTGTTCAGTACCTTAGTTCCAAGGTTGTGACTGAAGGCAGAGATGTATATAGTGCATAGAATTGTTGATTTTGAGTGTAGAATTAATGAACATGAGATGCTTTTTTCTAAAAAATATAGGATAAATTTAAGATAATTAAGTATAGGATAAAGATAATTGGGTTGCTAATAAAAGTTTGCAGTTTAACTATAAGATCAAAGTTTCATCTTGGTTATTTTTTCTGTGACTTGACAATCTTTATTTGTTTGAACTTCTAGTGTAAATGTGTATTAAAATTTCAATCACATAATGTATTAAGTCTAAATAAATAAGGACTAAGAGATGTTCTATAGCTCTGGCGTAATGCAATTTAAAGATTTATTTCCTTAGGACTTTTAAGAAATTTTGTGAGATTAGAGTGAGTTTTTATTTCAGTTCATAATACTTATTTGTTAAGTGAATTAATTTTTTTTTTGTAGCTTTTCTATTTGGAGGGTGTTTTAAACCTTTCTCATATTTTCAGGTGAAGATTTGAGTTTTTTAAAGTGTTAATTTTAGGGGCGCCTGGGTGGCTCAGTCGTTAAGCGTCTGCCTTCAGCTCAGGTCATGATCTCAGGGTCCTGGGATCGAGCCCTGCATCAGGCTCCCTGCTCAGCGGGAGGCCTGCTTGTCTCTCTCCCATTCCCCCTGCTTGTGTTCTCTCTCTTTGTCAAATAAATAAATAAAATCTTAAAAAAAAAAAAAGGAAAAAAATGTGATTAATCACACACAAAAAATAAAGTGTTAATTTTATATTCTTGATATAAAGAGTTTGTGGTATAGTATACATAATGATTTATTGGGAAATAGAAAAGTTAATATTTATAGAACTTCCAGAATTTTAAGTGACTTTATCTTTTTTTCCAGGTTTGTTAAAGTTTTGCACTGTAGGGTTTTGTGGAATTGGGAGCCTAATTGATTTCATTCTTATTTCAATGCAGGTAAGTTAGTTTCAGTCCAGAAAATGAACTACTTTTCCATTCAAATTTGAGTTCTGTGATCTTTTCCTGGTATATTTTAAATATATTAGAAAGCACACTTTATCTCTTAACTCAGGCAAAAGACCCTGTGGGCAGAGTATCCCCCAATGGGAACTGAAACTACCCCCTCAAGCAATAAGGGCTGCCCCGAGCCAGCGAGACCCCACGTGACCGACCCCCAAGAAAGTGATCAACCTGACCTTTGCTGCCCCTGCTGCACATACCCACCGACCTTTGTCCCACATTTTCCTGATAAAAACCTGGAAGTGTTTCCAGCACTTTGGAGACAGTCTTTGAGACGCTAGTCCACTGTCTTCCCAGTGTTGGCCTCATTGAAATAAGTTCTTTTCTTGTTTCAAAAAAAATAAAAATGAAAGTAAAAATATTAAAAAATAAATATTTTAGAAAGCAGTTAGGAATACTTTTTCAGTTCTTTAGATGCTGCACCTAAGGGATCATAGCCATGTTTCCAAGTAACATTTCCCAACCTGTGTTCTACCAGTTAGTAGTTCTAAAAGACTACTATCTTTTCATTAAAAAAAAAAAAAAAAAAAAAAGGATTCTATGCTCAAATATGATTGTAAATGGTAGAAACTGAAATCCAGCTAGCTTAAGCCAGAAAGAAAAAAGGAATGTCTGAGCGTTCTGTAGAAAATCTAGGAGTGGGGCTGGCCTCAGGTACAACCAAATCTGTATAAGCAAATGAAGTGTTCAGGAACTCTCCTGATACCTCTCTCTGCTTCTCTGTGTTAACCTCATCTTTTCCTGCTGCGATAGTGTGGAGGCAGGCGTAGTGTGTGAAATGCTATCCTTTAGCATTTAAAAGTGCCACCAGATGTTTTACATTAAATTACACTGAACCGATTGTGGTTAACTTATGAGGATTCTTAAATTAGAGAAGGAGATGAATTTATCACAACAAATTCACAAAACAGCATTTCAGTAAGCATTTATGGAGCACCTCATGTCTTCAGCAAGAGTGTCAGTATGTATGTAGATCATCATCAGTTTTGGTCTTCTTTCTCATACAATATTTCCACTCCTCAATTCTGTCTGCTTGATGTTAATCCTTATGTTTTAAAAGAAAGTCAAAATCCAGGAGATTTTGGTAGCATACTGTGAGGAGGGTACCATACTGTGAGGAGGAGGCAGCATATGGACCAATAAGATACCAGAATTAAACAAGGAAAATATTTGGTTTTAAAGTTGGAATTTTCCTGTCTTTATTCATAAACATATGCCTAACCAAATATCCTGCCTTCTCTGACTGGGGGACAGGCAGGCAGGCATGAAGAGGCTAAGGTACTTGTGCACATATGCTTAGAAATGGATTTCTCACTTTAAATGAGGATCCAAGGAATTTCATGTATTATTGGGATTCTTTAAAATATCTAGAATTCAATGTCTTTGAAACCCGTTTACTTAATATTTTCACACTAGGTTCTTTCTTTGATGATGTCATTGCTTTATATAAAGCTTTACTTATATCAAATTATAGAGCTCATTTGATTCCGCGATTGCTTTCTGGTACACGAATGCCTGAACTTCTGAGAACAAATCGTTCTTTAAGATCTCCAACCGAACCTACTGCATTAAGAAATACTGAGGCAGAATTAGAGTGTTTGAATTTCTGCAGCACATTTCCCTAAGACATTTTAACAGTTATGGCCACATTAGCTTTAGACTGCTCTCAGATTGGGGAAAAAATAAGTTTTCAAATGTAGCCAAATAAGAGGGGTAGCCTTATTCTACATGTCATGTAATATACTTAACATGTGATGTTGACTACTTTAGTTTTTAAGAATTATTTTTTCAACAAATAAAATGTTTTTAATATAAATATCATAAACTATGTTAATGTTTTTGTCCCAAATATATTTTTTCCAATGTCTCATAGACCTTTTACATTTGTCCATCATCTTTTTGTTTATTCTTCTTTCTCATTCTCTCCATCCTGTTTTTTTTTTTCTTTTTGCCATTAAATATTGTTCCCCAGTGAATAGCGATGTTTTTCTATTGGGCTATGATCCCAGAAACATATTGTGCATGAACTCAAGACCTATAAAAACATACTTTGCTTCACAGTGTTTATAACAAAAATCCAGGAAAATCCTCCTTTAAAAAAATAGGTCTAGTTATTTCTTCTTTGAACCAAAGTAATATAAAGCATAATGCACATATTACTGAAGTAACCTTTACATGTCACTATATTTACTGAAAATACTTCAATGAGTATCTATTTGTTAATAAACTTTCGAAGTTTCTTCTTTTTTTGTTCTTAAAAAGTATGAACATGGCAGTGTGAATTAATAGTATAAAATAATACATAGAATTAATTCAGCCCTTTTGTGCATTCAACAAAAATCTAAATCAGTGATATATTTGTAACATACAGTCTTTCAATTATAGGTAACTGTTGTGTATAATTACTGTATGTATAATTATTCATAAGGCAGTTCTGAAGATTTTAAGACATTCATTCTTTGTGCTTATATGTTTATATATGTATGTTATGATGGATTGATTAGACATTTAATTTTTTTATCAGAAAAAATGAGAATATTTTGATTTCATTTAAACTTCTTTTTTCACTCACACAATCTGGATGTTTTTAATTGTACCAAAACCATTGATGTGGAGTCTGCAAAAAAAGGGAAAAGAAAGTTTCCTTTGTTAAGTGGAGATAAGATAGCCACAAATCAGAAAGATGAAGATGGGTAGAGGGAAAATGGAAATATGAAATGGAATGTAGAAAGTGGTAGGAAGGAAGGAAGTCAGGGTACTTTGTGACAATTTTAAAAAATTCTGTGCATCATGGAAGAAATTGCTTTCATTTTTATTCCTGTTAACATTACAGAGTAGATCTCCTTAAGGGACTAATAACTATATAAGCAGTAGAAATTCACAGAAGCAGCATAATTTCAAGACATTAACGAATTTTACAAATTTGTAAAATTTATAAAATATCTCATTAGTTTGGTATTTAATATAGATAATCCACTTTAGCACTGAATTATATAGTACTTCTGTGTTATTTTTTAACTTTTAGACATGAGGTTTTACTTTTCACACATAAATTTCTTTAGAAAAAAAAGTTTTTTTACTATAGCACTGGTAGTATGCTAAACCCATATACTATCGAAAATTTTGGCTGATTTGAACTGAATGCAGTATACCTTGTGAAAAGTGTAGCTTTGTACCAGTTACAGGGAAGATGAGAAGCTAAAAAAGGTAGTTTTAAAAAGTGCTTGCTTTTTCTTTAGGACCTTGAAGTTCTAAATTTCTTAGTGTCACTTGAGAAGTAATGAATAAAAGTTGATATGATAAACTATAAATAGTAGGTTTTATGCCACTGATGAAAATGGGTTTAGTGAGCACCAATCAGGTATAATTAGTTGAGGTCCTGCCCTAGAGAAACTTATAATCTATCCCAAAAGTGTTCTGATAATAAGATTCCATTTATTATCAGAAATAAAATGTTTCCTTGGGAACTGCAGGCTTAAAATAAAAATGTGATTTTACCTTGTTTAAATTCTTTGAATTTTACTAAAAATTTTAAAAGACTAGGCTTTTCAGTTTAGAACATGAGCAAGGCTCAAGTTGTAGGTTCACTTCTGTGTTCGCCAGTTTGTTTTGTCCAAGACATAGCCTACTCCCTTGCCCTGTGACATACGTATACTGTTGATCAAAGGAAGAACTAAATCTGTAATCACCCTAAATCTGTTACCAGTACTGGAAAAGTTGATCAAAGTCCAGTAGACATTTTATAGATATCAAGTCTTTCAAATAGCCCGCTCTATTATTTATTTAACCCTGGTGTGATTTGCTGGGGAAATAAACTGGAAAACTGAGGAGACTGATAATTTGTGTAGCCTCTGCTCTGTCATGTGACCTTAATCAGGCACATTTCACTTAGTTCACTTTTCCTGTGGGCAGGTATTTATTCAGTGAATTAAAGGAATGTTCAAAAAACAAAGAGTATCTTTTTTTTTTAAGATTTTATTTATTTATTTGACAGAGAAAGACAGTGAGAGAGGGAACACAAGCAGGGGGAGTAGGGGAAGGAGAAGCAGGCTTCCTGCTGAGCAGGGAGTGCAATGTGGGGCTCACATCGATCCCAGGACCCTGGGATCATGACCTGAGCCGAAGGCAGACACTTAACAACTGAGCCACCCAGGCGCCCCAACAAAGAGTATCTTAAACTGGTTTTGAGATTAATCCCAAAGCTGTGTTTTCTTCAGGAGATGTAATGTATGAATCTTAATCATTTCTTGAGGAATGATGTTTATATTGGTTATTTAGGATTAATACTAACCAGTCTTTACATCAAATGAAGTCAGGGGGTCTGCATGCACAACTTCTGGCACTTTGTAGGAATTTTGGCGTTTAATTTAAATGTGACTAATCAGATGGTTTTAATGGCCTCACATTAAAATTAACCACACAGAAGTCAGCTATGAACACAAAAATGTAATTTGACTTTTAAAAGAATGTATGTATTTTTGGGAGAACTAGGAGGACACAGTTTGCATCATTGTCCTCTAATTGCAGACAATGCAGTCATTTTACTTTTTTCACCAGGTTAATAGGTCTTTAGGAGATGATTTAATCTTGCCAGTGATAGTATTTGCATTCTTCATATGGAGAAACTCCTAAGTGGATTAGATCGCATAAAAGGGTGCATTGATAGAGTTGTATAAAGTGTTCTTAGTTTTCCTTTCCCTCCTTAATTCATTCATAACATTTTAAATTTGTAAGATAATTTGAGTTACCTAAGCCAGTATGACTTCAGTGACAATGCAAAGACGTTAATGAGGGAGCATAGATAGATAGCTATTGTTAAAGGTTAGGTATGAAAGTACTTACTAGTAACCACATTTTTTTCTTTAATTAATTTATTAAATGTTACTTAAATATGTTCAAGCAAAAATACATTTTCCACTAACAAAATCAAAAGCTTATAAATTGCAAACAAAACTACAATATTAATAAAGTTCACATAAAGTAAGCTGTCTCCTGGTGTGGTAAAAATATATATATAAAATTTGTTATTTTAAACTTTTTTAAGTATACAGTTCAGTGGCATTAATGACATTCAAAATATTGTACAACTGTCACCATGATCTATTTCCAAAACTTTTTCATCACTGTAAACAGAAACTCTGTACCCATTAAGCAGTAATTCCCCATTTCCCACACCTCCCAGTCCCTGGTAACCTCTGATCTACTTTCTGTCTCTGTGAATTTGCCTATTCTAGGTATTTCATATAAGTGGAATTATATATTTGTCCTTTTATGTCTGGCTTATTTCATTTTAAATAATGTGTTCAAGGTTCATTGATATTGTGGCATGTATTTGAACTTCATTCCCTTTTATGGCTGAAGAGTATTCCATTGTATGTATATACCACATTTTGTTTATTCATCTGTAGATGGACACTTGGGTTGTTTACATGTTTGGGCTATTGTGAATCATTCTGCTATGAATATTTTTGTATAAGTATCTATTTAAGACCCTGTTCAGTTCTTTTGGGTATATTCTTAGAAGATAGACTTTTTTTTTTTTTTTAAGATTTTATTTATTTATTTGAGAGAGAGAGAGAGATTGGCAGAGGGAGAGGGAGAAGCAGGCTCTCCACTGAGCAAGGAGACCCATGTGGGGCTCGATCCCGGGATCATGACCCAAGCAGAAGGCAGACGCTTAACCGACTGAGCCACCCTGGCACCCCAAGATAAACTTTTATATAAAGCTAATTGAAGAGAATATCTTCATGATCTTATATTGGTTAAGTCTTTTTAAACAATATCCCTAAAATGTAAATCATAAAGAAAAAAAAATTAGTGAATTTGATTACCTTAAGATTAAGAAATTCTATTTTAAAAAAGATACCATAAGCATAGACCAACTTAACACTTAATAGACTGAATAAAAGGATACTAGCAACAGGAATTGATACGATGAATATACAAATAATTTCTGCAAATCAACAAGAAAATATAGATCCTAATAGTTAAATGAGTACAGTGAACTAATAGGTGATTCACAGAATCACCCAAATAACTAATATGTAAATAAATACTTCTGGGCATTTACTCTAAAAAAATTGTACTGCTGTCCACAAGGGGTCATGTGCAAAGATTTTGTCTGTTGGAGCCTGTTTGTGGTAGCAGGAAGTTAGAATCAACCTAGATGTGTACACTAATAAGAGAATGGATGCATCCTTTAACACTAGGCTGCAATTACAAGCACTTATCTAGATGTACATATGCTACATGGAAAGGTCTTAAAATTACAGTATACTGTGAGAATAGTTTAAAACTGAACAAGGTCCACAACAATATTATTTGGATAAGTTAAAAATACATATTTAAAGAACATGTTTTTTAAAAATAAATATGTATCCAGCTCATATACCAAATTAAGTGTATGCTCATTATTTGTGTGGGTAGGTGGTGAGTGGGGATTGTAGAGAATTAGAATGGAGATCAGAGGTAAAGAACAAAAAAAGGGAATTTGGTGACCACTTCTTAACATTCTCAACTTTAATGTGTATTCCTAAGTTTCTTGGTTTATTCTTTTTGCTGTAGACTTTGTACCTGTAGAAAAACCTACCTCTTAAAGTAAACAAGATTTTTTTGCATTTAAGCTGCTAAAGAGAATCAGAAACAAAGAATTTAAATTCCACGCAATGCCTCCAGACCACCACCATTTCCTTTTTTTTTTTTTTTTTTTTTTAAGATTTTATTTATTTATTTGACAGAGAGAGACACAGCAAGAGAGGGAACACAAGCAAGGGGAGTGGGAGAGGGAGAAGCAGGCTTCCCGTGGAGCAGGGAGCCCGATGTGGGGCTTGATCCCAGGACCCTGGGATCATGACCTGAGCCGAAGGCAGACACTTAAGGACTGAGCCACCCAGGCGCCCCCCACCACCATTTCCCGTAGGAGAGTATGGTAGGACAAAAGATACCCATGTTAAATCCCGGGAACCTGGGAATACTCCTTATTTGAAAACAGGGTCTTTGCAGATGTGATTAAGTTAGGGATCTTGATATGAAGAAGTCATCCTGGGTTATCTGGGTGGGTCCTAAATCCAATGACAAGTGTCCTTATAGGAGACAGAAGAGGAAAAGATAGACACAGCAAAGAAGGCGTTGTGAAGACAAAGACGGAGATTGGGGTGATATGGCCATAAGCTACGGAATGCCAAGGAATACTGATTGCTGTCAAAGGCTAGAAGAGGTTTAGAACAGATCCTCCCCTGAGAGTCTCTAGGGTATGGGGCTGTTGCAGATAACCTTGATTTTAGACTTCTGGCCTTAGATCTGTGAGAGAGTAAATGTCTACTGTTTTAATCCACTAAGGTTTGTGGTAACTTGTTACAGTAGCCACAGGAAACTAATATAGAGGATATGATGTTGTTTTCTTGTGGTTTTAAGGCTTCTCACGCAAGAGACCTTGATACCCATTGTACAAAATAGCTTCCCACAGTGTAGTGACCCTCCTGTTTCCCCTTTTGGAAGATGAAGACCTGTAGCAACCTCTTGGTCCATGAATTGGACCCATAGATTATAGAAATATTCCCCAGTTTATCAAATGGAAATACTTCATGCTGTAGATTTGGCTTCAGGCTATTTCTTAGCAGAGAAACAAACATAATTTTAGGTTTCATACTCTGTTGCCAATAAACAAATGGACATTGGCATATCTAAGTGAGTAAAAAATTTCTCAGCATGGGATATTTTTAAAGACTTGTAATTTTATAATTAACAATTTAATAATATACTCATAATAAAGGAATTTACAATAGGCACATGTACATAAGTATATATAAGATGCTTAAAAGCATTTAATTTTTTGATTTTGGTGAGAATAGTTGAAAATTTTGCAACAGATAGTTTTCTTAAACATTAAGTAGGATGAACAATTTCTTCTTTGATGGCATAGTTCAAAGGAAAGTATATTGATAATACCTTGTAGATGTGTTTACATTTAAATGTCATAGTCATACAAGATGTAGAACTTAAAAAGTACCGTATAGATCAGCTTATTCTATTCCTCTTTATATGGATACAAAAACCTGAGATCCAGAGAGGATTCCTCCTTTTCCAGTTCTCCTTTCCTCTGGTGCTTTCCCACAATGACCGAATTTGTCTTCGGGGCAGCTCTTCAGGTTGTTTTAGCAGAGAGTAGCCGTGCTTTGGTGATCTGGCAGTAGTGGGGGGGGGGGGCGCTGAAAACTAGTGCATTATCAGGTGTTTTGGCTACAAGTAACAGAAACCTCAGTTTAAATTTGCTTTCATAATACGGTAGTTTACTCTATCATACCAAGAATCTAGATTTAAGGTAGTTATAAGATTTGTTAATTTAGAGCTGAAAGACATAATGGTGGACCCTCCCTCCCATTCTCTTCCCTTCCTTCCCTCCTATTTCTCCCTCTCTCCTTCCTTCTTTCTCTTTGCCATCTTCAGGTCTTTTGGTTAGCATCACTTCATTATATAGGGACTGTCAGCAGCAGAAAGAACCCATGTCCCCCCCCACATATCTTCTTAAGGTCAGATATGCCAACAGTGAACTTGCATCATCGGTGGTTGGCCAGAATTAGATTCCGTGCCCAGGCAGACCCAGTCTCTGGAAGGAGGAGTGGAATTCCCGTGCTAGAACTGGTTGTTGAGGAGCCACAGTGACAGAGTTTGAGTGGAGAGAAATGGTAAGAAAATGGCTGAGTTAGATACAGAGTTAGATCATGTATTAACAGGTAATAGAACTGTATCCTTCTGGGCTATCTTCTCTACAGAACAGAGGAAACAAAACAAAAACACAAAAACAACACCTTATTATTTTTCTATATGTTAACTACTGACTTTACAAGATTGTAAAACATATGGGTCCTAATTGGCTTTAGTTAGTTTTACATTTCCCAAGAGAGGCAAGTGAACCTCAGGTAGACTTAATAGAAATGCATGATATGAAAAGGTCACCTAATCATGTATTTTCCTTTTTCCAGCCTTGAATACTTTTTTTCAACAGGAATAGGGGAGACGGCAAAGGAAGAAAAAGAGAATGGGACAAAAGGCCTGGTCCCAAGCTATGCACATATTCCTAATTAGGCAGTTTTTTTGCCATATGATTTGATTTATTTCTACAGGCTGGGCTTTAGTTTTTCTTTGTTCCCCTCGTCCAGTCTCAAAACACGTTGTGACTCCTAGTTACTCGTTCTCTTTCTCGGCTTAATGCTCAGAGTAGTTTCCTGTGGGACCTTGACCACTGAAAAGGTTTTATTAAATTCTTTTTTATTTTTTACTTTTAAAAAAAAGATTGATTTATTCATTTGAGAGAAAGAGCAGGGGTAGGGGCAGAGAGAGAGAGAGGGAGAGAATTTCAAGCGACTCCAGCTGAGTGCAGAGCCTGACCCAGGGATTGATCTGAAGACCCTGAGATCAGGACCAGAGCCGCAATCAAGAGTAAGACGTTTAACCCACTGAGCCACCCAGGCGCCCCGAGGTTTTATTACATTCTTAAATAACATTCATAAATATCAAACCGAATTAATTTAATCTTTGGAAAATAAGCAGAGTGCATAACAGTACCCAGCATGGTATTTAGCACAAAAGTGCTTTGTGTTATTTGAATATTAATATTTATAGTTCACTAGTATAAGCTCTTCGTGGGCAGAGATTGTATCTCATTCACTGTTATGTGTATAATGCCTAGCACAGTGCCTGGAGTGTTGTAGGAATCCAGTATTTGTCAAATAGTTTTAAAAACCAAACTTATTTTTATTTTTTTTATTTTTTTATTTTTATTTTTTATTTTTTTTAAGATTTTATTTATTTATTTGACAGAGACACAGCGAGAGAGGGAACACAGGCAGGGGGAGCGGGAGAGGGAGAAGCGGGCCTCCCGCTGAGCAGGGAGCCCGATGCGGGGCTCGATCCCAGGACCTGGAATCATGACCCGAGCCGAAGGCAGACGCTTAACGACTGAGCCACCCAGGCGCCCCCCAAACTTATTTTTAAAACGAAGCATGCACTACAACAGTATTCTTCAAACTCTGTTTGTATAACCCCTGAAAGAATTTTTAAAAAAATCCCTACCCTCCACACGTTTTTAAGTTGACATTTAAGTTTTCCATCATAAGTTTAAATAGTTGCAAAGGATATAATTTCTGGTTTGCAAATATTGACATATTTAAATAAAACTGTTATATCAATTTTAAAATGTATCCAACAGAATATAAATACCATAGAATTTTAAATATCATTCATTTAAAAAAGACATGAATGAACCCTTCACTAACCATTTGTGATTTTTACATAGTTTCTTTTTCTCCTTGAATTTGTATTTCTAGTTCCATTCTCCCACAGAATTTTATCCTAATGTAATATTTTTTTAAATTTTATTTATTTTATTATATTAGTCACCATACAGTACATCATTAGTTTTTGATGTAGTGTTCCATGATTCATTGTTTTCATATAACACCCAGTGCTCCATGCAATAAGAGCCCTCCTTAATACCCATCACTGGGCTCACCTATCCCCCACCCCCCTCCCTTCTAAAACCCTCAGTTTGTTTCTCAGAGTTCGGTAGTCTCTCATGGTTTGTCTCCCCCTCCGATTTCCCCCCCTTCATTTTTCCCTTCTTTCTCCTAATGTCCTCCATGCTATTTCTTATGTTCCACAGATAAGTGAAACCATATGATAATTGACTTTCTCTATGTTTTTTATGCTTGAAAAATCTTCTGCTGATCATTTTCATTATCATGATTTTCATGATTCATTAAAAGATTATAAAATTTTCTGTAATTACTGGATTGTTGTCATTATAATTGTTGATACACAGTTGATCAAAACAGCATAAGCATATTACATATTATAAAAATGATTTAGCAAATTACTTTTAAGCAAAAAAAGTAAAATGTTACTGGGAATGCAACTTTTGAAAAAGATGAGGCAGAGCAAGCATATTTTTGGACTCTTGATTAAAGGAGATTTCCTGAGGCGCCTGGGTGGTTCAGTTGGTTAAGCAGCTGCCTCTGGCTCAGGTCATGATTTCAGGGTCCTGGGATCGAGCCCTGAGTGGAGTTGGGCTCCCTGTTCAGCGGAGAGCCTGCTTCTCCCTCTTCCTCTGCCACACCCCCTGCTTGTGCTTTCTCTCACTCTCAAATAAATAAATAAAATCTTTTTAAAAAATGATTTAAAGGAGATTTCCTGAAGTCCAGTATTTTGACTTATCTCTTTGGCTCATCAGAGGCACTGTTCCATCATAATACCTGCTTTGATGGCACGTGTGGTTTATTGTCATCAAGTTTCTCCTGGAGAAAGGACCACAGGGAGAGGGAAGTGGGAAGGGAACTCTGCCCCCACCATGGCTTGGTATCAGGTGGATCACTTTTACAAAGAGTATTTATGGGAATTAAGGGTCTCAAAATTGATTTCCTTTAAACCATCTGGGCTCACATACATCTTGGTAAATCTTTGTTTGCCCCTAAGGCTACAGTTTGAAGATCGCTATCTTTTTTTTTTTTTTAAGATTATATTTATTTGACAGAGAGAGACAGCGAGAGAGAGAACACAAGCAGAGGGAGTGGGAGAGGGAGAAGAAGGCCTCCCGTGGAGCAGGGAGCCTGATGTGGGGCTCGATCCCAGGACCCTGGGATCATGACCTGAGCTGAAGGCAGACGCTTAACCAACTGAGCCACTCAGGCGCCCCATGAAGATTGTATCTTAAAGAATAATTTGTAGAAATCATGTTAACTGGATTGTCAGAAATGTGATTAAGTGGACAAGATGACTGTAATGAGCATGTGTTGTTTTTTTTCTATCTCTTCCATTCCGCGTGGTTCTGGAAGGATTGTCCCTCACACTACCTCCCACTCCCACAGGGACTGGCCTAGCCAATCACATTAATTCTATTCCCTTGGCTATCATAATTTGTCCAGCAGTAGGCATAAAACCCAAAATCAGTCCTTCCCTGGAATTTGTATACAAACACTGAGGAAGAAAATTATACTTTCTACCGGGAGCTGCTGAGCTTTGAATATGTAAATCTGGAGCTGTTGGCAAGCAAGTGGGAGTGCCTCTCTGCAGAATGAAGGCAGAAGAGCTAAAAGGCCCACAGGCCAGACCAAGGGGAGGGGGGGGCTATTCATGGAATTTCAGTCCTTGAGGCCTTGGTTCCTGCAGCTCTTTGGATCCTGTGATCGTCCCCAATATCCTTTTCAGCTACCAGGGCCACTAAGTTACTTTTTTTGCTTGAGTTCAGTTAAGTTGTATTTTGGTGCTGCTGAAATAATTTAGTAGCAACCGAGCAAAGTAAACACAAAATATTGTGAAAATGTCTTTTGTAAAATGGTAATTTTGAAAATTTTCTCTTCTAGATCGTTGGACCTTCAGATGGAAGTAGTTACATTATAGATTATTATGGAACCAGACTTACAAGACTGAGTATTACTAATGAGACATTTAGAAAAACACAGTTATATCCATAAATATTTTTAAAAAGAAACAGTAAGTCATATGCATGTATAATCTTTATTATGGTATATTATCTGTATAAAATTATGAAAATGTGAGAGCCACAGGAAATTTAAGATCATCTAATGTTATAAACCTCTCATTTTGCTTATCTAGAAACACAGGTCTCCATTTACCTGAACCATCTCTAGTCTTTTGTAAAGCATTTTTATGTACCCTCATTGCTCGTGCAGTTCCTGATTCAGTCTCTCTTTCTTTGCAGAGATTATGGTTAGAAGACAGAGTTCACAACAAAAAGATAACATCAAAGCAAAAAGATATTTCATAGTATTACATGATGGTTATGAGGAAAGTATGTGTTTTAGAGAGTTCAGTACAGCATGTCTTTGCTGCTCTCCTGCTTTCCTGGGGTCAATATGATCCTTAAACCTCTTCCTTTTCTTCTTCCCTAAACCTGAAGGTTGATTGAGTCTTAACCCTGAACTACTATAAGTACTTACTCTAACCTAAAGTTTGGCCCTGCCCATGAGAATTATTAACTGGCTGCTGCTTTAAATAGGTAGTACACTTGGATAAGTCGGAGATATCATCAATCTTCCTGGTTCAACTCTCTGGTTCTCTAGGACTCTGCTACTATAAGGTTTTTATTTCCAGGGCCATACATTAGTCTATTCTAATAAATAATCTTCCAATAATGCTAGATTTTTCTCAGGATTTTGATAGACTATCAGGAAAATGATTCCCTAGCACAATCTCCTCAGCAATGGAGAAGTCCTATATAACATGTAGGGTGCAGGGTACTTGTTAGGTGATAGTTCACTTTGAACCATCTAGCAGCTCTCAGAGAGAAGGCAGAGAGAAAGACAAGCTAGACTTTTTTTTTTTTTTTTTTTTAAGACTTACATATTTGAGAGAGAGAGAGCACCCATGCGAGCGGATTGCGGGGCAGAGGGACAGATTCCTCAAGCAGACTCCCCACCGAGCGTGGAGCCTGCCATGGGGCTTAATCCCACAACCCATGAGATCATGACCTGAGCCAAAACCAAGAGCCAGACCCCCAACCGACTGAGCCACCCAGGCATCCCAAAGCAGGCTAGACGTTTTGGCCATAGTCATAATCCTAGGGTTTTTAGTTGATTCTGTCTCAGAGAGTGCTTCTAGAGGCCAGGAAAGGAACAGACATTTATTTTCTATGTTGTAGTGTATGAAGTATAATTTTGCCACAAAGGTAGATTTTTTTTTTCTTTTCTCACAACAAAATATGGGATCTACTTTATAGTTATTTTCATGAGAGTTGAACAGTGACAGACCCTGTCAGGATCTGAGGAATTTATTCAACTGATTGGCCAAAAAGTTTTTCAAATCTTTTCTTATAAACTATAAGAATCTTTGGATTTAAATGAAGCTTAGAGATCCATCTTCCTCTTCTTACCAGGGAATAAATTGAGACCTGAGTTAAGTCGAGACTAAGATACAACTAATCAGTACAAAGCTGAATGTAGAATCCAGGATTTTGGTGCCTTCCACTGGTGGTTCTGCACTACCCCCCCCACCCCATCCCCCACCAACTCTGTCATTTTGCAGTAAGCATCTGCATTTTGGAAATTGTCAGTCCTACTTTATGAGAAAGCATGTATAGTTTCACATAGCCCTGTTTTCATACTGTAAATTGTTGTGTCTCTTTCAAAAGTTTACAGATTGTTTTTAAGCCATAATGTGGAAGAGTTAAGCAAATGCAGTTTAGAAAGCAGTTTCATTCTCTGTAGTCTATTATATAAACTTTTAATTGGGATTCCAGACTCAGATTTGATATTTAAAACTCAAGGGGCTCATTGAGAAGGCAGATCTCTGCACTGTCATTCACATGATCTCCTACAGTATATATAGAAGTGCTCCAAGAGAAAGAAAAAAATGTCCTGAGTAAATGAAGCGTTAAAATGTGCATCTGTAGTAACGTCATTTGACTCTTAAAATACTGTGTTTTAACGTATTTGTTTTTTCTGTTTTAGGATTTGGGCTTCCTTGATTTCAATAGAGCACTCTCAGTATGTGGATTTCCAGATTTTCCTTTTTCTTCATATACCACTTTATGGATTCTTTATAACTTTTTGTTGATATTTTTTGTTTTGTTTTACTTAAAAGCATATTATTCTGAGATTTATTTAATTGGACTTTCTTTGAGAGCTGTGTGATAATTGAGTCTTAGGCTACTGTCTCCATGAGATAGATAGCTTATTACCCCGATATTCTTTAATGCCTTTTCCAAAGGCAAGTTGCGACTTGTCATTTTCGCTTCTGAAAAATAAAAGAATGACTTATTCACATTTTTTTTAGTGCTTTACTATTAAGAAAACCTTATATGTTGAATGTAGCGGTCTTCTGCATTTTGATCCTTCAAAGCAGTTAATCCACAGTGTGAACAAACACCATTTCCTATATTGCCTGGAGCCACAGTTGTGTATGAGAACCCACCTGTTTTTCTGCAGCTTTCAGATCTGCCTCTGCCTTGGTATCCATCGAGTGAAAGATCACTGGGGAGTCTGAAACCTTGAGGCAGCATGGATACTTGTGGCACTGATGCAGCCCTCTGAAGTGTGAACTTGTTCCTTTTTGCTTTGGGAGTGATGCAGTAGCTTTTGGAAGACCAGCTGCTGACTCATCTAGCTCAGCGCAGTTATATTTGAAGCTGGATGGACAAGGTGGGAACACCAAACAGATGATGAATGTCTTCCATCTGTTAGCGCTGCCAGGCAGATGCTGGTACAAGTGACTTGGGTGAGGCACCAGTGTCTGGGGGACCCTGTACCTTAGCACTGGCTTCCTCACCGCATTTGGGAGGGTGGTAAGAAGATGGAAATACCGGGAATGTTATATGTTCTCATAATACTGTCATGCTTTCTTTAGTAACAGGCATAACAATTTCACAATTACTCGGGTCCCAGCTCCTCAAAAGTAAAAACCATCGTTTTTTATCGCTCCTTTTGCTCAGAAGTATACAGTGACAGTACAGTTAGCTTCCTAACGTGTTAGTCATTCAGTAACAGCTTCTGCAGTTGGTGGGAGATTATGCAGTATTGATACATGAAATGAATTTGGATTGACTCCTCATGTACGCCAAGAATGGTCTCTCTGATCCATTCGTTAGTTAAAATACTGAGTGTCTACTGCGTGGGAGGCCCTGTTCTAGATGCTAGGGTGCAGCCCTGAACAAAACACAAGCAAACATGTCTGCCCTCCAGGAGCTAATGTTCCCTGGGGACCGACTTTTCACAGTGATAGTATTTCTGGCTGCAGTTAAGCTAGCTGGTAGATACCCGTTTTCTGGTACTTCCTAGCTCCTTTTGGTTGCAAACAGTGCTTTGGAGTTTAACCTTAGGATCCCCTAAGCCCAGATTTGAAGTCTTTACGTTTCTACAGCCATGTAAGTTCAATTATATAAGAAGTACCTGCAATCAAATCTTGAAAAGTAATCTTGATTCTTGTGTGATTGTTAGTTATTAACATGGCCAGTGGGAAGTCTGTTTCAAAGCAGGTGCTTCTCAAAGTATTTATTCATATAAGTTGTACTCTGAAAGGGTTGTAGAGAAAATCTAGAGAGAAAGTCTCTTCACAATACATTCTTAAACCTGTAGATTCTGTTTTCTCTATATAATTTCCTAAATTTACATGACAAGAACACTTCAGATTTTCCGGTTTGCCTAATTCTCTATTGCCTAATATATGTCATTCTTTAACAAATGGTTTTCCTGTATATTATTATATTTATTTTTTATGTAAATGCATTTAATACATGTAAATGCAGTTTTTGTTTTTGTTTTGTTTCGTTTTGCTTTCGTGGAGCACTATTTTATTTTGGCTATTTGTTAGTAGTGTCTGTGAGTACGAATCATATTTTGAGTCCTCTGTCTGAGATTTTTTTTTTTTAAAGATTTTATTTATTTATTTGACAGAGAGAGAGACACAGCGAGAGAGGGAACACAAGCAGGGGGAGTGGGGGAGGGAGAAGCAGGCTTCCCATGGAGCAGAGAGCCCGATGCGGGGCTCGATCCCAGGACCCTGGGTTCATGACCTGAGCCGCAGGCAGACGCTTAACGACTGAGCCACCCAGGCGCCTCTGTATGAGATGTTTTATATGATAACTCTGCTTTTAGAGCAGTGACCAAAATTGTGAGATGGATTAGCTTGGTCATTCCTTGGGTTACTCCTAAACCCTCTAGGATGGGATGGAATGGGTTCTTTCAATGCTACAGAAACAGTGTTTCTCTAGAAATATTTTCAAATGATACTACTTTAGGCCAAAAGAATGAATACAATTTCCAGAAGTACGTCTTCACCCAGGAGGATTTCTTACCTATGCTGTATTAAAATAAAAGACCTCTTTAGGACTTGAAAGACTGTGCTATGTGTATGGCCAGCATCTGTTCATGGGATTCCTAGGACTATAAGAAATACTGGTTTGTGGGTATGTTTTGTTTTACAAAAAAAATGTGTGTCTTTTCCCCTTATTTTAACCTAGATGCTTAAGGCTAGGTTAAGTATATAATACTGATAGGCAGCTAGGAAGCTAAAATAGATCTATTAGCAAGAACTAGCAAAAAGAAAAATTAGTTCTTAAAAAGTACAAGTCCAAGGTGTCAATTCCTCTTCCTCATTCAAACACCTTAAATGTATATATTCCCCAGGGTTCTGGCACCTTCCCTCTTCCTTTCTCTCATTAAGTCAGCATCCATTTTGCTTTTTTCTATTTACAAAATTAATACAAGTATAACGCAGAAGTTCTGGAAAACACCAAAAGAGTATAAAGAAAAAAAATTCCATAGTTCAAAGATAACGATGTTCATATTTTTATGTCTGTCCTAGTAGTTTTTTCATGCATTAGTTTCTTCACAAAAATGATACATTATCCATACTGTTTTGTAGCCTGCTTCTTCACATTGTAAAGATTTTTCTATTTCAATAAATATCCTTTTACAACATTATTTTTAATGGCTGCAGAATATTCCGTGTCTGTATCATAATTTATTTATGTAATTCCTTTGTGTATTCTTTGGTATTTGTTATTCCAATAAATCAACAACACACATTTATGATTCTTTTTCTCTAGAATTGCCATTCTTAGTAAAAAAAATCATATATTAAAGTTCTTGATATCTATACACAATCCTAGTTAACCAGGGTAATGGAGAAGTATTGGGGAATGATAGCAAATTGAGTAGTTTGGCACAAGATGCTGAATAGTTGAATTATCTAATGCCCTCCAGAAAGCTTCAAGATAGAGGCTTTTTAAGAAGGAGTACGTAGGAGGTGATCCCGGAAGAAATAGGTGCAGTGTGAACATGGGGAAACAAAAGAAGGCGAAGTATATGACCATGAAGTGAATGCTTAGACTCAGAGATGAGAGACTTAAAGAGAGGAATAGATTAACACCTAAAAAAGAAAAGAAAGATCCCAGTGCACCAAAGGAAAGAGAAGTCTCCCAACATCCTTCCTGCTTATTTTTCCAATATAACATGTGGCTGGGCCCATCTGGCCACATCCTGGTTGATATCAACTTTATCAAACTTTTCCATTAAAGCCAAACTCAACTTAGTATAGTCCATGATGGACTGTCTGTATGCCAGGTGTATCCCTTGAATAACTGACTGCATAATGGTTGAAATTGAGAAATTGGGGCTGAAGTATTGTGTAACCCTAAAGATTGCCAGGGATCCAAGATTTGAAGGATTACAAACGACACACAAAGGAACTTATGCAGATGACTGCTTAGTACACAGTAGCTCACAAGTGTTACATTGTGGCCACAGTTGACCGGATCTTAAATGAAGGATCTGGAAGATCCCTGGAATTCCCATCATGTACATTTCTAACCATAGGTACAACATTTGAGTGGATACCAGATGATTATGGAGTCCCTTAGTTCTAATTCTTAAAGATAGAGTTCCTCTGCCTTCCTTTACCAACTTTTTCTGTTGCCTGTTCATATAATAATAGGGTGTAACATGAATTATTATTCCATTTATCCATTTGCTCTGTTACAAGCTAAGTATGGTTAAATACACTGACTTTTTGACATTGTTTAAAAAAAAAAAGTAAGTAGGAAGCTCAATCTCAATGGTCTTTATTCTCCCCTACTGAGAGGGAAAGGAAGATAGGTAAATTCAGAAAATGAGAAAAATTACTAATTAGGAATGAATAAAAGATTTCTGAACAGCACTGAGTACCCAAATGAGTCCTGGATTAATTCATCTGTAGCTGAGTTGATGAGCATAATAGTAATAAGTAATAGTTACTTATTCCTATTACCTCTCTCTCTCTTTTTTATTTTTAAGATTTATTATTTGAGGAGCGCCTGCGTGGCTCAGTCGTTAAGCGTCTGCCTTCGGCTCGGGTCATGATCCCAGGGTCCTGGGATTGAGTCCCGCATGGGGCTTCCTGCTCGGCGGGAAGCCTGCTTCTCCCTCTCCCACTCCCCCTGCTTGTGTTCCCTCTCTCGCTGTCTCTCTCTCTGTCAAACAAACAAACAAACAAAAGATTTAAAAGAGAAACAGGTGTTATTATTTAAGAGAGAGTGCGTGAGCAGGGGGAGGAGAGAGAGAATCCCCTGAGCGTAGAGTTCGATGTGGGGCTCGATCCCACAACCCTGAGATCATGACCTGAGCTGAAATCAAGAGTCGGACACTTAACCAACTGAGCCACCCAGGTGCCGCTCTCTCTCTCTCTCTGTCTCTAAAGTAATCTCTATATCCAACGTGGACTCAAACTCACTACCCTGAGATCAAGAGCCAGATGCTCTACCAACTGAGCCTGTCAGGTGCTCCCCTGTTATCTTTTTAAATAGAGCCTACTATCTTAATTCTTAGTAAAATACAGCAATGCTCTTAAAGCTAGTCATTGTCTGATGGAGACAGAAGGTTATGTACCTTCTTAGAAAATAGGTATTTTTTAGGAAAGATAAAAAGATTAAGGCTTAAAATCTTTAAATTTCAAGATTTTAACTTGTTAAAAGGTCCTTTTACCACTCTCCGTGTGCAGGATGTTATGCTAAGCTCATTTTTTTTTTTTAAAGATTTTTATTTATTTGAGAGAGAGAGAATGAGAGAGAGAGAGAGCATGAGAGGGGGGAGGGTCAGAGGGAGAAGCAGACTCGGAGCCCGATGTGGGACTCAATCCCAGGACTCCGGGATCATGACCTGAGCCAAAGGCAGACGCTTAACCGACTGAGCCACCCAGGCGCCCTGTTAAGCTCATTTTATATTTTAAATGATTTAGTCCTCACAACATTTCTGTCGGGTCTTTCTAAATAGTTAATATCATCATCCCCACTTTCCAGATAAGTAAATTGAGTCCCACAAAATTTGAATGATTTGCTCAAGGTCATGAAATAAGTGCTGAAGCCAGGATTGAAACCCAGGTCTATATCTGCCTTATTCTGCCTTCAGTGTGATAGTTACAACTGTCTAATTCTATGAGACACTGCTAATGACTGTATTAAGAGATTTTTCTTAATATGTTGTTTAATGTTTTCAGTATGGAAATTATCAGCCTACACCGAGCCTTTTTACTTAACCGATAGTTTGCCGGTAAAAAAAAAATTATTTCAACTTCTCAACTTTGCATCATGCAGATGCCAACATGCTTTATGAATATCTAAATGAGACTATGATGAAGGGATGATTTTCTAAAACCCAAAGATTTTCCTGCTGCCACTTTACCTGACATTTGCAGCACTTTCTGGACTAAAAGTCTGATTATGTTTGTATAACAAGGAGAGAGATGTTAGGGTAGGACCATACTGTCATGCTCTGCTTAGTCCTACTGAGATCAGATGATGACAGAGAAATCTGTACATGGTGGGATTGCAGGTGTTTTTTATTTAGTTAGGGTGGATTTTTCTTTTTTTTTTTTTTTTGGCTTATCTGAATTTTCTAACTTTCCCACGATAAACATGCATTATTTGCATGCACGTATTTGACACAGTAAGTGATAGTATGGGTAAATTAGAACAAAGAACCCAAGAAAATCTTGTTTTCTTTGTCCCCTCTCCTTCCTCCTCAAGATACACTTACCCTAATCTCTGATGTGACTCTGACTTCAAGGACTAGATAATACATTTAAAAGAAAAAGGCATATCTAACACATGATATCAAAGGTCTGACATCCAACCAGCACAGTTTGATGGGAAAATCATCAAAGCAGTACTGTGGAATCAGGCCTGAGTCTGTGTTCTGTCTTTGTCACTTGTTTTGTGACCGAGCACATAACGGTTATGAGCCCCTCTGTCTTCATATAAGTAGGGATCATAATATCAATTAGATGAGGTTGAGAGATTAAAATGACATAGATAACAGTCATTATTTATTGAACATACTTTAAAGGAATAGAATGCATTAGGCATTGTTGGGGGGGGTGTCCATCTGGAATTTGCAAGGGCTTCCTTCATACTTGGGCTATGGTGTGGTTATACCTTGAGTGAAACGCTGCAGGACTCGGAAGTTCCTTTTACAGAAGGAAGGTGAGATGTGTTCTTGGGACATTGTTTACCTACAGTAAACCTACCTCTATTATTGCTATTGTTACATACAGCCACTCTGTGTAATAAGGGTTAAAAATGTCTCCTTTTTCAAGAAAGTAGTGTGGTTTTTAAAAAATTTTTTGTTATGTTAATCACCATACATTACATCATTAGTTTTTGATGTAGTGTTCCATGATTCATTGTTTGTGCATAACACCCAGTGCTCCATGCAGAACGTGCCCTCTTTAATACCCATCGCCAGGCTAACCCATCCTCCCACCCACCTCCCCCCCAGAACCCTCAGTTTGTTTTTCAGAGTCCATCGTCTCTCATGGTTCATCTCCCCCTCCGATTTCCCCCCTTCATTCTTCCCCTCCTGCTATCTTCTTTTTTTTTTCTTAACATATAATGGATTATTTGTTTCAGAGATACAGATCTGTGATTCAACAGTCTTGCACAATTCACAACGCTCACCAGAGCACACACCCTCCCCAGTGTCTATCACCCAGCCACCCCATCCCTCCCACCCCACCCCCCACTCCAGCAAACCTCAGTTTGTTTCCTGAAATTAAGAATTCCTCATATCAGTGAGGTCATATGATACATGTCTTTCTCTGTTTGACTTATTTTGCTCAGCATAACACCCTCCAGTTCCATCCACGTCATTGCAAATGGCAAGATCTCATTCCTTTTGATGGCTGCATAATATTCCATTGTATATATATACCACATCTTCTTTATCCATTCATCTGTCGATGGACATCTTGGCTCTTTCCACAGTTTGGCTATTGTGGACATTGCTGCTATAAACATCAGGGTGCACATACCCCTTCAGATCCCTACATTTGTATCTTTGGGGTAAATACCCAGTAGTGCGATTGCTGGGTCATAGGGTAGCTCTATTTTCAACTTTTTGAGGAACCTCCATACTGCTTTCCAAAGTGGCTGCACCAGCTTGCATTCCCACCAACAGTGTAGGAGGGTTCCCCTTTCTCCGCATCCCCGCCAACATCTGTCGTTTCCTGACTTGTTAATTTTAGCCATTCTGACTGATGTGAGGTGGTATCTCACTGACATTTTGATTTGGATTTCCCTGATGCCGAGGGATGTTGAGCACTTTTTCACGTGTCTGTTGGCCATTTGGATGTCTTCTTTGGAAAAATGTCTGTTCATGTCTTCTGCCCATTTCTTGATTGGATTCTTTGTTCTTTGGGTGTTGAGTTTGATAAGTTCTTTATAGATTTTGGATACTAGCCCTTTATCAGATATGTCATTTGCAAATATCTTCTCCCGTTCTGTCGGTTGTCTTTTGGTTTTGTTGACTGTTTCTTTTGCTGTGCAAAAGCTTTTTATCTTGATGAAGTCCCAATAGTTCCTTTTTGCCCTTGCTTCCCTTGCCTTTGGCGATGTTTCTAGGAAGAAGTTGCTGCGGCTGAGGTCGGAAAGGTTGCTGCCTGTGTTGTCGTTTAGGATTTTGATGGACTCCTGTCTCACATTTAGGTCTTTCAACCATTTGGAGTCTATTTTTGTGTGTGGTGTAAGGAAATGGTCCAGTTTCATTCTTCTGCATGTGACTCTCCAATTTTCCCAACACCATTTGTTGAAGAGACTGTCTTTTTTCCATTGGACATTCTTTCCTGCTTTGTCAAAGATTAGTTGACCATAGAGTTGAGGGTCCATTTCTGGGCTCTCTATTCTGTTCCATTGATCTATGTGTCTGTTTTTGTGCCAGTAGTAGTGTGGTTTTTTTTTAGATTTTATTTATTTGAGAGAGTACATATGGGGTGGGGGATGGGCAGAGGGACACAGAGAGAGAGAGGGAGAAGCAGACTCTCCACTGAGCAGGGACCCCAACTCAGGGGCTCGATCCCAGGACCCCGAGATCATGACCTGAGCCGAAAGCAGATGCTCAACTGACTGAGCCACCCAGGCGCCCTTTAAGAGAGTAGTCTTATTGACACCTTCACTGCTTTAAGACTTTCCTTATGTAAGAGAAGTCTGCAATGTGGCAGATTTCGTTTTCATTGCTTTTTAATAGGAAGTTCTTTGTAGATATTTATCTAATACATTTAGAAATGTTGCTATGAGGCAGAAATGTTGCTACTTTCGGCCCAAATTAAGGTTAATTGCAAGCAATCGCTACACATACAACAGAATGTTGCTTTTACGCCGTCAATGTTATCAGAAAATGCCAAGCATGTGGAGATTAAAACTTGAAAAATGATTAAGGTTAGAGCTCTTTGGGCTGCATATGCCAAAGGAAAACGTTGTCTTAACAGAACACTTTAGAAAGTGTGTGGCGTTTGAACTTTTAATCATATGAGCTCATTTTATATTTAAGAGGGTGTGATTATGAAGGCTCAAGATTCTGTCTGGTTTTCAGACAAACCTCAACATCTGACTATTTACTTGAATGAATGAAATTCCTTTATGATCGCGACATTAGAAACGTAGGGGAAATGACATGTCTTCTTTATGTGGTTTGTGACTGAGTCAAAGTGTTGGAGTGAAGTGGCCAGACACATGACACAAATTTGCTCTAAGTAACTACAGCAAGTCTTTAGAAAGGTATTCAAAAGACATGCATTTATTGTTTATTAATTCTCAACTATATATTGACCTACTGTGTACCCCTTCTGCTCTTGCCCTTGTATATATAACATATTCTCCACACGGCAGCCAAAGCAATAAAAGTAAATGAGAACATGTCACTTTTTGCTGATTCTTAATGGCTTCCTGTCATGCTTCAAATATGCCAAATTGGTTCCTACCTCAAGATTTTCATGCTGGCTCTTTCCTTTGCCTGGAATGCTTTTTCCCAGGTCTTTGCAAGGCTGGCTTCCTCATTTGTTTGAGTCTCGGCTCAAATAATCCCCCTGACTGTCCTTCTCAGGTACTACCCCAGTCGGTCCTCCACTGGTCACTCTCTGAGTCCTTACCTCTCTTCATTTCTCTTCACAGCACTAATGCTAGCCGAAATGACATGCGTTTATTTATTCTCCCTTTGTTTCCCTTACTAGACTTTCTCTTGGATATCGCTGTAGCTTCAGTTCTTAGAACAGTCCCTGGAACATAATAGGTGCTCAAAGGATATGCCCACTGGAATGGGAACACTAGAATGGGTTAATAGGAATATAAATTAATTTGAGATTAAATAATCTTCTGCTTTGAATAATTTACTTTAGGAGTTGGCATCCAAACATGGTCCCAACCCTAATTATTGTCTACAGGGAGGGGATGGTAAGGAAATGGAAATGGGCCTATGCTGATTTATTCAAGTCCTTGATGGTCCCAGTGCTTGGGACAATGCCTGGAACAATATAAGAATTTTATCAACATTAGATTCTTATCATGGGATGGATGATTGTTAGAGGTGGTTCTCAAAAAAACACCAGCAAGTAGATTTTCAGAAACAATAGGAAGGAGGTAGATGGGGGTGGGGGGGGAAGGGGTGCTACTAAATCCCTTAATATGTGTCATATTAGGTGTCATTATATACTTTCCTGACCTGATTATCTTGTTGGTAGGAAGACTAAGAGCCTTCTGGAGATATCCATGTCCTAATCCTCAGAACCTGGGAATATGTTACCTTATGTGACAACAAGGATTTTGCATGTGTGATTAAATTAAGGTCTTAAAATGGGAAGATCATCCTGGATTACTGGGGTGGGCTCAATACAATCACAAGAGTCCTTAGAAGGGAAAGAGGGAGGAAGGAGAGCCAAAGACAAGATGACTGACCGGAGGCCAAAGAGGAGAGAGATTTGAAGATTCTGCACCCCTGGCTTTGAAGATAGAGGGGGGGACAATGGGCCAAGGAATGTAGGTGGGCGCTAGAAGCTAGAAAAAGAAGGAAAGGGGTTCTCCCCTGGAGCCTCCAGAGGAACACAACTCTACTGACACTGTGATTTTAGCCTAGTAAGACCTATTTCAGACTAGTAACTTCCAGAACTGTAAGATTATGAATGTGGGTGGTTTTAAGCCACTAAGCCTAGCGTAATTTTTTGCTGCCCCACTAGGAAACTATTACAGTTGTTACATTCGAAATGAATTACTTACAGCTTGTTGTGGGATCATCCCTTTCTCCATTCTTGCTAGTCTTTGTCTTTTAATGGATATGTTTAGACCATTTGCATTTAAATTAATTATTGACCTGTTAGGGCTTAAGGCTGCCATTTATTACTTGTTTTTTGTCTTTCTCTCTGTTTCTCATTCTGTTTCTATCTTTTGTCTCTTGGGCATTACCTGAGTATCTTTTTAAATTGATATTTTTTTATTTACAATGCTTTGGAGCATATCACTTGCATCATTTTCTTTAATGGTTGCTCTTGACATTACACTATACTTACGTAACTTGTCACAGTGTACTGGTATCAACATTGTACTGCTGTTAGTGAAGTATTGGAAGCTTACCTCGGTTTAGGTGCCTTTACCTTTTCCACTTTTTTTTTTTTTTAGTAATCTCTACACCCAATGTGGGGCTCAAACTCACAACCCCGAGATCGAGTGTCGCATGCTCCACCGACTGAGCCAGCCGGGCACACTTACCTTACCTTTTCCACTTTTAAAATGGTACAGCAGCAATAAGGAACTAAGACAAGCCTCAAAACCTCTTTCACGCATGGCTACCCCTGTGGGCTTAGGAGTTAAACTTCCCAGGTTCAAATTTTACCCTCTGCAGTTAATGTGCTGTGTGACCTTGCGCAAGATATTCACCCCTCTGAGTCTCAGTTCCCTCATCCATAAATTGGGAAGGAAATGGTAATACCACACTACCCATAGCAATAAACATTGCTATTTATATTTCCCCAGGCCCTATATGCAGCATTTTCATAACTGTTCTCAGCTGCTGCTGCTGCTGCTGCCTCTTCTTCTTCTTCTTCTTCTTCTTCTTCTTCTTCTTCTTCTTCTTCTTCTTCTTCTTCTTCTTCTTCTTCTTCTTCTTCTTCTTCTTCTTCTTCTCCTTCTTCTTCTGGTTCTTTGTAACAGGCTTTATTTTTTAGAGCAGTTTTAGGTTCACAGCAAAACTGAGCAGGGTGTACAGAGATTTCCCATATATATCCTGCCCGCACACCGCACAGCCTGCCCCGTTATCCACATCCCCCTCCAGAGTGGCACTTTTTTTTATCATGGATGAACCTACACCCACACATCATAATCACTCAAAGTCCATAGTGCAATTAAGGCTTCACTCTTGGTGTCTTGCTTTCTACCGGTTTGCACAAATGTCTCATAACATGTATCCACCATCATAGTATCATACAGATACTATATTGATGTATCACACAGACACTATATTCTCACAGGCCTAAAAATCCTCTGTGCTCTGCATATTCATCCCTCCCTCCCCCCTAACCCCTGATAACCCTAATCTTTGTACTGTTTCCAGAGTTTTGCCTTTTCCAGAATATTGTTAGAATTGTGCCGTCTGTAGCCTTTTTAGATTGGCTTCTTTCACTTAGCAATATGCATCTGTAATTCCTCCTTGTCTTTTCATGACTTGATAGCTCATTTCTTTTAGTGCTGAATAATATTCCATTGTCTGGTTGTACTACGGTTTTTCATTCATCTACTGAAGGATGTCTGGTCATATCCAAGTTTGGGCAATTACGAATAGAGCTGCTACAACCATCTGTGTGAAGGTTTTTATGTGGACATGTTTTCAACACCTGTGGGTAAATACCAAGGAGCATGATTGCTGGAATGTGTGGTAAGAGGATGTTTAGTTTTGTGAGAAAACTTTAAACTGTCTTCCAAAGTAGCCAAATTATTTTACCTTTCCACCAGCAACGAATGAGAGATCCTGTAGCCGCCCATTTTCACTGGCATTTGGTCTTGTCAGTGTTTTGAATTTTGGTCATTCTCATAGGTGTGTAGTGGTATCTCGTTGTTTTAATTTGCATTTTTCTTATGACATACAATGTGAAGCAACTTTTCATATGATTATTTGTCATCAGTAGATCTTTGGTGAGGTGTCTGTTAAGTTGTTTGGCCCATTTTTAGCTGTGTTACTTGTGTTCTTTTTGTTGAGTTTTAAGAGTTCTTCATATACTTTGGACAGCAGTCTTTTATCAGATGTGTCTTGTGCAAATATTTTCTCTCAGTCTGTGGCTTGTCTTCTCATTCTCTTGAAAGTGTCTTTCACAGAGCAGAAATTTTTAATTTTAGTGAAGCTCAGCTTATCAGTTAATTCTTTCACGGATCGTGCCTCTGGTGTTGTATCTAAAAAGTCATCACCAAACCGAGGTCATCTAGATTTTCTCCTATGTTATCTTCTAGGAGTTTTATGGTTTTGCATTTTACATTAAGGTCTATGATCCATTTTGAGTTAGTTTTTGTGAAGAGTGTAAGGAAAGCCTGTGTCAGTATTTTTTTTTTTTTAACATGTGGATATCCAGTTGTTCCAGCACCATTTGTAGAAAACTCATCTTCATTTCTAAATTTATTCCTCCTGTGTCCTTATGGTGGGAGACAGCAGTGCCTCTACCAAGAGAGAAACTGAGCAGTTCTCTCTCTCTCTTTTTTAAAGATTTTTTTTTTTAAGTAATCCCTATGCCCAGTGTGGGAATTGAACTTACAACTCCAAGATCAAGAGTCGCATTCTCCACGGACTGAGTCAGCCAGGTGCCCCTCAGCAGTTATCTTTGATGCTATCTTCTCCCTACATCCTATGGATCACCAACCTTTTCAATCCCACCCTATAAGTACTCTGAAATCATTACTTCATCCTCACTGCCACTCTGTTTTTCAGGTCCCTGAATTCTTGTCATCTGGGAACCTGTGACAAATTCCTGTCTGGTCTACCTGGCCAGTCCCAGCTTCCTTTCTGTCCCCATTCCTGCTCCCACCACAGTGATCTTTCTGAAAAGCAGAACTGATCATCTCTATGCTGCTTGCAACTGCCCAGAAACTCCCTATTTCATTTATAAGATGAAATCCAAATCCCTTTTGCTGGATTAACAGGTTTATCCTGACTGATAAGCCACCATGGTTCACCTCCCTTCACTGCCAGGACGTGTGAGCTGACCCCTTGAGGTGAGGGGGAATATGTCCTGATCTCCCTCACCCTGAGACTCATGCTGACTGCTGTTCACCCTGGCCACCCACTTCAAAGTATCTCTTAGTTTCTTTTTTTTTAAAGATTTTATTTATTTATTTGACAGAGAGAGACACAGCGAGAGAGGGAACACAAGCAGGGGGAGGGGGAGAGAGAGAAGCAGGCTTCCCGCGGAGCAGGGAGCCCGATGCGGGGCTCGATCCCAGGACCCTGGAATCATGACCTGAGCCGAAGGCAGACGCTTAACGACTGAGCCACCCAGGCGCCCCTCTCTTAGTTTCTTGAAGACACAAGAAGGAGGTCAGAAGTTCAATCATGTCTCTCGGGGCTAAAATGGAAGTATCTGCAGGAACACGTCCTACTGGAGGTTCTAGGGGAGAATCCATTTCCAAGCCTTTTCCAGCTTCTTTTTGAGTTGGGTTTGAAGCCTTCTTCTGTCTTTCCGTACTACCCTATGCTTCCCTCCAGCACGGTACTGATGATTTATTATCGTGATGATCTCTTTAGGAGACAGTAGCAATACTCCTGAAGTTCATTGATTTTGGCCTTATTGCGATACGTTGCAAACGAAACTAAAATGAAGAAAAGTAACGTTAACAGACACCTGTGTACTTGGCACTGAGGTTACATATATGTTATGATTTGCCATACTTGTTTCAGGTTTCTCTTTTTTCTCTTATGAAATAAGAGGTTATGACATAACTAAAGCCCCACCCCTCCCAAACCTTTCTCCACCTTTCCTGCCTGAAGGTAAACACTAACC
Source organism: Halichoerus grypus (assembly GCF_964656455.1). Lineage (NCBI taxonomy): Eukaryota > Metazoa > Chordata > Mammalia > Carnivora > Phocidae > Halichoerus > Halichoerus grypus. Next base: position 138,424,824 of record NC_135716.1, read on the forward strand.
TGAAGTCAGTGAGGAGAAGTCTTTATTTCTCTGTCGCCCTCACTGAACAGTCGGTCAGCACCACAGGGCGGGCGGGGAAGACGGGTGTCGTTTTACTGTGGTCTCTCCATCGCTGGTGCTTAGCACAGGGCTTGTCACATGTGCTCCTCAAACGACCGGCTGGTGGCGCTAGCCTCAGTGGCCGCCCTGAACCCACTACCGTCCAAAGCAGCTCTTTCTAGAGTCTTACACAGCTCCACCTGTTCTTACTTCACTGGGAATTTGCTCCTTCTCAGAGAAGGGCTGAGACGATTATGATGGGGGCAAAAAGGAACAGAGGACAGAGCATGAATTTTGGAATCACACTTACAGGGTACGTGTCTTTGAGCATTTTCTTAATCTCTCTGGGTGTTTAATTTCCTCTTTTGGAAAAATGAGGCCAATAATATTCATTTCACAGGGGTTTGTGAGGATTAAATAAAGTTAACAAACGTGAATCTTCCCTTGATGGTGGAATAGGTGCTCGATAAATGTTGCCATTGCCATACAAACAATTAAGTATTTTATCTTTTTGTTTTTTCTTTCTCAGATTTTTCCCCTCACGGGCTTTTTATTTGCTTCTCCCCATGTCCCCATTCTGTTCCTTCTCTTATTCCATTGCCTCAACCAGGAAGAAAGCTCCACAGTGCACTGGCTGTCTGTAGCCCATGTACCCTTAAGGTCCAGCTCCATCCAGTTCTGAATATTCCAGCTTTCTTGTCCTCTTTTCTTCTTTAAACATGGGTCATAGATCACTTAGCCTCTGTGATGAACTCTGGAATGTGGCATTTATGTTGGAGTGCTCTTTCCCATTCTCTTTGTGAGTTCCTCGTAGGCCAGGACTGAGTCTTATATATATATATATATTTTAAAGATTTTTATTTATTTATTTATTAGAGAGCGAGAGAGAGAGAGAGAGAAACAGCATGAGAGGGGAGAGGGTCAGAGGGAGAAGCAGGCTCCCCGCTGAGCTAGGAGCCCGATGTGGGACTCGATCCCGGGACTCCGGGATCATGACCTGAGCCGAAGGCAGTCGCTTAACCAACTGAGCCACCCAGGTGCCCTGAGTCTTATATTTCTGTTATGTTCCATGCTTCTCAGCCCTAACACAGGAGGTAGGATGACGTGGAGTCAGGCTGCCTGAGTTCAAATCCTTGTTCTGCTACTTGCTATGTGATCTGGGTCAAGTAACTTCAGTTTTCTGGACTCACTTTTCTTAGTGTAAGTTGGGAGTAATAACAATCCCTCCACCCCAAGATTCTTGATGTAATCACATCTTCAAAGTCCCTTTTGTCATGTAAAAGAATATATTTGAAGGTTCTGGGAATGAGGATATAAACATCTAGTGGAAGGGCATTTACTCTGCCTCCCACACCAATATAGTAAAACTCATTCATTCATTCAACAAACATTTATTTATCACCTAGTATATGCCAGACCTTCTTTTAGGCCCTGGGGTTGCAAATACAAATAAAAATAATTTCTAGTGGATAGATAGTATCTAGTTTAGTGGAGAAATTTGTTGGCAGTGGACCCATCTTTGATTAATGGAGGGGCAGAAAATGGATCCAGTACAGCACTCAATAGGTTAAATATACCCTAGACCTGTGTGTATGAATACTTGTCAGTTAGGTTGAGGTATTCTTGAAATTGCTCTCCCAATGAGAAACCAACAGAAATCACATACACAATTTTAAAGTGAGAAAGAGAATGTGGAAGGACAATATTGTCTTTTATTTTCTGTTTATCACCAACGTGGTATGTGTGGATTGCAAGGATCAGGGAGAAAGGTTTTTCACTTGGGCATCATCTACCAAATAGAGTAGGCTTATTTCATTTCCCTTCTCACCCACTGAAAAAACACACCGATTTGGTTTTTTTTTTCCCCCCCACTCATGCTTTCAATTATTGATTGTGAGGTTGATCCAGGGACATTAACACATCCTATTCACAGGAATAGAAAATGGAAGAATGAGCACAGGGATGGGAAGTACCTGCCAGAATGCTTAGAGATATGGGCCGTGATTGGCAAAGCAACATGCCGGAAAAGAGAACAAACCAAAAATAATATTTTCAAGTGACAAGTCAATCACGTCTTTATTTCTATTCCCTTGTCAGAAATGAGTAAACAATGTCCCTCTTTAGACCCGTATTTCCTATTGAATGATCCTTCCTGACTTCTTTGAACACAGACTTGCCCTCCAAACTTCTTTTCTCCTGCACGGTCTTCCTCCTACATGACTGCCAAGAAGTGGGCTAATGACACCGAAGGACAGAAGCCAGAAAGGTTTTCTTTCTTTGCCAGGACTTGGCAACAGGTCACGTGTTTTCACTGGTTGGGGTTGGGGCTTGTTTGTGTTTTGTCTTCCTTAGCTCTGAAAGGACCAGAAATGACTGGAGTGTCTTTAAAATGCAGGAAGTTCCCTCCAGCTGCTTTTGTTTATTCATTATTTTAAAAGGTGAGACTTTTGTGAGTCACTTTGGTTTGTAGCGACCACACAGCTCTCTTTGTCAAAGTGACGCCGACGTTCTCTTTTTCAAACAAATATTTACTGGGTACCTACTGTGTGAAAGTTAGGTGCAGTCGGGCAGGAAGTAGGGAGGGAATGGGCTTCTACTGAACTTCAGTATGTGCATGCACTGTGACCTTTTATGCTTAGATAATCTGCCTAAGAAGCATAAGCCCCCCAGGCGCCCCTGCACTCAGAGATTTTCATTGTGGCAGATGGGTTTCTTCTTCGTGCCAGCTCCCATTGTCTGTCTATGGCGCCGTGTCACGAAGGACTGTGAGCTGAGCTCACACAGGATGGGAAAGATCAATAAATTATGTCTGCTCTACGTGTGAGAGGGGACGCTGGTGACATATATGCACGGAAATTTTCATTTACTCATTAAACTCTGAACACCAATCGTGTACTAAGCACCATGAAGGCGTATGTGGATCTAAGGCGGTACAAGGCAATATGAGACAAATGCCGATAGATGACCACACACACACACACACACACAGAAATGTAGAGAAATTGCTCTGGAATGGTCCAGAAGTCATCAAGGAACAGCTTTTTCCATGGATGGAGCCTTGTGTATCAGTCAAGGTTTCATCAGAGAAGTCGAACCACGATGAGTGTTATGGAACATGGGATTTATTATAGCAATGAGACGTGACATCATTGTGGGAGGGTCTGGGGAAGTAAGATCCAGAAAAGGGAGCTGGAGGGTCAGAATTAAAATTATCAGCCCTCCTGAAACACTGGCCCTGATGGATGTAGGAGCTTGCAGGGCAAACCTGGGAAGGCAGGTGAGTCTAGCTGCTGGGATGGGACTACCAGGGGAAGCGCTGGAGAAGCTCATGGAAGGTTGTTGATTCTGTGTCTGGTGGTGGGCTGGAGCAGTGGGTGGTCATCAGGGCCAGCAACTGGGAACAAGAGCTGGTCACAGAACAGGGGAAGCTAGGACACATTTGAACCTGCTAGTGCCTCTGCTTTTGTCTCTCATCACATCTAATCAAGACTTCAACCTTCTAGAACTCTTGCAAATTTGTCTTTTGGTCAACTCTAATGTGCAATCATACAGGAAAAGAGATCATGAGAAATGTCATTCCAACTTAGCCAGGTTGACACAGTTCAAAACATCACACCTCAAAAAGTGACACAGATCTGCATAAGAGGAGTGAGCAGAGCATGGGGGAAGGCTTGTGAGCAAGGTTTGGTGGTGGGGATGAGTAAGTTAGTGTTTAGGAAACCACGAGCAGGTGGGCCTGGATATAGTGAAGGGCTTATGCTAGAAGATAGTGGAAGATAAGGTTAGAAACAAAGATTGGAAGCATTAATTAATGAATTAATTAACCTATTCAACCATTACTTATTGAGCATATTTTCTCCCCCAGGCACTGTACGAAGTGCTATCTACCAGGCACTGTACCAGGCTCTCACTATGGTGATAAATAAAGAGCCAAATTTTGAAAGAATTTGAATGTTAGACTACAATATTTGTTCAGTTTTTGATCCATCTCTTGAGAAATAATACACTCTTCCAATTGGGACAACTGATCAGTTGAATTTCTGCCCTTAATTCAACTCAACCAATACTGAACTCAATTCAACCGACATTTAAACCCCTTCTCTGGGCAAGCTCCTCGCAGACTCTATCACTGTCCTCTCAAACAGTGAAACATGGCTGTGCCTGATAATACTGGTCGGATCAGAAATATTGAGTCACTTCTTTCCCTGGCAATTTTCTAGAATGATTTGTGCTCACATTTTATTTTAAGCTATGATGTTTTTCTTCCAAAGCAAAGGTACTTTATTAGGTGCTTAAGTCAGACAAACAGTATACAGATTGCATTGCCTTAAATCCCCCAATTTTTGTTGAAACCAATGTTATTTCAGAACTTTGTGCTAGTGAAGTGTAGCACAGCTTAACATCGTGCCTCTTGCTGGGCATACATGATCTCATTTACCGCTCACAAAAGCCTTAAAAGGTAGATACTAGCATTGGACCCATTTTGTGGAAATGGAAAGCAAGACTTAATGAGATTAAGCAACTTTCCCAGGATTATATAACTAGTAAGAGACTGAGCTAGGAATTCACTCTTCCTAACCACTCCACAGCCAATAAATGAGCGACTGGTGACTTTAAGAATCCTCCAGGTGACTCAGTGGGGAATATTTTACAAGCAGGATAGGTGTCTAAGAAGTATTGCTCATAGTCTTAATAGATACAAGTTGAGGATAAAACATCTATGGAAGGAAATCTGCAAAGAGTGAAGAGTGATCTTTGAAGTCTTTAGGCCGCACTCCCAAGGTTTGAGTTGGCATATGAGCATTTCCTCTAGATTCCAAGATGCAGGCAGCTGCAAGTCAAGCCCCAGTGATATTTGGATAGTTCTGAGCGTTGTGTGCTGGGTGCTTTTTTTTTTCCCCCCACAACGAACCCCTGAACTTACTACCGGATAATGTGGATATCCTGCCATTTCTGCTAAATAAGAAATGTAATGTGGATCTCATTGTGTGATATATGTGCATGTGTCATGTGTGAGAAAGAGTGCCGAATCTTCACAGAGTCAGAACTGAACTAAAATCAAAAATGATATCTGACCCTTGCAAGATGTGCCACGAAGTCAGAAGCATTTCATTCTTCCCATTTCTATTTTACCACTTGCTGTTATCCCAGATCCTTATTGAAGTGTTTCTATCAGCTTGACAGACTATACGCTTTTTCTTTTTTTAAAAAGATTTTATTCATATATTTGAGAGAGAGAGTGAGCAAGAGAGAGCACAGGAGCAGTGGGAGAGGGAGAAGCAGACTCCCTGCGGAGCAGGGAACCCCACGTGGGGCTGGATCTCAGGACCCTGGGATCATGGCCTGAGCCAAAGGCAGACGCTTAACCGACTAAGCCACCCAGGCGCCCCCAGATTGTACTCTTTGATACAGAGCCCATTATCAAGTAAGAGATTTCTACATTACTTGGTAGGTTACCCAGCCATGTTTCATTTAACCCTCATAACAGCTTAATGAAGTAGACGAAGCTACTACTCCTCTTTCCATTGTACAGCTGAGCAAACTGAGGCCTAAAGAGATGAAGAGACTTGCCCAGCTAGTTAATGGCAGAACCAAGACTAGTCCCAGCTTTTTCTGCTCTGCCACATAAGTGATGTCAGTCCTGGGAAGGAGAGCACCATTGTTGTGAGTCAGATTTTTTTACTTTTTAATCATATTTTCACATGTTGACATCCTGTTTTCTTTTGGACCCATTCTAAATTAATTTTTGGATGGGGCTCCGTGAGGTTGTGCTGCTGAGGGGGAGTGGGTGGACAGGAATCCAAAGCACACGGGTCTATGGCCAATGGTCTGCTTTCTTTACAGCCCAGGCGATCCAAACCAAATGTGACAAATGGGCAGAATCTCATAAGTATTCCAGCTCGTCACTTCCCTAGTTTGATTACATTGTACCGGATGGCATTTGGAACTCGGTTCAGGGTGCATAGAGCTGAATTATGCAATTTGCCAATATGCAATTAACTGGAGTAGCAACACATTCAATCTAATGGGGGCCAGACAGAGACTGCATAATTCTTGGGAGCACAAGTTGATTATGCAGTTTAGTGATATGCACTTAAGAGAAGTGCACCACATCTATCTGATCCCATTTCTTCCAATAGATTCTTCATGGCACTTTACTCCAGCCTTTCTACTTTTATGGTCAAACATATTCTAACCTGTATCCACTTGAAATGAGAACCTTACAGTTCACATGTAGATTCAGGATTCATTTCTCTTAAGAACCAACCTTTAAAAATCTTAACTTTTGAATGCAAAAAGGGATAGGCACGTGAGAAAGGAAAGGGGTGAATTGGGGGGCTCTGTATGTCTGGGTCTTAAAGATAGGGAACAATACCTGAATTGTGTAATTTAGGGTGATTTGTTTTCAATTTCTTTTTTTCCCCTTGGTTAGGAAGTTGTGTTTCAAATGCAAACGTGAGGTGCATGAAAAGATTTCTTTTTAAAAGCAATGGCCTTTGCAGTCGGTATTTTTTTTTTAACTTGAAAATGGATATTGTAGAAAGGGGGCCCTTTTACGAGAAACTCCAATTAAATGACAGTTCATTGAGTGTAGCCAGTTTTAAGTTACTCTGATGATGATGGATCGTTAATTTAATTTGGCAGGTTTTACTGGTTTACTGTATGCTTGCTGTATGCCCTGGATTGACCTAAATCCTTTGGGGGGCCCCCAGAAGTATAAAATATGGCTGCCTGTCCTCAACCTCCTTAGCAGGTCACGAGTCATGCATACAAAGCAATTGAGGGACAATAAAACACAGCATATGATTAGGTGTCCAATATGGTTGTTAAGGTTGAAAGAAATCAGAGAAGAGAGAAAGTAAACTGGGCTGGAATTTCTCATCACTAGAGGGAGACAGAGGGAGAAGCAAGGGTCAGAGCTTCACATATACTAAGGTCACATCAAAACTATTCTGCAAGGGTATTACCGTCCTAAATTCACAGATGAAGAAGCTGAGGCTCAGGGAGGTTAACTTGTCCGTGATCCGCAGGTAGTAGGAAACAAAGTCAGAATTTAGAATCAGGTCTACCTGTCTCCACACTTCCTCCTTGGAGGTGTTCAGGTGGGAAGCCATGGCAGATAGGCTGTGGAGGGTTCAGACATCTGTTGGGAGAATTAACTGCATGTTCATCACCATCTCTCCCCATCCGGGGTCCTATGGTGTGGAAAGATTTCAAGGAGCAGGTGGGAGTTGTGGCCTCAGTTTTGAGAGAGCTCCTTCTTATCCCTTTAGCAGAAGAGATGACGGCCTCACAGACAGAACTTTTCCTGAGTTAAATATATTTCTGCCAGTGTAGCAAAACCGAATGTGGTGACTGAGCAAAGAACTTTAGCATTTGTGACTGTTGTGGTAGGCAAGGAAGAGAGGGTAACAAAGATTAATTGTCATTTTATCATCAAATCTCCTTTCCTTGAAGGAGAAGATGCTCATGGCCCAGGAGTAGGGAGCCAGGTGTGACTGGGCCTGGCGGGGACCAAATGGGTCCCTATCTTTTAGGTTTGTGTCGAAAGCACTTCTGGGCTGTCTGCTACTTAGTAATTTACTCTTTGCCTGTATTAGTTTTCTACTGCTGTGTAACAAACTTAGTGACTTGAAACAATATCCATTTGTTATCTCAGTTTCTATGAGTATGGAGTACATGCAGAGGGTAGCTAGTTCCCTTGCTCAGAATCTCACAAGACTGAAATCAAGATGTCATCTAGGGCTGCATTCTCATCTGGAGGCTCAACAAGGGAAGAATCTACTTCCATCCTCATTGAAGTTCTTGGCAGAATTCAGTTCCTTGCAGCTGTGGGACTCGTAGTGGTTTCTGTCTTTGGAGAGCCCTTTGCAGTTTGCAAATGCTTTTCCATTCTAAAATTAACCGCATGCATTCTCTTCCTATTCTCAGCTAAAGATTCCACTGTTCAAACAATGGTCCAAACCAAAATCCTGAAAGTCACCCTTGATTTCTCAATCCACTGGCGAGTCCTATGGGCTACACTTCCAAAATAACTCCTGAATCCAACCACAGTTTCCATTTCATAGTCCCCACCATTGTCTGAGCCACTGTCATCTCTCACCCAGCCTGCTGCAATGAGCTTCTCACTGCTCTTCCTGCTTTTCCTCAAGTTCCTCATTCTCCAATGAGCAGCCGGGGGTGGGGTGGGGGGGTTGTAAGAGATAGAAATAAGGTCATGTCTCTTCCTTACTCAAAATCTTCCCATGACTTCTTGCTGTAATTACAATAAAATCCAAATTCCAATCCTCCAGAATCAGTTCCCTGCTTGTCTCTGATTTTACATCCTACCACTCTCCCTCTTGGTCATCATGTTTTGGCCACCCTGGCTTGCTTCTGTTCCTCGAATGTGCCATGACCTTGTCTGCCTTACAGTCTTCGCTCTTGTTATTCCCTTTACCTGGAACTCTCTGTCCTTGGATCTGCACATGACTGTCTCCTTTTCATTAATCAGGTCTCAGTTCAATGTCATCACTTTACAGAGAACATCTCTGACCACCTTTTGCAAAGTAACAATTACTTCTCAATCTAAAATCCCTTCATCCCATTACTTAATTTCCTTTTTCTCATATCACTTATTACTGCCCAAAATATCTTCCTTTTCCTTCCTTCTTTCTTTTCTTCTGTGGTTAATTTTATGCAACAACTTGACTGGGATAAAGGGTGCCCAGATTAAACATTGTTTCTGGGTATGTCTGTGATGGTGTCTCCAGATGAGATTAGCATTTGAATCAGTGGATTCAGTAAAGCAAATTGCCCTCCCCAATGTGGGTGGGCCTCATCCAATCTGTTGAGGGCCTGAATAGAAGAAAAACACAGAGAAGAAGTAATTTGCTCTCTGCCTGACTGCTTGAGCAGTTTTCTCCTGGTCTTCTCCTACCCTCAACACCCCTGGCCCGCTGATTCTCAGAACTACACCCTGGCTTTCCTCCAACTTTAACTTGTAGATAGTAGATCATGGGACTTAGCTTCCATAATTGCACGAACCAATTCCTTATAATAAATCTGATCTTTTTAATAATTAAATCTTTATATATCTCTTATTGGTTCTGTTCTCTGGAGAACCCTGATTAATCCTTTTTCTCCCTCACTCCCTCTCCCTCTTTCTCTCTCTTTTGCTTCCTTTACTTATAAATCTATTTTATACATGATAATTGCCTTCTTTTCTTTCTAGAATATAAGCTCCATGAAGGAATTTCAGCACTATGCCTGGCACATAATAAATGTTCAGTAAGAATTTGTGCAATAAATAAATGAACATTGCAATGAGGCTAAGAGAGGGGTTACTAATTCCCATTTTTATCAGAAATAGTAGGTCACTTGCCCAAAGTGAAAGTACCATCCAGCGTTTAGCCATGAGCTCTCCCAAGGGCAGGACTATGTTTTATACATTTTTCTTGCCCCACCGAGTGTCTGGAATACAGTCCCTGGGAACAGGATAGAGTAGTGGTTAGTTATTCGGAGTCCTGACTCTGCCATTTACCATGTGACCCTGGGCAGGATATTTAACCTCCTTGAGGCACAATTTCCTCATATGTGCAATGGGAATAAAAATAGTACATACTTCGTAAGGTTATGAAGAGTAACTCAGTATAGGCAAAGCTCTTAGCTCACTGCTTGACACATATTGAGGGCAATACATTTTCATTTTCTTTTACTTTTGCCTCTTTTCTCTTAGTAGGCATTCAATTAATTTTGAGTCAACTCATTTAATTTTCTATAGTTTTCAAACTGTGTCAATGAAGCAACTTATTTTCAGTTTCTTTAACTCTAAGCAAGGATTCTTTCTTGACTTCACACAAATGTGAGTGGCATTCACACCATGCAAACCAGCAACATTGCCCAACTGAGAAATTCTCCCGCTCCCCCTTGTAGCCTTCTGTGAGCTTTGGGGCTGAGAGCGAGGGCTCTGGTGAGGGGGGAGGAGCTGCCAAAGGTGGATAGGGTTTTGTCTTCAATTGTGAGCAGAAATATTTCAGGTCTTAGACCATTTCCAGGGAGTCCACCTCCAAGCTGGATTTTTAGAATCCCTCTTGTGGTGCTTTCTTTGGAGATGGAGAAAATGCTCCCCTCTCTCTTCTTTTATCCTCCCCTATTTCCTTTCTCTTTCCTCCTTTGCCCAGTCACTGTTACCTTCCCTTTTCAGCTTCCCCCATTTACCTCAACACAATAGCTCTACTCAAAACCCTTCTGCCTTTGGATCTCTTTCTTTACTAATTCTACCAGAAATGCAGCAATGACAAGCCGGGTGGTGGAATGTCAAACAGGAGTCAGATGGGCCTGAGTTGAAATGATTTGCTACTTGTTACCTTTGTGACTTTGGGCAAATTCGTTAATCAACTTCTTGGTGCCTCTGTTTTCTCACTGGTAAAATAATAACATCTGCCTCACAGCTTATTTACGAATATTTGATGAGCACTTAGTAGGTGTCTAAACAATACTAGTTTTATTTCCCACCTCCATGTCCCAACCAAATGGACAGATTTGAATTTCACTCCAAAAAGAAGAGTCAAACTAATGCTCACAGCAGTTCTGTTATAATAGCCAGAGATTAGAAGCAACCAAAATGTCCTTTAATAGGTGAATGGTTAAACTGTGGAATACTACTCAGCCATAAAAAGGAATGAACTGATATGCACACAGCAACATGGCGAATCTCAAAAACATGCTGAGTGAAAGAAGACATACACAAAAGGGTAACTACTGTGTGATGCTGTCTATGGGAAATGTGAGAAGAGACGAATATAACCTACAGTGCTAGAAGGCAGATCAATGGTCATCTGGAGCCAGGGGTGAGAGTGAGGACTGATTGGTGCAAAGAAATGTTTTTGGTTGATAGAATCCATAAAATTGTTTCTGGTGGTGGTTGCATAAGTCTACGACTTTGTCAAAGTCATGGATACGTACAATTAAAATTAAGGCCTTTTACTATAGGTAGACTCTACCTCCATAAGTTGAGTTAGAGAAATAAGAATCAAACCGACAATTTGGATAACTTGCTCTTCACAGTACCTGGCAATAAGATTTTGCCTTTAGCACTCATCATCAGGAAAACAATTCCTTTGTTGCACAGATGTTCCAATAAGAGGTATTAGCCACTCCTTGGAGTGAGAAGGAGTTCGGGTGTAGAGTGTGGTGTTTCATGGTTTGGGAAGGAGAACATCTGTTGTCTCCCACCAGCCTTGTTCCTTTGTTCCCTGAGGGTCTGGGGTGTGTTCTATTACTTTATTAAGCCTTCTCAAGTTCCGCCCATCTTCTTTCATCCCCCACTTTCCCCTTTCCTTTTCTTCCTTTCTTTGTATTTCTTTGCCTGCCAAGTTCTATGAAGTTCTGAATCACAGAGAAACAGATCACATTAATCTGAAAAGCCAGGTTCAATCAGGAAAAATAAGCAGGAAGTTTTAAGACAATTGTCTTGAGATAATCCAAGACAAAGTTTTGCTTTTTACCTTGTTCTCATAATAATCTGGGTTTCTTAGCCTGAATAATTAAGGCTAATTCTTCATTACTCTCTTCATCTGTGCCAATGGAGAAACATGGTAAGCTCCCGGGTGTCTGGAATTTGTAAATGAGGAAAACTGTTATAGAAATAGTTTGGAATCAGTTGTAATAAACAAATTTTAAAAAGAAATAATTAAAAATTATCATTGTAAAAGGACCAGAAATATCACTTCTTTGGTGAGTATCTTTCTCATTTATTTTTTATATTTTGATTTCTTTTTTTTCTTTTATTATGTTATGTTAATCACCATACATTACATCATTAGTTTTTAATGTAGTGTTCCATGATTCATTGTTTGCGTATAACACCCAGTGCTCCATTCAGTACGTGCCCTCTTTAATACCCATCACCAGGCTAACCCATCCCCCCACCCCCCTCCCCTCTAGAACCCTCAGTTTGTTTCTCAGAGTCCATAGTCTCTCATGGTTCATGTCCCCCTCCAATTTCCGCCCCTTCATTTTTCCCTTCCTGCTATCTTCTTTTTTTTTTTTTTTTTAACATATAATGGATTATTTGTTTCAGAGGTACAGGTCTGCGATTCAACAGTCTTACACAATTCACAGTGCTCACCATAGCACATACCCTCCCCAATGTCTATCACCCAGCCACCCCATCCCTCCCACCCCCCACCACTCCAGCAACCCTCAGTTTGTTTCCTGAGATTAAGAATTCCTCATATCAGTGTGGTCATATGATACATGTCTTTCTCTGATTGACTTATTTTGCTCAGCATAACACCCTCCAGTTCCATCCACGTCGTTGCAAATGAGAAGATTTCATTCCTTTTGATGGCTGCATAATATTCCATGGGATATATATACCACATCTTCTTTATCCATTCATCTGTCAATGGACAGCTTGGCTCTTTCCCAGTTTGGCTATTGTGGACATTGCTGCTATCAACATCAGGGTGCACATACCCCTTCGGATCTCTACATTTGTATCTTTGGGGTAAATACCCAGTAGTGCGATTGCTGGGTCGTATGGTAGCTCTATTTTCAACTTTTTGAGGAACCTCCATACTGTTTTCCAGAGTGGCTGCACCAGCTTGCATTCCCACCAACAGTGTAGGAGGGTTCCCCTTTCTCCGCATCCCCGCCAACATCTGCCGTTTCCTGACTTGTTAATTTTAGCCATTCTGACTGGTGTGAGGTGGTATCTCACTGACATTTTGATTTGGATTTCCCTGATGCCGAGGGATGTTGAGCACTTTTTCACGTGTCTGTTGGCCATTTGGATGTCTTCTTTGGAAAAATGTCTGTTCATGTCTTCTGCCCATTTCTTGATTGGATTCTTTGTTCTTTGGTGTTGAGTTTGATAAGTTCTTTATAGATTTTGGATACTGGCCCTTTATCTGATATGTCATTTGCAAATATCTTCTCCCATTCTGTCGGTTGTCTTTTGGTTTTGTTGACTGTTTCTTTTGTTGTGCAAAAGCTTTTTATCTTGATGAAGTCCCAATAGTTCCTTTTTGCCCTTGCTTCCCTTGCCTTTGGCGATGTTTCTAGGAAGAAGTTGCTGCAGCTGAGGTCGGAAAGGTTGCTGCCTGTGTTGTCCTTGAGGATTTTGATGGACTCCTGTCTCACATTTAGGTCTTTCAACCATTTGGAGTCTATTTTTGTGTGTGGTGTAAGGAAATGGTCCAGTTTCATTCTTCTGCATGTGGCTGTCCAATTTTCCCAACACCATTTGTTGAAGAGACTGTCTTTTTTCCATTGGACATTCTTTCCTGCTTTGTCAAAGATTAGTTGACCATAGAGTTGAGGGTCCATTTCTGGGCTCTCTATTCTGTTCCATTGATCTATGTGCCTGTTTTGTGTCAGTACCATACTGTCTTGATGATGACAGCTTTGTAATAGAGCTTGAAGTCTGGAATTGTGATGCCGCCAGCTTTGCTTTTCTTTTTTAATATTCCTCTGGCTATTTGGGGTCTTTTCTGGTTCCATACAAATTTTAGGATTATTTGTTCCATTTCTTTGAAAAAAGTTGATGGTATTTTGCTAGGGATTTCATTAAATGTGTAGATTGCTCTAGGTAGCATTGACATCTTCACAATATTTGTTCTTCCAATCTATGAGCATTATATTTTCATTTCTTACATTTTTAACATCGATATGTACTGTTCTGTAACTTGCTTCCAATTACCAATATGCTTAGAAATGTTTCATGTCTATACATATATTAATTTGAATCATATGAAATTGCTATTTCTGTAGATCTAAACAGAAAGAATTGTTAACCAAATACATCTATTCCTGTATTTTAATGGCTACATAGTATTGCATTATATGGTTATACCATAATGTAAAAGAAATCATTCTCCTATTGATGGACATTTAGGTTGTTCCCATTTTATTTTGCCAATACAAACAGAATTGTAATGAATACACAGACACATACACACTACACATATTTTTGTATACATTTGTGTATATATATATCTTTGCACATAAGTTTATATATGTCTTTATGTGTATACATGCATATATATCTTCATATATGTGTATATCTTTGTGTGTATATACATATCCATGTATAAAATATTTGTGTGTATCTATCAGTTTTTTTTGTAGAATAGATTGGATAGTTTTCTAGATGCATAACTTTGGTCAAGGGGTTCACACATTTCACATTTTGGTAATTATTGCCAAAATGTCTTCTAAAAGGACTGTAACAATTCTTTTCCCCAGAATGTCCTTTTCTCCCCACATTCTCAGTAATCGGATGCGTGAATTGGTTTTTGAAGCATTTTGAAATTAGTTATTTTATTCAGCAAAAGCAGTAAGAAAGACCTACCATGTGTCCAGTGCTACTAGGCCTGAGAAGTAAATATGTGAATAATTTATATAGTCATTGCCTTCGCAGAGTGTGTGTTCCAATTGGTGAAACAAGACTAATGCACGTGTGCATACACACTCAACACGCGCGCATGCACGCACAGTGGCCATGACTTCATTGTCATACTCACCAATCATTTCTAGCAAGATGCACTGAAAATACACCCATTGCCTACTCCGAGGGTCCATCGGAGTCCAAAAGATCCAGTGTCGTTCTAGTTCCTCCCCTTACAGTCTGCATGACCCTCAGTTTCTTTATTTGTAAAATGCACAGAATAATGATAATCTCCTCATCGGGTTGTTATGAAGATAAAATATAGTGCCAAGTGCAGTGCCCAGCCCTTAGTAAGGACTCTATGAGTATTAGCTACTGCCATTCGCCTTCCTTTCAAGAATGTTTACCAGCTTCACATGCCTGATATTATCCCTCTATAGTATGACATTAAAAAATGTTTCTTTCTTTTTTAAAGATTTTATTTATTTATTTGAGAGAGAGAGAGAATGAGAAACAGCATGAGATGGGAGAGGGTCAGAGGGAGAAGCAGGCTATCCGATGAGCCGGGAGCCTGATGTGGGACTCGATCCGGGGACTCCGGGGTCATGACCTGAGCCGAAGGCAGTCGCTTAACCAACTGAGCCACCCAGGGGCCCTAAAAAATGTTTCTTACAGGGTGTGTCAGGCCCCAAGGAGGCAGGGACTATTGCTCCCCTCGTTCTGAACATCATACCTCTGTTAGTACAACCTGGTTGCTAAGCTTTCTGCTCTAGAGCTACTTTATTCTAAGAACTTTCAACGTTGCCTGCCCCCTCAGACAGGGATTTCTCATTGCTGTTTTACAAAACACTGATTCTTGATTGAAGAAGGGCCATTTCAATGACCGCCAGTGTACTTTAGAAGGAAGATAAGGGGGCGACATGGTAGATACATTTAACCAAAGTAGAATGGTGCAAGGTGAAGCCTTGGAGATGTTTACTCATAACAGACACATTTTCTGCATTTATTATTAATGTTTCAGAAAATACTGTTTTCTTCCAGGTATGTAAATTTCGTGTTCACTGGGGTGGCATAAGCAGGTGGGTGGAAAAGTGCCTGGTCCATTATGCATGACCATGAAAAGTACGGTAGTCCATAAACATACAGCTTCCTTCTCCAGTACACTTACAAAATCCGTTTCAGTTACTTGCCTGTTCGATGCTCAGGTGGCTGCAGCAACGGCTGCTCAACGGAAAGTACAAGAAAAGATCAGAGAAATGTAAACATTGACAATCTAACAAGAAGGCACTGTCCCCACTGGAAACTCATTAGGGGCAAGGACTTTGGTGCCTATAAATAGCCTTTGGAGGCAGGCATCTTCATGGGCTGCTCAGGATACCCTGACCACGTGGACAGATCTGGATTGATAAATTGCAGTGAGGAAGTGCTAAAATGCCATGTAATGTCGGGGCTGAAACCATTCCAGCTCACTCAGACTTCAGGTTTTCTGTGTTGAGATTCCATTGGCACCATGATTTGTATTCAGTAAGGGGTTCATAGGATACCCACAATAGGCTACCTGTTCCCTCCGAGGGTGCTAACCTAGTGAGGATCGTCGACCACCTGATGAAAGTTCTAGTCCCACCCGATGCTTCAAGGTTAAGTCATATATTGTCCCCCAGATTGGATTCAAGCAAGCTAGTTTGAAGTGTGGGGTGTGTGTGAAGTGACCAGGGACGTTTTCCGTTGTGTGGAGACCTTCAAGCGCTGATAGCTGTGCTATGCTTAATCTCAATCCTCATTTTCATCAGGAATATCTCATGTATGGCAACAAAATGGGGAGTCCATAGGAATGAGAGCTTTGATTTCTGGTTTTGACTCTTTTCTCAGGACACTGGTTGGAAGAGGTCTAACAAGCAAAAACAGGAAAGAGATCCTTCTGAGTGGTATGTTTTAGTATAATTGCCTCCTCCAGATTTTCTCAAGGAAAAAACATTTGATTTTTGGCATTTGGTCTTAGTATTAGGACAACTTACAGCCTGTAGGCAAAGGCTTTGCGAAAACAGGCATATTGATGCGTAAGGTTAGGCTGCCCTTTTTTTTTTTTTTAACTAGGTGAAAATAAAATTTGGATTTAAAAATTATATTAATGCATTTAGTGACTACTCTTGATGTTTGGGGACAATGGTGTCCTGAGTTAAACTCAGCAGACACTTCTTGAGCATCTCTTGAGTTTAGTGCTACAGAGTCAATCCCGACCTTGAAGAGATCAAGTCTAGAGAAGAGACTGTATCCTAATTTTTTTTTTTAAGTCTCCGTATTAGAATGTCAAAATGTGAGATTGTGGCAAGAATTTATGTTTCTTTAAAGCTGTGGGATTTTAGAAAGAACAGTTGGAACCCTGGGATCCTGGCACCTCTGACCTTTAAACTGTAGATCACAAGCTTTCCAAAGTAGTTTAAAGTTATCCTGCAATGGAGTCATACAGAACCGCAGGGATGGCCATTGCATGCTGTCGAAGTCTCTCTGACTCTTTCCCTGCCTGTTGTGTGAGAATTTCCACCATCTCCATTCCTTTCACATGGTCCTAGAAGTCTTCAAGAAGGCTCTCCCGTGTACTCCTCCTACCAGTCCTTGGTTACTTGGTGGTGGCCACCATTTTGTTTCTTACTTCTCTAGCTCCTTGTAATGAATCTTCTTTCAGGATGAAAGCTGGTGCTCTCAGCCACCAAAGGCTCCCCCAGGGCCACTGATGCCAGCCAACATGTATGGCCCTGCCTCTGTTGGCACCTCCCCGATTCTGGTGCTGCCACCCCCTCTGCCTACAGATACAGTCAACACCTTTCCTCTCCTCCCCTGCTTCGGGCCAAAAGGCTCTAAAACAAAACCAGAGCACACACCTGGATCCCGTTAGCAATCTGTTCAGGAGCCAAATAAGCAAGGAATTTTTGAGTCACAGCCTTTCTATCCCCCACTTTATATCTCTCTGCTTGCTACCTCATCAAGCAGCAGAGGCCCGACAGGAGAAGCTCAATCCTTGCTTTGGACGCCCCAAGCCATGCCCCATGTCTGCTCTCATGTACCATCCTCCCTGGGAAGAACCGATATAACTCCAAATAGATTGGGAGAATCTATCGTTAGGTGTGTTTGTAATAAGGCACATGCCTATGCTCCCCACACCCCCTAAAATTAGCTCAGAGAAATATCCCTTTCTCCCTACAGTCAGCTCTGACTGCCAAGGAGAAGCCGATTTCCTGAGGCTGTTTGTCCCAGACCTTCCCATTCCCAGTGGGGGTCTGGGCTGCCTTGTTTTATTGCCTGCCTTAGAGAGAACAGTCTGCTTTGTCAACAGGTTAAGAATCCCAACTGTGCACCCAGCACACAAAGCAGTTAGGAGCAGAGGTTTTGGTAGTCAGATCCTGATTCTGCTACTTCCTATCCAGGCTAAGACTGTCCCCTTTTCTGTAAAATAGGGAAATCTCCGTGCCAATGGGGAGCGCTAAGTAAGGTTATCTATACTGTAGCTTTGACTTATAATAATTACTCAACTGTTGGTTTTTTTTTTTTTTTTTTTACATTAAGGTGTATGGCGTAGTGTTACAACATGGCTTCCTCTCCAGCTCCTGATTATCTGCAATCCATTTTCATTCAGCTGCTAGATTCATCTCCCCGGAACGTTCGTCTGTGTGAAAATGTGAGATGAGCTTCCTATTACTCACAAAGTCCGGAAGTCTTTCTCTCTGCTCAAGGCTTTGATCTGGCCCCAACACAACGTTACCTCCTTTTGTCCACTACTCCTCTTCACACACCCTCTGCTCCAATGAAAATCAACCAACATTCCTGAAGTCCACCCGTGCCCTGTGCACGTTTGTTCTTTTATCTGGAATCCGGATCTTATCTCTTCTTCGCGCCTGGCTCAAGTGCCACCCCCTCCACCAAGCCTTCCCCAGCCCATAGTAAACCCCACAGCTCTTTATGGACTCTATGGACGAGGGGCATTTATTCCATGTCGCCACACAGTTATCTACGCAAACTTTGTGCTGCAAATTTACACATCCATCTCCTGCATCAGATGATGGATGATGGCATCTGTCTGATTCATCTTCATACTGCTAAGCCAGGGTTTCTCAACCTCAGCACTATTGACATTTTGGGCTGAGTAATTCTTCGTTGTGGGAGACGTCATGTGTACTGCGGGCTGTTGAGCAGCTCTCGTGGTCTCGATTCCCTGGAAGCCAGCAGCATCCCCTCACCCCAATTGTGACAACCAAAAAGGTTTTCAGACATTGCCAAATGTCCCCCAGTTGAGAACTGCTGTCCGAGATTGAGCTTGGGGGTCTGAACATGGATGATTCTCAGTGAATGCTTACGAAAAGAAGGAAGGAGTTTGGCTTAGGCCCTTTTAAACGGTAGTGAAATATATAATTAATGATATTCTTTCAGTAATTGGAAATAAAAGGATAGAGTTCCCATGAGAAGTCAGAACTAGAGATAGAGATTTGAATGTCACTAGCATGGAAGCTGCCAATAGGTATTTATTTTTTGCATAGTGCTTAGGAGTCTGGAGTCAGGTAGGATTTGGGTTCCGATACTGGCCTCCCCACTGTGAGCTGTTACCGTGGGTATTTATTTCCTTATTTTTAAAAGATTTCATCCATTTATTTCAGACAGAGGTAGGGTGAGAGGTAGAGGGAGAGCACGAGTGGAGGGCTGACTCCCCACTGAGCAGGGAGCCTGATGTGGGACTTGATCCCAGCACCCTGGGATCATGACCTGAGCCGAAGGCAGACACTTAACGACTGAGCTACCCAGGCATCCCCCATGGGTGAGTATTTAAACCTCTCTGAGCTTCAGTTTTCTCCTTCTGTAAAATGGGGATGATAATTGTAACCCACATGGAGTTGTTGTGAGGATGAATTAGGTAATGTACTTACAGGGCTTAGCAGGGAGCCTGGAACGTAGTAAGCACTAATATAGTTCAAAGCTATTATTAATATTGTGATTATTACTGTAATATTCATTCATTCAGAGGTTATGACAGTATTATTTCCATTTTATAAATGGGTTGTGGTTAGAATCTGGATCTTTTGACCTCCAACTTTCCCTGGATCATACTTATTTGACATAGCTCAAATGGAGTCATTCACAATAAAGTCTTCACTTCGTTTGGAAACTGAGCCCTAACTGCCTACAGCAAAAATTCCTTTTCAATTGGTAAACACCATCTTCATCTGTAACTATCACTGGGAAACTCAGTGACTGCTTATTAAGCACTTTGGATAAGTAGATGCGCTGGATACTGGATATAAGACACCTGTGTTGCTAAAACAAAGCACCTGCCTGTTTGTAGATTACAAACCCACAAGCTCAAAGATTCTGTCCTTTAGCCTTGAAAAAATGAATTCATAAGTTTTGCAACGGGTTGGCATCAGCTCCAGGCAGCATTTGATATTTGGAGTAAAGCAGCATGAGCAGCTGCCTTGGCCCAGAGCAGAAGCTGGGACAGAAGCTCAGGACAGGACAACAGGTAGGAGGGGAAGCCAATTTCCTCCTGAGATAGCCAATTAGCTGAGCGGATCCAGGCAGGCCAATCTACAGTAAAGCAGGATAATTCTCTTGCCTTAGAAACACCAGAGAGGTTAGGAAAACTTCGCCCCAAACCATTTCTATCACCAGCAAACTGGCTGACTGCGGTTGTGGCGGGGCGGGGCGGGGGTAGGAAGGGGAGCTCCTCTCCATACTTCTGTTTGCTCATCTGCAAAATAAGGGCATCGGATGAAAGGAGTGGTTCTTGGTGCTGCCCGCCTTGGAGGCGGAACACTATTAGTGCAGATAGTGCAGGATTTTGGTAGCAATTACTAGCCATTAACAAAATGCTTGACAACTCGTAAATACACCTGAAAAAAAAAAGAGTTGGGTTTTTTTGGGGGGGGATCACTTTCCGTCTCTGTTGTTTGATAGAGTGGATTTGCCCATCCATGTATTCAATAGTTGAGCGCATGCTAGGTGCCGGGTCTGAACGAGAACCAAATACCGCCTTGGCCCTCAAATGGGGCTTACGTTTAACGAGCATAGGTTGGAGGAAGGGCTTGATGTCTTTTCTCCTCCAAATCCAAATTCCTGTCCTGAGTCTGGCCCGCCGCCCTTGCTCGGTGATGGAGATCCCTACCTCCCGCTCTTTCCCGCCGCGTCCGCTGGGACCGCCGCGCCCCTTGCCCGCGGTGGTCGGTGCCCACCCCCAC
The DNA here is from genome assembly GCF_964656455.1 of Halichoerus grypus. NCBI lineage: Eukaryota > Metazoa > Chordata > Mammalia > Carnivora > Phocidae > Halichoerus > Halichoerus grypus. Next base: position 138,445,458 of record NC_135716.1, read on the forward strand.
CCGGTTCGTGCCGAAGCGGGGCATCTACGCCGCGTGCCTTCCGATTCCTGCAGGTGGAGCCAGAGCCCGGCTGCGCGGCGGACGCCGCTTGCCGGGCAGCCCCGGCCGAGGCTCGCGGGCTCCCTCTCCCCTTCTCTCTTGTGCGGTCTCCCTCAACATCCAAACCAACCGAGTGCGTCTGAGGTGAAGTCGTGCCAGACTTGGAGACGGCTGCCAGCTCCCTCTCAAGTCTTGGCTTCACAAAGGAAAGCAAATTACAAAAATGGAAATTTTCAAACTAGCGTTCAGTGGTATTCAAATCGACGTTTGGGTAGCACGCAGGCACAGACCGCGTTCGTGCTATTTTGTGATTAAAATGATACCGAAAATACCTCCTTGCTTTGGTTTTCATCTGCTAAAGCGACTTGTGTCTTTCCCTCTTCGAATCTCCCCTCTGTGCGGGGAGCGGCCGACCCCTGACCGCTCGAGAAGCGCTGACATTTGGACCAGCGTCTGCTGAAATCTTGCCCCTGCTGACTTTCCTAAAGAGTTGAACTTTTAAAATGCCTGCGCTTTTCAGCCTGGAGAGATACAAATGAAGTTTCTAGGTACTTCGCCGGGAAGTTCTGGGTTTGGTGGCACGAGTCACGAGCTCTGTGGTAGTGCCCAAGTCGTCTCTCCGCGTCGTCGGGACGCAAGGAGCAAACCGGGACGTGGGATGGAGGGCTCTGTCTCATCCTTTTTTAAAAGATAGTTTTAAAGTGGCCGTTGAGCTGGGTCTCGAATGGTTTCACTTACTGTGTATTTTTTGCAGTCGCCAGACAGGCCGTGTCCCAAGTGGGTTGGTGAGAAAGGCGCTTCCCCACCCCCACCCCCTACCGGATCGTACCATTTCTTTCCTTGGAAGCTTTGCCCGGCTTCTTACACAGCTGTGTTTGCAGTGCCTGGAGACAGGTGGGGGAGCAGCCTCCAGCTGAAGCTGCAGGCTCCCTCTCTAAGGACTGTCTGAACAGCTATTAAAAAAAATGTAAAGATCACACATGCACACACACACATACTTTATTTATTTTTTCGGTGGCGGTCACTCACTATGCCTGACTGCCGTCCAAAGGCAGCTGTCCCGGTTTGCCGGGCGAAGCGTCAGAAACGTTCTATTATCTGTATTCTTCAGGCCACATTGGCGTTGCCTTGGGCCACGGCTGTGTCTATCTAGGTACAGTAAAAGCTGGGTCCTGTGGCTGTGGCCAAGCTCTTGGACTGATTATGATTGTGGGAGAGAGGACCACCCATCTCCACAGGTCAACCTCAAACTCTCATGAACACCGGGCAATGTTCAGGCGGTAGTCACATGAAGAGGTTTTGTTGATTTGGGTCTATACAAATTAGAATTCTCTGGGTCAAGCGATAGCAGATAAATCAGACTAGACAGGTAGTGTTTTTCAGACTTCAGAATGGAAGGATGACTTCCAGTTTGGATCAGACACCCTGAGGGCTCTAGTCCTGAGTACTCAGTGTTCTTTGGGACCCTCATGCCTTGGCTTGTGCTGTTGCATCCTCTCGGACTATCTCCCCTATCCTCTTCTGCTTAGCAAACTCCTGTTTGTCCTTTAAGACTTGTCTTAAATGCAACCTCTCTGAAGTCCTTCATAGCCATGCCCATGGCTATGGTCCCCCACACCCCCATAAAATTAATAATCCTGTCATCTGTTAAATATAACTCTATTGTTTGAGCTACATAACATACTGCACTGTATTAGACTTTTTTTTTTTTTTTTTTTTTTTTTGCCTCTTTCTTTCCTGACAATATACTCTTTGCAAAGGCAGGGAACACATCGTTTTTACCTCATACCCCTCATACTAAAAATGCTTAGGAAAATCTGTTGAATGAATAAAGAAACATGCTTGGTTTTTAAATATATTCAAAGGAGCAATTTTTTTTTTTTCAGGTTCTCCTAGTTCAACAGCCAGACATCTTTGACCGTGTCTGTAGAGCTGAGAGTAAACATCTTAAGTTTATGTTAAAGTCTGATTTTCCCATCTGAGAGACATTCTCCTGCTTATGGTAAGAAAAGTTTGATGTGCATGTAGGTGGAAAATTTCTGTATCCCCACCATCTGATTAATGCATCTGTTCCTACACAATCCAAGGAGAGCAGAATATCACTGCAGACATGGGAGTCTGTGGGAGTGATATAGTTCTCCTATCACTTTGGGGTACTCTTATGAGTTACGCTAACAGGTTGCTATTTATTAGACTTTATTCATTAAGTTGCTGAAGCCACAAACCTGGACGTGTGCTTGGAAGCTTCCTTTCCCTCAGGTCCCATGTCCAGTTATCACCAAGTTATGTCACTTCTTCTCCAAAATATTGCTTATATTTGTTCATTGTTCTTCACCTCTGCCATTGTCCCATTCTAAGCCACTATCACTTCCCCCCTGGACAATAGTCAAAGTCTTCTAGTTTGTCTTTCTGCTTCTTGTCTTGCCTGCCTCCCATCATGTCAACCCCTGGCCTACCACCTTTGAGTGGCTGCATAATCCTTACATAGTCTTAGCATAATTCTTCACATGACAAAGTTTGATCTGGCTCTCCCCTATCTTTTTAGCTTCTTTCTCGCTGAATACACTAGCCTTCAGATCCTTGAACTTGCCCAAGTCTTGCCTACTTCAAGTCTTATCCGTGTGCTTACTTCTCCTGGGAATACTCATCCACTCCCTTGGATTACTTCTCATCTTTCAGAAATTGATTTCAATGGCACTTTCTTGGAGATGTGTTCCCTGCTTCTCTTCCCCACTCCATCTCTCCTGGATAAATCAGATCCCCGTTTTTGTTCCTCCTGATGCTCTACTTTTTCTTTATGTTAGTTATCACATGTTTACAGTGATAAAAGTTATTGATGTTTTTATTCAATTTATGCCTGTCTCCCCATCCACAGTAGATCACATGAAGGCAGGGACCATATCTCTTTATTCAGAAGAGTGCACCTGTGTATCAGTACCTAACACAGAGTAGGGAGTCGAGAAATACTCCGGGTAGTGCTGCAGTGAGAAACGCTAGCAGGTCATGTGTAACAGGCCTGGGACATGAAAATAGTTTCATGCAAAAAAAAAAAAAAAAAGTAATCTGAAATGAGACTCAAAGATGTTTATGCACATGGAGCAAGCAAAAGGAAGACTTGAGTTATGATATGATATCCCACGGCCTTTCTCCACTGCTGTTTGAAAAATAAGAAGAGAACAAGAACAAAAATATTTGTTTTACAGCTCTACCAAGAGTCAGCCCTCCCCTACTCTCCCCCTTGCATCAAGTACATCCTGTACTTTTGGCAACATGTTGACTGGATATTTAAAAGCTGTGAACTGTTCTGAAAATTTCACATACTGGGTTATGGGCCATGTGTGTTTGATCAAAATTCAATTACTACACTGTACCATACTTGGAAACCTATCATCCCAAGTTATGAAGTATGACGAAATAGGCGAACCTAATTGGTTCAGTATGGGAACAGTATCAACCAACCTTGTTATGATAAATAGCTTCCTGTGTTAAAGGTTCTCTAGAGCTTATAAGTATCTTGGCTCACCTCCTTCAGTGGAATAAGAATATTGCTCCCAGGGACCCCCTAGATCACCGTCCCTCCAATGCAACAGCAGTTCAGAGTTTTCTTCAACTTACTGCCCCGGAAAAGAAAAATGCTGTGCAATTCTTCCTCTTCCTTTTCATTTCTTCATTTAGAATTTGAGTACCTGGGAATTTCTTTAGCTTTATTTTTCTTTAGAAAAGCAATTTAAAAATTATAAAGCATTCCAAATACAGAAAAATAGACGAAACATCAGACATCTTTATACCCACCACTCAGAATTAAGAGTAATTTTTTCCTTTTTCCAGCAGATCTTTTGTCTGATGTTTCTTATATGTTCTTTCTTTTCTTTTTGGGATCAAAGGTAGACTACCATGAATTAAAGTACAATATTGATGAGGTTTATCAATTAAGTGCTGACATACTTTAATACACTTGAATCAGGAGGATGTACATGTCATTACAGAGAAGTACCTGCAAGTTGTAAGTCTTTTCAGGTGTTGAAATGGATTCAGTAAGGATTCCTCGTCTGTATTGTAGATGAGATCATGAGGATCCAAAGAGGAGGAAGGTTTTTGGAAGTGTGGGGAGAGAGATCAAGAAATTGTCTTAACAGTTTAGAAAAGATAAAAAAATGGGAAAATATTTCCATGCTTTGTGGTCATCATGGGCGTATGTACTCAATTTTTCTTTAGCAGTGACATTTTGGATTAGTTGGAAGTATTTCCTTCTGGTGTTCTAAGTAAAAGGTAAAACAACTGGGTGATAGGCATCTTAACTTCTGAAAGACAATCCATAGCATTGGCTTTTTCCTCAGAAGACAGCTGTAAGGCCAAAAAATTTGCATACATTTACCCTTAATTCAAGTCAATCACTTGTGGTTGCTTTCTCAAGTTTGCTCTCATTCACCATTTCTATGAGACCATCCTCCTTAACCTCTTCACAAAAAACCAGAATGCTAAATCTGCATTTCTCCCTCAGAAAAAAAAAATTGTGCTCCATAAAAAGTTGTTTCGGTAAAAAAAAAAAAAAAATTAGTTTGTCTTTGACAATAATTCATCAATCATGAGTGCTGCAGTACATAACCAAAGCCCAGAGAAGGATCCTTGGTGAGGGTAAATATGCATGCCCACACAAAGGGAAAGTGAATATACTTTGTGTGGCTGAGCGGTTTGAAATCACAACGCTGCCAAGATTAGATTAGAGATGTTCTTGTTCTCTGCAGTCCCATTAGGTTTACTTTAGAAATTGCAATTAGCTTAAAAGTTGTGATTTCTAAAATGACCCACTCGCCTTTCTCGTTTTCCCCTATCAGGTAGATGCGAGTATCGTAATCCTTACGTAATTTTTAAATAGAACTTCCAGCAAGAAGTGCTCCCTGAGAGCTGTAAACTTCAAGAAGTAGAATGTCACTGTAGGCACTTATGCTAATAAGGGCCTACATAATTTTTTTCACTTAACAAATGTCTGATTTTGGCAATCAGCTTTTTTTTTTTTTTTTTGTATTGAGTCTGGCTTGATTGAATAGTACAGGATTTGCCAGAATATTACCAGTCTGTACAGTAAGTAAGGAAATAGTTCTCGTCACTCTAATAGAGACCAGGTCTGCCTGCCTGTAATAAAGTTAAATGATAAAGAATAAATAAAGGGAAAAATAAAGGGATGTCATTTACTAGCATGCGGTTATTTCAGATGAACAGTAGGTATCACGCAGTGGAGTATTTTATAGGAAGTGTTGAAGAAGTTAACAAAAGGATATCAAATTTTCCAATTTAATGAAATAATCATTTTAGTAAAAGAAACTCTTCAATTTCTCTGTTTTGGAAAAGTTGATTTGAATTATTTTAAAACACAGCTTCACCAAATACAGGTGAAACCCTACTACAGTAAACATCAGTTTTAAGACAACAATTTTCTCAGTAATCACAATGTACACTTTACTATAGTAAAAATAGCTCCAAGCTTTGGAAAAGGCCACATTACATAGTTTGAAATAATGCTGACAGGAATAAAATTTCCCTTATGGATTCATTGTGCCAAAGTGGGGCGTCCCGGCTTCTCCCCTCATTGTCTCTGATTCTCTCCTGCCTCTCTGTATTTATCTAATTCGGCTACCATATGTCTTGTTATTTCCAATGCGGCTAAACAGAGCCTAAAGGTGCTGGCGCATCTCTGAGTAAACCTCACCTGGAAGCCATGAAATAGAAAAATACAGTTTGGTATTTTTAGAAGGAATTGAAGCGAAGGAGTAGTGCTCTGCAAAGGAAAGAGGCAGCACCATATCAGCCATTGTCTTAAAAATCGCTGTGTTCTGTACTTTGGAAGGTCTGGCGCGGGGGTCAGCAAACTTTTTCTATAAAGGGCTGGTGTTTTGTGCCAGTCACAGCCTATCAATAACCAATGTTGTGGTTGTACCGGTCCTTGTGTGTGTGTGTGTGTGTGTGTGTGTGTGTGTGTGTGTGTGTTTAAGATTTTATTTATTTATTTGACACAGAGAGAGAGGGAACACAAGCAGGGGGTGTGGGAGAGGGAGAAGCAGGCTCCCCGCTGAGCAGGGAGCCCAATGCAGGGCTGGGTCCCAGGACCCTGGGATCATGACCCGAGCCAAAGGCAGACACTTAACCGACTGAGCCACCCAGGCGCGCCAGCCCTTGTGGTTCTTATTAAAATTGCAAGATGCCCTTTGGCAACAACCATCAGGAAGCCTTGAAAAAAATAAAGACTTATTACTCACAAGACCTAGACATTACATAGCGTACCTGAGGCCACACAGCGAGGTCCTGGGTGGGAGAGAAAGAGAGCCCATGGCTCTGGGGTTCTGTTTTAATTGAGGTCAAGAGTGGTAGCCTAGGGTTTTGTGAGCTCACTCTTTATTGGTTAATTAATTAATTAATTTTTTATTGAGGTAAAATTGGTATATGACATTATATTAGTTTTAGTTATGTGCACAACATAATTCGAGATTTGCATACACTACGAAGTTATCACTACAATACGTCTAGTTACCATCTATTACCATATAACTGATCCTCTTCAACCGTTTCATTTACCACACAACCCTCTGTCCCGCTGATAGCCACTAGCATATTCTCTGTATCTCTGAGTTTCGTTTTGCTTATTTATTTGTTTTGTTTTTTAGATTCCACATATAAGGAAAATCATACTGTATTTGTCTTCATCTGACTTATTTCACTTAGGATAATGTCCTTAAGGTCCATCCATATTGTTGCAAATGGCAAGATCTCATTCTTTCTAATGGCTGAGTAATAGATATAGATATGGATATAGATAGATATAGATATAGATAGATCCATAGGTATATATCTATCTCACATCTTCTTTACCCACTTATCCACTGATGGACACTTAGGTTGTTTCTATACTCTGAGTATTATAAATAATGCTGCAATGAACATAGTAGTGCATGTTATCTTTTAAAATTAGTGTTTTCATTTTCTTCAGATAGTACCCAGAAGTCAAATACCTGGATCATATGGTAATTCTATTTTTAAGTTTTTGAAGAGATTCTATACTGTTTTTCATATTGGCTTCACCAATTCACATTCCCACCAACTGTGTATGAGGGTTCCCTTTTTCGGCAACCTCTCCAACACTTGTTATTTCTTGTCTTTTCTATACTAGCCATCCTGACAGGTATAAGGTGATATCTTACTGTGGTTTTGAGTTGCATTTCCCTGATGATTGGTGATATTTCCATGTGCCTGTTGGCCATCTGTATGTCTTTGGAAAAATGTCTATTCAGATCCTCTGCCCATTTTTAAAAAAGATTTATATATTTATTTGAGAGCGAGAGAGGGAGAGAGAGAGAGTGAGAGTGGGCACATGGGGGGAGGGGCAGAGGGAGAGAATCTCAAGCAGACCCCCTGCTGAGCGCAGAGCCAAAGGTGGGGCTTCAGGGGCTCAATCTCACAACCCTGAGATCATGACCTGAGCCGAAATCAAGACCAGACTTTTAACCCACCAGGCCACCCAGGCACCCCTTCTGCCCATTTTTTAATTGGACTGTGTCATGAAATATTGTTATTCTTTTCATTTTTTCCAACCCTTTAAAAATGTAAAAACTATTGTTAGTTCACAGGCCATACAAAATCAGGTGGCAGGCCAGATTTGGCTCATACGCTGTAGTTTGCTGGCTTCTGACCTAGCTGATCATATATTGTTTTCATTTAACAAATGTCTGTTAGGCACCTACTTTGACCAAAATACTTTCAAAGCATTATGAGAAGTATTAAAATATAGAACACCTTCAACAAATATTCAACATGTATCTGTTGAGCTCTGTTATGTCCCAGGGACAGTGCTGAGGCTGGAGATCTGATGGAGAGCAACACAGCCCGTGCTCTGCTCTCACGAGTTTTCTTTATAAAGAAGCATGAGAAGTACCACAGCGGGGGAGTCACAGGAATTTTGGTAGCACATGACAGATGTAACCTGACCTTGAATAGCTTTTGGTTTTTTTTTTTTTATGGTACTTTGTACTTGATCTTCCTGTTTCTAATCCTTCCCCTATAGTTCACTAGCTGATTCTTCTTCTTCCTTTTTTTTTAAAAAAAGATTTCATTTATTTATTTGAGAGAGAGTGAGAGAAAGCACGAGCAGGAGGGAGGGGCAGTGGGAGAGGGAGAAGCAGACTTCCCTCGGAGCAGGGAGCCCGATACGGGGCTTCATCCTGAGACCCTGGGATCATGACCTGAGCAGAAGGCAGACACTTAACCGACAGAGCCACCCAGGCGTCCCTCTGATTATTCTTCTTAAAAGAGAATATGGTGATGATACTTCCCTGCAGGCAAGAAAAGTAAAACTACGTGTAGGACAAATTTCTGTTCCAGCGAGGACAAATTGTTGCCCCCTCCATTGTGGGCGTGGTCCAATTCATCTGCCACCGGGTGGCTATCTGCTCTCCCCAGAGGGTGGCATCAGATAGGGAGCTAAGCTGGGGTCTCTGCTGTGGGAAAAGTGAGCACTCCGCAGTGGTGCCATCCAGATCCAACCCAGTGAGGAGAGAAATCTTACTCTGTTATTGAACCCATAAATAACAACCATCTCTGCCATTGTGGTCCCTTGCTTTATTTGTGAGCACATTGAGCAAGCTCTGGCCTTCATTGCTAGGAAAGATGCTGACTGATATTCACAGATCAGATCATCTTCCCTTCTGTTACTGAGAGCCTCCTCTGCAGTGGGTGTCCTCCAATGAGCATTCACCCAGCACACAAATATTTGCACACTCTGGGGCCATTCTGTGAGGTCCAACCTCACAACTCTCTCCCTTTCATCCTTGTTACCAGCCCTTTAATCTTGTTCCTTCCAAGTCTGTGACCATCTAGCTAAACCATTCAGCACTACCCACAAATTTCTGTAGATCTGTACCTCTTCTGTTTCCTTCCAGGAAGGGGACAGTCATATGTACTGCTTAAGGTTCTGCCTACTGAAAGAAGTACCTTTCCCTAGTGTCCTTCAGGAGCCACCTTTAAGTAGGGCATACTGTTCCTGCAGTCTGCTTTTAACCAGTACATATTCCTGCAGAGTTTGTTTGTTTTTTTCTTTTCCTTTTTTTTTTTTTTTTTTTGCTCCTTTGGGTCACTTTTCACAAACAAATCCCTACAAAGCTATTAAAATAAGTTAAAGAGGGGCACGTGGTGGCTCAGTCCATTGAGCAGCCGACTCTTAATTTCAGCTCAGGTCACGATCTTGGGGTCTTGGGATGGAGTCCCTCGTCGGGCTTCACGCTTGGCAGGGAGTCTGCTTAAGGATTCTCTCTCTCCCTCTCCCTCTGCCCCTCCCCCTGCTCTCTCTCTCTTGCTCTCAAATAAATGAATAAATCTTTAAAAAATAAGATAAGATGAGCTATAGAAGGATGAGGCAGTGCCACTGGAGCAGGGGCACTGGGAAGGTAAATGACGAGCCCGGGCAGCTTACCACTGCCTTTACCACGTGTTTTAGGACAAGTGCATATTTAACACTTCCACTTGATTTTGGAGTGTTGCTATGGATACCCAATTTATAGATTGATGTATTAGATAATACACAGTTGTAATGGGCAGCTCAGGTCACATGATCTCTTGGTTGTCCCAAGGCTAAGCAAGCAGTCTTTACCAGCCAGGAGATGTTTCTTCAAAAGAGACTATGTGTTCGTGGAAGAGTGTAGGGCTTTGCTCCAAACCCTAGGGGCTTGTATCTTGATTCTTCTATCAGAGCTGTCTGTCCCATATCCTCATCAGTCATACACACCTAGAGCACCATGATTCTGCTAGATCATATGTCCAAGCTGCTTGCTCTGCATCCTGGACCAGCTGGAGAATTGTTGCTTGCTCTGGGACCTAATCAAAGTTGACAGTCCTTAGGTGTTACTTGGTAAATGTGTCCAGCAGTTTATCCCAATGTGGTTTGAATTGCCTCCAAAACCCTAAGAGACCTTCTAAGCATCTCTGTGTTGAGGTGGCAGAGCCCTGGGTTTTTATGAGGTTTATCTCACACTCTTTCATGCACATGTGTTTTATCAAGGAGTCTAGAACTACAGCTGCTTCTTATTTTCTATGTCTTAAGGATAAGGCTATCATCCACGTACTGAACTACAATGATATCCTGTGGGATGGGGAAGTTATCAATGTCCTGTTGACTACATTTTCACAGAGAGTCAGAGTTGTTGTAGCCAGGAAGTAAAACAGTACAGGTGAATTACTTTCTTGACAGATGATAGCAAACTCTTCTGGTAGTCTCTGCTTATTGGTGTAGAGAACGAAGTTATTTATCAGATTGATAACTGCATACCAAGTGCCAGGGTCTGGGCTGATGTGCTCTAGTAAACAGACCATATCTGAAAAAGCAATTGCAATTGAAATGCTGTTTACATGACGAAATTTAAGAGAATTCATTGCCATTCTCCAAAATGTCTTCTGCCTTGGTCATAGTGGTGAATCGAATGGAGTTTTATTAAAAGTCACCACCCCAGCATCTTTCAAATCTTATTTTTTTTAACAGCTTAGTGAATTACTTTAAAGTGAACATCCTTGTAACCAACACATGAGTCAAGAAACAGAACTTTTGCCAGTCACTCTAGAAGCTTCTACATGTACCTCATGCCAATCACAGCCTTCTCCCTTCAAAAGTAACAACTATTCTGACTTCTATGTAGCGATCACTTCCTTGCCTTTTTATGCTTTTATCACCTGAATGTGCATCCTTAAATATTATGGTTTAATCACACCCATTTTATACAATTTATCCCAGCCTATTTGAAACTGAAGAGTTTCCCAAAGTCTGGATTTTTTTTTTTTTAATTGTGTATTCATGGGGCGATTCTACATGCTTCTTCCCCCTTTGTATTTACTGCAAATTGGCACCTGGATCCAGAGGCCTGGACTCAGGTTCAATCCCTTTGGCAATACTATAGGTGATATTGTGTTTTTTCATTAGAAGATGCGTGTCTGTCCAATTTTTCACTCTTTTTATGATTTCAACAGCTGGTGAAGCTCAAGGCCGAGGCCCATTTATTTATTCGAGGTTTCAAAATTGTGATATTCTGTCATTTTGTTTTCATATTAATTGAAGTAATTTTATTATTTTTTGAAAAGATTTATTTATTTGAGAGAAAGCGCATGTGCACGCACAGACACAGATATACACGTGCATGCACACGCATGGAGTGGGGGAGGGGCAGAGGGAGAGGGAGAGAGAGACTCTCAAGCAGACTCCCCACTGAGAGAGAAGGCTGACTCGGGGCTCCATCTCACCACCTTGAGATCATGACCTGAGCTGAAATCAAGAGTCCGACGCTTAACTGACTCAGCCACCCAGGCGCCCCTGAAGTAATTTTATAAAGGAAAACTTCCTCCTATCTATTAAGCTAGTTTATGTAAAATAGGCAAGATAAATGCTTGATTCTTTCCTTTCATTTATCCAGTTCTCAAGGAAGTAAACTGAGTTCCTTTTTATCCTCAGAATGTGACCAATTGGTTGTTTTTTCTCTTACTATAAAACTTATGGATTTAAACATATTTGATGAGTTTTAATCTATTGCAATTTTTTTGAAGCTGAAATTGTATCATTTTTGGCCAATAGGAGCTTCTTCAAGTCAGCTTCTGGATCTTTTAGACATGACCCCGGTCTTTGATAGCTTCCTTGCTATCTGCTATGTCAAGATGTTCCAGGCATGTCTTGTACATCTTTACCTAGACCTGGATCCAGTCATTTCTCTGAAAATCCCTGTTTTCTTTTAATGAGGAATGATATTTCAAAACCACAACATGGGCCCTTGGGATACCTGTGATTACTGGGTTGGTCACGGGTTTTTATTCATACTAACATTTCCCATTTAAATTCCAGCTCCGGGGCGCCTGGGTGGCTCAGTCGTTAAGCGTCTGCCTTCGGCTCAGGTCATGATCCCAGGGTCCTGGGATCCAGCCCCGCATCGGGCTCCCTGCTCCACGGGAAGCCTGCTTCTCCCTCTCCCACTCCCCCTGCTTGTGTTCCCTCTCTTGCTGTGTCTCTCTCTGTCAGGTAAATAAATAAAATCTTTAAAAAAAAAAAAAATTCAGGCTCCAAGATTTTTTATTTAACCTCTTCTATATTACATCTGTATCCCTTTCTTCTGCACTGAGAATCTGGTTTGCAAGGACATGATAGAATTAGAATATTCCATACTTTTTAATTTGTTTTGTCCTGCATTACACTTAGAATAGTCTCAGGTTAGCAATGCTAATACTACTACTATCAATTATGATTATTGAAAATATAATTTAAAAATATTTTTATTTTACATATATCCCCACTTTCTTCTCCCCCATTTTTAATGGTTTTACTATATGTCAATTGTCAAATTATGCAGCTTTTATATACTATCACCTCTCCCTTTTAATCCTTATTTAGTCTTTGCTATTCAATTAAATATGTATTTAATACCCACCATCAGTCTTTATGTTGATGATTGTCCAGTCATTTGGTTGTCTGAAGCTCATTGGCTTAAGACAGTACTATCCCATAGCATTTTCTGAGGTGATAGAAATGTTCTATATCTGCCCTATTCAGCATGATAGCCACCAGCTGCATATAGGTCTTGAGCACTTAAAATTTAGCTAGTTTGATTAAAGAATTGAATTTTTAACTTTACTTCATTTAACTCATTAAAATTAAAATTTAAATAGCAACACGTGCCTAGTGGCTACCATATTGGTCAGTCAGCTCTAGTAGATCTCTTAGGAAGGACTCATGGGAGTAGTATTCTTTGAGTTCTTGCATGTTGATAATAATTTGTCTGCACCTTTTATATTTGTAGATCAGTTTTACTGTATGTAAAATACCTGGCTCACATTTTCTCTCTTCAAGCAATTTAAGTATGTTGTTTTATTTTCTCCTGACATAAAATGTTGCTGTTGAAAAATCCAGTGATAATACTTTTTTTTTTCATTATATGTCATGTGTGCCTTTTTACCTAGAAGCCTGAAATATTTTTTTCCTTAAAGCTCAGGAATTTTACTAGAATATGTCTTAGTGTTTGTATAGATACTTCATCATAATTAACCACCGATGATAATTTCATTAATTGTGAATGCCACTGCATGCCGTGGATTACCTAACATCCCGTTTTCCATTGGTGAAAGTTCTGCACTCTTTTCCAGAGCCAGGATATCACCAAATCCTCAAATTCAATCTTTGAAGGTCTATTTCCTGGGACCAATGCTGGTACCAATTTCTGTATCAGGAGACAGAAACCATTCCAATAATTAGAACAGAGTGAATTTGTTATAAAAGAGAGATATTAACTTTATAAATGGCGTGACCACCTTACATATCTTTTCTCAAGCATACAGTGTGCTCTTTCAGTATACAATTTCAAATACTTTTATTTTTTATTTCAAGAAAGATTCCAGTATTTGGTCTATTCCCCTGCTTTGGGTATGTTTCTTCAGGGACTCCTATTATCCATATATTGGATTTTCTTTGCCTATCTTCAGTATTTATCCCTTTCTCTTGAATTCTTTTTTGTTTTTTCTCATTTATTTTTGAATTAAAAAATTTCCTTCCTTTTACCTTCCATGTTTTAAAGGCTTCACTTGTGTTTATTTACTCTTACTTTTCTCCTACAGTAATCTTTATTAAAAAAAAATTTTTTTTTGCCTTTTATTGGTAATTCTTCCTTGACTTCTGTCACATCACTTCTGAGTTTTCCTGATTCTGAATTATGCCCTTTTCCCCTATATTGTATTATTTTCTTAATATCTTTTAGCTCATTTTGAAATAGTATATTACAGTTTTGATTTGTTTTTGAGCACAGCTTTTGAGTGTATTTTCTTTGCTTGTAGGGATATCATTCTGCTCCTTTTCTTTTTTTTTCAAATAGTAACATTTTATGGGATTTGATTTTGACACATTTTTGTGTTACTCATTTTAATATAAATTTGGTTATTATGGCACTTTTAGAGGAGGCTTGTTTCAGATAGATCTTCGAACTTTACACAGTGTCCTCGTCTGTTGTTTTCATGTAATGTCTAAAAATGTGGTGGTTTGGTTTCTGAGATTTTTCTGGCTCTTTCCCCCCCTCCCACACTTTGATCTAGACCTTCCTTTACGTTTATTTCTGTTGCTCCTATTCTACTCAGATGTAAGGCTACTGGCAGCAGTTTCTCCTGGGGAGGTTTGTCAGGAGTTCAAGGGGATTTGACAACTCCAGCCCCTTTTAGGCCTTGCTCCTGGCCCCTTACACTCACCCACTAGTGGAGTTTCTGCTCCTTTCTCAAACTGACCAGCTGTACTTTTTGTCAGTTTCTGTTGCCTCTTTGAAGGGGTTTCTATCCATCACTCACATTGTTGCATTTCTCTGATTTCTCCAACCCAAATGACGATAACACGTAGTTCATGTTACTGTCTCCCCCACCCCCATTTGTATTTTGGGGTTTGTTGGATATCTTATCATCTAGTTTTGCTGTAAATATTGGTTACATATAAATTTTTCTGTATATTTTTATGTGGGAATTCAAAAAGATTCTAAACTATGCTGCCCCCTGCTACCACCATCTTCTTTTTTCAAGTTTTTTTTTTTTCCCTTCCTGAATTACCAGAAATTGAGTTGTTGTTGTTGTTGTTGTTGTTGTTGTTGTTTTCAGGGATAGCAGAGGGATTGCAATTCAAGAAATGCAAACTGCAGTGAGCTACAGGTGAGACCCTCAAGTCTTTGATGGTGGTATTAATGTGTAATTCCCTCAGGGATGTGATACTGTTTTTGATTCGCTATTTGGTTCACTTCATTAGTCCCTTCCCTTCATGACAAGAGAATGAATGTGGATAATCTCCTACTTGATGAAATGTTATTACAACTTTGTCTTCTGGAATGGGAAAATAACCACAGAATGGGTTCATGGACTTTCTTGGCCCATTGCAAGATGGATTCTGGCCAAAACTGCATGTATTACTTGACCCTCCTAAGCTCTTACTCTTACTAGTGGGTCATGTTTGTCTTTTGTATCCCTAAGGATTAATGCTAAGAAACAGTGTCCAGTTAAACCCTAAAGAATGGGTATTTCCCTTTCCCAATAGACAGTTACTCTGGCAAGTGGCTTAAGTTTATTTAAGGAGACAAAGAAGAAGTTTACGTGCTTGAGACAATGCCACAGGATCCTTGCTCAGGGATACCTGGCTTCTATATTCAATAAGCTCAAACTGTGAACTGGATCCATTTCTGGGAACTGGGTGAGGTAATCTGACTTTTCACTGAGGCAACTCAAACCCAGTGCTCAAATATCCCAGATTTTTTTTCCTTGACTTTTTTGTTCCCCTTTGGTTCAATCCTAGGAATCCGGCCATAAATAATCTCATTCTTGAAGGTCAGATCTTTTATTTTTTTTTATTTTTTTTTATTATGTTATGTTAGTCACCATACAATACATCATTAGTTTTTGATGTGGTGATCCATGATCCATTGTTTTCGTATAACACCCAGTGCTCCATGCAATACGTGCCCTCCTTAATACCCATCACTGGGCTAACCAATCCCCCCTCCCTCCTCCCCTCTAAAACCCTGTTTGTTTCTCAGAGTCCATTGTCTCTCATGGTTCATCTCTCCCTCCAATTCCCCCCCTCATTTTTCCCTTCCTTCTCCTAGTGTCCTCCATGCTATTCCTTATGTTCCACAAATAAGTGAAACCATATGATAATTGACTTTCTCCGCTTGACTTATTTCACTTAGCATAATCTCCTCCAGTCCCATCCATGTTGATGTAAAAGTTGGGTATTCATCCTTTCTGATGGCTGAGTAACATTCCATTGTATGTATGGACCACATCTTCTTTATCTATTCATCTGTTGAAGGACATCTCGGCTCTTTCCACAGTTTGGCTATTGCAGACATTGCTGCTATGAACATTGGGGTGCATATGGCCCTTCTTTTCACTACATCTGTGTCTTTGGGGTAAATACCCAGGAGTGCAATTGCTGGGTCATAGGGTAGCTCTATTTTAAAAATTTTAAGGAACCTCCACACTGTTTTCCAAAGTAGCTGTACCAACTTGCATTCCCACCAAAAGTGTAAGAGGGTTCCCCTTTCTCCACAACCTCTCCAACATTTGTTGTTTCTTTCCCTGTCCATTTTTGCCATTCTAACTGGTGTAAGGTGGTATCTCAATGTGGTTTTGATTTGAATTTCCCTGATGGCTAATGATGATGAACATTTTTTCATGTGTCTGTTAGCCATTTGTATGTCTTCTTCAGAGAAGTGTCTTTTCATATCTTCTGCCCACTTTTTGACTTGATTATTTGTTTTTTGGGTGTTGAGTTTGAGAAGTTCTTTATAGATCTTGGATACCAGCCCTTTATCTATAGTGTCATTTGCAAATATCTTCTCCCATTCTGTGGGTCGCCTCTTTGTTTTGTTGACTGTTTCCTTTGCTGTGCAGAAGCTTTTAATCTTGATGAAGTCCCAAAAGTTCATTTTTGCTTTTGTTTCACTAGCTTTTGGAGATATATCTTGAAAGAAGTGCTGTGGCCGATGTCAAAGAGGTTACTGCCTATGTTCTCCTCTAGGATTTTGATGGATTCCTGTCTCACATTGAGATCTTTCATCCACTTTGAGTTTATCTTTGTGAATGGTGTTAGAGAATGGTCGAGTTTCATTCTTCTGCATGTGGCTGTCCAATTTTCCCAGCACCATTTATTGACGAGACTGTCTTTTTTCCATTGCATGTTTTTTCCTCCTTTGTCAAAGATTATTTGACCATAGAGTTGAGGGTCCATATCTGGGTTCTCTATTCTGTTCCATTGGTCTATATGTCTGTTTTTGTGCCAGTACCATGCTGTCTTGGTGATCACAGCTTTGTAATATAGCTTGAAATCGGGCAACGTGATGCCCCTAGCTTTGTTTTTCTTTTTCAACATTTCCTTGGCGATTCGGGGTCTTTTCTGATTCCATACAAATTTTAGGATTGTTTGTTCCAGCACTTTGAAAAATGTCATTGGAATTTTGATCGGGATGGTATTGAAGGTATAGATTGCTCTGGGTAGCATAGACATTTTAACAATGTTTATTCTTCCAATCCATGAGCATGGAATATTTTTCCATCTTTTTGTGTCTTCTTCAATTTCTTTCATGAGTGTTCTGTAGTTCCTAGAGTATAGATCCTTTACCTCTTTGGTTAGGTTTATTCCGAGGTATCTTACAGTTTTTGGTGCTATTGTAGATGGAATCGTTTCTCTAATTTCTCTTTCTACAGTTGCGTTGTTAGTGTATAAGAAAGCAACTGATTTCTGTGCATTGATTTGTATCCTGCCACATTACTGAATTACTGTATGAGTTCTAGTAATTTGGGGGTGGAGTCTTTTGGGTTTTCCACATAAAGTATCATGTCGTCTGTGAAAAGAGGGAGTTTGACTTCTTCTTTGCCAATTTGAATACTTTTTATTTCTTTTTGTTGTCTGATTGCTGTTGCTAGGACTTCTAGTACTATGTTGAACAATAGTGGGGAGAGTGGGCATCCTTGACGTGTTCCTGATCTTAAGGGAAAGGCTCTCAGCTTTTCCCCATTGAGGATGATATTCGCTGTGGGTTTTTCATAGATGGATTTTATGAACTTGAGGAATGTTCCCTCTATCCCTATACACTGAAGAGTTTTAATCAGGAAAAGATGTTGTATTTTGTCAAATGCTTTTTCTGCATCAATTGAGAGGACCATATGGTTCTTCTCCCTCCTCTTATTAATGTGTTCTATCACATTGATTGATTTGCGAATGTTGAACCACCCTTGCATCCTGGGGATAAATCCCACTTGGTCGTGGTGGATGATCCTTTTAATGTATTGTTGGATCCTATTAGCTAGGATTTTGTTGAGGATTTTGGCATCCATATTCATCAGAGATATTGGTCTGAAATTCTCCTTTTTGATGGGGTCTTTGCCTGGTTTGGGGATTAAGGTAATGCTGGCCTCATAGAATGAGTTTGGAAGTTTTCCTTCTGTTTCTATTTTTTGAAACAGCTTCAGTAGAATAGGTATTATTTCTTCTTTGAATGTTTGGTAGAATTCCCCAGGGAATCCATCAGGCCCTGGACTCTTGTTTTTTGGGAGGTTTTTGATCACTGCTTCAATCTCGTTACTGGTTATTGGCCTATTCAGGTTGTCAATTTCTTCCTGTTTCAGTCTTGGCCACTTATAGGTTTCCAGGAAGGCCTCCATTTCATCCAGATTGCTCAGTTTATTGGCATATAGTTGTTGATAATAATTTCTAATAATTGTTTCTATTTCCTTGGTGTTAGTCGTGATCTCTCCCCTTTCATTAATAATTTTATTAATTTGGGTCCTTTCTCTTTTCTTTTGGATAAGCCTGGCCAGTAGTTTATCGATCTTATTAATTCTTTCACAGAACCAACTTCTAGTTTCGTTGATCTGATCTACTGTGTTTCTGGTTTCTAATTCATTGATCTCTGCTTTAATTTTAATTATTTCTCTTCTAATGCATGGCTTAGGCATCACTTTTTGCTTTTTCTCTAGTTCTTTAAGGTGTAGAGTTAGTTGGTGAATTCGGGATTTTTCTATTTTTTTGAGTGAGGCTTGGATGGCTATGTATTTCCCCCTTAGGACCGCCTTTGCAGTATCCCATAGGTTTTGGACCAATGTGTTTTCGTTCTCATTGATTTCCATGAATTAAGTTCTTCTTTGATTTCCTGGTTGACCCATACATTCTTGAGCAGAGTGGTCTTTAGCTTCCAAGTGTTTGAATTTCTGCCAAATTTTTTCTTGTGATTGAGTTCCAGTTTTAAAGCATTGTGGTCTGAGAATATGCAGGGAATAATCTCAATCTTTTGGTATTGGTTGAGGCCTGATTTGTGACCCAGTATGTGGTCTATTCTGGAGAAAGTTCCATGTGTGCTCGAGAAGAATGAGTATTCTGTTGTTTTAGGGTAGAATGTTCTGTAAATATCTATGAGGTCCATGTGATCCAGTGTATCATTCAAAGCTCTTGTTTCCTGGGGCGCCTGGGTGGCTCAGTCGTTAAGCGTCTGCCTTCGGCTCAGGTCATGATCCCAGGGTCCTGGGATCGAGCCCCACATTGGGCTCCCTGCTCTGCGGGAAGCCTGCTTCTCCCTCTCACACTCCCTCTGTTATGTTCCCTCTCTCGCTGTGTCTCTCTCTGTCAAATAAATAAATAAAATCTTAAAAAAAAAAAAAAAAAAAAAAAAAAGCTCTTGTTTCCTTGTTGATTTTCTGCTTAGATGATCTGTCCATTGCTGAGAGTGGAGTATTGAGGTCTCCTACAATTAACGTATTGTTATCAATATGACTCTTTATTTTGGTTAACAGTTGGCTTATGTAGATGGCTGCTCCCATGTTGGGGGCATAGATATTTACAGTTGTGATCTTCTTGTTGGATAGACCCTTTAAGAATGATATAGTGTCCTTCCGTGTCTCTAATTACAGACTTTAGTTTAAAATATAATTTGTCTGATATAAGAATTGCTACCCCAGCTTTCTTTTGAGGTCTGCTGGCATGGAAGATGGATCTCCATCCCTTCACTTTCAGTCTGGATGTATCTTTAGGTTCGAAATGAGTCTCTTGTAGGCAGCATATAGATGGGTCCTGTCTTTTTATCCAATCTGCAACCCTGTGCTGTTTTATGGGAGCATTTAGGCCATTCACGTTGAGAGTGATTATTGAAAGATATGAATTAATTGTCATCATGTTGCCTGTGAAGACATTGTTTTTATAGATTGTCCCTGTAAATTTCTGTTGTATATCACTCTTGGAGTCTTTCTCCTTTTATAGAACACCCCTTAATATTTCTTGCAGGGCCGGCTTAGTGGTCACATATTCTTTCAGCTTCTGCCAGTCGTGGAAGCTCTGCATCTCTCCATCCATTCTAAATGAAAGCCTTGCCAGATAAAGTATTCTTGGCTGCATGTTCTTCTCATTTAGTACCCTAAATATGTCTTGGCAGGCCTTTCTGGCTTGCCAGGTCTCTGTGGATAGGTCTGACGTTATTCTGATGTTCCTCCCTCTGTACGTAAGGAATCTTTTCCCCCTAACTGCCCTTAAGATGGTTTCCTTGGTTCTAATATTTGCAAGTTTTACTATTACATGCCGGGGTGTTGGCCTGTTTTCCTTGATCTCGGGAGGGGTCCTCTCTGTCTCTAGGATGCAAATGTTTGTTTTATTCCCCAGATTAGGGAAGTTCTCAGCTACGATTTGCTCAAATACATCTTCTAGTCCTCTCTCTCTCTCCACTCCCTCCGGGATTCCAATTATTCTGACATTGGAACGCTTCATGGTGTCACTTATTTCTCTGATTCTGTTTTCATGGATTCTGAGTTGTTTTTCCCTGGCCTCCTCTTTTCCCTTTTTATCTATTATATTGTCTTCCAGGTCACTTATTCGTTCTTCTGCCTCAGTTACCCTAGCTGTTAGATTATCTAGATTGGATTGGATCTTACTGATAGCATTTTTAAGTTCTGCCAATTCAGCTTTCATTTCTGCCCTTAGAGACTCTATGTTGCCATTAATTGACTTCTCCATTCTAGCCATTGTCTTCACAATTGCTAGCCTCAATTCCATCTCCGACATCTTGGTTATATCTGCATCCATTTGTAAATCTGCAGCATAAGTCATAATCTCTAAGTCTTTTCTATTTTGGGGGCTCCTCCTCCTAGTCATTCTGTTGATGGGTGTTTGAGGGAATGTATAGAGTCCAAATTATTGACCAGAACCCAAGCAAGATGCACCTGTTTTCTTGGGACCTTAGGGTTGCTGGCCTCTTGTTTTCCCAGCCTGTCTTCTGCGGGAGGGGCCTGCCGGGCTGTTACTCAGGCAACTCTGTTTGGGCCGAGTTGCCCTGCGCCCCTGTGGTGGGGGATGGGCTCAGTGGGAATCAGTCTTTGGGGCTTTTGTTCTCTGGCGGCTTTCCCTGGCAGCTTTCCGCGTCTCTTCCAGGAGTCAGAGCAGAGGAGACTGTTTCCAACCCTCTGCCTCAGAGCAGAGAGACCTCAGTCTGTTCTTCAGTGAGCTCTCCAGGCCACACCGTCTCCGTTTCTGTCTGTGCTGCTATAAACTGCAGCGTCCTGGGTTGTGCACCCCTCCGCAGTGCTCCCAGTCCTGCCTCCAGGTCGGGGCACGTCTCTGCCCTTTGTGCTTCTAAAACCGCCAGCTGCTCCCGGTTCGCGCATGGGCGACACCGCCGCTCAGGGTTTCCGCCCAGGGGCCGCAGTTTGCAGGTGCGACCCGCTGCTCCGGGTTTCCGTCCCGGGGGGTGCAGTTCGCAGGCGCGACCCCGCAGCTCCGGGTTTCCACCCTGGGGGGCTGCCCTAGAGTCCTTTCCCTGCCGCTACCGGTCTGCGAGTCTGTGCCCATCCGCAGCGCGCGAGGCTGTCGCTCACCCGCGGTGTAGGATCCCCACAGCCAGGCACCCTCCTGCTGCCGTTTATCCTCCGATATCTGCCCGCAGAATCACGGCTCCCTGCTTCGAACCTCAAAACCAACCGCCTGTGATATTCTGTTTGTAGAGATCCAGATCTTCTTACATCTCAGACTAGTTTCGTGGGTGCTCAGAGTGGTCTGGTAGATATCCAGCTCAATTCTGGGGACCAGTGGAAATAGGGTCCCCTACTCCTCTGCCATCTTTCCTAGTCCCAGGTCAGATCATTCTGATTACAGCTGTATTCCTGCTGCTTATATGGTAACCAGTTAGTACTACCACTTGACCTCTGCCACTCCAGAATCGTATCATCACCACTGAACTCAGTAAACCTATTTTAATACCAGGCTCTCCTACATAGGGCAGCCACTGTAGTGTTTTAAAGGATATTGGTGCTTCAACCAGATCTATTTCTCTGTGTCTTAGTCAAGGGAACATTCTTTGGGCCCTCTTAGCAAACATAGTTAGATGGTGAATGAACAGGTCATAAATAGTAATTCCATTTCAACACTTTTATCTCCCTAAGACTTTGTATCCGTGCCCCCCTCCCCCACCGCTACATTCTGCCAAGGAATTTTGACATTTCAATCTCACTTGGGGTAGGTCTCTGTTGAAACCAGATTTAAATTCATCAGCTGAACAAACAGGTGCCTTCTCCTGAATTAGATTACTGAATTAAAAGTCTCTAGTAAATGGGGGTGCCTGGGTGTCTTAGTTGTTGGGCGTCTGCCTTTGGCTCAGGTCATGGTCCCAGGGTCCTGGGATTAAGCCCCACGTCAGGCTCCCTGTTTGGCGGGAAGCCTGCTTCTCCCTCTCCCACTCCCCCTGTTTGTGTTCCCTCTCTCTCGCTGTGTCTCTCTGTCAAATAAATAAATAAAATCTTAAAAAAAAATAAAAATCTCTAGTAAATGCATCCATGTTGATAATTATTTCTCATTGATCTAGTCCTTTCCCCCTCTGAATCCATTATTACACATATTCCCCAGGTTTCTACAGATGTAAGTAAGCAGGAAATTGTAATATTAAATGGTAAACTCTCTTTACTGGTCTCCTTGAGGTATAATGGGATCTGACTTTTTTTATGGGGCAAGAAACGATGAAAATGGTGAAACATAGCCATGGCTATGGTGAAACACGAGGTTAACTGGCGTCTCCTGAAGGTAGATACTTCTGGTAAAGTCAGTGCAGGCTTTCCACAAAAGGTGGAGCTAGCTTTCTCGTGGGAAAGAAGGACTGCTTCTTTTACCAAGTAAGGCTCAGTGTATACTGAGGGCTCAAGACTCATAGTCATCAGAATTTGTCCAGATGTTCTCATCTCAGTTCTCAGGGTTCCATTCCTTCCCTAATCAAAGTCTGTCTTGACCATAAAAGAGTGGGGGAGGCTGTGAATTCGATTTCATTCGTAAATCAATAGTCACATGACAGCCTTGGCATCTTACTTTTGGACATGTCATCCTGTTGGCTTGAAGAGATTAGAGATTGTTTGATGGCAGTTACAGAAACTTTCCAATCCTCTAATTTTGCCTAGAGTGTAGCATTTTATTTTTTTATTTTTATTTTTTTTTTAGATTTTATTTATTTATTCGACAGAGAGAGAGACAGCGAGAGCAGGAACACAAGCAGGGGGAGTGGGAGAGGGAGAAGCAGGCTTCCCGCTGAGCAGGGAGCCGAATGCGGGACTCGATCCCAGGACCCTGGGATCATGACCTGAGCCTAAGGCAGACGCTTAACGACTGAGCCACCCAGGTGCCCTAGAGTGTAGCATTTTAAAAAATATACATTGGCTCCTTTCTATAAGCTCTCCAGGGCTTCAGAAGTGTTGAGCTTGCCCCATAGTCCTTGTTTGCCTCATTCCAACCATACAAATCCACCAAAGACTTGCCTTCAATAGGCATTTAATTTAAGTCCTCCAAAAAATGTGATAACTTAAGTAACTCTATTTGCAACTGTGCCATGGACTGTCAGTTCCCATTTTTCAGTGGGAACCGAATCATCTCTGCCTTCAAATCCAACCATATCAGATAACCACTTCCAAATCCTTGTTGAGAGTCTGTTGTCTATAAACACATCTAGTTTCACAAACTATATATTAGTCAAGGCTCAGTATAGGCAATGGAAACTATCCCAGGTATTTTAAACACTAAAGGATTTTGTACAAGAAATTGGATGCTTTAAGAAATGGCTAGAAATGTTAGAGTAGCATGAATCAGGAGATCTATTAAGTTCAGTGCTTATCATAGATGCTACTCAGAGATCAGGTAGCTGGGGTTAGAAAGCCACTTCCTCTGTCACCATCGAAACTTTCTTGACACCCTTAACAAAGGTGTTAACCAGGCACTGAATCTGGTCATCATTGCCTCTGACTTGCTTTTTTTTTTTTTTTTTTAGGATTTTTAAAAATTTATTTATTTGAGAGAGAGAATGAGAGAGAGAGCATGAGAGGGGGGAGGGTCAGAGGGAGAAGCAGACTCCCTGCCGACAGGGAGCCCGATGTGGGACTCGATCCCAGGACTCCAGGATCATGACCTGAGCTGAAGGCAGTCGCTTAACCAACTGAGCCACCCAGGTGTCCTCTGACTTGCCTTTTGATACTTGCCTTTTTATGAGCTTGCTTGTTAATAATAGGAAGATAGGGACACCTGGGTGGCTCAGTCGGTTGAACGTCTGCCTTCAGCTCAGGTCATGATCCCAGGGTCCTGGGATCGAGTCCCACATCAGGCTCCCTGCTCCGCGGGGAGCCTGCTTCTCCCTCTCCCTCTGCCCCTCCCCCCACTTGTGCTCACTTGTGCACGCTCTCTCTCTCTCTCAAATAAATAAATAAAATCTTTAAAAAAAAAAAAGGAAGATAGTGTCTTCTGTCTTTTTCTTCCAAAACTTGTGAGAGTCTTAATTGGCAGAACCTAATTTGCATATAGAACACTAGCTGCAAGAGAGTCTGGGAAATGCCATTTTTAACTTTCTAGGCTCTTTAAGGAGAGAATGGATGCTATCCAGTATATCAAAAAGCCAAATGCTTTTTTTTTTTTTGGCTTATGTAAATCAGTTGCTGTTGCTTTATGCAAAATGGGAGATAAACTATAATGAGGTGAAAAGTTAATGGTGGGGCGCCTGGGTGGCTCAGTCGTTAAGCGTCTGCCTTCGGCCCGGTAATGATCCCAGGGTCCTGGGACCGAGCCCCGCGTCGGGCTCCCTGCTCAGTGGGAAGCCTGCTTCTTCCTCTCCTCCTGCTTGTGTTCCGTCTCTCACTGTCTCTCTCTCTGTCAAATAAATAAATAAAATCTTTAAAAAAAAAAAAAGAAAAAAGAAAAGTTAATGGAAATGAGGCCATATAAAGAGCAAAAATAGTATACTCTTTAAAAAGTTTGTATATGAAGAGAGAGATGAGATGGTAATTAGTGGGAGAATTCAGAGGAAAGGGACAGTTTCTATTTAGATATAAGAGATTTAAGCATTGTTATGGGTTGAGGGGGGGAGCAAAGAGTAGAGAAGAGGTTGGTTGAGGGCTTAGAATAGGACACGAGGGACAATTGATCATACAAGGTCTGCAGGAGGTGGGAAGGTAAGGATTAGGGTTACAGGCATTAAAGTTGGCCTCAAACAGAGAAGCAAGAGGATCAGCTTTACTCTCTGGGGATCCTGCCAGGATTTTGAACATGCAAGGTCCTGTCAGATGTGCGAAATCAGGGAGCATGATCATAGGCAACCTCATATCTATATCAGTCATACAAGAGTAGTTTGTATAAAATAGATGACTAGATGTACATGTAGTTCCAGTTGTTTTCAAATGAAGAACTTATTTTGGGGCATTTCATCTTTCAAATACTTTAAGCCACTTGTCAGATATTTACTTAGGACAGATTAGATCCAACCTGTATTGGGTTAAAGAGGAACACTGTGAAGCAGTATTCTTGTAAATGTGTGAAAACAACCACCAGTGGATCAATGGCTTGCTCAGGACTGCACACCGCTCTGCTCAAGCCTCTACAGTCTTCCATTTCTGCCAGCCCGCCCACAGCTCCAGAACTTAACTCTAGCCATGGTTGATGTGGCCTGTTGTAAGCCCCTGAAAAGCAAGTTAGCTTTGGTTGGGAAAAATAATGCAACAATGAAGTTATATCCACAGTAAAAATGTCTACCCTTGGAAATCAATATGATAAGAATGGACATTTTGAAGTAGGTTATGCAAAAAAAGCAGAAGTAGGGGGTCAGGACAGAATGAGATCTGCCTTTACATTTATCTTTTGCTGGGGCTGTTAGGTTTAAAACATCCAGGCAGGAGGCTCTTGTGTGTAAGGGCAAGTGGAAAGCAGAGAGAGTCAGTCCCCTTGAGGTGATGTGACTGGGTCTTCCCAGGTGGCCAGCAGAGAGGTGAAGGTTGAGCAGATTTCTTG
Organism: Halichoerus grypus; assembly: GCF_964656455.1. Lineage (NCBI taxonomy): Eukaryota > Metazoa > Chordata > Mammalia > Carnivora > Phocidae > Halichoerus > Halichoerus grypus. Next base: position 138,471,313 of record NC_135716.1, read on the forward strand.
AGAGGAGTGGTGATTTCGAGGGAGCTTTCCAAGGGAAAGTAAAAGGATTCCCAATTTCCCCTCTTCATTTTCTTCAGTTGGTCTTGGATCCAAGAGGTCACTTGGGTGACTCTAAACTGTCCCATATATTCTCACCCCCCACTTTCCCTCTACATCCATCATCCTAAATAAACCTACAATCCAATTAAGAATGGTTTGTGCAAATGTAATGCAAATGTGCCCTGAAGGCAGGCCCCGAGCCACCCATTCCCACCAGCCGGGACCGGAAGCCCTTGCCGTGGAGATAGTCTGGAGCTCTACAGGCTTTCAGCCCAGATGCATGTCCTAATGCTTTATCAGGGAAACAAAGCTGAAAAACACTTTCCTATAATGTGTTAAAAATTCTGTCTGTGATTCTCCTTTCTCCCTGACACATCCACCGGAGGCTCAATGCCTTGTACTACCTCTGTTGGCCTAGCTACCCTCTTTTCCGACCCACCCAAATCTAGGGCCCTTCCTCACATTTTTGAGATGAATCCTACCTGTGTCCCTTTCTCTCAGGGCTCTGCAAAGTGACTGGTTAGTAAATTTAATTAACAAATGCACAATAAAGCCCCCCCCCTTTCATGCATCACTCTTTGAGGATAACATTTGCATTTTAAATGAAGCTTCTTAGACTGTCAAGCTCAGCAAGTAGCTTATAGATCATCAGGATAAATACTCTGATTGTACGGAGGAGGCCGCCCATGCTCCCAGGCCTCACAGGACTTGCTAGGGGCCTGAGGGCGAGGAAGGGAAAGAGCCAGCCCTGAAACCCGTTTGGGGTCTAGTCTACCTTGCATCATTACCCATAAGCTTCACAAGATGATGAGTTAAAAACAGAATTTTCAGATACTAAGGGAAAAGATATATTTTGAATTGCGTATTTATTTAATGAGCGACCTACAATTACACACAAAGTGATCCCTCCTTACCTAGAATTCCTATTCTCATTGATCTCTGTGGCCACTTAGCAGAGAAAACTGAAATTGTTTCTTACTTATATGTCTCCCCAACTGGACTCTGAGCTCCTAAGGACAGGGACTGGATTTTATTTGTCACTGTGTGCCAGCACCCCGGCCAAGGTAGAGCAGAGTGGGGATTCAATATACATGGTGGAAGGAATGATTGAACAAATGAATGATTTGATCCACCAGGCACAGCGGATGTAGTCTTAGGTACCACACTTCCATGGTTCTGACAAAGTTATCCTAATGGTGAGGCATCTTTTCTAATATTCATCAAATTTTATGAGTTACTCACCCTCCTCGTACGGCTGGTTGCTGCCTTTAACTTTTACTTTTGTGTCCTACGCTGATGTGATTACCTCTCGAGTTTTTTCTCCTCTGTAAGATTTCTTTTCCTCATATGGTTATCATCACCCTTTTGCAAGATTAAGAAATGACATGCTTAAAGAATACCAGATTAATCTGTTTCGATTTTTTTCCTTCTCAGCTAGGGATAAAAAAAGAGCCTTTTGAAGAGCCTTCAAATCAACAGTAATTTCAAATTTTCACAACATAAAGAGGCAGAGCACAAAGTGAATTTGACACTTTGAAAAATGCTGTAAGCCTCCCAGTAGACGGATGAACATGCTTCCACTTCATGAATGCTTGTTTCTAAATATTCCATAAATATCGATGTCAGGGTTGTTAAGTAATTAATATTAACCTATTGAGAAAGCGTTTCTTTTCTAGGTGGTTGATTTCTAGTGGGGAGACTAATGAAATATTAAAGACCATGTGAGATGTTTTCTATAATTACAGTTTCTAGCTGTATTTACAAATGATGTGTCTATATGCAGTGAAATAATAACGTGGTATTAATCTGTTTTTATTCCTATACAGAGTATATAGATTTTTTTTCATTCTGAACCTTCGCTGCCCAAGCTTGTCAATAGTTATTTATTACTCTGCACAATTGCCCTCATAGACTCTTTCCTGTTTCTACCATGATTTGCGAGGCTACCATTCCACATTTTTATACCTCTCTGTTTTCTGGTTCTTGATTCATCATGAGCTGTTTCTGTGAATTCCTATACTTATTTATAGAATAAACTCATTTTGAGTCATCAATATGACCCATCTCTAGTTAGTTGAGTGCTTAGATCTTGGGGTTTGGGGAAAATCATATCATGTAAATGTTTATATAATCTGAGTGTTCTCTGGGGCACTCTTGCAATTAACCTGAACCACATTCCACACCCAGTAGGAAAGTCTAATGCCCTCTCTAGCATTTGTGCAGATTCTCAGGGACCTTAATTTCTTTTTTTTTTTTTTAAGATTTTATTTATTTATTTGAGAGAGAGAGAGAGCGCGCGCTCAAGAGAGTGCACATGAGCCGGGGGTCGGGGGAGGGGTAGAGGGAGAGGGAGAAGCAGACTCCCGGTTGAGCAGGGAGCTGGACATGGGGCTTGATCCCAGGACCCCTGGATCAGGGATCATGACTTAAGCCAAATGAAGATGCATAACCAATGGAGCCACCCAGGCGCCTCTCTTAATTTCTTATAGTCATCTATGAGTCTTGTATTTCTAGTCAATTTTTATTTTCCATTCTGCCTTTTTGTGGTTGGTCATTTCTCTTCTTCACTTTGGTATTGACCCCAAAAGAACTCAAACACACTCCTCCTCCCCAGATGCGTATCTATCTATCTATACATGTACATATACATATACATGTTTATACATAATATATATATGTGTGTATATAATACATATGTGTGTGTGTGTGTGTGTGTGTGTGTGTGTGTGTGTGTTTAAACACCAAAGGCCTCTGTATATGTGGCAAACCAATGTTCGGTTAAACAAATGGGAGATTCAGCAGTATAGACAAATTAAAAGAAAACTTAGATGTGTTTTTGAAAGTTCTTCTAGTCTTCCAGCTACTTGCCCATTATTTCCCATCTATATTCCCTTCTCTCTTCTATGCCCCTTTCCCCTCAGAAACAAAACGGCTTCCTCAAATTCTTCCTACTCTCTATGTGGAGCAATCTAACTCTCTCCACCCTATTCCAAATCCCCACAATCCCTGGCTTTTCTTTGTAAATACAAGAACTCTGTCCAAGCTTAAAAATCACTGTGTGCAAGAGCTCATGCCATTATATTTTTTGATAATCCTCCTCATTCTCTGCTGGGGGATAGGTCATGCCTGGTTTTGGCTCTTCTATTACACCTAATTTTCAAGCAGAAATTATTGGATACCTTCAGATTTTCCTCACTCCTCAAGAGCACGTGAATAAGGCAGTTCTAATTTTTGCTTTTATTTTTCTTTATGTATTTATCTTTTGCTGTAAAAATATATCACACTGACCATGATTTTAGATTATTGACCTTAAGAAATAATTGAAAGGAAGAATTTCAGAAGCATCCTTGCTGACCTTGCTAAATATTTATATGACTTAAGTGGATTCAAGCGGGATTGTTTCCGATGCAAAGAACCTTGAATTGCTTTTAGTATATAAAATGCTATGACTTTCACGTGTATGTTGAAAGAGGATTAGATTTGCTGTGTTTAAGAAGGGAGAAATAAATTTGAATAGGACATTTAGCTTATACAGTATGGAGAAAATGCTTCAAAAATCAAATAAAATGTGCTTATTAAAAGAAAAAAAAAACCTGCCTTTTATTCTCCAAAAGCCAAGGAAGAGGATTAATCTACTAATGGTTTAGAAGCTCTACTTTCTTTCATTCAAGACAGAGTCCTCAGTAGCTACACACTTGAAGACTTACCCGATCAGTACCTGCAAGAAGGAAAATCACTCCTTAGACTCATTCCCCCACAGTCACGAGTCTCAAGCACACTTAAGTCAAGGCTCCTTTTACAAAGTCCAACGTCAGATGGAGAGCTCCATCTGTTCGGTGAATTGGACTGGGCATGATGGCTCTTCTGGTAAGAGTTTTCTTAACTTTAGGTTCATTTAGTACTTTAAATAGGAAAATAAGAATACAAACTAGAGTCTTTACAAGTGTTTACAGGTTAATGAACATTCTAGGCACTGGCTAACTAGCAAATAATTGTTTAAGGAGAAAGCGCCTGTAGACACAGGTCGTGTAGCCTCTGTATCAGGGTGTGAGAACTGGGTACGGTGGCGATGAACAGCAGATACTAAGCAGGTTTGCGGGTAGAAGGAATTCACTTTATACAGAGGGAACTCCTAAACATTTTGCTAAGCTATTTGTTCATCTATGTAACACGTTTTTTATTGGGTCTTACATTCCAGTTACTGCCATTCTGAGGGGACACAAATTCCAAAGATATCTGAGCCAGGCTTCTTGGTTGCAAGTATCAGAATGTAATTCATAGGACTTAATGCACAAAAGGGAATTTATTGGCTTATATAACAGGGAAAGGCAGCATGTACCTGTTCCTCAGATACTGATCCAGGGGCTAAATTATTTGGGCTCTATTTCCATATTCTAACTGTGCCTCTCTCTCTAGGGTTGGCTTAACTTCATAGACAGGCTCTCTTCATGAGATGGGGAAGGGGAATTGTGGTGGTCCAAGGCCTCTATCATTATAGTGTTCAATCCAAAAGAAAAAGAGGGATCTTCTTTTTCCAAGATTCATATATTAATATCATGGAAAGAGTATTCAATCACACGCCTGTGTTCACATCAACCATTGTCAAGAGCCTATGGAACCAGAGTTTGCCAGGCCTGGGTTACAGGCCCAAGACTGCTGGGGGCAGGTAGGCAGAGCACTGTGAGGCCCAGTCTCAGCGGAACTACATGGAAAGAAGGAGTGGCTTTTCCACAATGGAAAGAATGGTCCCGAGCATACAAATAGAACTGATGTCCACAACAAAAGACTGAGCCCCTTCCTCAAGAAACTCCGAGTATGGTGTAGGAGAGGGACATATGAACAGCGGCAAAATAGTCAGATGAAAGCTAATACAGTGCAGATAAGCCCAGAGCACTATGCGACCACAGAGTGGGGGCCTGTAACTCAGATTTGGACTGTGAGTGATGGTTCCTTGGTTGAATCTTGATGGACAAATAAATAGGGGTTGTCAGTGAATAGGGGGGTGCAGGATAGATTTTTTGGCATTAGACATACCACAAACAGAAGCAGAGAGATGAGATGGCATAAAGGCCATTTGAGGAACCCCAAATATTTGGAAAAGGCTCCAGTGCAGCATGTTTTGGGGGATTTTTCATGAGAAAAGGCTAAAGAGGTATAAGGGGCTAGAGTATGAGGGATCTACATGACTTGCAAAGCATCTAAAGTAGTTAAAGTCGGAAAGTTACGTGATGAAGTTTGTGTTTTGTGGCCTCAGGTGGAGAATAGATTGGAAGGCACGTGGACTGGAGGCAGAGACCTCACGCAGTAATCTGAGGGAGAAATGGCGAAGACGTAATTGAAGTAATGCGATTTAGGAGACATTATTGATAGGACTTGACAACTGACAGGATATTGTCAGTGAGAGAAAGGGAGAAGTCTGAGATGACCACACGTTTTCCAGCTTTGGTAACTTGGCAGATGGTGCTGTAAATCAATAAGAGAAAGAACCAGATGTTTTCGGTAGATCACGAAATTTGGTTTGGAAACTCATCTTTATAATGCAAACCTGAAGTGTACCCAGAAGCTAAATGGATTCATGAGAGAGACTGCAGAGAACATTGTTGTCTGCAGTAGAAACAGGGACAAGGTGACTTCTCAGGATCCTTTGTGCCCACCCCAGTAAAGAGTCCATCGCTAATTTTAACCATATTTACCTTCCTACTGTCAGCAGTTCCTGTGACCTTTGTTAATATCTGATACAGCTTTGATACAGCTTGTTCCTATATCTGTGGCCCTTGTACAGAAGGAGAGAATTTTAATATTATGCTTTATTGACTTAGTCTTCATAATTTAGGGATAGCAGCCTAGTGATATGAAAAGTGGAGTGGTGCTTAATCATTCCATTCTACAGAATGGAATTAAAGGCTATCTTTAGTTTTTTCCAGCAGGCAATTGCTACATTTATAGTTTTTCTTCATAATGATTACCTTTGACACTTCAGCATGTACAAGATAGCATCCCAGCTCTCTTGTCTGACCTACAAGGCCAGGAACAACCTGATCTGACCCATCTTTCCAGCCCCATTTCCTGCCACTCTCTCATGTAGATACTCAGCTCTGATCAAGGTGGTCTGAACCTCAAATGACACTGTGACAAAGTGCCTGGCACATACCCGCACTTAAAGATTTATTGAATTTTTGAAAGAAGGATTAAAGAAAATCAAGCAGCTCTCTTTCCCTCTTTTTGTAATGCTTGTTCTTTTTCTGATGAAATAGTGTTTTCATGGTAAAAATTAAAACACACAAAAATTAAAATAAAAATTACTTATCATTTCATTATCCAGGATTAACCATTGATAACTTTTAGGTGAATTTCCTTTTTTTTCCTATGTATGTAGAAGCATATGTGTGTATAAATATACACACACGTATGTGCACACATATGCACACATGAATCTCATTAGATAAAATGTTGAATTCTGCTCTTCTCACTTAGCATTTAACCTAAACTTTCTCCCGATCTTTGAGTACTCATGGATACTATGCTTTGTAATTGTCTATATAAATATCTATTAATTGAGATATAGTTATCTCATCATTCTCTTGTAGTTAGGTATTTAGGGTGTTTCTAGTTTTTGTAAGTGATAAACATTTTACAAGTATCCTCGTAGGCAAATTTTATCAGCATCTCTGGTTATCTCTTTAAATAAATTCTTAAAAATAAAATTCTGGGGTGCCTGGCTGCCTCAGTCAGTAGAGCATGTGACTCTTGATCTCAGGGTTGTATTAGTGTGAGCCCCACATAGGGGGTAGAGATAACTTAAAAACAAAATCTTACAAAAATAAATAAAAAGTAAAAATAAAATTCTGGATCAAAATATTGTGGACATTTAAAACAATCTTTGATTTACATAGCCACATGTTTTCTAGAATAATTTTACCAATTTATATTCTCATCAAATTATGAGAGGCACCTGTGCAGCTTAGTCGGTTAAGCCTTGAACTCTTGATTTCGGCTCAAGTCGTGATCTCAGGATTGTGAGCTGGGGCCCTGCATTGGGCTCAGCTCTGGGCGTGGAACCTGCTCAAATTTCTCTCTCTCCCTCTCCCTCTCCCCTCTCCCTCTCTCTCTAAGAAAAAAAAATAATTTTTTAAAAGATTTTATTTATTTATTTGAGAGAGAGAGGAAGCACGAATGGGGGACAGAGGCAGAGGGAGAAGCAGGCTCTCCACTGAGCAGGGAGCCCAACTTGGGACTTGATCCCAGGACCCTGGGATCATGACCTGAGCCGAAGGCAGATGCTTAACCGACTGATCCACCCAGGCATCCCTAAAAAAATAAACTATATGAGAATTATTATCAACAAATTGCATAAGAATGATTAATTTTCAGGATATTTAAGCATCAGGCTAGAAACTAGGCTGGTAGGGTTTTGTGTGTGTGTGTGTGTGTGTGTGTGTGTGTGTGTGTGTGTGTGTAACTTTATTAAACATCCAGACAAGTTGGAGAATACTTTATATATTAATGATATTTAAACTTCCAATAGATTATGTCTCTCCAGTTATTCCAGTCAGTGTTATTTTTGGTCCTTTAAAATTTTTAAAGTTTTCATTTATGTGTAAGTTACACACATTTCTTGTTAAGGTTATTCCTAGGTATTTATTACTACTGATATTGAGAATGGGATATTTTCTCATTGTATTTTTTCATTAGCTGCCTCTGCCACATAAGAAAACAATTGATTTTAAAACTTTTTTTTAAATCTCCTTCCCATCTTGGAAAGAAAAAATAAAAAGGAGGAGATGCTCTGACTACCTTCCAAACATGCTTTGCAATTTATCCTCCTCTAAATTTTGTTCATATGGTCTGGCTCTCTTAGAAAGCCCTTCTAGTGCTTTTCCACCTAGGAAAATCTTAACAATGAGGAAGAGACTGTGGTGGACCGCCTGAACTCCTCTGCGTAAAGAATGTAGGTTCCGGGACCCCCAAGGGACACTTGCCAGATGTGCTCAGCACCGTCCCCAGTGCTCTTTCTCACTCTCGTCCAGCTCTGTGGCATCTCTGCATCTGCCAATAGCAGCCAACAAAGGAGAAGGTATGCCTGGTCCTACCCCCCACCTGCTGGCTCCCTGTGAGGTACGAGCACCTATACTTGCTGGCCCTCCAGCCACGGTACACCCGTCTCCTTGTTTAAGCCCCAGATGAAGCCCCTCCAGTCATCCATTTCCTCTGATATGGTTGTGGTGTTTATTTACCTCTTGTCTGTCAGGTCCAAAACAGCTCCTCTACGTTCTGCTCTGTGATGCTGGGCTCAGGGTCTGCAAACTGTATTTCTCAGAAGCTCTTGCCAGTTGGCTTCCTATTAGCTGATGGACTGCCAAAGGGAAGAACTGGAGGGGGATTGGGAGATGGAAAGGAGAAGAGGGAACTTTCTATTTCTAGTGTCAGTGTCCCTACAGCAAAACAGCAACAAGGTGCAGCTGCGGTTCCCAGCCCCCAGCTTCATCTGGCACTCCTCAAACCAGCTGTGCCCTTTCCCCTTAGAAGTGCCAACATCAGCCAGCCTCACCCTTCCTCAAGTTCTGAGCCTACTCTCTTCCCCTCCTCTTCCTTCCTTCCCTCCCCTTCTCCCCACTTCCCTCTCCTATTTAGTGCCTAATCCTACAGATCTCAGCTCAAGCATTGACTTCTCACATCATGATGCTTGTTCGAGGCACATCTGCTGAGGGTAGGTAAGCTGGCCCCTCTCACATGAAAACCAGCTAAAAACTAGTCAGGAGGTACTTTTTGGGCTTTATAAGTACATGAATATGGGGCTTGGTGTGGGCTTTTGGCTCTAATTGTGCGCATGGTTTTTTTTAATACTTCTTTTCTATGATCTCCAAACCTTGAGTCATAAGAACTAGCTGATTTCATTTCCTTTCCTATTACTTATTCCACACAACCTGGTTTTCTCTACCGTCCACTAGATTACCCACTTTCGTGGGTGAAGGGATCATATCTATTTCACTCACCTACCAGCAGTATAGATAACATATGCAGTGAATATTTGTGAAGGAATGAGTGCGTGATTTGGCTAGAATTGCCATTTCTAAGGCCATTAGTGGCACGCCATTTACCAAATGGACAATGGACACCTTCAGACCTTCCTATCGTACTCTGCTAGTATTCATGCTTTAATCCCTTAAGTTTCGTGGCACCACTCTTTGCTGGTTCTCTTTCTACCTCTCTTGCTGTCACTCCTCCGTTGGCATCATGGTAGCCTCTTCATGAAGGTCCCACCATATCTTCATTGAATTCTCCAGGTTAGCCCCTTCAGAGACCAGATGTTTCCCAGGTGATATCAATAGATTACTCAACTAATTTGCGCTATCTTTCTGGAATGTAATACTGTTTCTGATTTACTCTTTGGGCTGTGCTGGAGGTAGGGCAATTTCAGAGACCTCCACTTGACTTTACCCACTATGGTAGCTTTTATCCTACAGATCAAGGACCCAATATGGGAGTTGCACCAAGTATATCAAACCCAAGTGAACATTCAGGAATGGGGAAATGACCACTGGGTGAGTCCATGGATCTTGGACTAAAATGGATAAAGGGTAAAATGGATCTTGGCCAGGATTCCATCCTTTACCTGGTCCCTATAGTTCTACTGTTCTGGGGGGTTTTATTATACTCATTGCTATCTGAGTCTATTTCTGAAATGGCCTACTCCTACTAATAGCCCTGGCCTTCTGTACAAGGCTCTGGAACATTTGATGATGCCCAGAAGAATGGGGAGTCACTGAAGAGTTTTTAAACAGAGGTAATAAAGTCAGATGTATATTTTAGAGAGGTTAGTTTGGCAGCTTTCTGACATCCTCACCACAACATTCTTTCTGGTCTTTGTAAATGGTGTATCTTGGCGTTCTCATGGAGCACAATCATTTGGTGAGTCTTTGGGCCTTACTTATTAAATCCATTCCAGCGTGCCTACTTCTGTGAACCTTCTAATCACTTTCTCAAACATCTGGCACAGCAATTCTGAAATTTTGATTTCATTTAATGTGGTCCAGTGCTTTCCCCAATATTTTTAGGAGCTGTCCTAGAAGCAAGTTTGTATTATCTCTTGGATTTCTTGCTGGAATGTTAAATCCTGCATTTTGACAGAGTGCTCCGAAATAAATAAACTCATCCTTACTAATCTCACGTTCTAGCCCCCTTGATCATGCACCCTCAGAATCTGGCCCACACTTACTCTCCAGCTCCCGCTGGTACATGTTGGTTATGTCTTTGGGGAATAGTGGGAACAGTCCCTTTCCTCCCTTTTTAGACCTAGTATATCTCCAGCTGGATTACATGGTGACCTACTTCTAGGTAAAGCCTACTGTCAAGGGTGGGAAGGATGTGGGCGAAGATACTGCGAGGGTCACATGCTGTCTTTCAGGGCAGAGATCTCTGCATTGTCTTTAAGCAAAGGGGATTCTCAGCCTTACTAAGGAGGGTGGGATATTTCTGTAGGCTGAGAGAGTTCAGAGGAGTCTAAGAGTTCAAAACTTGAAGGGACATTCAGCTGGATAATCCTGTGTTGGCTCTCTCTCTCTCCTGCCTCCCCCCCCCCCCCCCAAGCAGAGCCTTGTCCCTGTGTAACAGATGTGGCTTGGTTGGTCATTTAAACTTTTCTAGAGTTCAGCCACTTTGACTTAAGTCTTGGGTCTGGGCCTCAACTTTCTCTGCCCTCCTGCTGCAGCACATGGGAGCATTGTTAGAAGCTACCAAGGAGCCCCTCCAGCTTTCATACTTGGTTTTCAAATGCCTGTTGAGGGGCGCCTGGGTGGCTCAGTCGTTAAGCATCTGCCTTTGGCTCAGGTCATGATCTCAGGGTCCTGGGATTGAGCCCCGCATCGGGCTCCCCACTCCGCGGGAAGCCTGTTTCTCCCTCTCTCACTCCCCCTGCTTGTGTTCTGCTCTCACTATCTCTCTCTCTGTCAAATAAACAAATAAAATCTTTAAAAAACAAACAAACAAAAAAAAAACAAATGCCTGTTGATCTCTCATTGCTCTTCATTATCTTTTTCTAAGTTATCAGTGGCACTTATCAACAAGTATCCAATCCTATTTTCCTTATAATTAGTAATTACCCCATACTTCTCAAATGCCTGATGCTTTATACCAACTAGCACAATCCTCTCCTCTGATACACCATTCTAATGGACCACAAAGGAGCATGTTCACAACTAGATCACCACCTGCTACCAAGGTCCATCTGTATTCCACAAGTGATGGAGTCCTTCTTGCCAGCCAGATGATGAGTGATCCAGCTCCCAAATTCCACCTTACATCATGCTCTTTTGGTCCATTCCTGGTGCCAACTATCACAGGTTGGGTTCTCAGAAAGCAGGTGCTGAGGCAGAGATTGCCATGCAGAATGTTTAGTAGGGGTCAACACCTGTGGAAGGCAGGGGAGGTAGGAGGATTAGGAAGAGAAAGCAGTCCAACTCTGGCGCATGCCTGATAAATCCTCAGCCAACTCTCTAGGGGGCTCCAGAGTGTATATGATCTGTTAGAGTTATTCCATCATGGGGTGGACTAGCTGGGCCTTTATACCCCCATGGGATCAAGTATTGGACATGAGCTCTCTAGGAAGGGCATGACCTTGAGTGAAGTGGCTCTCTGCAGCTGAGGCAAACCCTGAAGAGACTGACATCTGGAGGCTGTCTGCTGATAGCACTCCCAGTTGCTGGGGCAAAAAGTTCTACCTTGAAGCAGGATCTGGGTGGCATACCTTCATGTCCACTGCAACATTTAACAGTGAACTCAATATCTGTATTAGAGGACTCCAGAGAAAACAGAACATATATATGTGTGTGTGCTTGTATATACCTATCTATGTCTATACAGTTAGGTAGATAGATAGATAGATAAAGACATAAAAGATTGGCTCATGCAGTTATGGAAGCTGAAAAGTCCCATGATCTCCTGCCTATAAGCTGGAAAACCAGGAAAGCTGGTGGAGTAGCTTTAGACCAAACCTGAAGGCCTAAGAACCAGGTGAGTCAATGGTATAAGGAGTCTGGGTCCAAAAGCCCAAGAACCAGGAGCAGCGATGTGTGAGGGCAGGAAAAGATGGATGTCCCAGCTCAAATGGAGAGCAAACTCAGCTTTCCTCCACCTTTTTGTTCCATTCAGGCCCTTGGCATATTGGATTGATGCCCACCCACATTGGTGAGGGCAATCTTTACTCCATCTATAGATTCAAATGCTAATCTCTTCTGAAATATCCAGAAGTAATGTTTTACCAGCTATCTGGGCATCCCTTCAGTTGACACATAAAATTAGACATCACAACTTCTATCCTCTTTTTTTCCTCCTTCACACCTTTTTTCTTCCATGTTCTTCATCAGTGGGGGTGGAGCTACTCCTCAACCAGGCATCTGGAAGCCATTCTGTTTCTCATCCCTCACAATAATCACGTCACGACATTTTAATAATTTGATATCTTGAATATTTTCCACATCTATCCCTTCCTTTCCATACTTCCCACAAGAGCTCAGAGCCTCAGCATCTTTCCCCTAGACTGTCTCAGTAGCCTTCCAACTTCTCTCTTGGCCTTTAGTCCTCAAGCTCAATCCATCTTTTATTAAACTGCCAGAGTGAGCTTTCTGAAATGTAAATCTGATCTTATCTGATCTTCTTAACTCCCCATTCATTCATTCGCTCAGTAATGAATTCATTCACTCAAAGAATTGCTCAGGTCAAAGACTTTGTAATCAAAGAAGTCTCCTCTTTTCCCCTCACATGCATTAAGTCCTCTGGGCAACAGCTTCAAAATATATTCTGAATTCAATCACTGTGGCCCTGGTCCAAGGCTTCCTTATACCTCATAGGGACCAGTGAAATAGCCCTGAATTTGGTCTTCCTGTTTCCTCTATTGCCTCTTTACTGTGTTTTTTCCACAGGAGAGTCAGAATAATTTTTTTTTAATGTAAATCAGATCATGTTTCTACAGAAAATGAACTCTGCCAACAATTTGATAATCTAGGGGAGGCATATGTCTGATAGAGGGAACAGCAAGTACAGAGGCCATGGGTTGGGAGCAAATTTGGGGTGTTTGAGTAACAGAGGAGAGGTCAGAAGGACTCTGTTACAGTGAGCAAGGGAGACTATGGTGGGATGGGGTCTGGGAGGCCTTGCATATTTCTTTCTCCTGGCCTTCCCTTCTCCTACCCCCTCAGCTTGCTGTCCAGTTTCCGACTCTTACAGTGTGCAAGTGAGGGAGAGTGGAGGAGATAAAGGTCAGGAACTACTATATTTGAATTCCTTCTATCATAGGCTGGCCTTCTATTCTTGGGCTAGACAGATGTTTTTTTTTTTTTTATTTTTTTAATTTTTTATTTTTTTTTTATTTTTTTTTAAAGATTTTATTTATTTATTTGACAGAGAGAGAGACAGCGAGAGAGGGAACACAAGCAGGGGGAGCGGGAGAGGGAGAAGCAGGCTTCCCGCCGAGCAGGGAGCCCGATGCGGGGCTCGATCCCAGGACCCTGGGACCATGACCTGAGCCGAAGGCAGACGCTTAACCGACTGAGCCACCCAGGTGCCCCATGGGCTAGACAGATGTTTAAAGCTGGAGTGCTTTCCAGGCTCTTCTAGAGGTTGCCAGCCCAGCTCTCCAACTTCAACTTCAACTTACATTTCTCTTTGGCTTGACTATTCTCTTTCTGCAGACCCTGGCTTAACAGGAGCCACTCTCCATGGGCTCACTCTTACCCAGGAGGTTCAATTGGACAGAACTTAACAGGTCTGGGGCTCAGCTCTCTTTAGCATTGCCACGTCTGTTCCATGGGAAATACTCTCCCTGTGTCCCCCCAGACTAAGGATGTGCAGGACTTTCCCCAACTGAGCAGCCCTCTCCTGACTCCACCATCAAAGTGGCCAGTCATTCCATTGCTCAGCTTCGAGAAAGCCCAGCAGGAGTCAGAATATAGGCCATGGTTGTATCTGCCAACATGTTGCTTTTACCATGTGGCCCAATGGAAGCCCTCTTCATCTGGCTTTCCATCACCAGCTTCCCATCTTTCACCCACTCACATACATGCCCCTTTACAGGAAGGTGTGGGAACTCAAAGCACTGTTAAAAAAAATTATAGATTCTACATGCCAATTAGAAAAGGAGAAGACTTTTTAAGGTCACTTGGCATACTTTCTACTTAGCTGTTTCAAGGTTAGGAAGAATCACTTTTCCAATTAGAGGGGATGTGAGACAGTGACAGTTCTTCCTAAAATAGATGAAACGGGTGATGCTGGTAAAAGAACTCTGACCCTAAGTTAAGAAAGGGGCTATTAAAATAATCAGTCAGTATTTCAAATGACACATCTAAGGAGGTGTACTAGCCAGTCATATAGCTTTTGTTCCTAAGAGCGACCTCTTTAACACAGACCACCAGGAAGAGGCAAATGCAAGAATGGAGAGGTTTTCTTGCTCCCAATCACCTCTATCTTAGAACCTTCTACTCATCCGAGAAATTTCTTTGTCAGAAAAGTGTTAGATGGAAGAATGGTGGAGATTACTAAGGCAGAAGTAGTTTTTCTCCCCTTGTATGAATAAAGAACACTTAGTTACTCAACAAATATTTTTTAAGCAGCCCCACATGTCAAGAGCTGAAAAGGGAATAGTAAAGAACTACATCTTTACTATGATTAAAGGGGGTTATCATCCAGAAGAATGCTGATTTTAGTGTTACCTTGCTTTTGGAATTAGTGAAGGCAGATGCTTAAAGAAATCTGTAGTGTGACCTATAGTATTTCTCAGAGAGATTGGCCTTGAGGAAGTGATTTTATATTTTACTACTTAATATACCAGATATTCTGAATTCAAAAGGCAGTGAAAACAATGGAAGAAAAAATAGAAAGAAATGGATAGGATTCATTAAAAAACAAATATTAGATTTAGTAATAATGCCATAAATTATAATTGTTAGAATAATTTTTATAAGTAACATTTAATGGGCACTTACTATATGTCAGATCCTACGCCAAGCGCTTTCATAGATTATGTTATTTTTCATAACAATACTTTTTTATTTTTTTAAAGATTGATTTATTTATTTGAGAGAGTGAGTGTGTGTGCGTGTGTGCAAGTGGGGGGAGGGGCAGAAAGAGAGGGAGAGGGGAAGCAGACTCCCCACTGAGTGTGGCACCCCATGCGTGGGAGATCATGACCTGAGCTGAAATCAAGCTTAACCGACTGAGTCACTCAGGTGCCCCCATAACAACACTTTGAAATATGCGTATTATCATCCCCATTTTGTAGATGTGGAATTTGAGGCACAGGGAGGAGGTGACAGAGTCAGATTTGAAAATGGCTGTCTGAGTCTTAACCACTGCTTCACGCAATCTGGGATGAAAATGCAGACACAAATTCCCTCAGCTGTACATGCTCCATTGGAGTCAGCTGTAAATGGGATCCATGCTCAGGGGATTACTGCAGATGAGCCCATAGTTTCTTGGTCCCAAGAGAAAGGCTCCTGGCACTCATCTCTACTTTGTGATTTGTCATGTGTGTAAATAATAAGAATGTGCTAGATTTTCTCCTAAAACACATTTATTCCATTAATATCACCCTCGCCTTCTTTGTGTTTGAAAATCAGGAACATCCTGTTGTAAGCTTTCATCTTACTTGTCCTAAATGAAATTGTACTGAAAGGAGTTAAGGCATTTGGAAGCAATGAGCTTCAGGGAGTGAGCTGGGCATCTGAGAATATCAGAGCCTTGGCGAATTATTCTCAGTGCCTGTGGCATATGCGAGCCCAGAATGCCAGGCACTCTAAACAACGGAGTCCCCTCCTTCCCCAGCAGAGTTGAGATCCTCTCTGAGAACACTTCGTCGACTGTGGCCATCTCCTACGGGTTCTGAAACCTCCTCCTTCAGAAGCTGGAAGAAGCCCATGGTTCCAAGATGAGGTGCTGAGAACCCACTGCAGCGCTCTTGACCACGTGGAGGCAGATTTTAAGGCTATCTGCTAGAAAAGAAGAACAGGACCTCCTGCTGAGAGAAAGTCTCCCAAGTCGAGTTGGCTTTCTGGAAAACAACTGGATATGGTATTGGTCTTTATTACAGTTTCCACAGACTTAAAAAAAAAAAAGTTGTTTATAAAACAAAAGCCGCATACAATTTGGTATGGTAACATTTTTTAGAGTTTTGTTTTTGCACAGCGGAAACCAGGGCTGATGTGGTCATGGTGGAAATGGAGCCAGTTCTGTTACCCCAAAGCACCTCTCCTAAAACACGAAACTGAGTAAGCCAGGGCTGGCCTCGCCAGGAACAGCCGGCATTGTTTGGCTCCTCGGAGAGACTTCCGGGACACAGGGCCCCGCCCGGCCGCCGCCGAGCGCACGCCGCCGCGCAGCAGCCAGCACGCCGCCCGCCCGGGCCCACGGCGCTCACGTTCGCGGGGGGAGAAAAGCTCCCCGGTGCCCTCCTTCCTGCCAGTCCCGTGCCAGTTCGTCACGGTCACGGCTTCGCGGACGGCGCTGTGGTACACACGGCTCTCGCCTCTCCTCTCCACTGCGAAGGCGTCCTGGGCAAACGGAGACACCTCTCTTGTTCTCTTGTGTGCAGTCCTTCAGTGCTCGGTCAGTGAAAGATGCCAAACGAAACATCCAAGTTTCCTGATGTTTTGAGCCAGATCATGTGAAAACTAAAGAAAATCCATGTTTGCTGGCTTTGAGAACAGGAGTGAACAAACTACTTCTTAAGCTCCAAGGAAGCGACTTAGAAAAGAGCCAGACTCACGATGAGAAAGTAGAACGGGGAGGAATTCTATTAAAATTTGGGCATCGGGAGACCTCCTGTAGTGACCGTGTCTCTACTTTCCGTACAACCAGAATAATGTATTTTCCCTCTTGCTGCCATTCTGTGGTGAAAAATTAAATTTAGTGCTGCAAGCAAAAATTGCGGGGGGTGGGGCAGATTTCTTCTGGAAATTTTGGAGGCCACTGTACTATTTGGATAGTTTTTATACGTATATTTTCCTAGGAAAATGAAAAATGGTTACTTCATTTGTTTGATTCATTCAGTGGCATGGTGACTCAGGGCTGGACAAGAACAGACTAGGCTCCTGCCCTCAGGAACTCCCAGGTGATAAGTGGGGGAAATAGATAGTAAATTTGGAAACTCTGAAATGTATCATGTAATTTCTAACAGTGATAATGTTCTGAGGAAAAGTAAAACAGGGTAAGGAGATAGAAAATGAATAGGCAAGGTGGTCAGAGAAGGCCCCTGGGAAGAGAATATACTTAAAGGACTGAAGGACTGGCAGGAGAGAACCATGCACGGTTCTAGGGGAAGGGCATTGCAGGCAAGGCTGGTGGCTGAAGCTGAGTACAGGAGGGAAAATGGTGGTGGCTGAGATTGGAAGCTAGGCAGAGACCAGGGCAAATAGGCTCCTGTTTACCATGATAGGGAATACAGATGTTATTCCAAGAGTTACGGGAAGCCATTGATTGACTTTGTTTATTGTCAGCTTTTTTTCCTACCCAGTTCCAAAAAGAGAAAGAATTTCATCCATTCATTCAATAGTTATTCATCAAACACCAACCATATATCCAGCTGGGTCCAGTGCTTAAGAAGTTGTGACCTCTAGGGGTCCAGGTAGCCACAGCAGCTTGGGTCCTTTCCCCCAATGTCTGCTGGCCGCCCGTGGCCTTCGCACCCCTGCCCTGGGCCACATGCTGGCCACGGTTGAGCTGCCCAGCACCACCCTGTGCCCCAAGAGGCGAAAGCAGGCCCGGGCTTGGCAGCTGGCCGTGGGGCTCATGCGGGTTCCAGGTAGAGTGACACAGTCGTGCCTCCAGCACACTGATGGCTACCCCTTTGACTTTAGAGGACATCAATTACACGTTCTTTACTCCTGAAACTCTGTGGCAAGATTGACCCTGGAAAACTTGGTAAATTCCCGCTTTATGAAAGACGTGGGCTTAGACGCTTTGGATCGAGTGGAGATTATCATGGCCATTGGAGGACGAATTTGGGTTTGAAATTCCTGATGGAGAAGCAGAGAAGTTCATGTGTCTACAAGAAATTGTAGATTACATTGAGGATACGAAGGATGCACATGAATAAAATACCAGACTCCTCTTCTTCATTGAGAGAAGACTCAGAAGATACTGGCGAGTGTCTGCAAGTGAGAACGTGTTTTTGGCATTATTGCTGACTTTGACAGTGTAATTCTGCTTAGACTTGTATTTAGATTGTCTAAGTGTTTTTGCCCTTTGAATATGAATCTAGAAAACCAAAAGGAAAAAAATAAGGTTGGGACCTCTGTCACCAAATGAGGGGATAATAAAATGATGTGGACAACCAGAACAAAAGTGGAATGAAGAAAATTCCAGAAGAGAGACAAAAATACTACCACTAATACTAATGAACTAGGAACACAAATTACAAATATTAATGCTGGTTAATAGTAGTGCTGTGCCCTAGGTACCATTCATATATTTTTTCACAATGACACAATGTCTTATGTACAATTATTATTATTCCCTGTAAATAGGAAACTGAGGTCACAAAAGCAAAGTAATAGCATAAGGTCAGAAATCAATTAGGCTCAGAAGCTAGGATTTGAATTCCTGTTTGATTCTAAAGCACAGGGTTTACTTAGAGGAAGGAGCTACTGTGACAAGTCAAGTCTGGGTAACTCAGCATGTGTGACTGTATCTCCCGGACTTGGGGCAGATTGGTTTGAGGTCGATACTCCAAAGTTAAATAAGGAGGGCACCATGAAGTTGGCTATGAAGATCTTTAAAAACCATTCCAAAACATTGCAAGGAGGACAGCCCACAAATGACCTTTTCCTTCATAAAACAGGTTACGATTAATCTGTAATAATAGTGTTCTATTTGTTCCTCATTTTTTCCTGTCTCCCCTGCTGCATTGTAGCTGCCGTCAGGGCAAAAACCATGTCTGACTGTTCACCATTTTATCTGCAGAGCCTAGCACAGCGCCTAGAACACAGTAGGGACTCAATTAATATCTGTTGAATGAATGAATTAATTAAACTTCATTTCACTTCTTTCCAGGGCCTGCCTTGGCTGCCGTGTACCCCTCCAGACAGCATGCAGAGACAGCGGAGAGTATAATAAACAGTGGAGGTATTTTGCAATTCATGGCTGACCCATGCTGACCCTTTATTTAATTAAATCTTTCACTTGTGAATGAATCATTTCTTCCATTAATTAAAATAGGATACACATATGTCTCTGTAAAGTACGTGTCAAAAGAAAGCATTCCACCTAAAATATACAGGAGTCGCTGACCACCGTGGCGAGTCATCCATCATAATCTGCTAAAAAGATCGGCTCTGGAATGAGAACGAGCACAATCATCTCTTATGCCCTCAAAAATATTAGTTGCAGCGTCGCAACCAATCTGTCAGCTCCTGTGTTAATATAAGGAAGAACGCAGAGTGGGAAGCCTGAGAGAAGCGTTTATTTTGGAGAGCAGAGCATGCGGTCCCAGCACTCCAGGGATGCCATCATCTCTAATAATTGCTTGGAGCTTGGCTCTCTGGAGACTTGTATCTTGATTGTTGGAGCTGGAAGGCAGCCGGGATTGCACCGTTTGCAAGGCTCCACATTCACTCCTTCGGTTCCTCTGGAAGCCAGAATGAGAGCCACAAGAAAGCGGACCGTGCTTTTCAAGTGGCAAAAGCCAATTTGTGTTTCCATTCACCCTCCAGTCTCCCTCTGGAAGAAATGGGATGCAAAAATCTATTTGTGATCTTTAACTCCAGGAAACAGTGAGCATATCCTGCTATTGTTACAAATATTTTGCCTTGGAGCAAACTGCACTGCCCAAACCCCGAAGGGCCTTGATGAAGTACCTAACCATGTTTAAACCTCACCACTGAGGCTTCTCCAGGCCAGATGAAAAGAAAGGAGGGCTACAGCAGTGACTCAGCTTAGAAGTACCTCTGGTCCTCTACAACAAGTTTTAAATATTTTGCAAGAATTCAAATGCAACAGTTTTTGAAAGAGTAAGAAATTGTGCAGCCTATTCCCTTAGTGAAGTGTCAGGCCCCGCAGGAGCAGAAATGATAAACGCTCTCCCCACATATTTAGGAGGTTGTTTCAGAGGCCAAGCGATTGCTAAACCAGTCGTGGCCATCGAATGTGTTTTATTACCAGACTTTTATGTTGAATATTAACTGCACTTTTATTTTTTCCTTCACATGAATCCTAGAAGGCAGGCGCAGAAATGTTGTAGGAATGGTAAGGACATTTGTGATCACTGGGGTGATTTCCTGTGGTGGAAAAAGGCCCCTCCTGGGGAAGTGACTTGTCCAAGGCCCCAGGGCAGGTGAGCGGCAGGGCCAGGACTCCGAAGTATGTCTCCTATCTCATAGTCCTGGGCTCGCTCTCCTGCGTCTGTGCTGAGGGCCGAGTCACAGGTGATGGATTCCCCAGCACGTGCTAGGTACACTGCCAGTGAAATGCTTAATGCTCTGATTCCAATGGTGTAAGAGATTCAGGATTAGCTGACAAATCTCTCAGGCACTCGGAAAAAATCAATAGCTTTTCTTAGACTTCAAGTCCAAGTGATCTGGATTATCTCAGAGGTTAGTCTTAGTCACTGTTGTCTTTAAATTTTTGGTACTTTCTCCCGTTTTCAACACTTGTCTGATACTCATGGGCTTATCTCCTGGATCAAGATACAGGAAGCTGAAAAGAAGAGGTAGGTGAGAGATTTAACGTTTAGTAGAAATGGACAACAGCACTGCAGGATTCATGTTTCTGTTCTATTACTCTCATAGAGTAGTGAGTAAGAGCATAGACTCCAGCCTCAAGTCGCCTGGGGTTCAAATGGGATCTTTGACATTTAGAAGATGTATAGTCCAAGATCACTGATATGGGCTTTTTCAATGGCTGAGCCTCAGTTTTCTTCTCTGCAAAATGGGAATTACAGTATCTACTTTGTCGGACTGTTGTGAGGATCAATTTAAAAATCTCTTGGAAATCCCATTGCTATGTGTCATTTTGTGACATGTATACATATGTAAACAGTAATATTAGAACATGAGCAATGAAAAAATTAGACGATTGATTTGCTTTATGTTGATGGAAGCCCTAATTAAAGGTCATTTTTGAGAGAAGAGCATCCTCATGCCGCGTGATAATGCTACTATGTCCTCTCTCTCTGCCCCCTCCCATGCCACCTCAGTTTAGATGCCCTGTGTCCCTTGTCTACGTGGTTGTAGCAGCCCCTGCTCTCCCTCCTCTTCCTCTTTTTTTTTTTTTTTCCATCTACAGTCTAGTTCTTCTTGAGTAACTTCTGTAAAACACATATTTGGCCATAGCATGCTCTAGCTTCCAAGCCTTCCACGAGTCCTGTGGCTCATAGGATAAAGCAGTACAGTCTGGTCCCAACCCATTTTTCTAACTCATTTTACCAGCATCATCCCTATACCCTGTGTTCTAACCAAACAGGACTACCCACTGTTGCCTGAACATCCCACGCAATTATACACCTCTGTGCCTTTGCTCATGATGTGTTCTTGGCCTGAGATCTTCTTTCCCCACTTCAGCACCTACTAAATTCCTGGTTATCCATCAAGGCCCATCTTCAATTTCACCTCTCCAATTAATCCTTTCCTTACTCCACTCCCCTCTTGGCAAAATTAATTACTCCTTGCTTTGTGTTCGATGCTCCTTTGTTCTTATCTCACAAATAGCACTTACTCTATTAAGTTATATTTTGTTGTATATATTTCTGTCCCCAGTTAAACCTGGATTAGCAAACATTCAAAACCATTCCTTCTTTCCATGCCTTCGGTTCTTTTCCCTGCTGAGATCAGAGCTGCTTACTATCGGGTTTAACCAGTGCTCTGGGCAGCCCTCTACATCCATGAGAGTTGATACCAGTGTGAAACATATTTGCCAGTCTGCAGCTAAACTCTGACCTGCCCTGAGTGCAGGGCCATGTCTTACTTATCTCTCTTACCTCTAGTATGGTGCAATACCTAGTACTTAAGAAATGTTAAGTACACGAAGGTGAAGTATGACAGCACTGAACTATTAGATGTGAACTTGAAGGAACAAGGCTGGGCACTGAGAGCATGGAAGGGAGGCGTAGGCTGTTAATATTACTCGACACCACACTTCATATCCTGGAGCCTGGGATATGGAAACGTCAGTTCTGATTATGAAAGGAGCTCAGATGTGGGAAATTGTTGCAAAGTAACTCAAAACTGTCTTATACACACATACACACACAGACAGTCTTGTTTGGTAGAAAAGACGCCTCCCATACACAAGAAACTTTTAATACCATATGGAACTTATCAGCCATGTGGTAAGGTATTTATCTTCTTCATCATTCTTCGCCAAATATTTCCAAATAAGTCTTTGTATTCAATTTTATAGAAAAAAATAGATCTCGTTTTATAATGTAGGTTAATTGGAAAGTGGGGAGATTCATTTTATAGAAATTAAAATTATTATTATTGTTCAGCAACCATTTACTGGGTCTTTGCTATGTACCAGGCACTGACTTAACTGCTTAATATGTATTGTCTCATTTGGTCTATACAACAGTGCTGTGACGTTGGTACCATGATTATTCCCATTTTGCAGATGAGGAAATTGAGCCTCAGGTTAAGTAAACTGCATAACATTTTACATCAAGTAAATAACAGAAGTGAGAGTCAAAACAAGATGTGCTAAATTTCAGAAACCATACTCTTAACCATCATGTTATATCTCATGAGAATACACATTTCATCCTGTAATAGTCAGCTTTTTCACAAGAATGCTGTGTAACAACCACTTCAAAGCTCAAGGGCTTAAAATGACAAGCATTTATCTCATGATCACAGGTCTGCAGATCAACTGTGATTCAGCTGAGTTAGGCTGAGCTCAGCTGGAAGGGTCTGTGGGTTCAGTTTATATTTGTTCCACATTTTTATTTTGGGGTCAAGGCTAAAGGGATAGTAGTTACTCAGGGCATCTTGTGGCAGGCAGTTCACTAGTGCACAAGATCAAAGTGAAACTGAGAAAACACATTTAAGCTAAGTGTCATGTCCACAAACATGTCATCTGCTAATCGCAGGGCCAAACCCAACATTAGTGGAGGAGGAAGGTGAAGGCCCATGATGGGATGGGGATTGGGGTAGATATTTACTGAATAAGAATACAGTGTATCACACAGTACTTTTATTTATTTATTTTTAAAACAAAGTCTAGGATACATAATCCTTTGCATTTGGGCAGGTATTATTTTATTTTTGTCCCTGTGCAAAGGTACAAAATGCCAAAGCTACTATTGAAGATTTTAGCCCTTCTATCCCTTATGCAGTTCTCTGCTGAGCACTAAAATGCGGGCTCTTGACCTCTTTAGAACAGAACCATTGTTGGCAGATCACAAATCCACACTATTCTTCACCTGATTGTTTGCCAAGTTCATAAAGGTGTTTATATTTTTTAAAAAACCTTGCAATAAAACTTTGATTTTCTCAAGAGCAATGTATTTTCAGAAACCCAGAAGTTCTTGTGAACAGCTCTTATAAAGCATCATAGAATGAGGTCAAAGAGTTTTAGAGCAGCCTTCGAGGGCCCTTAGTTCAACCTCCTCATTTTACAGATGAAGAAACAAATAGTTTCAGTTTCAAACTTCCAATTATTGCATATAGTGGGCTACATTTTTTTTTCTCATGTAAGAAAAGCAGTGAGAAAAAAAATCTAGGGTAACATTTACACGTCTTACTGCAACTGTAATTCTGTAGTGGGGACCTCCACTCAGTTTCTTTTATGAGAACCCTCCTAGGACCTACTAACTTTATCACTATAATCAACTTCCCCGATTGTCTATGAAAAACAAAAATCAAATCTTTCCCTTTCTCTTTATAATTTTTATAATCTCTATTTTCAGAGCCAGCAGAACAGGCTAAGAGACACCTGGTCCCCAGCTCCAGTGTCCTGAGGACATCTAGGCCTGTTTTCCACAAGGGAGAGAGAAAGAGAGGCACCAAGCCTAGTTTTCCAGAAAGGGAATTATGAATATCTTTCCAGGCCAAATACGTTTGATATTTAGCTAATGTTCTCCCTGATTAAAACCATAGCTTTAGAATGGAGAATATGTTGGGGTGAGAGAGGGAGCAAGGATTAGAAAAATCTAGAGTGAAAAGTACAATTGATTACATAAATATCTTTGAATACTTTCTAGGAGCCTGGCCTGGTGTTCGTTTCCAGGGTTATGATGTGACCAAGACAGAAAAGGGTCCTGTGCTCTTAATGCTTCCAGTCTAGCCTGGACATGTAACAAAAGAGTTAACAAAGCAAAAGAGCAGGGTGTCAGGAGGGTGTGTAAGGTAGAATATAACCTAATGTATATGGGGAGGAGCTGAGAGGTAGTCTGAGAAGGTCTCCCTGGGAACAGGATGTTTTCCCATAAGGGCCTTTGGGGGTGCTGAGGTAGAGAGTGTTCCAGGCAGAGGCGAGAACATGTGTAAAGGCCTAATGGAACGGAGAAGTAGTCAAAGAAGCTGAAGCTTTGCCAAGGAGGGGAGACTAATGGAAGACTGGGCAGGTAGTCAGGGCCCAGACTGTGGGCATCTTACAAGACAAGAGTAGAGTGTGGGACTTTATTACAAGGGCAAAGCCTTTGTAGTAGGAGAATGACATAATAATAGGATTTGCATTTGTCAAAGGAACACTTTGGCTGTATTTTCAAGAATAAATGGGGGGGGGAAGAGAAAATTGGGGAATGTAAGAAAATGACACAAAGAACTAAATAAGAATCTAGAGCGAGTGCATCCCGATCTTCAGCCCAGGTTGGCTGTAGGTGACGCAGAGAGGACGGTTGGCACGCATGGGTACTTGTGTGTACATGTGCACATGTTCATGGATCCTCTCTTCTCCCTAAAGTCACCCACAGCTTCCAGATAGCCCAGCAATAGGATCCCTCCTTTGGGATTTGAGAATATCTCCAGAGCATCCTGGTTAAAGGACAAGAACAGCTTTAGAGTTAAAGCTGGCAAACTGGACGCATATATTTGGCTCCCTTTCTCCTGGTAACCTACTAACACAGAAACAAAGAGGATGGAAAAGGGGAAAACAGCAAAACCTGGGGACAGAAATGCTGTCAGACTGGCAGCAAACCTAGCAGCCTTGGTCAACGAAGCCGTGTGCTAAGCCTGCAGTGGGGAAACTCCAAAAGTGAAGCAGGAATTAGTGGCACCTGCTATGTCTGAAAGTGAGAGCGAAGGTGGGCCAGACACAGGAGGGTTAGGGGAGAGGGTCTAGAGGTAGGGGGGTGTCCCCTGAGCCCCCTGCCTCCTGTGCCAGCAAGTTGCGTGACTCCTTCTTCACTGTAGTAAGTGACAGGAGAGATTTATTTTCGGGAGATGGTAAATGGGATTTCTGAGGTGGAGATGCTAGGCAGAGGTGAGGTATGGGAGGATGCTGTATCGACAACAGAAAGACTCAAGGAATATTGATGGCCCGACTGAATATTTGGGCTCCAGCCTTCTTCCCACACTCGGCTCCCAGAACATAGCAGTCAGGCATATACTTGCCTAGTAGGGGCCTGCAGAGTCTTCTCTGGACATCTGACCAGTCCAAGAGGAGAGGCCTAGGTTGAGGGTTCCCTAGCAAACAGTCTGGTCATGTGACCCCCCCCCCCCCAGGGCCAGGTTGGAGCAGGTCAGAGGTTCTGGAAGAGACCCCGAGAAGATGAAATCAATAGTTACTAATGTGTTTGAATGTATTGAGAGGCTTTTATGCAACTGGGGCAGAATTTGGGTTTGATAAGTGATAAGTATATTAAAAACCAAGCAAATGAAAAAACAAGTCATTCCAGGTGGGAAAAGTTTTGTGCAGGAAAGAAAAAGTACTCTTGGTATCCCATATGACTTAGCTACCCATAGCGTTTACAGTCATGGTGATGTAAACATTGGATATCAATCTAATGGAATCACAACACCACTATATTGGGCAGATGGAATACTAGAAGTGTTCTGTGTGTGTGCATGCCTGTGTGTGTTAGAAGTGGAGTGTATCTATAGAGAGCTGAGTCGCCATCTTCCATGTTGGAAAACCAATAGATAATATCTATAATTGAAAAATCATGTAGCTACATAAATCTGTTATTTGGAAATTTACAGTTAAATATTAACAGAATCAGAAGAGTTGAAAGAGGCTGCCTTTGAGAGCATGAAATGGAGGTAGGGAGCATTGCATGGCTTATTGACTTGCATTTTTCATAGACATAAACCTACTTGACTCTTTCATATATGTGTGTGTATAATGTTAATGAAAATGAACAGTAAATTTAAAAAGGAAAGAAAAAAGTAGTCATGTTAATATATCCCATTATTAGCTTTTTAATAAAGCTTTCTCCTGGGTACTACCACAATACCAAGTATACATAGCCATGGCTTTACCTGGTATTATGGGTTAAATTGTGTTTCTCAAAGATGTTGAAGACCTAACCCAAAGTACCTCAGAATGTGATTGTATTTGGAGACAGGGTCTTTGTAGAGATAACCAAGTTAAAGCAAGAGTGGGACCTAATCCAATATGACTGACATCCTTATAAAAAGGGGAAATTTGGACACAGAGACAGACACACACAGGGAGAATGCCATGTGAAGATGAAGGTGGAGATCAAGCAATGTATCTACAAGCCAAGGAGAGCCAAAGACTGACAGCAAACCATCAGAAGCTTGACACCTTGATCTTGGACTTCCAGCCTCCAGTACTGTGCAACAACACACTGTTGTCCGAGACTTGCAGTCTGTGGCCCGTTGTTATGGTGGCCCTCAGAAACTCATACACATGGTATGCGATGGCTCACTTACGTGCACTCTGTAAAGTAAAGGACCGTGTCTCTGACTCTTCCTCTGAAGGAAGAAGAAAAGGAAGAGAGGAAACAAAAGGAGGAAGGGGAGAAGAGAAGGATCAAAATGTGCCTAGATTGACCTTGACTCCAGAGGGGAAAAAACTGCCTTTGTGCAAGAGGGGTTTTACTTCTGTCTTTAATTCTTTTATTATTTTTTTAAATTTTTATTTATTTATTTTGAGATTTTATTTATTTATTTGACAGAGAGAGAGAGCACAAACAGGCAGAGGGGCCGGGAGAGGGAGAAGCAGGCTCCCCGCTGAGCAGGGAGTCTGACTCAAGGCTCCATCCCAGGACCTCGGGATCATGACCTGAGCTGAAGGCAGGCAATTAACCAACTGAGCCACCCAGACGGCCCTTTAATTCTTTTATAACTGGAACATATGTATGTATTATGTTTGTAGTTGAAAAGTAAGTAGATAAAACATATACATATACCAAAAAAAAAAAAAAAAAAAGAAAAGACAACTCTTCAATTCTTCAAAATCTCCAAATGTGAGAATAACTAATTGATGATGTTGAAGTTTAATAAATGGCATTGAGGTTAATAAAGAATAAAAATATTGTATTTTAATTTGTTCCTTTTCCCTAACAAAGTAGGATAACTGTTTTTGGGCAGGCTGGGCTCTGTCTGACTTCTCCCTGGGAACACACAGAGTCAGGGAGACACTGACCTGGGGTAGTCCTTCTTGGACTTGCTTGGAACATTTAGGAAATTTTCCAGGATTGGTCCTTGACGGATATAGGAAGTAAGGTAATAGCTACCATTGTCCAGGTTCCAGTACATGATACATAAACCACACGCAGCCTCTCTGGTTCACCAGGTTAAAAGTTATTATCTGAAATCAATTGAAATAAAAAGAGTCACATCTGCCATGGTACACAATTCGCTTCTCCAGACGGCTTTGGCCTGCACTACGGGACACACACACACACACACACACACACACACGGAGACACACACTTACTCACTTCGGGAGAGCAGAGGCAGCTGCAGAAGCCAAAAACCTCCCCAGTCCTAATTAAACTCCAAGTTTCCAGGCAACACAGCCAAGGAAAAAAATCATTTCCAAGCCCAAGACCTCCAGCCCCCAGCCCCCAGCCCCCAGCCTCCACCCCAGCAAAGGAAACGGGTCATTTGGTTTAATCAGCCCACGTGAACATTCTCTCTCCCCAGGTTGCCAAGAAGGGGCCTGTACCTAGCAGAGGTATTTGTGTAATCAAAGCTTCTGGAACTTTCCCTGCCAAGGCTACCAATGTGAATAGGCTCCTGAGGTAAAAATGTTCCTCCTGCTGGGGACGGCGCCCTTGAAGTCTACATCAAAATCAAGCCAGGGTCACAGCTGTTGCGGCACCCCACCGTGGAAAACTTGCAAGAAATCCTAGCCTGTACTACTGTTTTGCCTCAGGTCTAGAGGAAACAGGCCGCAGTTGCAAGTGAGAAAGAGAGGAGCGATGGGGGGGGTGTGGAGAAAGAGAAAGAGAGAGAGAGGACAGAGAAGAGAGAGAATCTGCTTTCGAAAAGGCAACACTTCTAACTAGTACTTTGGGGTGGAAGGACAAAGCCACTCCGGAACTTTGCCCCCTTCACCAAGGCAACCTCACCCCAGTCGCGCTCACTCATTCCTCCCCTGTGAGCTGGGGGTCGCAGGTTGGCCGAGATCCACTAGGTGGCAGCAGATTAACTCTTCCAATGCCAGAATGGGCACAGCGCCGACCGGAATTGGGTCTGAAAACTTTGCATCTGGTCATTTCCCTCAAAGGAAGGGAAAAACAAATGGCTTTTTCTGTACTTACGGATCCTTGGCATGCAGCGTAGATATTGGAGGAAATCCTCTGAAGGGAAGATTGCTTCCTGGTCACCCATTCACATGGTGGCTCGAGGCTGGGTGAAATGCGATTGTGTATGCGCCAGGTTTCATGATTTCAGTGACACTTGGTTCACAAGTGGCTCAAGGGACTAAAAGATCCTTTGAGAAATTTATGCTCACCTTCAATTCACTTCAACAAATACTAAATACAGTGAGAAAGGAGTGCATTCCATTTCCCCCCGCTGATGGCCAGGGCCTCTGCCCTTGAGGATTGTGGGGACCACAGGCATTAGATGAGGAGTATTCTCATAGTTAACCACCTTGGATGAGTAAAGGAAAGGAGACTCAAATTTGCTATCCACAAAAAGGAAAGACTTAAGTAAGTCTTAAGGGAAAATAGTCTCCTGAAGATCATTTTACATCGCACTTCTCTGATATGGGCAGCCTTATGTTTTTAGGGCGAGCAAGGCCTAAAATATGGGATCCATCAGAAAGAAACGTAGCCAGCAGGGGCTAAGAATGCTTGCTGTTCAGATGACAAGGAAAACAAATCATTCTCCTGGGTATTCTAGCCTCTGTAAAGCACCCCCTCAATTCTGCCTATTAAACTTTTGCCACAAATATAAAAATACCGTGGTGTTGATTGGAGGAGCAGGGCGGGAAGGTGAAATTGATTTACTTTAGAAAGGGGGGAGAGCATCACCAGCCACAGGAGAAATCAATTCAGAAATGGGGAAGGGAGCTGGGGGTGGAGGACAAGTGCTCTTGCAGTTGGGTTTAGGAGAGATTGGAAGCATACAGGGAGAAGGGGGAAAGAAGGAGGAGGAGGGCACCGTAAATGTATGATATATATGACTAGAGAGGGATGGGGAAAGGCAATTTTAAGAGGTTTTGCTGTGCATTTGGGATTCTCTTTGATAAGCTTCAAGAGAGCTCGGAGAAGATTAAAGTTGCCTTACAATGATTCTTATTTCTTGGACTGGAAGGCTGCCGAGGCCACTAGCAAGGCACCATCCGGGTTACCAACCCCTTCCTTTTCCTACATGTCTAACTGGTGGGACAGTATCCAGGTTGTAATTTCTTTCAGGAAAAGTCATCCCAGGATCTCCAGTAGATTATACAAAATTAAAGTTTTGTTTTTAATTTTTATTGTTGTGTTAATCACCATACATTACATCATTAGTTTTTGATGTAGGGTTCCATGATTCATTGTTTGCATATAACACCCAGTGCTCCATGCAGTACGTGCCCTCTTTAATACCCATCACCAGGCTAACCCATCCTCCCACCCACCTCCCCCCCAGAACCCTCAGTTTGTTTTTCAGAGTCCATTGTCTTTCATGGTTCGTCTCCCCCTCTGATTTCCCCCCTTCATTCTTCCCCTCCTGCTATCTTCTTCTTCTTCTTTTTTTTTTTTTAACATATATTGTATTATTTGTTTCAGAGGTACAGGTCTGTGATTCAACAGTCTTGCACAGTTCACAGTGCTCACCATAGTACATACCCTCCCCAATGTCTATCACCCAGCCACCCCATCCCTCCCACCCCCCCCACTCCAGCAACCCTCAGTTTGTTTCCTGAGATTAAGAATTCCTCATATCAGTGAGGTCATATGATACATGTCTTTCTCAGATTGACTTATTTCTCTCAACATAACACCCTCCAGTTCCATCCACGTCATTGCCAATGGCAAGATCTCATTCCTTTTGATGGCTGCATAATATTCCGTTGTATATATATACCACATCTTCTTTATCCATTCATCTGTCAATGGACATCTTGGCTCTTTCCACAGTTTGGCTATTGTGGACATTGCTGCTATAAACCTCAGGGTGCAGTACCCCTTCGGATCACTACATTTGTATCTTTGGGGTAATACCCAGTAGTGCAATTGCTGGGTCGTATGGTAGCTCTATTTTCAACTTTTTGAAGAACCTCCATACCGTTTTCCAGAGTGGCTGCACCAGCTTGCATTCCCACCAACAGTGTAGGAGGGTTCCCCTTTCTCCGCATCCCAGCCAATATCTGTGGTTTCCTGACTTGTTACAAAATTAAAGTTTTTATCATGCTAATCCTAGTACGCAATTTTTCATTCTCAAGTGGGCGGCCTCAGCATTTAAATTCTACTCCACGATTTCACCAAAAGGACAGGAAGTATCACAGTAAGACAACTCTCTGATCATCAAGTGATTTTTGGATGGTGGTATCATGTTGTTTTCTTGAATCATTACCATACTTTTGCTGGGTACATGGCAGGGCTAATAGGTGTTTGATGGAATTGGGGTTTACAATGGTTTCCCTAGCCTAGCTTCTCAATTGGGAGCAAGAACCGTTATGTCTTGGAGAACTTGAAATGAGGTCCTAGCACCCTGATCATGCTACCATCTTTTCCCTCTGCTGGATTCTCCTTACCTCTGCCCATCCCTTTACCACCCAACCATATCTGGTCTGCTTCGCAAATTCCTACTTTAAAGTGAAGACTGTTGAAATGTCCTGGCCTTTAAGACACCTGCTCTGACCATTCACCCATACCCTCTTGGACATAAGTCACCATCTGGTACTGCTGTAATGTTTTCATATCTACCCTCCTAACTAGAGTGAAGACGCAAACTGTCTTTGTATCTTCAATGCCCAGAATGGTGCCTGGCACCCAGGTGCTGCTCAGTAAACCATTGGACAAAGAGCTGTCATATATCTTGTCATCCCATGCTGAGAAAGCCCAGGAAATCTATCATTTTCAAATACTTAACCTAGAACTCAAACTGCAGTTGGTGCTAGGGAATTCAGTTACTCTTCTAATAATGTGTAATTCCCATTCTCCCATTGGCAGTCTCAGCACAAAGCTCACTCAAATTCACAGAAAGTCGAGGAAAACATCTAACATGACTTGCTGATCATCAGAGTTGTAGGAATATGGTTCTCAAAGCCTTTAGTAATGGCCATTTCAGTGCCTCAACTTCTGCTTTTGGCATGAAACCCTTACTCTTTTAAAAACTGTTTACTTTTTTAAATATAAAAGTACTCCATGCTCATTAAAGAAAATTTGCAAAAGGAAGAAAAGCAGAAAAGCACAAAACAGTTTTCAGAGTCTCACTATGTAAATAGTGAGTCTATAACATTTTGGAGTATGAATGATTCTCTTACTTATGGAATTTAATAAAAACCAGATGACAGCACCCGCTGTCTGCTAAAATCAGAGGCGGCTCCCACGGCAAACACATAGGTGATTTCGAGGCTGGCTCCTGCAGCGCCCAGGGCTGGGGGGGAGCGCCTGCAGGCACGCCCTGGTGAGCAGCGCTAGGTGGGGGGAGAGGAGTTAATGGAAAGGGTGAGCTCGCACGTTTGTGTGCTTTGGCTTGAGCCTATGGCGCTTCATACCTTGCCAACCACTCTTCTGTTCTCTTCAAATCCCCTGGAGTCATGACAAGTCTCAGGCTGCAGTTCCTTCCGGCTCCCATTCATGCATTACTGGTCAATTCTTCCAAGCAGCCGTGATGGTCTCCCGGGCCTCCCCAACAGCTCCGTGACCTTCACTGCCGCTGCCTTGACTGAACTTGCCTCGAGCTGCCATCATACTTGATCTCTTGCATCCAGCATGGCGCTCTTCCTTGGACCCTTAGTGGTCACCCCAGCACTGTCCCGTGAGAGTGTAGTGGGACAAACAGCTCACCAGAATTGAAAGATCACGGTAGAAAGAGGACACCTCGTTGATGTAAGGAAACTGGTGGAGGCAGTTTTCAGACTGAGGACAGTTGACCATCTGGATGCCTCGTCAGAGAGCTGGCACTCACTCATCTGCGCGGAACGAGCAGCCCCTGGAAGAGCATACACAGACTTCGTGACTCGGGAATGGATTTTTGCATGTGTACATATATTTGTTTTATTTGATGTATGCAGTGTTTCTGAGCCCAGAGTAAGGAATCAGTGCTGTCACTACACAAAGTTAACTTGTGCTCTTTGCCCTGTACTGAGTAGGTTGCCGGGGACACAAAGATACACATGACAGTCTAGTAGGGAGACAACCATGCACCTGTATGGAAGGAAAGGAATTTATTTTTATTTTTATTTTATTTAATTTTTGTAAAGATTTTATTTATTTGACAGAGAGAGACGGGAACACAAGCAGGGGGAGTGGGAGAGGGAGAAGCAGACTCCCCGCCAAGCAGGGAGCCCGATGTGGGGCTCGATCCCAGGACGCTGGGATCATGACCTGAGCTGACGGCAGACGCTTAACGACTGAGCCACCCAGGCGCCTGGGAAGGGAATTTAATATTTATTGAATGTTTCTCTGTGCTTGGCATTGTACTAGATTTTTTTTTTTTAATGAACACATTTAATCGCAACAAAATGTGAATTGGTTAGTATTTCTTTTCATTTTATGTTAGGAGGAACTGAGGCTCAGGGAGCTGTTTACTTCCCTAACTCAAGCTGCTGGGATTTTGCACAAAAGCTGAAAACCCCCGTCTAGGTCAGTGACATACGGTGGCAGGAAGACGTGGGCTAGAGCGGCTGGCTGAGGTTGGGGGGTATGGCCACCTCGCAGCCCACTTTGCCTTGCTTTCTGAGTCAGCTGTGACTCGGGAGTGACACTGTCACAGAGAAGCTGTTCACGTCAGCTGCAGCCCGACTGCCTTGCAAGTAGGTGGGACTATTCCTCTGCTTTGTAAACCGCTAGTTTTGAAGGAGGCATTTAAATTCTCTCCATCCTTCCAGCTAAGCTTCAGTCTTCCCCCGATCCTTCCCTGACAGCGCCGAGGAGGGACCGGCTGCCCGACTCTGATGTGTAGATAAAGATGGATTTGTGTGGCTACCGGTGGTTGGCCTCAGGTCCGTGTCTTGACATTTCTGAGCTCTGGTGCCCCATCCATACGATGGCACAATCACTACCTGACAGGGTTATGATTCTGTTTCTTGAGATATAAGAAGTGGTGGCTCACAGAGCACATGGAACCTTTCGATGCTTCATAAACGTTAGCTCGTCTCTTCACTGCTTTCTAAGCGCCACTGTTAGGGACCTATATGGTCAGCACTGGTTCATGTCCTAAAATATTTTCTGTTTTTCCTGTGTTTGTTAATCTTTGTCCCCCAACCCATTTCCCTCTTCCACCAGCTGGCCTTAAGTTCTTTGAGGGAAAATACCATGTCATATATTAACACCTTTTAGGGTGTATGACCCATAGCAAACATTTTTAAAAAATTGATTGATTGATCGATTCTGTCTCGTTGACACCGTATTCTGACTGCGAAGCGACATGTGAGCAGTGGAGTATTGGAACCAGCTCATACTGGCTTGTGCAAGTCACATTAAATTCTCGGGGAATGTGTGGGCCAGTTGTTAAACTGTGGATACTGAAAATTTTGCTATGGTAGGAGTATTTACACCACAGAAATTGGCAAACCCTGCGACTCAGGGTTTTGCTCCCTCTCCACCTCTAAACACACACAGAGAACCAGTTGTGTGCTAGATGTCCTGATAGTCTAATTTCTGGTGCATCATTATTTTAAAGAAACTTCCAGATGATATTTAGCTTGGTTTTACCAGAGCAGAAACCTGCAGAGTATCTTGGACCAGCTATACCGATTAACAGGATTTCCAGCCTTAGAATTGGAAACTTAAAAGATGTCACTTACTTTAACCTCCCTTCCAGTGTAGAAATATCTTCTTTGACATTCCTGATGAATGCCCATTTGGCCTCTACAGAACAACACTCTTAAGGATAAGGAGCTCATTTATTATCTTCCAGGCAGTCTTTCTCATGGAGAGCTCCATAGTTATTCAAAAATTTTCCTTCGTAAGGATCTGTTCCTACCTTTCCTGTAACTTCCACCAATTGTTCTTGGGCCTGCCTGTTTTCTGTAGCAAAGCAGAATGTCTACACTCACCGAGTGATAGCATTGTGCACACTCTCAGAGCTCCTCTTTGTCGGGCTGTATGGCCTTCGTCCTCCAGCTGTTAAGACATGCTTACCATGTCACTATCCAAGAACTGAACAAAATATTCTAGATTTGGCCAGTTCAGTACATTCAAGTGAGACTCCCACACCCTGTGATATTTTTCCACAAGCATATGACACCTTTAGTTTGTGTTATACTTAAAAAAAATTAATTCTTTGCATGGGCATCATTTCCAAGCTGGGGCCCTTCAGTGATGTACCTAACACAATTCATTTCATGAGCTCAGCCCTTTACATTTATGGAAGTTATACGTCATATTCTCATGATTGATGCATTATTTATTTTTTTGAGTACTTATTTTGGTATTCATCGTGTTAATTTTTTAGTTTTGTGGTTTCCCCCTCAAAGGCCTTACTATAGATAGATTTCAAGACTAAATACAAATATTCAACCAGTTGTAGTTTTATTTAATTACTATTATTCAATAGAACTTTCTGAAATTTGGTTAAATGGATGCCATAAGAAGTTTTATCCAATAGTTTGCTGAAATCAGGTATGTTTATATAATTCCCTAGATTTGTAAGTCTAGTCACTGAATCAAAAATGGTAGTGAATTTAATGTAGTATGCCTTGTTTTTAGTGAACTCAGCCAGCTTCTTATGATTATCTATTTGTTTCCTAATCTGCTTATAAATGTTGCATTTAATCATTGATTCTAGAATTTTGTCTTGAGAAAAAAACTTACCAATCAGTTCTTTCCTTCCTTCTTTCTTTCTTTCTTTTTTTTTTTTTTTTGAGAGAGAGAGAGCACACATGCACCCAGGGGCGTGGAGGGGAAGAGGGAGAGAGAGAATCTTAAGCAGGCTCCACTCCCAGAGCCCAATGCAGGGCTCGATCTCATAACCCTGAGGTCATGACCTGATCAAGGGTCAGACATTTAACCGACTGAGCCACCCAGGTGCCCCTTACCAATCAGTAGTTTCTGATAGCCATCTTTTCCTGCTTATTAAAATTCAGGGTTTCTTCTTAACACTTCTTTCGACACCCATCCTAGTCATTCTGATGTCCCATGGATTCCATCATGGGAATCTTGCTAGTCCTACTCATATCCTGTTAAATAATTTGTCTGGTTCTTCAGTGCACTGCTGTCTAATAGAAACATGATGCAAACCACAAAGGTGAGTGACTTATATAATTAAAATTTTTCTAATAGCAACATTAAAAAAGTGAAAAAAAACAGGTAAAATTAATTTTAACTTTATATCTCCAAATTATTATCATTTCTACATATAATCTGTGTAAAATTATTGATGAGATATTTTACATTTTTTATACTGTCTTCTAAATCTAGTGTGTGATTTCCTAACAGTAAATCTTATTATGTACTAGACATGTTTTAAGTTCTCACAAACCACACAGAGCTAGCAGTGATCACAATGAATCACACAGGTATAGACATGCTCCTTTCAAGGGCTGGACGTTATTGTTGTTATTATTATGCATTATTTTATCTTGTACTTCATTCCTATTTTCAAAATATTTCTTCTTTCCTTTTCAGCACGAAGTTCTCGCTCACAGTCAAGAAGGCAAGAGCTAAACAGGGATGGAGTGGCCTCGCTTTCTCTTTGTTAATATTAACGAGGGTACCTTTTACAGTTAAAAACCATAAAGAAAGCTCGTTAAGGGCAACAACATCCCCTAGCCCACAACTCTCTCTAGAACCACAAAATGGGTATGTTACAGAGGCCTGGGAGCTAATTCTCTCCAGATGTTTGCAAAGCGAGCAAGACCAAAAGGTGGAAACTGAAATGACTAAACACTTAATAAGGAGCTGATGGAACCAAGGCCCCAGGGTTGGCTCAGCAATAAGTGAAACACAGAGACCCTGTTTGTTCAGAGGAACTTCAAAGCCCCCTATAAACTCCTAGGAAAGGTGAGAGGCAAAAACGCTACAGAGAATCCGGCATTCCTGCAAAGTCAAACTGGGGACTAACTTGAGATGCTTTTCCTGGTGCTTAAGAAGAAGACCGAGGGGCAGGTCTGGTAAGCAGATGTTTGACTTTTGTTTATGCCCATTCTTACATACAGTATGTGCATGTTGGATAGAAGCGTTTCTCTAGCTAACCCAAAGGGGAT
Source organism: Halichoerus grypus (assembly GCF_964656455.1). Classification (NCBI taxonomy): domain Eukaryota; kingdom Metazoa; phylum Chordata; class Mammalia; order Carnivora; family Phocidae; genus Halichoerus; species Halichoerus grypus. Next base: position 138,508,048 of record NC_135716.1, read on the forward strand.
AAACCAATTAAACATTCAGTTAAAAAAAATAGAAAGAGAAAATGCCTTTTCTGTACTAAGTATTCTCTACACTACAACCATTAAATTGCTAATGAGACATAGTCCATCCAAATAAAGTTGGTTATATTTATCTTCATTTCTTTCTTCCCTCCCTTTAATAGGGGGACAAACAACATGGAGTTTGGGCTAAGATTATAATTAAAGAGGAAGAAGAGAGACTAATTCATCAAACGTGGTATCAGTTGAAGGTCTGATACGTTCTCTCTTTGGTCACCAGTTACCCCACAAGAGAAATGCTTCTGAGATCCAATCCTGTCGCTGTTTTTTTGTTTTTGTTTTTGTTTTTTCATTGCTAATCACTGTGACCTCCAGGTGTAGGCTGTTCACCTTTTATATCTTTCTTTGGGGTTCAAAGAAAGAATGAAACACTGATAGCTCAAAAGGAAGACAAAGAAAGTGATCAACAGTGACCTCATCGCCTAAGCAAAATAGCCGCCATGGAGAGGGGTGGAGAATGGCTCTCATGAAATAGTTGTTAAAAGAGAGTAAAACAGTTCTGGTAGTGTTAGCAACTGAGGCGAAAATCCCATCTTCTCCTTGGAGAATCAACAAAGTGGGTCCACCAGCTTTTTTTTTTTTTTTAGAACAGAATTACATAGCATTACATTGAGAATATAATGGTTAGTTAATTCACAATCTCTTTGGACTGAGGTAGACCTAGGTTAGATTCCCAGTTCAGCTGCTCATCAGGTATGTAAACTTTTAGGTTTTTAACCCCTCTTGGATTTTGGTTTCCTCATCTATAAACAGGGCATGAAAATAGTACCTTTTTTTTTTTAATGGTTTATTTACTATTTTAGAGAAAGAGAGTAGGGGAGAGGGGCAGAGGGAGAGGGAGAATCTCCAGCAGACTCCCCACTGAGCATGGAGACCAATGAGGGACTCGATCTCATGACCCTGAGATCATGACCTGAGCCAAAATCAAGAGTGGGTCGCTTAATGGACTGCACCACCCAGGTGCCCCAGTACCTTCTTCTTAGGACTGTGGTGAAGACAAATTGAGTATGCATGCAAATACTTACCTTTATAGCCCAGATCCTGGTAAAAGGTGAGATAACTAATGATACCCAAGGTGACGGCCTATTTTTTACTCTTCATCCCAGGCTTTTGTTCAGTTTTCTCCCTGCAGAAAGGTATTCTCTTGGTCTTCACAGCCTTCAGTAGATTCCATGATTTGTAGACAGATCATTTTCCTTTGTAATCTCCAGAGGATGGGTTCATCAAGGTTTGCTCCTTGGGCTAGCTTTCTTGATACAGAAAAGAGGCAGTCTCAATTTAGTCTTGTACTTGGTGAATTTCTTAACTCTGAGCATTTGCTGGAAGTATGGTTTTCTGAGATGGATCATTGGCTAAGGAGCCACATGGCACCCTGTACCCATGTTTCCCTCAGTTCCCCTTCTTAGTTCTTTTGTGTAAATGATCAATCAGCATAATAAAGCATCTCATAAAGTCATGGTGTGACAAGAGAAACATCAATGTAAATAACACAGACAAATAACGGTGAGGAGAAACATCTGGATGTCCACTGCTTGTTTCCTGTTGAGAGAGTTTGGGAATTTGGGGATTTTAACAGTTGGACAGGGCTAATTTTGGAAACTACTTCACATTTGTCCAAAAAAAAAAAACAAACCACACATTTATTGCACTTCACTCATCAGATGAGGGAAGTTGGCGGTCAACTTCCCAGGCCTCTCTGAGAACAAAAGAGATTGGATTGGACATGGAGCAGACAGTTTTCCTTCTCTTCCCACTCTTCACTGCTAGGGCACTCCCACTCCTTCATCATGGTTCAGGTTTCCTTGATTTCTTCCTTTCCTGCTTGCATTCCGTTTCCTCTGAGTTTCCAGAAATCTCAACTTTGAATTCTGGCTTTGCTGCTCACTGGCTAGTTAAACTTAGCAAATCTCTCACTCTGTCTATACCTCAGTTTCCTCTTTTGAAAATAAAATTAATACTAATAGTAATAATAATAGTTACATTTTACACTCAAATTTCACAAGATTGTATAGATCAAGGCTCCTCCCTCTCCTTCCTGTTTCCAGAACATTTAATGTTCTTTCTTGCTTCTATTATCTTTCAATACAAGGCTTCCTTCCCATTCTCTCTCCCTAGAAAACTGTGACTCAGCCTTTTACGGGCAGCCCAGATATTGCTGATACTGTGAGAGATTCCTGGTCTCCCTCTCACAGGTGATAGTGCTGTATGGGGACAGATGACAGCTACACTTGTGGTGAGCATGACGTATAAACTTGTCGAATCACTATGTTGTACATCTGAAACTAACGTCACATTGTGTGTTAACTGTACTCCAATTAAAAAAATTTTTTTCAAAGCACTTTTAGTAGCATGGGATATCTTACTACACATCTTTAGTAAGAAACAACGAGTTATAAAATAATGCAATCCAAATCTGGTAAAATATGATATGTGTACATAATTAAATTTATTTAACAGGATGATAAATGGGACTCTTCTTGTCTTGGACTCCAGGCTACAGCAGCAAAGCTGAAAGAACCCTCACATTCTAAAGAGGAGATGCTAGGTACATAATTGCAGATGCTATTAAAAGGTAGACCAGATAGTCTTGTAACACCCCACCACCTCAATCAGCCTACATAAGCAAAGACGAGACACTCAAAGTCAATTTGCTTAGATAGGAACTCCCTTTCCTAGGGGCGGGGGTCACAGGTGAACCCAGAGAGTTGTGCTATATCCTGTCTGAGCACCCTGAAGCCCAGAGGGTGGAGGAGCAGTCTGCAACAGAGGGCAAGAGAAGAAGCAGCAGAGGGGCCGTGTGACTCCACTATTCAGCATGGAAGGGATGCCTCAGCTTTCCACAGGCCAAGAGAGTATTTTGGAAGGTAACTGGATTTAAAGCTCCTTAAAGGTCATCCCAGCAGAAAACGATCTAGGGTTGTTGCCAAAGCTTGGTGTGGAAGATGGCAAGATGTCACTACCACTAATGTCAGGGAGCCGCACACTGTGTGGTCCTTGGGGTGCAGGCCATTAACCCACACGCCCAATGCTCCAGAGACCCAGGGTGTGGGAGCCTCCAATCACAGACAGGCCCAATTAGCCAAGGGAGACCTAAGACCGAAGCAGGGGCAGCAGCCGTGAGGAGAGGATGTTTCTCTCTCTTCCTCTTTCCCTCTCTTCCACCCCAATTCTGGAGAGCCAGTGGTGGGAGAAAAACAGACCCAGACACACAGCTCCCAGTCCTCACTAAGAGGGGCTGGCCACGACTCAGGCCTATAGGTTACAAATTGGAGGATGCTGGGGAGAGCAGAAGTTCTTACTGAAAGCGAGATGGAAACTTGGATTTAGGCTCAGTGAAACTTGCCGTTATAATTGAAAGTGACATTTTCCTTGTGGATCCAGTTTGCTTTCAAGATCCCATTCCTGATGATGGAGGGGGAGCGCTTCAGATTGGCCAGTGAAAAATAACTCAGCTTTCAAGGGAAGCATTCACAATGTTCAGAGCCTCATATCTTCTGGTATGTGGCCAGTGGGCTGTCCCGAATTTGCTGCTGCCCCTGGAGCCACTCCTCCTGCTGACTACTTCACTCCCAGAACCTTTACTAACCAGATCCAGGCAGCCCTCCAGGAGCCACATCTCCTGGTGGCTCCTGATCCTGGGGCTGACCACCAGCCTCCCACAGAGGCATCTTAGGTTAACCTGCCAACGACTGCTCAGTGTAACACAGACTCTCCTCTGTGCTATGTGGACACTGTCATCTTTGCAACAACAAGAGAGCTCAGTGGGTCTAACATGCTATGTGATGACCGGGGAAGTTCTGTGTGTGTGTGCCACCTTCCCTCATGGACACCCAGGGGAGCTCATGCCTGATCCATTTTGACAGAGACTCTCAAGAGATTGAAAAGGAAGAGCAGGCTGCTGCTGAAAAGGCCACGACCGAGGAGGAATTTCCGGGTGAACGACTGCTCCAGCCCAAGTAAACGGCTTGAGTTGACGGCTACCGAGCCCGGGTGGCAGACAGGCCTGAAAGCACGCAGGTGGCCTCTGTGCCTATCCAGCAGTCCCCTATTGAAGACCAGAGCCACTGGCCTGCCACTGAAGACTGCTCTGCAGCTCCCATTGCTCAGGCCACTGACTGGGTAAGAACAACATTGAGTGGTCTTCAGCTGTTCTTCCACAGGCTCTAAAACAGAACATGGAAATAAGATGGATAGAAAATTAAACAGTTTCTTAAAAAAAAAAAAAAAAAAAAAAGGGCTCCTGGGTGGCTCAATTGGTTAAGTGTCCAACTCTTGATTTCAGGTCAGGTCATGATCTCTGGGTCATGGGATCAAGCCCTGCATCGGGCTCTGCGTTCAGCAGGAAGTCTGCTTGGGATTCTCACTCTCACTCCCCCTCTGCCCTCCCCCATCTCCCCCCACTCTCTCTCTCAAATAAATAAATAAATCTTAAAAAAAGAGAGAGAGAGAAGAAAGAAAGAGAAAGAAAGAAAGAAAGAAAGAGAGAGAAAGGAGAAGAGAGGAGAGGAAAGGAAAGGAAAGGAAAGGAAAGGAAAGGAAAGGAAAGGAAAGGAAAGGAAAGGAAAAAAAGAAAAGAGAAGAAAGGTAATGCAGTCTCTAGGTTTAAAACTGTCCCAGGTAAATATTCAGTGGATTCTGTTAGCAGGAGGACCACAACTGTATCTCCTTCTCAGGTTGTTTTCTCTTTTCCTCCTTATTTCTGTGATGGTGTCTGAGTTTAGGCAGAACCTTACATGTCCTTTTCACAGTGGGAGGAGAAGTCTCTAATCCATGTACTGTGTCCTCATTTTGCAGAGGAGAAAATAGAGGTTCAGTAGCCTGTAAGGGTCCATAGCTAGTGAGGGGCAGAACTCCCTCTGTGGTTGGGCAGAGGTTGATGCACATAAATGCAAGATTGCCAGGTGAGTGGATTAAGCCGTTGACATGTCGGAAGAATGATGGGCATGCTGGATGAGTTGGGTGGCTGAGGTGCTAGATCTTGATACACTTGTCAGGACACTCCCAGACTCCTATAAAACACACCAGCCTGACACAATTGAGTCGTTTCTGTATTTCTGAAAGAGGAACATGGTCCAATAAAGGACATAGGATTTCACATGACTCAAAGTATGATTTGCCCTATTTGTTCCATTCACTTATTTCTCATTCATTTATTACATATCTTTTTTGTGTGTTTTACAAATAAGGTAATGTTCTAAGCGCTAGGGATAAAGAACATAAACAAGACACACTGCCCCTGCACTTACAGAGCTTTTATTCTAAAGAGGAAGGGAAAGAATAAAAACTGATTACACTATTCATGCCTTATTATCATTTTTTATAAATGCTACGATAGAGAAATTTTGGGTCCCATGAAACCATAAAATAAGGACATGGCCTATTTGGTGGATCAGGGAATCTTTTCTTGAGGGAATGGCGTTTGAGCAAAGCTATAAAAGATGAATAGACGCTAGCTGAGGGGAAGGGAAGAGTTATAGAATGTTCCAGACCACATGTGTGTTGTCCTATGAAGACAGAGCGTGGCTTAGCCACAGACCTGAAAAAGAGCTGGGATGACAGGATAGTAGGGAGGTCAGTTGTACAAGATTTTAGACTAAGTAGCTGTTGGATTCAGCTCATGGTCCACAACGAGGTGGATGGAGGAATACCCATGATCTTACTGGGAGCTTCCTGGGAGAATTCACGAGTTGGAAGGTAGCTGAAATGTAGCTGTATTATTTTGGCATGCTTTCAAATGAGGTGACAGAGAGCCCATCTAGTAGTACTTAAAACTGAGGTCAGCAAACCTTTTCTATAGACGACCAGATTGTAAATATTTGAGACTTTGCAAGGCCATGCTGTCTCGATTGCAATTACTTGACTTTGTAGGTGTAGCCCGAAAGTAGCCATAGACAATATCTGAAAAAGGGAGCATGGCTCTGTTCCAGTGAAGCTTTATTTATTGGCCCATGGGTTGGAGTTTGTGGATCTCTGGCATATCATAGGGTACTTACGGTTCACTTAGCAAGAAGTGTGACAGTGGTTGTTGTAGGGCTGGTCCAGCAACATCATGGGGTAAGGAAGCTGAAGAATCAGCTCTGTGATTCCCTTATAGTCATGTGAGCAAATATAACAAAGACACCAGGTTACTATTTTTTAAAATACAAGTGTATTAAATTAATAGTCAAGGAGACATATATCAGTGAAGAAATTCACTGAGAATGTTTCTTGAGGGGGAAAAGTCAGGGGTTTTAAGTGCTAGATGAGGAGTGATTCGTGCTAGTTAGGTTAACTAAGGATTGAAAACTAGTACTCTGCCTAAAGCAGAGTAAATCCATTAGTTTGTCCAGGATTTGTCAAAACCAGTCTCAATGTTCATCAGCTCGCAAAAGGTCTCCAGTTCAGTCCAGTAGGAATCTGATTCTTGCGGGTCCCTCAAAATTCATGGTCCTTCATCAAGTTCCACTGCTTAGAATCAGCTGTGATGGAACAAAACAGTAAGTTTTGATCTCTCCAGGCAAGTGCTGATGTGGATGAAAATTTTACCTTATCGGGATCCAAGATTCTGAAATTCCAGTCATCATCTGTTTAAAGGACAGCGTCCCATGAGAAGGGAGGGCATAGCCAGAGTAGTTTTGCTCACAGTACTCCCTCTTCTATCAGGGAAGAAATCCTTCCTAGAAGTCTCCTATCCATGACCGCAGTCTTACCCTCATGTCTCATTGGCTACAACTCAGTCCCATGTCCTCCTATCCACCCATCACTGGCAAAGAGGACTGGGATAATCACAGCCGTTTCCCAGGGCTGCCTGATACTGAGCAGCACTGGGGATCTGTTAGCAAGGAGGAAGGGCTTGCTGGTTATTGGGAAGGCCACCAACTGTATCCCTCAACAACCATCACTGGCCTTCCTTCTCGTTAATAGAAAATGAAGCGACAGTGGGAGACGGGCGCTGCTGAAGAAGCGTGGATGGAGCAATCGACAACACTTCTGCAAAAATGAGCTGGATCATCGGAGCGCAGTCCCTGATAATAGGCTGAGTGCTCTGACTGGAGCTTCAACAGCGCTGGTTGCTTATGAGAATAATCCTATCTTACCTGCTTGGAGATTTGGATTTTGTTTTTCATGAGAATGCTCAACAGGGAGCCCCCCTCCGTGCAATCCCTCTTCCTAGGGACGCACAGAACCAATCCAAGGAAAAACCTTGAGGACAGGAAACTCCAGTTTATCTATAAAACAAACATACTTATAGTTTAAATAATCAGCCATAGGTTATTGGATTCCTTTTCTCTATTTATACACTACTTTTATGAGAAACTGGCAAAGTATATACACACACCCCAATGTTAGGGATTTAGTAAGAAAGCCGTTTCCAGGGTATATTATAATTAAAGTCATACTAATTCAGCCCAATCCTTAAACACCTATTCCGCCTCAGTCTGCACTGTGGGGTAATGATATAATTATAACCCTGAGGCATTGCAGGACATGGGAGAAAGAATGAAGTCTTCTTGTCAAGTTTCTATGTTAATTGCATGTTACTGTTGTCTAATTATTTGTCAGGGAAAGGCAATGAATAATGATGAGAAAAGCATGGGTTTTGCAGCTGGTGGACTTGGGATTAAATCCCAGCTCTGCCACTTAGTAACTGCCTCAGTTCCCTCATATTTACTAGTAAGAGTTTTGGGGTATCTTCAAGATCAGTTTTAGTGCACAGAAAGATTAATCAGAGGCTTAGTTTGGCTTTTAAATTCTGTTCTGTTCTTAAAGTTACAAAGTGAAAACTTGAGTACATCCTTAAGCTTTTAAATTTGGCTTCAAATCATATGAATCCATTTTTAAGTCTGGCAAATTTTAACAATCACTTTTGGGGTGGCTGTGACTAATGTTGGTTTAATTTACAAACTGGGTTAATTGAACATCTTCTAATATTTTAGAAGTGCGGTTATACATTTAATGTATTTGCTCCCTTCCTTAAGGATTTCAATTCCCTGACAACAAATAAAACTTCCTTAGTATTAAAAAAAAAACCCTTATACGTCTAACAAATTAAGCTTATAAATATGGGAAACTGTAGTTCTCTTAAATAAACTTAGTGAGACTTCAAATTTAAAATCACAAATTTAATTAGGTATTCGATTACATAATTTAAGTTGGAGTTCCAAGACTGTCACTCTCCTGGTCAAACTCACATAAGCGTGAGAAGTATAAAACACCTGCATAGATTCCTTAGCCTGAAATCTTAATATTAAACCCTTCTGTATTTGTCTATACAAACATCACTGAAAGTGCCCCAGGTCGTTTAAAACACTTCTAGTACCTGCAGTGACTCCTTTCACACCTCAATTAGAAAACTATTGTATCTTCCCATGTAATACATGGGTTGGCTTTCTGAGGTTGCTTCCTATGTTCCTAGAGATTTCAGCCAGGATGCCGATTGGACTCTTGCTGTTGATGCTGCTTGGATGTGTTGAACTTTATAGTTGCAGCTCAATTTCAAGTTGAGGCTGTTTAAGTCGCTCTTGTCCCTGAAGTCCATTTCTACACATTCCTATGTGTATAAAGGAAACCCGTAACTCCTGCCCCAGGTAGTCTCTTGGTTGAGTTTTGCATTTTCTTGGTAAAACCTTAAGATCTGTGTCTCCCTGCTTCTTCCATGTTCCTAGAGTCCCATAACACTTGTTATTGATATTGAATATATGCGTTGGATATTGAAATGATAGCTGATTGAATTTCAAATATCTCTCATGGTTTCACTCGTGGTCACAATATGTCAGGTCAGTCTATTAGCAATCTATACATTTGGAATTTTAATACCTACCTGGTAGGGTTGTTGTGAAGTAGCATTAATTATTAGGAAGCCCCTACCCCAGTGATGGCCCATTACAAACACTCAGCCAGCCATAGCCACTGCTGCTGTTTTTACAACCCATTGATCCTAATGCATTTCCTTAACTCAGCCTGCTCATTTCCTCACTCCCTCATTGGCCAGCTCCCATGCCATCACTACAATAATTACAGTATCATCACACCCTCGCGTAAACCCATAACTGTCTTGCCCCTTTCTTTCCTTGTCCTTCTACTGTGGTACAACACCCGCCTGTGTAAATCCATCTTTCTACCTGCTCCATGCCCACTCCCACACAGCTGAATGTGGCCTGAGGAAACCACACTACCATGCTAATTGGTCTCCTTTCAATTCTTGTTCACTCACTTGAATGCTGCCTCGCAATCACCGTATAATTTCCTAATCCATTCACTTTCCCTCTCCTCAATGACTATTTCATACCTTCTCATCTCTCCTCAAATTGCCACACTTAACTCTGAGCCCATGAGCTTGCTTCCAGTGTCACTAAGAAAATATAGGCACTCAGATGATAGCTTCCACACACTCCCATCTCCATACACAGCCACCTCCCTGCATCTATGCCTGTTTCTCTTGGGCGAACCCCTAGCAAAGGCCAACTCCCTATTCGTGCACTAGGTCTTATGTTTTCTTGTCCATTTGATGACACTGCTCCAGCAGTCCCCCCTCTCTCTCCAGCATTATCAAATTTTTCCTTTCTAGTGGATCTTTCCCATTTCCCTACAAACTCGCTATTGTCCCATTTCCCATTCTTCCCTTGACTTCATTTCTTGCCCAGTAAAGCTCCATTTTTTTACTTCCTTTTACAACAAAACTCCTTAAATGAGTTGTCTCCATTTCTTTTCTCCCATTAGCTCTTGAGCATAGTCTCCTCAGGCTGTTGGCACACCCCTCCAGGGAAACTCTTCTTATCAAGGTTACAAATGACTTCCTCCATCTTCTAAATCCCATGCTCCATTTTAGGCCTCATTTTTCTTGACATATCTGCAGAATTTAACACTCTTTCTTCAATACATTTTCCTGTTTCTATTTTGTTTTGTTTTGTTTTTGCTACCCCATTGACAGCTCCTTGTCAGCTGACTTTTGCTGTTCCTTTTTTTCTCCCTGATCTCTTAACATTCAGTTAAGAAGCTCATTTCATAGAGCTCTACACCTGTCTCTTTACACTTTTCCCCTTGGTGCTATCATCGAGTCTCATGAACTCAAATACTATCTATACACCAGTGGCTCCCAAATTTATGTCTCCATTATGGACCTGTCTGCCCTATATCCCCACTTGGAAGTCTAATGGGCATCCCAAACTTAACACTGTTCAAGATTAGGGTTCTGTGCTCTCCCAAACAAACTTACCAGTCTTCTCCATTTCAGGAAATAACAGCTCTATCCTTCCATTTACCTAAGGCCAAAACCTTGAAGTCATACTTGACTCCATTCTTTTTCCACCGGCAAACCCTACCAGCTTTCCATGAAAATAATATATCAAGAATTCAAGCATTTCTCACTGCCTCCACCGCTACTGCTATGATTCAGGTGACTCTCTTCTCTTACCTGGTTTTAGAGCCACAGCCTCCTTACTGTTCTCCCTGCTCCCGTCTTATCCCCACCTCAGCTTATTCCCGACAACCAAGTAGAATGTTTAAAAAAATTAAAGTCAGATAATGTGACTCCTCTTTTTAGTGACTGATCTCTCATCTAGTGTCACTCATCTAGAGAAAAAGTCAAAGTCCTTACGACGGTATACAAAATCTTACATGATCTGGAAGTCCATTATGTCTCAGATTGCATCTTCTATTACTGTTATCCTCATTTATTTGACTCTAAAATGCTAAGCACACTCCCACTTTGAGGCCTTGGCACTATTACCCGTGTTGGGGGTCCTCCTCCCTCGCTATCCGCACTTCTCACTCCACCACTCCCTTCGGGTCTTCAATCAATTGTCCCTGTGTCAGACTGGAAGGGCTAGGTTATCGCCAAGTAACAAGCAACCTCAACACCTCAGTTGCTTGAAACCAGTCATAATGCATGTCCATGTTGGGGGTGGCTAAGCTCCTCCATGTTGTCCTCACTCCAGGTTTCAAGCTGACAGAAAGGTCACTATTGAAACATGGCTGGTGAAGGGAAAGAAAGAGCACGAAGAATCATAAACTAGCTCTTAGCGCTCCCACACCCAAACAGCATACCTCACTTCTACTCACATTTCATCAGCAATAGCAAGTCACTAGGCTTCTCTAAGTCCAATGTGGCAAGGAAATACAATCCTATCATGTGCCCAGAAGAAGAACCAGAAATACCGATGAACAGTACTATAACATTAATGGTTATCACAGTCATCATCTGAGTCCTTCCATGGCCATGCAATAGAAAATTACATGCCTTCCCAACTACTTTCTCCTTCCCCTATTCCCCATACCTACTTTATTTATCTCTTTAGTATCTCTCACTATCTACATATACTCCATACATTACTTGTTTATCTTGTTTGTTTTATATCAGTCCCCATGAGAATGTCAACTTCAAGGAAAAAGAGATTTTAAGCCTGTTTTATTCAATGTTGTGGTCCCAGTGTCTAGAATAGTAACTGCTATATAGAAGTGTTAGATAAAAATTTGTTGAATAAATGAGCAAATGACAAGAAAGATACAAGTAGTGATCCATGTAAAATATACAGTGATTTTCAGTTGCCCAGGCTTGGGATTTGGCTTAAACCAGGGTTGGGTACTATTGATTTATTCGAAACAAATTCGAGTATATAACAACTTCTGCGAGTCTCTATGCCTCAAGGAGAACATCCCCATCCTCAAACATACCAGATACATGGGAACTTATTACCTTTCTTATTTTACACTATTTTTGTCCATGGAGGAGAAGGAGCAACTTGACTTTCATGGAAATGAAAGAAATAATCTTCCTTTTTTCAACAAAGATCTGGCTGAAATCAAGGTTTTTTGTTCAAAAATACTAGAAAGTCCCATATGTGACAAACACACTCTCATTTCTCCTTCTTGATCCATGTGCATTTCATCACATGTGCAGCCCCGCCCCCATCCCCACCCCACCCCACCCACTGTAAACAAAACTTATGCCAATAATGAAGCTCCCAGGATCTTAATTTGAAAAGCTTCATCAGTTTGAGGTCAGCCTCTCTGCATCATGGTCTTCTTTAATGAATCAAATAACCCATTTCTCAAAATGGCTCTGCCTTCCTCAAAATCTTCATGTGGAATTCATTTTCACATAGGGATAATTACAGTCAGCACTGAGGCTAGACACTGTGGTGAGGGATGTGGATATTCACCAGCTCCTTGAAGGCAAATTACAAAGGAACTTAGTACAGAAGCTAAAAAAAGGTCTTAGTCAGTAGAAAACAAAGTTGAAGGATGTAAATATCGAATTCAAGGCTAGTTTGCTTCCCCACTTAGAGAGATTATTGCTGAGTCAATTATTTCCACCAAGATTTGTTTTTTTTTTTCTTGCACAGACCACATCCCATTGTGTAAATATTTGAGGGAGCAGTAACTACATTTGCATATGATATGTGAATCATTTGCATAAAATTATACTGTCTTCGGAAAAATTCTAAGTTAAAGTGAAATTAGTTATATTTTCCCTAATTATGCTTTCCTTAGCTTTTGTGCCTCAGTCTTCATGGCTCCCATTGCCTAGAGGAAAAAATGCAGTGTCCTCTGCCTGGTGCATTATAGTCCTACCCCAGCTGTCCTACAGTTACCGTCTCTTTTCCTGGTCCCTACAATATTTGATGTGGTAGTCACACGGAAGTGACTATTAGTTGACGGTCTGTTAGGCACTTTCTCACTTTATTCCTCCCCAACAGAACCATGATTTTCTTCCTTCTGGCATTCGTAGACCTTATGTTTCAGGTGCCCTCACAAAGCCCCAGGGTAGAGGTTTTGATTAGGCTACAGCCAAGCTGGTGGATCCCTTTCCTTGGTAAGTGAGTAATTTTGACATCGGTACACGATGTCATCCTGGCTGATGAGAAGTGAAGGGAAGGCTGCTAGGAGATTTCTGCCAAAGTTTCCTGCATCTTAAAAGAGGACACACACCGAAAGGCGGAGACCCACCTCTCTTCCGCTTCTAGACAAGGCTGTGTGGGCCGTGATGCCTAGAATAGCTTCAGCATCACAGAACCACGAGAGCAGGTGGCACTCATGAGATGGCAGATGGGAGGAACCTGAGAACTTGAAGGGGTCATTGTGCCCCTGGCTTAAGCCGTCGTAATAATAATTACAATTGTGACTTACATGTCAGGCGCTGTTATGAGCATCTTACACACGTTAACTCACTCAATCACCACAAACACCGTATGAAGTGGGCATTTTAATTATTTTCATTTTATACTTGAGCCACCTGAACCAGAGAGGGGTTAATGTGCCAAGGTCACTCTCCTTATTTGTTTTTCCAGCTTTTTATTATAGAAAAGTTAAAGTATATGCTCAAGTAGAGACTAGCGTAATGAATCCCCACGTAGCCATCAATCATCCAGTTTAAACAATTACCAACTTATGGCCAGCCTTGCCTCATTTGTGCCCCTGTCCACTTTTCCTCTGCCCCACATTATTTTGAAGCAAATCCCAGACCTCATATCATTTCATTCTGGATTACATCATGCATGACAAAAGCTGAAAGCTACTTTTATTTGGGTCTTCTGTTACAACTAAAACTAGTCTCTAAATATTAATAACTTTCTCCTCATAAAAATTTGAAAATGTAGATAAGCTGAGGGCAAAGTACAAAAACCACCAACAATATGATCGCCTAGCAACAACAACTAAGAATAATTTAGTAGCGCACTTCCTTTCAGTATTTTGTATGAGTTTGTTTTGAATATAAGATTGTATATTTTTTGCTTGTCAGAAATATATCAGTGACCTGAGCACTTTCCATCCTCCTTCCAGCTCCCCTGATCTTTGGGTGCTGGGCTCCCTCTATCCTTTCTTCTAGAAACTTGTAGAAGTGCTCCCTTTGCACTTTCTACCACACCCCCACTGTGGTACTTTAGTAACACGTGGCTATTGTCTGTTTACCCATGTTCCTGACTAGACCAGGGCATACCAAGAGCAGGGGCTGTTTCTGAGTTGTTCTTTTTAATCTCTGGTGCCCATATTGTTATAAGAACTATCTGACAAAACTCATGATAGGGATGACATTGAACGTGGAGTGGCCTGCATCATGTGGTGTCTCCTTTACAAGGATCCAGTGGAGAAACTTTCCTCTCATACCAGGGATGGGTAGAACCTTGTCACTCCTGAAAAACAGGTATACTTTCTTTAGTGGAAACAATGACAGTTGTACTATTAGATCATGTGTCCATTTTTACTTTGGTCACTGGATTGCTCAGAGCCGAAGTCATGGTTCTAACTTTGGAAAGTGTTTAAAGTTTTCAAAACATTAATTCTCTCACTGGTTTTATTTTATTTTGTTTTCCCTTCACCATGAAGTATTTATACATGAAATAATCATATGGTATCATGACAGGACCACTTTTGACGTGCCAATTTGAGAATTTTCGTCTCTTCCCTTTTCTGTAAGAGTAGCTTACAGGTTCTGTGTCTTCTTGCTTCAGGGGTGGTAGACTAATGGTTTACTTCCCTTTCTGGATTTGTTTAGAAAAGTCTAAAGTCTTTAGGGAGGATGAGCTAAGTGTCCTGCATGGAGAAGAATGGCTTCTGAGGGAAACATGGAAAGAGGAGGATTTCCCCAAGAATGACGAAAAGACTCCCAGAATCTATTTGGATCTGTGGGTTTAGAGAGAACAGAGGAAAGCAGAGCTCACAAAAGTGGCAAGAACCCAGGTGGGTAGGGTGGCAAACCACCCCCCCCCCCAGCAGAAGTGGGCTTGGATTAGAAATTAAATTTGATATATAGAAAACAAAGAAGGACAATATTTTTTATATACCTAAATTTGCAGACGAGGATTCATATTCACAACACTACTTAATGAATTTGTGAAAGTCATCCCAAATCCTTTTTGGGATGAGACAGTGTACAAACAAACAAACAAGCAAACAGAAGAAAACCATCATTATCATGGAAAGAATGTGAGCTCTGGAGGCAGAACTGTCATTATTCTACTTCAGGCCCTTAATTTTGTCCCTTGGATCTGTCCAACTGTCTCCCAACTGTTCCAGCAGTACCCGGCCTTGCCTGCTTCAGGGCACCCTTCACCCAGCTATCAGAGTTGTATTCTGCAAATGCAAATTGGTTTGGGTCACTTCCCTGCTTTAAGTTCTCCGTTAAATTCCATTTGCCCTCAGGATGAAGTTCAAGTCTACAAGGGCCTTCATCATTTTGCTTCCTGTCTGCCTCTGTAAGCCTCATCTTCTAAAAACATCTCCCATTCCAACTGAAACTTGACCGTCAAGCAATAGTGGGCTACTTGCTATTCTACAAACGTACTGCTTCTCTTCTGGTTCTTGCACGTGCTCTTCTTGTTGTTCATGTTCCGCTGACTCACTCCTCCTCTTTCAGGACTCTGTCCAGGCATTACTGTCATCCAAGCAAACTTCTCCAGTTCTTTCCTTTCCACATTGCTTATGTGTGGTGTCTCTTCTCTGTGTCCTCAGAGCATCCTAAGGTTACTCCTATGTCACTTATCACAGTGATTCCAACTGCATGTGTCACTGTAAAAAAGAACATGGACACTTGTTTGTAACTGGCATTCTAGTAGCTACAGAGGTGCTCGATGCACGGTAAGATGGGAGCAGGAAGACATTACAGGGAGGGACATTGGGAGTTTAGAGAAAATCAGGAAGAAGTCTAGTACTGAGGCCCATACTCAATAATGGGGCCTGCAGGCAAAATGGTTTGGAATACAATTTGAGGACATACCCCAACATGCCTGGGCAGAGATTGCTAAACTCTGCCCCAATACCCATTGTCTGTTTATCTTGAGTAATAAAAACTCCTCCAGGCTTTCAGGTGGTCACATGGCCACCCAGCCAAAGATTCCATCTTCCCAGCCTCCCTTGCAACTAGCTATGGTCATGTGACTAATTTCAGGCCAATAGGATGAAAGTGGAATGATGTCTTTTGAAGAAAAATTATCATTTTAAAGAAACACTGCTTATGCTGACTTCCTCTTTCCCCTTCCCACAGGCTGAGATGCAGATGCAGATAAGGAGACCTGCATTCCTGAATGATCCTGTGGGGGTGGAACTTCCCAGCCAGGCTAGAGAGCTCTCCTGGCTCAATTCTGTTTGTCAGAATGAAACAAATTTCTGCTATGTTTGGGTTAGGGTGACATATAAGGCTGAAGCTCTTTTCCAGGTATTCCATCCAGAAAAGTGTTGTGGGGTTTACCAATGGGAGTGGGAACTCAGGGTGGGGTGGGGGATTATAAGGAATCATGCCAGAGTGCATGTCCCACAGGACATGTGCAGTGTGAGGATCTCAATAGGAACTCCCTGTGAGCTCCTGAGAGACTCAGTATTTGGACTTCGGCTGTTCATGGGCGTTGACTGCCAAGGAAGGAGGGGCCAGACAACATTTAAATAGAAGAATTTTGCTTCCCCCTTTCCCACCCTACTTTAAGGTCCCAAAACACTGGAGAAGAAAGAGGAGGAAGGAAGAGAAGTGAAAGAGAGAAAGCACACTCCCTTCCACAGTAGACAATAAGTCTCTTGAGTTAGGAGGGAGATAATTCAGTTGGATATGAGTTTGAAGCTTTAAGCTGGATCAATTGTATTATTTTGTATTTTTTAATATCTGAAAATGGTGAAAAGTTTTACCTAAAATGTCATTTAGGGAAAGGAGAATGAGAGTCAACAGAGCTTTTTTTAGGGACAACCACTGGAAGAAATAATATTTTTCATGTTTGATTCTACCAAACTTAGACCATTCAATAAACTGGTTACAAACTGAAAAAAAAAAATCAAAATGAAAATAGCTAGAATGATAACTCTAACCTCCTTTCACCCTGCTTTGGCAGTGGCCCTCTTCCTTATGTAAAGGGCAGGGGAAGGAAAGAGAGGTGAATGCCAGAGATCTGGCTTTAGGAAACCCAGTGGCATGAGAGGCCAAGGGCATTCCCAGCATTGTCCCATTACCAGTGAGGACTCTCAGCCAAACACCACAGGGCACTCTTGGCCTTCTTCTGTTCCTTTATTCACTCCCTCCCAGACAGTTGGAAAAACTTAACTGGTAATTTGGGGAAGAATAAATGGAAAGTCAGCCAGACTCCTCCCTTCTTCTCTCTGAGGGTAAGCTGTCCCAAGGGCTATGCATACTATCCTGCCTCTCTAGGCCACAAGGGGCACAGGAAACCGATCCCACCTGTTCCCTAGGACTGGGTGGCAAAGGAAGTGATTAGCATTATTGGGCTCCCCCCCAACCCAACCCAGAGGACAGCAATGTGGTTGAGTAGAAACACAGCATACTAGACAACAGAAACAACAGTCAGAGGATCGGGAAGGGAGAAGTGACTACAGAGTGGTTCCAACTATATGTGCGACGTTCCAACCTCACCTTGGAACTCCCAGAGAGATGCAAAAAAAAGGAGGTCTGAATAAGCCATCTGGCAGGTGAGGACTGGTAATAGAGCAGATTTAGGGGCAAACTCTTGAAGTGACTTAACCCTGGTCCCATCAGCTAGGGCAGTGAAGGGAAGATTTGGGCTGCAATAATCACCAGCTACTTGATAGGTAAATAATACCGATAGGTAAATGATACTCTTGCAGGTGTTTTATGGAACTTAGGGGAGAAGCAATCTAACATCTAATAAATTTATAGTCTAATACAATTTATTGAAATGTCAATGTTTCTTCCTGCCATGGAAGGAAAAAAACCCCACATTTTCCTCAGAGTGTTCCACTCAAATTCTTTCCAGTTTTACCCCTCCTTGTTTTTATTGATTCTGCAGCTTGGTGGAGAAGGTATGAGATTAGATTAGTTTAACGGAACTAACCAGTGAGATCCAACTGAACCACTTAAATCCCCTTGAAGGGCTAAAGAGTCTCAGGAGGCAGGGTTTTGAAGATGTTCATTTCAAATCCTTTTTTAAAAAGTAGAGGTGTAGCTACACTTCACCATCCCGGACTGCTTTTGTCCCCCCAACTCCCCATAGGAGAAAATTCTGAATTCAGCACAATTCTTGTCCTAAGTAAGTGTTTCATAATGATATTCATACAAGTGCTTGTTACAACAGAGCTAACAAGGGCCAGATTGGTTGTGGTTGAGTTATATTTGCCATTCTGTGGGCTACGTCTTTGTAAATCAGCCAGATCATTGCCTTAATTAGGATCGTTTGGGGGTTTGAGGATGGTGCAACAAGGTCACTCCTTTCACTCCCACGGTTCTTCATCAGTCATTTTGTGTGCCAAAGCACAACAGGCACGAAATGGCCTGATTGTATATTTGCTTTAGGAAAAGCAGCGGGCTTCCAAAGTATGCAATGCTGTAGATGACTCAAGGTGTCCCTCACTGCATGTGGGGCAAAAAATGTATGCTGCCCGAATTGTGATAGAAATCTCCAAACCACATACACATCCATCGTTAGAGGTTCCGGAAACATTGAACTAGTGTCTTGGTTTTCTATACCGGTGCTCTGTATCCTATTGTCACCTCTCTGGCCACCCTTTTGGATTGAGGTTTTATTGGGATTTTGTCCTTGGACTCTCTCTTTGGGATGTTGCTGGGCTTTACACCCTATAAGTGTGCATAGTTCCATTCTCCCCATGGTCCCAGACAGTGAGGGTAAGCCCAGGTGTTACTTCTTGGAATGGGACCCGCATGAGGGGAGCTTCTTCTCCCCTCCAAGTAGTGTGCTTCCTTTTGACAAGGGAGAGGGAGCTTGTCTCTGAGGTCTCTTGGGCTGTGATGGCATCAGCCATCTGTTTGAAGTTTGTAATCAACCAGGAATGGATGGTGGGAATGGGACAAGTTAGGAGAGGCCAAAGCAAAAACAGGACCACTGCAATGCCCACACCTTCTTTGGAATGTCTCTACGGGGAGTGAGCTGTCAGTGCCAAGCCACCAGGAGCAAAGCATAGAGGAAGCAGTGTAACAATGGTCTCTGCAGTTGCGAGGTTCTGTCAATACAAACATGGTGGTCAGCTCAGGGAGAAAGCCCTGTGCTCCCTCTGGGGCAAGGTGGTGCCCCAGGAGGGGACGGACAGGGGTGAGGATTGGCAGGTGGACGTGGACAGAGATAAGGGTGCCTTACTTCGGCTGAAAAACAATTCTAATATGAATGGCTATTTTTACTTTGCAGCGAATAGCAGATTAGAAGTAAAAGAAGCAAAAAGAAAGAAAGTTGGGGGTGGAAGACTGTTAGAGGTAGACACATTGAAATCAGCACAAGTGATATCTTGCATCAAGACAGCAAGGAAGTTAAGAAAAACTGGAGTTCATTTATTCAACAAATATTTTTGAGCACCTGTTGTATACCAGCCTCTGTTTTAGATACCGGGGATATATCAGTGAACAAATCAGAGAAAGATCTCTGTCCTCATAAAGCTTACATTCTAGCAAGTTCCAGGTTGTTACGGAAAATCTATGGGTACATCTAGAATGTTGGCATATCCCTGACGGATTTTCGTAGTTGTTTCGGGCTTCATTACTTCCCAGCTCATCCAGCACATTAATAGTGATGATAATCATGAAGGGCTAATGTACACTTTCTGTACATTAGCTTCTTTAACCCTCACCGAAACCCTAATGTTAATTTTTTCCCCTTGAACCAGTTGGTCTCTGTGGCCAAGTTGCATACTGTGCTCTGATTGGTCAGGCCTCTGGGACTGCCCGCCCTCCTCCTCCCCCTACCTCAGCCACCACCTTTGGGCTGAGACAAATGTCATTTGTCCCATGAGAGCCACGTGGATTGAGTGGGATAACTGGAATGGGGTGAGGGCTGGCTCACCAAAGGAAGTGATGCTGGGCAGACAAGCATATATCTATTAATCACATAATAAGCCATTCTAGAAAGGCAATGACTTCATCATTCAAAGTCCAATACTCAGGAATGATGCAGGACAAAGCAGAGTAGGACTAAATGTCCCATTTTCTAAATGAGAAAGCCAAGGCACAGAGAAGGGATGTAATTTGCTCAGGTTCACAAACCTAAAAAACACTGAAGACAGGATTTTGGTCTGACTGCAGAGCCCATGCTTTATTACTGCATCATTCTGATAAAATCATAAAAGGCAATTTTAGTTACTATAGTTCATGGATTCTAAGAAGTCTATCTTTCCCATTTTAATATCTCTGCAGTTGAGATGTGCCATATAATAGATATGAATGTGGAACTTAAGAAACAAAACAAATGAACAAAGAAAAAAAGAGAGACAAAAAAAGCCCTGTTTCTTTTTTTTTTAAGATTTTATTTATTTATTTGACAGAGAGAGACACAGCGAGAGAGGGAACACAAGCAGGGGGAGTGGGAGAGGGAGAAGCAGACTTCCCGCTGAGCAGGGAGCCCGATGTGGGGCTCGATCCCAGGACCCTGGGATCATGACCTGAGCCGAAGGCAGACGCTTAACGACTGAGCCACCCAGGCACCCCAAAAGCCCTGTTTCTTAAACAGAGAACAAACTGGCGGTTGCCAGTGGGGAGGTGGGGGGAGGAGGGGTGAGACAGATAAAGGGGAGCAAGAGTACACTTCTCTTGATGAGCACTGAGTAATGCACAGAACTGTTGAATCATTATATGGTACATCTAAAACTAATGCAACACCGTCCGCTAATTATACTTAAATAAAAATAAGGAAAAAATAGATATGGTAAGAATATGGAGGATCAGTTTCATTGGTAGCATTTTTTTTCTTCCTCAGTGGTATATAAAATAATAGTGTGTCTTGCA
The DNA here is from genome assembly GCF_964656455.1 of Halichoerus grypus. NCBI lineage: Eukaryota > Metazoa > Chordata > Mammalia > Carnivora > Phocidae > Halichoerus > Halichoerus grypus. The sequence continues at coordinate 138,528,764 of NC_135716.1, forward strand.
AAAGAAGTCATATTAGGGTTGATGAAGCGCTATATTCTTTCAACGAATATTGCTAATGCTCCTACTCTGTGCCAGGCAGCCATGCTGGGCTCATTGTGCAGCGCAGTGCACAGTGATATGGAGAATTAATAATTACCGATGATGCCAAGTGGTGTGTGAAGTGAAAGAATCATGCGCGGGAGGGTGTGGGACTACAAGCGAGGGGCACTAGCTGGAAGGAGGGGGTCAGGGGAGGCTTCCCAGGGGATGGAATATAGGTGGTAGAGGAAGGAGGGGAGTACGGTGGGGACAGAAGTGGCCCCCTCTTGATGGAGGATAAAATATGGGACAAGGAGGGGTTCGGGATGAAGCTCGAGGTGTGCAGCACCATTTGATGTGATGATGCCTGATTTGGCTGGACAACGAACGTCATGCTGTATACACAAAAAGCAATAAGGATCCACTTAAAGGACTGTGAAGAGGCCATGGCCAGATTGCATTTTGGAAAGTTCCCTCTGGCAGCTGGGTGCCTGATGGCTTAACTGGAGGCTGGCTCAGGGGCTCGGCAGTCACGCAGAAGGGCAACGTCAAGCAAGGGCTTGCGCTCTGGAAGTCAGTGTCAGCATGCAGAAGAGGAGGTAGGTCTGAAAATCTTTGAGAGAAAATTGAAAAGGCTTGTGATTGGATTTGGGGGTGAGGGAGAGGGAGAGGAGTTAGGGATGATTTCCAGTTTCTGGGCATGGAGCCCAATCTCACCACCCTGAGATCATGACCTGCGCTAAAATCAAGAATCTGGAGGCTTAACCTACTGAGCCACCCAGGCGCCCCTGGTTACAGTCCTTTTTATATGCTAGGCACTGTTCTCGGATGTTTACAGGTATTAACTCTCATTTACTTCTCAAAATAATATACGTGCTATTTGCTATTGCTGCCCCATTGTAAAGATTAGAAAACTGAGGCACAGAAAGGCTAACTCACTCACCTAAGTTTCCAGAGCTAGGAAGTGATGGAGCTAGGATTTAAAACTAAGTAGTCTGTCTTTAGGATTTGTTCTCTGCCTTTGGTACAGTTGTTTTGTCTTGTTTTATTATTTATTTTATTTTATTTTTATTTTTTTTTAGAGAGAGACACAGCGAGAGAGGGAACACAAGCAGGGGGAGTGGGAGAGGGAGAAGCAGGCTTCCCACCAAGCAGGGAGCCCGATGCGGGGCTCGATCCCAGGACCCTGGGATCATGACCTGAGCCAAAGGCAGACGCTTAACGACTGAGCCACCCAGGCGCCCCTGTCTTGTTTTATTTTTGTTCTTTAAATAAAATTTTCCTTCTTTTAACCACTGGTAAAAACACAAGGCTTCAGCACACAGAAAGTTAAGTTCCAGTTGTTTAGAAATTTTATCCTTTTATTTGGCAAAACACATTCATATGGCAAGACTAAACCTCAGCCCAAACACCACCATTTTTGTGACACTTTCCCTGCCCCATGGCTTTTCTCCCAAGGTTAAGCATACCTTCCTTTGGGCTCCCTGAGATCCTTAGGACGCTATTATGAAAATATTTCCCTCCTTGTGTTGAATTTCCTTTTTTCTTTTTTCAACTTGAACTGTTCCTGAGGGCAGAGATGTTGTATCGGACCTTTCCATATCCTCAAATAGCTAACAACAAGCATGGAATACAGTTAAGTTCGCCAGGAAAAGGAAGGAAGGAAGGAAGGAAGGAAGGAAGGAAGGAAGGAAAAAAATTACTCCTTATTTTACTAACATTTGACATATCAGGTGTTACTGTAGACAACACCCGTCCTGCTCTCTCTGAGCTTCCAGAGCCTTGCAAGGACAATCACACGAGGTCCATCTGCCCACTGTGGACAGACCTTCTATTAGGAAGTGTGGGCCCCAGGTCCTTCAGTCATGACCCCTCCCCGTAGCAACAGCGGGCGGGGCCTAGTGTCCCAGGGCCTCCAAATCACAGCAGCCGCCGGGGAGAAAAGCAGAGGGGCAGTCCCCGCCATGCGTGCGGAGGAACAGCCCACGCGCTTCCCCCGGAGCTGGAGCACAACGTGGATGCCAGGTTCTGGCTTCCTGGGCCCGTGCCAATACCGCGAATCCCCTGGGAATTCCTTTCCTCTTCAATATCTTAATTTCTTCTTTTTATGTAATGGGACCTAGGAATGCTCAGCACATCCCCTTCCTCACTGTTTTCTGAAGACCTATTTATATGAGTTCTTGCTATGTATTTCTTGAGGAACACAATCACCGTTTGGAAACATTGCAGCATATGGTTGGTGTTTTGTGTGAGGGGTGGGGTATCCATTTCTCCATCACGTGGCGGAAGTGCAGCAGCTGTAATATCTCATTACAGGGCTTCACTTTATTTAATAAAAAAAAATAGTATTGCTCTACTTAACAAAATTATCCTCATCCTTCCACCCATCCCCAAAAACCTGATCTGTGGTTTCAATGCCTCTTGCCGTAATAGCTTTAGATGGTTTGCATGTGATATTAGTTAGCTCCAGAATCTGCTTTCAATTCGGTTGTTTCAGATTGTATTTTCCCTGTGAGCCATTAGTCACCAAATGTTGACAAGCATTTGTAACGATGCCATCTCCCCTTTGTTTATATGCAAGTGCGGCAACCGAAATGATTTATTTATGCTTTAATTAAAATTTGTGGATAGACCAGTGATTTTTAGCAGTGGCTTTTCTAATTTGTGGGCTCCAGGAAGAAAAAAAAATCAATAACCTGATACCATTTATGTTTTTATAGTTACCCCAGGCATTTATAATGCAGACTTGCCACTCACCTGCAGTCTTACTCTGAGCAGAGTGATCCTCGCCACATAAATCTTCCCCAGAGGCCGAGAGCGCCTATATTTCAGAGTCACTTCCCTTCTGTGTCAGCTGTAAGTGAGATGTTACATGCTTTCCATTCTCATGATTTTCATGGCAAGGCACAAGGCTAAAATTAATATTGAAAGTAAATTGATGGACTGTAAGTTTTATAATACCTGACCCGATCCGTAACGACTGCTTAGAATTTTAATAATTTAAGCCCACTGATTTTGGTTCCTGCATATCCCTCTGCACACTGAAAAGGTACCCCATAGGGTCTTTGAAAAGAACATACCCCAAATGCCGAGCTTTTAGGGGAACCTAATATATTCGGCATTGCAGGTACATAAATCTCCATGAAATTGCACCAAGTTAACATATTTACTGGTGCACACAATTTAGTAAGTACTTTGTAAAAGTCTAAATAAAGATAGATAAGACAGGTAGATATGGAGAAATAATGAGTAAATGTTCCCATGTATATTAACAGGGTGAGTTCATTGCCTTCGCAAGGCTATCAGCCTAACTGGAAAAGAATTAATTAATTTTCAAGGTGTTTGGGATGGTTTTAATTGCTGTTTTTCAAAGTCTGGGGAAAATGAGCTGTTTTTGCATTTTCTGCCAAACTCAAATGATCTTCTCTCCAATAGTCAGCGTTGGGGGGCATGGAGACAGTGATGACAAGGAGGATGGGAAGAGAAATGCTTGGCTTCATGCACCGTTTGGGCCTTTGGAGATAAAGGCCCGAGGAACAAGGAGAAGCTCGTTCATTCATTCAGAAAGTCCTCCTAAGAAGGGTCCCTTTTGAGTTTCTGCAGCTTCTCTTCTTTCAGAATACATATTTTCTAAGGTCCCTGCAAGCATCCTCACTCACGTGTCTGACTTTTCCCCTTGCTCTCGTTCCTCCCCCTTCCCTTAATGTTCGCAGTTCAGCTCTGGGAACATGCAAGTCAGGTTTTCAGTGCAGCATGTTGGGAACATCTGGCCATTCTACCAAAGAGACCCCCACCCCTGCCTACCTTAGGAGGACAGAGTCTGTGTCCTTTCCTCAGGGCAGATACTCTAGTTCATGGAGATAATAGCTCATTTCTTGGGAACTATCTAACTCAGATGTGTCTCTCTATCTAATTCGGTGAAACCTTTCACAGAAGTTCATTTTCCAAATGAAGGAAGTGTGAAACCGCTGCGCTGGTCGAAATGGTGGTTTTAAAATAGATGCCGAAGGAGCAGGGTTCCAATCTGGCACGGTCCACGGGCATCTCTCCTGAACTCCTGGGGCTGCTTGGAGCAGAGGTGGGGAAATCACGGAACTAACGCTCCTTCAGTATCGGTCATATGGTTAATGTAAGCGAGCAAGGACTGAAAAAGCCAACCGATGAAATCTCCATGTGGCCTCCCTCCTTCCTCAGCTGGTCTCCCCTCCTCCACTCTCGGGACCGCCACTCTTGCCTTGTAGTTCAGATATACGGGATGTCTTTCTGCGCCTGCAGTACAGGTAGTTCTCTCCTACCTCTAGGCCTTTGAACATATTCTTTATTCTGCTTGGAAAACACTGTATCCCCTACCCAGCTCATCATCAACCAGCTTACTCCACTAACCCTTTAACTTAGAGCCCTCAACCCATGTGAAGTCTTCCTGGTCTCAAAGAACCAGGCGGGGCACATCCTCCTATAATATTGATATTTCACTTTCAGTACATGATGCTGTGGACTAATAATCTTATTTAGTTTCTCTCTGGTCCATGAGCCTGGATGCCAAATTTCCAAATGAACTATAAGCAAAACCAGAGTTGGATTTATTACACTAAAAATGTTGATAAAATTCCTATACCCATTTGTGATAATGATGAACAAAATCTTAGCAAATTAGAAATAAGAACATCCTGGGGACGCCTGGGTGGCTCAGTCCGTTAAGTGTCTGCCTTTGGCTCAGGTCATGATCCCAGGGTTCCCCGCATTGGACTCCTTCCTCAGCGGGGAGTCTGCTTCTCCCTCTCCCACTCCCCCTGCTTGTGTTCCCTCTCTTGCTGTGTCTCTCTCTGTCAAATAAATAAATAGAATCTTAAAAAAAAAAAAAAAAGAAGAGTGTGGAGAAATTGGAAGCCTCACAGGTTGCTGGCGGGAATGCAAAATAAGCTAGCCCCTTTGGAAAATAGTTTAGCAATTCTTCAAGTTAAATAGTTACCATTGGACCCAGCAATTCTACTCTTAGGTATCTACCAAGGTAACCGAAGGCCTATGTTCACACAGAGACTTGTATAGAAATAGTCCTAGGACCATTATTCATAAAGCCCCGGATTAAAACAACCCAAATGTTCATCAACTGATGAATGAATAAAATGTGGTATATCCTTACAAGGGAATATTATTTGACCATAAAAGGGAATGAAATAATGGTTCATGCTACAGTATGAAGGCACATTGAAAACATTATGCTAAGTAGAAGAAGCCAGACACATAAGGCCACATGTTGTATGATTCTTTTTATATGAAGAAATATCTAGGATTGGCAAACCCATTCAGACAGGAGGCAAATTGTTGCCAGAAGTTGGGCAGAGAGGGAGAAGGGAAGTGAATATGAATATGTTGTTTTTTTTGAGGAGATAAAACTGTTCTAAATTTAGGTAGAGGTGATGGTTGCTCAATTCTATGAATATATGAAAAACCCCTGAATTGTACACTTTAAAAGGGTGAATTTCTTTTTTTTTTTTTTTTAAAGATTTTATTTATTTGACAGAGAGAGACACAGCGAGAGAGGGAACCCAAGCAGGGGAGTGGGACAGGGAGAAGCAGGCTTCCCGCGGAGCAGGGAGCCCGATGTGGGGCTCGATCCCAGGACCCTGGGATCATGACCTGAGCCGAAGGCAGACGCTTAACTGACTGAGCCACCCAGGCGCCCAAAAGGGTGAATTTCATATGTGAATTATATCTCAATCAATCTTTTATTTTAAACATCTCCCACTATGGTTATGCGTTTGTCTATTTCCCTTTTTTTGGTCAAATTTTGCTTTATTATATATATATATTCAAAGTATGTTACTAGGAACAAAAAAAATGAATTTTTATGTCTTCCTGGCAGAATGACACTTTTATTATTAGGAAATATCACTCTTCATCTCCAGCAATACTTCTTGCCTTAAAATCTATTTTGTCTGATGGTGGTCTATCTACATCCTATTTCTTTTTATTAGGTTTGCATTGCTTTCTTTTTCTACACTTTTATTTTCAATCCTATATGCTTGTATTTACATTATATCTCTTGTAAGCAGCATATAGTATTTTCTTTATTTTACCTAGTCTTTAATTTGAATTTAGTTTGATTTATCCAGTCTTTGTATTTTAATTAGAATATTTAGCCCATATAAATGTAATGGAATTACTCATTTATTTGGGTTGAAATCTATTATTGTGCTATTTGTTTTTAATTTGTTCTACCTTTTCTATGTTACTTTTTGTCTCCTTTCTTTTCTTCTTTTGGGTTAAGATTTTTTATTGTTTCATTTTCCCCTCTATTATCTTATTTGTTATACATTCTTTTATTATTACTTTAATGTTTATCTCAGAGATTACAATATGCATACTATATTTTGATATAAATATAAATCTACATTTTATAAATAATATAAAATTTGACCTAACTGTAATGATACAATATATTTATATCATTACATATAATATAATACAAAAAATGCAAGAACCTTAGAACACCCTTACACCATTTAATACCCTCGCAACTTTTGTGCTTTGTTGTCATGTATTTTATTTCTCTATGTGTTTTATACCTCACAAGACAATATTGTTATTATTTATACAGTCAACATTAATATAAGATTTTCTAAAATTTATCTTTTCTGTTCTTTCCTTCCCGTATCTCTACACTTGGGAGTGGGATCATTTTCATTCTGCCTGAAGAACATCTTTAGCATTGTCTTTAGTGTGCATCTGTTGTCTCAAAATGTCCTTATTTTGCCTTTGTTTTTGCAATACATGTTTGATTCTGGTTCCCAGTTATAATTTCTATTGTAATATATTTTATTTAAAAAAGCTGTATGTGACTCATTACATTGATTTCACAAACCATTACATTGAAGTGGCTTGAAGTCCACCACAAACCATTGCAAATCCACAGATTGAAAAATGCTGCTACAGAATTTTCCCTGTGATCATCCAGCTATTGCAAGCCATCCTGAGATGTCAGTGGTTCCCATAGTGAAGAATGTCCAAGAAGCTTGCTGAAACACTAACTGTTCATACAGAGAAGGCCTTTGGAAGAGTCATTCAGTCCTCAGCTTCCCAGACTCCACAGTCTGGGCCTGAGCCTGGCTTGATGAGTTACAGGACAGTTTCTGTCCAATAAAGGGACCAGAAATCGACTGTGAATGTTGCCACTCCTTGCCCAGGATTGAAAAGATGCATACTTAAGAAACAATAATTTGTAGAATCATTGGCCAACCTTAGCTCTCAGAACTTGAATAGAACCATCTGGAGGCTGGCTGAGGCAACTGTAAAATTCTAGAATTCACTAATACTTTAAGTATTTATTGAGTGTCTTCTCTAAGCCAGGTACTCAACATAAAAAGATAAGGTATTGACCTCCATAACTGACAAAACTCCCAACAAAGGTGTGACTTAAACAGGCCTTGCTCTTCCCTAAGCACTGGTGGGTAAACACCACCAACTTCACCTCCATACCTCTCCTGTTCTTCCATTGTCCACCAATAACCCAAGCCACCTTCTGCATGACCCCGTATGTTTTAGTTACTCTAATACTCTCAGTCAGGTCTTAGTCAAGGTTTGAAGTATTGGGGGCCATTTTACCATTCATCCTATATTCTTCCATTCCATATTAATTGTGTGTCTGGTACTGTTCTAGGTTCTGGAGATTCTACCATTTTAGAACTCTGTGGAGTAAGGATGACAAATAACAAATAAACAGACAAATGGATCTCTAATCTTATGTCATGTAGAGGTAAGACTATGAATAAAGGTAACAGGAAAGAGAAATTGAGTGATGGGACTATCTAAGAGAGTGTGCTCAATGAAGTTCTCTCTTAGCAGGTATGATCTGAGCAAAATCCCAATGAAGTGAGAAAACGAGTCATGAAAAAACTTGATGGACAAGTACTTCCAGACAGAGGAACAGCTAGTACAAAAAACCCACGGTTGGAGCTTGCCTGGCTACTCAGAGAATAACAAAGAGGCCAGTGTGGCTGAAGCAAAGTGAGCAGGAGGGGAACTGCTAGGAAATTAGGTCAGGCAGGTGGTCAGGAGTCTGAGCATAGTGCCAGGTGTCAATTCCTTGTCTTTAAGGTGATTTGAGTAGATGGATTATTAATTTAATGATTGTGAGTAAATGTTTATTTTCTTTTTATGTAGCCAACATAATTTTGTTTTTAAGGGTTTCTTACTCATTACTTTATAAGCCTGAACATAAGCAAATTTAATTCAAACTATAGCCCTAGAAATAACATGGGTGTTAAGGTCAAATTGGCTTAACTTTTAGACCCATCTATGAAATGAGGATATGTAGCTCTGTCCCACCTGGTTGCTCTGAGGATTAAAGGACATAATGCATAAGGCAAAAGCATTCAGCACGGTGCCTAGCACACAGAAGGCACCCAAAGTTTAGTTTTGTGTCATTAGAGCACAAGCTAGGGGAGATGTGGGAGATGAGGCCTCCAGGGATTCGCTCACACAGGGCACCAGCTATCATGCTGAATAGATCAGATCTTATCCTGATGAGGAGGCCCCTTTAAGGGAGAATGGGATTACTCAAGAGGGGAGGGATTTGGGAGGGTGGCAGCAGTAGTGGGAAGGTTATGGGAGGGACAGGAGAGAGCAGGACCAGCAAGAAAGCCACTGCAGGATGGTAGGTGAGAAAGGGGGAAGAGGTGGGGTGGAGTTGGTGGGGAATGGATTGAAAAGATGCTTGCAGTTCCCAAAGTTATTCATGCATTGGTGCCACTGAGAGAGCTTCTTCCTCCATCAAGATTGCTCTTCTCCTTCTGCCCTGTTCTCCCCTCCTCCTTTTCCTCATCTTGAGACTTTTCAGCTCAGGACACGCAGCTGGCTCTAGATGCCCTTCCCTCTCTTCATAGCACCTTGACTCTCCTGGAAAGAGGCTTTTCTCGTATCTCTCCCCACCTCCCTTCCTGGGAGGATGGCATGGATTCTGACCCCCCTCTCCTTACCCTTAGCACCTTTAGGGATGCTCAGTCAACTTTTGTGGTTCGCATGCACTCTGGCATTGTGATTTCAAAACTGATGTTAGTTAACCCCCGGGGGATTCTTCTGTTTTCACTACGAGCTATTCATTCCTTGTAATTACAAGGTCCCAGGTTTTAAGACCAACCTACATTCTTTTAATTTTAGAACAGCATGTGCCCCATAACAAGAGTATGTCCTACTGCCCAGCCTTCTTGTTCAAGGATTAAGGTTTCTAAGGAGAAGCTGGCTTCAGTGCCCAGTAACCAGGTTGCTGTTGTTTGGCCTTCATCCTTGAAAACTTGTAATTTATTGCTTCTGATATTTCCATTGTGTCCCATCACAAGATGCACAGATAACAGAGGCAGGCCCAAGATAAAGAATGGCCAGCAGAACCATGCTAATAATTATATCAGCTCCTTAGGGAGCACAGTGGGCCCATTTGCTCTGGGAGTCTATTGTGTATAAATATACTTTAACAAATTACCAAACAGGAGCGCCTTTCAGGTTGCTCCAAGAAGACAATTACTTACAGCCAAGCCAGTGAGTAGGGAGGAGACAGTACATCAAACCTGCAACAAAGAGAAATGGGAAGGCCAGCAGAGAGGGGCCCTGTCAGCAGAGTTGGTGTGGCTGTTTGGTTGCTTCTTTTCACTAGAGATATGTGGCTCTCTGCTCGAGTTCTGGCATTCTGAGAGCGAGATGAGCTGGAGAAACGTCAGAAAGAGCGTTCTCATGTGGAGAAGATGGTAGACACAGCATGCACAGGCTTTGGAATCAGAAATATCCATATTAATACCATTACTACTACTGGGGCGCCTGGGTGGCTCAGTCAGTTGAGCATCCGACTCTTGATTTCAGCTCAGGTCTTGATCTCAGTGTAGTGGGATCAAGCCCTGTGTCGGGCTCCACACTCAGCATGGAGTCTGTTTGAGATTCTGTCCCTTTCCCTCTGTCTCTATCCCTGCTCTCTCTCTCTGTTTCTCAAATAAGTAAATAAAATCTTTAAAAAAAAATACCATTACTACTACTAATACTAACATCAACCAGCAAATACTTCTGTAGAGCTTACTGTTTGTCAGTCATTGTTCTAAAGATTTTGTGTATGTTACCTCATTTAATTCTCACAGCAATTCTGTGAGATAGGCATGATGATTATCCTCATTTTATAGAGGAGGAAACTGAGGCAAAGAGAGATTAAGCAAAGATGAAGGTAGGAATCAGACCCAGGCAACCTGGCTCCAAAGTCAATTTTCTCAACTACTCTGTTTATCAGCTATTCACCTTGGACAATTCATTTAAGGTTTCTGAATTAAAGTTACCTTCATTGTAAAATGGGGATATGGGAGGGTTATTTTGAGGAGTCAAATAGTAGTTACACAAGAAAATAATTAGAAAATAGTGTAGTGAAAAGAGTCCTGAACTAAAATATATCATAACCATTTTTAATTTTTTATTTATTTTTATAAGTTTGTTTTAAAATTGAAGTGTAGTTGACATAATATACTAGTTTCAAGTGTACAACATAGGATTCGACAATTCCATACATTATGTGATGCTTACAACAGTAAGTGTAGTTGTGATCTGTCACCTACAAAATTACTACAATATTATTAACTATATTCCCTATGCTGTCCCTTTTATCTCCATGACTATTTATTTTATAACTGGAAGTTTGTACTTCTTAATCCCCTTCACCTATTTCACCCATTCCCCCCAACCACCTCCTCTCTGGCAACCACTGGTTTGTTCTTTATATTTATGGATCTGTTTTGTTAATGTTGTTTGTTTTTGTTCTTTCATCTCATAACAGTTTTTGATTGTAAGCAACAGAAACTTATGGATTCACCTAGGCAAAAATGGAATTTATTGAAGGGATATAAGATATCTTAAGTTGAGTGCCCATAAAACCATCTCTCAGGCAGAGAGATTTCTGCAAGACATTCACTGGAGAGTGCTCTTGGCAACAAAACCCACCAGAGAGTGAGCAAAGCAGGATTGGGCAGAGGGAGAAGTTGAAGTTGATCCCACAGGGATGACCTTTCAGAGTTGTCCCAAGGGAGGCCATGCCAGGGAAGGCACATAACCTTGGGTGAGACAGCACCCATGAGCAAAGGGCAATTCTTGGATGAGACTTATCTGTGACCATCAGTAAGCAACACTCCTAGGAGCTGAGGGAATGAGTACCTCAGTCATTCTGGACAGTGCACCAAAGTGTCCATGACAGGAGGTAATGCACAGAATTGAAGTAAAGCTAAGCAGCCACGCTTGAAAAGGGGAGTGGCTCGGCCCCACTGGGGAAGTAAGGTAGCAGGAATACATGAAGAATCTTTCTGGAGTCATAATGTCACTCTGCTTGGTCCTTTCACTTGATGGTCACATTCCAGGCATACAGCACCTGGATGGGTCTACTAGGTTGAATGCCTACCTGCTGACTAGGATAGGTGGAGTCTTTGATGAAAAGTTCTACCAAGACTGGATTCAGAGTAAATTGTAGTGGAATTAATAGAAGAAGAGGAAATAGATGCTAGGTGGGCAAACAACAGGTATCCATTATACTTCAAAATCAGGAGACTTGGGGAGAATTCCTGATAGAGTTAGGGTTAGATAGTTTGCAAAAAAGCACCATTATTTCCATCCTTATATTCTGACCCCTGGAAATGTGACTTTAAAGCTCCTCCCATCAAGAGACAGAGACGATTCCCCACTCCTTGAATCCGTGCTGGCTTTGTCACTTGCTTTGACCAATAAATAGGATGCAGTGACGTACCAATTCTGATACCAGACCTGGGAGGTCTTGAATACTTCCGTTCTCTCATGGAATCCTGCTCAGCTGCCCTGTAAATAAGCTTGGACTAGTCTGCTGGAGGGACAGACCATGTGGAGCAGGGATGCACCATCTTAGTGAGGCTACCATGGGCCAGCCAACTCCTAGAAGACTCGGCCTCTAACTGCACATGTATGAATGAGCCCAGGCAAAACCACACGAGCCCAGCCCCCAAATCCTGATACACAGAACAATGAGCTAAATATGTGGTCACTGCCACTAAGTTTTGGGGGTGGTTGTTACTTGGCAAATGCTAACTGATACACACTACTAATATACTGTGTGACATAAAATAAGGAAGATACCCTCTCTGGGGCTCCCTACTTGAGGAATGAAGGGATTGTACACATGAGGATCCTTCCAATCATATAGTTCAGGAATCTGAGAAGGGCCAGAAGTGGGGTTAGACTACCAGAAAGCAGAGCATGAAGCTGCCACTTACCTCCTGTAGAGGGGCCCCTGAGCTGAGATCTCTTTAGCATCTTTGATGAGTCGTGAACTACCATCAGGTGAGGATGGGAAAGTGACAGTGGTGCTGATGTGGCTCTTTTTAATGATCAGTGAAACATAGGCTAAAGACCACACCACAGTCCACAGAAGGCGAGGACACACAACTATCCCTCTCTTCCCCATGGTTGCGATAACCTTCTGCATCATTCCATTCACTGGGGATGGGGATTATGAATGCTTTCTTCCTGCCTGGGGTTTGTCATTCAAATCGGTACCTCTTTTCCTGTACATCTGCTTTTTCTTAACTGAAGGCAAGGGTGCAGAGTTGGGGAGGCAGTTAATCTCAGATTCCTCGCCACATCCAAATCCAAACCAGCCGTTATTTTTCAAATGAGGCCTGTGGCCCAGAATGAGCTGGTATGTGTGCGTGCATGTGGTTTTTTAGTTAGCTAATTAGTTGACTTTTTCAGTTTTCCAAGTCTTAGTAATAATTTTTTAGTTCTTGCAACATTTATTGGAAGCATGTTATGCACCATGCATTATATCAGCTGCTTTCATGCACATTACCTTATGATTATCCCCCATTTTCCAAATGAGGAGAAGGAGGCTTAGAGGAAGTATGTAACTTTCCCAAGGCTATGGAGCAAGTAAGTGGCAGAGCTGGAACTAGCATCGAGGTTTTGAAGTCTAATTTAAGTATTCTTTGTCCTATTGTGAGCCACCAGCCAAGCCAGGGACTTCTGCCTGGGCTATGGGATCACTCCTATAGAAAAATGGGGGTTTTGAGTCTACCAAGTAGAAGCAATGGATACCTGAAGGGAAAGAGAGCTTATCACCAATATCTCAGATAGTTACATTGCTATAGAATGGAACCATAACTTGTGTTTAATAATATACATAGTTGATTTCATGTGGAAAATAAAGCTTTGTATTTTATCAGGTCCCCAAAAGTTACCTATGCTGTTATACTCATATAATTCAAGCTTGAAGGGACATATTTCCTGAAGCCTATTGCTGAATTCAAATGAATTCAGGGCTAATGTTTAGCTGGCAGGTACCAGAATAGGTCTATTTGTTGTCCAAGGGGGCAATAATTCCAGAGTTGGCAGAATGCTCTTGCCCCAAGCCTTCAGAATACTCACACACACCCCTCCCTGACTCAGCAATGCTGCACCCTCACCCGGGGGATACTTCATCCCATCTCCCCATGATCCAGCAACTCAAGGGTTAACAACTGGCCCAGTAGGGCCCTAGTAGCTGGCTCCCCACTGCTGGGGGGCACTCTCTGTTGGCCCTCAACCCTGAGTGCTATTATTTCCCTAGCATTACTCGTCTCTGCTTAATACAACTTGGCACTTTCAAAAGAGCTCTGATGGGGCTAGACTTGAGGATGGGCCGGGGGGTGGCAAAAATGGGTGCACCTGGAGTTCTGTGTTCTGGAACTTTTTCCATCTTTTACCATGACTCTCAAAATCTACCTGTCTCATGTCTCATCCACTTAGGTCTCATGGTCTGCTTTCCATGGAGATAAGACCCATCCCCTGCAGAACACTAGTCTCCTGAATATAAAGGTTCTGTGGTCATGGAAGTTGGTGAATGCTGCAAGCCATACTCTCATTTGAGAGCTTCACATATTTACATAGCAAAGGCTCTGAAAAGACCTTTAATAAAGAAATCTACCTTGTTTAATCCGGCATTTCCTAACCATGGAACCCCATCTGCCCCTCCCCCATTATCCCATTGAATTTCTACTTTCTCACAGGAGAGACCAGGGATGTATAAAAGCCTGAGGAGGGTGAATGAGGGGGTAAGGGGAGGGAAAGGAAGATGAAACACCTGCTGACTTTGTACTTGATGAACCAGAAGGGACAGGAGGTGAGGTAGGGAGGGGGCGGTGGGAGAGCAAAGTGTGCAGGGGAGCATGGCCCTGGCCCTTCTGCACCGCAGCCGCCACCCCACTCTGAATCCTGGGCCAGCTCGAAGAAAGAAGAGGGCCAGCCAGCAGCTGGGATTCTCCCCAGCAAATCTGGAAGGCCTCCAGGCAGATTCCACTCTGCTGGTTGAGAGCTGGGTTCTTGTTCCAGCTCGGTAATTTTCCAGCTGTATAACTTTGAGCATGTTATTTAAATTTCCTGGACCTCTTTTTTTTTCTTCAGTTCTAAAGATTAAATTAGAGAAATACATGTAAATGACCTCAAACTTGAACATGCATGGGAATCAACTGGAGGATTTGTTAAAACAGAGAGCTGGGCCCCACCCCCAGGGTTTGATTAAGTAGGTCTGGAGCGGGCTGATGAATTCACACTTGGAACTAGTTTCCAGGTCCAACTGCTGCTGCTGGTGGTGACCACACTTTGAGTGGCATGGCTAAAAGCTGAAGTGCTTTGTAATTTGTAAAGTCTATGTCTTAATTCATTTAAATTAATTCATCCATTCTGTGTTAAAATAATGATGTGTTCACGGGATAAGGTTTATCTCTTACTACCTCTGTGCTTTGGGGAAGAAATGCTTTTATTTCTCTGCCAGAGGAGCAATTCCCATGGTAGAAGTTTTAGGAAAGCATCTGGGCACCCGGCAGCCTCTGCGATGCTTCATGGGCAAGCATCTGCTCTGGCTGTGGAATGTCAGTCCCCCAGATGTTCCCCATGACGGGACAGAGGTCATCTGTCATCTCTGGAGAGCAGACACTGACTGTCACACCCTGTTGGTGATGGTATTCTGTGGAACTCTGGTCCCTCAAGATGTTCTATGAGAAAACTTTTCTGTGATGATATCCCCTCAGGCATGTTCTATTTCTTCTTCGCTTCACAATATTCATTAATGCATAAAGGCTCTGTGAAGTCCCTCAGGAAAGAAACCTAATCAACTTTCCTCTGGTGGTGTAGCAGTTAGAAACACAGAGCGTGGACCTGGGCAGTCCAATACAGTTGCCACTAGCCACATGTGGGTATTTTAATTTAAATAATTAAATGTACACAAAATAAAAAATTCCATTTCCCAGTCTCACTAGCCACACTTCAAGTATTCAATGGCCACATGTGGCTAGTGTCTACCATTTGGACAGCACAGATAGAACATGTTTCCTTCACTGTAGAAAGTTCTATTGGACCCAGATGCAGGACTTCAAAACCCAGCTCCACCGCTTACCACCTGCATGAACTTGGACAAGTTCCTTAAATTCTCAGGGCCTTAGTTTCTCATCTATAAAATGGGCCTAGTAAATGATACATACCTAAAAGGGTTGTTGAGAGAATTAAAATCTTATGTAGGTAAAGCACTTAGATTAGTGTCTGGCACAAAGCAAGCCCTCCATAAATGGTGCCCATTATCATAATTTATTTAACTTACTGTTCTTAAACCAATTTTGGAATCCTTTATCTTTGTAATACTATTCATTTCATGGAACTCGTGTTCTATGGGAACGCAGTTTGGAAAACACTGTCCTAAATTTTAAAGCAGGTTTCAAGAACACAGGGAGATTCTTTACACTGTGGTTCTAAATACAGTCACAAAAAATCCCAAGGAAGAAGAACATGGCTACCTAAGAGCTAGTTCAGACTCTTAAGACTGCAAGAAACAGAGCCCACTGAAAATTTCAAATAACACAGAGCCCACTTTCAAATAAAAAAGGAAATTTTTGGATGGATTCATTGGTTTCTTGTGGAGTCCAAAAAAAGTTGAACACCTCAGGCAGGGGAAGAATAGTAGTAACTCCAGGATTGTAACAGCAGGAGTTGGATGCCTTTTGTTCTCGAGTTCTTCCAATGACAGTTCTCAGTCCAACTCCATGATCCATCTTTCAGGTACATTTTCTATAGAGAGAATTCTACAGGGCTAGCTTAGGTCAGTCTCCAACTGTAGTCCAATCAACTATGGCTGAGGCTTAGCCACATAACAGAAATATGATTCCTTGTATGTGATGGGGAGCAGGGATGTTTCCAGAGAAAGGGTGTCATCAAGCAACTCAGAGAAGTGACTTGCCCAAGACTCCCCCAGCTCTCTCTGACACTAAAAGCCTTCCTTCTTAATTGTTGGGCAATACTCCCTGGACTAGAAGATTCACATCTGGGTTTCATCTTGGCTTTCAAACAGCATAATCCACAAACAGGCCTCTTGTATTGCTTGACAAAGTGCTCACCCATCTTTGGTATATCAAGCAAGGCCACAGAGATCAGACCGAGCATAAGCAGTTTGGAGGGATAATAATAACCCTATGCACACGTTCCATGATTTATAGACCTTCAAAGCATGCCCTGTACATTGCCTCACTAGAGCCTCACACCAGCTCTGAAGTAAAGTAAGATGGCAGTTGTGTCTCCCATCCCACAGATGGACAAATTGAGGCACAGAAAGATGAGATTGTTGGTAGAGAAACTCAAGTTTTTTTACACCTCAGCTCTCACACACTTCCACCTCTCAAGGAATGCTTTTCCCATGAGTATCTCAGTGATCCTGTGTTGTAGGCACGATGGAGATTATTATCTCACTTTTTCTGATGTGATAGCATTTTGGAGCAGGAAGAGACCAAATGGCCCAATTTTCTTATTTCACAGATGAGAAAATCAAAGGTCAGAGAGAAGGGGCTTGCCCCGAACCACAGTTAACATACACCTGTTCATTCACTGGGAGAGAAAGTTTGCTTGAAGATGTGTGTCTATAGCTATAACGGGTAAGAGGGTAAGTTCACCTGACAAGTATTTACCGAAGAATTGCTGTGTGCTGGGTGTAGCAGATACAGTCCCTCCCTACCTCTCATCTTCCGCTATACCCTCCTTAGGCGCTCTGTTAGCCTCCGCTATGGCTCACACAGCCTGGTGCAATCACACAGTGGGCCATTTGCTCAGCTCCTTCTTTCTCTCTGGAAGGCTTTTCCCAGATATGTGCTTGGTGGTGCCCTCTCTCACCTTCTACAACTCTGTTCAGATTAGACCTTCTCAGTGAGACCTACCCTGACCACCTTGTTTATTATTGCAACCTGGACCCCCTCTCCTTATCTCTCCTGAGCCCCTCACCTCACCTTTCTGTGCAACTGAACCCCTCATGCTAAATATGTCCTGTGCTTTGTTATGCTGAAAGAGTCTGTCCTTTCTTAATCTTTACTTGAATTGCTACCTTCCGTTATCCTACCTTCGATAAGAACCAGGCATGGAGAAAGGGGTGAACATGCACTGGGCCCCAAGAAAGGAGGTAGGGATAGAAAAGAAAAGAGCACATCCTGCCCCATTTTCTGCTCCCTTAGGCTGTAGGAAGCCAGGAATATTGGGAAGAGTTCCATGTGGCCAGAGCATGGAGTTCAGAGGACCAAAGGGGAAGGGATGGGCTTGGAGGGGGAGATCATCAAGGGCCTTACAAACCATGCCAGGAAACTCACACTCACCTTGGGTGAGACTGGGTGTCACAGGACAGTGCTAACTGCACAAGGGCATGGTTAGATCTATATTTTAGAAGGAACATCTTTTGGCTGTGCTATGGAGAATAGATTTAGAGCTACAGGGAAATCTGTAGACTCTGGACTCAGGGAGGCCCATTAGGCGGAGGCTTGGTAAGAAATGATGTTGGGTGTCAGCAGAGTCAGAGAGAAATGGACACATTTAAGAGCTATGCAAGAGATAATATAGGCAGAACTTGGGGCTGATTGGATATTGCGGGTGGAGGAGAGGAAGATTTGAGGGGGGTGTTGTTATTTTTTTAATAAATAGAAACTACATCACTTCATTTTTTTATAGCAAATAATAAATGGAAGGAAGTAATTCAAGAAGGCCCCAGAAAACTTTTCTATCCACAGAAGAACAGAAAGGATAAGCACCTTCACCACCCGAACCTTTGGTTAATTTTTTCCTTTGATTTCTGTTCTCCTCTATGGCCATATCACCCTGAACGTCCTCAATCTCATCTGATTTCTATTCTCTACCCCCATATCAGCATGCTGTTTCCAGAATGGAACTCTGCCTTCAAATTTTATACCAGCTGGGAGACTCGTCCATCATGTGAGTCAGGAGAGGATGATGAGCTCAATTCTAGGGACATTCAATGGAAACATCCAGAAAACAACTGGATATATAAGGCTTGATGTCCCAACGGATTGACTTCTCCATTCTTTGTCACAGATGGGGTGGGGAAGAGTCAGAGAGGTTCCAGTGGTTCTCACATGAGGAAATATTGCCTCCCTCTGCCACCAGGAGACACTTCACAATGTCTGGAAGCATTTTGTGTGGGGAGGGTCCAGTGGCGCTAGTAGTCAGGAATGCCACTAAATACAGTGTACAGAACAATTTTCCACAGTAAAGAATTATCTGGCCCCAAATGTCTGTGGTGCTGGGGTTGAGAAATCTTGGATTAGAAGTAGCTAGAGCACCAGGAGGTGACCGTAGAGTTGTTGCAAAGAGCACAGGCTGGAGTCTGAGAGTCAAGATTTGAACTTGGGCCCCTACTACCCACCACATACTCGCCACATAACCATTGGAGTATTACTTACAGTTCTGAAGCCTCAGTTTCCTCATTTGTGTGATGGGGTTGCTAATATCACACAGGTAGAGTGGCACTGTGCCTGGCTCATAGAGAGCACTTACTTCATATTAACTAAATTGGTTGGGGGCAGACCCAGAATCCATTTATTCAGTGAAGAATTGTTGCGGGTCTGCTATGTGCCGGACGCCGTGCCCAGCACAGGGATACAATGGTGAATAAGGGGTGGTTCTGGTCTTCATGGTTTCCACACCCAAACGTCACACACACACACACACACACACACACCCATCCCCATCTCTATCAGAAAACATAATAGTTCTTGCTCAGCTCCTCCTCCTGGACCCCGTTGGCAAACGGCATCATCCCAAAGCAGCTCTTCATCCCTCTCTGCCACAGCTGAGTGTTTCTCTTCAGGAAAGAGAGAACGATGTTGGTATTTTGACCACAGACAGCCTGGAGAAGGAAGGAAAACTTTCTTTCCCTGAGGACTTCAAGGCCCTTTCCTTCCTGTGCCCCGACCTTTGTCCCATCCTCAGAGTCTCCATGAGCATGACAAACTGGCACTTATCTTCTCTCCTGCTGGTTTGGGGGAGCTTGCTGAATTTTGAGCCTTTAGCTGTGAAACTGCAAGGGGAAAGGAGCCTCAGAATTCTTCATCTTGTGAGGATAAGTGAGGGCCTCCTTGAGACAGGGCTTGCCTTCCTACATGTAACAGCCCCTTAGCCATGGGGCTCAGAAACCTTCGAAGAGATCTCAGCACTCACTGTAGCCTTTAGAGGGAGCACTGAGCACTGGGGGACACTGGGAAAATTACTCAACCTCATTCTCTGTGGCCTGATCTAAAAAAATGGTAATACCTGCCTTATAGGGTTGTCACGAGATTAAATGGCAAAGGGCACAGTGTCTAGGACATAGAATGTGCTCATTTATTAATTCAACAAATATTTATTGAGTTTCTTCTCTGTATCAGGCACTGTTCTAGGCAACCTCCAACAGGGGCAGCGATGATCCGGTCATGACTGTTCCTTTCCTTTTTCATTTCAGCAGCTCTTGCAGCACAAACTTTCTTTAAAAGGAGTATTAGAGACACTGACTTCCATGCTGCAGTGAGCCCTACAGAGCCCCACCGTGGGGGCCATAATTAATAGAGATGCCAACTGCCAACTAACCAGAAAAACTCCAGCATCGTAAATCTGTCCCCAGGCTTCTCACGAGAACTGATGGATGAGGAATTTAGCTTAAATATTTAACAATCAATAATTCAAATACCTATCCAACCATTTGCAAGTTGGCATGTTTATAAATATAAGGGCTACACTTTCTTGCATTTTACATGAAACTTACTTAGAGTTGAATGGAGGGGGTAGAAACCACCCCCGACTTTATGGGAAAGAATCTGGGGGAGGAGATGGAAATATCCTCCAGTCTTGGCTCCACTCGAATCTACAAAGCGTCCAGCTACAATCCCGTACCATTGTTCACGCCCTCGTGTCGCTGGTGAGCAAATCAACCACAAATAATGTGTTGGAAGGCCCAGTTGTGCAGCTCGAGTAAGATGCCAGAGACTGATTTCCTTTCCATCAGCAGCTCTTGGGATGAAACCTAACGCACAGCTGACAGGACAATGAATTATTCACTTTGAACTTCCATGATCTCTCTGTCACTAGAATGGGTCGTCTCTCAGGCTGTAATTCAACCTCCTTCCTCCTTCCCCACTTCCCCACAGATGGCCAGGAATGAAGCCTGACTCTGGGAAGACATTTTAGCCCGGTGGGTGGGGGCTGTGAGCTGCGTGTGTCTGGAGGCTGGATAGGAGTATTGCTGTTTGAATTTAACTCTTTTGAATGAATAAAGTCTAAGTCAGCATTGACAGCTGTGATTTATCGGCACTTCACAATTATTGAATTTAGATGCTCCATCCACTAGCTGATTTATTAAACTGCTCTCCCCTCCAAGGGAGAATCAAAGCGCCTCTTTTGGCCCTAATGGATAGACACTTTGGACGCACTTAGGGAAGCCATTGTTGATGAGACTTACTTCCTCAAAGAGTACCCCGTCTCATGGTGTCTCTGCATGGAAACAGTCTCCATTATTCCCATCTTATTTCTTCATAGTCAATAACTCACCCTTTCCAAAGAAGGGTGGGGCGATTGGTAAAGGCTTCTAACATTGTCTGGGTTGAAGTGTCAGGCCTGAGCCATGAGCTGCCTGCCACATTTGCCTCTTTTTACCCACATGTCCCAGTTGTGTCTCCTCCCAGCTGTTGTAGCCCGAGGTCCCCCAGGTCCAAATAAGGTTTTAAGCACCAGCTGCTTATTATACTCCCTGTTCACAGGTTCTACTTTCCCTTGGCTGCCCCAAGAAATCATCCCAGCCAGGACCTTGACCCTCAGCCCCTTCTCAAAACAATGCAGATTCTGAAACCCACCAGGGCGGGTAGAGAGGAGGGAGGGGTCAGGAAATGAATCCAGACCTAGTATGCTCACTACCCTCCTGATTGGGAAGGACTGTGGTAATTGAGGATTCCTAGTGGTGGATGGCCTATTAATGAAATGAATCCCGAGCAGCAGCATATCCGGTGTGGAATTTTGGCTCTACCCTGGGGAAAACAAAACTAGCTGGTAGGGGAAAAAAAAAGGACAGAGCAACGAAAGCCAAATTCTCCTTGCAGAGGCACCAGCTATAGATCTGTCTTGGATTTAGGTTTCAGGGGCTATAGAGGAATGGGTGAGGTGTAGGTCAGCGATGTTTGAAAGAAGACAAAGGAAAAGCAAAGCTGGTCGAAGCCAATGATGAAGGCCTTTGGCTTGTCATGTCAGAAGGTATGGTATGTAGAATTTCTGCAAACTTGTATAAAAGAACAACAATAGTAACTAACATGTGAACAGCTCGTGACAATTTCAGAGCCTACTCCCTGTTGTTTTTCTCGAGTGGAGGCAGTACTGATCAGAAGGAGAATCTGGAGAAAGACTCCGTTATGGGAGGAGGGAAAGGCATAAAATTTACTGATTAGAAGCAAAGTACGCTATTAATACATTTAGGAGAAAGTGGGACTAGTCACTAAGACCTTATGGAGAACATCTGGGGTACTGCGGACCTGTGGTTTCTCTCACTGACAGGAAGAAGTCAGTATGGATCATAAATCTTATGGCTGCACATCCAAGTTTTCAGTCCGTTTTTCTACCCATCGGTGTTGCTGCCTAGAAGGAGCCTCAGGCAGAAATTCCTTCTCACCTGTGTGCCTTGGCTTGGGTTGAGAGCAATGGTAATGGCTGCCTTTTTATTCTTGCTTGGGAAACCTGAGCCTGCTTGGAGCAGAGTGATTGAAGTAAGACAAGGAGACAAACTTTTCCTGTGAGACTCATGGTCATTCCAGGAAATAAATATTAGTGGTTCTATCTCTAAAACAAGCAAACAGAAGCAAAGAGGGGTTGAGTCCCCTTCTCAAAGTCACACATTCATGTCATTTCTTGCAGAGCCGAGGTTTTAGTCTACATGCTTCAATCTCCCCCCACCTCCTTCTCTTTTCTTGTGTTCTACAAAGAAGAGAATCAGGAGCTGGGGGGAAAGAAGGCCCAGTAGGTGGGACCCAGGGCTCCTGGCTCTACATTAATCAGAACATTCTCCTCTCTTTCACACATGACGGTTCACATAAAATCTTCGACAAAAGACCTTGTGCCACTGAGAGACATTGAAGACCATTATAATAGACAAGCTATTTTTCCTCTCATTGGCAACTTGGTGTGAAGGTGACGTGAAAAATCTGAACGTTATCAGAAGACCTGGTTCTTATATATTAGCCATTTTCCACATAAATAATGCCTGTGTCACTAACTCAACACTAACGTAAACTGGAACATCTGGCTCAAACAGACTACCGAATTTTGTGCATGGTAAGGTTTCAGAAATATTGATTAAGCTGAATTGAAAGTCTCAAATACATTGGCAAATGTGGTTCATGAATGAAGGCCCACTTGCCTCTCTCGGGGTCAGCAAAGGCCAGCCAGACGCTCACCTGGAATTCAATAGGAGGCACAAAAGGGCCAGATTTAGATTGTTATTTCTCGAAGGACAAAAACCTTTCAGCATTTCGGCAATTATTATTGAGAAACCACCCAGGGAGAAGGTAGTTTTAAACACAATTAGGATTCTATTTTAAGAAGAAATCAGAAACTGCCCATTTAACGCTAATGTTTGATCTTCTGTGAAAGGGAGAAGCTATTACAAATTTGCTAATACCATCAAAACTTGTAAAGTGATAAAATGAGGCTACATGAAGAAAAGGCAGTCATCCCAAGCATGAGGCATGCTAATAGCTGTGAATATATACGAGAGCAGAGAATTACGCTGAAAATCAGTGAAGAGATCCGGCTGTTTTACGGGCATGCGTCATGGTGACCAGAGGACCCTCCTGGTTCTTGACCTGTTGGAGTGATCTCCAAAGTGGAGACACACACGATGATTAGAACTTCTATTTGCATTTGTTTTTATTTCTTCTATTAAAAAGAAGACTCTTTTTGTGTGATTTTTATAATGTCCTTAATATATTAGTAGAGAAGTACACAAATGTAATTTAAAATAAGTATATACCTATCTTCACTACCCAAACTCTTGCTTTCTGAACACAAGAGTCAAATCAATTCAGCTAAATTTTAGGGTGAATTTTTTGCTATCCAAACTCGGACTACTTGCTCTTGGAAACTTGGGGGCCAAATAGGTTTGGATAAGTTTGTATTCCTCGCCATTCAAATACTCTATCCTAACTAAGGAACCAATATTTGGATAATGAAGGACAGTTGTGTGTAATCATGCAGGCGCCAGGTTTTGTTTTTTAACTGAGATTCACTATGAAAAGAATTTAGGAGATCCCATTGCTGATGACCATGTTGCTAGGTCTGACTTTAAGTCACAGGCCGACAGGGCTCGCAAAACCCTGAGGTCATCTCTGATAATCCCAGAGCAAATAAAACGCTCCTTTCATGCCCCTGTGTAGAGTGAAGCTGTATCTTTCTCAAGGATTAGGTTCTGATATCAGTGTGTAAGGTGAAAGTTTCACGTAGTCAAAATTGTCCTTGAGAATCCCTTAGGAAAATACCGTTTCAGAGGTTGGTGTACTGTCTATCAGTAAGTCCGATGTGGTCAGGTTTTGCTTTAGTTTGGAGGCAGGGGGGAATCACTATTTCTTAATTGAACCCCAGTGAAATAATGAGTTGTACTTTGTGGCCATGTGGTACCAGAAATTCCTATCTCTAAACATTAGAATCAAACTCAGTGCAGCTACAAATTCTGTGAGAGGCTGTGGAGAAGACAGGTCTTTGAGAATGAGCCAACTCCAGGCCCCCTCTCACACTCCCCCTGGGCTAGGCGTGTTGAGTACAATGAGTGCAATCCCCCCACTGCTGCAATGGAAGCAACCGAATGTGGTGATGGTTGCCTAACTCTGAATATACTAAAAACCATTGAATTGTACACTTTAAATGGGTGAATTGCACATATGTAAATAATATCTCAATAAAGCTGTTTTTTTTTTTTTTTTTAAAGGCATACTCATTTCTAGAGAATAAGTTTCCCAGAGATGAGCTTGGTACCACTCTCAGACGCAGGCTCCTCTCTTGGGCCCCATGAATTAGAGGTCTCTTTCTTTGGCCTTCCTATAGCTGCAGCCTCCCCACAGACTGAGTGCCCATAGGGCTAAAGGGACCTGCTCGCCAGTCCCTCACTACCCCTTATAACTCATGCTATTGGTTCTAGGCACCCTGGAATTCCTGCTCAAAAGGCCCCAATATGCTTTCATGGCTTGTATAGACTATTCACCTGTCCATCTCCCAATGGCACTGACAGACTTTGTCACAGGTATGTATACTCCTAATTTTGAGAGGGTAGACAAGAGCTTCTCTTTGCATTTGGGTGGGAGTATAGACAGAGCTTGGATATTCGGTTTGGGATGTTCAAGCATGTGTATAAGACTCCTCAGAGTGTAGGACTGAGTTGAGGGTAGGAAAAGAAAGGGGCTAACCATGAACCAGGGCCCCTAGGTGGACTCTTGTTCCAGAACCCTCGAATATTGGAACAAACCAGCCATGAGGGAAAAAGGTCTAAAATCAGATTAAGATCAACCTACCCTGGTACTTTTCCAATATAATAAACACATTTCTTCTTTTTCAGAAATTCAAAAACAGCAATGGCTGACATGTATTAAATCTGCTAGGCTCTCTATTATGCATTTAACATGCATTATCTCACTTATTTCTTACAAGGAAGTGGGTGCTATTATCACTCCAACTTCTCCAATGAGAACACTGAGGCTTGCAGAGGTTAAGAAAACAGTTGAGTCAGAATTTGGTAACAGGATAATCTGACAAAATCCCAGTGAGCCATACTGCCTCCCTAGCAATGCCTGGCTCATAGATAAGACTGTGTTAGCAAAAAAAAGGCTTCTTTTTAGCTTCTCACAATTCTGAGAGTGATACAAAAGAAAAAAGGAAAAAATGTGTATCTTCCAACAGAAGAGTCGACTAAGTTTCTTTCATTCGAACAAGACTGGATAGCGCACAATGTGCGTAAGTATTGTAATATGAATCACATTTGTAAGGGACATTTCCATCTTCTCTGCAGCCTGAAGCCATGGGTTGTCAGTTATTCCTTCTAAGATTAATCTTTCTGCATCAGAGATACGGAGATTAAGGGTTCAGGGCATGATGACTTATGCACACATGAATATGATTTTCTATATGTTACTAAAAATTTGGTTCACAAAGCATTCCTTCCATCTGAAGTCTCAGTCCCATGGTTACTCGAAACTTATTGATGTGCCTAGGGTTGGTTTTCTCAAGGTTGTAAGCAGGACCTCCAAGTGCACCTTCCTGAACTGGTTTTATAACAGCTGATTCAATTGTAGTATGGATTCAATTAGAAACAATTTGTAATATATGAATATTTGTGAGCATGTCTCATTATTAGGTGGCACCCTCATTCTACAGATGGGGAAACCAAGTCTCAAAGAAGTTGTATAAATTGTCCAAAGTGGTAAGTAGGGTCAAAAATCAAATCATTCCCCTGAGGCCACTTTGCTTGTTGGAATGTGACATTTTTACAGGTATAAGGCATTGCCATGTTCACAATCTCATATGACTTTTATTTATTTGTAAAGACCTTATTTATTTATCTAGAGAGAGAGAGCAGGGAGGGGGCAGAGGGAGAGGGAGAGAGAGAATCTCAAGCTGACTCCATGCTGAGCGTGGAGCCTGACATGGGGCTCGACGGCACGACCCTGAGATCGTGACCTGAGCCAAGACCAAGAGTCAGATGCTCAACTGACTGAGCCCCCCAGGTGCCCCTCATATGACTTTTAAATTAACCTAGAGAGTTGTGTAGGAATAAGAATCATTTGGCGGATGCTCCCCAAGACCTCATTTTTCCATCTCTTTCTTCCAGAAAATGCATCCAAATCTTCATTTGGAGGGAAGTTCCTTCCCAGGCTTAGCTCCCCAATCTAGAGGGGATGGTATTTACCTCATCTCATAGGGGACTTGGATTGGCTTAGGTTGTTCGGCTCAGCCCACTCTAGGCCACAAGGATTTGTCAGGATGGGCATGGGACCCAATTTGGCTGCTGAGATGAGAGGAATCAGCTGTTGGAACTTCCAGGAAAGAAGTTTCCTCTTTCATCCATGATAACTACTGTGGAGACCAACCTTCTTCCTCTGGAACATAGAGCATGGGCAGGAGGGGCCTGAAAACACCACTGTCATTTCTTGCTACCATAGGACGAAGCAGCCAGGGGAGGGGGTTGGGAGGAGGGAAATGGACCCCTAGAGGAGGGCGGGGAGAGAGAATGGCAGAGATGTAGAGATGAAGCCATGAAATTGTGACATCTAGATCATATCACACCTGGATATGTCATTTTTGCTTAATTTTGATTGAGTTGATGTGGTAGAGATTATCTTTCTCAACTTTGCTTATGAGAAACTGAGGCTCAGATAGGCTGAAGGACTTCTCAGGCTCCCACTGCTAGAGAGCTAGAGGACAGTACATGTCCCTTCACTTCAAGTCTGGGGCTTCTTCAGTGTTTTCAAGGATGCTTTCCCCACACTTGGGTCAGAGAAATACTTTTTCCTCTTTACCCAGGAAAAATAAGCAAACACCCACTCCATAGAAGATTTATGGAGGGAAGGCCAGAGGAATTGAAAAGAACAATAAAGCCATTGTAACAGAAAAAGTTGTACCAAAGCCAATAGAACCAAGAGAATTGGAAATAGCCAATCTTGGGCATTCAGAACAAGCTCTATTAAAAATGTTGACTGATTTATTAGTAACCAGGGAGACCATTTAAAATTTTTATAATTAGTAAGAACCTCAAAATAGTCCTATTAAGATGCCAAAATTTGTGGAGCAAATAAGAAATGTAATAAAAAATAAATTAAAGCATAAAATATTAACTTTAGAATTGACCTTAGACATCATTTCATCCTACCTCCCACCAGTGGAGAAGTTCCTTTTACTACACCCCTAACAGATGGTCATCCTGCCTCTGTTTGAATACCTCCATTGATGGAGATCTCACTATCTCATAAGGCAGACAATTTTGTTTTTAAATTATACTGTAATCTGGTCTAACTAATGAAAAAATTAAAAATATGGATAAGCCCAAAGAGTAATGTTGAGGAATATTTTATATTATTATTTTAACTTACTATTTATTATGTTTTAACTTTCTTTTTCTTTTTTTTTAAAAGATTTTATTTATTTATTTATTTGACAGAGAGAGACACAGTGAGAGAGGGAACACAAGCAGGGGGAGTGGGAGAAGGGAGAAACAGGCTTCCCGCGGAGGAGGGAGCCTGATGCGGGGCTCGATCCCAGGACCCTAGGATCATGACCTGAGCCAAAGGCAGAAGTTTAATGACTGAGCCACCCAGGCACCCCTCTTTTTCTTTTTTTTTTGCCTCTCAGTATTTCCTGTTATTCTATAAACCTTCCCCTGATTTGGCAAACAGCTTGAATGTTCTATGATTTCTGCCTTGGAAGAGGGAAGGCCAAACAGAATGCAGAAAAGAAGGGACATCCAGGGCATAAGTAATAGATCCAGGAATATAGACGTAAAGCCAGACCATCCAGCCATTAGAACAAAACAACAACAACAACAAGAGACTCTTGGGATGGAGAAGTTCAGAAAGTCACAGGAGAAACATAGGGAGCTTGGACATAGTAGGGTGTTGAGAAATGTACCCTGCATCACACCCCACCTGTGGTCAAGTCTTGGGTGAGAGGGGACAGAAGATATTCCAGACAGGTTTGAGGAAGTCAAGAGTCCTCTTCCCTTTTCTGAGGAGAATCTGTGAAAGGGGGAAATACACCAGAGTAGAAACAGCCACCTGTATCATGTAGGAAAACAGATCTGCCATGTCCCCACAGATTTTCCCATAGCAGAGCACGATGGTGGGTAGAGGGATGTTTCCCAAACACACAGAGAGTGGATGTGGCACAGAGCTCTTGTTGGTAGGAGGATGCGGATTCCATGGTGACTGCATGGGCTCATGACATAAGGCCACATATAGGTGGCAACATCTCAGTGAGCCGATGGAGATGAATAATGACCAAGGGTCAGGCTCCCCCTACCCACCTCCCAACATTATGCCGTGTAACACCCCCTGAAGGGAAACACCATCCCACAATACTGATCCTTTGTCATTTTTTTGGCTTCTCAAAACCAAACCCCTTTCTGGAATTTTGGTAGAAGCCTTAAGGGGAAGTGTTCTTTCTCTCTACTACCCTCTCCTCCACTAGAGGGAAGGTATATGATCTATGGTCACTAATTAAATGCTTCTACCCAGATATTTGACTCCTGAGTGAGTGAAGCAAAGGCAGAGGGATGATGAGACCAACCACAGGATGGCTGCTGTAACTGGTTGTGACCACATCCTGGCCAATCTTTCTTGCTGCCTAGTCTCACTTGGTTCCTGACAATTTTCCAGACCTGTGAGCTACCCAATGCCTTTCAGTGAATTCCTCTTTTGTGAAAGGTAGTTAGAATCTGTTTCTGTTCCCCACAGTTTCCTGATACAGGAATTTGTACCAAGGAGTGTGCCACAGTCTCCTCAAGTCAGAAGGGCTTCAGGGGAAAAATCTGGGATTGATTATAATGCCTCAGTGGGGAGTTGATGATCATGATCATTTTTTTTTAGGATTCAGAGATAGGAACCTGGAAGCCCATGGTTTACAACAGTGGGGCATCTTAACTATCACCTGTGGTCATTTGTTTGAAGGGCTCATGAAAAGCAAGGTTTCAAGACCCCCCTAACCACTGTCCTGAGACAGTGTAAGAGACAGAAGGAGTTCAAGGACTGTGGGATGGAGTGGCTGCTCCTACTGGCTCTGGTTAGCTTATTAAAAGAGAATGATAAATTTAAACCCTGGAATCCTCAATTCAAGGCATATATTAACACCCAGGAACTTACTATGGGGCTGTGCTAAATGGATTTCCAACCTCCAAAGCCACACAACTGAGAAAATGGTAAACAAATTTAAGTTGGATTCTGAGGTTTGTAGAATTACATCAGTTAAGTTCTCAGCCTTGTCATACCTCTTAGGAGAAAGTTAAGGCATGGCTAAGACAAGACTTGAGATGTGGCTATGTGGGATGACCCAGAGAACTCAACTGACCCTCCCATGCCAGCCAAAGCAGAATAACTCCCTTGACTGTTCACTCTTTTTACTTTTTGCCCAAAGGTACTATAACTTCCTTACCCTAAAGAGTTACACTGAAAGAGTCTATTTTTATGATCTGCATTGCAGCAACCCTCCCTTGTCTTCGGGATCAGACCTAGAAGACTCATGGGAGGAGGTGGGTAGTAAAAAGTCAAACCTGGGAGCAGAAGGCATAGATAACAAGTAATTTGCAAAACTTTGCTAATTTACACCTTCAAAGATCTGGGGAGTATGTGTGGGAATGAATTCTGTAGGCTCTTGACTAAAGACAAGAAGAATATCATTTTAGACCAAATTAAAGTCATTGATATGGATGCACTTAGCAGAGACCCCAAATTCTGTTGCAAGTTCGAGCAGCTGGGAGTAGACACCAATGTTTGTTCAGTTGGTTGACAGAAATCTGGACTCAGTGGTGGCCAACATTAAACAGAGTTGAGATGTCATAAATTCCTTGATATCAAGTAAAGGAAAGAATCCAAAGACTCTGAGAGATAGGAATGCTGGAGTGAATTTATCATGTGCAACTTGCCCTCTCACTCCCCAACTCTCTCCCAGGAGAGCACAGAGGACATCCTCCTTGCCAAAGTCTTGAGAAATACCTGGAGGAGGGAAACACCAATGTCCTCATCATGGCCACTGCTATCTGGAGGCTGGAGATTGTGATGGGAACTGCAGTTGACGTGGGGTTTCTGGATTCAGTAGGGATGGGAGGAACCCGGGGCAGCCAAGGACACATGGTACCTTTTCAGTACCATGGCAGAGATGGGAGCCGAAGGGGGAAATCCTTCCTGTCCTCTCCCTGGAGACACATGGCTTTAATTCAGCCAGTGAGATTTTTCCAACCCAGAGCTCTGAATCTTTTATCAGGTGTTTCTTTTACAAATATTTTCTCCCAATTTATGGCTCACCTTCTCATTCTTTTGACATTGTCTTTTGCAGAGCAGAAGTTTTTAATTTTAATGAAGCCCAGCTTATCAATTATTTCTTTCATGGATCATGCCTTTGGTGTTGTATTTAAAAAGTCATCATCAATGCCAAGGTCATCTAGATTTTCTCCAATCTTATCTTCTAGGAGTTTTATAGTTTTGCATTTTACATTTAAGTTTATGATTCACTCTGAGTTAATTTTTGTGAAGGTCTGTGTAGAGATTCATCTTTTTTTGTGTGTAGATGTCCAGTTGTTCCAGCACTATTTGTTGAGAAGACTATCTTTGCTCCATTGTTTTGCCTTTGTCCCTTTGTCAAACGTCAGTTGCCTATATTTATATGAGTCTATTTCTGGGCTCTCCATTCTGTTTCATTGATCTGTTTGTCTACTCTTTTGCCAATACCACACTGCCTTGGTCACTGTGGCTTTGTAGTTACATCTTGAATTTGGGTAGTGTCAGTCTTCCAACTTTGTTCTTCTTCAAGACTCAGAATCTTGAGCAAGAAAAACAAAAATCCAGATGATGAGATTGTATTGGAGGACCTAAGGAGGACCCAACAACTCAACCCTACCTAATCTGACTTTTGATATTTTACAAAGCTCAATATGAGCCAACTCCTACTTATTCTCCAGTTTCACTGCTCCATTGTCCCACTGGGCTCCAACCACAATGGCCTTGTTCCAGTTCCTTAAACTTGTCTGATTTCCCTTTCCCCACAGCTTTCACACACGCTGTTTCCTTTGCTTAAAATATTCTTCTTTGAGCCCTGCCCTGGCTAACTTCACTCATCCTTCAGATTTCAAGTAAAATAGCCCTTTCTTATTAGGTCTTTCCTATTACACTCTGTTACATATTTTCCTCTATTGCTCTCATCCAAATGTTAATTTTCTTTTAATTTGTATGCATTTTCTGTAATGTCTGTTCACGATCCTTTAGGTTTTATACATTTCTGCTTTGTTCTTCGCTGTGTCTGCTGCTGCTGACTTCCAATGGCGGGCCTAACAGGGATGGTGTTCAAAAATTATTTGCTAATGGATGCTTTACGTATGCTGTCTTGATTGTGTTTCCTCACTTGTAAAATGGGAATGCCTCATGTCAATAAATAAACCCTATAGTCTTTTTTAATGGCACCATAGTATTCTACAATAGGAATGATGATCATAATAGTAATGGCTATCTTTATCTGAACATTGCTGTCTATCAGGCCCTATTATAAGGGCTGAACATATATTAATCATTTAAGCTTCCCAAACTTATGAGGTAGACATTTGTTATTATTCCTATTTTACAAATGTATACACTGAGGCATGGAAAAATTAAGTAACCCTTCTTAGCATCTTAGAACCAGGATTCTATGCAGTCATGATTTGAACCTGGGCATCCTGACTCTAGATCCTGTGCTCTTAATCTCAATGTTACATTGCATATAAAATCCTATTTCATATGGTGCCTGGCTGGCTCAGTCAGTCGAACATGTGACTCTTGATCTTGGGGTCATGAGTTTGAGCCCCATGTTGGGCATACAGCCTACTTAAAAAAAATAAAATAATATAAAAAAATTTTGCTTCATTTAACCAAGCCCCTTATTGATGTACATTTAAGTTGTTTCTAACTTTAAGTCATTGCAAATGCCAAAATTAATTCCTATTATCTTCATACAATTATCTAATTATATTTGAAAATATTTGCTAAATTGTTTACCAGATTGAACATTTTTTTTCCATCAGCAGCATGAGCGGGGTCTTGTTCACATCCTTTGTGCTTTTCAGTATTTACAAGTTTAACAGAAGAAATAGGGCTACCTGATTTAGCAAATAAAAATATAGGATGCTCAGTTAAATTTGCATTTCAGATAAATAATTTTTTATCTGAATAATTTTTTATTGTATGTCCCATGAAATATTTGGGACACATGCTGCTTAGTATAAGTATGTCCCATGTAACATTTGGGACATACTTATAAAAAATTTTTTGTTGTTTAACTGAAACTCAAAATTAAACTCAAATTCCAGTTTAACTGGGTGTCCTGTGTCTAGCTGATAACTGTAAGGAGAAAAGAAGTATTCAAATTTGTCTGTCTACCTTTAGTAACTAATTAATACAAAAAGTTTTTTTTACAATAGCCAAATTATGGAAGCAGCCCAAGTATATGGATAAGAAGATGTGGTATACACAATGGAATATTACTCAGCCATAGAAAAGAATGAAATCTTGCCATTTGCAACAACATGAGTGGAGCTAGAGAGTATAATGCTAAGTGAAATAAGTCAGTCAGAGAAAGATAAATACCATATGATTTCATTCATATGTGGAATTTAAGAAACAAAACAAATAAGCAAAGGAAGAAAAAGAGGGAGACAAACCAAGAAAGAGACTCTTAACTATAGAGAACAAACTCATGGTTACCAGGGGGAAGGGAGGTGGGGGGATGGGTTAAATAGGTGATGGGGATTAAGGAGGGCACTTGTTTTGATGAGCACCGGGTGATGTATGGGAGTGTTGAATTACTATATTGTATACCTGAAACTAATAGAACGCTGTATGTTAAATATACTGGAAATTAAAATACAACACAAGTATTTACGAAGTAGTAGCTGAGTGCTGGATGTTTTGACTATAAAAAATACATAGTCCCTGACTTCAACTAGCGCACTGTCTAGTGAGGAAAAGACACATAGTTAAATCTAATACAAGGTCATAAGCACAGGGATAGTGATACACACAGGGGTGTTCATTAGGGACATCTAAGACCAGATGGGGAAGCAGAAAAGAGTTGTTAAAAGACTCTTGAAGGTCTAGCCTCCCTAAGGGATCGTGGAGTATTTCCGGCAGAGAGGATTGTATGATCTAAAGCAAAAGCTAGCGAGCAGCATGAGTGTGTAGATGACACAGCAGCTGATGTCACTGTGGCCAAAAGCGTGAGGCAGGGAATGACAAGGAATGAGCTTGAGGATTTGGCGGTAGGAGGTAAATCGTGAATGCGGTTCATTGTAAATGCCATGTTACTGGATGGAACAAGATTTTAAGCAGGACAGTGGCCGGGACATCCTCTCTGTCATCCCGATTAGCCGCTGCTTGTTTCTAAGGCTCATTTCTCGTGCAAGCTTCTCTGTGAACATTTTCCAAGGAACTTTCCTCTCTGAACATTTTCCTCATGGCTCAGGTGTCTCTCCTCGAGGCTGTTCTGGGAACAGAAACGAATTACATCATGTCCCAAATGCCTATTCACTATCTTCCCCATGGGACTTCTTGAGGGCAGGAATCTTTTTTTTTTTTTTTTGGCCCCTTTGTACCCTCATCTTCCAATTCCACGTTGGCTTTCCTGAATCCTAAATACACTGCTAAATCGTATCCGGTCTCCAAATAGTCTCCAGTGCCCTCATCCTACTGCCAGTAGCCTCCCCAGCACTGAGAGTCCTGTCAATTCTACAGCCTGGGAAGGAACTTCCTCTCCTGGATCTTTGTCATGGTCGTCTCCACCCGTCTCCCTGAGACAGGATGACTCTGCTTTAGAGAATGTCCAGTGAGAATGGCTGACGGTGTCCTGCTCACCCCCAGGAAACTCAATTTGGGTTATCCCGTGGCCACCAACTTTGACTTTCTGTCACCCCTTATCTTCCTTCCAGAGGCTCGTGGTCTCTGAGAGCATTAGGTTTCAGACATATATTTGTCAGACCTTTGAACTTGCTCAGGTTTAAGTTGGGGCTGTTGCTGTATGTAGTTTAACTCGCAGGAACCAGCCTTACTTGCCTCATTCTCAATTTGTGTGTGTGTGTTGGGGGGGTGAGCTTTTCTAACATTCCCATATGGCAGGGATATATTAGTCCACCTTCAAGTAGGCCTGGCGCCTGACCTTGCTGTGACCTTCCTGCAGCAGCAGTAACTGCTCCAGCTTCGCCTCTGTATGAATCCAAGTCCCACATTGCTCCCCAGTGCGCCGCACCCTCAGTTCCTTGCTTGCCTCCTCACGGCCTCTGCATTTGGCACCCTGCCTTGACCTCCGTGTCTCTCCAGGGTCCCAAGTTCCTAGGGGTCCTTTACAGGAGCTCTGGAATCTGAGGAACCAGCGAAGTCGGCTTCCATTTCATTATGTAATTTAACCTGCCGAGAACCCTAGGATGACTGTGCTATCATCTTTGGTGACAGACAAGAGACAAAAACAAAGACAAAAAACGGCGGGTGTAGAAAAGTTAATATTTTTTTTTTTTTAAATTACCCAGCTAGTGAGTGGCATATCTGGGATTTGAACTCTCACTCTGTGATCCTAACGCCCACATTCTCCCTGTCACATGGTCTCCCCAGAAGCCGAATGCACGGACCCGGGGCAAGCTTCAGTTAGGAGTTTCAGCTTCCTCCTCTCCAAAACCAAGTTCATAATAGGTTAATAAGAACTACCTCTCAAGATTGTTGTAGAGATTAAAGGGAATTATGTAAAGTAGGCACCCAGCCCAAAGCCTGACAACAACCAAGCAAGAACGATTTCCTCCCCTCCTTGCTGGGTCCATCTGGGTGGAATTTTTCTATTGTCTTAGCAAGGGAGCTGCTCTGAGGAAGTATCAGTGTGTCAGCCAAGAAGGCCTAGGAAGAGCTGCTTTCCAGACACACAGGAGAGTGAAGGAAGGCTCTTCCCCAGCCGGCCAAACAAAATGGGTGCAGTAGGCCCGATGGGTACCCAGACGGTCACAGATCAGGAGGCGGGACAGCCTGGGGCCAGTCCCCAGCACTGGGGAGGCCAAGTCTGCACTGACCTGGGGCATCCCCAAAAGACATGACTGCTGATGGGTTCAGCAGTGATTTGGGAGAAATGCTCTTTTGGATAAAGCTACTTTTTTGGTATTTCTTATCTCCCCACCCCATCTGAGCATGCCCACAGGTCGGCTCTGAGTTACGAGCACATAAATCTCCATCACAAATTTATTGCCATCATTTATCAGCTCCTATTGCTCAATGGCCAAGCAGTTAATTTTAAAATGAAGTAGGGCTGTTTTCATTAATACCCTTGCGCTAACTACCTATCAAAACACTCAAAGACAATTAATACCATGTTGCTGAAGTACTGAACCAATAAATATCTTCAGTCTTGGCTTGTCTCTGGCAGATAAAAGACATTAGACTCATCCCCTATTTCAATAATATTCTTCCATTTTCTCTCCCTCCATAGCATCCGAAACATTTACATTTAAGAACGAGATTAAATCGCCAGACCAGCCCATAACATGAATTTAAAAGGCTTTTGTTCCATGACATCTCAGTAATGCCTTCAGGGTATAGTGGTAAGGACAACGTGCCTGAAAAGAAGATGATACATTTCTGAGGAAGGTACATCATCAATACCAAAGCCTTTTGGCCTCGGAGGCTTTCTAGAAAGCAAATGCCTCGCCTCTGATGGGGGCTGGAATCCGGTTTGATCAGCAGTCTGAGCAGTGGGTGGGAATTGGAATCCACATTCTCACAGGCTCAAAACCTTGATAGACAGAATATTCTAGATGTTGACAACTCTGGAGCCACATCAGGGATGGATGGCATGTGGTCATTTGTTATTTACTAAGGCATGAGTTTACACCTCAAATGGAGGCTGCCCTGAGGGTGATTTTCTAGTAACCCTTTCTGCCCTGGCACTGTATTCAATCATTCTTCCTTATCATATATTTGTGGGCCTACTGTCTGCAAAATGCTGCCCTAGGCCC
The DNA here is from genome assembly GCF_964656455.1 of Halichoerus grypus. Lineage (NCBI taxonomy): Eukaryota > Metazoa > Chordata > Mammalia > Carnivora > Phocidae > Halichoerus > Halichoerus grypus. The sequence continues at coordinate 138,564,837 of NC_135716.1, forward strand.
CAGGGATGCCGCGTGAGCATCTCAGTCTGCAGGGAGCACGTTCCTATCTTCTTTATTATTTGCCATGAGCCAGCATCATTTATACAACAAGTCTTAAGTAATAAAAATTTGGTGTCTTTGTAGAAAACAGCCCTGAAAAAGAAATCCGGGTGCCGCCTTAAAATAAAAAATTTTATTGCTCCCCCCCAACCCCGTGCTGCTTAAATAATGTGTTCACTGTGGCAAAAATTAGAAACTAGAGGTGAGCAAAAAGAAAATAATTAGCTCCCTAAATTCCACCGTCCAGAGATAACCATAGCCAACCTTTGCCTCCCACACACATGGGCTCTCTTTCTTCTTTTTATGTATCTACTGCCTTTTTAAAAGCATAATTATTCTTTGTGTAATTGCCTGCCCCTCATCTCCTCCCATATAAGGCTATCCTGTCCCATCATTCCATCTTAACAGGCATACTTGTATAACTAATGGCTGCAGACATTCTCAGGGTCCTACTACCCTGTGTATTATATCTTAAGAATGTATACGTTCGTTTAACTGTTCCTCCCTGTTTGAATATTGAGGTTGTTTTCTGCCCTTTTTAAGTCATAAACAACACTGGGGTTCTGTTTGACTAGTCATTATTACCAGATCCTGGTGCGCACCCCTAATTATTTCCTTGGGATCAACTCATTGAATTGGAATTTCTAGGTCAATTTATAGGCACATTTTTAAAGCTTTTGATGTATGTGGCCAGATTGCCCTCAAAATGGTTCCAGTTTATGCTCCCAGACATGCTTGTCCTCTGCCGGTTGAGGACTCCCTGGCTTCTCACAATCAAATTACAGAGAAGCAGACTGCACCTGCTCCTCCTTAATCCCTCCCTCCATTTACAGTGGCAGGAGTCTCCCCCCACTGCCCCGGGGTGAGTGGGTGGGGGGCTCTGCGTCCTACTCCTCCCTCCCTTGGCCTCAGGGCTTTACCTCTGGCAATTGTACTCGCTTCACCTGTGAGCTCTTTCCACAACACTTAAAAATACTGTCTCTTGGGCGCCTTGGTGGCTCCGTCGGTTAAGCATCTGCCTTCAGCCCAGGTCATGATCATGGGGTCCTGGGATCGAGCCCCGCATCTGACTCCCTGCTTCTCCCTCTGCCCCTCCCCCTGCTCATGCTCTCTACCCCCCCACCTCTCTCTGTCAAATAAATAAATAAAATCTTCAAAAAAAAAAAAAATACTGTCCCTTGTTTTTTTTTCTTTAAAAGAAAAAATGTCCTCGACCTCTGTTACGGGCTGAATTGTGTCCCCCCCCCCAAATTCATATGTTGAAGTCCTAACCCCCAGTACCTCAGAATGTGCCTGTATTTGGAGATAGGGCCTTTAAAGAGGTGATTTAGTTAAGATGAAGCCTGTAAGGCAGACCACGATCCACTCTGACCGATGTCCTTAGAAGAAGAGAAACTTTGGACACACAGTGAGGTGTGTGGGCTCTCAGGAAAGACCATGTGAGGGCATAGTGAGAAGGTAGCTATCTGCAAGTCCAAGGGAGAGGCCTCCAAAAAAACCAAACCGGTTGACCCCTGATCTCAGACTCTAGCCTATAGAACTATGAGAAAATGAATTTCTGTTATTTAAGCCCCACAGTCTGTGGTGTTTTGTTACTCCCAGCAAACCAATACACCCTCGTTAGAGAAAACCTTTCCTATGGCTGGCCTTATAAAAGCAAACTTCTTGAACAAATTTGCTCCTACCCTTTATTCTCTTGTCCCTTCTCACCATACAGCCCACTACAATCTGGGTTCTGCCCCCAATTTGAGAGACAGCTCCTACCAAAATTATAAACAACCTCCACATTATCAACCAATGAACACCATGCCTGGTACATAGAGACACTGAAATCACCTAGTAGGAGTTGCTGTTATAATTGTTTGAGTAAGAGGTGCCAGCCCAGTCTGCCAAACTAGAGTACGGGATAATAAATACGTCCATATTATTTCTTTAGAGAATGTGCATTGGCCATCCCCCCTGCCTAGCCCTGAAGAAACCAGAAGCAGCAGGAAAAGGGTAGGAGGAAGGACCTATGGATCTTTAATTCCTGAAAAGAAGTTCTAAGTAAGGAGAACATGCTCATAACAGAAAACAGCACCTTTCCAAAATATCACAGGAGCAGGGAAGGGAGATTCAACAGAATGTTTGAAGGGAGTGGTTGGCCAAAAGTAAGCCATTTTCTTTTGGAACCCCATTAATTTCAGATTGTTCCATTACAAAAGGAATCTACACACACACACATACACATATTAGAAGGACTGCTGTTTTCATTTAATACTATATCATGAATATTTCTCATGGTATTAAATATTCTACCTCAAAAGAAATGTGCATTGGTATTTTTCAAAATATGGGTAGATGAGGCATATGGGTTATAGACTTCTTTGGAAAATAGAGCAGACATACACATTCTGGACTATTTGGAAGATACAGTGTGCTGTCTTGGTCAATTTCCTCCAGGGTTTTTGTTTTGTTTTGTTTTGTTTTTTTCCATGCAGAAGTTGTTTGCCTGTTAGAGTCAGCCACATATTATCCCAGTGATTATTTTGTGTCCGCCTTTCTTCCTTTTTAGGCAACATTATAACTATGCCTCCCTAGCTATATTCAGGTGATTGAAAAGGAGCATGCAGCCAGCTCACTGATCTTTCTGATTCTCCTTTCAGTTTCTAAGAGTCAGGCTTGGGAGGCTTCTGGTGGTGCTTTGGCCTCCATGAAAATGAAAAGTAAGTAGATAATCAAGCAGCAGCCTTTGGGCGGTGAGCCTGGCGTGTGCCCCTCCCCTCCCTGCCAGCTCCCAGCTGTCCCGGTACGCGACCGAGTGCTCCAGGATGACTGAGTGCTCCTGAGGATCACTTGGCAATGATACCCAGTGCCGTTTAGAAAGGAGGGCGAGCCAGGCAAGAGCTCTTGCAGCAAGCACCTGGCATGGGCAAGGGCTCTGCTTGAGGTGGAGATGTTTCTTTCATTAGCTGGGAGGTTCTTTGCCTCTGGAAGGAGAGATGTTAAGTGATCATTCACAGACTGGAGAGGGGTGGCCCAGAGCATTTGAAAGCACAGATTTATGGACTCATGGTGCAGAGACTCCCTGCTTTGCTCCAGCAGAGTAGACGCAGCTCTGATGAGAAAAGAGGCAAGATTTGGGGTCCTACCTTAGGCCGTGGGTTGTTGACATCACACCCCCATGGGAACACAGGGCCTGAGTGCCGGAGGGTTGGGTGGTAGGAAGTGGAGGGACTTTCCTAACCATCCATCACTCAAACTGTACCTCCTGAGAACCAGACCCTGGAAGCAAGAGGGCAGTCTTGGACCCAGGTGACACCAACCTCCCTTCCTCTGAAGCCGACTCCAGGTTCTTACTATCCCTCCTTTCTCAGAGGCTCCCCAGCTGGCTCCTTAGACAGCTATCCCTCCCTTAGCACATCCTGCCCACTTTCCCAGGCTCACCTGCTTTTCCACGGTGCCTGGAGCCTGATTCCTCCCCTGGCTTCCTGCCATTTGCCACAGTCACCAATTGTCCAATGGCTCGTTTGTGGAATGTCTTTTCTGAGGGTACAGAAATGTTTCCTGCCTTGAATTTAGAGGGAAAGGCAGATATATAAGCTGAAAATGCCATTATTAATGGGGAGAGGGCTACTGTGGAGGGAGGCACAGCGTGCTGTGGGGTTCATGCCTCTGAAGACAGTCTTTAAACCCCACCAACAAGCCAGATTCCCCAGTTTCGGGCTCTAGCTTACTTTGTTTCCCCTGTGCTTCTGACGTTTAACAGCCAACTGCCTCCTAGACTTCAGTGTCTCACATGCATCTGTGGCTTAAAATTGAGCTCTTAATCTCCTGCAAACCCTAAACTAGCACCAGCAGTAACACCCAAGCCCTTGGACTTGTACGGGCATGAAGGTCCCCAATCTCCACCTGCTGGGCTGCCTCAGATTCATTAGATGCTACCACTATGTTCTCAGTTTCTGCTGTTTCAGAACAGGAGGATTTCTCTTTCTTCTTTGCAAGCTTGGCCCCGCAATTAACTTTTAACAATTTTGTATTGACCAGTATCTCTAGTTGTAAAAGATGTGTGAATTTTAAGGTAGCGTTCTCTGCCTTGAGGGTCTTCATTAAAATAATTTTTTGACTTAGGAAGTATAACACAAATACAGATAAGTGCATAAAATAAAAAAATCTGTAGCTCAATGATTTATCCCAAGAAACTTTCTCCTTTATTCTGTTGATAAGGTAAATTACTTTGATTTGAGGATGCTAAGTTAACCTTGCATTATTAGAATAAAACCAAACCAGTTGTACTGTATGCCCTTTTACTATCAAGCTGGACTCTGTGTTAAGGTTTTGTTTAAAATTTTTCCATTTCTGTTCATGTATGAGACTGGCCCACAACTTTTCTTCTTTGATAATATCCTTGCCAAGTTTTGGTATCAAGGTGAAAATAGTTAGATGGGTTTCTCTTTTTCTATTTTCTAAAAGAGTTATGAACTATTAGCATCCTTTCTTCCTTACATGTTTAACAGAAGTCACTGTTGGAGATACTAGGGACAGGAGTTTTCCTGGGAAGGTTTTTAATTTCTTTCATTTTGATAGGACAGTTCAGATTTCGATTTCGTCTAGTGTCAGGATTTTTAAGGAATTTGTCCAACATCCATTTGGCCAATAGTTTCTAGTTCATTGGGATAAAACTATTTCAATGAATTTCTCTTATTATGTTATTTTTAATGATTCCTTTATCTATAGTCATATCCCCCCTTTTCATCCCTGACATTGCTTAAATGTGTATCTAAGCTCCTCTTTTATGGGTCATTCTCCTCACAGTATTCAATTTTATTGTTCATTTCAAAGTACAAATTTATGGCTGTGTTGACCTCTATTGCATGTTTGCTTTGTCTTTCATGATTTTTCTTTCTCTTTCTCATTCTCTTCTTTCTACTTTCTTCAGGCATTATTTAGTGGTTTAAAACAAGTTATTGAGTTGGATCCTCAGTCCACTGATTTCCTCCTTTTTTATTTGCTAACATACTTATTCAAAGATATAAAATGTTATGTGAGTATGGTCTAGCTAAATCCCTTAAGTTTTTAAAAATTTATTTTTAATTTACATATAGTAAATTTAACTGTTCTTTGTTGATGAAATGCCTGTTCAAATCTTTTGCCTATTTTTAATTGGGTTGTTTGTTTTATTATTGTTGATTTTTGAAAGTTCTTTATATATTTTGGACATAAGTTCCTTGTCAGATATAGGCTTTGAAAATATGGGGACACCTGGGTGGCTCAGTTGGTTGGGTGTCTGCCTTCAGCTCGGGTCATGGTCCTGGGGTCCTGGGATTGAGCCCCGTGTGGGACTCCCTGCTTAGTGGGGAGCCTGCTTCTCCCTCTCCCTCTGCCTGCCACTTTGCCTGCTTGTGCTCTCTATCTTCCTGTCAAAAAAAGAAAAAAGAAAAAATCTTAAAAATAGGGGCGCCTGGGTGGCTCAGTCGTTAAGCGTCTGCCTTCAGCTCAGGTCATGATCCCAGGGTCCTGGGATCGAGCCCCGCATCGGGCTCCCCGCTCTGCAGGAAGCCTGCTTCTCCCTCTCCCACTCCCCCTGCTTGTATTCCCTCTCTCGCTGTGTCTCTCTCTGTCAAATAAATAAAATCTTTAAAAAAAAAAAAATATATATATATATATATATATTCTCCCTGCGGCATCTGGGTGGCTCAGTTGGTTGAGCATCTGACTCTTGATTTTGGCTCAGGTCATGATCATGGTCAGTCTCCACGCTCAGAGGGAAGTCTGCTTGAGATTCTCTCCATCTCCCTATTTCCCACTGCCTCCTGCCCATGCACTCTCTCTCTATATATATAAAATAAATTAAAAATATAAATTATAAAAAAAATTAAAAATATTTTTCCCTAGTGCATGGCTGTACTTTTCCTTCTCTTAACAGTGTCTTTTGATAAGCAAAATATTTTAATTTTAATTTAAATAAAGACAAATGTATTTTTTTACATGGTTCATGCTTTTGCTGTTGTATCTAAGAACTCTCTGCAAAACTTAAGGTTGCAAAGGTTTTTTAGTATATTTTATTCTAGAAGTTTTATAAATTTATTTATTTATTTATTTATTTTTTAAAGATTTTATTTATTTATTTGACAGAGAGAGAGGAACACAAGCGGGGGGAGTGGGAGAGGGAGAAGCAGGCTCCCCGTGGAGCAGGGAGCTCGATGCGGGGCTCGATCCCAGGACCTGGAGATCATGACCTGAGCCGAAGGCAGACGCTTAACGACTGAGCCACCCAGGCGCCCCTAGAAGTTTTATAAGTTTAGATTGTACATTTAGTTCTGTTTCATTTTGACTTAAATTTTGTACAAAGTGAAGTAGACATTGAGGTTATTCTCCTCCTTTTTTGCATGTGGATGTTCAATCTTCTAGAATCATGTGTTGCAAGACTATACTTTCGTCATTGAGTTACCTCTGCACCATTGTCAAAAATCAGTTCACTGTATTTGTATGAAACTCTTTCTGGACTGTATTCTGTTCCATTGACCTATGTATCTATTCTTTTGTCAATACTGTGCTGTCTTGATTACGGTAGCTTTATGGTAAGTCTTGAAAGCAGATAGTGTGAAACCTCCTATTTGTTTCTCTCTTTCCAAATTGTTCTGCCTTTTCTAGTCACATTGCCTTTCCATGAAAAAATCTGAAATCAGGTTGTTGATATCTATGAAACATTGTGCTGGGATTTTTGTTGAGATCGAATTGACTCTACAGATCAATATGAAGAGATTTAACATTTTAACAACATTGAGTCTTTCCGTCCAACAGCGTGGTGTGTCTCTGCATTTATTTAGATTTTATCTAATCTGTTCACCAGTGTTTTTTTAGTTTTCAGCATACGGATTCTGAACATATTTGATTAGATTTGTATCTAAGTATTTTGGGGGAGTTACTACTGTAAATAGTAAATTCAATTCAATTGTTCATTACTATTCCATAGAAATATAATTGATTTTTGTATATTGACCATGTATCCTTTGACCTTGCTGTTATGGACTGAATGTTTGTCTCCCCACCCACCTACCCCTGCCCCAGTTCATATGTTGAAGCCCTAATACTTGAAGTGATGGTATTTGGGGATGGGGCCTTTGGGCAGTTATTAGGGTTAAATGAGGTCATGAGGGTGGGGCCCTCATGATGGGATTGGTGCCCTGATAACAATAAGAGACACCAGAGAACTTCCTCTCTCTCAAACCTGCACAAAGAAGAGGTCATGTGTGCACATAAAGAGAAGGTGGCTGCCTACAAGCCAAGAAGAGAGATCTCGGAATGAAACTCACCTTGCTGGCACCTTGATCTTGGACTTCTTAGCCTTTAGAACTGTGAGAAATAAATTTCTGTTATTTCAGCCACTTAGTCTATGGTATTTTGTTATAGCAGCCTGGGCAGATTTATATACTTGCTAATCTCATTTATTAATTGTAGGCAATTTTTTGGTAGATTCTCTGGATTTACCTCATAGACAATCATGCAGCCTGTGAATAAAGATCGTTTTCTTTCATCTTTTTAGGATCAGTAACAGTGATATGCTGAGCCATACTGAAGCCTGAGACAAAAAGAAAAATCAGGAATACTTACTCTGTCTTTATTGAAAAATTTGATTTTTGTTCATCATGACTATTTTTGCATTCATTTTTATTTGAAATGTATTTGCACTAAAGTATTATTTATCTTCATTACTGAATGTTTTGGCACCCTCTTCAGTTTTGCTCCTTAGCAAGTCCCTAGCTTGCCAGGACTGCACCCTGGCCCTTGGTCCGCTCTATTTCAACGGGGAGCCAGAGTTCAGGGTCTGTTTGTCAGAAGAGCGGAGTAAGGAAATGGGGCTGTACTCACGTTAGGGATTTACCTGCATGCACCTGGTCTCCAGCCGTGACCTTTTTTTTTCTCCTCTCTTTAGCTGATAGGGACTGTGAGCAACAGGCTCTACTAGGAAAGAACAATTGCAACTGAGCCATGCAGCACAACCACGTCCGTTGTGATGCGGGCAATATTTGCACTGGTCCAATAAAATAACATTGGTAAATGGCTGGCACACCATTCTCAATTTTGGTGATAACTGTTGCTATTGTCTTTGTTATTTTTACAGGACAGTTCACGCAGATACTCTTTGTGGTTTGTCCCTGCTGCTACAGGAAAGTCAAAACAAGGAGTTTTGGGTTTCTTTCTTCTCCCATCCCGCGAAGTTAGTCAGCCTCCATGTTCGGGGTCGGGACTCCCTGCACTCATGTTTCCTAGCAGCTGGAGAGGGTCTGCGATGTCCCAGGCCTCATTCAGCTGTGTACAGCATGTAACTCTTTCATTTCGGATTCTTAACTTCCCAGCTGTCTTTCAGCAGGTAACTCAATTTAGACACCTTTGGGTACATTCAGGCCAGCCAGCGATTTCTGTCAAATTTACAATTATTAGATCCATGTCCAGTTTAAAACCATTTCTGGGGGGTGCCTGGGTGGCTCAGTGAGTTGGGCACCTGCCTTTGGCTCAGGTCATGATCTCAGAGTCTTGGGATCGAGCCCTGCTTCCGGCTCCCTGCTCAGCTGGGAGTCTGCTTCTCCCTTTCCTTCTGACACTCCCCCTGGCTTGTGCTCGCTCTCTCTCTCAAATAAATAATAAAATCTTAAAAAAAACAAACCATTTCCGGTTTCTTCTCTCCCCTGCTCTGGAGTCTGTTCCAATGCCAGGGGCACTAGGGTAACCACAGTGGGGTGACATGGGATGACTGGGTGACAAAAGCCAAGCACCTACTCCAGTGTTGACTCTAGGGTGTCACAGCTGGGCATCTAATTGAAGTAGGAATCAGTAAGGGCTGACATATCAGTCATTCATGCCTTTGTGGGCATGAGGTAAAGGCCCTGTGTGAGTATGTTTACCCATCTGAGAATGAGAAAAAAAGAAGCGTATCAGGTTGGAGAACACTTTAAAGATCTAGATACATGGTTTAAAATATGTAATTGGGATTTCGTGTGTACGTGTGTATCAGAGTTTGGGAAGAAACTTTGAAATTCAGTAAAATTTATTTTTAAACAATGGTCTGTGGGCTTTGAGGTTTATCAGATCCTGGGGTGTGTTGCTGATCCGGGTGCCCGGCTGGCTCAGGTCAAGTTCAGTGGAAGCCCAGCTGGGCGGAGACTGATGGAGGGAAGCAGCGGAGACCTGAAGGCTAATAGTGGATTTCTGTTTACAAAGCAGCTGCTTTGTCAGAGCCCATAACTACCAGCAAATCAGCACCCTCCAGAATTCAGGGTCGGGATAACAGGTGAGGATAAATGGTCAAGTGGATAAATATATCAAAGGAGACGAAGAATTCCCCATCACTCCTGTCAGGAGCCCAGTCAGTGGTCTTTCAGCAGACGCTGGGACTCCATCTTTCCCTCCCTCCCCTGACAAATCTTTTAGAACTCATTCTTGTAAAAGTTTGTTATGGCACAGTGTTCTCCTAGATGTCTAGGTTGACAACCTGAGACTAGCATGGGCAGATGATCTGCTTTCATTGATCTGCACTTTGGAACTAGAGGAGGGTAAAGACGATTTAATGCATATTTTCAAAGAATGAAGGATCTTTTGTTCAGTTCTTGCCAGGGAGCAGACAAAGGAAATAGGCTTCACCTGTAACAGGAGGGGTGCGTGTTAGACAGGAGGGAGATTTATCAGGCTGGGAGTATGAAGACACTAAAATGAGTTATGGTATCTCCTTACCTGGAGATCTTCAAAGTAAGATATACTTCCCTCTGACAGGAGCAGTCGGGGGTGGTGGTGGGGAGGTGGGATTCCTAGCTGGAGGCAGGGAAATGGACTACAGCGACCTTTGAAGGTTGAGTCCAGCCATCTGAATCTAGGATAAACTAAGATGGGAAAATTTATGGTTTTGACATCCATCAGGTGAATAAATCTGAGCCTCTGCTGGAATTTGAGGAAAAAAGAAGATTCTAGAAGCCTGCTCTGGCTTGACCACTCTATCCGTCAGGGTTCCAGTGGGAAACAGATGGCACATTCAACTCAAGATCATTTGAGAGGGGTTTAATAAAAAGACTATTTACAAAGGTGTGGAAAAGATGTAGAGAAATTACAAAGGACAGAGCAGTCACCCAAAGCTCTTACTATCCCTGTGCCTAAAGGGGTGAGGGGAGGGAGCTCTTAATCAGAACACAGAAAGAGAAATTAAGGGCTAGAGAGCCATGTTGAGAGGAACTGTGACCTCTTCTGTTGAGGACCGTCACCAGTCAGAGAGGACCTGGGGAGGGAGCCAGGGAAATAAAAATACCCTGATATCACTGCCCTCCCTCCCGACAATCTACCGCAGCGGCTTCTGATGGGCTGATCCCAGCTGATGACCTCAGGCCAAGGAAGCCCGTTGATGTGGTCCACACAGGTCAGCCTCCTGAGCACAGAACAGTTTCGAGAGGGGTGGGGGAGAGAGTAGATCTGCAGGGGCAAATAAAAGCTGACACAACCACGGCTCATCCTCTGACAGTATGAAGTGACTTTTTAGGTGCCTAGCACTATTCCAGGCACTTGGGGGAGGACAGTGAGCTGGACTGACATTCGGACTAATTGTGATTTAGAAGTGTATCTACCCCTTAAGCCCCTGAATGTTAGGGCCCCACACAGGTAGTTATTAATATAAGTAAGGAAAATTACTGAAACTCCCTGCGCCTCAACATCCTCATCTGTAAAATGGGAATAACGATTATTTCTCTTTCATGGGGTTGGATTATATGTGCTTATGCCTGTAAAGCACTTAGAATAATGTGTGTTGTGAAGGGCTCACTCAGTAACTGCTAGCTGTTATTATTACTATCATCACTATTGATATTTGTGTCTTCTCGCCAGTCTCTAGAACTCTTCCTCATCCTTGAAGACCTAGACTGTGCATCTCCTCCCTGTGGCTTTCTCTCCCTTGGCCATAGTTGGTGCCCAGATTATGTGGCACATGATGTCTTCCTGGTCTTTAGAAGGCCATGGGGCAAGGATTTGGTTTGCATGTCTGTTTTCTCTGCTAGACACTGTACTCTTCTGGGGTGATCTCAGATTCATCTCCTTTGCCAGCCCCAAGTTCTGGCACGTGGGAGGTACTCAATAATTGGTCTGGTTTGTTTTGAAGGCGATTTTATACTTCCACGGAGAGGAATGTGGCTCAGGCCAGTGTTCGGAGTCCATGAAGATGGGTGTGCAAGTAGCAGAGGGGCTGGATGAAGCGATCTTATGGCCCCCGTCTGCCCCATAGAGCCTGATGGGAGAGCTCCTTTCCCCTGCCCTGGGACTGTCTCCTGCCCCCACAGCCATGTATTCATAAGGGAAGAGGATGCCTGTTGAACAAGGAGGCAAGAGCAGAAAGGCTTTTATCTGATCAGAAGACTTTTTACTGACCAGAATTATTCATCTTGCTCTCCTTTAAGGTGGAAGCTGGCTTTTCTTTTCCTTTTTTTTTGTTTGCAGTAGGTGGTAAAGAAGACAGTATTCTTTTTTTTTTTTTAAGATTTTATTTATTTGACAGAGAGAAACAGGGAGAGCAGGAACACAAGCGGGGGAGTGGGAGAGGGAGAAGCAGGCTTCCCAGGGAGCAGGGAGCCCGATGTGGGACTCGATCCCGGGACCCTGGGATCATGACCTGAGCTGAAGGCAGACGCTTAACGACTGAGCCACCCAGGCACCCAAGAAGACAGTATTCTTTGTCCTTTGGGTAGACTCTCCCTTGCCCCCACGGGTCCTGCCAGAGAAAAAAGCCAGGTAGGGGTGGAGTTGGTGAACAGCTCCCAGAGCCTCTTTCACTTTGGTTCCGTTATTTTGCCTCCAGCTTCCACAATCAGGGCACAAGCACAAGGTGAATTTCCTGGTCCATCCCATGACAGTGTGTGAGGCAGTTTTGGGATTACATGCCATGGGTCAACTCCCAAGGTCAGGAATATGCTTCCAATTTAGTGGTAGAACAGGCCTATGCCACAGAGATGCGATCCGCAAAACGGAGACTGAAAAACTCTTCAGGACAAAGAACCCAGTTTCTTCAGCAAATAATTGCAAGGAAAATAAAAGAGAAGGAAGGGGACCCTGTGGATTTAAAGATTTGAGATACATACAGGTCAGTGAGTATATGGACTTTATTTGGATTCTTAGTTGGAAAGCTATTAAAAAATTGCAAGAGAGTTGGGAATATTTGAACACTGATTGGTTATTTGATGATGTTAAGGAATTATTGTTAATATTTTGGGGTGTGAAATAGTACTTTGAATATGTTTTATAAAAGAGTCTTTGTCTTTTAGAGATGTGTTCTGAAAAATCACGGATGAAATATAGGATGTCTGAGATTTGCTTCAAAACAATCTGGGGGTGGCCCGGAAGGGGATGGGGTACAGACGCTGTAGGGGTTAATTGTAAGTGATGTGTAGGAGGTGCAATGGGAGTTCATTAATCAATTCTATTTTGTACATATATGGTATTTTTCCATAATAAAAAAATTTTAAACGTGACAGTGGAAATAAATGTACTTTTTATTTGTTTTACTAGGGCTCCTTGTAATGAACTTGAAATCCAAACTGTGCCAGATGGAAAGCCAATGTAGAATATAGGCTGAGGTGTTTCAGAGAGGAATAGAAGCTAGTTCATTCCTCCTAGGTCAAGGGAAGCCCTGTTTCTCCCCTAAATGCCAACAAGACCTCTCTAATGTAGCCATGTTCTTTTACCAAAGAGCCAGAAATTGAGGGGTTAAAATGATGACTAGTACCACCTCCCTTGGCCATCTTTCCCTGTGTGATGAGAGTGGATTTCCCTGGCAGTTAACACTGTCGAGGGAAATGGGAACCAGAGCCAGGTGGGACCCTCCAGCTGGGTTCTATTCAATCAAGTCTAGTGCCTGATGCTTGAAATTGTGCTTCCTAGCACATTCTCATCCATATTCGTTGAGCTATTTGGGCCTATCTCTCAAATGTGACTCAGAGAGAAGTGTACTAACTTATTAATATCATACAGCCAGTAAATGGGGGAAGTGGGACTCACATGTGAGTCCTCTGCTTGCAAGCCCAAGCTTCTTTCCACCATGTATTGCCCTCCCAGGTATCAGCATTCTTCTTAGGGATGCACCAACCCAGGGTTGCAAATGATAATAGTTGTCATATGGTTGATACTGTGTCAGGAGTTCTACATACATTAATTAATACAAGTACCTTGTAAGGTAGGTACTATCCTTATTCCCATTTTACAGACAGGAAAACTGAGACCCCAAATGTCAAGATTTAAGCCCACGTGTGTCTGTCCTCAAACCTTCGACTATATTTTTTAAGCTCCCTCTTCCTACTTCATTGAGGCAGATGTGGAATGAAATTTTTTTCAGAGTTTATTCAAATAGAGGCCTGGAAATGACAAGGTCAAAGGCTTATGCCATCAAAGCACTGAAAGAACGCCTTATCTCCACATTTTGGAACCACTTATTTATTGTTAAAGCATTCACATAACATTTACGATGTGCCAGGCCATACTACTCACCCCTTTATGAACAGCAACTCAACAAATACTCACCGCAGTCCTATCAGGTAGGTAGGGGTCGTTTTTATTATTCCCATCTTACCAACAGGGGAACTGAGGCACTTGCCAACACCACAGAGCTAATAAGATGCACAGCCAAGATTCAGCCCAGGCAGTCCTGTGCCTGAGTCTGTGCCTTTGACCTCTACATTGTCTTCATCCCAAGCCCTGTATCTACACACATCAATAAGAGTCATTGAATGACTTTAGTTCGTTTCTTAACTCTGAATAATAAAGACCAGAGTGCCTACTATTGGCCAGAGTCCTCACCAAACGGTAAAGTGACTGATTCCATCGAACTAAGCTTAGCCCCAAGCCACATGTGTGTGAAGTTGTTCTATTCACTTGAGTCAGAAATGTGTTTTGAGGACTGACCCTACCCTTTTGAGCCCCAGTCATAAGAGAGAAAATATGATATTTAATGGGTTAAAACATGTTAAAGAGCTCAATACCCAGTAGCTATTAAATAACCCTATGACTTTCTCGGACCCGCCCGCTCCACTGCAGGCCCCACAGCCCCGGCCACCGTCCGCTGCTGGCCTGTCTCTTGCCGACCTTCTCCACTCCGCACCTTTCCCTCTCCTCCTCAGGCTAATCTGTAAAAGTCCCTGGCCAACAAACCGATTGTTCCCAGAGGGGAGGCGGGCTGGGAGATGGGCGAAAGAGGTGAAGGGGATTAAGAGTTCACTTGTCATGATAAGCACTGGGTGAGGTATGGAATTGTTGAATCACTGTGTTGTACACTTGAAACTAATGTAACACTGTATGTTAACTCTACAGGGATAAAAATAAAATAAATAAATAAATAAGTGTTCTCTAGGCTTCCCTGAGGGAGGTGTCTCCTTCCTGGTCCTGTTGAACCGAGGCATGGCCGCGGGACATGCTCTGGCCAATGAACTGTGAGTGGAAGTGGTGTGTGTCATTCTAGATGGAATTGTTGAAAGCCAGGCCAGGCCTTGCCATGCTCCTTTTCCCCCACGCTAACACATCCAGCAACGGTTGAGACGGTAGCTGCTTTTCACCCTGGGTCCTCGAGTGAGGAGATTCTGTACCGGGACCCTACACAACCCTGTGACAGATGTGCAAAATCAGACGCAAGCCTTTATTGTTGTAAGCCGCTGAAGTTTTGGACTTGTTTGTATCACAGCATAGATCTAGCCTCGTCTGACTGAGATGTGTTTTATGATGCTCTTAGAAGAGGGATAGGACAAAGGTCCCTAATATGCCTGCAAGGCCTTGCAATATCTTGACCTAAGTGTCAAGCTTCATCTTGAACTGTATTTCCTCTCCGTTTCTCCCCTTCATCTGAACAGGCCTTCCTCCCCTCCCTCAAAGGTGCCAAGCTCCATTCCGCTACAGGCTCTTTGTACATGCGTGCTGTTCTGTCTGCCCAGAACATTCTCCTTCCTGCCTGCTGCCTTTGCCTGGTTAACTTCTATCTGTCCTACTAGCCTCAATGGGCTATCACATTAATAATATATCCTTTCTAACCCTCATCACAACCACACGCTTACTTTGGTCGCAGTGTTTATTTGGATAATGCTTCTTTTGCCCACTAGACTGTATACTTCATAAGAACAGTTGCTCAGTTTTTTTTTACTTACTATCCCTAGCCCCTGGCATAGTCTTTGGCACATAATGGGTACTCAATTTTTATTGAATAAATAATTGAGTGGAGGGGCGCCTGGGTGGCTCTGTCGGTTGAGCATTTGACTTCGGCTCCGGTCATGATCTCGAGGTCCTGGGATCGAGTTCCGAGTTGGGCTCTGTACTCAGCGGGGAGTCTGCTTGTCCCCTCTGCCCCTCCCCCACGAGTAGTCTCTCTCTCTCTCTCTCTCTCTCTCTCTCTCTCTCTCTCTCTCTCAAATAAATAAAATCTAAAAAGAAAATTGATATATTATAGTGATTATAGGATGGAAGTTGGAAGAGACTTCTTGGATTTGAATCCCACCCTGCCATTTAGTTTTTGCATGACCCTGGGTAACTTACCGAGTCTCTTTCTGCCTCAGTTTCCTCATCTGTAAATGGGGATAAAAATAGTTCCTACAGAGGTGGCTGTAAGGATTACATGGATGAAGATACACATGCTGTATGTTTATTCCCTGGGTCTGGGCTCCAGGCTCACCTTTCTATATCCTGTTCTGTGGGGCTGGCAGTTTTCTCACTATATTTTCCAATACTCCCTTCCCAGATGCCTACGCTTCGATCAAGCCGCTGGAAGACACTGGCAGGAGCCTCAGAACAGGAGGGAAGGGAGAGAGAGGCCTTCCTTCCCCACATGGGACAGCAGCAGGGGATGGGGGCACCAACGGCCTCCGGCTCCCCTCAGCGCTCCCAGCACCAGCCGCCCTGCATCCTCTCAGAGGTCTGTGACCACCCGTGTGGTGCGCCCCACCTTCCTGGGGCCCCCTCTCCGGAAAGATCCAAGCCTCAGCTGTGGGAGCTCCTCCTGGGAGCGCCGAGGTTCTGGTAGCCCAGCCTTTCCCTTCTGCGTCCACAGCTCCAGCGCTGGTGGCTCCTACAGCCCCTCCTTCTGGGCTGCTGTAGAGCCCCCTCTTGGAAAACCTATCGGACCCCATTCCCGACTCCTGACTGGGCCCCGATACAACATCTAAAGCACCTGGACCAGTATCAGGTGCACAGGAAGCACAGGGGGATGTTAAGCCCCGCATTTGTTGAAGTAGCTGAGAAAACCAGCAGTGCCCATCAGAACTCTGCGGAGGGCGTGATGAGCTTGGCATCTATCACGGATAATGCAAACTCCACGGTGCAGAAAGGCCGGTCCATCCCCTTAACTGTCACTCAAATACAACCACCCGGGTGTGATTTAAAGCAAATGATGACACAGCTTCCAGAGCATTAGCAATTTTTTATTTTTCCTTTTTTGTTGCATA
Source organism: Halichoerus grypus (assembly GCF_964656455.1). Taxonomy (NCBI): domain Eukaryota; kingdom Metazoa; phylum Chordata; class Mammalia; order Carnivora; family Phocidae; genus Halichoerus; species Halichoerus grypus. The sequence continues at coordinate 138,581,300 of NC_135716.1, forward strand.
GGAAATGCAGTACTTGCTTCCAGTAATTGTATCGTAATGTGAGAAGGTGGTAGCACTAATGGTTGAATACAAGAGTTAAACTAATCCACACCAGCTCAAAAAACCTGTGGAGATTTAGTTGAATAAGAATGGACGCCCACAGTGATTCTCAACCAATTACAAATTTTCACAGAACACAGTAAAACTAAAAGGGTAGCTATGAGAGTCAATACAAATATGCTAGAGGCACAGGGGGCCCGGCTCATAAAAACAAATGTCAAACCAAGTTATTAACACGGGGGGGTATTTAGTTTCACAACAGATCTTTTTTTCATCTCTGGAAGTGTTCAGTCCCCTCCCCCCACAATTTGAAATGAAAAAGATACCCGAGGTATCTTGAGTGGACAGATTTCCAAGGGTGGTGGGAAAGGTCCCCAGGGAACTTTGTTCTGCATAAAGAAGTCAGGGGTGTAGGGAAGGGGAATCATGGATTTGCCTTGAAAAGTCTTTCTTGAGGACCTCCTAGAACCCGATAAAGCTCCAGCTCTAGGTCTAGTAAGTATCTCAGGGGTGACACTACCAAGTGCCTTCACAGTGCAGACAGGCTGGTCTGAGACCAGGGAGAAAAAATGAAGGCTGGCAGCTAGCTCTCTCAATCCTCCATCCCCACACAGCGAGTGGCCTCGTGACCTTCGGTTGAGATGTTAAAAAAAAAAAAAAAAAAATGTTGATTTACATAGACTGTTACCAAAAAAATAAAAATTAAAAATTAAAAAAATGGAAAATAAGAATAACACAAATAGAATCAAAGGGGGAAGAGCTTCTGTCATTTTGAGAAGTCGAGCGTAAGAATAGCAGGAAAAATAGCCCAATTCATGGGACACTGTTTGTCCTTAAAGCACTGTGGAGATACAAAAGTTCACATTGCACGACCTGGTGAGTGTTTTCTACCATGAGGGTGCTCTGGTTGGACTGGAGGTGGCACTTCCACCATATATATATTCCCGTGGTCCAGACACATTTTGGAAATTGGGTTTTTTTGAATTAAATCGCATAAGGAGCCCGCATGTGAAACTCGGGATGCCTGGCACACAGGCAAGGTCCTGCCCCCACACACTGCTGCCTCCCTGTGCGCTCAACGGCAGGTGGTCCCCTATCTTTCAAGCATTTCTGGTACCTACTCCCCATGTCCCCATTCCCCTCATCTGGTTATGTAACCCTCTGGGGGCATAAAAGGCAGATGGGTGTTGGTTTAGGGGGAAAAAAGGTGAGATGAAACTGGTTTAATTTGGGAAGCAAGTAGTTTCAAATTTAGACCCAAAAAAAAAGTATATTTAAAAAAAAAAATCCCGTGTTAATAGCAAACTCCTTTTTCTTATGAATCGGGCCCAAAGTTTGTACAGAGTTTTATTTTTGAAGAAAATATTGCAACTGTGCATGAAACTAAATAGCCATGTGATTTCTTAAAGATTTTTTTCATTTTTTTTTCTTTTAACATGAGGAAGCCTGGTGTGAAGACGGATCAAGCATGGGTACCTGGCTGAACATTGTCCATTAAGAAAACGCTTCAGGGTCAGCATAGCTTCAGCCGAGGGTCAAGGAAAATGTCCCTCACTTGGAAATGTTCTCAGAGTGTCTTCGTAGCACAGTTCTTGAAACACAAGCGGTTGTTTTGAGACAAAAGTCTTGCCAGGGACTGATTTCTGAAATCAACCACCCATGCTTGTCCCCTAGGAGAAAGAAAACAAAAACAAAAACAAAAAACAAAAAACGAAAACAAAAACACAAGTAATACTGAATTTAAGTAAATGTATACCTCCAAAATACTGAAAACAGCCGAAATCAAGAAAGACAGAATTTGCGTTCTCAGTGAAATACCTTTAAACCTAGCTGACAAGAACCAAGTCAGAAAAAAAAGACTAACATAACTTTGAGTAATATTCATACAGCTCACTAAGCATTATGGAATAGCATGCATTAATATTGTACGGTTATTTTACATCACCTATACCAGAAGGTCCTGACTGACAGCGAAGGCTACCGGTGTAGAAAAATCTTACTTCAGAAGAGCAATATAATACAGATTTCACAGGCACTACATTTTAATATATCAGGTATTATGCTGGTTTTCTTATAATTCTTTCTGTCCTAAAGCTGGCATTATAACAATGACCAAAAAGGCAAGGATTGAAGTAAACGGAAAGTAGATACCAAAGTTGATATAGTTTTTTTTTCTTCAGATAGATTAGTGCATAGTTCTCATGCAGATAAACACTGCTATGCATTTACACTGTTGGAAAGCAGAGTGAATTGAGCCCAAGTTGTCACATTGGTGTAAATCATTTTGTCAGCCCGTAATAGCACCATGTAATGGATTTGCATTAAACATTAAATTGATTTCAGAATTGGTGACACAGTATTCACTACAGTTAAGTGCTATGGAATAGCTTCAATGTTACCTGCTATCTATCAAAGCAATTTTCATCCCACTGCTTTTTTATTGGAAAAAATAAAAGGAACACATACACGACACTCATTAGGCAAATGCACAGCCTTGGACGTGGAGAAGGCAGAGCGGGTTTACTGTCAAACAGTAAATACATGCATTGACTTCGGGACGAAGCTGGCCTTGGAAGCCGGTTGGAATGAAAGCCCTGCCGGTGGGCAGTGCAGCTTTCTGAGACCGTCCGAGGACAGATCTCCGAGGGTGGGTGGTGAGGTGCCACTGAAGCTCTCCTTACATTACCATGCCAGTTGTGTTTTAAATTTGTTCTATGGAGGCCTGCTACCGGGAAAAAAAAAAAAAAAAAAGAAACACTGAAAGAAAGGAAAGAGAGAAAGAAAGATGGGGAGAGACGGAGAGAGAGAGAGAGAGAGACCACCACCACTATGGACAAAAAGATATATCCAGAGACATGATGCAAAGTACATTAAACGACATTCCTAGAAATCCCTCCCCCCCAAAAAAAATCACAAGGAAAAAAATGTTTTTCTTAATCCAGCTTCCATAAATACTTTATGACAAAATTTAAAGTTTATGGGGACAAGGGTTTGAAAAGTAAAAGACAAACTTTTTGAGATGGGTTTTGCATATTCCTGTGGGCTGACTGAACACCGTGACTCTGGAAAATTTGGGTTCCCTTACACTTCGACTGTCAGAGAATGAGGACCGCAAGCGTGGGGAAGTGTACCTGTCGGCTTGCGGGGGAGGGGTGCCCACGCCTGACTGTGGGGTGGGGGTGCGGAGGGGCTGACACCAATAACTGCCATGCCAGGGTGTGAAGAAACTTCTAGAAAAGTTCGCTCGAACCTCAGAGGAAAGTAAAAAGCTCTGGGATGGAGAGAGTGTCATTAGGGGGAGGGCCTCTGCCCATGAATGATCAGAAAAAGAGCATCTTAATGGCAGGGGGATGGGTCAGGAAAAAAAAAAAAAAGCCTATAGAAAAATGATCAGATTTAGTGTTTGTGCCTCTGACTTCAGTTCCCAAAGAAAAAACATGGAGAGTGATTTGAGGGACTTCTCTTTGCCAATATTGTTAATGCCATTTGACGGGAGAGAAAAAATTCCAATGTGTCTCAGAATCCAGGGCGGGGCCTTTAAATCCGGCCGGCCCTCAGCCTGTCAGTCTACACACCCCAGGTAGTAAAGTCTTCCTCAAACATCTTCGCTTGGCTTTCATCTAACAAGGTAAACACTCAGATTGTTGGTGTTTCTTTTTTCCTGCTTGATCACAACTGAACTACAGTTTCCTGCTGCTTTCTGGACAATGAAACATGAACAAAAATGTAACTTAGTGTATTTAATACTTAACCCCTGTTCGTTATCACCCTAGACTGCCTCCTTAATGTTTTAAAGCCTTTAAAACATTTTTTTTTTCCTGCAAATCTGTTCAGAGTTCCCTAATTTTAGCTTCATCAAACTTAATACAACAAAATACCTTCAAAAATACAGCATACCTGTAACGTCCATTTACAATGGTTTTTCAGTAGACCTATACTTCTCAAGCATAGGAATATGCTATACCATTGAGAGAAAAAAAATAACTGTATTTAAATACTTACAAAAAAAAAAAAAAAAGGAAACAGGAAAGTTTTAAACTTAAATCCAGTTCCCAAAGGCGGGGGGCGGGAAAGAAAGAAAAGCAATTCTATGAACGCTGCCTTTATAATGGACAATCAGAAATTTCACTAGGCTAATTTGACAGAAATTTTTCCTCATTTAAACAACATTACAAAAGTCCTGCATTATAAAATAGGGTAGAATAAATCAGTGTAATCAATAAAACTATACAACAATACAAATTACATATCTTCTGAGTGGGCAGTTTATTCTCTCTCTTTGCAGTCATGACTACAACATGCTCACTAAAAACAACTAAAACTGCCCAAACTATTGCTTAGTTTGTTTTGTTTTAAAAAAAGGGTGCAATTTTATTGTATATACAACCAATTTACTGGTAATACCTTGGCTTATCGCAAGGTTCTGACAAAATGTTTGTCTAGGCTTTTTTCCCTTCACTGTGAAGCACTGAAAGCTGCTATTTTTTTTTTCTTTTTTTTTTCTTTTTTCTTTTTTTAGTGCACATATGTCATAATAAAGTAATGCCCAGCTAAGTGCTATCGGGGAAGGCAAAGGCTGCTGGCTGGCTATAGGAAGTGACACCGAATACTGACAAGCACACCATACAACAGCGCCAAACGACTATTCAACCACTTACCAGACACATACGAAAATCCAAAATGTTTTATTTTATTTTTTTTTCCTTAAATAGAGATAACCAGTAAACAATTTTCAGAACTTGGAAGTTTAAAAACGTGCATATAAAAATGGGCATTATATACTTTTTATTGAATGTGGATTGACTGCAGTCTGCTAAGAAAAATGGGGTGTGGGAGCTGAAGAAAAAGGAAGTTGTCTTTTTTTTTTTAAGGCTTGCTTGTGAAAGGAACAGTTGTAAAAACAAAATTGCTTGAAGCAGGGTCAGCTTAGTGCTTCACAGTTTGACTGCTTCTCTAAGAGGAGCCCTTCCTGCGCACGTGCATTCAAAACTCACAAAAAAAAGTACAAAGACAAACACCTAAAACACACTGCGTCAAGTGCAGCACCGACTTTGGTCAAATAAAAAAAAAAAAATAAAAGGAAAATTAACAATCGCTAAGCTTTTCTACACGATATAAGCAGGTATTGCATATTTTCATATATCTGGGGGGGAATAAAGGAAGACTCCAAATAAATTGTAAAATGCAGCAACATCCAAAATACTGATATTCTAAAGCCATCTACAGATCTCAGAAGAGCACTGCCACTGACCACAGAGGACAATAAAGACTACTCCTATCTGCGGAACAACTAACTCTCTATTTAGTTCTAGATGTTGAAACTCACGATGGCTGACATAAAAGTCACATTTACAAAAAGTGTCTCCAAATGCTTGACGAGGGAAAAACCCCTTTCAATAGAGGAGCATGTGCAACAATTCCACAAATAATCGCTATCCAGGGCAAGGCACATTGATATGGAATTTTTGTTTTCGTGCAAATTAAGGAAAAAAAACAAAACAAAACAACATTGTTTCGGGGGGGAAAGATGAGGAGCAAAGTGTCTTCCCAAGAATTTCAGTTACTTGATTGTATAGGACAGTAGTAGAACCCTTCTGAAGGGCTGAAAAACATAGTTTAAAGGCAAGTGCCTAGAGTAGGGATTACAATATTGTGTCTTAATGCACTCTACTTTATCCTACATTAACTATATAAAAATTAGTTACTAACACTAGAACATGCAGAGACTTTCTCTGATCAGCAGGGCTTGCCAACCAGAACGTATATATATGTATAGTATAGGAAACCTTCTTGAAGTTGCATGGGAAGCAAAGGGGTGCTTCGCTGTCTGGTAGAAAAATCACTTGCACTTTTTTTTGTTACTTTTTTTGTTTTTTTTTTGTGTGTGTGTGTGTATTTTTTTTACATAAGATACAGGACATTTGGGGGTGCAAACTTTTTTTTTTTTCCCTAACAGGTCCCCTTGATCTGAATGGGCACCAGCATTTATGTCAGTATTGGTTTCATTATTATTATTATTTTTTTTTTTTTTCCCATAGCCCAGTTCAGGGGCGCAAAGGTCTTGAAAAGTTCTGGACAATCTCTGGTACAATGAAGTGTCTGATAACTGATAAATCCTATGTTGCTGGATACATGTAAAAATTTTCAGAATTGGCATAATCCATTATAGTGACTTCTAGCTTATAAAATTAACAGATACCATGATTTCATTTTAGTTATGTGCTTTGATAACAGAAAATAATTAATTAGCATTTAATGTAGTTAACATATCGTGGTAAAAGCACCATTAGATTTGTTTTTTTGTTTTTTTTTTTAAATTTTCCTTCAGTTTTTAAAGGGATACAAGTTTAACAATAAAAAACATAAAAAGCAAAAATAGCTCCCCTTTTTCTTGCAAGGCTGTTTTTTACCCCGATAATTTAGAGTCCTGGGGTGGAAGGACTTGAAAAACAAAAATAGAATTTTCAACAATCTCTATCTTACAAAGATATTTAGCTATCCAATGAAATTGCACTTTACTCATTTCAAAATTCGATTGTTTTGATTGATTCCTGTCAGTTTCTGTCAAAACAGACCATCTTCCCCATTTCCATGTGAATTTGTGTGTCATTGTTGAAATTGTTGAAAAAATGTTTTTTTTTTTTTTTTAAATGTAAGTGCAGCATTTCACAACTTTTAAAAAACTGAATAGTAGTAGTAGTAGTTTGTCATTTCGGAATTGTTCTGCAACGTGAGTGGATTCACTGTCCTTGTGGGCCATGTTATATATTTAACTGCTGACTGCTGAACCAAACCAAACCAAAAGAAAAAATAAAAAAGGAACATAACTGCATTTTCTTTTTCCAATATGTTACAGAAAAACATTGCCCTTTGACTGTCCCGTAAGTTATATATTGCAGATCTCAGCTACTACAAAAGATTTCGTTCTCTATGCGCCTCCTGATGACTCAAGGAGGCTCACACCTGTGTGGGTAAATTCATGAAATACTGTGAAACAGCCAGGCTCCGTAAGGAAAGTGTGTTACAATGGGAAGTCAGTGAGCAAGGGTAGACCTCCACTAGCCACATCACCTAATGCTCACGCTACCACGGAAACACTCCCAATGTTACAAAGCCCAACCATTTCCAGCACCATATGAGAAAATTACAACAGTCCCTAAAGTATTTAAAAAAAAAATCCCAAAAGGTTATGGCCTTTGCTGTTTGACCATAATGCTCGCTGTTTCCATGTACAAGTTGATTGGATTCTCCCCTTCCACTGACAGTGAAGTTGTAACCGCGCTGGGTTGAGGATGCGTCCATGTTACAGAGTTGAGAAGGGGTCAGGTGGTCTGTCTGGTGGATGGTGGGACGCTGCGACTTTTATCCCAGGTACCAGGACTGGAAGACAAAAGGAAAAGAGAGATTAGAGGTACAATTTGGAAAGTAACATATTTTATTTTTTTATTTTTTATTTTTTTATTTTTTTTAAAGATTTTTTATTTATTTATTTGAGAGAGAGAGAATGAGAGAGAACACATGAGAGGGGGGAGGGTCAGAGGCAGAAGCAGACTCCCTGCCGAGCAGGGAGCCCGATGAGGGACTCGATCCAGGGACTCCAGGATCATGACCTGAGCCGAAGGCAGTCGCTTAACCAACTGAGCCACCCAGGCGCCCGGAAAGTAACATATTTTAGAAGTTGCCCTTCCGACCATGAAATTGGGATCTCTATTGGGAATGAAGTGGGGGGGGGGGGAGGATTTTCTGGAAATGGAAGAGAGGAATGACAGACAGTAGTAAATCCTGAGTCACTGAAGCTGATCTTATTCCTCTGAAGTTGAAACTCAGTGTCTTCATTGGGGTTTGCCAACGTTCTGAGTATGTCTCAAAAATAAAGTGTTTGTGTCCACTTGAAATACATATATGGGTTTTGCAGTCTGGCAGGGGCAGCTATAGGAGGACAAGAAGCTTGATCATCTTGTCACTGAGTCCTCAGTCCTAGCACAGCGCCTGAGTAGAAGGTTCTCAACAAACAAGTGTTGAACGAATGGACAATGGGTGAGGGAAGAGGTTTCCCGTGCTGATCAATGTCTACTTGGATGATTTTCACATCTCCTTTTCAATGAGATGGAGGCCCTAAAGATGGTGCTGTGACAGTCTTTGAATGGGCGTGGATGATCAACACTGACATAAAAATAAGTGGGGGTGAAGTAGAAAAAGGTGCTGCATGAAGAGTCCTGTGTGATTTGGGCAAGTCACAGCACCTCTTTGATACCCAGTTTCCTTTATGTGTGCCTGAGGTAAATTTTCTGAGGTAAAATGCTCCTTTTGGCTCAATATTTCTTTTTTTTTTTTTTTTTAAAGATTTTATTTATTTATTTGACAGAGAGAGACACAGTGAGAGAGGGATCACAAGCAGGGGGAGTGGAAGAGGGAGAAGCAGGCTTCCTGCTGAGCAGGGAGCCCGATGCGGGGCTCGATCCCAGGACCCTGGGATCATGACCTGAGCCGAAGGCAGACGCTTAACAACTGAGCCACCCAGGCGCCCCTTGGCTCAATATTTCTAAGATAATTTTTCAAAAATGACATACAATAATCCAATGGGATCAAGATTTCACCCTATTAGCTGCCATGATGTCCAAAGGACAAAAATGAGGCCATTGCATGGCCCCTGTTTTCGCTTTTGTTCGTTCAGCACTTATTTAGGAAGCCTTCCATATGCCTGCTGGGCCCAGTTACCAGTTACCAGTTACCTTTTCCTTTCAAAAATCCTTAGGTGATTGGCTTTGGACAACAGTCTGGTGATACATCACTTTATACGCCAGCATTGTTTTCTCCGTTAGCTAAACAAAGTGACCAGTTACGGTGTACTATCAAAGTAGGTTTCTAAGTGAAATAGAGAAGTGTTTGGCTTTTGCCAACTTTTCCCTAGAGCTACTGTGCCAAATTCACCACATTCATCATTATTCACAGAAAAATCGTCAACTTCTAGAAAAAGTGAATGTCGCTGAAATCTCTGAGTTGGCAGTATCAGAAAGGGGTACATTCGAGTGGATTCAGTCAGACGAAGGCTCATCGGTGCCCAAGAGATTCAATTAGGTAAAGGACGGCCTCTGATCCCAGGGGTGAACGGCGAAATGATAGTTCCGTGGATAGCTACCAGGTGTGAGATTTCCTGGTCACACAAGCTACCTTTGATTTCCAGAGGACTTGAAAAACCCAAGCCTAACCCGAAAAACTACTCATCCTGTGTACTTTTAGATGTTCCTCTTTGACCACATGCTCTGAGCAACACAATAAAGTCTCTTGTGTCCCGAAAGGAAATCATCCTGGCAAAGACACACGGCCTACATCTAACTGGACAAAAGGAAGAAGAGGGGGAAAGAAAGGAGAGGGGAGGCAAGGCCCGAACTGTATTTCCAGGAGGCCTCTCCTCAGAGCTGACGGATCTGTGCATGCCACAGCCGCGGTCTCTCGCTCACAAAACAGTCTCCAAGTTTGGGTGCGGCGAATAATGCTTACAGGATTTCTGTTCTCACACTTTCTAAGTCAGTTGTGAAATTCCAGCCTTCTTCAATCTGACGCCGCAGAGTAGCTCTCGAAGCAAGCACCGGGGACCCAGTGAGTCAGCAGGGGGAGCAGTTTTCCATACCACAGTTTCTGGACACAACCTCAGCGCACTACAAAAATCTGCAGTGGCTCTGCACTTCTCTTAAAAAGCAAAGCAAAAAAAAAAAAAAAAGTTTCTTCACACATCTTACTATTCAGTGTGTGCCTTGCCGACAAGGTTACCCCAGAGCAGCTCTGTAATCCTTCACTGAAATAGGCTTTATTGATTGCTCTGGTCTATTGTTCTCTTTTCAAGTCCCCCAAGTTCAAGTTCATCCTGGTGTTACATCATGTCTGGTTGCTAAGAGCAACCAGACAGACCCAGACGTGACTATCATTAGCAAGAAACCCTCCGCTCTCCTCCCACCAACCTTCCAGGGGCTCTGACGTAGCAGGCCCACTGCAAACACATTGAAGTATTTATTCTGCCTAATTTATGACCTACACAGCAAGCAAGACCCCCACTCCAAAAACCAACACTGTTGTATATTTAATTAATCTGTCTTTCTCTGGCACTTGGGAAAGTTAGACAAAGGACTAATTATTGTGTTTCACTCTCCACACTTTTCTTTTGGGGGGGGTGAATATTTGCATGGGAAAGAAAACTACAAGGCCTAGCATTGCCACCCCCCCTCACTTCTTCTTTTTGCCCTATTGACATTTCATGAAATACTTTAGCTGCTTAAGGGAATTAGAAAAAAAAAATGCGATGTGAATGTTACTCCTTCTGAGTTGGTATTCAGTAACACAAATCAACTCATGACATGTTTAAATTTAAATGCTAACCACACACTCTCAGAGTTACTTTAAAGGTTAGTTTTTAATCAATAGAAGTTGCTGACTCCGGGTTTTTGAGCTGCGCACTGCAGCTCTTGGGCTTTTGTCTACCGTTAGAGCTTTCAAACTTTTTTTTTCCTTGAGATGATTTTAGCAATGATTTTCAGACACAGAAGGCTATTGTGCTCTGACCAGCAACATGTCAATAGAGAAGCGAGTTGCCCTGTGGTGTGGTGTCAATATGACTCCTGAAGGCATGGGTTGGGGGTCTTTAATAACCCGTGAAAAAAACTTAATTAACCCTTTCAGGCCCAAACCAAAACCTATTCTTAAACTTTTTCACTCCTGTAATTTGACCATTAGTACTTATTTCAACATCACACTAATCTTCATGACAATTAACCCAGCTACTTGACCAAGGCTCCCCCCCTCCCCCCCCCCACAATGGGAAGTCAATCCGTTAGGGGAACCACACAGGGAATTTGTTTTTTGAGGATTTTTTTTTGGGGGGGGGAATGAGGTCTCTTTGATTAAATCATTTATTTGCCGAGATGGCAGATAAAGTTATAATAAGAATAATCAAAAAACTCATCCATTTCACCGAATTATTTTCTCACGATCAGTTTGTTAGCTGAAGACGCTCCTAATTTCTTTATGATGAATGTGATAGTTGCACATGTATATGCCACTCAATTTCTAGAAACTTCCATGAACTACTAATAACATCAAATGGACAAGACAGTGTTTGGAAAAGCCCACTTTTCTCTTGTGATGTTTTCTTAGAAAATCTATTATGCAAGCAGTGCTAGTTTGAAAACATGACTTGAAGAATGACTCTGAGCATTTTTTTTCCTTGGGTCATACAAGAGAAATATAAAAATAATCCTGAGGTTGTTATATTGTTGGGGTTGAGTAGCAAATCACTGGGAAAATAGTGCCACACCAAACAAAATTCATTTATGGAGAGTCAAAAAATTGTCTTCAGACATTTACTGACACAAACTTCCATTTCATATGGTTTCTGCCTTCATACTTTATAACCCCTTAATCTAACCTACTGCATCCAGATGGACTACAAAGGAATCTCTGTCCCTTATCTGCAGAGAGTTCCAATATTACAATATAGGACGATGTTATCTTGATACATTTACATTAAGGAAGTAAACACAGAGCTTTGATCTATTTTTTTCCTCAGGGACTTTCAGCTATAGTTGTTTTGGAGGTCCATAAATCCACACTCCCACCGAGGCTCCAGTTCAGTAAAATTACTCCGTTACATTCACAATTTCTACAGTTTGGGATGTGCCGGGGGAGGGGGGGGGAGTGGAGGGGGGTGGTAATTGTCCTCCTTCAGTGTTCAAGGTGAAACATCAAAAGAAACCTGCAGTCCAGGACCAGAGCTCAGCTTTCCTTTTCTCCAGTCAAATGAAGAAGTAATCTCATCAGGTTGGAAAGTGCTGACTAAGGATTTAATAAAGTGCCTGCAGATGTGGCGTCTCTAAGGTATTCAACTCATGTAATGCAAAACAGCTCCACACTGAATGTGCTTATAAAATTTCATTTAACCATTGCAGCGCGAAATTTTTTTTTCACCGTTCTCTAAGGAGTTTTATCACACTTCCCGCCCCTTAATTTACAGCTCCATGAAAGTTCGAATCCCATTCTGCTGGGATTCTGGAGTCCTCACAGTAGTCAGGTTTTATGAACCATAAACAACATCCATCCGGCGGCATCCTAAACAGGAAGGCTGGAATGGCAGTAGGCACCTTTGATAGTGCCAGGCTCTTTCCTTTCTTATGCCCCACAGAGAGCAATTAGGAAACTCTTTTCCCAAAATTTGGTCATGAGGTGGCCCCAAGACATGGTCTACGAAGACTAGGCTCCTTCGTCAACAACAAACGGTCTAATGTGAATAACAAGTTTTTTCTTTTTTTAAAGGGCCTTTTATATACTCTTCTCACTAAGAGGGCAGGATGTATATTTGAACAACAAAAGGAAATACAAGTCTGTTTGAGATAGCTCTATTTTACTTTAACCAGAAAAAGAGAGGGTGCCGGGGGTGAGGATGGGGAGGGAGGTGCAGACTGACGCAGCAGAATCTGTTTTTCAGATTAAAAAGTTAAACAAAAGGCCTCAAGGGCAAAGTTGAACACTGCGGAAGGAGGCTGTTAATGTGGAATCCAGAACTGGGTGTGACACTTCGCTTTCTTCCCCAGGCAAGGTGGGTTATTTAAGGACATTCACACACAGAAAACAGAGACATGCAGATACTCGGAGGCCTCTGTCTCCATGGCCCCAGCAGGCCCGACTCTTCATCAGCCCCGAAGAGGACGCTACCAACCAGGACTGCGCGAGTCGTGGCCACCATTTTTACTCTTCTCTCGAGGAGAGGCTGTCTCTGCGGGGTCGCACTCATCCAGCTCGTCGTTTTTGGCTTCCTGCTCTGGTTTGGATGAGCTAAAGCCCACTGCTGCCCTTGGCAAATCAACCCAAAACCTGGTAGCTCCCCCGGCCCCCTTTCAATACAACAGAAATGGACAGGCCTTCCGGGTTTCTCACATCAGTAGACACCATTTTGGAGCATTTCTTCACTCATTCTGCAAGCACCAGGGGTCTGATGTGCGCTCGGTGCTATGTACACTAGGCCTGGGGGTAGACTGTGTACAATAAATAGGTCCTGCCCTTTAGGAGTCGTTTCGTAGAAAGACAGCACTGAACCACAGCCTTCTATACCCTTCAAGATACCAGGTACCCTGCTGGTCTCACAGTCGGATCAACCTTTATCAGCCTCATATCGACTGATGAGGCTGAGCATTCAATGTCTGAGGGACCCAGGACCGAGTCCTACTTTTTCCCATAGCAAGCTGTGTGACTTTAACTCAGGAGGTCTCTGTCCTCGGGCCCCCAGAGGACTGCTGTGAGGAGTCTGTCTCTGCACGACAGGAGAGGAGAGTGGGTTTTTACACTGGTTTCTTCTGAAAAAGGTGGGCAGCTATCCACAGGTGTCAGTTACTGGTATTGCCAGCCACGGGCTTTGATCTCTGCCATCATTTTTCTTGTCTGATTTTGTTAATTAAAGAAAGCCTGTTTTCAATAATGCTAAACCAAGACTTGTTTATTGTACAGGAAACTATTAAAACATTAATGGGCCATGATTGGCCCCACTTACCTTTGTGGCCTTATCTTTTCACTGCCTGTACTCAACACTTGTGCTGTGTGAAACTTCTTCCAGATCCCCCAAAGCCAAATGCTTTCTCCCTGCTGGGCCTTGGCACGGGCGATCCTGCTCTCCTTGGCTTTGCTAACACTTGCTAGTTCTTGCGTTCTCAGATTAGCATCCCTTCTTCCAAGGGGTCTTTCTCCAGGCCTTTCGTCCTGGGGTTTACCTCTGTCACAGTCTCTGAACTGTAATTACCTGTGTTCTCCCCAAGAAAATGGATATCTTGTTGAGTGTGGCATCCCTGGTGTCTTGCCCAGTGGCTGGGGCAGAGTTGAAGGAAGGAAGGAAGGATGGAAGGAAGGAAGGAAGGAAGGAAGGAAGGAAGGGGCTGTGTCTAAGGTTCTGGAAGCCTGGTGTCAGTTACCCCAACAGGGTATTTAGATGGATGACTTCCAGCACAGCTGAGCCACATCCATGCTCATGCCACGTGGCCAGGTGGCTCCCCCCCATGACAGACGCGCTCCTGAGAGACACAGGCAGGTCCCCGCAAGCCGCCCCAGGCAGTTCTGACGGAAGAGCCGCTGCAGCGGGGCCAAGTGCGTCAGCAGCACGTGCGATAGTGCTGTAACATGGACGGCTGCCTACTTACTATGAGCACAGAGCAGTTGTCCAAACCACCGCTCCCTGGAGAGTGACCGTGCTGCTCCTGGCCAAGACCTCCGTTTGGTTCAAACCTCAAGACGGGAAAACACTAATCTTTTTACCCAATAAGCCATCCAGCACCTCCAAACCTTGGGAGTACACACACAATTCAATTATTCCGACTGTTATTCCAAAGTCTAAATCTTGCGCCGTCTTCCAGCTTGCCCCAGTGTCTGCCTCCCCACCAAGTACTTTTTTTTTCTTCTTGGTCTCCCTTTACAGTCTCATCTGAGTAACCTTTTACCTCATGAAACCAAAGACTTCCGAATGAACAACTGCACTCTGGCCCGCTCGTGTTCGCTCTGCAGACTTCCCAGAGGGCTGTGTGCATCGCGGTGGAGCTGGGCCCCCGGAGGCCGAGTTAGCAGAACCCCATCGTTGAACCAGTACACACCGTTCTGTACTAGTGAAGTCATCTTAGGCAAGTTCGTTAGCACTCCTGGGTCTCCGTATTAGACTCCATGAAATGGAGATAACAACTTGATCACTTTTTATGGGGCTTAGATGAGCTAATGCCTGGCTAGAGGCAAGCACACAAAACCAGAAGGCCGGGGTAAATGGACTCTCTAATTCTAACATGTGTACGGGCCCTACGGTCCACGTGAGACCCCAGGAGGACCGGTTCCCTTGGAAAGTCATCGCTCAACAAGGCGGCTCTCTCTTACTTAATGATATAATTTCTTAGTTAAAAGTAGCAGCTGCGTCAGTTCCATTCCCCCAGTTGCAAGAGAAAGTTCTTGAGAAAATAAAAATCTGTCTTTAATTGCGGTATTAAAATCAGAGCAGCAAAACCAACCACACAAAAGGAATTGGCTCAAGTTTATGAAAGGCATTTGGGTCCTTGCCTTGCAAGGCTAAACTGCACGCCTTGGAAGTTGGGGGTGAGCGGGGGAGAGAGGGGAGGCGGGGGGGGGGTGTGGGGGGAAGTCGTCAGGCAACCAAGTGGGACAGAAACAATCCTATTTTGGTTTTTGTTAGCGAACGGCATACTACATAGATCAGAGACTTCTTATAAAATACAAACCCCCACTGTACACAAAGCACAGGAAAATGTGAGGAAAAAAGGGAAAAACTAAAAGCAGCTTAGGGTGTGTTAACGCTGCTATTCTGTCAGCTTAAAGAGTATTTTATGCTTGATCAACAGCTCTTTTTTATTGTGCTTTTCTTTCATTCATTCAAGACATCAAAGCTGCGCACCACCAGTGTACCTGCCCTTCTGGAGCCGCTTGTGAGGGGGTTCTAATGAAGCACGACTCTGGGAGCCGGAGACCCCCGTGGACACGGCAGTTCAAAGGGAATATTTCAACAATGATTACATTTTGTAAATCTTTTTATGAAAGAGACAGCTTATTTCCTGCTTTTTCATGAAAAATAGATTCTATCCATTAAAGTGAGCCCGCGCCACGGAAGCTGCTTGAGATCTGAGGTGCAGCGTGGAGATTAAGGGGACAACGGCCCGATGAAATCGTCCAGAGTTCCTATCTGTTTGGCTAGGATGGCACTGCCGGATTGTCTGGGTGGAGCCCAGACGGTGCGCTGGATGGCTCTGCTAGCGGAAATGCAGTGACAATGGTGCTTCGCGGTTTATTTTCAGCCGGGGGCCTGGTGTTTATTGTTTGTTCCTTTTTATTCTTTTTGATTCCACAGAGTCCAAACCAAATATCAGAAGGCATTGGGCCACCCCTTTGATTGCACAGGAAAAAAAGATGAAAGATTTTAGCTACAGATTCATTAAATGCTGTTATTTTTAATGCCCCGAAATGGGACAGACCCTTTCGCACGTGGGAAGTTAGCCATTAAAGAACTGGCTCGGCTCTGAAGATACAATACAGGCTTTATTATTGGCTAATGTCGGTCCCAAAGGCAAAACTAAAGAAGGCAGGCTACCCTTTTGTAATTTTTGATTTTCAGCATTAAGATAATCTTTCCTCGGGTCTTTCCTTTTTTTCTTTTTTTTTTTTTGGCGGCGGGGAGAGTTGAGTACAGTAGGGACGGAGGAGAATAATTTCCTAGGGAGCTATGAAATGAAAAAAAAAAAGTATTTTTCTGCACATCAGATTCCAACCTTAATTAAATGCCTGTTGTCTAACAAGTGCAGACAGTCACACTTGGGGCTGGCCCAACGGTGGCCCAGGGAGGTAACCTTTCTTGTTTAAAAAGAGAGGCGTGGGAGTGGAGGTCAGAGCTCAGCAGAGCGTGGCCACATTGTAATAATCATTCCACCCAGTGCTTCTCTGCTCCTGCTCTTCCCCCAGAGCTGAGAAGCCCTTCCCAAACACCACTCAAGTTCACAGCACATCTATCATGTAGATGTAGTGTTTGGATTGTGCAGGTAGAGAGAGTCTGGAAAGGGGTAAAAAAATAACATTAAAGCGAAAAGTCCAATTATTACAAAAAGTCTCCAGAGACGTCCTGCAATAGAACGACGGAGGATCTGATACTTTGCCAGAAACGAATTCCCAAACTAACCTTTTCAGCCAAGGAGCCCTTTAGGCACTGCATGGCATCTGCCATCTTTGGACCTTTCCACGGCAGCTGGTGCCGACTGGCACGGCCCAGGGCACAGGTCTTTGCTTCTTACCCCTTTATTCACCCTCTGGTCACAGTCCGGGCTCCTTCCTCTTGTCCTTTCTGAGCCCTGTTTCCTGCCCACCCCCTCCACCCCTCTAGCCAGTCTCTTTCTCTCCCTTTCCACCTGGGTTTGCCCCCCCCCCCCAGGAATTACAGCAGACCCCTCCTCTCCCAAACGCTGCAGGAACCAACAGTCCTTCCTACTCCATTCACCGGATTAAGAAAGGAAGCGCAGAAGAAGGCACTCAGCTGCAACCACGACCACCCCGCCTAGCAGCTGGAATGGAGGGCTTCTGTAGTAAGCCAAAGAGCCAAAGAAACGAGGCTTAGAGGCAGAATTGGGGCAGAAGGTGGAGGAGGCTGCAGCATCTCAGTTCTCGGGCTCATGAGAAAAGAGGATAGTGAAATGCACCTCAGCGCTGGACTGTGAATTGGGAGCCCGAGCTCAGTCCCCAGCTGCCCTGGGGGTGGCACCCCAGGGGACTCTGATTCTGCTTACAAAGATCCCATTCCTGAACTTTCTTTACCTTCCGGGAACACCTGCTTTTCCATTTCACTAGTTCCAGGAGTCATCTTTTCCTTGTTCACAGTGTGGATGGGCTACTGGGGTAAGACTGTTCATATCCCTCACTGAGCTTGGCCATGGAGAAAGCAGGAGACCTAAATTCTAGTCTCTGCGACTTCAGGGGTCCAACTTTACTTATCTGCAAAGCAGCCTCAGTATACCAGTTATCATGGCATTTGAGGGAGGAAGTAACAAACACAAAAAGACAAAACTTTCAAATACTGGCCTAAATGACTTGGAAATACCAGCCAGAAGTGTAAGCAGCATGGTCACGGAAGGCGTTGCTGTGATCCGGATGGCGTGGGGTGGGGTCAAGGTCTCCCTCCTCTGGGCCAACCACCCTGGATAGAAATGGAATGATTTCCCCGAGCCCAGGCAAAGCTCCATGTGACATCCCCGAAAGCACAAACCAGGGATCAGCGAACAATGCTTTCCTCCTCCTTCTGAAAATGTGGTAGGATTTAGGGTTTTATGGCAACACAACTTGTCTTTGTTAAGACGTGACTTGCAAAACAAACCCACATGGGGGAGTTGGCAGTTTCAAATGACAGTACTTTTTTTTTTTTTAATGCTGAAACAGCAAATCCTTTTTATGTTCAGATTTATTTCCTTCTAAATTTGTAGATTAAATTTACAACTAAGCAATATTCATTACTACAAACAATTCGATTCTTCCTGAATATTTCTAGGGGAGGTGAGTGGGAAGCTTCTTGGTGGGGTTGGGGTGGGGAGGTGAACAAAGGCAAAGATCCCATAACATTAGCACTCTGTATGAAGGGTCTTATCAACAGTTTGGACATATACATCATATATATGACCGGCAGAGCTACCTGGCTTCCCTGCCAGGAGACAGGTAATATCATTCTAACACAGAAAATTTAGTTAATTCATTTTTACCTTTCTAGTCATGACTTTAGAGATGGTAGAGCTCTCCCAAGCAAAGATTATTGAAGACAGATTTAAGAATGTGTTTTATAAAATCGAGCATGGTAACAAAATCACCTACTTTGTTGTCAGATAAATTCTACCAGGTACGGTTCCGCCAGTAACTGACATTTGGGAACAAACTCAGAACTCATGCCCACAGTACTCATCTGGAACAGTTACACATTCTGCTATCACTTTATTATATTTTAATGAAACCAATTACACATTGGACTGTTATATGCTCATTGACTCTTTAAATATCCTTTTCTCTTATTAAATCACCATATGGATGGGAGATCCTATCGTTCATTTTGCAAGAATGGTGCTAAGTTCAAATGATACCTATTAACTTTCTTTGGATTCTGCAATCAGAAAAATCTTGCAGCTCTACCACCTTGTGCTATCTTGAAGGTGTTGATTTAAAAAAAAAAATACTTGAAGATTTTTCTCTCTCTTCGAGGAGTGAATTGTCTGAGCTAAAATATCGCTTCCTGTTGTACTCCATCAGCCTTTCGGCGTTGTTCTTCAGGAACATGTTTACGAGTTCAAGTTCAGGTTTAAACTAAATAAAACACTCCTCAGGAGTTTATAACTGAGCCTCATTTACATGTGCTCCCTCTGAGCTCTGCTGGCCTCAGTGTGTGAGTTTCCAAGGCTTGGGGAAGGAATGTTTTACAGTTGGAATCTGTACTGCTTTCTCAGGCATTTCAGACTCTCAGGCTGGGCACACCAGCTTCAGTTAGTATTCAAAGTTTCCTCAGATCTGCTATAAAGTCAAAGAAAGAGAGAAAGACAAGGCAGGGGCCAACAGTATCTTCTTAATTTTCCCCATCAGGCTTTCAAGTTAACATTCCAGTTGAAAAGTAACAGATTCTAGAAGTATGTTCTAGAATTCCACAGCCTTTGACTTTGAATTTTTCTGCAATCATTTTCAGCATTTTGTGAAAATGGTCGGTGCGTATTTATTCTCTTCAGATATAAAAACTAGGGCTTGCCAAACTGTTTCTCTGTCTTGAAAATGCAGATAAAGAGTATTATGAAGATAAATGCCCCCCCCCCCAAAAGAGATCCCATATTGTGTTTATGAAAAAACCTAAGGGATTTTTTAGGTCAGAAAGATCTCAGGGATTTTCCAGGCAATGAAGGTACACTAGAGAGGAAGAACTAGCTATTTTGGGTTGGGAACAAGGAAGAGTTGAAGTAGGGATTCTAAATGCTATTATAGGGAACCGATCCGGAGACAGCTGATTTCGTGACTCACTGAGGTTAAGACTATGCAAGGGTCCAGGAGTTCAGAGAAAGCAGCCATGGTCTTCATGGGCAGAAATGGAAAAAGAACCAGAGAAAAGCACCATGGACTCTGCCACTCAACCTCTCTCTGAAATGAGTTTAACTAGTGAGATAGTAGGTAGAGGAGTAATAAACTAATGATGCTGGGACTGAGAGCTACTTTCTAGCATCTCTTCACCCCGGGATGCTTCTTTCCTGATAGGTGAGCACATCCAGCATCACTGTGGGTCGTGACATTCCCAACTTCAGCAGCTGCCTCCCTGCAGAGTGATATGTGATGAGGCAGGTAGTTCAAGAAAGACTAAGTGCTGCTGTGGGGGTTAGAGAAGAATCTACCTGGCTGAGGGTGGATGGACAGAGAGTCCACGATGAATCTGTGTCTCAGTGTGTGCCTCTGTTAAGAAGGGATTAAGACCACCTTCCTAGCATGGTGGCTGTGGGGATAATATGAAATAATATATGGAAGTGTTTTGTGTCTGAACTAGACTATGCAGAACTGAGCCTTGTTTTATGGTATTCTTTTCTGACATGGGGAAGACAGAAAGCTCATCCTTCTGTGCCAGGTCACAGCTCTTGTTGGCCTGGTACGATGAGGGGCAGTCCTTTTTCTTGAATCAATACAATAACAGCATGAGTATGCTAGCCATACACCCTTCCCTCAACCCCCTGAACTTAGATTAGCTTCAATTCTGAGAAACATCAAGGATTTTCTAAAAACAAATTAAATGTGAATAAGTTTCTAACTAAAACTCTTTGCTATGAAAATAAGAAGTTTCTTCTACTGGATAAGGACATGAATAAAAAGTGGAATCCTTTAGATGACATTCTGAAGAAATGGATGGTAAAAGGAGTCTCTTTTTGGGTGGCGGTTTTCTTATGGTGACTGAGTGGAACCTGGGCTCCTAAGTAACCCTAAGAGTTTCTCAGCCTTTGGTCAGGAATGATTGGCCAATCTGGCAGAAAGATGAGAATTTGCATATGAGATAGTCTCTGCTAATCTCATTTGTCAGTCAACCACAGATTACTGAGAATCATGTTCTTTTGTCCAGGTTTTTTTTCTTTTTTCTTTTTCATAAACATCTAATTTTGACTCATTCTCCACTGTCCTTTGGATTCTGCTGTTCAAGGTTGCTATAGGAAACAAACACAACTGCTAATGTTACTTTTTTTTTTTTTAAGTTCCTCTGGCAAAATGGTGGATGGGAGGAATTTTGGGAAACTCAAGACAGTTTGCAGATTTTCCTGAGGATTTAATTTACCAATGTGAATCTTAATTGTTTTGAAGATGAAATAATTTGACAGTCGACCTGGTAGTTCGAAAGGCTGTACATTCGTTAGTATGCTGGTAGGTAGATGCAGGTCTCATGTTTTTCCAGATTTTTATTTATTTATTTATCTGACAGAGGGACAGAGAGAGAGCACGAGTAGGCAGAGTGGCAGGCAGAGCGAGAGGGAGAAGCAGGTTCTCCACTGAACAGGGAGCCTAACGCGGGGCTCGATCCCAGGACCCTGAGATCATGACCTGAGCCAAAGGCAGCCGCTTAACCGACTGAGCCACCCAGGCGCCCCTCATGTCTTTAAAAACTGATGCTGAATCCTTTGGTAAAACAGGGGCCTTATTCTTCTACGATTTTCTTTAAGAAACAGAGAGCACCAAATCTGGAAACACACTTGCTTGATAGAGCTACACGGAAGGCCGGGGCTGAAGAGGACAAGCTATTGCCTAGAAGCCGATTAGACACGTGGAGAAGCTGCCTTCTCTCTTCCACTCCCTTCGAGTTCGTTGTTCAGTGGCATCAATCCCTCATTTTATCATGCAGCTTAATTTGTGCCTGGTTCTTATTCCAAGCAAGCAGCCAGGAAGGGGTGCAGAGGGGCAGTCCAGATTTGACAGCACTGACCCTACGGCTGAGGAGCATTAGTGAATTCCATAAGGAGTATCAAGCAGCAGTTCTTAGTTTACAAAGGTCATTGTGATGCAAGGCCCAGGGGAAAAGCCCAGCGAGCGGTCTTCCTGGAAGATGGTGGGGGTGGGGGAAAGGGAAAGAATGATGTTTTTAGGAGGGTGGGGGTGAAGAGAACTTGGTCCATCTTTAGACTTTGACAGGAAAAAATATTTGGGAAGAGGCCAACTGTGAGATACAGCATGGCCCTAGCTGGATGGTAATGATGTAACAAATAGCAACATTCAGAGCTATCCAGATACCAGGGAGAACAACTGGCAGATATTAAAATCATTATAAGATGTGAAATTATACCTCTCACTGCTTCATTATCACTATATTTCATAATATTTGTCTAGAAAGGCACACAAAGCCTATCAGGTTAAATTAATCCTAATGATCAATTTTACTTTTATTCTAATTAAACAATTTCAATTTAATTAATGCGAGCACAGAAATTAGTCAAAATTACAAATGTAAATGTTGAACTTTAAATCAAAGGTCCCCCCTGCTCTCTGCCTCCTGTAGAAGCACTTTAAAATGTTTGCCTGTGAAAGTGGATGGGAATTTTAACCTTTGTCTACACTGTGAAGGACAAAAGTTAGAAAACTGCAAGCAAAAGCTCCCCAGGAGCAGAGACAGGAGCGCGGGCTGAACTCCCACCTGCCCACACCCACATCCACACAATACACACAGGGCAGTCTACGAAGAGAAATCCCCTGAGGTAGACTTTTGAATTACGTGCTTTTGTTCCTGAGGATTCCAATGCCCTTGGGTCAGTCTAATGGATATTGGGCTTTTATAAAACACCTTTGTAAGATAAGATTCATGCACCCATTTCCTAAGGCACCCATGAAACCACCGGTCCCTTGCCTCCTGGAGTTTGGATACCTTGCGTTGCAGTTCTGCTTTGCCTCTGTTTACCCATGTGCCCTTGGAAGTCGGTCCACCTTCCCTGGGCTTTTTGTGGGAAAAATTTCCCACAAAAGGATGCACACTTTATTCCAGAATGCACTTAAAGTTGTATCTGGAAAATGACGGCGTCTAGCATAGATAATCTTTAAGGAAATTACCAGCTTCAATATTCTGTAGTTCTATAACTTCGAAAAATACCGGCATCTTAAAATGGATCTGAAAATGGTATGGGGGATATGTGTCTGAATCATCCTGTAAAGACATTCAAATAACCTTTCTTCTCCCTTAATAAAAATCCAAAGTAGATGGAATCCAGAGTTCCAAAAATTTGAGGAAGGAAAGGATGTAGCAAATGAATTTTTTTTTTTTCTAAATGGAAACAAAAGCAGAGGGGGTGGCAGCAAGTGCAAAAAAAAATGTGAAATAGGAAAAAAACATAATGAAAAGAAATGCATTTCATTTTTTGTATTTAAACACTTTTGTACTGGTGAATCATACCTAAGAACAGGCCTGTAAGTGTCACAGATTCTTGGTCTTAGAAGAATGTTATATGCGACATGAGATTCTGTTATTGCTTTTACATTCATAAGATAGCCACAACTTCTTTTCCCACAAGGAAGCCTTCATATATGATCTTCCATCTTGACTTGTTCCCAATTGCATATGAGAATTATTTGATAGCAATCAATCCACTATCACTGTTCGGGGACATTATAGGAGAACAGCAGAGTAATTTAACAATATAGTTGATTAGTGTAATAATCATCATTAAATGGTAGTAATGATAGTGGGATTCCCCTTACCTTGGTTAATGACCATAGACGATTCATTTCTTGACTGCCAGTGGTAGAAATGGTTTTTGAAATATTAACTTCTGCCCCATGGGAATGACACTTAGCCCACCACATTTAATTTTTGACCTTCACTGAACAGCATGATCCTAATCCCTTGATTTTATAATCTTAACTAGGAAACATTAAAATATGGATTGACTCCAGTTGGCAGGAATCTTTATGTTCTTTTCACTAAAAAAGCTATAAATCCAATGGTTGACCTTTTATTTCCAGGTCACAAATGACACCCACTCACTTTTGTCCGTTCACATAGGATTTATGTTAGGGTCTACAGGTATAAGCCATGAAAGTTGAACTTTAATGAAATGTCTTTCAAAGATATGCACTTAACCAAAAATTTCCCACAAAAAAATTAGCAGATAGCCTTTAAAAAATAGCGATTATATCCTCAGCTGGCCTCAACTAAGTCTATTTTTCACTTGTAGTAAGTTTCCTCTAATACTATTATTTTTCTGAGGGTAAAAATTAGGCATATGTTTGGGATGATAATAGTACCTTAGTTCCCAATTTAGATTTCTAAACTGAAAGATTTCTGAAATGTTCTCTCTTGCCATCACCATAATTCATCTATCTCTAGCTGAAAAATGTTCCCTGTCCTTTTTCACAAAATCAATTGTATTGATGGGAGGAGGCGTTCTGTGTTGTCAATCAGGGAAATGTGAGTTGATGGGACCCCAAAGCAGTGAGTAAGGCAAGGAATACCAAACCTGCTCAGGTCCACACCATCTGAGGGAGATCAATGCTTCCCCATAATACTCTTCCTGTCATGTAGCACCCTAACTGTCACAATTAATAATGTAGAAGGGGCTGATTAACTTAAGTAAAGTGCTCTCTGTGTGTAAACACATAAAGATCTATGAGGCCAAAAAAAAAAAAAAAAAGCAAAAGGGGGGGCAGGAAAGAACAAAACGTCGTTTTTATTTTTCACGTGGATGCGTTCTCACTTTCCATTCTTCTCTTGTAACAATTACTGTACCAGCCACTCTGACAGAGTCAATAAATTGATCTGGGTCTTGATGCAACAGCAAAGCAGACTGATCTGATACACCATTATCTGCAGTGGAGAATGGGGTGGGGTGGGGTGCGCTTGGGTGGCCAAGGGCAAGGGGGAGAAATCAGCAAGGGCAAGCCAGCGTTGCTCTGGATGGGTAATTAATGCTCTACATGGAGTTTCTGGAAGAGATGAACGCATCCGTGGTGTGCTTGTGTGCATGAGCATGTGTGCATGCGTGGAGCATGCATGTGCGCATGTGTGTGTGTTGAGAAGGGACAGAGAAAAAGAAGCCTTCAACTTGGCTAAAGGATGCAGCCTAAGTAATACCGTATGCACCACTAATATTTAGGTCCCTGCGGTATTTCAGTCACTCAAACGGATCTGCAATTCAATGAGGATCACCACCCCATTAGAACTAATCATGTCAGCTGTGTATCTGACAAAATAAACATTCAGAAACTGTGCTCCTAGGTTCATAACTTGTTTTTGCACTGGGATTTTTTTTTTCTTCTCTCCCTCATCCAGCATAAAGTTTAAGAGTTTTTTAATATGAAATTATAACATCCATACAAACTCTCCGTATGCATTCCTCAGCGTATTTTGCCTCCCAACCAGAAACTGCAGCTGCTAGCTGAGCTTTAACTTGCTCCTTGGGAGTATGCTAAGTATGTTCTTAATAAATAAATATCATTCCACTAGCTAATGAGAGAATTAATGGCACAACTTATGGAAAACGGACGTGGGAGGATTGGGGGAGAAGAGACTCAGCTTAGGGGGAAAATGACCAGATTACTTCTGGGGGTTTTGCCATTTTAACATTTCTGGGTTTCTATTGGCAATCACAGGTTCCTGGTCCTAAAGATGAATGAGATGCATCCTGCCTGACCTCTGGTGCTTCACTGAGGTTCAATTCTAAGGGGTGCACGAGCAGCAGTATACATCAGCTCTCCGTGTGCCAGGGAAGGGAGCTGGGGGCCTTATAATCCAACTGTAATGAGTCATAGAGTCATAAAGCTCTAAGTGGAATGCATGAATTAATTTATAATTTTATAAATGTGACATCTGAGGTTCAGAAAGGCTAAAAACTACCCCAAGATCATTGTACTGGTCTTAGACTGCCATAACAAAACATCCTAAACTGGGTGGCTTAAACAACAGATAAATACCCGAAAATATTTATTTTCTCACAGTTCTGGAGGCTGGGAAGTCCAATATCAAGGTTCCAGCAGATCTGCACCTGATTTGTACCTGAGGGTCCTCTTCCTGGCTTGCAGATGGCTGCCTTCTCACTTAGTCCTCATGTGGTGGAGACAGAACACTCTGGTGTCTCTTTTTCTTTTTCTTTTTTTTTTTTCACTTTTTAAAAATTTTTTTACCTTTTCATTAACATATACTGTATTATCTGTTTCCGGGGTACAGGTCTGTGATTCATCAGTCTTACACAATTCACAGCGCTCACCATAGCTCTGGTGTCTCTTCCTATGCAGGCACTAATCCCACAGTGAGGCCCCGCCCTCATCTAAACCTATCTCCCAAAGTCCCCATCTTCAAACACCATCGCAGTGGGGGCTAGGGTTTCAGAATATCAATTTTGGCAGGACGGGGGTGGGGGTGGGAGGAAAGGGGGAACAACACGACTCAGCTGACAGCAGTCACGTACTGAGATAAATCAAAATCAAGTCTGTCCGGCTCCAAGGCTGAGGTCTTCTCTACTCTATTATACTGCCCAGGAGAGGCGGGTACCTCATGATCATAGGTCTTCAAACTACTACTCTCTGTAACATCCTGTATCTAAGGAAAATTATAGCAAGCTCGGTTAAAGTTTCTTCACATATAGAGATCCCACTGTGTCCTTCACTTCCTTCCCACCTTCCACGGAATAAAGTCCAATTGCCTTACCATTGTATAAAGTAATGTATTTATTCATGGCTAGACCCTAACTTCCTAGACTCATTATTCAATATTCTCTGCCATTTACATTAACAGATATACCAAACAGAGTAATGTTCTTCAAACACACACTGCTACTCTTTCGCATGTGTTCCTCCTCTTGCCTGGAGTGGAATGTTGGACCCACCAGGTAGGTCTGTCTCCTTCAAAACCAGCTCATGTGTCTTTCTCCTCGAGAATGCATCTTCCATGAGTCCCCTGCTTCTCTCCATAGTTAATGACCTACTCTCTGTACTCCTTATAGATTAGGCATACTTCAATTGTTTCATTTATCATACCTTACTATACTTTGTTTACTTTTCTCCCTAGAAGTCTGTGAGCAAGGTATAGCAGGGACTGGATACACACACACACACACACACACACACACACACACACACAAACCTCTTCCAGCCTAGTGTGGTGGCAAGAATATAGTAGGTGCTCAGTAAATTGTTTTTTTTTTTTTTCCTGTCCCCAAGATCAATCACATAGCTGATGAGTAGGGGGGATAAACTAGGTATCCAAGTATTTTGACTCCTAGTCTAGTGCTCCTTCTATTCTACCAAGATGCACAGGTCCCTACCACGGTACTACGGTCAGTTCCCTTACTAGAATTTTCTATTATTATTGTCCTTCCATCCCCCCAGCGTGACTCCTTCCCCATACACACATCCTCCATGGATCCACAGAAGGGGGGGATCGTACTTGAGAGGGGCAGAGGCTGTGTGCCATGAGAACTGGCCTTAAATTTCCCCCAACTACTCAGGGCAACATGAGACAGCATATCCTGCCTTGGAAGGGAGGATTGAGCACTTTCCACATTATTAAGGCAGCGGGGTGAGGGTCTGAGGTGGCCCTTCAAGTTCACGTCTGGGTGGCAGCTCCATTATCCCAACCCATTCAGAGTGTGGGAGGGAGGGCGTGAGGGCCAGGAACACAGGGCCAGGACAGCGTGTCCTAACCCAGTGTCCCAGCCCCAACACAGGGATCCAGCTTATCACAAGCTCCTGTGATTCATTAGTTAATGTGTAAAGCATTTGGAAAGTGGAAAGCTAATTACAAGTGCTAAGTTATTTCATCTCTGCTGTAAAAGAAGCAATGTGAAGCCTAAGGAAAAATTCTCATGCAAATATTTTGGGGAGGCGTGTGCTGCGGAATGTAACTCAATGAATAGGCTCCATTGAAAGGCTATATCTCAAAAAGAGAGGCCCCCGATAAAAGAATGTGCCTCCGTCCTCAATAAACAAACAGGAAGGTAAACAAGTGGTTGTGAGAAAAGTGGGCAGGAAGCATCACTGAGAACTCATGTGAGAGCTTTGAAAATCTCACTTTAGACAATAGGTCCTGGCCTTGAAACTCTGTCTGTCCGTGGGACCTTCAAGGTCTTAGGCTCATGAGAAAGCCTGGGAAAGCCTGTGCCCCAAAGGAACCCCCTCCTAACGTGAACGGTTATTTTTTAGAGCCCAGGAACATTTGGGAAAGCGAGTTCCTGGGGCAGGGGAGTTTCACAGGCAGGGGCTTTGTGGAAAGGGGGACAGTCGGCCACACCTGTGTGGCCTCTCTCCTCACAGTGCACGGAGCGGGGCCAGTCCACTCATTTTCCTGTTCTCTGAACTCTGTTGACTCAAGCTCAGCAAAACCAGGCTCTTTTCTTTTGCAAAGGAAGCATCTGGTTCCAAGTCATAAAAGAGAAACCCAGAACCCATTGCTGACTGTTTGATAAGCACCTGGGAGGGCACGAGGAGGGCACTGTTTCACAGGGTTCCCTTGCAATTACAAAGGGACATGTCCTCCAACTCAGCCTTTTCAGGGGTCCAGTTTACTGGGAGAAAGTTGACCCAGCCCGTGGGAGCTGGTCTGCACAAAACTCCAGTATGTCTGCCTGAATCCCGGACTCGGACAGAGGGCTAAAATGACCTGATTGCTACACACTCACTCACACTCACACACACATGCGTGTGCACACACAGTATTTATGTTTCTTAGACACAGGGAGCGAGTGTAGAGGAAAGGCACTGTAAGAAGACAGGCATCAAGGGATGAAGGGAGTCAAGTGCAGCAATAGGAGTTAAAAGCACATGAAACCTATCAGAGAGTGGGAAAGAGGAATATGGCAAATACTGCTATCAGTTTACCTACTATCTATGGCCCTTTCTTTCTTGGGGCAGTTTTGTTTAGGGAGGACAATGTAACCAGCCCAGGGTAATAAATCGCGATTTTAGGCAATCAAGATAATTCTGTGCTAGCTTTCCCAGCATTTTTTGCATCTAAAGATTCAAAATGTAATCCAGTTTTAGTCAGTGAGACCTAAAGAGACATTTGCTAACAGGAAGCAGGGGAGGAGTATGGCAGGGCCTTTGTTTCCCTGATGTAAGAGGGATAATGGAGTAGGACCTGGGCATGATGTCTGGAGCTGCAGCAGCCATTCTGCAACCAGAGGCACCAAGCATGAGGATGAACAGACAGCATGCTAAGGATGGTAGAGCGGAATGTCTGCAAGAGCATGGGTTCCTGTTGGCATCATATAGCAGATGAAACAAGGCCAACAACCACACAGATTTCACATGAGGAAAATAACCCTGATTGGCTTATGCCACGCTTAATTGGGTTCTCTTCTATGAGGTAGATAGATGGTATTGTGGCCTTCATTTCATAGATGCAGGAATTGAATTTTAAAGGATAATATTGTCCAAGATCACTCTGATGAATGGCACAGCCAGGATGTGAAAATAGGTCTATCCTACTCTTTAATTCATGACTTTTTCCCTGTTCCCCCAAAAGAAATCAGGCCACGAGTACCAAATATATTTCCCTTAGTATCCTGGAACATCCCCTGATCAGAAGAAGCATCATTATCAAGATCCATCTAAGGACTGGAAGTTTTGACAGCAATCCTGCAATTGATCCTAGGGTTTTCTGGCTTCATTGCAAGGGTCTCATCAAACTCTGACCTCACTCCTCTTAGAACTCTACACAAATTCTCACCTTGTTTTCAAGCCTTCCTCCCACTTCATTTCCAACCTCCATTTTCCCACAATCCCAACGGCAATTAGCCTTCTTCCATAAGATCTAAAATTTCAGGTGCAAGCTCCCTCTTATCTTCCCCTTGTCCCTGGCCACTGATCTCATTTGAATACTGAGAAGAGGCAAGTAAGGAAGGAGACAGGATTTACTGAGCACCTACTGTGTGCCAAATCCCAAGTAGGCACTTAATTCTTTTAATAATCATCCATTTGCTTTAACTAAGAAGCTTCCCCAAATCTTTTTGGAGCAAGGCAAAAACCAAACAAACGAAAAGGCTAAAACCAAACTATAACACGGAAGTTAAAGGTAATGGGGTTATGGAAGTATAAGAACTGAGGGAGAGGACACCTGGGTGGCTCAGTCGGTTAAGCATCTGCCTTCAGCTCAGATCATGATCTCAGGGTCCTGGGATCGAGCCCCGCGTCAGGCTCCATTCTCAGCGTGGAATCTGCTTCTCCATCTCTCTCTGCCTCTCCCCCTGCTCATGCTCTCTCTCTCTCTCTCTCAAATAAATAAATAAAATTTTACTTAAAAAAAAAAAACTGAGGGAGGTAAAAGAGACCAGTCCCTAGAACTGATGCTATCACTTTGCCCAGAAGTGAAGTCTGTGGCTGAGAACATCTCAAATGAGCTGCTAAATTAAAAACTGAAAGACGAGGGTTCTGTTTGTTGAAAAGTATATCTTAATAGTGTCTCATAACCTATCAGTGAGTCAGCTACCAAGTGTACCAGAAGAGAATGTACAGGTTGGTGTGGGAGATGGGAGGCTGGGAGGATTCACTCTGGCCCACAGCAGGACAGAGGGAGGGGAAGCACACTGCATGAGTAACTCATCCTGGTGAGGTGTTGTTTACTACTCAACACCTATCACTGGGGATGAGAACATAAGAGAAAAAATGACCAGGCACTGCCTTTCCCTTCAGGGGTAATGGGGGAGGTATTTTCATTTGCTGCCAGTCCTTACCACCCTCAGACACAGAGTTTCCTCTTGGGGAGTCTCTTCTTCCTTGGGGCACAATTGAGCTAAAGAGGAGAAATGGTGTGCAGAGGAATAGATGTGCCCAATTAATTAGGCTTTGGAGGTACCTTTAGGGCAGATGCTCAATGGAAGGATCCATGGGGTTATAATCTTTAGGGGAGGGGTTGTCCTAATTTGCTAGATGGTTGCTTTAGATCCAGAGTTTGGCAGGTAGGTTCGGGCCATATCCACATAGCAGCACGTGAGGATGTGCTGAAAGATTCATCCAAGACCTTGCCTAATGGGGCACATTGAAGAGAGCCTGGGCTTGGCAATCAGAAGTGGCTTTGTGTCCTGGCTATGTGGTTCCAGGGAAGTCACTTCACTTCTTCTTTTTAAACCTCAGTTTTAAAATCCGTATAATGGGGATAACAATAATAATGGTTCTGCCTACTAATGGGTTGCTCTTCATCAAGTGAGATCAAGATCATCAAGTGAGATCAAGATCAAGTGAGAAAATACTTTGTAATCCAGAAAATACTATTTAAAGAGTTTAGTTATCAACCAAACAATAAAAGCTATCGTTTGTTGAATGTTTAGTTGGAGCCAAGCATTTATTTTCTTTACACCAGTACAATTTAAGACTTAAAACAACCATCAGAGATGATATAATCACCATGCTACAATTAACAAACCAGACTAGAAAAATTGAATTACCAGGGAAGAAAGAAAAGAATAAACAACAACAACAACAAAAAAAAAAAAAATGAAAGAAAGAAAGAAAAGAAAAGAAACACATATACTGCTTCTAAGTGATGGAATAAAGCTCCACCCAAGATCTGAAAAGGAAGCCCACAATCTCAGCTGCTCTCCTATCTGGTCTCTGGGCAGAGGCTAGCTGTTCTCACAGATGCAGACTAACATCATTAGTAAAGGTCTTTTTCCCAGGCAGGATGAGAGAATGAGCTCAGTCGTATTTTACAGATGCATGAACTAATAGGAAACTGCGGCAGGTCTTCAGAAGGCCCAAGCACAACATCAGTCCTATCCCACGGGACCCAATTTCTAGGCTTCTGATTTCCTTGATGTAAGAGGATGAGTCAGTCCTAGACCATCTTAAAGAGAAAATGGTCAGTAACATTTCACTAACACTAATTATGCATGCAGATGGCATTTGGAAAAAAGAAGTTTGAGAGACAAACTGGTTCAAATCCTGGCTACCTCACTTGCTTGGGGCAGATGCATTCTTCTGAAACTTCAGTTTCCTCATCTGTAAAATGGGGACAATAGCACCAACCTCAGAGGACTCTGAGTACTGCAGCAAGTGTAGGCACACGTGGGTGCTTAAGACAGAGTAAATTAGACCAGTAGGACTTCCTACTGTTTCCAAAGTCAGGAGGAGATGAAATTTTACCTGTCATTGTGTGGGCCTGTAACCGAAATGCTCAAACCCAATTCTAACTAGAGGGGGAAGATACTCTTTTTTTTTTCTTCCTCTAAGGAAATCTCAGTTTGTTGCCTTTGCAACTCTCCAGCTGCTCCCTGAACTTCTGTGGATATCTAACCTCCTCCAGGCAGGCAGCACAGAGTGGGGGGAGGGGGGGCGGGAAGGCTTCTGCTCATCTGAGTGCAATCTCAGGTGAGCTTGGTGCTCCAGGTGAGGACATTACACAAGGAGGGGGAGTTTCTTGGCAATGAGGGGTGAGGGAGCTACCAGCTGACATGACCGCAGCAGGAAAGGATTCTAATCTTATCTGCTTGGTCCAGAGAAGGCAGAACCCAACAAACATGTCACTCCTCTTAGGATGGGCTAAATAAAGCCTTATCTAACAGCTCGTGGATAAATGGGTGAAAATTGAAGCTAGCAAGAAAAAAGATAAATTATATGAGAATCAGAACCATATCATCAGACCAAAGTTAGATATGGACAGAAAAATGGGTTAGCCTTTTTGCCCCTTCTGCTCTTTGGAAAGTTCTCTTACCCAACTCTGTGGTCTCAAAGCCTCTTAGGCAAATCCCTATTGTAATTGGTATCATGCAGCATTATTAAAGTTGTTGTTGTCATTACTATTCTTACTATTTTTTACATCTGTGTCCTCTACTAGTCTTCGAACAACTTGGGGAGAATTGGTACTCCTCATTCTGTAGGTGTTGGGAATATTGTAAGAAACAATGAGTAAGCGAAGAAAGGAACTTACGAAGAGTTTTGTAGAGTGACTATGCTTTGGTTTCTCAAGCCAAGCTTCAGGAACATGACACAGAATGATAACAGACTGAAATGCTCTCCATATTCGCCGCCTCCCCACGGTCCTTGTGCATCCCCACCAAAGGCAGACAATGGGCGACACGCCCATAACCTCCAGATCAGCTGGTTTTCGGCACAGCACGAAGTGTGTGGTTTGTGCATACGTGTGTAAATTTCATGAGGCAAACGCAGTCACACTG
Organism: Halichoerus grypus; assembly: GCF_964656455.1. Lineage (NCBI taxonomy): Eukaryota > Metazoa > Chordata > Mammalia > Carnivora > Phocidae > Halichoerus > Halichoerus grypus. The sequence continues at coordinate 138,613,984 of NC_135716.1, forward strand.
CTCACAAGCCAGGCAGCTAAGTGATTTATTAAGCAAAGGTTACAGCACCTGTGCCTTTCTGTCAACAAATCTGGCCCATGCCATGCCAAGCGATTCTTCTAATAACCCAAGTGGTAATTTGGTTTTAAATAGCATTTCAGATACCACAATTCTGTTGATGCAGAACAGTGATAGATTTGGGTGGCAGGGAAGAAATGCCTGTTTTTAATATTGTTTGCACTCATCTTTCATTTTAAAGAATTAGTTCTCATTGGAGTTCTGCAGGTTAAGCATTTTATTTGAACATGCTGATTAAACTAGAACCTGAATCAAAATGAGTTCTTTGCTCAGTCCTTCTGTGTGGGAATTGGTATTTCTATTTATTACCTGATGATGAAATATTAACTTTTTTTTCTCTAAATAAATGCCTCCTCTTAATGGCTCTTGTTTTCAGGGATCAGATTAAATTATGGGATGCAATTGAAATGGCCATTGGATTTCTGCTATTTGAGATGACAGCATGTCCTCTATTATATCATTCGGTGGGCGTGCAGGGGACATTAATAGTGTCCAAAGTGAAGTAAATACTCTATGCCCCAGGGAGTTCTCTATATCTTAACATCAACTGTCCTGGGACAAATTTGAAAAGGAAGAGATTCGGGGTGGGGCCGAGGGGTCATGGTTTCTCAAACACATGGGTGTTCTGAAAGCTGCAGGGAGGTGGCCACCCCCTATTTTAATGATGAGTTATGAAATGGAGGATGCAGAAGGATAGGAGGCAAATGATGAGAGTAGCAGAGGTAGCAGACAAGTGAGGCAGAAGAACAGGACAGATAACTGGGCAGGAATGCTCAAACACAGCCAAAAGCTGGGGTGAAATATACCAAGCAATTGCAAGGCTGTTTGAAAGAAAACTAGCTCAGGGCAAGGCTAAGAAGAAGGCAATTCCGTCTCAGTGAAGGGAGGAATTCTCTGGAGAAAAAAACAGACTGGAAGGGAAGGGGGAGAAAAAATGGCTTTCAATTATCCACGTTATCTTTCCCTACCAATCATTACAGATGATGAATTGGTCCAATAAAAGCCAATATTCAATTTTTCCAATTTACATGGAAAGAAGGCCATAATATATTGTTAAAGGGAAGAAACAGCAGCTTATCAAACAGTGCATATAATATGATCTCATTTTTGCAATACACTTGTATGCATAGAAAAAGTCTGGATGGATTTATAAGGAAATGTTAACAGTAGGACTACAAGTGATTTTTATTATTTTTCCCATCTGTATTTTCCACAATTAACATGTATCATGACTGTAATAAGGGAAAGTCATTATTTTTAAACTTCCTTATGAATCATTTAGCTTCAAGCAATATATGCTGACTACCCACTATGTGAAGGGCATGAGAAATAGTATTTTCAGAGAGGTGAGCACACACTCACAGTGGATTTTGTTGATAAACTGCCTACTCGTCCTGTTTTACAGAATTTTATGCTCTTAAGAGGTGAAGGGGCCATTCGAGTTTATCTAACGATTATATCTTAAGAGTTGTGGTGAAATACACATAGCATAAAATGTACCACCTTAACCATTTTTAAGTGGCCAGTTTAGCAGTCTTTGACACAGCCACGCTGTTTTGTGACCACCACCACCACCCATCTCCAGAGCTCCTTCCATCTCGCAAAACTGAAACTCCATACCCATGAAACAATGACTCTCCATTCTGCCATCCACCCTCCCTCCCCGGCAACCACCATTCTCCTTTCTCTCTCTCTATGAATCTGATGGCTCCAGGGACCTCACATGAGTGGACTTATACAGTATTTGTCCTTTTGTGACTGGTCTATTTCACTTAGCATTATATCTTCATGGTTCATCCATGTAGCACACTGCGGAATTTCCTTCATTTTTAAGGCCAAATAATAGGTACTATATACCACAGTAACAGGGTAGATACACAATAAAATGTATATGCCACATTTTGTTTATGCCATTTGGCTGTTGATGGAGACCTGGATGGCTTCCACCTTTTGGTTGTTGTGAATAATGCTGCTAAGAACATGGATGTACCAATTACCTCTTCAAGACCTTGCTTTCAATTCTCTTGGGTGTATACTAAGGATTAAATTTTAATGCAGTCTCAGATTTGAAAGCAGGGAGTAGGCCAGTGATACTCCTGAGAGCTGAGCATCAGTCAGGGTTTGAATACCTGCAGGGAAAGGTGCTCACCAGCTCATGAGGCCGTGCAGTGCAGTGGTTAGAGAATGCAGGCCTTGGAGTCAGGCAAACTGGGTTCAGATTCTTGCTCCACATCTCAACTGCTTATGGCCATGGGAAAATGAACAATCTCTTTAGGTCTCAGTTTCTACATCTATAAAGTGCAGATAATTATATCTATCCTATTGGGTGGCTGAAAAAATTAGTTGGGTAACATACTTTAGGTACTCAGTACATAGAAAATGCTCAATGAATAGAAGCTATATATCATTAAAGAATACTTTGTATCAAGAAAGGTCTTATGATAAACTGAGAGCTGCCTATTTAAAATGTCTATGCAGGGGCGCCTGGGTGGCTCAGTCGTTAAGTATCTGCCTTCAGCTCAGGTCATGATCCCGGGGTCCTGGGATCGAGCCCCGCATCGGGCTCCCTGCTCTGCAGGAAGCCTGCTTCTCCCTCTCCCAGTCCCCCTGCTTGTGTTCCCTCTCTCGCTGTGTCTCTCTCTGTCAAATAAATAAATAAAATCTTAAAAAAGAAAATGTCTATGCAGTAGTTCAAGTTCTATCTGCTAGAAAAAAAAAAAAAGACCATATCTAATCTGTCTCCCATAGGTTGATGTTTAGGCATTTGAAGAGATTTCCATTGGAAAGTGGCATTTTGGAGATAAGGACACCAATTTACTTTGCATTTGTTTATGGATTTATGTGCAGGTTACCTCTTCCGCATTTGTAAAGCTTAAGCATCTGCTTGAGTGACTCTTCAATTTCTACTCTTCTAAAGGTAAAAAGCAAAATGTTGTCCTCCCAATTAATACAAATTTCATGCTTTATTAACAAAAGTATCAATATAGAACACATAAATGCAAGCTTGCTTAGAAAATTACTAATCTGTAGGCCATGTTCAAATTAAGTCTTAGACAATTCCTGTAAAGGAAAAAAAAACCCCTCTTCTGAACTAATGTCTTCTCAAAAAGGAGATTATTTTTAAAGTATATGACCATTTTTACCTATATCTGTGTATCTAACACTTTAAATGGTTCCAGAAGGTAGTTCCATTTTTCAAAAAAGAGTTAATATATACACCTTAAATTAAAATATTTTGAGCACATAACTTTTACCTCAGGATACATACACATACATATTTTTTTGAAAAAAAAATGACAACTCCATTAGCACAGTTTCTCCTAAGACAACTGGGGACAGCTTTCTTCAAGACAAATGTGGCAGGTGTAACTGTGATAAGAAACATTTAAGCTGTTGTCCCTATGATGCCAAATATTTCACAGAAACAAAAAAAAAATTCAGTTCCAGATGCCAAAATTGGGTCTAAATGACATCATTCATCCAGATGCGTGGAAAATCTGGATTTTCAAGAATTGAATTCTTGTGGTCAACATCATGAAGACTCAGTTTCTGGGTTAAATAAAGCATTTGTGAAACAAAGCCATTTTGGAATATAACACGTTTTGATTATGGAGAAACAAATTGAATGGAACATGGGGTACCATTTCAGTGCTGTGAATCACAGATTACATAAAAAAATACGATGTAAAAGACAAACAGGACATTTCCAAACTACATTTTTGAGGTTCTTCACGAAGTAACCCGAGCACACTGGGGCTTTGAGAAAAGCAATCATTCAACATAGACCACTGTCCCCGGTTCTCCTTTCCCACTGAACTTGAACACATGCGCCAAAAGTACAAAACGAAATGTCCATGCCTTTGAGGTGATTATTCAACTCCAAATTCACCAGTTAAGCATTGGGAGGTATGGGAACATAAGCAATACACTGGAGTGATTTCATGGGAGGTCCTGAATAGATGTTAATCCCAGAAGCCATGGACACGCCAGTTTGAGGAGAAACAGCAGAAGTGGGAAACTCAAGAGTTAACCTTCTTGCTCCCCCTCTCCTCCCAGCTGCCTCCTCTGAGGCTGTACTCTCCATGACCCCGTGTCCCCCCGCAAGGAAGGTTTCAGAGGCAGTGCAGTCTCACCTGCACCGGCGACACAGCAATAAACTAAAATCCTCTACAGAGAGCGCGCGCAAATGGACCCAGGAAGGCAAATCTCTCCCGTTGATAAGCATCTGGTCCTGTTCTTATAAACAAAGATGAGTAGTTACAAATTCGGCATCTGGAGGATACACACCCGGGCATATGCACCAAATAGCTCGGAGAATTTTTTTCAAACCACACGCTGAGAACCTCACAAAGAAAATACTCACCCCTATGTCGATTATGACGGTATATGGTTACATTCTAATTAGGAAATCAGTGAGTCGTTCCTTTCAAAACTTGAATCTAATTCTATCTCACAAACTTCTTAAGTATGTCTGCACCCACTACCTTTGAACTCCAAGAGTCTCTCACTGTGTCTAACAGCAGGCCACTTCAAAACTTTTAAAAGAGGAAGGGGACATAGAAGGTTATTGCTTATGGGTACAGAGCCTCAGTTTTGCAAAATAAAAAATGTTTTCTGGAAAAAAAAATAAGAGATTTCTTCTCTTTGACCTATACTAGCACAAAACACACCTACCAACCGAAAAACAAGCTCTAGATGTCCTAGTATCATCTTTTCTCAATCACCTACCTCAACACATGACATTATATTCACACACATCCCCTCCCGCCCCACCTCACCTTGCTCCCTAGTGACCAGCATAGCCAGTAACAAACACCACCTATTTCTGCACCAACACCAGCAACTTAATAGCACTCATGAACCCTTTCTTTTCTTTTCTTTCAGGTTCCTGGCGACCCTATAACGAAAACAGAAGAGTGGCTGGCTCCCCATCCCCAGATGCACTCTGATTTCACGGGTGGCCAGAGCTGACTTTTCCAGGCAGGGGCGGACTTCTGTCCGCTTGCAAGTGGAGAGACACGAATTCCTAGATGAGGAAACACACTATCTAGCTCTGGGAAGCCTTTCTTGCCATAGCGAAAGGAGTTCTGGCACAGAAGCCTTCCTCCTCTACCCCCTCAATACGAGACACAAAAATCGCAGACAGCGTTTTCCACGATTTCTGAGGACACAGGGAAATGTGGCTGAAGGGCCAGGAAGGTTGGGGTTGGGAGGAAAGGGGACCGAACAGGGGCTGGGAAATGCAGCCTGTTGTGCCAAAAGACAAGTTACAATGCACCTGATGAATAAAACAAGCTGCACCACATACAGAAAAGATGAGAGCGGCCCACCTGTGTCTGTTGAGGGATATTTACAAAGCTTGGATCCCGTGGTCCAACACTGACGAATCGGTTTGCGGGGGAGGTGCTGGGTGTCGAGTAGGCTGTGAAGGGAAGGGACACATGCGTTCAGGAAGCAGCACGAGATTGCACACACAAACAACACCAAAACACACAGTCTCCGAGCCTACACAGCTGATTAACAAGGAAATGTGCAAACACTGGAGCTAGCAAAGGGATCTGGCTAGCGAGGGCATTTTAGACAGTCATAAAAGGGAAGGGGTGTTGGGTTCTAAAGACTGTTGGAATAAAACGATGTCAAACTGGTGCTCAGATGAGTTCTTTTCTCCTTCCATCATACAAATTAGAACATGCAGGATATTTGCAAAGTATACTTTCGGAGTTAAACATGAGCTCTGGGGCCAGAAAGAGATATCCTAGTCCTTAGAGCACAGGGAGAAAGAGATTAGGTAGGAAGGGGAGGAGAGCAGTTCCATTTACAACCTTGCTTTTCACACTATGGCACTCCCAAAAATCATGAGATAGTCCTGTGCCTCTGTAGCTAAATATCGAAGAGAAGTCTTTAGAAAAGGAATTAACGGCTTCTCCAGAAAGGAGGTGGAAAACCACTGAGAACCAGCTGTCTTTATAGGCTTCGGGAGAGTTTCTAGAATCTCTATGAAGCACAAGATGTGCTTAAAATATTAACGTCTGTAGTCTTCCCATCCTAGAACCTTTCTGTTAAGGCACAAACTATCAAGAACCCGTGTAAACCAAGATATCACACTAAAACCACACTTCAGTTTACTATCCTTCCACAGTTCATGAAAGTTTTGTTGTTGGTTTTTGTATTTTTGGTTTTTATATTTATATTTAAGAGCTTCACTCTAGGAAAAAAACTCAGTGGCTTTGCTGTTTTATCGGCTTATAAACCCAAATGTGCATTTGGTCTTTTGGTGTCCTGCAATTCACTTCTTTACCACAAACTCCCAATATATATTCACATTCTTTCTTTTTACCAGAACTTTTAGATAGACTCTTGCTTACTTTCAAATTTCTTAACAATACTTGTAAAAGGCCCAAATTTTTTGAGTTAACCCTAGACACACGCCATCTAAAAGATGAAAAGGATTTGCAACTTTTAAAAACACAGATAACTGAGGGAATAATACCAAATTCCTTTGCCAGATTTCTTTTTTCCTTTTTGGCATCATCTGCTTTTCTTTGATTTTCTGTTTTACAGAAAACTGCTCAGACTTCTTGTTTCCTTTGTTGAGCACATCTAGAGATAAAATTTCTCCCAATCTGGCCCAAGTCCTGTTGGTCATCTTTGGTAAGAGCTAAGTCACCCACACAGATCTGTGATGGTCACATGGTGTGGCTGTTTTAAACCAGCATGGAACACAGGATGAACATGAGGATCCTCTGATGTCTATTAATAAGAAGATTTTGTTGTAGTGTTTGTTTTAGAAGGATCTGGGAATAGTTTTATATAAAACCATGTATATATACATGTTTATATAAAAAATGTATGATGTGATGTACTGTCTAGCTACGTGAATCTACTGATTTCCTCCCCAGCCCATTCTATGTTAGACTAAATTGAACAGATTTGAGAAATACCCCTGCATAAAGCCATTCTGTACGTGTCTCTCACTTACTGGTGTGGCAGAAATGTAAGTTTTTAGAAGTTCAGTAAAATACTCTTTATTAATTGCTCTATTCAGCCTATTGCTTTGCTTTCATATGGTTTAAGGAGTCTCCATAGAAAGTTACATATTGAAAATGATGGACTCTAATTACCTGGTAGTGAATTTACCTGCTCCTAGGGCACAAAGAGGATGTGGGAGAGATAAGGAGGAAGCTAGTAGATGAAATAACCTGTCAAACCTCTCAGTGGTTGGCAGGGGGGAAAAGTGTTCTTTCACACGTGAATAGGTAGGTAGGTCGAGAAGGAACAAAAAAAAGGCATGAAGAGTATGCTAAGGTACTAAGACTAAGTGACTGATGACAGATGCTGAAATGTGAGTCCTAGTGGAACTGTGTGCTTGGGCTGCACTGGTCATCACAGACAGATAGCAGGATTTCCTATGATGTTTTTACCATCCTGGTGACATCAGAAACAAGCATGCTAAGTGAGCCGAGGAATCATGGCATTTTTCTGCTTTTCTTTCTCTGTGAAGACAGTTCTCCATTGACCACAGCAAGTTTACTAAACCTGAAAAGGTCTGTATTACATTCTGTTCTCTATTGTTTGCCAGACCTAAATTTTGCCATTTGAAAGGTGTAGCATACAAATAATTTAGTCACTCAAAACTGCTATGTGGCTAACAACGGGGTATTTTGCCTTCCTCAGGCACGAGACAAACTTCGCCTTCTTGATTTCAAAATATCCCAGGAGGCCTTTCATGCTTTCATAGGCTCCTAAAACTGCTTCAAAGTTTAGTCTGGTTTTTAAAACGAGAGCAACAGTGAGAGAGTATGTTAGCATTTAAAAAAAAAAGGAGAGAGAGAAAGAAAAAACAAAAAAAGGATATTAAAACTACAAAAACCTGGGAATCTCTGAGTACCCAAGTCATCAAATGGAAGAAATGGTGCCCGGGGAAATTAAGTCTATAGAAATGTAACTTCTGGGAAAATTCAAGGACACAGGGAAAACAAGGGAAGGAAGAAAGAAAGTCTGACTCATCTTCCATATGGTAGTTAAAATAGGCAGAGTGTTCACCTATAACAGGATGTAGTTCCAGAAATGATGTGACAGTAAAATTTGATTTTCCCGAAGAAAAAGTGGAATAAGGGAGTTACACTGTTGAAAAACCTCAATTGCAACTTTTTATTAAAACAACCACATATACCATAGCGAATCAATTATACATGCACAGTTAAGAGCTTTCAACATGAATATAAAATCAAGTAAAGGGGGCAATGTGGTAATTAATTATATACAACTGTATTTACTATGCTATTATATCACATTCATATCTTTCTTAATTATAATTCTGGCATTATTTACAGTAGCAATAATCAAATGCCACAAGAAAAGCTTCAGGAAATCATGAAATCCAGAAAATAATTTTCTGGGAAGATTCTTATAGGCATTTTTTTTGAGGATTCTGGAGGAGAGATTAAGGGGCATTTGATGATTTTCTGATAAAGTCAACAGGGAAATCAATTTGCTTATGTAATCTCATTGTAAAAGTCCTCATGGCAAACATGACTATTAGAAATCAAATTATTGATTATTCGGCTGCTTCTGAAGAAGCTTTTTCTTTCATTCTTTTTTGTTTTTTTTTAGCAGCCATCTTACCTACATGAGCAGTATCATCGTCGACTATTTTCCTAATGTTATGGATGAACATTCCTATTAGAAGCTTCCACCATTTTATTTGTACTAATCTGATCATATTTTTCCTCTTCTTACTTGTATTTCTTCCCATTATCCTACAGTCTTAGTTTGGCCTTAGCTACAGTGGTAAGTATGAAAATCCCAGATCAGAATTTGATCCTGTATCCAGAAAATCCCATTCTTCTGTGTTACTTACTTACCATATGCATTGCTAATTATAAAATCCTTCACTTAGGCCGTGTAAGTCCTGCCCCAGTATGATCAGTTGGGAGGATGGCTCAAGAACAGTTCTTGCTTTATAAGCAAGACTTTTACAGGGACTCTGAGGACACTGGAATCTATCTCTAGTGGGGACTCTGGGGGGAGCATGAGGGAGTGGACAGGGACAGTGGCAGAGATCACCCATTAAATCTGCTCTTCACCACTGTGCATGTAGGGTTCCCCGGGAGAACTCAGACTTTTTTTTTTTTTTGTCTTCAGAAATGCATGTAACTGACCTCCTGCAAGCCAAACAGAATTTCCACTTCTGTTGTCCCCAAGGTGTCATGTTTTGTTTTGTTTCTTTTTCTCAATAAGAAGGAATAAGAAATGTGTCTGGATAAAGGGATCATGGTATTTCCCCATAAATCCATTTTGAGTCTGTAATAACCTTCACCTATAAAATCAAATCTGACCATTGTGTTAACAAGGTGGTCACACAGTTTTGAACAGAGTGCTTGGAGCGTTCCTTGTTTTAGGAAAAGGATGTAACTGAAGAAAAAGATATTAAGATATTACGTATGTGTACCATTGTCAGTTGAAGTTTCTTTAAGTTGAAAACCATATTATTAAAATCACCCCAATATGACAAACTAGAAAATTAAAAGTAGGCAGATTCAAGGTCTAGTTCAAATGCAGCAACCACTAAAATATATGTAATCACTGAAGGGAAGGAAAGGGAGAACATTTAGACAGATGTTTTTGTGGGGAGTGCGTGTGAGTGTTGGACGATGCCCCTCGGGGACTCCGAGAGCCGGCAGGGAGGCTGCGGGGCCGGTTCCCGCTGCGCTGAACTGCCTGAGGAGAGCGATGGCCGGCTCCTCTGCCCTGGCTAGGGGTCAGTGACACAGTGAGGCACCTTGGCAGAAAAGAAAATGTGAGAGGCCTGGTGAACTTTGAGGTTCTGCATTTATTGCCACACACAGGAAGCAATGAAGTCCCCTGAACCCGCGCTGCCTGACCTACACACTGACACGAAGTTTGAAGCGAGACCTGTGTTCTGTTTCGTCAAACTCCAACTACAGGAAAAGACTGACATCCCCTTCTTCATTCCCTTGAACTCTACCAAGTCTAACCTCTAGAGTGCATCAAAGAGAGGTATTTCAATATATTTAATAGATTCATATTCATTCTCTCTCCTTCTGTCTGTCCGTCTGTCTCTCAGGAAGCCTTGCTCTGTGCTGAGCATGATGGGAGATTCAAAGGTGAGCAAGACACACCGCCATCCTAGAAATGCTACCATCTAATGGCGAGAGATGTGTGTAGAAAATGAAAATATGGGTGCTTAAAGGTGACATAAATAAGAATCTGTGAGATGTTAAAGGACAGAAAAGGGATGCCTGGCAGGAGAACAGGAAGAGCTGCGCAGAGGAAATGAGGATAGGATGGCTTTTGCGACAGTGCTGTAAAAGATGCGCCGGCCGGCAGGTCGGATGGATCGGGGTCACAAAGGAAGCAGCGCGAGCAAAGGCGCGGAGGCATCAATCACAGAGGGGAGGGAGAAAAGACAGGACACCGCAAATTATGTTTTGTCATACAGCACAGGAAGGTAAAATGTTAAGAATCAGAGACCTGAATGTTTGAAAACGAAGGGGGAAAAGTCTATTGAAATTATTTTTCTTTTAAGAAGGAATAATTTATAAAATAAAGATACCACATTTCCATGCCAGACACCACTAAGACAACTAGACGTCCTCACTCACATTCTCAACCACTCCCTTCATATCTTAAATATCAATATGCACGTCACAGGTTCCCTCGTTTTCAGAAACCCAGGCGTACTCACATGTGGGGATTTCCCTTCTAAAAAATACCTAGTCAAAAATTCAATCTCATTCAAAATAAACTTACTGTGATTCTACCACCTGCCCAGGAATGTGTTAGTTATTGGACAGAGGTAATCCAAACAAGTTCTGGAATGCAGACTTGAACAGATCCCTGTGTATTCAAATTGCAATTTTATTAAATGTTTATCAGTGACACCTGACAATGAAGGAAAAGTGCATGAGAAAGCATTCGGTTGCAAACTTGAAATAGTGAGATGATTAAATACGTAACTGAAATAGTTTCTAAAATCTTCGCGTTATTAAAAAAAAAAAAGCCCCGTGATAAAACTTTCATTTCTAAAAAAAAAAAAGGCAGAAACTATCAGGAAATAGATTGGCTAATTTCTAAATGAAACCCATTACAGTTGTTGAACTCATTTAGGAACTTGAACAGCACTATTTTCTTGCAAGGTCACAAAGAAATGCTGGAGGATATTGGAGTGTTTTTCCTTTAGAGAAATCTATCGGTATCGGCAAGTTTACGGGGCCTGGGTTAGCGTTATTAATATCATTATATAGCCAAGGAAACAGACAGCCTTTCTTTACACATGATCCAGTATTCAGAGATTTAGAAATTCCCACATGACTGAATGGATATTGTAGTTGTCATCCAGATGTTTGGAATCTAGAAGATAACCACACTGAATTTCCATTATTTTGATCACATCTGTGCAGTTACCTCATTCTATTATCTCTGTAAATCTTTTGTTTCTACAAACAAGTTACCAACAAAAAAAGACACAACCCTCAGGGCATGAAATTAAAACCTACTTATTGCTAGTAAATTATTACAGAACAACATATCCATAAGCTTTCTTCCTGAAAAGCTAATGAATTCTAACTTTAATATATTAGCATTACTTAACATGTATGGTAGCAATTTGCATGACATGGCTAATGTGCCAGTAGTTCACAAAAATCTTGAGAAGAGGCAATTTAGCCAGATGGTTTTGCTCTGCTGGTATTTCTGTTTGTATTAAGGATCCTCACAGGGAGGTAGGGGCTCTAGCTACATCATGATTTGGGGTAAAATATGCAGAAAGGAAAGTATAAGACCATTCATGTGTGCACACAGAGAGAAGGGGGTTAGAACAACTTGTAAGCTGAAGACACTCTGACCTTATGTTACCCAAATCTGTGTCATAAGCAGGCACTTTGGACTGTTTCCTGAGGCAGTCTATTTAAACTGCTTATAAACATTGTTTTTCATAATAGCTGTGAAGTATAAGAATAGAGGCTTATTTCAGTTCATTTAAATTTATTTCTGATGGCTAATCCAAATTCTATAACTGTCATTTACTTTTATGTAAATGCTGTGTGTTGTACGATTGATAGAACATACATCGATCAGAAGCAACAAAGTATGTGGGTAGGCACAGGTGAAAGTTATATTAAATAGCCACAGGGAATAAACCCTGGATTCAGCTGGGGTTTACTAAAAAAAGAAACTTAGATCAATATATTGGATTGTTCCCTTTTGAAAGGCTTCTGCAGCCTCTCAAAAGGCAGTGTAACTCTGGAAACCTACTTCTGGGAATTTATCCTCAACCAATACTTAAAGGTACACATAAAGATTTATGCTCCAAGATGTTCATTACAGCATTACTTATAAAGAGGAACAAACCGGAGCCACCTTATAAAAACTAATGCTTCATTCATATGTTGAAATATTTTGCAGTCATTAAGCACATTTTAAAATAATGACATCATGACATATTGATAGTATGAAATAAAATGAATAACATCAGTTTATAAAACTATATATATACACATAGACACATATATGCACACATGATGATCAATTATGTTTAAAATACGCATAGAAAATGACTGGAAAATAGGCACATAAAGTGATTACCTCTGAAAAATGGGATTATAAATGATTTTTAAATAACTTCCAATAATTTTTAATCTTAAATAAACATAAACAGAACCTAAAAACCCCCAAGTAATGCTTTTGTTTTTACAGCAATGCAAGGTAATCAGTAGAAAATGAATTTTAGAACCAGAAATCCTGGATTGAATCCATTTGATCTCTTACTTGAAATGTGATCTTGGCAAGCCAATTAACCTCTCTGAGCTTCTATATATAAAGAGTCCAGCATAATAAATACTATTTACTCCACTATGCATAGCCCTTTAAGGCTTCATCCCTCTGTGAATGTTTAATGCGTTACACTCTCTAGAAGAGCAGTTCAGAAAGTAATCCCTAAGAGAAGCTTAGTCAACAAGATGGGAAATCCCCAAAATTCCATTATATGTTATATTAAAACAATTCAAGAAAAATGCCAAAATCATCCAATCAGGGACTGATTCCAATATCTAATTAAGAGTATTACACTCCAAGATACCTGCCTTCCAACACTTACAAAAAATAAAACTTAAACCTCTCAAGGGTTAATGTTGTGATCAGACTCATAAGTAATGTGTAAATTGGCACAACCTTTCTGAAAAGCAATTCGGTAATGTATATCAAAATGAATATTCACACTGTTGGTACTAGTAATTCCAATTCTAGAAATCTATCTTAATAAAATTATTAAAGCTGGGGACAAAATGTATTTTCAAAAATATGCTGGAACATATTTCATAGATTGGGGCAAAAGTTAATGTCTGATAGAGGAATAGGTACAAATTGTTTAAAATCACATTTCCTAATTTTTTATGAAATAGGAAAAGGTGTAAAATGCTAATTAAGAAAATGGTATGCAAACTATTATATTCAGCATGGTCATAATCATCTTATATGTGTCTGTGTACATATAGACACAAATACACACATCAACATGCATTACGGGAAAAAATAAGCCAAAATGTTAATAGTAACTGATTATAGGAGAATATAATTTCATTTTTTATACTTTATATTTTCCAAGTTTCCTACATTGCCATATATTACGTTTATGAAGAAAATCTTAAAACTCATTGGTTACTTCTGTCATCTTGAAAAAGTAACAAACTGAGGCAAAAACAAGACTTGAATGGGTTATGAAACCTAAATGAATGGAATCATCCATTGCCTGTTCTCTTCTGTCACTCCTTTATAATGTCCATCTCTTACTCTGCTCTTGTTCCTCTACTTTTTGTCCAACGCAAGGTATGGAAATGTATGTTATTCTTGGAATAATATAAAAGTTCTTTATGGAGTGTCTTAGGATTTTCAGAGGACAGGTGTACATACAATATTATATCTCTAAACATGGGATGTGTCCTGGTAGAGTACAAAGCACAGTAGTCCAACAGACCTGAGTTTGAAGGCTGACTCAGTTTCAGCATTCTCTTTTTTAAAAGAGGGCTAACAATTCTAATTTTGCAGATTTATAATCATAATCAAATGAAATTATAGTAATGCATATGAACATACCTATCAAAGTGCCTGAGTTTCAATAGTCCTTTGTCCTTTGCAAATTGTACACAGAGTAGTAATACTCTGCAGAAAGCATTTATGAAAAATTATGATTTACGACAGTATGTGTACATTTGTATTCAATGGGTTCCTAAAGGAGAAATTGGGACCAAATATTGGCTGTGGAGAATGAAAATGCTAACCTTACACTAAGGTCCATGCTATCTGTGAGGGAAAAAAAATATTATTCTTTACCAGAAAGATCACACATTTTCTGCTATCATATCCAAAGTTCAGGTTAGCATAGCTAAAATCTAGATGTATAAAAATTGCCAAAGATTTTATGGGGATGCTCCCCTCCACCACCATGAGTGAGTTTTGGTCCCTATAGTGATGAAGGTATAAAGAAGAATTTTTAGGTCATTAGACAAATATTTTTGAAAATAATTATATTTGCTATAAAAGGGGATTTAAAACTCAGTAATAGCTTTCATCCTAAATGGATAAGATACCGAAGAGCTATTCTATGACAAACCAGTTTCTATCTTTCAACACACAAGCAAATGTGTATATACATCCCCCACTCTATGGTAGTATTCTATACACACTTCTTAGGACTCTCCTTTGCTGACTTAACATAACTCATATAGACTTGTCTCTTTATTTTTATTTATTTTTATTTTTAAAGACTTTATTTATTTATTTGACAGAGAGAGACACAGTGAGAGAGGGAACACAAGCAGGGGGAGTGGGAGAGGGAGAAGCAGGCTTCCCGCTGGGAAGGGAGCCCGATGCGGGGCTCGATCCCAGGACCCTGGGATCATGACCTGAGCCAAAGGCAGACGCCCAATGACTGAGCCACCCAGGCGCCCCTGGGTGGGTTCCTAATGTATAGACTATTGTTAGATATTTAGGTTATTACTAATCTTTCATTATAATCAATGTTGCACTGAATACTTTATGTACATCTGTGTTTACATGTCCAACTTTATCACTTACATTTAAAATTTACATACATAAAGATATAATATTCACATATATTTTTATATACATGAAAAATTAAATTGTCTTTTGAAGAGGCTGAACCAATTCACAGTCCTCTAACAGTGCAGAAGAGTGCCTGTCTTCCACACACTTGCCAAGACTATACGAGGTACTCTTTGATTTTCGCTGATCTGATGGGTAAAAATACCACCCAAGTCTTAATTTGTATTGTTTTTATGCTACATGAATGAGGCAACTTTCAAATGTTCTCCATTTCTCTATGTTTATGCCCTTTTTTTGGTCTACTGGTCTTTATATGTTAGATAATTTAATCCTCTGTTACATGTGTGGCAAATATTTTTCCCACTTTCATTTTTGTCTTTTTGACTTTGTTTATGGTGGGGTTTTTTTTCATGCATAAATTTTTGATACTCTTAGAGTAGAATTTGTCAGTCTTTCCTTTCATGGATTCTGGGTTTGTGTGTGTGTGTGATTTAGAAAGGTCTTCCTCACTCCAATATTATTTAAAAATTTTTTCCTATATTTTTATGTGGTATTTAAAGCTTAACCTTTGTATGCTTTTTTTTTTTCCTCCAGCTGGAATTTATTTTGGTGTAAGGAATCTTATTTTTTTCTGGACAGTTACTCAGTTGTCCCAGTAGACTTCACTGAATAATCCCTTCTCCTCCTCTGGTACGAAATGCCACTCTTGTCACATATTAAAATATTGCATGTATATAGGTCTCTTTCCAATTCAGAAGAATATAAAACATTGAAATATAATGGAGATAGCAGCAGAGCTGGTAGAGAAATTAAAACCAATGTGGAAAAACAAAAACAAAACAACACAAAATGATAGCAATGTGGAAATAGATCAGCATAAAATGAGTTCCCTGGCACTAAGTGACATCGGACACTAACTTAAGAGTGAGAAAGAAGAAGGGAGTTCTTTGGAATTGTTCTCCATCCTACCTGTGGGACTGGTTGCAAGGGAGGCAAACCATAAGAGACTCTTAACTCTAGGAAACAAACTGAGGGTTGCTGGAGGGGAGGTGGGTGGGGGGATGGGGTACCTGAGTGATGGGCATTAAGGAGGGCATGTGATGGAATGGGCACTGGGTGTTACATGCAACTGATGAATCACTAAATTCTACCCCTGAAATGAATACTACACTACATGTTAACTAAATTGAATTTAAATAAAACATTTAAAAAAATCTATGATGTTATAAAAACTCAAAGAAGTGTACAGCAAAGAATGGATTTTATCGAATGTAATTTTAAAAATGTAAAGAAAAAGAATAATGCTATAGTTCAGGCATCAGTAATGAAAAAGCGTTTTGTGGAAGGAAGCCACTAACTTATTTCTTTTCCCATTCTCTCTTGTAGTTATCCACTGGTTCTTCTCTGAAAGAGGGAACACAGTCCTTACGTCATCTAAAAATTGTGAAAACGTGACATATCATTCACTGGCTTGCTCTAAATCCAATTACTGATTACAACAATGTGTTACACATTGGTGAAAAGGAGAGGTGTCATTATTCGGGTGATAACTTAGAAAACAATTCTTCAAAGCATTCATCAACAGTCCAAGTTCTCGGGAGTCTTGGAGAATAAAGGAAATCTGCCTTTATCAACATTTCCTATTTTTTGCCTTTTTTGCTGTTTTTGTTTTATTTCCCTCCAAATCTTCTGTTCTCTTCCTTTCCCTGACAAGAGTTACTCTCAGCAACAGAAACCAATTCATACTAAAGCAGAGATGACCAACTAACGTCTTCTTCTATATTCCTCCCATAGGGTTTTCACGGCAAAAACACGGAAGCTTTGGGCTAATGCGAAGATACCCATAGGATGCAATGGCCAAGTGTATGAACTACCAGGTGGCTGGGTGTGAATCATGATCCCACTACATCTGGCTGAGAAGCCTTGGAGAAAGTTACCTTAATAGGGTAACAAAAGTATTTACTTCATAGGATTACTGGGAAAATTAAAACAAGATAATACATATAAAAATACTTTTAAAGTACCTGGTACATGAGTAAAAGCTCAGTGCTTTGTTGTGCTGTTATTAATTTCAGATAAGCAGGCAGTTGTGGCTCCCCAGCAACCAGGAATCATGTCACATTGCTCTGTAATTTGTATGAGGTAGGTGCGAGATAGTAGAAAGAGCATGGGAAGGCCTGCATCTGAGTCCCTACCAGGCTTCTACGGGAGTATAATCTTGGGAAAATCATCTGCACTTTCTAATGTCAGCTTCCTTGTCTATAAACTCCTGACCACACAGGACTCTTAGGAAGACAGAACAAGATAATGTATTCGTGTAAAGAGTTTTGCTAAATGAAAGACACTGAACATAACGTTAATTATTATACTACAAAATTTCCATCCCAGTCATAGATTGTTGTTATATTCTTGGTTAACAGGTTCATATTCATTCATATAATGAATGTATGTAAGATTCATGGGAGATATAAAAATAAATAATAAAGGAAACTTGCTATTGCATGCTTCTACTTTAATAGAGTTCTAGTTTTAAAAAATCAAAAGTTCAAGGCTAAGAAGGCATGGAGAAAAATGTTTATGAGTCTTTTATGCATTCTTAAATTGAGTTTTTGTGTTCCTAATTAATTAAAAAAAGAAAATACACGTTTTATCTTCCATCATAATCCAAAAGCATTCTTTCTTTCTGTTATAATTCTAGGCTATGATGCCAATCTGCAATTTCTTTCCTGGAAAAGTCCATTTTTATAGTGTGATCTTGGTACTAACCTATTATATAAAAATTGGATGTTACAATACAATTAAGAAAAAGAATAGTGCATTTTGAATCATCATATCACAAATAGGCCCAAATGTAATGAGTTATTTCTCCTATTCTTCAGCTGTTGTCCTTAGGACCCTGAGGAATATCCACTCAGTGTATTGCATGTTTGAAAAGGAGGCCCTTCCCAATTAATGCATGATGCACGTGGAAAAACTCAGCAAACTGCAAAGAGCTTTCATAGGTAGGATGCTATTATAATTAGTATCACTGGTAAGATACCTAATGGGCATGTCAAACATAATTTGGTCAAACCAAACTCTGGTACCCGCCCCTTGCCCAGAATGGCACTTTCTGCAGTTTTCCCATCTCAGTTCATGGTAACTCCATCCTTCCAGTTGCCCAGGTCAAAAACCTAGGAGTAATTGTTGATTTCTCTCTCTCTTTTCTCAACCCATATCTAATGCATCAGCAAACCCCGTCAGCTCTCCCTTTCAAATAATTCTTACCACCCACACGGCCCCATGTTGGTGCCTGGATCCCTGCCACAGCACACCACCTCCCTCCCTGTTGTAGCCTTCTCCATTGGACTTCCTAATTTACTTCTACTTTGATTACTGTTTGTCCACAGGGAAGGGGATTGTTTTGTGCCCTTTTGCATCCCTTGTGCCTAAAATAGCAGCTGGTAGGTAGAAGACACTCATTATATTTATTGATTTTAAGAAAAAAAAAACCCAGCCTCTTAACTGGTCTCCCTGCTTTAATTCTTGCCCCTAGCAATCTGTTTTCAACAAAACCTTCAAAGTATTTCTGTTAAAAACTAGGGAGTTATCACTTCTCTGTTCCCCGGTCTCACTCAGAGTAAATGCCCAAGTCCTTACAGTGGCCTATGAAAGCCTACATTATTTATCCCACTCCCCACTCCCAGCTCCCAGACTCTGTCCACCTTACCTCCCACCCCACCTCGTCCTCCTTTTGCCTACTCATTCTGTTCTCCCCACCCTGGCCAGGTGTGCTGGGTGTTCCTTCTGCTCGGAAAGCTCTTCCCCTGCAGTGTCAGGGCTCACCTTCTCACTTCTGCCAGGGAGGTCTTTGTTTAAATTTCCTCTTCTCAGACAGGCCTTCTCTGGCCACCCCACGGACAGTCACACCCCCACCTCCACCACTCCCGACTCCTAAGTTCCACTTACGTATAACCATCTTACATCATCCCTGCCTTTTATTCTCACTGTTTTGTGGATTGACTTTCTTCCCTCTCTATAATACGAGCTCTAGAAGATCAGGGAATTGTTAAAATCTATTTCATTTCCTGCTGAATCCTAGCACCTAGAACACGACTTGGTACATAGTTGATGGTCAATTACTATTTACTGAATGAACAAAAGAAGTGATATTCTCTCAGTGGGTATCTAAACCTACAAAGGTAGTTAGTCAGCAGGAACAGAATACATCCATTGTGAATTACTCTTACAGGTTATCTCTATTTATCACTGTATCCTAAAGAGACCTGGCATAGTAGTATATCAATCTCTCTCCAAACAAATCAACAATATAAAAGTTCTCGAGAGAGAGAACTGTTAACTCCACCCCCACTCCCCTGTTGTTGTTGTTGTTGTTTTATGGCACTAGTAAGGATTTTTCCCATTAAAATGTATTTATTTCATAGGCGATTTTTTTCTCAAATCTGCCTTACCCATGTTTTTCTGGCCACAGCTGCAAAGTTGAGTATTTGGTGCCAGAGGCAACTGATTAGGTTAAAAATACATACTCTGCTTTAGGCTGGCAACCATTTGTATTTCATTATAAGATGATATTAAAAATTATGCCTTGGACTCTAAATTGTCTACAGCATAGCACATCTGTCACCCCAGTTTGTCCTGACAATCTGCCTAAGAGAGTGGGTAGAGCATTCAGGGATATTCTCATTAACAGATAAGGGAATTTGAGGCCCAGAAAAGTTGGTAATAATAGGAGACCCTTGGGGCGCCTGGGTGGCTCAGTTGGTTAAGCGACTGCCTTCGGCTCAGGTCATGATCCTGGAGTCCCGGGATCGAGTCCCACATCGGGCTCCCTGCTCGGCAGGGAGTCTGCTTCTCCCTCTGACCCTCCTCCCTCTCATGCTCTCTGTCTCTCATTCTCTCTCTCTCAAATAAATAAATAAATAAAATCTTTAAAAAAAAAAAAAAAAAAAAAAAGGAGACCCTTGGCATGATTTACTACTTTTATTTTTTAAATCTTATTTTACTGCAAGTCATCTCAAACCCCAAATAGAAAAGGTTGTCCTAGGTTACACAATTAGTGTTTTTGAAAAAAGCCTCAATTTCTGACATACTATTGGGATGTTGAACATCTGTACTTAATACCCTGTCATGATGTTTCTTCTTGCTAAAGTTGAGCTCTAATAAACTGGCAAAGATAAACAGGATCCAACCTCCCTGTGGTTTTAATTTCTAAGAAAGCACATAATTTATGAAACTATATTTTTTGCCCTAAATTTTTATTCAGCTGTGATCTAACTTTAGACATCCCCTCCCCCCACCAGGCTAGTTTCTGAAGAAGAGTTCTACCTTCTTTCTCAGATTTAAAACACCAGAATATTAGCCCTACTAAATAGCATAGAAGTCACCCTCTCCAAAATCATCTTTAGCTGAGACCCCGGGCCTGGACCAAACTCCCTCCCGAGTGCTCTTGTAGAACCTACGCCTTTGTCCCAGTGTTGCCTCGTGTGAACTACCCATTTCCCAGCTGTCTCCCTCCACAGATCCCACATTTCTGACGAGCAGGGATTAATCACCTCTGTATCCCAAGCGCTAACACAGTCCTTGGCACATGACAGGTGCTCACTAATGAGAGCTGACTAAGCAAATGGAAGAAGGTAGTCATCAAGATGAATGGGAAGAGAGGGGGAGGCGATTTCATTCTGATATTTGTACCCTTGCATATCCTCTTGGTCCCTTTCCCCTGCTCACTTTCTAGTCTCTAGACTGTAGAGTTTGGAAGTAGAAACCAGCTCTTTTCTCTTAGGAAGACAGGTACCGGCCGGCACCATGCAGCCATCTGGATCTCCATGCTTTGGGCTCTAAATAGGAGGGCAGACCCCACTTGGGAAGGGCTGCGGTGGTCTAGCACTGCCCATGACTGGAGGTGTGTCTGTGTAATTTGGGGATTCAGCATTAGGAAGCTCATTTGCCTACAGTTACAAACTAAATTCTCCAATAGTAGAAGTGATAGTCTGGTCTTCCAATCTGATTTTTCTTGTATTTTATTTATCAATGGGTTCAGAAATCAGGGCATGGAAGAGGATTTTGTGTGTGTGTGGGGGGGGGGGGGCGGGGAGGGAGGTTCTTAAATCCTTCCCAGTGTGGATCAGTGGGCTTTGAGATTTTTTAATTTGAAAGGCTTCTCCTTTGCTATAAATTACAGGTCCCCCAGCCTACTACTGTCTTATTAATAAAGGAGAAGACAGTAAGGCAAGATATTGCTGTGAAACAACACATTATTGTGAATTCAGCAAACTCCAAAAAGCCCAGAAACAAGGGCTAGACTTTATGATGATAAAAGCATTTCTATGCCACCAGCAGAACATTTTGTTTTGCCTACATTCCTAGAATCATATGGTCCAAAAGTAAGTATCAGGGGTTTCTGGGTGGCTCGGTCGGTTAAGCGTCTGCCTTCTGCTCAGGTCATGATCCCAGGGTCCTGTTTCCAGCCCTGCGCCCAGCTCCCTGCTCAGCAGGGAGTCTGCTTCTCCCTCTGCTCCCCCTCCCCCCCGCTTGTGCTAGCTCACACGTGCTTGCTCGCTCTCTCTCTCTCTCAAATAAATAAATAAAATCTTAAAAAAAAGTAAGTATCAAATTACCTGTATCAAACTTTTGGGCCTCTCCCTCCTGACATTCTCCTTTTCCTCAAAATCTTCAAACCCTGTTCTAATGGACATGCAACCACATGAATTGGATCTGCCAGGACCCCCTCCACACTTCTTCCCATAATGCTGAAGGAATGCTTGAGTCTGGCCATGACAGGGTGACAGATACTTTCTCATACAAGGCACTTGATTCAATCCATGGCGTGGAATCCAGAAGTATGGACCCAAAGGCACCAACCTGATCTAGGGGCTGAGTAGCTGTATGTGTCCTACAGACCTATTTCATCATTACTCAAGCCTAGGGACTCTACTAGGTCAGAGTTTTGGCAAATAATAAAATGTTCCAATTTATTTGGTGGTAGTGCTCATCATGGCTGATTTCACACAACCCTGCTAGGCAGGGATCATCACCCACATTCTACAGATGAGGAAACTGAATTGAAGAGAAACACAGCTAGTAATGTGAAAGGTGGGGATTTGAGTCCTTATCTTTCAGTCTTTAATAACTGCACATGGTATTATTCCTAGTCTTCCACAGTGCCCCAGAGGGGCTCATCCCCATTACTGGAAAATGCACTATGAATGTAGGAGACACTGGTAGTGGAGGGCAGGATGTGTTTAAATGGGATAGGTAGAGTATTACCACAAGGCTTTTAAAGAACTGTGTCATTGTCCTGCACAGATAGGCACAAGATGAACAGAAAAGTGGTACATGGAGGCATGTACAGGGCATAATAATTATGTGACTACCAATCCCCAGTGACCAGATTTAAATAGAGTTTGGGGATGGTGATTTCTCTAACTTGTTGGAAGATGTTACATTAATACACAATAAGCAGGACACACCTATGAGCCTCTGCTTCTCAGAAGCTTCTTTTCCAAGCTGAGCTTCCAAGATCCGTAGACCAAGCCTCGTTTGTTTCCTATGACACTGGACACTCAGGGTTTTCTCCTTTGTTGAAAAGTGTTGAACCACCTCTTATCAAGAGAAGTAGGTCCCCACAAAATTGCCTCTGGACCCTCAATCTTTCTGTTGTAATACCAGAATCCAAGTACAATGCCACTCACTTCCACATGTGTTATCAAAATGAATAAATACTAGATAACCCATAGTTCACCCTCAGAGACATGTCCACGAGGAACTCCAGACATTCTGGATTTAGTGTCCCCAGGATTAAATCCCACAGTGTCAACAGAAGCTTATTTTTCCTCTTTGGCTCTTCCCCTCCTGCACGCAATACCATCATGTCCCCTAAACTGAAAGTAAGGAACCTAAGAGGCCTAGAATCATCCTTCATTGTAGTCATTGAAATGACTGTCCAATCCCAAAGCTCATGTCTACAAAATATCCCTCCCCGTGCTCTTCTCCATTCAACTTCTGTAACTGCTGCTCAAGTTCTTGATCTTACTTTTTCCCTGGTCTACTCTAATCTTTTCCTCAGTAGATTCCTTGCCTCCAGTCTCACTTTTGAAGAACTCCTTGGAGACCTGCTCTCCTTAGGATTACTGTCACAGTTCCTACCCTTTCCTACACTTTGATCCCTCAGTAAAGCTTTAGGGAGGTGTTTATCACACCCTCTGTCAAGATTGGGTCGTCCATCCATCACCTCAGAACTCTGCCTCTGGTCATAACTCTTTTTGACATTGTTCCAGGTACTAATAAAAGTCAAATTTGTGTGTTTGAGCTATTTCTACTCCCTTGTCATCTCTGAAATATCAGGGACTATCCCTCTAATTCAACAAGTCATCATTCCTATCATCTAAAAAAGTTTGGAAATCTTATATTGTCTGATAACATGTTCCCATACTATTTAGAGAACAGTCAAGAGTTCTTTTCTCTTTCCACCCAATTATGCTTTCTATCTTCTCCCCCCACTACACCTGGCCATGCAACTTCCATGGTTACCAGCTCTGATCTTCTGCCAGGCTCTTACTCTTGGTGAGTGTTCAAGGCACACACCTTTGAATTGTTACTTTGATTTAAACTTTTTTTTTTTTTTTTTTTACCTATTTGATGTACGAGGTGCACAGCCTTTATAGCTCATCAAGTGAATTTCTCTTGGACGGTGAGTTACAGCAGGGCTATACAAAAGTGAAAGGAACTTTTTTGCTAATAGGAATTCATGCAAGTGGATGCTGTTTGATGATCATGAGGAGAGCATTCAAAGCCACTCAAATAATATGCAAAATTGAATAGTCATATCTAGATTTCAGTCTTGGGCATGTAGTCACACCACTTTATCCCACCCAAACACCCAGATAGTTCCACATCTGGTGTAGCTGATAGTACCCAGAGTGGTGCTCACTGCGATCTGGTCTTGGCTCTGCAAACTCACGCTATCACCATCACTGGGGATCCGGGCCTATCGCTAGAGCCTATGCGGTTAGGGACCAAACTTAAATGAGGATTCAAGTAAACAGAGCTTGGTAAGTGACCGGCGCCTTGTCTCGGCCATACTTACTTGGTGAGGTGGGGGAGGCTGCACCTCCTTCTGCTGACGTGGTCGGAGGCTTCGTGTCTGGCACTGGCAGAGGCACAGGCCTGGCCATCGGTGGTGGCGGCGGCGGTGGCAACATTGGGGTGGGAAGGAATGGGTTGTGCACTTTGCCTTGGCTACTCCCATTGGGCTGTGAGGGCGGGAGCAAAACAAAACATGCAGGAGGAAAAGAAGAAACAGATATCAACTGTTAGCTGCTTCTGAAACCAAAAGGCGCATTGGTTATCGCTTACGTAAAATTACGAAGTATTCTAGCTGCTTGAATTCTTCCTTCAGAGCATATAGACAAAAAACTGTCGGGTCGTTCTTAAGGCATTTCACAAAAGCATAGCGCCAGGCACACATGCTCAATGGAGCCTAAACTTATCTCTTGAATTATTCTGACCTTCTCTACCTCCTGCTTCCCTAAAACGACCTGCCAAGTTTTGCTTGGAATGTTTCACTTCCGTCTTAACTGCTACCTTCATCATCATTCTCACGATTATTATTTATTTAATATATAAGTGCTTTATAGGTTGTGGAATTATTCCATACTGTCTACTTATACAGATATAATGAAGTTTCCCAAATATGCATTTGAAATTAAAAATAATATTTTATTTTCACTCCTCAAAGTTGATATTATATAACATTTAATAAATATGTTAAGTGAACATAAAAAATTTCTTTCACATATTGTATAACATCAGGCACAGAAACTTTAGAATTGAGCTGTCAAAATTCTGCTAGGGAAAAATATCACTTCTAATTTTGATTTAAATTATATAAGCATATGCCATAACAGTCGTATTTATTTGGCTGCCTGATGTTAGAACAACCAAATAACAGCTCTTTGACAAAAGAAAGTTCGCCCTCTGAAGAAAGCAATAAAATCCATTTTATTTTCAAGTTTTTCAAAACAGTCCCATGAAGAGACCTGCCTTAAACCCTATAAAACTTTGATCAAAATGCAAAACCGGGAGTTTGACAGTTATATAGGAGAATGTCAGGACTATTTTTAAAAAAGTTAGAAATTTAAAAGTCAGATGCTTGATGCTTGTGATCACTTCAGATCTTTCATGGTCTCCCATGTGGCCTTTCTGACGCCAGACTTCAGTGACACTGTACACGACCAATAATCGCAGCTGGTATTTAGCCTGTTGTCCCGAATCAACATTCAGGTGAAGGAGAACCAGTTGTCCCAGGCTTTTAAGTTTAAGCTTAATAATTCCACAAAGGCAGGCTCAGCCAGCCCCCCATCCACATTCTCTTATATATTTAGTATTGTTCCTCAAAGACTATCTCGTCTGACCATCAGAATGCTCTGCTTTCTTGCCAGCAAACCTGCCCGTGTGTTATTTCTGAGTGGGCTAAAAGTCCATAAGTGAATGCTTTAGAATAAGCCAAGCAAATGAATACACAAGCAAAAAGAAAAAAGGCCCCATATTGATTTGTTGTCTAGACAGAAATGTATCTGCTAACACATCACCAGACATTAGTCAAAGCTGCCTGTTCTGTCTCAGATATGCAGAATCAGGTATTTCTGCAAGGGAGGAAAAATCAGTGATAGGGCCGTGTGATATAATATTCTAAATCAGGCAGTAATAATGACAGCTGATCTGTGGCTTCACATTCTTAGGAGAAAAGGAAGATCACATTTGGCTTTATGCTGGTCATTATTTACTATTCATTATTATTATTAGTGGCATTGGGATATAGCTATCCAACTGTAAACACTCAGTTCAACTCTGAAATAAAATTTGTGATCTTTAAAAATCACTTTTACGTTTGGAATATTGTCTCAAGTTGTGATTATTTGGTTTATCAGAGAAAAAATGAAAACATTCATTTGAAGCTGTTGAATACTGTTTAGCTTTATATAAAGATAAGTGGGAAAGATAACTACTTGCAGAAATAACAAACCATAATAAACTGTACTTCTAGCATCTTGAGTTCAAGTACTGGTCAACTTGATCTAAAGTGTTAGAAGACTGTATTTTTAAAAAATATCAACTTAGTTGATCTGAAACATCTGTGCCCCCCTCGTCCCCCTACCTCTCCCTACCACCCCAAATCATTATTTAAAATTATTTGGTCTTTCTATTTTGTTAACTGTGTGAGCCCAAGGGTTAGTGTGCACGAGGTGGAATTATCAGCCCACAGACCTTAGAAGGTTATACGGTTCACCCTTGAGATGATTTATATCCATAAACTTGACAGTTGCGAACTTAACACAAACACTTTTTAAACCCTGGCCAATCACTCTTAGAGCAAGTTAACTTTCCCACAATCTAGAATAAATATGACATTTGCCTGCAGTCCGTCAGCACAACATTAGAGCACCGTGTCACATGGTCAGAAGGTCTCCCCTTGTTATTTTTACATTCAGTTAATATTTCTAAAGAAATCGGAAAAAAAAAAGAGGTCTCCTTACATTGAGGAACCCCACCTGTCCAGCCTGCTGACCAGCATCAGGGCAGACAAGTTGGACAAACTCTTTCAGCGTCTCCTGAGGGTGATAGCGGATGGCTGGGTGAGAGAAGTAAGGCCCGGGCTGCTGGATAATGGGCGATGTCGGGAAATGAAGAGTCGACGGTGTTGCGTGCGGGCTTGCTGTAGGAAAAGAAAACGTCAGAGTCATGAAGAGAAAGGCCCGCTTTGCCACAGCATCTAAGCTCGGATGCAACATCCTTTTTCCTTTCTTTCCTGACCCAACTCACAGCACTGTTCATGTGGCTGAATTTAACACTGGATAGGTCTGATAGATTTTCTTCCTTAAGGCTCTAAGACAAACATGGAGGTTAGATTAGGGTAGGGTTTCAGGCTGTCTTTCCATTTTCAGTGGACATGAGTTATAAAGGCATTAATAATCCTTGGTGAAGCTGAAGATTATTCATTACCTTAAGAGCCTTTTTAATGAAGCAAGCAATAAAAAATGTATTTGGTAGATTAGACCTGATTTAACTGACATTACATATGACAAATTCTAGTTTGCACATATGGATCCTCTTTCATGCTGAGCTAACCCATAGACAATAATTCATTGTTAAAGCTCTTATACCCCTTTCAAGGAAATTTCTAGGGACTAATACAGGATGAAATTTTTTTGAAGTATGTAGTAAATGATCACTTAATGAACCTGCGCAATTTGGGTGCCTCACTTTACATGGAAGGTTTACGTAGACCGCCCCCCCCCCGCCCTTTTTTTTGGCCATTTCTTTTTTTTTTTAAAAGATTTTATTTATTTATTTGACAGAGAGAGACATAGTGAGAGCAGGAACACAAGCAGGGGGAGTGGGAGAGGGAGAAGCGGGCTTCCCGCGGAGCAGGGAGCCTGATGTGGGACTCGATCCCAGGACCCTGGGATCATGACCTGAGCCGAAGGCAGATGCTTAACAACTGAGCCACCCAGGCGCCCCTTTTTTGGCCATTTCAAAGCCAAACTCAGAAATGCGTAAATGTTAGAGCAGGGGAACACACAGGCTGAGTAGGCAGTGACCCCTGCTCAGCTGTGGGCCTTCTGCCCATAAAAATTGATAAAAGAACTCAGATAACTATTACTCCTTTTTATTTGAGCCCTGCTAAATTTTATTTGTACAAGAAGATTACACTAGATTAAAAAACTTATGTGAGCCGCTTGATAATGTTTCTGAGAGAACTTCTGCCCTTGAATTGGAAGGGTGATTGATAAAATCTGCTGGACAAGAAGAGCAGCATATGGGAAGGGTTGGGGACACTCAAACCAGTAACGCCAAGGTAGCAGCTCTTACTTCTCAGGGAGGGCCAGAGAAACGGCTCTCAGATAAAAGCAAGTGAGAATATTTATCTTGCCTTACTCTTTGCAGTTAAGTCTTCAAACTCAGGGAGTCCCTGCAAAGACCAAAGGAATGGCCCAGTTTTCGGAGAGTAAGACTTTCGAGAGTCTTACTGAGAGTGACTCATAAAACTGTAGAGCAAACTAAGCAAGAGAGGCCACACTTCCTACCACTATCCCATAAGCATGGCTGAGGACTGTACAAATCATCCATCCCCACTGATCCACTGGGCATGGGTTCTTTGTTCCCTACTGGGATGTCTTTAGTATTGGGGCACTTTCTGACTAATAACTGAAATGGCTAGGGCTTTGAGGTTCAGAACAGTATCTGTAGTTTTTAAAGAGTGAAAATGGGGGTTTGGAGTGGAAGCAATAGTCTATTCCATGTCTTGCAGATGGTCTTCATTCACACAACCTTTAATCTATCCAATAAACATTGATGAGTTTCTACTCTGGGCATGGGATACAACAGTGGGCCAACACAAAATTTTATCTTCAATCATACAATTGAGGGCATCTTGGGGTGCCTGGGTGGCTCAGTTGGTTAAGCGACTGCCTTCGGCTCAGGTCATGATTCCAGAGTCCTGGGATGGAGCCCCGCATCGGGCTTCCTGCTCGGCGGGAAGCCTGCTTCTCCCTCTCCCACTCCCCCGCGCTTGTGTTCCCGCTCTCGCTGTCTCTCTCTCTCTCTCTGGCAATTAAATTAAAAAAAAAAAATTGAGGCCATCTTGAACACAGCCTAGTGAAACCAGAATTCTTGTCATCTTCCATCCTTTGTACTTGCTCTTCTTCCAATCTTTCCCGTCTTAGAAAATAGCTTTTCTACCTATTTAATTGTTCACTGTCATATCCCCAGAACAGTGTCTGGTACTCAATAAATATTAGTTGAATGTACAACGATCGATTGAATACAAGAGTGGTACAGAAATCAAGAACCATACACATAGACTTAAAACTTTGGTTTTTTTCCTACCTGGCAAAAAGCCAGAGAGTTTAGGGATCCGTTATTGTCTCTGAGTTAAAACCCACAAGCGAAGAAGTTAAATGGCTCTGGTCATCTCTTACTTTGCAAATTGTACTTTAAAGAACCAAAGGAGTTTTGTTCATCTAATATGGTATGGTTGTCTTTGCTGGTAGCAAGAAAATTTGACCCCGCACCCTGCATTTGACCAAATAGTTTCTAGTCAGGGATGGAATGTGGCATTTCCCAAACAAGGCTGGGAATGTACTAAGCATAACAAAGTGATACACGGGACTTCTGCAGCTTGTCAAACACAAAGGTGGGAACTCCCTTGTCAAGAGTCCCCAGCAAGCTGACCTTAATGATAAAGTGACAGTGCTTCAGGTGCTCGATGGAAAGTGATAAATGATTGTTTGATTATGAAAAATTGTGGTGGCCAACAGAGAATGCTGCCCAAGGGAAAATATTCACTTGAGTAAAGATCAGGCGGATAAAAGTTAAAGAAAGTTGATGGGGGGAGAACTCAACGGATCTTGGAATCCCTCCTTTAATTGCTAATAAACATCTTGGCCCTCTTTGTTATTATTGCTTAATATGTAAAAGAACACCATTAGCAACTTAAATTTAGACCTTAGTTTCTTTATCATATTTTACTAAAACAATTCACATTTTCCTTGTGGCCCAGAGTTGAACACAAACCTGAGAACACATGGTACTATATGAAATTAATTCTGCAATGACTGACTTATAAGGACCAATTAATTCTTAATTAGCACCAGAAAATCATTTAGCCTGTAGTTTCAAATTAGGCAATTGCTGAGTCTGCATTTCAAAGGGTTATCTCTCACAGCCCTTACTTTCTCATGCCTTGGACTTCTGGTTCAGCCATTAGTTCATTGTGGAACTGGGTATATAAATCATTCAAGATCCTGAGCTTTAATTTCTTCAAAGAGAAAATAGTTGTGTTACAAACACTACACAGTCCTGTTAAATATTATTAAATACATGCTATTTCTCTGGATAAACTGCTAGTATTACTCTTTTACTGGACAAGACCCACGTTCTTCCGTTCTCTAAAGCTCAGGCTTCAGCAACATCTAAATTTGGATTTTCTTCTTTCCTAGTTCTTGTTTTCTCTCTTTTATCTTGAATTAGACGTTTTCAGTGTGCCTAAGTTTTTGTCGAAGTAGCCTCAAATCATTTTAGAAAGTTTCATTGGGGTGAAATCAATCACTCACTCAATCTGTAAAATTCATTAAACGTACATCAAGATCTTCTGATCAGGGGTCCCACAGAAGAGAAACTACCATTTGAGAACTCTAACATTACGAATCTGGCGTGGTGCTAATGCAATGCACAAAGAATGGTCTCAGTCCAAATTTTTGACAGAGAAAAACATCTCTTATGGATGTGTGTGTGTGTGAGCAGTTGACACAATAAAAAATTATAGCACATTATGTAAATGCATATTTAGATCCTTTAAAATGTGCATTATTTACTTGCGAGTCAATAAAGGCTTTTCTCAAGTGGTTACAGTTTATTGCAGTGCATCCATCTGTATCCATGTTGATGTTAATACAATTTTGTGTATTAAAAGGCACTACAAAATTGGCTGCTTCTGGGGTCTCATACTCTTAGTACCCTAGGCCAGGAGCAGTGGAGAGTGTCAGAAACACTCCGTTCTGGATGGATCTCCCTACCAGCTTAAACTTTAACCAGAGGCCAGACTTATTTAAAACAACTGCTGGGCTTTTCACAAACAATACAAATAAGAAGGAAGGAAATTTGATCTGGTTTCTCCAGCTAGAATGGCATTGCCTACACACTCTGAACAAAGTAGCCACAATTCAAGAAACAGGGAGCCAGAATTTCCCAAAGAGTGTAGAGCTCAGTTATTTATGACAAAATGATCATATTACTGGATACTTGAAAAGAAGAAAGCAGGTCAGGCAGGTTGGTTTACTTGTTTGTACTCGGCCCCTGCCCCTCGCTCCGCTTCTTTAAAAAGATTCCCTTGGTTTTGGTTTGAAAGAGGAAAAAGCTGAAAATTCAACACAATATGTATTTTTTTTTTAACTTAAAAACGCTTTCTCCCTTAAAGCAGAATGAGGACTGGGGAAGGAGAAGGTCAAGGTCGTTACTGTCTTACTGTGTATTTGGGGAGACTTACTTGATCCAAGTGACTCTTGGTCTGGGTCCTCCATACGGAGGAGGTCTTATAGACATATATTCTAGCTCAAAAAAAGATGGTTACCAGGGAGGCACAGCCAGATAGGTTTGGAAACTCGTACTTCATTTTTTATAAATCTTGGGAAAGAAAAAGAGAGAGGAAAGTAATCCCTCCTTACCATTTTTAGCAATTTTGCCCAAACTCAACCTCCAAGAATTCTAATAACCTTCCTGCATTTTTCCTCAAACCAAAATTTATGGGTTGAATTCTTGTATTTAACCTGACATTGCCTTAATTGCTTTATTCCTTGTCCACGAGCCATCACAGACTCTCACAGATTAGACAGAGACTTGGATCCTTTTCACGTGGCTTTCTGGCAATCCTAGAGTCTCTTGTATGGGATACTCCGAAGAAAAGCTGTCAAGAGGGCAGTGCAAACAATAAAATCTAATCCCCCTTCAGGTGCAGTGTGCTCTTAAGACAGCGTGACACACAGCCTTCTCCCCTCACAGGAGGAATGATCACTCCCAAGCCTTGGCATCTGTAAAGCTTCACAGTCTTACCATTCATCAACCCGAAGTCAGTGGCAACAGGTGAGAGTCCAAACTGTTCCTGTGTTAGCGCCGTTACCAGAAAAAGCCACTCCTCCCCTCAGCGGTAAGGTGTTCTTCAGACAAAAATAACCATTTCCATAGAGCAATGGTAGCATTAAGAACTCCTGACTACTCATATTTAGAAGTAAAGATTTTTAACAAGGCAGAACTCTAAAAGGAGAAGAAAGTGGAAGGAAAAAAAAAAGACTGTACTAAGACAAAAAAAATAAAGGCTTCCACAAAAGCAAATGGAATTTGAATTATTTGGGTTGTCAACTGCTACACACTTGGCTTCTTCAGAAATTCAAAACCACCGTATCTGACACCACTCTAGCTTACCTAAAGCTGAGAAATCTATCTTAATGGTCCATAGCTATAATTTATAAGTCATGCCTGAGTCAGACCTGCCACTTATCAAAGCCCAGGACTTTGGAGTTATGGGATTTGTTTTAACAGAGACACAAGGAAAGGGGAATTGGTAATGGTTTTTAAACCTCGAGGAGGAGGAGTCTTTTCTGAATAGCCAGCCTTTGATTTGAGGCAAGCCAAGGTTTTCAAAACATATAGCACCTTCTTCACCATCGCCGAGATGCATGTGAAAGACCCGGATGTCACCCGAGAGAAACATATCTGACACTGCATGATACCTGGTAAAGCCCTTAGTATTTTTATATTACTGCTACCAAAGTAACTTTACGTTACACTGCATTTCCAAGACGACTGGTATATTCTACTCCATTTGAATTAAGGGGATCCTCAGGTTGGAGATCAAATTCCAATGACTTCTGGACAAACAGACAGAAAGGGGGAGGGGGGAGGGCGAGGTCTTTTAAAATGTTTATTTAGATCCATTTTTGCTCCTGAAAGACCCTTCCTGTGCTGAGGCCCCGTCTTAGCATCTAGACCTGGGGTTGGCACACATTTTCTGCAAGGGCCAGAGCGCGAAGAGTTTAGGCTTTGCAGGCTGCACGGTCTCCGCTGCGGTGCCGCAGAAGCAGCCACAGATACCACACAAACAAACGAGCGTGGCCATGTTCCAGTAACATTTTATTTTCAAAAACAGGCAGAGGGCTGGATTTGACTTGTGGGCCATAGTTCGCGGGCCCCTGGCATGGACCCACATAATTCCTGTCCACCCTCCAGACACCTGCCATGCTGTGCTTGTGAGTTGAGCCCCTGACGATCCCTGCCCCTTCCGCCTCTTCCCTACCAAACCCTGTCCTTGTCCTGGTCCATCTTTTTGCTGAAGACTCACCTCTTTGAAGCTTTCAAAGCAATCTGCTTGCCTTCTCTATTTCCACTAACTATCCATTGTCGCTCTTTTTCTCTTTGATGGGAGTTTGTGCCTTTGGACTACCTTCACCCACTCCTGCTCCCACCCCCCACTATGGCTCTTTGATTGTCCCTCTTCACCATTATCTAACCTGCTTTCGTCTGTGCTGGTTTCCCACACCTGTGTGTGTACAATTTCAAGTTAAACATAGGAATCCAAAAAAAGTAGATGTATAATATGAGGACTGTGGGCTTTAGAGTCTGATAGGTATAGATTTAAATTCTAAGTCTTTCACTTACCAGCTATACTTTAAGTTTCCGAGCTTCTCTATGACTCGGTTTTGCCATCTGTACAGTGGGGCTAATAATACCTCAAGACTGTTGTTAGGATCCAATGAGACAAGTATATAAGACACAAGGTGTAGTTCCTGACCATGTGGGTAAGTGATCCATAAATAGCTTCTTTTATTGGTAATACTATCATAAGTAAGGATGGGGATGTGGATGGGAGATGAATAAATTGAAATCTGTTCTTATTTGCTAAGACTTGTTTGGATTACAGAATACACAAGGGGAAAGGAATATTAAGTAAGAGTAAGAGGGACCTGCTGCTTATCTGTCACTTGGACAAATGAATACATAAATATTGATGGAAGAGCAGGTACCGTCAGTATGGACATGACAAGAGGGTCTTGAAAAAAAAATCCCTTAACAACAAAATGCAAAACAAAGCAACCATAGCAACAACTCTGATCTAATGGTCATAGATACAATGACCTATAAAGACTGTTTTTGACCAAATATACTTTGAACCTGTACCTTTGCTTAAATCTCAAACTCTGACAAAGTAGAAACTTAGAAGTAGGGGGCTGTCTCCCTCTAGACTCTATTCTTCACTTAGATCTACAGTCCTTGAGTGTCCACACTGACCTCCCCCTTTACCATGTAGACCTCTGCTACCCAGGCACGCTTCCAACCTAATCAGAATCTGAGCACGTCTTCTCCTGCCCCACCCCCGCAAACCCAGATACGATGGAAATTTCTATCATTCCCTTGAAAGGCCCACCATGTCAGTTTTTGGGAGTTGCTTATCGGAGATCTAATACATGTTATTGCTAGAAAAAAAAAAAGTTTTTAGGGGCTCCTGGGTGGCTCGGTCATTAAGTGTCTGCCTTCGGCTCAGGTCATGATCCCAAGGTCCTGAGATCGAGCCCCGCGTCGGGCTCCCGGCTCGGCGGGAAGCCTGCTTCTCCCTCTCCCACTCCCCCTGCTTGTGTTCCCTCTCTCGCTGTCTCTGTCAAATAAATAAATAAAATCTTTAAATAAAAAATTTAAATTTAAAAAAAGTTTTTAAAGAAGATCTGGAGTAAAGGAAAATTTCTTAATTATTATTATTTTTTTAACATTTCTAACTTGATTAAGGGACTTTTAGTTTTGTTTCTGCCACTACTTTGCTTATAAATACGGGTGACTTCTTTCTCTTCTAGATCTCTCCTCTGCAAAATGTACTCAATCACTGATGCTCACCTAGCTTTGCATTCCAGTGGAACTCTGTCTCTGGGATTACAGTTATAAATACTCAGTACAATTGATCCATAGTAATAACACTGAAATCTAAAATATCTGAAACTAGGGAGCATGTGCCCTTTAAAATAAATTATTTTTAAAATGTTCCTGAGATATTAAGTTATAGAGTATTTCTGGACACAGTCTCTATGACATCCCGGCTTTGGGAAGGCTGTAATTTTTAGAGGTTTAAAATCCCCAAGTGTGCTTTTTCAAGCTCTGTGAGATGGAGCTCCTGCCCTCGGATCCTGACAGGACCTCCTCTCTGAATACACCACATTTGCACACTACTTGCTTAGGCCGTCATGATGGCTAATGTGAAATATGTTCAAATGCCACACAACAGCAATGATTATTGGAAATATGAAGAGGGACTGTTTCACAAGCAGAGTGGACAAGAATCCCATTCCATGAAGGGAACTTGAGCTTCTATGTTATCTGCAAGCAATGAATGCTAAGAAATAAGAGATGAAGAATAAGAAATATGGCAAAACACTTGAGAAAAAAGCAACCCCACAGACTGGGTGATCACAGAGGTGAACAGAAATAGGCAGGGAGTCCTCTCGCAACCTGTTGGGATTGTACTGGAATTACAAACTGCAGTCCTGCAAAAGAGAGTTTCCAAAGTAAAGTCCGTGGAGATGCTCCAGCCTCTCAGAGGATTACTGGTAGTTTGTGTTTGCTGACATGAAAAGAAAAAAAGGCAAAAAAACAAGCAAATAAACGACAATAAAACCCATGATAAACATAAAAGCGTGGGCTGATTGGCAGCATTTCCCCCACCAAATCGTCAGGTTTACGGTGTGGTTTAAGCCCCTATTTCTGAGAGACAGGATTACTAAAGTGGAGGTTACTTTCAAAGCATCCTCCTGAATTCCAAGTATCTTCCTGAATACACCTCATAGGATCGAAGGATTTATTCCTACTGTGGTAGATTTCACACAAGGGGAGGAAGTATGAGAAGAATCAGTCCAGTGTCTGAAGTCAGGGGTCCAAGCTTTTATCCCAGGTTGGGTATCAGATAGCTCTGTGGGTCAGCCTCCTGGCTTCCTCTACTGCAAAATGGAAATCATATGTCATGTTTGGGTTTTAGAGCTCAACTCCTCTGTGTTTGAAATCATCACTCCCTATCCTAATCCACGCAAAGTCACTTAACATTTCTGAGCCCACATTTCCTTATCTATAAATTGGATAAAATAGCATACAAAAAAAAGATTTTTCTCAGGATTAGAATTAATTCTAGTTACATAGCAGGGCTCGCTCATTTAAAAAGTATGTGTTGAGAATCAACTATGTGCTAGACAGTATATTAGACAGTGGGTTATTTACTATTCTTAGAATTATTTTCTTTAGAATAAAGATACGTGAAAAATAATCTGGATCATATAATGTAATGTGGCAACGTGAGATAACTGGGAATCAAAAGTTGAACTGTTTTCATGGACCTGGAAGCTCACAGCATGGGCTAGTAGTCACTTTCTAGTACCTGAATTTACCTGTGCTCTGCAAGTCCTCACCACAAGAATAAGTCACTTCAGCTAGGGAGAAAGCTGAGCCCATTGCTCCAAGCTCAGGACAGCTTTGTTCTTATCTCCTGCAGGGGACAGTTAGTAGTTCTGTCTGTCCAGCAGTTCCTTACCATTCCCTCTGGAAACAGAGCTCTCATGGTTTTTGGGGGTACCTATCCTTCCCTCAGCCCCAGCCTACGTAGTGAGAGTGGTCTCAACCCCACCCACTGGTTCTGCAGGTAGGTATGCAACCCAGGCCACACCAGTGAGAAACCCCCTTATCTCTTAAACATAAGGATTATTCCAAAAGTGACCCAAGCAAAGGACCCAAACCAGGACAATTAGAGCGATAAGCATCCAGGAGTAGAACCTTGCCCAGATCTACTGTGAAAAAGCTATTCTCTTTCTCCCTTGGGATTGTTACATTGGTGGGAATTAAACCTGGAGCTGCCCACATCATTAATGCCGCAGTCTGAGGAGATTCAGCCTCAGAATGAAGTTTACACAGAAGACAGAAGAGCTGAGGGAAAGAACAAGACATACAGATTTCTGAAGGTATCACCTGAGCATCTGGATCCAGCTCTGCCTGAAGCCATCCACCCCTAGACATTTTACTTACAAGCACCAATCCATGATTTTCTTTTGGAGGAGTAGAGGGGATGGTGAAGGAATTTGGTTGGGTTTCTTTTACTTTTAAAAATATTTCACTTGAAAGGATCTATATGAACATATCTTCAAAGCATTCATTACCAGGTATGCAACAATTCCACAACTTTTATTATAGTGTTCAGGAACTGGAGGATTTGGAAAGATCTGGAGATATCCCTCAGGGATGCCAAGGTTTTCTAAATTCATATCGCATGCCAATGGAAGGGACCCACACAAACTGACATGCATAAATCCAACCCCCCACAAATACTTTAAATACCTGTGCTGGATTATCCCTTTCTTGAGATTGCCTCTCACTAATCTCATCATAGTGATAATAATTTGTTTCCTATCTACCTGTTTGGCTAGATGTGGGGCCAGAACTCATCTGGTTTGTTCATTAGGGCCTAGCATGCTCAGTAATTACCCGCTGAATTGATTCTTATAAACAACAGACTCTTGTTAACCACAGAGGTGCTTATCTTAACTTTAGCAAGAGCCATGCCTGAATGAAGACAGAGCCAAGAGAAGTCTCTACCATGGCTAAAGGGCTGCCTAGCATGGGAGGGAGCTATTTACTTGCCCCACTGGGCAGATTCCCCTGTTTTCCCAAACAGACAAGAGCAGTGGGATGGGGTAATCAGGTTGCCTCACTTCCCTGAGACCACATGTCCTCCTCTGAGCATCCGTGGCTCCTCCCAGAGAGGAGAAACACACACTCCTCCCAGACCCACAGGAGCAGGTAGGAAGAGTAGGCTGGGGATGAGGATGGAAGAATGAAGGAAATGAGAACTCTCTCCAGAGAATCACGTGCAAAGAAAGCAAATGCAGGTATGAGGATAAAAGGAGCCGTCACAGAGATAGGGAACATTTAGTCACCGTACTTACGACAGTTCCCAGCCCTTTCCATATGTCATTTCACTCCCTCTGCCTCCTCAGGCTTTAACGTTTGGTACAGGTGGGAAAACAAAGGCAGGTAGAAGATAAGTGAGCCGCACAAGCGTTCGCGGATCCCAAGTGGCCAGCCAGGACCCGAATTCTATGCTGGCTGACCCCACAGCCCACGCACTTTGCATTGTGCTCCACGGCTCCCCTCTGAATTCTTTCTCGGAGGTCAAATGGTTTATTTCCCTTCAGAAGTTTTTGTTCACAGGTCCCTTATTATTGTATTGGAACCTGGCAACTCTGATGTTGCTCACGTGTGTTTTGCACATCAGAAAAAGGAAGTGTTTGACCGGGGGTGGGGGAGCGACCGCCATTTCATATGAAGAAATGGCACATGACAACTGGAAATTTACTCTGGAAATATACATTTTAAACAACATTCTCTACGTGTGATTAGTACACTCATTTTAACAATACAAAGGAGGCGGCATGAAATGGGTGACTCTCTGGGATACTGTGACCACATTAATAGGGCCGTCCGTTCCCATTTCAAATATTAGTGCTCACCACCCCCCCCCGCCCCCCCTCCCCGCCTACATGGATGATAAGCTGATACTACATAAACATTGTTAAAGCCACAGTTCTATGCTACAGTAATTCACTTAACTTTAACATGATTTATGGTTCTGTCAATAGGGGAGGCTGAAAACCCTGCACTGAAGCTTCAATGTGAGCCTCATATTTAAAACAGCAATTGTGTGTGTGTGTATGTGACAGAGGAAAACATTCCACATAAAGAGGAGATACAAGTCCAATACTGACTTTTTTATTCCACTCCGAAAAGAGGAAAATAAAGAATGAGTTCAAACATGGAATCCACATGATATTAAGCTAGACCAAGAAGAAAGAACTGCTAGGGATTTATCTGATTATGTGATTTATAGTAGAAGCCATACTGGGAAGTCTTATCAATGAGAGGATTTTAAAGAAACCTTGCTCAAAACCCTGCCTTCACCATGTGTGCCTATGTGGGTCTATGGTGGGGGAGCAGGGGAAGGAAGAGAGGGAGGGAGAGACAGAGAGATGGAGAGAAAGGGGCCAGGAATTCCAAGGGAGAGCAGCTTCTTTTGTCAAGATGAGTTTAAATCTAGGCACACGTGGTTAAGCACCCTATTTTTCTCTCTGGCACTCACCCTGGGGGCATTTTGCCTCTTTAGGAGATTAAGGAGCCAACTGGTCTTACTGCACTAACCTGTCCTCCTTGGGACCACATATTAGCACGATTCCCCTACAGAAGAGCTCTCTTTAGAAGTTTGCTGTGGGGATGACAAATTAACCCAGCAGGGTGTCCCACACATCTATCTCAGTACAAATTATTAGTGTAATAGAGCTTTTAGTTATGCATTTATCTAGTAATTATTGAACGGTTACACAAAACCAAGCTGAGCAGCCATGGCCTTTTATGAGGTTCACTCGGTGGGTGGCCTTACAGTTAATTTAGGATAGTTTTCCACTAAGCAGTTCACTTGCAGACAAATTAGCTAAACAGCCTTCTCCTTTAAATATTTTCCATGTCATAGTGAAACTCTTTACAATACAATAAAGGTACAGTTTTAATTACACGCTTCCTGACTTTTGTTTAGTTGTAGTTTTAAAACATTTGCTGGCACTGTTTTTTCCTTTGGCTGGGCAGTAATAGCTGGTTATAAGTATCTGGCTAATGAATTTAATAATTTCCTGAACTGGGACTTAAAGGGTCTTTGCTAAAAAGCTGCCCTTCCTCTTGGCCATCCAGATCCTTCAAATCCCATCGGCAGTGTTTCCCACTGTGCTGGACACCAGCATTTGAGCTAACCTTGACCAACGTTCATAAGCCCTACTTACTTGTCTTTCAATGCTCCTCAAAGGTGGTACTTGTTAGGTCTCTGATGCCTGCATTTGAAAATCAATTCTGGCAATTCTTATTGTAGAATGACAACGTAATGTTTTCTCAAATGACATACTCCAATAATAAATAAACACCTTGTGTCTGTTGGCAGATTATTTCAGCACCTTGTTAGCAACAGGTACTTAATTGCTTCTCATTTCCCTGAGATGATTCAATTGCACTAAACCAGGAGAGACAAATTAGATTCAGCTCCTTTGAAAGGAGCGCCAGCAGGTTCTACAACTAAGTTAAAAGCTTTCCTAAGAGGCAAAGAAGTTTGCAGATATGATACGAGAAAGCTGAACACACCTATCACTTAGATCAAGGGGGCCTATGCCAAGGGAGAGGTGCCATGGTTATGGTGGTGATTAAAGGGAGTACTTCTTCTTGCAGGCCCTTAATTTTGACAAAAAAATTTGTAATACAGCAAATATTCTACAAAAAGGGGATCATCTCAAGCTCAGTATTTTTCTTAATGCCTAGCAAAGTAGAAGCTCTTCATTAAGGCAAAGCAAATATGTATTGAGCATTATTCACCACGCAATGCATCTCCCTAAATCCTACCGAATACATGCACTTGAATATTGTATTATTATTACAAATGGGGGATGGAAATGACTCCCTGTTATTCCCAAACTTTCTCTGTGTCTTCAATCAAATCCACGCAGTCATTCATTTATTCAACAAATATCTGTTGAGTGCTTTCCTTATGCCAGGCACGAGGCTGAGGAGCACAGATAGGAAGAATAAAGCCTTGGTTCCTGCTCTAAGGGGCCCTGTCATCCAGTGATAACTGCTGCCTTCGTATTTTACCTCTCCTTCCTTCCTCCTCTATTATTGTCTATGAATCCACACTCCTCCAACCTTTCCTGGTGACCTCCACTTCCTGGAAGGTGATCTTAATTCTCATAATTCTCTGCAGTATGTTTTTCTTGGCCAAACCAGGAAATATTGTTAACTGCAGACCCTTAGATGTTTCATCACTAAGAGCAGGATCCCTGCTTGAATCACAAGGATCATGGACTTAGAGAGGTTTATAGAGCATATAAACTTCTGACTACCTCTCCAAACAGAAACTGGCATGACTCTTTGAAAGCCACACAATAAATCTTTGGCTTATATGGCTATTGTTTCAGCATATCTTATGTATATTTTTAGTACCGGGGCAGGCAATTTTACTTCTAAACTCCCTTCATGTATATATGTTTTCTGACTCATAAAGAAGTGGGTGGTTTAGCTTCATGCTCACATCGTGTGGGTCTTTAATTCCTCAGTACTTAGTTATTGAAAAGCACAACTTGTCGCTGTCACTTTGTTTTGCATGCTTACAATCAGAAGGCACTCTGCAGGAGAAGAGGGGTTAAGTCTTAGGCTTGTCTGGACTCTTCGCAATGTCAATATGCCACGGTAGTTCTCTATCAGGATGCCCTTGTCCCTGACAACACCCTGAGCTTCCCCTATCACAGTAATAGAACTGCTGGCTTTCTTGTCCCGTCATCCACCAGGAGGTAAGCACTCTGAGGTCAGAGTCCTAGCTTCTCTCGTTCACTCTATTCGGCAACAAGTAGAGTGCCTTGTACCCGCTGTAGTGCTTGATAAATATTGGTGGAAAAAAACGAACAGATCCCCAGTCAGGGGAGTGTGCAAGTCAATTTTAATATCAAAAAAGTCACACTGACCTCAAAAATTGTGTTTTGAAGTGCCTTGCATCTAACAGAAACCCCGCATTACCAGTAGCAAGGATTCACGGGCTAATAAAAAAAAAAGGTCAAGTGATTTGTTTATGGCTGTTATTAAAAAACTCAGTGTGATAACATGGGTTATGTCATGCTTATCAAAAGATCTAAATGGCTATGTTATGTCTTAAGACTAATAAAAAATGTGAAAACAAATTAATTGTTTCAATAAATACAGTTTATTTCTCCCAGTGGGGAGAAAAAGGTAGAACCAAGTGACATAGGGGAAGAGGTACTGAATCGGAGACTTGATTTCTGTTTGTGGCTGAGATCTCTCATCTGCAGGAGTAACGCGGAATACATTACTAACTGCTCACTGGCATATTCCCCTCCTACTTACCCACTTATAAAGCCCTAATTTTATACAGAGTGGCAATGTGTTCAGCTAAAAAAAATAATCTAGACTTCCTAGCCTCTCTTGCAGCTAGAGGTCATCATGTGGCATAGTTCGGACCATGCTGCATAACATTCTACAAAAGGTGGCAGAATGAGCCGGCCTTGCTTTCTGCTTGGAATGCAGATGTGAGGCAGGTATGCAGTGGCCACATTGTGACCAGGAGGTCACAGTATGAGGATGAACACAACCCATTAAAGCAAGGCTAAGAGATAAAAATCTCAATCCTTGGATTATCACAGTCCTGAATTACATACTTGTTTTTATAGGAGAAACATAAGACCTGTTTAGTCAGATCTTCTGTTGCTTGCAATCAAACACAT
This sequence comes from Halichoerus grypus, assembly GCF_964656455.1. Classification (NCBI taxonomy): domain Eukaryota; kingdom Metazoa; phylum Chordata; class Mammalia; order Carnivora; family Phocidae; genus Halichoerus; species Halichoerus grypus. Next base: position 138,656,019 of record NC_135716.1, read on the forward strand.
TCTTAGCTGATACAGGAAATGGATGAGACCAGATTTCCAGAGCACTGTTCTCAAATTCTGTGGTTCTAGACGAGGCTCAGTAAGTGCTTACTTGCTAATTATTTTCAACCTCTGCCTTGCAATGTGTACCGTGTGGGCGCCTCCCCATTTCTAAAACCCTAAAGCACAAGAGTTGCTTTACTTAGTGTAAAGCATTAAATTAAGTGAAATGCTTAAATTAAGTATAATTCATTATCTTGTTTTTGAAAATAGCAAAGATTTTAGGCAGACATCTAAATTTCAAGAAGATGAACTTTCAAGAGACTCTAAAATATCACTGATTGCTCCAAATAATTCCAATAAAAGGAGTTAGACCCTTTAAATTATCAAACTTATAACTCTTAAAAAAGCAAAGGGAAGAACAAAGATTTTTTTCAATTATCGTGAATAAAATAAACTGTCGTGATTAAATACTTTCTTAGGTTGAAATTAAGTGCTGATAAAAGAAGTCTTTGAAAGCCCAATCTTTCAGCTTAAAGTGCATAGTAATTGTAATAATGTATAATGACATACAAATGCTTTTATGGAAACTGAATGTCTTCTCCACTCCCCAGGATATTCCAAAAGGCTTTCACTCCTTTATCTAATTTTAACTACATAGGTGGCCAAGGATGGTCCCCATGGTACAGATGGCCAAACTGAGGCCACGGGGTTAAGTGACTTATCAAAACCACAAAGAAAGCCAATATCAGAGGGGGATTTGTTTTAAGAAGCCACATGTCTCTACCTTCACGATGTACACAGAGAAGAGATCAGAATAGCAGAAACTAAGAAAAACCGTAACTTTTATATGAAAGTTTTACTCATATAATCTTATAAAAGCTTTCTTTAGCGGGAAGGCCATCGTTCTTCCCCATCTTGGACAATTCCTTACAAAGAAGTCCTGCCTAAACTATTATACATTTATCACTATTTAGTTCTTCTGAAGCAATATGATCTTATCAGTGTCAGGGAGGGGATGAATGCTTTCTGTGTACATTGATGTACAATGTGAGTACTTTTTATTTATTCAACCAATATTTGAGCATAAAATTCAGTGCACGAGACACAATGAAGATAACGAAAAGTCTAAGTTATAGATCCTCCCTTTCAAAGGTTCCATTCTAGGAGAGCGACAAGACAGGTACATTAACTAGCAAAGCAAGGTGCTGGGCGCGAAAGGCTATGGGACTTTAAGGAGCGTGAGGTGATGGCAGCCTGCGTGGAGCTAGGGGGTCTTTGTGTAGAAAATCGTATTTGAGCTGGTCTTGGAATAGGCAAAATGCTGATAGGTGAAAGTAGTAGAGACAGCATGAAATTTTCAAAGCCTGGGTAAAAATGGGTGATTTACTTGTTTGCATGATTTGAGTACATACTCTATTTCCAGGCACTGTGCAAACAACTGTAAATACATGATTTCAGTTCCTCCTTAGATAATACGATTCTCTTGAGGTAAAGATTATGATCTCCAATTTATAGATGAGGAACCTATAACTCAGAGAAGTAAAGCAATGTACGAGGTCCACACAGCTGGTAACAGTGGTGGAGACAGGGTTCCAACACTGGTCTGTTTGACCCCTGAGCTTTTATGCTTACCCAGTGTGAAATGCTGCCTCCCTTCAAGGCCCCCCCTTTTTTTTTTTTTGCATTTGCTTTGCAATTTCAAAGAGAGGTTTCCTTTGTAACAAGTGTCCACCATATTTCCAAATATGGCTTATGTTTGTAGTAAAAAATAGGGCCATTGTTTTTTAGCGAGGTGACCTTGCTCTGCTCTACAGCAAAGTGTTAAAATATCACCTCTGGCCTGGGCACTGAGATATATTACAGAGTTATTGCTTACGAACTGGTGTTTGTCTGGTCAAGGTATTCCCATGAGAAATTTTAAGAAAAATTTTTTAATTTTATTTTATTATGTTATGTTAATCACCATACATTACATCATTAGTTTTTGATGTAGTGTTCCATGATTCATTGTTTGCGTGTAACACCCAGTGCTCCATGCAGAACGTGCCCTCTTTAATACCCATCACCAGGCTAACCCATCCCCCCACCCCCCTCCCCTCTAGAACCCTCCGTTTGTTTCTCAGAGTCCATAGTCTCTCATGGTTTGTCTCCCCCTCCGACTTCCCCCCTTCCCCGCCTTCATTTTTCCCTTCCTACTATCTTTTTTTTTTTTTTAACATATAATGTATTATTTGTTTCAGAGGTACAGGTCTGTGATTCAACAATCTTACACAATTCACAGCACTCACCATAGCACATACTCTCCCCAAAGGAGGCAGCAGAAGCCTTGCAATCGGGGTACTATGGAGAGGTGAATATACCATGTGATTCTGAGCAACGGTGTAGTAAACAGCTTCCCCTGTCCCTGTGCCCCAGGACCCTGATAAAGGACACACCTTTCTCTTCTTCCAGGCCCTGTAAAGTTCGACTGTCTGTCTGGATTCTCTAATGATTTACTGATTTGGGTTATGGCAACTCTTTACAATAAAAGGAACATGGAGGTTGAAGTCTCCTTTAGGTACACATCACATTTACTCCACACTGGCTCATTCAGTCAGACTCTTTCTCCTTCACTTTGGCCTCATCTTCCTAAGACATCAACACTTAATCCTGTGATTTCATTCCAACCATTAGCTTTCCATCTTTGTCACAGAAGAATAAAGGGCAATATGGCGCCTGCAGCAAATATTTCTGAGATAGCAAGAGGCTCAACACCAACCTTAAAAAGTATCTTAGCCCCAAAGTGTCTCGTGTTAGCCCATCTCCACTATGATTCTTGCCACAAAGATGCCAACAAAGAGTTTCATCTAAATTACTCCAATTCCCCTTACCAGACCACTAAGAGGGAGGCAGGGTGCAATAAGAATGGGTACCTGAGTAGATTTTCCAGAAAGGAGAACCGAGGATGCTGGGAACCATCTTGAATTCTGGTGAAAACAAAGAATCTTTGGTATTCCATAATTCTTAAACTAGGCATCTTTCTCTTTTCCTCATAAACATTTTTTTCATGGTATGAATAGGAGATCAAAGCTCATTGTTCTGAAGGCTAGGGAGGTCCAGTCTGGTTCAACCCAGTGTGGGTCATTTTAGCAAGTGTGTTTAAGCATCTAGCATGAAGAAGCTCCCAATGTTGGCCCTCAAGGGTAAATGCTAGAATTGTTATTATAATGTGTAGAACTATGGTTTTAAGACAGGACTCATAGAAGGCACTCAATATTTATTGAATAAATGATAATATATGCACACTGCTTTATGCTCCTCAAAGAGTCTCTACAAATATTTTTTTTTATCATGTCTCTATGTAAGAATAGGAGGCTGGGAGGAAAAGTTCATTCAACAATAGTACTGTCTCATTTTATTGATGAGGACATTAAAAAAAATCCACAAGATAAGTGGAAAGGCAAAGAGGCAGCTCACCCAGCTATCCTGATTGCTAGCATCCTGCTCTTCCCAATCCTGATTACCTGGCTCCACTGTGAATCTTCCTTCTGCTTGGAACGGCCTCTATTCATGTAAGCGACTTCTTAAGATTTGACCTCAGTGCTATCTAAACTTTGAAGTCTCTTTATTTGATAAAAAGTGGTAATAGCACATTCCACATCATCTTCTGAATGCTTATTTTCTTGCATCTCTCTTCTGCCCTACACTGTATGCTTGATGAGGACAGGAACCACTCAATTCCCAGCGACAGGCACTCAGTAAATTGTCATTTAATGAATGAATGAAACTCCATCGTCCCCTCCTCTGAGTTCCCGCAGAAATTTCTACTTTTAACATTCATTTAGCATTTAAAACGTTAACCTGACCATAGAAAGACGAGAAACATCACATGCCTTATCTCCTCGAGACTGAAAATCTTCTGACTAAAAGGACTTCATATCTTTTATTTTCCACCACAGTTTAGATGCTTAATGAATGCTGACTCTGAGGATAATATCATAATGCTAGCCCACTGAAAGAGACTCATTCTGGGACTGTATGATCCAATTTGGATGCAAGGTTTTCAAGTTAGAAAAAAATACATAACTTGCCTTTCTGATTATAACACACACACACACACACACACACACACACATGCGCGCACGCACACCGCACAAGTGAAATAATAAGGGATCTTGAGAAAATTCTGTCAATGATCACAAGATGTTTAAAAGATGGAGCAAGTAAGTTTTCATAATTGTGGATATAGTAATCGCTTCACAAAATAGTCCGAATACTTACTTTCTTCAGTGTAATTTCTGCATGTGTGCATTGGATGGCCCTCTCAACTGCCATTTTTCCCTGAGATGCTCACAGAGTATTCATAAAGGGATTCAGATTTTTGGGTCTAACACTGAGATTAATGCAAGAAATATCAGTTTCCCCAGGCATATGTCAAAGTAGACAAGAGACCATAACTTTCTAGGATGTTTTATAATACCAGCTGGTAGATCACAGACCTACCTAAGCGACAATCTGATGGAAGAAAGTGAACGTGGTTACAATTACTCATACTCCTACTGTGGGAGTTTCATAAACAAACTAATAAATATTTTCATCTTGCAATAAGATCAAGTTAAGTGATTTGCTGACATTCTCTTGAGGTTTAAAGCTTGTCTTTAATGTGAAATACAAATCATATTTCTTGTGGACACATTTTAATAATAAACTTAAAAGCACACGAGACAAAAAATAATGAAAACATTGCAATGAAAACCAGACAAACTATCTACCACTTCAAAAGGAGTGAGTGAAGACTGCTCGTCAACACCGTGATGCAAACAACCTCAATGCAAAATGCCACATATTGAAATCAGGTTTCAAGGAAAGGGAATCAGCAGGGATGAGAGAATGCAAAACAGCTCTTCCTTGAAAACAGGTAACTAACTACAGGAAAATATACTCACCTGACACACACACACACACACACACACACACACACACACACTCCTCTTGTCCAACTTGTAGGACAGATTTGATTTGGGTTCAGTTCAAATTATCTCCCACCTCTTTGCAACATCCCACTGGGAATGAGAGGTTTGGTTCCTTTTCTGGCCTGAGGTAAGGATCAAGGGTTTGATGCCAAAGCTGTCCCCAAGGATGAGAAACTGGAGCACTCACTGCCTTTAGGAGCATTCTGGGAGAGGCCTCCATGTCTCTCCTTTTGTTATGCTGCTCCCAAGGCCATGATCTAAGCACAAGCAAGAGTGCCTGTTGAGCGGCTCACCTCTGGGTCCTGTGATGACAGGTCGGTGGTGCTGGGTGAATGCAGTTCCCAGGGAGGAGGTCTGCGAAGGGGAGGGGCTGCTGAAACCAGACTTCTCCGACTTCTTCAGGGTGGTTGGAGATGGCATTCCTGGCAAGAAGGATGGAGTGATAAGCACACTTTAATTCAGGGCACGACGCTTGTACAGCCTAAAAGATAAACCTGAAAGAATTAAAAAAGAAACCCACCTGTGAGCGCAAAATTTGTTTTGAATCGCTTTGAATTTGTCACAGGCAACCAACAGGGAGCAAAATGGTCCCTGGGTAAGTCCAACTAGAACTGACTTCAACTTATTCTACTCAATCATAGTCCCTTTTGGCATGAGTGATCTTGTCTAATTATGGAGGGCCCCTGCCCAGTATTTCCTGCAAGTTGTATGTGCCTGCAGCCCCCGGGAGCCTTCAGAAAGGAGGCTCTCGAAGGCACATGAAGACCTCATCTGCAACCACTTCATCTTGCCAGGTACCTTACTGAAGCACCAAAGCACTTTCTCCACATTTTAAATAATTTAGCTATTTTAACATTAAAAAAAGACCCTCAACAATGACAACTCAGTTGCTCATCCAATGAATTACTTATAATAGAAAAAAGAAAGAAAAGATCAAAGTAAAAAAAAAAAAAAATCCTTAAATGCCCAACACTTGAAACTGGTTAAATAAATAGGATAGAACCCATGCAAATAGTACTGTCAGAGAATAAGGACATTCCACTGATGACATGGAATAAAGACAGGGAGAGCGATTATAAAATAGGATGTTGTGCTAGGATGCCACTTAAAAATATCGGTCTCTGTACAGAGAAAGAACTGGAAGAAAATGCACATAAACTGTAACGGTGGTTCTGTGTGTTGGATTTGGGTGGTTTTCATTGCCTCTTTTTGCTTACTTGTTTTTCCTGTGATAAACGTATATTACTTTTATGTTAAGAAAATACAATAAAAACTTGTTTTTTAAAAATAGTATTTTTACCATAGTTTCTGAGGTTTTCATAACATTTCCAGCATAGAAAATGCTTTGGGAAGAAAATAATGGGAAAATCGTCCCTTGTAATTATACTGCGTTTGTAACGTTCTCGGCAGCCACGCTGGCACAGAACTGGAGCCATCTATCAGTCTGGAAGGGTGCCAATTAAAACAATGAAAACTTGGATATAAAAATAAAGGAAATGACTCCTTGTCTCCACATCACAGGACAAATTTGGGCTCTCTTAAATTTGCAGCACAAAACTGGTCTGTATGCACGTCAAAAGAATCAAATCTCCTTTACTTACATACGTCTGCATGTGTTGTATTCTATGACCAGAGAATTATTGGGGTGAGCCGGAAAACTAAGTAATGAAAATAATAATGATATGAGCATGTACCTGTTAGTGAGCAGTTACTAACTCCTATGCACCGTGCCAAGCACTTTATAGGTATAGATCTGTCCCCAAACTTAGTTTGGCCTGTATCTAAATATGTCCTTGTTATTTATGTTCACAGATTTCCTTCATGAGGTTCTACAACACAGGCTTTGAGTGTGACTACAGATTCTATAAGGATAGTGTGTTTTGCCCCTTCTATTTTCAGGATATCCAACAAAGGGTCTAGAACACAGCAAGTGGCCTGAAAAGATATTTAAACTAGGTTTAACGGTCTCAGCTTTATCTGTGGCTTTACTAACCGACATAGTAAAACTTGGGAGTTTGACCCCAAGAAAGAAACAAATTTCAAGCTGGTAGGAACATTTACATGGTACCATGTAAGGACATTACGAAGTGGTGTGTAATTTCACACCAACTGGACAAATCTAGATCCCATCCATTCCAGATCAATATCTACGTGATTTGAATGAAAAAGCACGTCACTCAGCGACGTTCGCTATGTTTCCTTGCTCTTTGAATCAGTAACCAAAGGCACACCATACCAATATCCTAACATCATTAGGATTGATTGGGGTTTTGGACCAACATTCATTGTAAGTAACCTAGCCTAAGGTATAATCACAGAACTACATCAGAGAGGGGACTTCAAATTAAAAAATTAAAGGGAAGAAATAAAAGTTACCAAAATGTAAACAAACCTCTCAATTCATTCAAAACTCTTTTGTGCAAAACACATTTTTAGGCTGCCAACCAGTCCACTGATTTAAGCTCAGTCAAATGCCTGAATTATGTGTCATGAAACAGAAATAGAACAGAAAATGAAAATGTCAGAACTTTTAAGATGGCAGAATTTTTTTCAGACAATGGAATCACTGAGGAAATGCAGCATCTGAACTAACCTTATTAAAGAAAGCAAATGGTTGGACTCACAGAAAAGGGAGCATTTCTTTGAAAAGTTCATGAGTTCCATCCCATGCCATTCTAAATACGGCAGAGAGAGTGACATGATTTAAATCCACCATTTACATTTATCCTTTAAAAAGGGGAATAGAGGTAAGATGCAGGCCATCACGAGCATGAAGAATGATGAAGTTGGTAAACAGGTTCAAAAACAGCAAAACTCAAATCCTCCTTGAAGGGTTAAAGAGAAAAGAAATACTGTTTGCACTCAAGAAGAAGCCAAACTATGTATAATCTTTTAAATTTATCACAGTCAAGTAAGATGAACCCTAAGGCTGTCATGAATCTCAAAATTACTTTGTGTTTTCAATTTTTAAAGACTTGTATTGAGCACATTTCCTTATTATATACTTTAATATTTTCTCCACATGCATAATGTATGTTTTGGTTAATTTGCTTCATATACTTAATTGACAGGATAAAATTTCAAAATGGTAGTAAACTACTTTATGTTAAAAGCGAGAGGACATTAATCTTGACTTTTATTTTTGAAATCAAATTTGGATTCTGCCCGTTAGATTAAATGTAAGCTTCTTGTTACAATTTCTTTTACCAATTAGCTCTGCACAACTGTTATGCCATGGTTGTACAGATTAATGACTAATTGGCTTTTTCTTAATAAAGCAAAACTTTGATTTCAATGTATTTTTCAGAAGTATCAGATTTAAAAAAAAAAAGATTATAAAGTAATGCTGCCCTTTTCCTGGAACAAACAAAATATTCCTTCAAAGTTCTTTTCACTATGTAAAAATAAAGAATTTTATAGAACAAGAAGCAGAAATTTAGCAGAATGCTGTGTTTCAATGGGACATTTTCTCCTATTGATTGCTCTAAAAAAAACCCCCAATGGTGGTAAAGAAAATAGAAGATGGATTTCTTTTCTTCTGTTATTTTTTTGAGAGACAGTGAGAGAGAGAGCATGTATGGGGGTGGGGTGCAGAGGGAGAGGGAGAGAGAGAATATTAAGCAGTTCCCCAACACGGGACTCTGATCTCACAACCCTGAGACCATGACCTGAGCCAAAATCAAGAGTCCAACTTTTAACCCACTGAACCACCCAGGTGCCCCTAGGAGATGGATTTCAAAAAGCATTCTGGCTTGTCATTGGTTTTCTAACCATCAGACTTTCTGAATTTCTCTCCACTTTGCCATTTTCCTGAGCTACCTGAGTTGTTTCAAATAGTGTCCAGAGGACACAGGCAAACATGAAATTCTAGTCATTTAGTGACTCTGATCCCTGAAGGCAGTTGTAAGTGAGAGGCCCAATAGGAAAACCTTGAAAGCACAGGCCAAAAATAGTACTCACAAAGATTCTATTACAGTCATCATTAATATTTGTGGTAGTCAGAATTCTAAGTTGGCCCCAAGGCTCCTGGCCCCTGGGGTAGATACTTTATATAATCTCTTCCAGTTGAATGTGGGCAGTACCTGTGAATATGATGGATGTTCTTCTTGTGATTAGGTTGTTGTATTGCAAAGGTGAAGGGACTTTTGCAGATGTAATTAAGGTTCCTAATCAGGTGACTGTGAATTAAGTAAAAGGTTATTATCCTGGGTGGGCCTGACCTAATCAGGTGAGCCCTTTAAAAGAGGGACTAGAAGAGAGATTCTCCTGCTGCCTTTGAAGAAGTAAGCTGCCATGATGTAAAAGGGCCTGTGAGAGGGCCACATGGCAAGGAAATGTAGGGACCTCTGGGAGCTAAGCAAGGCCCCTGGCTGACAGCCAGCTTTAAGAAAGCTGGAACCCTAGTCTTAAAGCTGTAAGGAACTCAATTCTGCCAGTACTCACAAGAGTTTGCAAGAGGACTCAGAGCTCCAGGAAGGAATGCAGCCTGGATGAAATGCTGATTGCAGCCTTGTGAGACCCTGAGGTGAGGGACCACCTCAGCTATGCCCAGACTCTTGACTCATGTTCACTGGTAATAAGGTAATAAGGTAATGAAGTAATAAATGTGTTTTGTTTTAAGCTATGTTTGTGGTAATTTGTTATACAGCAATAGCAAACTAAGATGTTACTCAACTATGAGACTACTGTCCATGCTAGAAATGTATGCATTAAAGATGCTTACTGGACACTAATTACTCACTAGAATTCCAGGATCTTCCATCATTTTTAGTAAATACATGCTAGGTAGTGAGACTTCCCACTAGCCTACACTCACCCAGAGAAAACAGTAAGACATCTCTGTGGAAAAGAGGCAAGTAAGTGGTTATTTCCAATGGCATAAATTTTATTTCCAAATAAATTCAGAAAATTCCTATTTCTCCCTGATTCTTTTAAGAAATACCAGTAACAAAATCAGATCAAATGACATGAAAATAACTCAAAAATAATTCGTGGGGTCTCCTATAACAAATCAAGGTTTGTTTTGGTAAGTTTTTCTACAGCCTGATGTTACAGAAAGTAAAAAGAAGATACAGGGAAAAAAAATACATAATTAATTTCAACTCCGTCTGTCTCCCAAATTATGAGATTTACTAAACACTTTGACCAAGAACTTTATAGGGACAGTTATGAAGCAAGTCCTACAGGAATGAGAAGAAAGTGCAGTGTTGTTCTTTGCTTAAGGAAGCTTCTTAAAGGGGATTTTTAGGAGTCAAAGGAGGTACAATATTAATGGGAAGGGGGGGAGGGAGAGATCTCAATAAACTATAACTATTCCACAAACAATGGAACATGCTGGATTTTTAAAAAAGGAAAACTGTGACAAGTCAGTGTGAGTGCTTACTCAAAAATTCACTGTCCTGTGAATATTATCCTTGGTAAATGCTGCTCAAGACAGCAGGACCTTATCTCGTCTGTTGTAGGAGTTTGGGTTGTTGTTATTCAAGTTGTCAGAGAAGATTTAACTGGTCTATGTTTCTTTCTTCAAAGTATCAAAGTCAAGAACAGAAAGTTTTCAGTAATGCGCATTTATAGTTGCAATCTGTTTGGGAAAAATTCTGGAAACAAGCAAACTCTGCACTTTTCTTTTAAAATCCAATATATAAGCAGGTTAGAGAGGACTACAAAATGCTGCAAGTTTGACTTTATGTATTCTCCAGATCATTGCCCTCACCTAATTCCCAATGACCTATCGTTACTACTGCTTTAGCAGAACAACTGTTATACCAAACCTGAAGGCTGCTGGAAGCCTTCATCCATTCAGTGCCCTCAAGAGAGCCAGGAGGCAGCTAAAGAGATGGTCATCAAACCTCTGCATATCGATCATTTCAAAAACACAGACTGAAAAGAATAAAAGAATAAAAAGAATAAACTCCAAATTATGGAGTACGCACTCTGTGCCAGGTACTTACAAATGTCTCAAATGCTTGCATTTTTATTTTCCAATAGGTAGGTATTAATAGCCTGGCTACTTATAACTAAATATTGCAGAAACTTGACACCAAGAGATGTCAAGCAACTTGCTTAAGACCATACACCTACTATGTAGTATTTCAGACCCAGGTCTCTCGTTCTAAAGCTTGTATGTTTTGTGATACATCACACTGCCTCATATAGTTTCCCTTGTATGTTATAAAAACTGTGTCCTACTTAAGTCAATAAAGTATATTTATAGTTGAAGTTTCTAATTTGGTTATCCAAAGAAAAAATTCAAAGAAAGGTTATATCAGCTGCAAAAGAACACGCAAAAAATAAAAACAACTCTGAAGTATACTAAGAATCATCTTGTCTTATATAGCAGGTTTTTCTTGGCATTAGTAGGGATTGGTTAGGATTTTATTAAACATACTGCATTTATTATCAGTAATTTTAAGACGGAACCTTCAAGAAATAAGTATCACCTAGACTTAGAAGAACATAATGACCCAAAGATGTTAAATTGTTCAATAGTAAATCCATACATTTAATATATACAAGAGGCCTCTTGCCTGTTCAACAAGTTACTTTATAAAGCCTCCTGCAAACATAAGCAGGATCAAAAGTCTTTTTTTTTTTAAGACCCACTGGTATCTCCCAAGCCTTGTTTATGTTATAACGCAGTAATACCTCAACCAGAGGTAAAGTCTAACACGCAAAATTATCTAGAATTCAGTAAGTCTTGACATCAAGAGAGGCCTCTGAGCTACTAAAGTGAGTGTCAAAACAGGCGGCTTAGCTGAGTCACCAAACTCATAGGAAAGCATGGTTTTACCGACTCTAAGTATTTCAGGGAGGAGGCTGTGGTGGCCTGAGTTGAATGCTATTGAGAGGTCAGGTACAAGGAGAATAAATGAGCTCCAGGAGAGTAAGGCTCTCCTAAGGCTCTAAGACAGGTTAGAATGGTTTACAAAATCAGGAATGAAGAAGGGAAAACGGGCGTAGTCAACTCTTCGTGAAATGAGTGTGTAGAGGGAAGCAGAAAATAGGGTGGAAGCTATAGGGGGTGGGGGGAAGCAAGGCAGAGCTTCCTGAAGATGGGAGGCAGTAAAGCACGCTTGCCTGCGAGAGATGGGCAGAAAGCAAAGACTCAGAAGATAACAGAGGGAGGGAAGTCCCGAAGAAGGCAAGAGGCCACACAATGGAGGAGCAGGACTTGAACCCAGTAGGTCAGAGCTCGTCCCACTTCCAGGGCACCGCTCCACCGAGATGCCTCTTCCTGAAAAAAGTTCCGATTATTTATCTATCTTACTAATACAGACGAATCACGAGCTGGTTTAAAATCGAGCTCATTAATGATACTGAAATATCTTTCTACAGCCTAAATGGCACATTAACAGCTGCTGTAGCTGTTCTCTTTCCCTCCGGGCATTCAGAGTCCCCTACAACCTCCGGGTCTAGGTGCAGCAATGGGTGCTCCAGTCACGGCTGTCAGATGAATGGTATCAGCATCCATTTCCACACTGTTTCTCAAGCTCAGGATGAAAGTTGGGCAGTACCCATACCCTATTTTGCAAGTCATCTACCACCAGCAAGTTTATGCTCGGACTCATCTCTTTCCAATGGAGAGAAGGCAGTGCTCTCTGGTAGCTGCTGCACAGGCAAGAACAGGACCTTCCTAGGACCATCTCATCTGCACCTTGTGATGAGAGGATCACCCACCGTGATGCTAAATAAAGGCTGCGATTGCATAGATTAATCCCACAGTTAAAGGGCCATTCTGTTCCTCTGGGTAGAAACACACGCTGTGTGATATGAGGAGGTAGTTTAAGATCCTGCACTCATCTTAGATTTGTGTCCTAATGATAAAATCCATTATGGTTCATTCCAACGTGATTTATTATGATTAATGCACTCAACAATAAAAAAAGGTAAAACATTCAGACTATTTTGACTTTTAACCTTTTTCAGTGAATAGAAATGTTTTAAAATCATTTTTATGATGGGGAGAATAAAATGGAAGTTAATATAGCTTCTGAGGTTTATCCTTCTTACTCTATATGCAACCATTTAAGATGAGCTGAAAGGACCCCCAAAAGAATTAGCACATCATAAAGAAGTTCAGCTAATTTAAAAGGCTTGCATACAAGTGATTTCTTTAATTTTTAAAAATGGGAGAATGGAGTAAAAATTATATGGATTATTCAGGAGAAAAGAAATGATGAGTTCTCTAATGTATTCCAAATGTTCATTTGTGAGTGAAAATTTACAACCCGGGAGAATAAAGAATAGACACACGGAAAATGTCATATAAAGATCTGGTTCCTTGGGCAACAATAAAGTTTCCTGAGTTTTTAGGGGATTTCCTCTCCTTTCAGGGTAAATACAGACACCCCAGTGTCAGGACTGAAGTTTAAAATGCTGTATTTCATCCTCCTACTACTTACAAGTTGGAGATTCCCTACCCATCCCATCTTTCCCCTAACTATCCCATCCTCCCATGTGTTCAGGGAAGGACTGATTTTGGCTCAACATAGCAATCACACACGTTCACAGAGGACTGAGAATAAACAAGAAATTACTGAGAAAACCAAATAATTTCCTTTGCATGAAAAATAAATTCAGTATAGTATAGCAAAATGTTTTATTCATCCTGCCTACATACCCAGCTGAAAAGTAAAAAACTCATTCATACATATGTTTGGTTCATATCTGCCCTATCCAATATGGTAGCTACTAGCCACATGTGGCTACTTACATTTAAATTAATTAAAATTAAATGAATTTAAAAATTCAGTTGCTCAGCAAAGCCACATTTCAAGCGCTCAATAGCCGTATTTGGCTAGTTGTTACAATGTTGGACAGTGCAGATACAGAACATTTGCATCACTGCAGAAAGTTCTGTTAGATAGCTCTGGTCTATATGCCACCAAATAATTTTTCATTCTTTTGGTCCTACTGTTACACAGCAGGCAAACCTCACTTTTATATTTTTTTCAGCATGTGTAGCTCTTTTGTAAGTTACAAAGCAAAACATACACCCTATACATACACAAATAACACACACAAATACAAAACATACACAAATACAAAATTATATATAGGTGGGGGGGCGGGGAACAGCCCTCTCCTCCCCATCTCCAATAGGCTAGGAATAATCCAGTGTTCAAGCTTGGTAAACATCTTTATAGATACTTTATCTAGAATTTTATCCAGTTTCAATGATGTGAAGTTAAGTGTTTATTAAAATATGCTCACTGCTGTCCATTAGAATATGATCGAAAGCTTGGCACTTAAGGGTCTTACTGGTAAAATTTAATTTTAGAGATATCGTCTGTGATGTTCCATGTTTGGGATATGTCTGCACTGGGGATCTATTAATCCCAGCGTTCCTTGGATACAAGCAGAACACCCATCACTTTACTTAAGGTAAAATTTGAAACTGATTGGAACATTTCATAGGGGAAAAAAGAAATATAATTTTAGGCCTCTTCAAATTGCTTGAACTGTGGAATCAAGTAATGAACACTAGAAAAGGTTCTGTCAGCTAGAATCTGAGCTTAGTGTAGTCAGCATTTTCTTGCTAAACCTTATTATGGCAAAGCATTTGATTTTTCATCTCTGTACTGTGTTCATCCCCACAAATAAACTACTTTGACCTCCACCGGTTACTTAGTGAAATCTGCCCACCATCCTTCAATAACCCTATTCTTTGCCATCAAAGGCCTTTGAGTTGCTGAGAAAGTGGTAAGATAGAGCTGTGCAAGGAGCTGAACTGATACGACTTTATAACTATGCAGCAGTTCATAGTTCAAGCTGGACACTACACAGCAAAAGGAAATTTCTTTTTTAAAGGCAATGCCTGTGGATGCTGGAAGGGGGCAACACATTTCATCACTCTAACATGGAATTTTTCACAGAAAGAGATTCTCTCTTGAGCTCTTATTTAATGCAGAAAACTCCTGGCCTTTTCTTTATAAGGAAAACCTCTCTCTACAAGAGTTCTGCCTTCATTTTCGATAGATGATCCAGCAGGTCATTTCAAAGCTTAAGAACACTTCAAGTTACGTTCATTATGTAAAACAAAATGAACCACGAACCTCCAAGGCAGCCCTGTGGATGCAAAAGGACCACACTGTTCTTAAACACCATTCAAACACAAAATAAAAAATAAAAAGGGAAAAAAGGAAATAACGGCACAGCTACATAAATCATTTTCTGAAGCAGTATCTGACAAAACAGTTTCTTTTTTTAACAATGACATATCAGAAAAAAAGAAATTTCTGTGTAAAGTTGCACTTCTCCTGATTAATGCTACACTCAACACAAGAGACAGTGTCTGTCTAATTACACTGAATACTTATCTGAGAGGGATTAGCAGCATGTTTCTGCTCACTGTCATTCTTTGTGACAACGTAATGATAGATCCGTTTACTTATGAGTGCCGTGATTAAAAACCGTGCTGTTTTCTTAACTGTCTTCGTATCTTGGAAATATTTTATTAAAAATTACTTATCTGACACTAAGGGTAAATACTTGGCAAAGCTTTTCATATCAAGTAAGTCAACGAGTTAGTTCCATTCAGTCACAGTCTTTGTTGAGTGTCTTCACTTAGGTTTGGTGACACTTGATCACCATCATGCTTTTATATTGGAGTTAATGATTCACGCTTTTTTCTTCTTGTCTTATTTGTCCAAATCCTAAAGTTTGGTTTTCACTTAGACTAAAAACTGCTCGTGGCCGACATTTTCTCTGGAGTCATGATTTAGCACTTCTCCTTCATATTCACACCTTTTTTTTTGGAACCCAACACAAGGATCCAATTTTATACCGACAACTCCCCACAGCCCAATCAGAATGGGTTGCTAGCAATATACCATCTTTTGCAGCTTTTTCTACTCGTATAATTAACTTTATCCAGCATCTATTAGGAAAAGGTCTTTACACAAGATAAAAACTGAAAAGCAAACCACACTGGGCTCTACAAGTAGGCTGGCTCCCCTCAAACCAGAGGACTATTTCCATATGCGTCTAAATAGACAAAACGAGGGTCCTCTCCTTTTTTTTCCCTTCCACTCACCAATCTCAAATGACAGTTGTCACCAACTGTGTCCCTGAATGTAAAAATCAACCAAATATGTACACTGAATGTAAGTGGCTGAACTCCTCCCGCAAGGCAGAGTTTATTTCTACGGCTCTAGTCAACTTAAGACAACTATCAAGTAGTCCAAATGGCAAATAATGACATTTTTAACAAGTTATATCTCTGGAAAAGTCTCCAAATGTGTGGTGAGGATATAAATTTAGGTAACCCGATATAATGATTATGTGTTGTAAAGATTTTTTTTTAACTTAAGGCATGTTAAGGCTTCAGTGCTGATGGACAAACTCATAAAAATATCAAGCACATCAAAAGGAGAAAAATTACCAGTTAAGTCTTTTGAGGATAAGATTTCTTTTCTGAAAAGAAAAAAAAATCACCCACTGAAAAAGAGAACTCTTAAAATTAGAAGCAGGTGTCACCACTATGAAGTGATAAATATCAAAGAATAACTGGCCCTGAAAAGCACTCTTATGCAACCCATACTACTTTTAATCCTTACATATGTATTTTGACATAAGAACATGAAGAGCTGCTTATATCAGTCCCTAAAGAGTGTTAAAACAGAAGAGATGTTGCACAGCCATTTTGATAAACCCTCTCTTCCGTTGGGTTCATGAAATGGCTGAAAGGCAGATGGCAAATTCGGACCTGCATTGAGTCGTAAGTAATCTTGATATCCTAGAATTCATTAATCTTGGAAGCTAATCACAGTGAAGTGATTTCTGGGTTGGGATAACCTAACAAGGCAGAGTAATCTGGTATTCCAGAGGACACTTCAGATTAGAAATGGATACTGGGCTGTCATTCCTTGAATTTCTAATGACTTGAGTGCCATTTCCAACAATGCAAACCAAAACTTGACCTCTCATTACATACAATCCCTAAAGATTGGCACGTTTCTTCAAAATGAAGGGCAGTCAGATGTGTGGACCACATGAGAACCTGGGAGAGCTGGAGTAACCTCCAGATGAATACCAAAAATTCACAGCTCTATGGAAAGCCTGTTCTCCACGGTGGGCTGAAGGCACCGGATGACAACACAGTTCCTCATTCCAAACAGACCACAGAACCAAGAACTGGAGTAACCCAGTATTTTAAACCCAGCATTCAGAGGGGTTTTCAATTGTCAAGGAAGGGCAGTCAGTAATACTTTACTCTGAGGAGGCAAGCCAATTCACTGTATTTCAACAGATTCGGCTTTTCCATCGCGGTTTAATTTTTCATCAAGGTTAAGTGATGCTATGACATAAAGTGACTTTTTTTATTCCTGACATCTTCTCCTATTCGAGAGACACACTTTGTGATTCAGTACTGGACAGAACCCTCCTCATTTTAGGACTTGTGTTGTTTGGGAATCTATCAAGGAAACAGCCCCTGATTTACTATGCCAATGTGAGCATTTCTCGTAATCTTGTAGGATGTAATTCACCCATCATCTCGAAATGGGTGCCATGTCTTTGATTAATTGATGAGTTTATGATGTATTTGAAATCCTTGGATGGATAGAGTTGGATAAATAGGCATTATTGTAATCCTCTGCCGAGCAGGAAAGTGATTGCAATGTTCACAATCGCATCAGAAACTGCCACATGGCACAGGCAGAAAAGCTACTGACCCTTGAGATCTGCGTGGGCAGGGAGGTTTCTTTCTTCCTCTCTCCCCTATTCCCCAAATAAAGCCCCTATTCTGGAGTATGAAAAGGCTACTCTATTGAAGACACTGATGGCCAAAAAAAAGAAAAAACTTTATTCCTATATAGACCGATGGTGTTGTATTTGATTGTTTAACATTTAAACAGAATAACCAGTATGTGGGAAAAATATAAAAACCTATGAAAGAGGGAAGTAAGTCTGAAAATAGATTTATTGTTGACCTGTATCATTTTTTACAAATCTCTCCCTCTGTCTCTCTTTCTCTCTTAGAACAATGTCTGGCCCATAGTAAGTGCTCAGTAAACATTAGCTGTTACTTATAAAACACTTCTAGAGTTAAAATTTCAGCAGCATTCCAATGACAAAATATAGGTCAATTTACCTTTCACTGTTAATCAAATTGTGGTATTATTTGAGTCTATGAAATATCTACATTGTATTTACAGAAGAGAGGAAGAACGCTAAAGAATTTTTTCTCTTTATATGAGAGGTTAAGACTACCTTCTGTTTGAGTTCTACAAATATCTAATAATGCTAGATAAGTAAAATTTATTAGATACAGGGAAACCAGCACAGCCAACTCTTAGGTAAGTTTGATCTGCCTGCCTATCTACCTATCCCTTTTGTTTCTTCTCTTCCAACTACACTTTCTGGTTATTTTTCCCTTTGGTGAATTTAATGTCAATTCAGAATAACTGTGTTTCCTCTCAGTAAACATTTGCTTAGATTCTGCCCAGTTTCGTTACCCACAAATCAGAACACTCTGTTTCAGGAAGGGAGATTTGAGTCCGTGGGTGCAGAAAGATCTTTGGCTGGAGTCAGATGGCATTGCTTTGCACACTTCCTGAGAGTTTTCTAGTATACTGGTTTTCTACATGCTTTTTAGAGATAAGGAAAGATAAGGCTGGTGTTACGAAGGGAAGGAAATAGGGACTAGCATTTACTAATGCTCCTTTAATAATGGAATGGTTGATGCACCAGCTTTTTCAAGCCGATACAGTGGAGGACTGTTGTCCAAGCCAATAAATAAACTCCTGACCTGCATGAATCTTAGCGTACTCATGTCTGTATTGTAGCCACTGGGTACTTGTTTAAGCAGTTAGCCCTCCTTCCTTCGCTGGCTGTAAACACTTTGAGGGCAGAGTCTGTCTTGGTTTATTTATTTATTTTTCCCTCTATCACCTTGCACAGTGCTTTGCATATAATAGACACAGATATGTACAATATGTTTTCCATTTAATTTCACGTACAGGCGTACCTCGGAGATAATGCAGGTTCGGTTCCAGACCACCACAACAAAGCAAATATTGAGAAAAAGCAAGTCAAACGAATTTTTTGGTTTCCCAGTACACATAAAAGTTATGTTCACACTATACTATAGTTTACTCAGTGTACAATGGCATTATGACTAAGAAAACCCAACGTATATACCTTAATTTAAAAATACTTTATTACTATGCTAACCATCACCTAAGCTTCCTGCAACTTATAACCACTGATCACAGATCACCATATCAAATACAATAATGATGAAAAAGCTTGCAATGTTGCAAGAATTACCAAACTATGACACAGAGATAGGAAGTGAGCAAATGTTGTTGGAAAAATGATGCCAAGAGACTTGCTCGATGCAGGGTTGCAACAAACCTTCGTTAAAAACACAGTATCTGAGAAGTGCGATAAACTGAAGCACAATAAAATGAGGTATGCTTGTTTCTTAAACTCATATAGCACTTCAGAGTTTTCAAAGTATTTACCAAAACAAAAAGATATATAGTATTTGGGTAAAGCTTTATGGTTTGTGAAGTCTACTTTAGCTATATTAAAAGTACTCTACCTGTGGTGCTATGCACAGTACCTTGCACACAGCTGGTGCTTAATAAATGGTAGCTCCTACTTTTATTATCTATTTGATCACGTCAAAGCTATACAGGACACAGCCTGGGCTGTTTTACTGTCCCCAGTGTTTATATATGAGGAAAATTCAGAGAAGTGGTCTGCTCAAGTCCCCAGGCAGGTTGGGGTTCACGGCAGAATATAAGAATTGTAGAGTTGTGATTCTTAATTTGTACTTTTTCCTCTTTCTGATACGTTCTATTTCACTCTGATTTTCTCCCTCCTCAGTGAGCCCGTAATACTGTTGTGGCTGGAATAAACTTTGCCGTGCAGTTCCTCCTTACAACACGCTAAATAAGGCCACGCGATGAGCCAGCACTTCGCTAACCGAGGCCGCCGGGGCTGTGCTGAAGATGGAGACGGAGCTGGGGGAGGGCAGAAGACTTCCCGTCTAAATCCAAGGTATAAGCTCCATCTCTTTCTTCCTCCTTTCTGGAATATTTACACAGCCTCAATTTCAAACATGAAATTAACAATTTGGAGATTTGGATAATTTCTTTACTCAGACGAGCCCAGCTGAAATGCAGCATCTGTTTTCCGGGGAGCTTCTGTATTCACAAGACTGTGCATCTGGGTTCTGATGTAAGAGGGGGCTGCACTCATTCACACAACAAATGTACGCAGCGCTCTGCTTCCTGAGCACTTCGCCCCACTCACAGGGCGAGCGCAGACATGTGTGGTCTCCAGCTTATTATTTATTTATTTATTCAACAAATATTGATTGAACGGAGAGCCTGTGCCAGGTACTATACTAGGCTGCAGGAATATAACAGTCATTTTCTTGACGATGCTTTCTCGTATATATTTATACACAGGTGAAAAGAGTATTTCTTTTCTTTTTATAGGTAACCTTTTGGACTCCAATTACAATAGGTTATTTTAGGCCCTTTATTTGGCCTGACAAAAACAGCCTTGATAAAGAAAGTAAGGACATTTGGGAATGGTGGTTTGAGTGCTCACTGTGTGATATAGCTTTCCCGCCATAACCCCTTGTTGGGGTGAAATGTCTCCAATGAAGGAGGGTCCCTAAAGCACAGCCCCCTTGCTACTGTCCTGGTGCACCAGTCTCTAATGAGCAGGTGCCAATAATAAAGGGATAATGGAAGAGACTGTGGTCACAGAACGATGCTTTCCCACTGCTCCATAAATGCAGAAGAAAAGCCAAGACATTGATCCTATGGCAGTGTTCTGTAACAGTGACTATTCCTATTACAGCGGGAGACTGTGGGAGATTTAATCATGGTCCCTAATACACGCTAGTGCAGCAGAGTGTCTGTGATCAATGTACTATCGTTACCAGTCTGCTGCCTTTTTATTGGCATTGATAATGGGCCTCCTCCTATGTGTCTCAGCTGCAAGTTTAAGTTGGTAAACTCCCCCCACTCTTACAATTGATGAATGACGGTTGGCAGTCAAATTAGGAGCAGCAGAGTTGGGAATCCAAGTGAACTTAATATGCAGTATTTAAAATGACAATGAATGAACAGGAGCCTGCAAAATCCAACTGGGCTCCCTGTAGCAGTGACACCGAACTCTGCATCTAAAGGTCCCAGGCCAGTAGTTGACCCGCTGTTTACAAAGATATTCTTTTACACATGCCTTTAAAAAATGTATTTCTTGGGGCGCCTGGGTGGCTCAGTCGTTAAGCGCCTGCCTTCGGCTCAGGTCGTGATCCCGGGTCCTGGGATTGAGCCCCGCATCAGGCTCCTTGCTCAGCGGGGAGCCTGCTTCTCCGTCTCCCACTCCCCCTGCTTGTGTTCCCTCTCTCACTGTGTCTCTCTCTGTCAAATAAATAAATAAATAAAATCTTTTAAAAAATGTATTTCTTTACTTAATAATCATGATAAGAACAGACAGCATGTTACTGCACCGCTTAATCTTGACCTTCAAAAATGAAGACTACTTAGTCTTTGGGAAGAAGTTTATCACTGAAAGTTTTTTTTTTTTTTTTTAAAGATTTTATTTATTTATTTGTGAGAGAGAGCATGAGAGAGACAGAGAGAGCACATGAAGGGGGGAGGGCCAGAGGGAGAAGCAGACTCCCTGCTGAGCAGGAAGCCCGATGCGGGACTCGATCCTGGGACTCCAGGATCATGACCTGAGCCGGAGGCAGTCGCCCAACCAACTGAGCTACCCAGGCGCCCCTATCACTGAAAGTTTTTAAAAAGAGAACTACAACTAACCTTACTATTTATCAAATCTGATTTTAAAAACTTCATTGAACTGTCTAGAACTCCCGACGTCTTGGCTAATGTAATGGTGTCTGTTAGTAAGGTTTGACAATCACAGTGTAATGGAAGGCATGCTATTTCTGAACATTTTTGTCCAGGAGAAAATTTCAGGCGTCTTTCTCTCCTGTTTTCAAGCACTGTACTAAATTTCACTCAAAAGTCCTGTAAGATCATAAAAAAATGATCTTAACCTCTTGTGGAACTTCACGGAAACGTATGTGCTTGACGCAGCTGTGGTCTCAAACGCAGTAAGTGGTGCCACTTGGTAATCTGTGAAGTGCACTGCAGCCTTAACTGAGTCACTTTTGGGGACACAGATCCTGAGAAGGTTCACAGGACAACCACAAAGCTGCCCTGCAACTCAGGAAGAAAGATACAGGAAGAACACTTGAATTTATATATACTAATAATTAAAAGGCTAAGAAATATCAAGTCTCACTTTCAAGTCGGTGGCTGTTTCTCCTCTGGGTTCCAGCTGACACCTCGTTCCATGGCTGCCTTCTGAGGAAAGTGTCCTGAATTCTCCCATCAGATTGAACAACTCTCCTCTTTTACTTCTAAGGGATTTAAACCTGCTGCTTTCAACCGCCATGAGCTGAATAATAATGATACCTCACATGATTAGAGGATATTCGCTTTAAAAAAGGACTTTGGCACTTGGAATGGAAGTTCAAGTTCATTACCTCATTTGATTGTGACAACTCTGTGACAAAGATGGGCCAGAAACAACAGTTCCCATCTTACAGAGAGTGGCTGACAACTGAGGAAATCTGATTTGCCCTCGAAGATAGGGACCTGATGGAGCCATCTTTGTATGTACTCCATACTGCACTCAGTCAACGCTTAATAAAGATTCAGTGACTTGGTTTGACCTGAATTACATTGATCAGTCATTCTTCATGCACTTAAAAGTGGAGGAAGATGAGAGAGAGAGATGGAGAACATTCATTCTTTCATGCAGTGAGTGAGGTATCTCAACACTGCATGAGTCAATGAGCGTGTGTGCTACCTTCTCTGATCTGTTTTAAAACAGGTTAGGTTTCTATCTATCTAGAAAAATGTTAAAGGCATTCCTATTTAAAGTAGGGGGGAAGGTTGGGGAATACACCATGGAAAGTTCAGGGTGCCTCCAGACAGAGATTGAGTGGTGAGAACTCACTGAAGGGAACAGTCAACAGAAGGGCCTAGATTAGTGCTTTTTAATCCCTAACACGTATAAATATCACCCAGATAAATATAACCAACTATTAAAATTCAGTTGGTCTGGGTAGGACCTGATATTCTGGGCTTTTTAAAAAGATTTTATTTATTTATTTGAGAGAGAGAGAGAGCAGGGGGAGGAGCAGAGGGAGAGGGACAAGCAGACTCCGTACTGAGCGCGGGGCCTGACGCAGGGCTCAATCTCACGACCCCGAGATCATGACCTGAGCCAACATCAAGAGTCAGAAGCTTAACTGACTAAGCCACCCAGGTGCACCCTGAAATTCTGCATTTTTATTAAGTTCTCAGGTGATGTCATGTTGCCAGTCCTCCGACCACACTTTGAGTAGCAAGGTTATAACTCATATGATAGAGAGCTCATAGTGTCTCATATGATGTTCCTTATACTTGCAAAAGAGAAAATTTGATAGGGAAATCTGAAAAATTTCAGACATAAATCAGGGCGGTTACATAAAATATTCTACAAAAATTCACTATTGCAGTTCTTGATATAGAGCTTGTAATACTGAATTACCTTAAAGAGAAAAGACTTTTCTTTTAAAAAAAACCAATAAAAGTATTATCTTTAAAAAGAAAAAAAAAGGTTTGATTCACTTAAAGGAATATCCTTTAAGGCAAGGGATACTTGTAATAAAGTTTGGTACACCATTACTTGTCAATGGGGCCCATGGTTGAGGCTGAGCAGTTGTTTGGCTTACTACTTGTTAATAATTGGATTTGACTAAGTAACAGTCTATGGATTGAGAATATAGCAAACATCAATTCTGGGAGGATTACTGGTGGCAAATTCTGTTTTTAGGTTTATTGAAAACACCCCAAAATTCCCTGCTTTGTAGGCTCCACTCATTCAAACAATATTTATTGAGTACCTATTATGTGCCAGATGCCGATATGGATGCTGGGGATAAGCAGTGGAAAAGACACTCCACTGCCCATGGAGTGTACATTCTCTAGAGAGAACACAGACAACGGCAGTATACAGGGGTATGAAGAAAAAAAAGCAAGGTTACAAATTATGGAATGATGGAAGAGAAACACCAACTATTTAGATCACTGGCAGCCTCTCTGATGACATCTTATTTGAACAAAGATCTGAATGCTGAAGATGATTTGATTTTATGGGGAAAAACTGATATTTTACTTTGTTAAAAGTCAATACTATTTGCTCACATATTGTGTCCTACGTGTATTTAATAACCCACACTCCTCTGGCTTCGGTTATATGACAAGGGTTTGGGATAAAGAAAGTGGGGGATTTTTCAGGTCTTTCTGTTGCGTTATTTTTTGGTTTTTATTATTATGTTTTTAATTTCAATACAAACCCAGGACATGAGATCTCAAATTATAAGCATAAGCATTATGGTAAAAGAGGTACTGAGCATAGAAGACAAAACTTAACCTCTGAACTCAGATTTAGGCTCAAGTTTGGACCTGGATCCACAGGTTTACTATCTGTGTGGCCCGAGACAAGTCACTTAACCTTTTATAATTCTGTTTTCATCTCTACAGAGGCAAGATCATTCCATTCTGTCTTGCATAATTTAAGGTAATTAAAAAAACAACCACCCGGTATACAGAAGGTACTCCAACCATCATAACTATAATTTTTACCATGTATGTGAAAGCACCGTGCAGTGTCTGATCCCATGTAGGCGCCTGCTGGTTTCCTTCCTATTTATTTACATTATCAGTTTCTCTGTAATTTTTCATTTGTACAGATAAACAAGAGTTGATGGTATGTGAGTTTTTGCTTGATAGAATTTCATAGGACTCATTTCATCAGTGCATGATTAGCTTCAAAGCTTCGAATCTAACCCAGTTTTGAGATAACTGGGAAATGAAACTAAGTGGAGGGAACAAATGTAGCATTGTAAGAGACGCGAAAGTCAGCTTGAGGTTGTCTGATGTTCTTAAACTAACATCATCTTTCATCTCCTATGCCCTTCTTCCCAGATAATAAGAGCTGTTCACTGAAAGTGCTGAGATAAACTAATGGGGAACAGGATACTACAAAAGACATTTGAAAGAGCCCATGTAATTTACTGCATGTCTGGTTTGTTTTACTTTCCAAAGCCTTCCTGTTGCTCAAGGAAATTTGTCTCCTCTGGCAACCTTCGGCCCTCTTTTGGCCGGGAGTCCAGAAAAAGCATTTGAGGGCAGGTAAACAGATGCAAAGCTCTCTGAGTGAGGAGTAAGTACAGGCCTTGCTTCCTGTGTCACATCTGAGGCATAAACAAAGTACCCTTTAGGATTTGTTTGAGAGAATTATCCCCAATGTAGGCAACCAAGAGGCTGCCGGTGCATTCAAACAGACATAACTCCCAACATGTTCTGAAGGTAATTTACATGAGTGAACCACTAAAAGCCTCCTACTCAATGAACTGTACCCCTGGGGAAAAGCTATGCAGGCCCGGATCAGTGTGGGAACAACATAAGGGTGTTCTCTGTGCCAAAAGGGGGATTGGGCTAGATGGAAAATCCCCAAAAAGGACCATCTGGCAGCATAAATTATCCATTTAAAATGGCTGGTGTGAGTTAATGACACCAAAGTCACCAGGCACATGTACAACATCCTTCGGTTGAGTTTTAATGTCCCCTCAGGCCCTGTTTCAATTATGACTTTCTATGCTGAATATGGCCAAATGTAAATGTATCCACTGTCCTCCCCCAACCCCCAACACATATACCATGAAACTGCATTTTTTCTGTAATGCAACGGGGAGAGGGGATGGAGAACCAATCCAAGAATACAGTATAATTGTGGGGGATTTCTCTATTATGCCATATATATAGTATCATTACCCAAAAAGAATTCGGCGGTTAAACTTTCATTATTTAATGACTTCAAAGAATCTAGGCATTCAGATGTTAAAATTTATGATGATTTGAATCGTAAGGTGCAAACAGGAATAGAATCACTCTGAAAAAAAGAGTCACCAGGTCAAAGTACCCTATATTCAACCTGCCTCCCTCTACCCCCAATATGCCCCCCCAAATATCTACAACGACCCAGAGAAGAGTCTCCCAGTGGGGGAGCATCACATACATCAACACAGTAAAGCAGCTTCTATGTGTATAAAACCTCATTAGCACACACAATACTCAAGCACCATGTACCAAACCTATATATTTCGATTCTGATTTTCACTGAAGCCAGTAAACTGGCTAGAACTCTAATTAGCCTTTTAAAAAGGGTTCAAAGAAGTTGTACATCTTTTCATTTTTTAATAGCACATAAACTTTTCATTGGCACTTTCCTGAGATCTTGCTGATGATGCCGTTGAAGCCGCAATGGGGAGTCAGCATTTTCATTTGCATTTAGGCCTGGCTTTATTTCTTAGCCACTCTCGGTGAACGGGCATGAGCTAAGTGTGGTGCTAAGCAGATGTGTATGACCTTTATAGAAGATCCACCACACCTTGAGTGCTGTGTTGGTAATAATTAGAAATAATGAGAAGATGGAGGCTAATCTCCCCATCCCTGCACTTCCCCTATCACCATGTAAGGATCTCCTCATGCATCTGTGTCCTACCCCCAACTGTGAATTCCTTGAAAGCCAAAGCCAGAGCCTTCCCGTTCACCCTTCAGTTCCCAGAACCAGGCAGAAAGTTCCCAATGAGGATGGCTGAATGAGTGAGTGAGAGTATTAAGGAGAAGCAAGACAAAGTGAAACTTCTGCATTTTAGTAAAGGGAGCAAGAGAAAGGACTCAGCTAGTGGGGCCTGAGCTTTTGTTTTGTCCTCTTTTGTTTTTAATTATCATACAATAAAACTGCAGGGGGATGGAAGGTATCCATTTCTATGAATGTTAACACATGTATAGATTCCTGTACCCACCACCACAATCAGGATACACGACAGTTCCATCACCCCAAAAATCTCTCTCATGCCATTCCCTCTGAGGATTGTTTTTTGATATGTCAGGGAGGAGAGAGAGAAGTTAAGACCTGAAGACAAAAGGGTTAGTTCAGAAATCTCCTTGGTGCTTGTCTGTTCTTGCAAGGAATCACTCTGAGTCCTAGGTGGGGGAGAATGATCAGAAAGCATTTTGTTTCAACTTGACTTCCTCTGTGCTAGGTAGGTATAATTCTTAGATGGGTTGTGTTATGTTACCTTATTTAAATCTCAAGAGCGCTGAAACAGCTATTAGTATTGACATTATAAAAATGGGGACACTTATGCTCAGAGAGGTTGGGTCATTTGCCTATAATCCCACAGCCAGCATGACCAAGAGCCAGGATTATACTCTGCCTCTCTATTCCACAGCCCACACTCCATCCTCTCTATCCAATTGACTTTGCAGATCGAGAAAGGCACAGGAGAAGATTCTCCCTTGTCCATGTGGAGGTTAGACACGTGTGCTAGCTGAATTATTCACATTCCTCTCAAGACTCCAGAGCCAAGACTAGACTATCCCGGGAGGTCAGACTAGTAGTCATCATTTGCTTAGTTCAGACGGATAGAAAGATAGTTGTTCCATTTAAATAGAAAAACAATAACGGTGATAACCAGTAACAGGAAAACACATTTAAACACCTCCTCAGAAAGGAGCTGCAATTTTTTTTGTGTGTTGGCGATCTGTCCAATTTTGATACCAATGTTATATAAGTCTCTTCAAAAAATTTGGAAACTTCCAGGGATGCCTGGATGGCTCAGTTAAGTGTCCAACTCTTGATTTTGGCTCAGGATCTCCGGTCGTGGGATCAAGCCCCCATCGGACTCGGGTGTTCAGCACGGAGTCTGCTTGTCCCTCTCCCTCCACTCCCCCCTACTCGTGCTTTCTCTCTCTCTCTCTCTCTCTCTCAATCAATAAAATCTTTAAAAATAAAATAAAATAAACACCTCCTCATTTTATAAAAATCCAAGCATACACTGTGTAGCACAGGGACCCTCTTCTCCTTTCCAACATTATCCACCCCGTTGAAAAAGCTGACAGATTTTTCTTTAAGATTATTAAAAGATAATCCCAAAAGCCAACCCCCAAAGGCACTTAGGAAAAAAACAAAAGCAAAGGCACATGACTATGTGACTGCAGGGTAGTTACGTAAGAATACGTAAGGGTCAAAAACCGCAGCCCATGCTTACAGCCTCTCACGTCAGCAGTATCTGCCCCCGGCCACCCTTCGGTGGAAGCAGCAGAGGCAAACACGAGTTGGTGTGGAAGGATCCACCGCTGTGAGGCGGCTTCCGCGTGTCCTACGCACGCACGCCCCCCACGCACGTTTCAGACGTGCGCGTGCTAGCCACGCACCCACGCGCCCACGCGCTCGCGCCGCTCACCTGGCTCCACTTCATGCCATCCGCTGGACTGACTGCCGCTGCCCGGGGAGCGCCCTTGGCCTGTGTAAAATGGCTCTTCACCAGGACTGTCCATTTCATCCTCCACAGACTTGAGGCGCTTCGTGGAGCTGAAATAACAAAGCGGACGTGTTTAAAAGCCATCCAAACCACCTCTCTTGGATAGCGCATCTCTGGTTGAAAGAAAGCCAAAGGAGGAAGCCATTGGGCGACTCGGTGTAGTTCTAGCACTCTTTTTTAGGCTTCTTGTTCAGTGGAGTGAGTCACTGGATGTGGAACAAAGTCTTGGGCCTGTGTTGTTCCAGGTATCTGGGTTTGATTTTTACTGTCCCTCAAGCTGCTGCTGCTGCTGCCACATCCTGTTCCTTTCTCCTCTGAGGAACTGGTGGCTGGCTCCTGCGCCCATCTCCACCTGGAAGTGTCTGTAGGAAGACGGCATTTCGTGTCTCCTCAGGCAGCGGCGGGGACCTCGCCGTCAGCAATGTCCCTGCACATCACTCAGTCCCTCTGGCACCCCAGAAAGGATAAAGATCAGGGTTCAAAGCCCTTCAAGAAGAGCTTGGGTTGCTTTTCTCTCTCTCTCTTTTTTCCTATGTTTTCTCATCTTCCACTTGGATCTGTTCATTCAAAAAGTATCTGCTGTGCAGCTACCATAGTCCAGATTCTGATAGAGACGCTAGAGACAAATACAATGCTCCAAAGAGAGAAAGATGGGGGGAAGGTGTACATTTCCCTCTGAGAACTAGGGACATGGAAAAAAGAGTGGCCCAATCCTTTTTATGCTCTTCCTCTTTTGATGCCTACACAGAGGTCACCAAAATGAAGTTCTGGATATTTTTTATTTTTGGAGAGGTATGGTTGAGAAATCTCCAGAATGCATCTCGTTTCCTCCAGTTGAAGGACTGAATTTTTCTCCCAAGTTGAGGCTTCATGAGTGGAAAGATAGTGAAATGCCATGTTGCTAATATGTTCTAATTGTCTTAACTGATAATGTCACTAACATACTATCAGAATGAATAGATTTCATACCTAGTGGGAGTGCCCGCTGGGAAATTTCCTCACGTGTCAGGGTACAGATTTTTTAATATGTTTTCATTTATCAAACACGTGTTGTGTCCCTTCTCTGTGCTAGGTGCTGTGCTAAATGCTGGGATATCGAGATGCATCAGACATGGCCCCTGTCTCCATGGAGTTTGCGGTCTAGCAGATAGAGATGCAGAGGCAAATAAAATTGTGCAAAAGAGAAATGTAGGTATTATGATGAAAGCACATATAGGACACAGTGGATTTCTTGATGAAAGAAGAAAACAGTGATATGCCTGAGAGGTTGGGAAAAGCTTCCTGAAGGAGGTAGTTCCTGCACTGTCTGTATGAGTGAGTGTCGAGGAGACAGGCATAAGGAAGGAAAGGGTACGGATAGGCTGGTATTCGGCTGATGCACCACTCAGGAGGCCATTTTTATTTCAAAATATGGAAATACTTCTTTTTTTTTTTTTTTTTATGGAAATACTTCTTTATCAATTGGCAAAGTGTCACCATCTCAAGTTTTCCCACCCTTGCCACCCCAGCTTTGCCCCAGGACACGCTCATGATCCAAAAACTAAAGGGTTAACGTCGAATGCATCTGGGGCATTCCAGGACTCAGCCTGAGCACTGTGGCAGAGCGGCATCCGTTCTAATTGGTACGCTCGTGTCACACAGGGTATCGGATATTCTGAACATTACTCCCTGGACAGAGGTGTGTATCAGGCAGAAGCAACATCATGAGAAAGGTGTGACACACGCAGAGAATTGCCAGGTTCGTGTCCTGGCTGAAGTCGAAGTGAAAAGGGGGTGGAGGTGATAGAAGATGATACGAATCTGGATTTTGTCCTATCAGCCATGGAGACTCCCTGAAAAAGTTTCAACAGGGAGTGACATCAGAGTCGATTTCAGAAAGGCCACTCTGGTAGTTGTGCAGATGATGGCTTTGGAAAAGCAAAGGAAAAAGAAGGAGATGGATCCTAGAGGCAGCGAGACAGTGAAGAGGCGATGGCTGCAATCTGAATAAGAAAATGTTGAGGACCCAATGTAAGGCAAGAAATTCTAATTATTAAAGTTGGTATTCCAGTATGCTCTGCCTTTAAGTTCTGTTCTCATTAAAGCCAGACCACAGGAAAGCAGCATATCTGTGGCACGCTAGCTTAGAACCCAAAGGAAAACCTTTAATAGCTAATTTTATGTTCTTCACTTGGCTTTCCTCGAAGTTCAGTGAAAGATAGTCACTTGGAGAACTTTTCTATAATTTATGTGAAACTACATCAAATAGAATTTTTTTGTAGAAGGATGTACACAAAAAATTCCTTCTCATACATAAAACCAGAAAAAAATATGGTCTCTTTGCAGGAATTTCTATTCTTTTTATCAGAACATGCAGCTTCTATAACCTTGTGCCTCCCCTTCTTGCCTTGGCAACCAGGAATCTCAGGATTAAATGTAAGGTACAACTCTTGGGTCAGGCTCCTGATAAAACAATCTCTCCTATTTTTCCAAATGGTTTCTGGCTTCTCTATATTTAATAGTAGCTGATGTATTTAAAACTTGAAAGCCACTTGAAACCATTTTGGAAGTTGGTAGAATACATGTTAAAAACAAAATAAGTATTTCCCTTATGTTTCCTGGCAAATAAAAGGCAAGACCTATATGTTCTGATGGGACTGTGAGATCTGTAAGGAAAGGACCTTCTTCTTCTTCTTTTTCTTTTTTAAAATCTCTAGTGCCTACCACAGTGTTTGGCTAATAGCAGATGCTCAAAAACTGCTGAACTGGGCTATTGACTTAGAAACAGCCATATGAGTACTTGTGACAAGCATTCGCCCAATTGTCATGATTCAATGAGATCCAACGCAAAAGGCCAATTCCGCTGCCCATTATTCTTCCGTTATTAATATTTTTCTGAGTTTCTAAAATTTTTTATTTCCTTGGTGTCCTCTAATAAAATGCAAATACCCCATGCAGTTGTTAATCCTAAAGGTGAGAGTCTGTAGTTATTAGCTCCCACCTTAGTTGGAAAACAAGGACTTTTCTGAGGTTGATACGGGATAAATGTCTGGAGGGTGGAGGTACAGGATGGAGGAGAGAAAAAGATCAGGAGTGAAGCAAGTTAGAAGTGCCAGGATGGACAGGTAGAAGGCTTCCAAGACAAAGTTTACTGACCTCACAAATTTGACAATTGGCTTATCTTGATGAAGTTCTTTGGGATAAAACATATTTTATCCCAATTTTTACACAACCCCTTCTGTGATTTTGGAGGTGTTTACCACGAAGGGGTACAGAACTGAAGTTAATGTCTACCCATCTCCTTTTTTTTTTTTTTTTAATTTAGAAATGAATCAGTCATGGATTTTGGTTTCTTGCTCTTGACTTTCTAACACACTGATTCAATTCTCCCAGAAACACTGGAGGAAAATAGGAAAGTACTAGTAAAGTCTCTACCTAAGGGAGAAGATAAATACTCTTTTGAGGAGTGACCCACCATCTTCCTATGTGTGGAATTTGTTGTGTTCCTAGCAATTCTACCTAGAAATTAAGGTAAAACTATCACCTTCATTCTAAATATTTGTTTAATTCTGACTATATGCAAAGCGTAGAAACCTTACCTTATACCCACAAATCTGCAAAATGACTCTTTCCGGAGTGTTCATAGTACCCTGAACTGAAAACTTCCATTACTTGTCAGTCTCTACCATTAGACTGCAAAGGTCCTATTACTTGACTTTATATCCACAGGGCCTAGGACAATGTCCTTGTTAAGAAATGTTTGTTGCCAATTTGGAGGAGTTACACACTGTCCTCTATGGGACTGACAGTCCAGATGGGGAGGCAGGACGTGTACAAATCTCAGAGATGGTAATAGTAATTCAAGGTAGCAAATACCAAGTATCCAGGAAAAATAGGGATAGTAGATATTCCTTTTGGGGGGCTTCATGTTCTGTCGTTCCTTACTGAAAGAGTAAGCCCCATTCCTAAGAGGATCCAATGTGAAAATATCATGTTTTTAAAGTTCCAGCACACCTGAATTTGAATGTAGACTCTGCCATTTACTAGGTCTGTGACCTTGGTCAAGTTACTTAACTTCTCTGGGCTCTGGGTTGATCTGCTGTTAAATGGCGACACTGTCTATATTGTAAAAGTATTGTGAAAATTAAATCATATCAGGTTTGTAAAGCATCTAATACAGTGTCTGCTAGGTGACCGATTAATATTGGCACGGCATGAACAAATATTGATTAGTTGATGAAATTTTCTATATGTAAATCTGGGGTATTCTTCTGGGCACATTTTCTAACCTGTACACAGATAATTCTGCTGAGTCTATATATTTAGAGAATAATTTTTTAAAAAAAAAATCATCCTAGGAGAGCCTAATGAGTGTAAAACAAACATATTACCAAGTTATTAACTACTGCTGCTATTTATAATTAGCTCTTTATCAGGGTTAGTTATTTGCAGAATATGAGAATGACAGTAGCCTTTTAAATGACATTAAAAACCAGGTTTCCACTCAGAGAATCACAGCAAAAGGCAACAAAGCAGCTGGAGAAGTCAAAAGGACGGGGTGGGGGGTGGGGGGGTGGGGGGAGACACGGACTGTTTGGGATGTCCATGGTACATGCGCAGCACACATATGAAAAACAAACAGCCCATCAACTTTTAAATTAATCACTGCCCACAAGTATTTGCAAAGCTCTTTCATGTTGACTGAGTGCAGTTACACACAATGTCCCCTCCATCAGCAAACATTCAAAATCCTCAAAATGTATTAACACCCGAATGGGTTCACAATCTCATTCTTTCATTATAAATGTACTTTGGATTTCAGACTTTTTTTTTTCTGAGGATCTGATGCTACAGGGAACTAAGGAGAACCCTTAAACAACATGAAAGATGAGCATAGGATCTGGTGGTTATATTTAGGAAATAACTGCTTCTTTAACTGTCTTCAAGGTATTCGTCATGATGAAGCGGATTCTTTTTTTTCTTTTCTTTCTTTCTTTCTTTCTTTCTTTCTTTCTTTCTTTCTTTCTTTCTTTCTTTCTCTCTCTCTCTCTCTCTTTTTTTCTTAAGTAATGCTGGTTAAAATATATAAAGTCAAGATAAGAAGGAGTCGCCACCAAGGAAAATTTCTATAATCTGGCCATTGTTTTAAATCATAAAATTCCAGGGCTTGCTTGAAAGAAGAATATACCTTTGTGCAACGTTTTTCTGCCAAGTACACAAACATTAAAGATCGTTCTGCACCATTCTTTTCTTGGTTGTCACAGTCCAGTGCTAAAGCCAATTTGTAAAAGAATACTGTGGGTTTAATGCCTAATCCCTTTCCTTCTGGTACCGGTTATCTAGAGACAACAGGATCTTGCAAAATGCTTCATTTTGATTTGGGCTTTGTGACCTCAAGGGGATCCAGAACCCCAGAATCCTTATCTGGTTGTGCTCTTCCAGCTTTACTTTTTTAAAGGTCTCCTGGGGCAAAAGAGTTTATGAGCCAGCCCCACCCTGCCGCAGGACTGCATTCAGTTTTGTGACCGCACACCTAGATATCAAATGGGTTTCATGACGCAGGGCAACTCCAATAGCCTGGATTTTGAGATCTGGGTGAGGGGAGGGGAAACGCGCTGGGACTGCACTGTAATGTCTGCTGTCGGCACCGGGACCGGAACTGGTGTCTCCAGTGTCAACGTTTTGCCAAACAAGCCAAAACACATGCCCTTCTCCCTAGTCAAGCGTTGTCCTTAATCTGCTGAGAACATGCTGTGTTTATCATCCATCCTTTCTCTATGCTTTTGCTCATGTCTTCACCCCACCCAGACACTATTCCTTTTCCTTCCCATCTTGCCAACTCTAAACCAACATTTAGAGCTGAACACAAGTCAATCTTTTTGGATAAAGCCTTCCTTAACTATTTTTGGCCTATGCCATACAATTTAGCTCATTGTTTTCTACTATATATATATTTCTGCAGCATGTGCATTTGCTTTCTCTTCCCAATAAGACTGAAAGTCTGTTGGGGCTTAACAAACTTCTCTAGTATCTTCCACCAGTAGACGCACAATCCAAGTGCCTCTAGGCTCAGAGTCAAAATCAAGGTGTGGGACTGTGGAGAGCCACCAATCAAATTACCTGGTAGAGGATGTGCTGGGTAAAGACCTCCTCATTGCTCCCGGACTCATGCTGTAGTATGAAGAACTTTCCAAATCTGAGAGAGAAAAATTTGGGCCAGTTCCTGCAGCTATTGGTGCTAGAAAAAAAAATAGTTATGTTCCGTGAATAAAAGATCAATGAGAGCATATATCAGTGTCGCATGTAATACATTTTATTTCTGAATTTATACAGTAAGCTTATCCAAAATAACCAGTAATGAACTCTGACCGCCAAAGAATGTTGACAACAAAAACTATCTACGCTAGAAAGACTTTGTTTTATAATGTACCTTTTATCTTTTCTCTTTTTTGTAATGGCAAACTGTCACCAAGGTTGCAACATTCCTGGAGGCTTTTAACAAAAAGACCTCCACGTTTTGCTCTGAAACTTTTCTTGAATCACCAGCCAGAACATTCTCTGGGCTTTCCTAACTTTGATCCTGATCGCTTTCACTCACTGGCATTTTGGAATTCGTTCTGAACTGCAAATTCATCTTTCTGGGCTACCCATTCCCAATTTCCTGAGACGAGAAATGTGTGATCTCTCTTTACTCTGAACCACCTTGGTGTCTACACACACCTTCACTTTATTTGTGAGGCAGGGTCCTCAAACCACGGTTCCTGAGCCACAGTTCTTCTAAATAAAGTTTTACTGGAACACGGCCACGCCCACTTATTTACAGATGGTCTCTGCTTCCACACTGTGACGGCAGAGATTCACAGCCACACAGACACCGTATGGCTCACTGAGAAGATACTTATATAGGGGAATTTTCTGAGGTCTGACTTAAGAGATGGTTAAAGATAATTTTGATTGTATGTGATTTTCAGAGCTGACTATTGTGTGAGATGTCACTCCCTGTATTTATTTAAGGCCTGGAACCTCCAGATACCTTGTTGACAGTAGTAGCTTCATAGATATTTTTGAACAAATAAATAACACCTATCAATCTTATCTAAAAAACTCTGTGTAAAGTTAGTGGTGCAACTGTATGAGTGGAAATAACCTCTTCTTTTAAAAGATTATGCAAAAGCAAGAGCAACAGATTCATATATTATTGTATTAAGGCACTGGTCTCAGAGTTAAGCCCATGTAAGTGGATATATAAATAAGTTAAATAGAGGCTAATATCCATAAGAAGAAGGGATAATTAGAAATATCACAAACCAGGGACTTTTCATTCTTTCAACAAATGATCACTGCTATTGCCAAGAACTAGGCTGGGTGAGGAAGATGCTTAGATGGAAGACATGGTCTTTATCCTGAAACAGCTCTGGAGGGAAGGTTGGCAGGTTATTTGCAATACAGTGTGATAAGTCCTTTGCTAGAGTTATTCCAAAATTGATACGGCCACATAGAAGTGGGTATCTAACCCAGCTGGGGAATGAGAGGTTCCGGGAGTAAAAGGACCTCAGAAAATGTGACCCCTGGGAAGATGTTAACAGGACAAGTTTGAATTGCCCAACTGAGAGGGATGGAGGCGTGCTAGGTAGGGGGGACGGCATTTATAAAAGTGAGAGAATATAAAATGAATACTGGGTTTCTGATAACTCAGTGTGATGAAGTATACAGTACATGAAGAAAAGAGGGGAGGGTTAAGGTCAGATTACGAAGGGTCTTTAGGAACATGAATTTCTTTAAGGAACATGACTTTGAGTCCAGCAGATTCCCAAGTTGATTATAAACTACTGAAGTGCTTATCACACTGTCCTAATTGGGGGCCACTGCCAGCATCTACTATAATCCCTGACACCAGGAGGCAGTCAGTAAGCACTGGTCAAATGTAACGGATTGCTAGGTCAAAGGAGAACCAGCAAAGTATGAGAATCACCAAACTTGCCTTTATAACCTAGAAACATCATCCTGTCATGAAGGTAGGTATGGGGGACAAGGGGGTGGCCATTGAAGAATATAATCAGTAAAACCATAGAGGCCAGTGGAGTCATTTAAAAAAGGTAAGGTGGGGATGGGTTAAACTCAAGGGATGAAAAGGAGGAGCCCAGTGTAAGTGATTTAGGAGACAGACTCAGGAAAATGTGTTGATTTCTTGAGTGCAATAATAATGGAAAAGGGAGAGTATGGGATGATTCCTAAGATTACTGCTTGGGCAACTGGGTGAATTGCAGTACCATAATAAGACTCTGGAATAGAGGAAAGGTTGGAAGGGATACGTATTATCTAAACATTTAGTTGTTCAATTACCAGCAATGGCTAAACCTTAATCATAACTGTCATTATATAAAAACAGTCACTGCTAAGAAATGGAAAGCTCTGAAATTCACATACACTTTCTGAAATTCAAACCTATCTCTTAATGACAGGCTGTAATGGAGGAAGGGCCTTTAGTTCAAAAACCAATGGTTGAGCTTGACAAAAAGTGTAAACAGAGTTCCAGTGAATGATTTTGCTAGTCATTCCCTAATTTGCTTTTTCGGCTAAGTTTATTTGCATAGTTTCCCTTTTTATTCCATATTTTATAGATGAAATAGGCTGGGGGGTGGGGAGGAGATTACTCCATATGTCACCCCTCATCCCTCTCAGCAGCCTGACGTATAACAGGTACGTATTCACGTTTGTGCCTCCCTGGAGCTTAAAGATTCACACCTCTGATTAAAGAAGAGGGATGAGGCTGATTGGTGTCGAGGGTCTAGATTTTGATTTTCTAAGTTTTGGGATGAGGTTCGGGCCTCAGCCGAATGGCGCAGCTGCTTCATTCCCAAGCACCGGCAGAAGTGCGCGAGCCTCACTCCCACCCTCGGAAGGAAAGATAAAGCCAGACGTGAGTGAACGGCCTGGCTGGACTGAGAGGAGAAGTCTGGGGCCCTCTGCCCAGCTGCACCCACACCTCACATTCTATTGACCACATTGTACCATGGAAAAATGTCTTCTGCCTTGATTATCTTATTAAAATGTCAAAGGAGCCAGAAGAGGTGAAGAAAGGAAAATACAGTGTACATACAGTCTGCACACCTCTCAGAGAGATTAAAAAAATAACCAAGCCACAGAAATGTTCCTTCGCTTGTCTGTCTATTTACTTCCTGTGAAGCACTTAGCACGTGGGGTTTGTAACTAGCAAAACGCTTATCAGGTGGGCTGGCGGAATTGTGATACTTTCTCAAAGTGTCTCCTGGAGTTATAGTGCATAACTTCAGGGCTTGACAAACTGCTTATGTGCGTCTTCAATTTTGTAACATCATTAAATTTCTGAAATGAGAATGGGTTTCACAACCTGGGTTAAATAATCCTAATAAAGTGCTGACCCAAACTCTGCATTCTTCCAAAAAGTCTTGTCAGGAAACACTCCCCAATACTGTCTGTGTGTATGCATCATATGAAGGTCAGCCGATCGGAATGGAATCGGAGTCAGTGATACTATGACAGTTAAAGAGAAAGCCCCATGCCTGTGGGGAGGGGTCACTGTTAAGTGTCCCCACAATGGGCCGGGTATTCTCAGGGCCTCTTGTCTGGAGAACAGGAAGAGCCTTAGAGAGGTATCTGAGGAAGATGGGCTTTCAGCAGGTTTTCCCAAGTAACTATGGAGCATTTTATTTTTTATACCTAACTTCATCCTCAGAACAATCTCTTTAGGAAAGTCCCTCTCCTAAATGAGAAAAACTAATCAACCCCAAAATGAGGTTAACTGGCTTGCCATGGACTGCAGAAAGGCAAGAACGAGGGAGGGCCAGGATTAAAAGTCAAGGGTATCTCACCCCAAAACCTGTTGCTTTTCTTACCCTGCCTGCTGTAAACAATATTTGCCTTAAACTTCAGATGATAAAAAGGTATACAGTGTGTGTCTCACAAGGTTTACTAGAGTGGAAGGATAAAATAATACTTGACTATCTAATTCAATGCTGAATGTGTTCAGTCTCATAGGAGGAATGCAACGGATGTGTTAGAAAAGTTCAAAGGAATGAGAAATCATATTGGCTTGTGGGATGAGAAAAATGTCTGATTCCAGGAGGAGCTGGGCTTACTGAAGCTAAGGCTTCAAGGATGGGAGGATTTAAAGAGGCAGAGAAAAAGAGGGAGGGTTTCTAGGCAAATGACAGAGTATGTACATAAGTTTGGAGGCAGGAAGTACAGTTAGTGAACTGTGGGATCCATGATGGTTTCTGAGTAGGGAAGTGATCATTGTTGAATCTGAGCAACATTAATAGGGCAACAGCCTACAGAATGCACCAAAGGCGACTACAGCGGGGAAATCAGTTGGTAGGTTGATGCAGGAGTTAAGAGGGAAGGGAGGCCTAAATCATGCTGTCTGGAAAGAAAACAGAATTTTCACAGTGGATATCTGTCACCTTCATAAACAGGTACAAAAGATCTGCGTCCGGTTGTGCACTATGAAAGGGCATACACGAGCAAACAGGTCATACTATCCCAACAAATATAAAATATCAATAAGATGTATATAACCCAAGGCACTTCTTAGCTAATAATGGTAGTACGTCCTTTTGGCAAACGAGGGAACTAAACGTTGTCAAGGGTTAAATGACTTGAACAACGTCTGCCCAGGATGTCATGCTGGCCTTCTGAAGCCAAAGACTAACAGCCTGCCTGATGTGTTACAGAGATTATGTAGCCACTGCCAATCAAAGGTGGGGATGTTAAGGAAGGATTGGACCAACCACAACACTTCCTGTCTGTTCCATATATTATGAAACCTGATTTTGTTCCACTTGTACTTGACCCTAGGCTCTATTGTTCTTAAATTATCTCACCCATGACATTTTCTCCCCCACTAGATTGAGCGCGTTTTGAGGACTGTAAAGATAGACATCCCAGGGCATAGAAAAAGTGCTGGTGTGGGCCTGGGCGTGACCGTCTAGGGTTTCAGCCTTGCCAATAACCCCCTGTATAGCTGAAGTCATTTAAACTCTTTGGACCTCAAAATTCCTGTAACAGTTGTGATAGAAACGCAAACTCACCACCAATGCCAAGGCCATCACCACCACAATAACATGGACCAACGTTTATTAAGCATCATTTATGGGCCAGATGCTGGCCTAAGCCCTCTAAACACATCATCTCATTTAATCCTCACCACACTACCAGGGAGGGATTGAGGTACCAAGAGGTGAAGTAACGCCCCGAGGCCACAAAGTCAGAGGGTCATACCAGGTAACCTTTAGTCCTCCAGATCTGACAACCTTTTGTGTATTCCTAAACAGCTCTGCAGAGTTTTGTATGACGATCAATACAACACAACAGCTGATGATCAATAAATATGCTCTGAATTAACAAGAGTCAGTAATCACCCTCTCTGTTTGCCCTCCATCCCCCAACTTTTGCAATACAAAGTGAAACTCAGAAACCTATAAATATGCATGAGCAGGGACGACTGGTGCCTCACCTTTCTTAAGCAGGACTGCAGTGAGTCACACCTGAAGGTTTTGTGGATTTTGTTCTACAGAGGAGTTTTTCTCAAAGGATGAACTTTGGGGAATTGTCTCGTTGGATATGATTTCTAAGCCATTTGTCCTCCCACTCCCTTCTTTCCTGTCATGAGTAGAAGGCAGTCTTTGTGTCATTTCTTAATAAATGGTTTGCTATTAAGGCATCATTATAGTAATGTGGGCTATTGGAAGAAAGGGGTTACTTTAGTAGCCAACCCTCTTAATGACCTGCTCTTCTGTACACATTAGTAGTTGGATAAGGTTGTGGTTATTGAACTTCTGCCATCCACCAGAGACAATCTGCTTGGGCTTGTGTTGTTGGAAAGAGAGGGTGATGGAAAAAAAAAATTCCTTCCAAAATTTCAAGCGACTCTGCCTGGGAGATGACAGTGCACTGAGTTTACAACTTGTTCAACAGGAATCAGCAGGGAGCATTAACTGAATGACTAGTGTGGCCAACCTACCGCTAATGGCACATATTCTCTGAGAGGCTACATCCAGTGGAATTCAGCAAATATTCACGGAGCACTTTTCATGTGCCAGGTGCTGCTCCAGATGCTCGAGATCCATCAGTGGACAAGATATATAAGGCCCCCTGCCCTCATGGGGCTTCCACTTCAGAGATTAACAATCATACCTGTCCCTTCCTCGAATTTCCACGGCAACTAAGGAATATGGCCACATGGCCAATAGGTAACCTTCAAAAAAGATGCCTGGGACTTACTATACTACTTCACTTTCAATTTATAAAATAACTATGAAAAAATAACAGAGGTATATTTCTCTCCAGATTATGTAATCTAATGCACTCACTGAGACTTTGGGAACTTGTACTTTCAGGCTTGGGGAGAAAAAAAAAAAATCCAACAACAAGCACACAGTTCTAGGGGCCCAGCACAATTTAGTGTTGCTTTGCATTCTGGTGGCAAAGATCTCATAAGAAAGTCCATGTCACTGGCACAAAAGGAGTGAACATGGGAAAATACTTGGTCTTCTTTCTATCAAAGGCACAGTTGTAAAACGCACAATGCTACGAAAACTCAAGCAAATCTGGAATCATCGTTAAAGGGAATTAACTTGGAAAGTAATTTATGGCAAGAAAATTCAACTCCTTTGTTATCTTCCTTTTACTGTAATATGCTTCCTGAACACTGCCTATGAGAGAGGGCTTTTAGGAAGAAAAAAAATAAGTATAGCAAAATTAACTCATTTTATCAATTTGTGCTGTTGGCCAGAGTTTCCTGACTGTGGCTACGAGGGGCTGTAAAACTGATGAATTTGCATGGAAAAAGAAACCAGTGTAAGTAATTTGTGTAAGAGGTAACACGGACATACACTGCTATAATTCAGACACCCTGCAGATAGCAGCCTGCTGCAGTGTGAGCAGTTATGGGTTAGAAAAATGACCACACTGCAGTCAGTCTGACTTGAATGGAAATCAATCATAAAGGTACTTTCTCTGCAGCTTCTACACCACAGTCTTCAGCAACTCCTTTGCCAAGCAGATTTCTGGTCTGTAAACCGCACGCTGATCTCCTTTCTCTACCCTTCCTTTCTAAAAGGTCTGACCCAGTGCAGGCTAGGGGTATGGTTTTCCAAAATGGAACATAAAAGAAAGGCGCTGGACCAAGACGAGGATTTCCCTCTATGTGGAAATGAACTTCCCTGCTATTATGAGATTTAAGCAATGCTTTTTATGAAATGTAGTATTAGGTGCCAAAAGCCAGCACAATGTTTTAACCCCATCAACGGCATCTGCTAATGCAGACAAAGCACCGTTTTCACACATCCACATTTGTGGACACAAGTTAAGAAATATGTGAGTTTGTGGTGCCAGAAAGGGTAGGAGGAGGTGAACACAGAAATTGTTATTTCTGAAAAAATGTTTTCTTTTTATTAAAATAAGAACAGTTCACTGATACCCTCTTCCTCCCCACTCTGACTCCTGAAGATGGTTTACCTTTGATAATAATTGTGAATTCAGTTTGTGAAGTAAGTATATTCGGGCATTTTATTGACACGAAGAGAGCTCAGTCTTGGATCTCAAGAAACTTAGATCTCTACTCTATAAAGGAAGGAACAGTTTCTACTGATCTCTGTATTCTCAGCACACAGTATGAGATGTTTCGTATATTACACATGCAACAAATGTTTACTGAATTGAGTTAAAATTACATGAGCTTGTTAATGAAAAACAGCTAAGAACTGCTATTTATTGATCATTTATTATGTGTCAGGCTGATGTGCTATGTGTTTTACCCAAATTATCTCATTTCATCCTTGCAGTATCCCCACAGAACCTGTATTTGTCTATTCTCCTTTACAAATGGGAAACTGAGCTGTAAGGTTAAGTAACATGTTCAAGATCACACGGGTAAGTGACAGAGCAAGGATTTGAACCTGAGTATCTCCAGATACCAGCCCAAAGAAACAGAGGTGAAACTTACATTTCCTTTCCTTCATCATCAATTTCTACAGGGACGGAGTCAACAAGATTTATAGAGAAAAATAACTGTCACCTATCCGTGACGTGGGAAAACGTCTATCTGTCGTCTTCCTTCTTCCTTGTGTTTTCAGGTCTTTGGAGCTGGAGTGTCAGCCTGTACTTCCCTGGACGGAGGGCCTGATACGTGGTCGAGCAGAGCCATCCGCGGTGGGGCGGGCAAAGCTGACTGATCTCCTGCATTAGTGGCTTCTGCCTTGGGGACTGAGATTGATTTTCTGCATTTTAGAGTATCATCTCATCTTAGCTTTCGGTTGAGGTCAAATGTGGTACCCGTTTAGTACCTGATACAGCCTCAGCCATGGGATTAAGTCTTCCCTGACAGGGGATGGAGTTGATGGCCTGAGACGTCTTTTTACCACAGTGATCTATAAACCAGGAAGGGCTTCTAAGCAGAAGCCCCTTCACCAAGAGTGTACGGGGACTATCTGACCATTAGCTCTTAGGAGACCAAACGGTATCAGCAAAGTCGCATCCCAACAACCTACAAATCCAGCTGTTTGGATTTGTCCTAATAAGTCTCAGTATTTTCACTAAGAACTGTTTATTTTTTTTTCCTTCTCCATTCACTGAAAGATCCTGGGTGTTAGTATATACTCATATCAATCACATACTGCATTGACTCAGTTCCTGTATTGCACTTAACGTGTGGCTTTGCTGAGTGTGGACTATACTGATCTCATCCTGGAAGTGCCTACTGTGTCACCAATAGCAGTCTTCCTAATCAGCAAGAGTTAGCTAGGGTGATATATAGCAGCCAAAATCTCAATAGTATTTGTGGTCTTATTGTGGGAGTAATACTGAATTTCTGTCAGGCTTCTGGAAATCCCAAAAATACCCTTTAGTTTTCTAATGTTATCCACTGGATAGGAATATCTGCTCTTAAAAAAATTGAGGTTTATGAGTACATAAATAAAA
The DNA here is from genome assembly GCF_964656455.1 of Halichoerus grypus. Lineage (NCBI taxonomy): Eukaryota > Metazoa > Chordata > Mammalia > Carnivora > Phocidae > Halichoerus > Halichoerus grypus. The sequence goes on from NC_135716.1 coordinate 138,699,306, forward strand.
GTTTACTAAAAATCACATTGCTGGTAATGACCTCTAGCATGCCCCTGCTACTCACAGGGAATTTTTATGTCCGTAATAAAAAAGAAAGCAAAATTTAAATACTATAAAACTAAGTACTACTTTAAAGAACTCTGATAAAAATAATCAAGGTGTGGCTAGCCATTTAAAAAGTTGTTAATATGTCAGTGTTAGATTGAGAATTTTTAAAACATCTTGCTATCCATTAGATACCCTGGAAGAGAAATTTCCAGAATAACGCAGACATATAGGCTTTGGCTGAAAAGTTGAGGAGTCAGAATTTTCTGGTTTCTTAAAGCAGATGAATTAGGTCTAGTATTGGCATGCTCTTATTCCATCAGAATTATTAACTTTGAAGGGGTCACGAGAATGGTCCTTCTAATAAATTGACTTTTAGAACTCGAATTTCAAATCAGTCCTTCTTAATTTATACATGCACACAGAGTACATACAGACACATACACACATATTCTTAATAAATTTGCTGATAATGTGGCCACCTCAAGGATCAGCTCTGAACACAGAGTAAAAGACGAGGGACAGAGGCTTTGTTCAATGAGGAGCATGGTGGTTACCATTGTTGAGCATTTACTATATGCTAGACACGCGCCATTCTCTCACTTAATCCTCAAAACACTCCTGACAGCTGTTACTATTTCCAGCATTCTGATGCAGGCCCAGCACACAGTTGGTATTTAATAAATATTTGTTGATCGAACAAATGGATTGTTACCTATGAGAAGAACATAGCTGGGAGGGGTTCAGTATTACCCAAAATCGTACGTTGGAAAGTGGCAGAGCCGGATCCCCAATTCTATATCCTGGACTATGATACCATCTTAAATATGGATTTTATAGAATGTATTACCCTTAGGAAACATAACCCACGAATTAGCTAGAAAAGATTAGAAATAGGTGAATATATGAATAGAGACCATAATAACAAATTAGTATGGACATCAAGGTGTTATGTGTTTTGCTTCTCTTTGAGTCCAATCTTTAAAATAAGAATGCTTATGGCCCGGTCAATTTAGCAAGAGCTTCAGCTAAGAACAGAAAACAAAAGCCCTCCCCCCCGCCCCACCCCACCCGACCCCAGAAGCTGCCATGAGAACTCTCTCTACCAACCCTCACCAGGAAGGTTGTAGAAAATGAGTGTAATAGAAAAAACGGGACTTTCAAGCATCGAGTTAACCAATGGATCTGCTGATGTCATAAGCCTCTTGTCACCAGAGTTTTCATTTCAGTTGCCATGCTGGTCATAAAGCCACTGCCAGGACCCATGCCGAACACAGGGCACACTGTACGTTGCAATTTGTAAGTAAGGATGGGGACACCTCTCACTTTGGGGCGAGGAGAACAGAATGGGGAAAATCACACGTGGCCGCCCATACTGTGAGCTGGGATTCAGAAGAAAGAGTAGTTTGGTGAAAATTTCTATTACCACCAGCCCATTCCATTTGCCACTGGCTTTCCCATCCTAATCGTCACCCCAAATATGTCAAGAAAAAAAACTGTGCAACAAAACATCCTTCTGAACTAATTCAATTTCAGGGTTTATTTTGAAAATTTATTGAATTATAGCAGAGGAGACCCACTCAATTAAGCCAGCCAGACTGATATTTTTCTTCCTAAGAGTATGGCAATATTTATTATTTTATCTATGAGGGGCTGATTAAAACTAGGAAACATTTGCGATATCATGATATATTCAGAATAAGGTGGCTTAGGCAGGCAAAATGGAACAAAATTATAGGGCCAATCAGTACTTTCTAGTCCATAACTTAACAGATTTTCTTTAAAAACTGCAATTTAAAGATAGGCATTATGATTTTTTTGAAGGGCCTCCCACTCTTTTGTCTGTGGCACACCATACCCTCAATCTGGAAGAGGTGCCATTGACTTCTACAGACAGAAAATGTGTGATGTTCATTTTAAAATTACTAGTAGAGCCTGCTATTGACCATCTAATTATGCCGAGTTCCATTTATAAACATAGCTAACCACTAAGTTTATGGAGACTTTTTGTGCTGCTTTAATAGGATATTGATCGAGAGCATAGTTTGAGTGGACTGCCATTGAATTGTGTAATGGCAAACAAAAGGCAAGGTCACGGCCACTGTTCATGCGAGGGCTGCAGTCTATTTTTTATTATAATCTTTTTGTTTCTTCCTTTAATGCTCAAGCCCAAATGGCTTCTTTCGAAAGAAGGGCCTGCCTAAGAATATTAATTTTACCATTAATTTCCACGCAATGACCACAACTCTCATGTTACTTCGCAGAGGAGCAGGAACAGGCCACTTGCTCAGAAAGGAAAGTTTCAGATCTCCTCTCTTTTAACCAAGATCTAAAATTCCTGCAACTATTTTCAATGGCACCCCAACGGACTGGACGTCGGGCAGCCCTCATCCTATACCTAAACTTCCTCGTGAGTCTGTCTTTGCGAGAACATTTTGTAATTTCCAAGTTTGGGCTTGTTCCTATCAAAGAGCTTCATTTTCTTGTTGTACCTTGGAGCCGAGGTAAGTCTGTTGTCCTTGCTCCAGCGTGTCAGGTTAGAATACCGCCAGTTGTTCCTATTACATTAGCTGGCCAGAGAACCCAAGCGCACGGATACGGGCACTCAGAGTTCCACAAAGGGCCTCGAGACTTCAAAAAGAAGTTGAAAAATGAACTGCAATTTGGATCCTAATGATGATTCCGGTGTGAAAATATAGAAAGAGTGCACATGTCTAAGGCAGAAAACAGCCACTAGGGTGCCACCTCATGCCAGGCTGAGGCAGATGCCTGGCTCCACTCACTCCCCCCCCCCCCCAATGACAAACAACTCGGGAATCCTGTAACCACCCAGCAGCCCGGCTTTGTGGCAGAGCCAGGACAGTTCAGCTGCTGGATTTACTAGATTCTGCAGCAGGGCAACGGGAACCAAAAATTCAGTCTGGGTAACTGAGAGTGGTTTTTACACCCAAAGACGCTAAGGCTGGCCACAGTGTACTGGGAACCCTGGCTTTTCAAAATTCCAGGGCCATGAAGTCATCCCTAGCCACGAAGTTTACTTAACCCTTGCAGCCCGCTCGGGTGTACAAACCACTGCTAGAAAATTAGAACCCGCCAGGCCAGAGTCACAATGGCCCGTGTGTGTATTTGCGGTTTTCCTCTTTCCCAGTGAAGTATTTAAGGTTTCAGAGTCACCCCACCAACTTCAAGTAAAACAGTCAGCACTTTAGAAGGAAATGGGCAGAAGTAGTGGATTTTTCGGGAGGATTTTTCTGGGTTCATCCCAGGAAGGATATTTGGCAGCCTCAAAGCACACACTTTGAGGAAAACACCGGTGCAAAATAAACAGGAGTGGGTACTGACGGAGACGACCATCGAAGCGGGGTCACTTAGCAGCCGGTCGAAGGGGCTCTCTCTTTGCGGCGGCTTCATGGGAAAGAGACCCATCTGAAAATGCTTCTTGGAGGCTTTGTTTGAAAATGCAGCATCATGTAAGAACCCTTCCAACAGATGGTTCCTGTCTTTTTCCTCACAGTATCATGCTAACACAACTTTAGTGATTCTGAACCACATTGTTAGCACTTGGAAACCCCCTCCCCGGGAGCAGAGAAGACCTCTCTTTCCCTCTGGCACTGTGTCTAGTGGTCTGTATTCCCCCTTCCCGACCCTCTCCTGGAACAAAGTAATAAATAAAGACAACGACTTTCAGATGGCCCCGTCACAGGGTAGGAAAGGTAGGAGGAGCGCCAACAGACCTCTACTCTTAGGCTGCAGGACTTTGTTTGTGGCGAAGAGAGACAGACCTCTCTCTCCTTTCTTGCCTTTCGTGGACTCTAGATAATGCAAAAAATGAAAAGGTAGGTAGGCAGGAGGCAAGGGTGAGAGGGAAATTAGTGAGACTGCAGCAGGAGCCCCTGATTCTAACAGCTCCATGCATCTGATCAGTATAATTTAATGACGAGCAACCTTGCCGCCTGACCCTCACCTCTGAACGTGTGAAGCTAAGCCAGCAGCTTTCTCTGGAGTTTCTCTGCCATTGCCACCCTGGAGTAACACGATTATAAACAACAAACTTAGCACATAGTGATTTCAGTGAATCCTCATGAGGAAATGCTGAAATCGCACCTCCCTCCTCTATTAAATTTAAAAAGAGGAAAGCAAAAAACAGAAACTAACTGGAAACCCGAGGAAAGTAAATATTTATATTAGCAAATTTTCAAATTGCATGCTCAAGATTCAGGAAGAGGGAAAATGTTCAAACTACGGCCACCATTAGTTTGACATTTCCAGGCCATACATGTGGTCATAAGTGTGACTGGGGGAACTGGGTGGGGCTGAGATAAATAAGAGGGGGTTAAGAAGAAATGTGCAACAGGGTGGAATAAATTCAAAGACACCAAGGCCATTAAAAACATCCAGATAAAGGCCTAACTCTTCATAGAATGAGTAATAATTCGGGGGAGTAGGCAGATGACTGGCTGCAGTGCAGGTGATTTTTCAGGAAGTGAGACTGTTCTGTAAGGCACTGCAATAATGGATACATTTGTCAACACACAGAACCTACAAAGCAAAGGATGAACCCTAATGTAAACTTCTTGTAACAAATGTACCACATTAACAAAAGAGGTTAATAAATAGAGGAAACTGTATTGGGGGGGCGTAACAGTAAAATCCTATACTTTTTGTTAGCCTAAAACTGAGAACCTAAAATTGCTTTAAAAAAAATAAAGCCTATTCATTAAAAAAATCATAACTGAAGACAAATCCAGGGGGAAAACATTTAATTAAGTATTTTAGTTGTTTTGGTTTATATGAAAATAGCTTTAACCTTTTTTTAATGCACAAATTAATAATCTAAAAGTTTATCAACTCTAATAAGAAATGATTTTTAATTAAAGCACATAATCTTTGGATTCTGTTTAGCTCTGTAATGCAGTTATAGGAGAGGTCATGACAAAAATGTCTGCAGTCAGCTAGCTGAGCACAGCAAAGTAAAAAGAGCAAGTTTCTTAACCTCTTTGAGCATCACAGTCTCCTTCATCTATAAAAAGGGACAATAACAGCAACCGTGGAAGGACTGAATGAGATTATGTTTACAAAGTGCCTAGCACAGTGCCTGATACATAGTATATGCTTGATAAATGCTAGCTACTGTCATTTTTCATATTAGTATTGTGCTCCTAACAGAGCTAACATTATGCATTTAATCAACTTATGTGCCAGTTAGCTTATTTCTACTTCAAGGTTGCAGAATGCACCCCCCAGCCCCACTCATTTGTAAAAAGTGTCCACTGCACCTCTAACATGGACATAGAGCTCTTCCAACTCGGGGAAGGGGGCAGGGCTGCAAGAAATGGTTAAGGATTTTGACTCCTCCTGCGGCTTGAGTGTTCAGTCTTTTGGAAAGGTGTGTGGATGAGGAGACCTGAGCTGGGGGCTGGATCCTTACCCCAGCAGCCGAGGTTCTCTTGTGACATGTACCCCGACAAACCTGGATTAAAGATCTGCAAGAGGGAGGGGGGCTCTGGCCAGCAGTTTGGCTTGAAGCCATGATTTAGCTGACACAGCCCAGTCCCACTCTTGCCAAACAGTTTTAGTCAGCACGAGGCCATGTGTGAGTGAGTCCTACAGCGATTACACAGCAGTGTGCAGAATCGAAAAGCATTCAAGAGCCGAAGGACGCTCACGATGCCAGACATCAGCAACATAACCCCCGAAATGGGGACAGGAAACAAAACCAGGTCCCTCTGCAAATTCAATCTGTGGTCTGCCCATACCCTCTGGCAGTCTTGAAGGCAGGTTTAGAATTCGCTTGGCAACCATGCTATGTAGACTGAATGGAGGTCTAATCTAGCTTGGAACTGATAGGCCTTGGGATATAAGATCTTAAAGGGACATACGGAAAGTGGAAGAGGGACATGATTCTGGGGATGGTCCTGAGCAGCATGGGCCTTCTCTACAACACCCAGGCCTTGGGACACCGACGGTAATAAAGACAAAATATAAGCATTACAGCAGCCAGGGTAGAATAAAACGGTCTGGTGCTCCAATGTTAGAGCTAAAAGGATTTTCTTTTCACTCTTGAAGGCTATGTTTAGTAAGGGCTCAATGACGTATTTCCCTGTAATGCCATTATGACATATGTGTGTGTGTGTGTGTGTGTGTGTATATATATATATATATACACATACATATATATATCATCTATATCATATTACTACTATTAAAATGACAAGAAAAATGTGGGATAGCGATCCTTTTTAAAAGTCTTAAAAAGTGAAAAAAAATTTTTTTAATCTATAAATACATTATTTGACCATGGTAAATGACTGGCTAGTTAGCTGTGCGAGGGCAGGCAGCATATATCCTGGGGACAGAACAAGGTCATCTCGTCTCTTCTTCACTGGTTGGTACTTTAAGCACATTTGATAACATGGCAGCAACTTCTCCATTCCAACTCACACCCTCCTGCTCCTCATGCCTCATCCCTTATGGTTCCGCCTCCCTAACACTAGAACACCCCAGCATCAACCGAGGGTCCCGGCTCCCAGAATTCCCACACTCATAGTTACTTCCCCCTACTTGCCCTGTCTCGTCACACATTGTACATTTCTTCAAGTCCCCTTGGGCCCACGTAAGAGGACACTTTCTAGCATTACACAGACTTAGCTTTAACTATTTACCCACTGTTTGACTTTGGGTAAATGACTTAAATAGACCCACAATTTAGCTCATTTGTAAAAAACTAGAGTAATTACTTATCTGACAAGTTTATTGCAAAGATAATTTATGCAACATACATGAAAACATAGCATAGCGTCTGGCAGATAGTGAATGCTCAACAGTCATTAGATTTTTTTGTCTAGCCCTCAGACTCCAGATCCTCTGCTTCCATCTTATATCCCACTTTCTGGATTCTTAATAGTCTTCCAGCTTTAAGAAATAAGAATAGACAGAATCTGAGCCTGTGAGATTGGGATGGCTTGGCTTGCTTGACCCGACATCTTGTCAGAGATGGACTGGTATACTCAGTCAATCTTGCAATACTGTAATGCAGTGAATGGGGGGTATGAACTTGAAATGAAAATATTTATTTTTACTCCACCTCATTCCACAAAGGATTTGATGCAGCTTGATACCAATGTTAACAATGTAGTCTTTTGAAGTAGGAGGAGAATAAAAAGTAAAATTTTAATATTTTCTACTTATATTTTCCTCTTGTTGTTGGCACCCACAACACTATACTCATTGCAGGTATGCATTTAAATAAAAAAAAAAAAAAGATGTTTTTGAGGGAAGGCAAGAGTAAAAGTGTGTGTGTGTGTGTGTGTGACAGAGAGAAACAGAGAGACAGAGAGACTGAGGGCGAGGAGGGGAGAATCCTATACCTTCTCCTTAGACTGTCTGGATTATGTCATAGCAAAAATACAATCAATGACCCCTTTGATCAATGCAACAGGGTGGTGACAGGTATTCTTAATTCATTGTTGTTGGTGATTATTGACAAGCCGGTAATGATCATGCCGTACTGTGTCACTCAGGCTGAGGGCATTAGCATTCTTTAAAGGTCACAAACAAATTCTTTTAAAATGCAGAATTTCTTAGAAATCAGGGAAGCCTCAGAAATTTTTTCAACCAGGTTCACACTATAAAGTAGGGAATATGTGAGACAGTCAGGATTTCAGTTCTTTCCCTGTGTCTCACATTAAAATGATATTTAATTTTTTCTGATTTAAATTCTTGGCTGTCAAATAAACTGCGTGGCGAAATTCTTCCAATGGGTAAATGGAAAAGGGATTCTGAAAGCTATTTATGTCTCTTGGAGGCCGAGGCAGACAGCACAAACCCAAGGCAAATCTGTACCAAATCAAAGCAAAATTATACTTACTCTGTGACACTCTTACGAGCTCAGTCACACTAAAAACACCTGATGTGACAAAACTGTCTTGGAAGCCCAAATGTCCTGGGGAAACAAAAACAAAAAAGAAACAGCGTCATAAACAGAAGACATCTGACAACAGAATTCTAAATATTAGTTTCATTGTGATTAAAAAGGGCAATGTCTAATTTCCTACTCTGCTCTATTAGAGTTGACGTGGGCGGGGACAGTCATTTCGTTACATAGCTGGTTTTCTGGTTTGAATCTGGGGGCTATGGAAAGCTCTGACACAACTGGGTGATTTCTGAAATGGTTTAAAAAAAAAAAAAACTCAACAGGAAATCTGAAACAAAAGAAGATTTAAAATAAATGGTTACCTTGGCTGACCTCTGAGACCTTAACAGCTGGGCTGAAAACAGCCTACCTAGGAATCAGCCAGGGCACCTAAATTCCAGAACAGTTTTTCAACATTATTCTCTAAAGAAACATCTGATCAGGATTAGCTATCCATCCATTCAGATCAAACAAGATTTAAAGATGTTCTCTTCATTTTTAGAGGCACCACAGGGTGAAATCTTGAAAAAGCCAAACCAGTAAAGGCAAGCCTCAACCCTCGAAACATGAAAACAAATTCTTTTGAGCACAAATAAAAATTTAGATTTGTTTTGAGAACAAGAGGGTTTTTTTGTGAGTGGGTGGGTTGAGTCTTTTCTCTCTCTTTTTTTTTTTTTTTTTGAGAAAAGACAATAAACCAATGGTTCGACACGACAATCTTTGAATTTTGCATCTGCTTTATTTTTGCTGGATATAATTAATTCCTTTAAGATATCTGCTATTACAATCTCTTATCATTTGCTTGTTTATTTTTATGGTACATTCAGGAACATAAAACTTATAAATAGCAAGGAATACATAATTTAGGATATGTTGTTTCCTTCTCTGCTTCTCAAGTTTTCTGATTCTGAGTCTCAGATATATAAAATCTAGTTGAGATGTGTCTTTAGGGTTAGCATAATCACCTCCTTTAAAATCAGGGCCAAAGGAGAAGCTCGCCGAAGGGATTTTTAAAATAACTGTCCTTTGAAATAAGAAACATACTTTTAAGAAATGCAACATAAGAAAACAGGTCAATATGAATATATAACAAACAGCCCGCAAGTGAGATTTATGTTATTGACAAAAAATAGATTTTGCCCACTACCAAGGGGAGGCAAATTTACCTATGGTATAGTTTACCCACCAAGAGATTCATTAAATGTCACGCACACAAACACATGCAACAAATCACTATGTTTTGGAGAATTATAAAGGTACCGACAAATTATTCTTTTTCTGGTTGCATTAGAATTAAGAAAGATTTTTTTGTTGAATTTAAAATATTTTTTCAGTTAATTTTTATATCAAACACAATCTATGATATTTTAGATAAAACAGCTCTAATTTTTAGAACATGCAGTAACTATAAATTGCTTTTTAAAAAAGATTTTATTTATTTGTCAGAGAGAGAGTGAGAGAGCGCACGAACGGGGGTGGGGGGCAGCAGGCGGAGGGAGAAGCAGGCTCCCCACTGAGCAAGGAGCTGGATGCAGAACTCGATCCCAGGACCCTGGGATCATGACCTGAGCCGAAGGCAGACGCTTAACCGACTGAGCCACCCAGGCGCCCCTATAAATTGCTTTTTAAAAGTAAAATGGCAAACTTTCATTTGAAGATGTGCTTAAGAAATTTCACCTCTTGAAACAACCCCCACCCAGGTCTTTGGTTGACTTTAATTTGGTAAGCGCCTGAGGTGTTGTCTCTTGGATAAAGAGAGCTGAGAAATAAAAATAAGCAAATAAATAAAAATTCTCTAAAGTGGTCTTGGCAAAACGGACTATAACATCTCTTCCTATTGTGATGTTGACATCACATTAATCCCACAGACTATAACAAATGAAATCCAACCACAACATACATGAAGTTTGACTTAAACACATCTAGCGAGAGGAAACGCAGGGTTGAATGGGAAACTCGGGGTTGATGTCCCGCTCTTGTTCATCGCCGTCTGTGGCTCTTGCTTGCGGGCTGATACTTGCTTCAGTTCCAACCTTTGAAATTCCTTACTTTAAGGACAACTTCACAAGAATTTCTGTACAGAGTGAATGTGAACACATGCACTTCACTCGCGCCACCAAAAAAGCAAGCACTGTATCTTGAAAACTAAGTTTAGTGTGGCGCAAGGACTCGGGAGGGGGAAACACCTGCGAGCATTCATCCCAATATCACCTCTGGATTGCCCCTTCTCTTCTCTCCACCTCTTAGATGTGGTTTCTCCCGGGTTTGCGCTCAATAGCACAAATTTCCTAGTTACTTCCTCTGCTTCCACGATATCAGTTACCAGTCTTGACTCTGATATTTATGAAAACTAGAATAATGTTTGTTTCATTCACCACTGTATTTAATGCCTGGGACAAAGCAGTTAGTAAGAGAATACTTGTTGAATGAGTGGATGGATGACTCTATAGGCCAATGACTCTCAAATCTCTGTCTTTTGCCAAGAGCTCTCTCAAAATGTTTATTGGATATTTCTACCCAGATAGCCATGGGTATCCTCAGACCCAACATGTTCAGTGCCAACGTGTCCAATGTTCTTCTCCTCCCCAAGCCTGTTCTGATGCTTTGGAATTCCCTACTTCAGAGAACCATCCACCACCATCTTGTTTTCTATGTTTTGGTGCCATCCCTAACTCCTGCTTCTTACAAAAACCCACATCCAACTAATCCTCACTGATTCCATTTTTTACTATTTCTTAACTCCAAGTTCATCTCCATTCCCCCTCCCCTGCCTTCCCTCCCCAAGTCTGTGGCTCAGGCTCTTCCCAATTCTTACCAGTCTGATGGGGCAGCCTCCTAACTATGTTCTCTATTGTCAGTCCTGGCTTCTCCATAGTCTACTGTCTACTCTACAGCCAGAGCTGTCTCACTAACAAGCAAATCTGAAGGCTCATTCATTTATTCAACAAATATTTATTGAGCACCTACCATGAGCCAGGCATTGTGCTAGGGGTTCAAGATACAGCTCCCACATTCAGGGAATTTACAGTCTAGGATTAGAGATAGCTGAACACATAAATTATTTTAAAAATTATAAACGGTATAAATGAAATGAAATAACTAGGAAACACTTTAGAAAGGGTGGTTAGTGAAGGTCTCTCTTAAGAGCTGACATCTGAGAGATACTAAGGAGAGAACCAGGAGAAGAAGGGGAAAGAGCTCTTTAGGCAGTGGGATTAGCATGTGCAACGGCCCTGGGGTAGGAAAGAATGAGATGCTGGCGAATCTGAGATAAATCCAATGTGTTCAGAACTCACTGCCCTGTCAGAAATCTTGTAAGAGCCCCACGGAGAGCATGGGGAATAGCACAAATTCCATCACATGGCATACAACCTTGACAGCCTCTATTTTCCTCTCTATGCTCATTTTTTTAAAAAAAGATTTTATTTACTTATTTGTCAGAGATAGAGAGAGAGCACAAACAGGGGGAGCGGCAGGCAGAGGGGGAAGCAGGCAGAGGGAGAAGCAGGCTCCCTGATGAGCAAGGAGCCCAAGGCAAGCCTTGATCCCAGGACCCTGAGATCATGACCCGAGCTGAAGGCAGACACCCAACCGACGAGCCACCCAGGTGTTCCCGCTCATTTGTTTTAAAAAAAATCTCTTCTCTCTCTCTTCTGGCCCCATCCCATGGGCCTAAGGGAATACTTGCTTTACCATGGTCCTGGTTCACCCCTCTCCCCACACTGTTCCCTCTTCCTGGAAGGTCTCTGTCCTTCCGGCACTTTGCTTGGCCAACCTCCTACTTGTCCTTTAGGACTCAGCTTTGTTGTCATTCTATCAAAAGCCTTTCCTGGTTACCTGCACCACTGGCAAAGACTCCTTTTCTCTTTTCTCAGTACTGACCAGGTGTACGGAGTATACCTCTAATCTAGGACCCAGCACACTGAACTGTAATTTTGTCTTTTTCTCATATTAGACTGTGGGCCCTTTGAGAAAGAACATCTTCTGTGCCTCCAGGTCCTAACACAGTGCCTGGTAGAGTAAGCACTCCAGGGGGCTCTGAGGGAACACAACCCAATCTGGGCTTAAGGATGTTCATTTTCCTTTTTATAGAAATGTTGACAGAACTTTATTTTTGTCTCTTTCTCTCTCTCTCATCTCTAGCAATATAGTTTGAACTAAAATGGAGCCAATGTACATCTGAAAACTATTAAAGTGAACAATCCAAATAGTCCCTCCAGACTAAACAGGAGAAGGGCTGAAGAGCCAATCCATTTAGGATGGAGCTTCCAATCAGAAGGTGACATCAGGTTCTCTGATGAGAAATGCCTGCGGGGTTGTCCTATTGTTGTGATTGTGGTTCCTATGTTGGGGGACTGAGTTAAAACAGAATTAAAGGGTAGCATGATTTAGTGGACCTAAGGAGCCAAAAAAAAAAAAAAAAAAGAGTCTAGTCCCAAGCTTAAAGTAGGATCTTGTGTGATCCTGAGAAAGTCGCTGCAAAAAATCATGATTGGATCCTCCTTGTCCTCTGGGCAACCTGCTCCCTCAGGCTGATTTTAGTAGAATGCGTGTGATTTAGAGGGTGGACTATATGTGACTGTACAATAATCAGAAAAATTAAAATAAAAAGTAGAATGATTTCACAAGTCCTGATGTGACCATCTCATCTGTAATGCGTCCCTGGGGAAAGGTACATGTAAACACTCCATGTAACTTTAAGGGATTATGAAACTGGTTTTGCTCCTTCACCAATTATTTAGAAACCCACTGGTGAACTCTAGAGGAAGAAAGCAATGAGAAATGAAACTTAAGAAATGATGGAAAAAGTGACACGTCTAATGTAATTACTAAGCAAACTTGAGCAGATTAATATTTCATTCTCGCTAACACAGACCAAATCATAAAAATGACTTTCAGGGAAATAACACTAATCTGGGTGTTCTACTTTATTGCAAGATGAGAGAAAAATGGAAAAGAAAATAAAGAGGTCAATTTCAGTAATTCTGAACTTCGATGCTCACATTAAAAGATCCTCAGTTGGAAAGCTGATTAAACGTCCCTGAAAGGTCCCAAGATTTACATTTTGAATAGAGTCTCTCAGAAATGAGTGCATTCTGAACTACTGTTCAGGAGCAACTGTATCGTAGCTCAAAAGGAGGAGCAGATTTTCTCATTTTCTCATTTTATATAAAATGGCTAAAAAAGTTCATTCATTGAAATCATGTTCAATGAATTCCCAATTAGGGTACAGATTTCAATACCTTGGAGTCCGTCGTACTCACAGTGGGGAGATGAGGCTTTCTAAGAGAGGCAGAAATATAAAAAGCCAAATTCTTTTATGCGTGGTTAGGAAAAGCAGTTCTCTTTACCTCAATGATATCAGCAGTTATTATGGAAAATGCCATTATATGGGAACCAAATCTCATCTCACGAAGGGACTGAACATCTATCTACCTTAACAAGCAGGGAAGGAAAAAAAGTTCGATTTGCAGAGAGACAGGTAACCTTGCAGAACTGTTCAGAGGTGGAGGGGGAGTAACAGCTTGGGACAAACCATCCAGAGGGTTGGTCTTGAGAGGAAGTTTGAGTGTCCATGACGCAGAGAATGTATTCGAGGAGGTACACTGACACACTAGATGGTATTTCTGTTTGTCCTGTTGGGATAGCAAAGGGCTCTCAGCTCTAAATGATCAAATCTCATCTGGCTCATCAGGATGCAGACAAACTGCAACACACAGGTCATTTCATCAAAAAGAATGCATCTCTATTCTATTCTCCCCTTGGTAAATAACGTTCCATCACCAGGAAAAGACAAGCCAATGACCAGGCCTTTCCATGCCTGTGTTTGGGCTACTCAAAAGGAGAAGGGGCCCCTTGTTCTCATGCACTTATACTCCATAAGTATTGGAGCCTGCTTGGGATGTGCAGGCTCTGTGCTAAGTCCTGAGGACACTGCTCTCACAGAATTTACACACTCATCCTTCTAAAGAAAAGTCTACCTTAACCACACTGCTCCTCCCTGGAATTTTAATTTCTCCTTGTGCAAACTTCCCCCACTGGTGTACGCGCCACCTGAGGAAAGGGAATGTGGCTCCTTCATTTTTCCCTTTCCCCACAGTCAATACATTTTAGGTGTGCTCAGTCAATGCCATTGAGTAGAACTTCTGCTCTACTTGTCTACATCTTTCTACCTTATGTGGGAGTTCTTTGTTTATCTATCTTAGCTCTGCCCCCTACAACAAACCCAGCAAGGGCATGGTTGGATCTCATGCGCCCAGCACAATCACTTGGTCTAGGTGTGTAATAAATATTTATTAGTGATCCATTTGAGTGACTTGAGATACCCAGATTTAGTAGCCCTCTAAAGCACAAGGGAAATTATTATTAGCTTACCTCCAGGGATGCCTTACTTCTGTGCTCTTAATTTGGAATATCTTAGAAAACAGGTTTTTAAAAGATGGGGTGGTCCATTAAGCCCACATTCTAAAATTTTGGTCCCATTTTTGATGACTATACATTGAGTATTTATTTTGTCATTCATTGATAATGAGATATTATTTATTTTTAGAATAATTCCTAATATTACAACAAATGCCAAAAATTCGGACAGCTACTAAAAGAATGTAGTACCAATAAAAATAACATAGACATTCTGTTCGTGTGATTAATCTTTACAGTGGTGGAGTTTCATTCGGTAGCCTGCTTACGGTAAACATCAAAAGACTGACATACATTGCTGGCTAAGTATTTCTATATCTAGAAAGTTGTGTCTGAGAATTTGTAAAACAAAGAAGTGGTATTTGTCAACTAATAATACGAAAGAGGTGTTTTGAGATTCTCAGATGAAAAGGGTTTTATAAATGCATTTGTACTATGGTTATCGTGATCCTGGTTTATCACAACACATCAAGGAATGGTCTCTAGTATGGGAATAATGTAGTCTTAGCTGAAAAGGAGGATGAGTCAAGAAGCGATTTTAGAAGATGTGTCATGGGACTTATGTACTATATTGATTCCTTTCTTTGTTGCCCCAAATTTCCCTGCCCTGCTCAGGTATTTATTATTCCATACAGGTACCTAATCTGTGTTTTTAGTTTGTTTGTTCTGCCATATCCATAAAGTCAATATTTGGTTTACTGCTTTCATTCATCAAATATTTATTGGATGCCTATTATGTGGCAAGCACAGTCCTAGGCCCTGGGGATTCAGCAAAAAATAGCACAAGGTCTTTATTCCTGCGGTGATTGGGGGGGGGGGGGGAAGACATTCTCAGTTAAGAAAGATGTTTACACCAAGATTTCCAGTAATGTATTTATCTAAGAGTGGGTCTTTTTATAAGACCTTTCTAGGAAAGACTATCGCAATGTCCTGTGCCAAGTCTGCTGGCTGTCCACACGTATCCATGATTGACAGCTACAGACCAGATTCCCAGCCTCTTTCAGGAGTGAATGGAAGTGATACAGTCAACTTCTACCCGACCTGCCTGAAAAGAAATTCCTGCCCTAGGCACTCTTCTTCCTCTTTTTATGAACTAGAACAGTTTCGACCATGAAGACAAAGACCATGCCCATGGGATGGCAGAGCAGTAGGACAGAGGGAGTGTGGAACCCTGAATGACAATGTGAAGAACTACCCTGCCAACTTAGCCTGCTCATCTGCAAGACTTACCAAAAAGAAAACGAGATTTTAGTGTACTTAAACCATTGCATTTTTTTTCTGTCTCTTTGTTACAGCAGCCTACTACTTACCTTAACCAACATAAGTGCCAACCTTTCCCTTTAGAATCTAAAATGTCACGAATCAGCAGCCCGAAGGCCAATTCCAGTCTGCCAGCATATTTTGCTTGGCTGGCACAGTATTCTTTTTTTTTTTTACATATGGATGTTTTTAAACTGGACATGAACTTAAAAATGTGCCACACTCCCCAACAGTCTTTATTATATTTCATTTATGTAATGATCTGTAAGGCCCCTGTAGGCACACAAAGCTTGCTAGGCATTTTCTTTCCACGTTAATCTACTAGCATGGTAGGGAGAGAATGGATGGATGGAAGGTGTCTTTTGTTTGATAAAAAAAAAAGCCATGAGTATTTCATGATTTCTTTGAGAATTAAGTTTATTCTTTGCTAGGTAGTTAAAGCCCTTCAAAATCTGTCCTCTAGGACACCTTTCCAGCATTTAAGGTATATTTCCAATACCTCCTAAATATATACTCTATATGTGGCAGCCAAGATGTCCCACTTGCTATTCTCCAAATTTTGATATGCTCTCTCCTCCACATTAGAATTCATATCAGTGCTTCCCCAAATGTGTTATGTACAATAGTCCCCCCAAATGCCCCACAACAAACAAATAAAAACAGGGACGTCTGGGTGGCTCAGTCGGTTAAGCGTCTGCCTTCGGCTCAGGTCATGATCCCAGGGTCCTGGGATCGAGTCCCACATCCGGCTCCCTGCTCCGTGGGGAGCCTGCTTCTCCCTCTGCCTCTGCCTCTCTCTCTCTCTGTCTCTCATGAATAAATAAATAAAATCTTTAAAAAATCATGAATAAATAAATAAAATCTTTAAAAAAAATAAAAACAAATAAAAACAAAGATACAAATATATGTACAATAAAGATTTCCTTAGTAAAATAAATTCAGAAAACACCATCATACCCACCCTTGGAGAACAAGAAATATTTACACGTTAAAGCCTCTGAGAGTTCCTGCAATAAATAAAGTTTCTTAATATTATTTCTTTAAAATTTTTAAAGATTTTATTTATTTATTTGAGAGAGAGCGAGCAGGAGAAAGAGCATGAGAGAGAGAGAGAGAGAGCGCACGTGCGCAAGTCGGGGGGAAGGGGTAAAGGGAGAAGCAGGCTCTCCGCTGAGCAGGGAGTCTGACACTTAACTGACTGAACCACCCAGGTGCCCCGAAGTTTCTTAATATTATTTAACTCACGATTTCCCAAATAACTTGACAAGGATACCATCTGTTTCTGGCAAATACCATTCTTTATATAGATTGTTCTGCTCCTTTTCCTATTTTCCCCATTTGGTTTACACACCAATGTGCTGAGGGGGAAGTAGAATCTGAACTCTTCGAGCTAATTCACACTTTCATGCAAGGCCCAAGGACACTCCATGTCTTTACTTGCAATCATTCTAACACATCTACATTAGGAAAATGGATCAAGCCTGTAACAGGTGTTGTAAAGGTAGGCTACTTATCTGAAAAATTTATCCCAGAACCTCTCTAGATAGTATTGATTTTCATCAAAAGTGTAGCTTTCCTTTATCTGGCATTTATGTGTTTGGCACTGTGCTATGCACTTTGGACATATTAGCTCTTAACTCCTGCTACAACTCTGTGTAGTTGGCAATAGTCTGATTTTATAGAAAAGGAAGCTTACGCTCAGAGAACTTAAGTGACTTGCTGAAGGTCACACAGCTAGTGGCAGAATTTAGGATTAGAACACAGGTTCATTTAGTTCACTTTACATAATAAATGTTACTGCATGTTTATCTATCATATATAATATCAGAGACTTGATTTATTCAGTCTAACCCAAAGGCTTTATCACATCTTTTCACCAATTCCTGCACTTAATAAGGGAAGAGTAGTATTTCATTAAATTAAATTTGATTGCTCAATGACTTCACATAAAGAGGGTTTATGAGTTTGAGTTACAAGGATTAAGCACTTAATTAAAGGATGATGTCTAACAGATAGCAAAACATTTAAATAAAAAGTGAAAAACGATTTTTACTTATTTGCATGTTTAGAAACATTGAATGCACGGCAACATGGAATGAACTGGAAGTGAAGAGATCTTAAAGATCATCAGTAACAGTAATCATCATTGTGTTGTAACAAAGGATTTTAGTAAAGTAATGAAGGCTGATTTTAAAAATAGGAATTCGTTTAATATGCTTGCCTTCCTGTAACTTCTCTTCTTTACCTCAATTTTATCCTCTGAAACAGGCCAGAATAAATCTAATCTCTCTTCTATTTTGCTACATTTCAAGTATTTGAAGATAGTCCCTCGGCCCCTAATTTTCTCTCCTCTAGGCTAAATATCCTTTCTTTCATAGTTTTGTCATGTCAACAAATTAATTTCCCCACTGTCCCTAAACATTTAGAGTCATACATTTATAAGGGCTCACATAAGCAGAAATAGATACTTTGCAAGTGGAGCCAATTACAAATTAGTTATGTACAAGAACAGAGAAACACTTGCTTTACAGAATGTTTTTCTGAAGCACCATAAAAAAAAAACTTAAAAAAAAAGAAAGAAAATTTTGCTTCATGTTATTAACAAAAGTAAATTCCAGTATCATTAGCATAATAAAGTTAGTATTTTATAAATATTTTAAGATTAATTTTGTTGTTTTTTAATGGACTTAGAAGTACTTTTTTTAAAGGATTTTTTAATTAACCTGGTTTTGAATTAATGGGTTTTTTTTTAAGCAACTTTATTGTTTTTATGTTCTGAATCAAAATTTTCTCTAAACTTGGACAGTAATAACTGGTAATCTACAAATAGATCAAACTATCTGTAATAGCTTCAGTTTCTGTTTATGAACTCTTACACATACTGGAGAAAAAAATAAGGAAATTTATTCTCTGAATACATCGGAAACTGATTACCTTAATTGAAACAGACACGAAGCTGGATCACCCGAAGGCTACCCTGGATTACGAATGTAAAACAGCAAAAAGAACCTTAATGTGCATCGTCCTGTTCTTCATTTTTAGGTTTAATTCACATGGCTGTGAAACATTACAGAGAGCCCTGCTTGCTAAACCACCTGAGGACACATGCAATCAAGGAAAGAAGATGACCAGGGACCATGTACTAATTTTAAGACACTGATGTTGGTTCACCAAGCTTGGAAAGGAAATCATCGATGAGTTGAAGCAATGTATTCTAAAAGAATCCTTGCAATTCCTTGTCCAAGACTACAAAAAGCAAAAGAAAATTACAAACAGGTAGATGTCGTTTTCCAAATACATAATAAAATTAATTAATGTTTAGAACCACAAAATACAAAGAGCTCTCATCTTTTTAAAAAGTCATTTGCTTCGTGCAATTCTTGTTCTCTTATCCGGCAATTACTTAATTACTGATGCCATAATTCACAGCGTTTATTAAATTATAGACTCTATATTATACATTTCTGCAGATACTACGGCATGCCACAAATCATGTGGGCCACTATACTTTGAAGTTTGCTGGCTTAGCACAAACACAAAGTATTTTAGAAGTACCAGAAAATTCTTTGTGAATATAACAGAATGAATTACACTGTTCGGGCCGTGTCATGTTAGCACAATGGAGAAACACTTTTAAGACTTTAAAGTCATGTAATACAATTCTAGGCTGGATTTTTCTTGTTAAAAAAAAAGTAGAATGGGAGTGATTGTGAAGAGAAAAGGGCCAATATTTGACAACAGAAATCAGCATAACCTTTTAACTGTAGCAGCCATGGGTGACTGCCCTTTGACCTTGAAAGATTATGTGGGATTTCAATGACAACAGCTGGAAGTGAGCATGTGTGAATAGAGAACATGGATCTGAGGCCTGATACAAAAGACTGCAGAATCTCTGCCCAGATCGGAGTGCTGATTAGAAATTGTTTCCCGGTCCTGGCTTAATAGGGTGTGATAATGAAAGTTGGCTTTTTTTTTTTTCTTTTAATTCTTCCAGCAAGAAATCATCGTTGGTAGATTTCTTCCATACCCACTATCCCGTCAGCCCCTCAAATCTTCCGGGCTTTCATATGTTAACAGGCCCTCCTTCTTATGGATACAGTTAAAAACCAAACTTTGTTTTACAACCTACTCGTCTCAGACAAAACTTCTTTAAGTTCTTGAGTTCCTCTCCTGAGTTTCAAAATAACTTCTGTGGCGTTTCACACAGGGTATGATTGTTTTTTGTTTAAGGACGTGTCATGCACAGACACACACGTGTGCAGACACACAACTTAAGAGCTCAGTGAGAGTGGGAACTGTCTCTCTTTCATCTTTTTATTTCCACCATTTGTACCGTGTATACCACATGGTGGGTCCTCACGCCATGGATGACAAATACGCACAGAGATGAAATACTGCTTCTTATCCACTCATTCTTTCTATTCTTCTTGAGATGCACAGGTAGATTCTTACACACACATTCAATAATTTCATCTTTTTCTTCAACGAAATTCACATATTCATTAGCAATTTTTTAGTGAAGTCAATAGGTGTGTTTGCCCAACGAGAGCACATGAAGAAGGTAAGTAATTATTTCCTTTCACAGATAAGGTAGCTCAACCCACTGGATAGAGAGATTTGACTGCTTGCTGAACGTGGGCATTTCAATCCCTAAGACTCTCAATGAATGACATTCATTGAGCTGAAATGCACCTAAACTGTCACAGATGCAATCTCCAATTCCTACGTACGATACTCATACTTGCTGACATTGCTCTGAAACCAACAGGATGATGCCACATGATTACTGAAAGGACACTGGATTATGACTCATTTGCGTTGTTTTGGTTTTACCATACACTCCATCTTAACTTCTATTGCTCCAGATTTTGTTAACTCCTCTAGCTCTGGATTTTGCTAACTACTCTAGTTTCTATATCAAATTAGCAACTTCTTAGCTTCAGTAGGAGGTGGCCTTTCTTTTAAATGCAAATAATACCTTGAGTCAGGCAGACGACCAACCTGGCTGTGTAGTATGGGACAAACAGGGGCTGGTGAAACTGGCTTCCAAATCAGACATGGGTTGTCTGCTTACATCCTTCTACAGCAACTCTAGATGTTATTCCAAATAAGCCATGGGACAGATTGTTTTTCAGAACAGACCAAATCCATTTGCCGTTTCAAAATTCTATAAACAGAGTATTAAGGAATTCAATTCCCACAGCAACTATATGAGCATTGGCTTTGGCTTTATGGGAGTTTCTGCCAAGCTCAGATATTTGTAGAACTATTGGTTTAGAGTCTCCTTTGCAACTCAGAGCAGAAGGGACCATGGCTTGTGATCTCAGTTCACTTTAAGGACCGGGTCTTGCTGGTGACAGGTATACGTAATAAATGTTCCAGAAGGCTGACCTAATTTCCGCTGAAGTGAGTGTTTTGCTAAGAACATTCCCTCAAAGGGTCAGCTTGCAACCAAGGATGTAGCTAGCCTGCCAGTGTCCATTCTTCTCAGCGAGTTATTACCATTATTTATGAAAATTTGCTCAAAATGAAGCTAATTCTGCCTCACTGAGCAAGCTTCTCCAGACTTTTGAACTGAAATAAATTACATATCTACTTTAAGATTAGAAATTATCAAACACATTCAGTTTCGTAGTTTTTAGTCACTTGTGATCAGAAAAACCAAACACTTTAGGCTAAGTACAAATCAAGGCAAACCGGCAATGTATTTCTTTTCTCTTGTAAAGGGATTAGTATCTCGACATGTTCATTTATCTTGTCCTTCAAAAATTATATTTGCAAGGTATTTTTTACATAAAATATAGCAGGAGGGATGGTAGTAGGGAAATTAGGGTCCTGAATATCCTAAGTCTCAGTTGTCTCATCTGTAAAATGTCACTAATGGTCGCGCTTACCACAACTTTGTTAGGAATAATGAGATAATGCACTCAGACTGCTTAGCAAAGAACCTAAGGCACAGAACGTGTGCAAAAAACAGTCGCTGCTCTTATAAATAGTAAATATATTCTTTATATCTTAGATCTTGAATTCTGTAGGAAACTTTAAAAGAAACAACAGGTAGAAATAACTATGTTCTTCTGACACAGAGTAGTCAATTATGTAGGGGTTCACAGAAAAGTTGTGTATATAAATAACAATGTTGATAATATAATTTTGAGTGAATTTTTGAGTAAAAATAAAAGTATTTTCTAAAGCAAGTAACACAAAACTTATCATTAAAAGCAAGTCCTCTGGCATTTCTTAGGTTTTTCTAAAGTGAGATATAGGGGCGGCTGGGTGGCTCAGTCGTTAGGCATCTGCCTTCGGCTCAGGTCATGACCCCAGGGTCCTGGGATCGAGCCCCACATCGGGCTCCCTGCTCGGCAGGAGGCCTGCTTCTCCCTCTCCCACTCCCCCTGCTTGTGTTCCTGTTCTCGCTATCTGTCAAATAAATAAATAAAATCTTTTAAAAAAATAAAGTGAGATATAACAGCACTTAGAATCCATTATTTTAATAAACAGAGTTAAACTTTAGAAATCCAGTTCTATATTTATTTACAAATATGTTCGTAAAAATATAATTATTTATAATTCCTAACATAATTTAAAATATAAATCTAGTCTTTAAATCTACATCTACATGGGGCAAGCATTAGCCTACATATGGAGACACAAATTTCGGCCTTAGAGTTTTGGGGTGATAACTATAGATACTCAACCTAGAAATGAATCCTACATCAATCTGTTTTTCAGCAGGTCAAGTTTTACCTAATTTCTCAACAAACAATGTACAGGCATATTTAGAAAAAGGGGAAATTTTAAAACGGCTGGGTTTTTTGTTTGTGGGTTTATTTGGTTTTTTTTTTTGGTCTTATTATTTAAAGAATTTGGCGTGCTAAAAATTCTTATTGGCAACTAAAAGCATGCTGCCTGTCCTAGAAAATAGGTATTTAGAAATCTAATTTTGTTTTCCCTATTTTTCAAACGAAAACTATTTGAATTTTTTTAAATGTGAAAATATTTTGGGTGGTATAAAAACACATACAACATAAGCAATATTAACATTAAATATAGAAACACCTTTTTGAAATGAACTACTCTCAAGTCCAGAGCCTCCACATTTTAGCTCCTCACTTCAATATAAACAGAGAGCCATCAGAAAGCATCATTAAAGAAAGGGTCTTGATTCCTTTAAGACTGCTTTAAATCAATGCTAAAAGAATTTGCCCTTTTAGGCAGAAGAATGATCGACATGTTTCACTTTACTGACTTTGATCACTGAAGCACTTTATGATGCAGGCCATTTCCTTCATTTTAGGGAACAGAATCTTTGTTTGACCCACAGAAGGGACCAAATACATCTTACACTCAGCTTTAGCTAAGTCAGAGCACTGGAGTTCTCGGAATTTTTTCCGTGTTTCTCATCAAAGTCATCAGCATTTTGAGGGGGGGACTCCTTCCGATGTTCAGACCTCCCCTGTATGCTGTAGGATATTCAGCATCCCTGGCCTCCACCACTGACTGCCAGCAATATCCCCTCCTTGTCCAAGAGCGTCCTCACACATTCTGAACACCCCTCCAGAAGGTGGCCCTTGGTGAAAAACACTCTCTAGTGTAGAACACTGTCTTATGGATCTCATTAGGTATTTAATACCACGCAATTCTGCCCACAAGTGACGGGCTTATTGTCTCTATAATTAGAATGCAAACTCTTACAAGCCAGATTATTACAATTCTTTCCAAATTCCTCTTCGACCCCAGTCACGCCCTCTATCCTTCACCCTTACCCAAGTATCAAGTTCAGACATTATAGTTAGAAGTTGATTTTTAAAAAAATAATTCTATTTGAACTACTCTATGTTTTGTTTTGTTGGGGGTGGGGGGTGGGGGCTCATACATAAGGTCCATAAAAAAAAAAAAACACCACACATTTTGGAAGAGTCTTGGTTTCAAATATCTGTACAGCTCTGTGAACATATTGGCCAAGGCTCCTTGGCCTCCTCTTGTTGCTGAGAAGATACGTTCACTGTTAATAAACTCTCAGGAATCACGTAAATAATATTTTGTTTGTTCACAACATTATCATGGATCTAAAGGTCCACAGACTTTGCAGAAATAGAAAATAACATGTAAATCTTGAAAGGAAATATTCATTCTGCTCTCTGCTCTCAATGAAAGGATGTAGGTGAAATAAGAAGAGATGCAGGGCCAACATGATCCAAGTCCTTATTGCCAAAACCAAACCAACAACACTCCGAAAATAAACAGGAAACAACAAGCTGCACATTGTCAACCAACCAGGAATTCAAACGAATGCCTTTGTCTCAACTGCTTGTTCAGGAGGGCAGCTCCTTCAGCTCGCTCTCATTTTTTTTTTCTCTAATCACTCTGATACTTTATTGTATACCTGTCATTTTTCCAAAAGAGCCAAGGGAAGATACCCAGTGCCAGGTTGCACCTAAGTCCTTCTGCTTTGTGATCGCCAATTGCTCGATTTCAATCCTTCACACTAGGAAATCTGTAAAATTTTCCCAGGTTGTAGAATGGTCCCAGACCAGGTGAGAACCCCGTGTGCATGGATGCACGCATGTACACATATGTGGTACGTGTGTTTAGTTTACTTGCTCAAAGACTGAGGCAGAGGAAGAGCACTTTTTTGTCAGATGTAAACCGTCAGGAGCACTTGAAATATTTTTCACAAACATAGGCATTTCTGGCCTTCAGCGTTGCCATTAGCAACAATACCATGAGGGGCATGATTTGTGGCTAATTTGAACATGGAGCCCTTCTGGACACATCTGGGGAAGCCAATAGCATTCTGCTCTATTCTACAGTAAATCGTCTGAAAATGTCAGTAAGCTCAATGGCCAATTCTGAGGCTCCAACCACCATCAAGAGGGTGAGGGTAAGGGAGAAGCTAAATGTGTTTTTTAAGGTGCTCTAACTATAAACTTCAAGTTTTCTCTACAGCTTGATTCGTTCATTCAACAAACATCTGTTGATGCCAATCTATGAGCTAAGTAAGTACAGATGACAAGCTTGGAACACATAGCGACATATCCCCTGTCCTCAAGGGCTAACAGTCTAGCAAAAACATCTTTTAAAGAACTAGTGAGGAGACCTGATTCACCCCTGCAAGACCCAATTCCAATGTCACCACCTTTTGATTTCATTTCCGTATTCTTTTTTTTTTTTTTTTTAAAGATTTTATTTATTTATTTGACAGAGAGAGACACAGCGAGAGAGGGAACACCAGCAGGGGGAGTGGGAGAGGGAGAAGCAGGCTTCCCGCAGAGCAGGGAGCCCGATGCGGGGCTCGATCCCAGGACCCTGGGATCATGACCTGAGCTGAAGGCAGACGCTTAACGACTGAGCCACCCAGGCGCCCCCATTTCCGTATTCTTAGAGCATCACAGACCTCTACATTGTAGGCTCAATAAATATTGATGACTGCCTGAGAGAAGATGAAAGTGTGAGACGCACTTACGGGGATCAACAAGGATAATCCTATAGCCAGGGAGCCAAGTGCGTATGTTGGGGGAGGGGAGACAGCAAGTACTTGTGCTAGATGATAGCAATAATAGATGATGGGACCAAAATTGGATTCAATAAATTTGGACAATATTCTGTAAGTAAGAGTCAGTCCTGAGTCATAATTTAATCTATTATTATTAGGGGAATATTTTCTATAGCTTATTATTTATTTTTATAAGTCAGACATGGTTGTCATTCAATTTTGTGATTTTAAGTTAACTAAACTTTCACTAATATATCCAAAAAACATCTGTTGAACACCTATTCTTTTCCAGGCACTATGGGAGGCATCAGGGTGCACCTCTTTGACCTTCAGGTACTTACAGTCTAGTTGGGGAAGAAGGTCCAGTATAGGGACAATTATCATCCAACATGATACAGCTCTGTTAGTGGAAGCAGGCTCTGAGGGCACAAAGTCTAGGAGGGTTAGGGAAGGCCTCTTGGACTAGCAGTGATGGCCTATACAGTCCCCAGTGACCAGCAGGATTAGCACCGAGAAGTGGAGGAAAGTGGCATGGTCTCTTTGTGGGTATAAGAATAACAATAAAGTGACAACAGCTAATACTTGCTGAGTACTCACTGTGTGCCAGCTACTCTTCTCAGCCTTTTCACGTGTTACGTTCCTCTTAATCTTCACAGTCCTATGAGGTCGGTTCTATTATGTACTCATTTGACACATGAGGCAACCAAGGCACAGAGTCTGAGCAACTAAGTCAAGATCATACAAAGAGTCATTGGTAGAGATGGGATTTCAAGTCAAGCAATCTAACTGAAGAACCCATGTTCTTAACTGTGGCCCTATCTCTAACGGCATGGATAAGAATACCAACTCCAGAGGCCCAGGCATTGAGGAAGGGCTCAGGGGATGATGGTAAGATCATGAGAATCAGTACTGACCTCAAACACACACACACACACACACACACACACACACACACACACACACACACACACACGTACACAAATCCCTGACTTGCAGATCTAACTACAGTACATTTTTTTCCCACCAGATGATAGACCCAGTGGATTCTACCCAAACTAAAATTCAGTTTTATAAATCAAAGGGAAGTATCCTCACCAAACAACACTGTGGGAACATTATTTCTTCCATATCGATACCACTAAAACTATGATTTCTCAAAACAATTTGTATCCTTCACCACCACTTCTCTCCCGCCGCTTCCCCACACATATGGTTTCGATCCATCCTTGCCTTCTACTTCACTTACCGTATTTTTGTTCGTCTGCGCACACTTAAAGCTGTACCAACTTACTAGTGGAAGCTGTGGCTGAACACTTGGGGAACAGAATTATTAAAAAGGTTTTATTTTTTTGTTCATCAAGTGAAGCTCTGTGTAGAATTAATCTTATTATAAAGAAATCCCAATTAGAATTTTTCTTTCAAATCAAAATGTTGGGGAGGGGGTCAGAGTGAATTACAGAATGCCACGAAGAACACACAATTTGAAACTCATCTGCCTTTGCCAATCAAATCGGGCAATAAAGAATTGTTATAAAGAACAACCGTGGTAATGCTGATACCTCTGTTTTCATCTGAGACCCCATTAAGAGCTGTAGACACCGCACTTACAAAGGCCTGGTGTAGACAAAAGATGAGGGGGATTACAAATCTCACGGTTGGCCACGGCCCTCCCTCCGTGAACTCTACCTCCCGACACCCGAAGTATAAGCCAATCATGTGCCCACACTTGTGTTCCAACTGTATACTCACAAATCCACATAACTGGGCTAATCATTATCAGATACTGATTAGCTTGACAGCGATATAAGGAGTACACATGTTACTGCACAGAAGAGATAACAGATGTCTGTTCACACCTTGATGGCAGCCAACCTCTACACGGAAGTGGGCAGCTTCTATTCCCCACTGGGTAAAAAATTCATCTAAGAGGTGGGCAGCATGAAAGAGCCCAGGTCTTGCTGCCAAGCAGACACGCACTCAGATCCCAGTTCTTTCTCCTTAATGGCTGAGGACCTTGGGCAAACTATGTAACCACTTTGGTCCTCAATTTCTTATTCTATTGCTGGAGTGGAGAATTAAATGAAATCATGTACAAACCCAAGCATGGGACCTGGCAAAGGCTGTGGACATGGAAGATCAATGTAGTGGGCACTGTTTCCTAATATTTCTGATGCTATGTTTAGGGACTTAAAATGTTCATGGTGATTCCAAAGGGCTCTTTGCCATGTACGGAGGGCCTTCAAGCATCAGAGAGGTTGCTCTGTGATTTTATCATACTCAAATTCTGCCAGTAGTGGATGTTCATAGAATACTCAAGCATAAACACTTAAGACTGCATAGCCTAATAATTTGGAGAGAGCTCTATCTGTGATTACTAAATGGATTAATGAACTGCTGATGCCACAAGATTCGTACACTTCACTTATTAAATGGAATATAATGCACGTTAGTTCTTCCTTTACCTTAATTCAATGGTTCTCAACTGGGAGTGATTCTGCCTTCAGGTGATACTTGGCAATGTTTGGATATATTTTTGGTTGGTACAACCGGGGAGAGGGTGCTCCTGGCATCTAGTGGCAGAGGCCACGGTGCTGCCAAACATCTCACAATGCACAGGACAGTGACCCAGATGAAGGAAGCATCCTGCCCAAAGTATAAATAGTGCTGAGGCTGAGAGGCAGTGACCAAATTTTTACTCAACTCCAGCACAGTATGCATATTTTCAATTACTTTCAGAAAACGCAACGCAATACTAACCGAATACCTACTATTCATCCGTTCATTCCACGGAAACTTACTGAGAGCCTGCAGTTGGCCAGGATTGTGTTACGACTGGGGATATAGAGAGGAAGACCCGGCACCTGCCCACCAGGCGCTCAGACAGGCACAGAAGTGGACACATCATGCAGTGAGTGGATCACTCCCAGGATGGAGTCCTGTATCATAAACGGCAATGCAAGCACAGAGGAAGTAGCCCCTAAGAATATGTGGGGGTGTCTGGAAGTTCTCACAGAGGCGGGGACACTTAGGTGGTCTCCCGAAGGAGGTATAGGAGATTCAGGGGAAGGAAGGAAGGAAGAAAGAAAGGATAGCTGGGAGGGAGGGAGAGAGGTGGGCAGGGGAGGGGAGGAGAAAGAGGAAAGAAGTAGAAAAAAAAGGAAGGAAAGAAAGCCGGTGGCTCATATGTTGGCAAGGGCTGGAGCTAGGAGCTGGGAACGTTGATGTGACTTAAGAGTCTGGTGGGTCTGTACTTAATGGGGACACTACTGGCATCTTGGGCAAAATCAGTCTTTATCAGGCAGGACTATCCAGAGCATTACAAGATATCTAGCATCCCTAACTCCCCCCTTACTTTGTTCCCCACACACTAAAGGGCAGAAAGACGTGTCGTCCTCAGTCCTTCTGACAAGGAGGGAAGCCTCTACTGACTTCCAATACCCCAAAGCAGGAACACCACCGCTCCATCTGAGCTTGGCTGAAACACTGCAGAGTGCCTGAAGGGGAGAAGGCTTGCAGTAATGGGAGTGGACAGAAGGTGAAAATGACAGTTCTAACTGGAAGGAGGTTGAGCCACTCCATTTCCAGTGGTCTCTCCTATTGTTGCACCACGATCTTATACTTGCCCCAACAGACCTGTTAAAGTCTAATACCACATCTACACTACCAGATACTGTGGCCACCCGCCCAGCACACGAAAGAGATTTCCAAAACACAAAGATGTGCTCGACTGATAAACATTTCACCCGAGATGCATCTCGACGGAGCAACTGCAACTGGGTCTTACTTTGTAGAAGATCTCTGCCGCAGTAAAACTCTAGGTATTCTTCCATATTCCAAGCCAACAGATTGAAAAACAGGCTTCCACTTCATTAAAAAGTAAAAGGGAAGCAATTCCTTCTATTTTTGCCATCACTCTACCAAATAGAAAAAAAGAAGGAAACATTCACCTCAATTTCTATACTTTGGAGGTTCTTTCACTCCTTGAACTGAGGGGAACTTCCAACCAAGTCTTTACATACATGAGCCTTCATGTGAATTTTCCTGTTTTTCTCTCTCATGGTTGACAGCAAGAGAAAAAAAATGGAAAAAGGGAAAGAGAGAAGCATGCCCAGAAACATGAGAAGATTTAAGTTAGGAAGAATCATATATATAGATTTGTGGGTCAGGGAGCTTTTTTTGGTGAGGTGATAGAGAGGAGGTGCAGATCAAGATTCCAAGATTCACCGGAGTACATGTAGGGAACATGGCTCAGCGGTCTCTGCATTCAACTCTGGCAAAGCCCCTCTATATGGAATGTTTGGTGTTGGGCTCCAGAGAGTTGCCATGATGTACGGAGTATTAGAGCTCAGATGAAAATTACAGGAAAGAAGAGGAAAACTCCATAGACTGTTGGTCTACTGTCTCTTCTGATGACCGGGCAAATGGAAAATGGTCTGAGAGTCGGCCCCGCAGTGGGGATTACTAAAGCAATGGGATGGATTCCTTATGGCTCCTGGAGCAATGCTGGGTTTGAGGAACTTTACATCAATATTGATTTTCAATCATTCAAAGTAATTAGGTGTGGGTCCTACTTGGAATCTAGCATAGAGCGTCACCGTCAGGGCTCCTGAATCCAGACAGTAATG
This sequence comes from Halichoerus grypus, assembly GCF_964656455.1. Taxonomy (NCBI): domain Eukaryota; kingdom Metazoa; phylum Chordata; class Mammalia; order Carnivora; family Phocidae; genus Halichoerus; species Halichoerus grypus. Next base: position 138,729,055 of record NC_135716.1, read on the forward strand.
GCATCAACAACAATGGCAGGAATGCCAACAAAGATCATTTACTGAAGACTCACTAGGTACTTGACACTAGAGCATACAGAAAAAATGTGAGTCAGGTGTTGACTTCTTTGCATCCTAACTGGGAAAACTAAGACCGAAAGCTGAAGTGATTTGCTTGAGGTCACACCCTAAGTAAAGGACAAAGCCAGGATGTAGACAGAAATGATTTTAAGCCTACCTTTGTCCCATCGGGATGCCTGTCTCATTATATCACAGCTTGCCTCTATGCAAAACTACAACTTACTAACCCCAACAGCTCACTAATACATGACGGCCCTATGTTACATACAGCTGTTACAGCATGACCTCGGATCATACACACCTGGGACAGGAATCTCCTCTCATTCATTTTAAAAATAAATCTTTGCTCTTTTCCTATAGTGTCACACTCAATGAGACCTCCAGTAATTTTTATCACCAATGATGATGATGATGTCCCATGTTTTTTTTTTCCTACTCATTTAATCCTTTTCCTCAAGCCCTAAAATGGCAAAGTATAGGAGAAACTGCATGCATTGTTTTGTTAAAGATTGTGACTACCACCTGCTTTCTACCATTAGCCGCAAGAAAATGTGACTTCCTTCAACTCTGTCCCCCTCTGCAACATTCATACAGAGATAACTTGGTTGCTATTGCATTTTTCCAGCTTAAAAATTTAAAGCCAATAAATTCCAAGTACCACGAGGTTATTCTGCTAGACTTGTCCTTCATCCAGTTCAGGTTCAGAAGGGGATAATGATCTGTCATAAAGGTAAATTCATTACCACGAGATAATATCATTCTACTCCTACTGCCCATTTCCACAGCAAGGCTCGAGCTCTCTGTGATGCTGTATTTCAGTTCTCCAGGGAGCCCTTCACTGCTGACATAATAATAATAACAACAACAACAACTTACATTTATGGGGAAGACAAGACTGCCTATATTTTCTAACTCTTGACAAAGAATAGCTCCCAGTTCTACTTCTGATGCATCAGCTATTACCACAAAAGGCTTGGGAAAATCTGGAGTCTTTAAAAGATGCCGGCAAATGGATCTGCTAAGGGTTCATAAAAGTTTAGCGATCACAAACAGGTGACTCAACGGCCAACTTCATTGTGCTGGGGAAACACTCCCAGTGGTGTTACTCCAGAGCAACTTAATAGAAACACAAAAAGGAAACACGATCATCCCTGGATACAGGAAATGATTCTTTATAGATTCATGGCCAATTCACTTGATCACTCAACACACTTACACGTGACTGATTTTCATTATGGTTTAAAAAAAATCACATTTTCTGGTGTTGGATTGCGGCGTGGTTACTGTAGAATGCTCGAATCCTCCCATGCGCACACCGCCCCACCAGAGGTTTTTCCTAAAGACACTGCTTTCATCTACAATGGGTAATCTACTCTCCGTGAACCACCCTAATACTTTCTGAACTTCTGTGTGTATGGTAGCATGCCAGATGTGGTAGATGAAGACAAGATGAGTTAGAAAAGGATGATGCCCAGAAAGACACACGAGGGGTGGGGTACTTCCTGAACTTTGGCATTGGATGACTTCTCCTACAGCCTAGGAGTTCTGTATGGCTTGATGTGACATGACAGACAACACCTGGCTGTGCATGGACTTGCCGATCCTATGGGACAACTCCTCCGGGACTCCCAGGCCAGAATGTGGGCACTCCGTGTTTGTGAGGTTGGGTGGGACCTGAGAAGAACCTCCACAAATCAGGTGATTCAGGGGCCAAGGTCACCGTGTGGGTAACCTAAGTAATCAATAATGGGAAGTGACAAAGAAGAGGCGAATGGCGGGGAGAAAGCATTCTAGAAACAACAGCTGAGGGAAAAAAGAAATTCTACACCAAATCCTACAGTTTCTATTCAAGAACAATTCCAGGGTATAAGGGTGAAAGAGCCAAAAGGCAGGCAGGCAGAGAGCCAGAGAACTGAGAGAAGCTAAAAGGCTGAGTAATGAGTTCCTGAAAACCATCAGAAGACAGTTTCTTGCTAACAGATAGTCCTTTAGAGCCAGGCTCCAGGTTCGAACTCCCATACCCCTTTACAAACCAAGCCTCACAGTCTTCATCGGCTAAATGAAACTAACACTGCCCATGTGAGCATTAAATAAGGGATGGGGGTTGTTGTCTTTGTCATTTCCATCCATCAGAGGAGTAGGTCACATAGGGCTCAACCCCAAGATGTGCAGAAGGACTCCTGGTCCTCACGTGCTCACATGGGGACTGGTAAAAACTGTCTGGGTTCTCAGCTAATCTGCCTAAAGGGTCTGCATGGATATCAGATTTCGTGAGTCTACATGTAACAGACACCACACCTAAGTAGTCTCCAAAGTCTAACTTGCAACCTCTCTGCCCCCTGTCTTGCTGTCTCCCGCTGCCCCTCAAAACTGTAGAGACTTCTGCAGCACCAGCCAATGGCCATCCTGTGTGCCATGGAGGCTCTGGAAGGGACATCTGCCTTGATGCCGGGTGGGGCATGGTAATGACTTGGCTCAGGGTTATGCCCTGCCCTGCTAAGCAGTTTCATGACCTTCTGATGCTTCCCACCTTGCCATTCTTTCTCATTCCCCTCTTTTTTTATGTTGCCTTTTCCGGTTTCTCTACCTTAACACCTCTCCTTCCCGTTCTCCACCGTATCTCCACTTTCTGTCTTCTCTTCCTCCTCTCTCCTTCGTGGGGCTTACAGTTCCTCCCTCTCCCATCACCATCACGCATTTTAACATCCACGGCATTTCCACTGTTTTCCCCTTTGTCCCTAGTTTTATGTTACACTGTGCCATTTTTGTGTATAGTGTGAATCTTGGTAAGGGACCACGAAATGTCAGAGTTGAAAAGCTGATGGAAATCTCCTTAAATTTCACTGTGATAAGAATGATAGCTACAACTAACATTTGATGAGTATCCTCGCTCGAGCCCTGCAGTGAGACAAGCACTACTGTTATTCCCATTTGCAGATGAGATTCAGGGTCCTGGCCCAAGTCGCACAATTATTAATTGGAGGCTGGTGGCTCCATGTTCAACCTTCTTCCCCCTCACTGCTCCCCTCATTTTGCATATCAGGAAGGAAGCAAAGGCGGCGTCACATTTCAGTTCTCTCTTTCCTTATTTGACCCTCACATATCTGGGTATCTCAGGGAGCCTGTGCCAGCACCATGAACAACAGTTCTGGAAATGCTGGGAATGTCTGCCTTTCCCGTGCTACCAAGGATCAGCTCGTAGACAGAGTGGCAAGAAGCTGAAGGCCAAATTTTGGTTCCCTCCAACCCACCATCCTCACTGGCATCCCCACTGCCTCCACAAGGATCTCTTTATTTTATTTATTTATTTATTTATTTAAAGATTTTATTTGACAGAGAGATAGCGAGAGCAGGAACACAAGCAGGCGGAGTGGGAGAGGGAGAAGCAGGATTCCTGCCGAGCAGGGAGCCCGATGCGGGGCTCGATCCCAGGACCCTGGGATCATGACCTGAGCTAAAGGCAGACGCTTAATGACTGAGCCACCCAGGTGCCCCACAAGGATCTCTTTAGAAAGTTCTGTGTTCCTAGGCATAGCCTTGTCAGCTCTCTTGGAAAAGTGTCTCAACTCTGAGCTCATCTTTTCTGTCCTTTTCACAAACTTGTAGACCAGCAGCTCTATGAAGAGGAATTCATATACTTATTCAAGCTAAAGATGTAACCAAAGGAATTCTAGGTTGAACACAATTAATGTTTAGAATGTTTGGCTTTAGGGGACAACCTCCAGTAGACTCAGAATGGAGATAACATAGCTTGATGATGTCACCATGACTCTTACCTGGATTGCTGTGATAGCACCCTAATTGGTTTCCCTTCTTCTGCTCTTGTCTCCTAAATTGTCCTCTAGCAGCACACGGACCTGTCTCTCTTGTACTCACAACCTGCCAATGACCTTCATGCAATTGACAGCAAAAGCCAGACTCTTACAACAGCCCCAGTGGATCTCAGAGTGTGATCCCCGGACTAGCAGCATCAGCATCAGCATCACCTGGAACCTTGGGAGAAATGCAAACTTCTGAATCAGAATCTCTAGGAGAAGTGCTCAGCAACGTGTGTTTTAACAAGACTTCCAAGGGGCGCCAGGGTTGCTCAGTTGGTTGAGCATCCCGCTTTTGATTTTGGCTCAGGTCACCATCTCAGGGTCGTGAGATCGAGCCCCCTGTTGGGCTCCACGCTTAGCACTGAGTCAGCTTGAGATTCTCTCTCTTTCCCTCTGCCCCTCCCCCTGCTCATGTACTCTCTCCCTCTCTCAAGAAAGAAAGAAAGAAAGAAAGAAAGAAAGAAAGAAAGAAAGAAAGAAAGAAAGAAAATCTTTAACAAGACTTTCAAGTGATTCTGGTGCTGTTAAGGTTTGAGAACCCCTGTCCTGCATGAACTGCGCCTCCGCCCCCGCCATTCTGTGCTCCTCCTCACTCACGGCACCCCATCTACCCTACTCTTCCCCCACATATCTGCATGTCCCACTCCCTCACCTCCTTCAGGGCTTTGTTCAAATGTCAAATTCTCAGTTAACACATCTGTGGCCATCTTTTTCAGAATGCAAACTATCCCTGACTCCCTCTTTCTCTTCCTTTTGTTCATTTTTCTCCACAGCACTTCTCACCATCTGGCAACACTACATTATATTTTGATTCTCTGTCTTCATCAACTAGAATGTAAGCTCCTTGGCGGGCAGGGAGTTTAGGTACTTTATTCGCTGATGTATCCTACGAACTAAAACGTCTCTGGCACAAAGGAGGTGCTCAATAAATATTTGTTAAGTGTTGAAGGAAGGAGTGATTCTGTTCTGCTGCTTAGTAGCCATTGACTTGTATAAGGTATTTGACATCTCTGAGCCTCAGTCTCCTCATTGATAAAGAGAGGATTAAAGAAGATAAAAAGCATACACAGTGCTCAGCCCATTTTAGTCACTCAGTTAATGGTAGCAATTGTGATCACTGTAATAGAAAAAACTTATTTTTTTAAAGATTTATTTATTTATTTATTTGAGAGAGAGAGAGTGAGAGCACAGGGGTGGGGGAAGCACAGAGGGGCAGGAGAGTGAGAATCTCAAGCATACTCCCCACTGAGTGTGGAGCCCGACACGGGGCTCAATCTCACAACCCTGAGATCATAACCTGAGCAGAAATCATGAGTCGGACACTTAACCGACTGTGCCACCCAGGTGCTCCAGAAGAAACTTATTTCAGTATCACTAGAACCAAATGAAGAGTAATGGTTTGAACTTTTAAAAGTGTTTTTAAAGTTTGGAGAACATTTGGGGGTGGGTAGTGAGGGTGCTAAAGATACATCCCCCTTTCTAGGAACACACTGTTGGGGAAAAGAATAATCTTCCTATGCTGACATGGTTTTCCCAAAAGGCAGCATTTTGATGAATTAAGAATTAAAGAATTATAAACATACAGCTTAATTAATCCTTCAAAAACAAAATATGTATTGAATAGGAAACACATTGAAAACTAAGGTTTGTTTGTAATTTTTTTTCCCCAAAATATTGCAATAAAATGTTTGGGAACATCTAATAAAACTAATATGCAGCTAGATTTTCCTACCCCAAGACTAATTTGTGCTGGTTACAAGACAGGTCACAAGGTCTGCATACTTTATTTTTGATGCATCCATTCTAATTGTTACTATGGACGAAGACTAAACACAAAAAATAAAACATCCTGTTGGGGAATGATCTACCCAACACACACCACATGTTTTCTCTTCTATCATTAGTCTAAGGGGGATTTCCACAAAAACAAAATTCTTAGAAACTAAGTTTTCACTCGTCATTGCTGCATATTCCCACTTAGTCACTGTCCTGGGACCTACCAGCTGCTCTCCATTGACATCAATCTGAGGTTGCGCATTAAAAAATAACCACAGCTAGGAGTTAGATATTTGGAGAACAAAACCCTCTTTTTGTTCTTCTATGCTTACCAGTACAATATCATGATATACAGCTCAACACTTTAACACTGCTGCATTCCCTATGGTTTTTACTATGAACAAAGACTTTTCTAGACTTCCCGTCCCAAGTATCCAGGACTACGTAAGGATACAGGTACCAGGCCACACCTCTCTGCAATGGATGGACAAGGTCAAAAGAGAAGCTGATCACTTCATGGAGAAATGGCAGTTGTCAAAACACATACCTTCACATCTACCACGCTTTCCCGTGTGTAAATAACCCTTTGGGTCCTTAGCAACAGTAGCATGTTCATGTAATGCTGTAAATGGGAAAGTTCTCTTTCAGAGGAACATTATGGATGGAACTCAAAGAAAAGGTCAACAGGCCAGTAGAGACTGACGGCTGCCAGCAAGCACCTTTGGAAGCAGCACTGGTGTTTGCTTTTGCAGGTGAACTGGCTTGAACAGAACCTACCTTTTCACCCCCCCGCCTTGAAGAACCCGAAGTTCTTTCCACTTGGGGAAAGTGCTTTCAGACAACAATCTGATATCAATCATTTCTATTTGGAGAAGAATTAAATCAGTATGTTCTCACTCTCTCTCAAAAGGCTCTGCATTCTGAATCATGTTTCTCTTTAGCCAACAATAGACTTTATTCACTGCTAAAGGGATCTTCAAGCAATTGGGAAGATACTTGAGAGAGAATTTTTAAAAATAATCACGAGGGCAAATACCTGTTCTCCCCACACCCCAGCAAGACCCTTCCTAAAAAGCCACGCAGTTTCTACCTTGTGAGGCCAACTCTGCTTGTCTACTCTGTAAAGTATATGGATCCAGTCTCTAAGCAGGTATTGGTTATTTAAAAAAAAAAAAATCAATGGGAATTGTTTATGGCTCAGCTTTAATCAAAAGTCTAGGTGTGGGGGCACCTGGGTGGCTCAGTCGTTAAGCATCTGCTTTCAGCTCAGGTCATGATCCCAGGGTCCTGGGATCGAGCCCTGCATTGGGCTCCCTGCTCAGCGGGAAGCCTGCTTCTCCCTCTCCCACTCCCCCTGCTTGCCTTCCCTCTCTTGCTGTGTCTCTCTCTGTCAAATAAATAAATAAAATCTTTAAAAATAAAAACATAAAATAAAAAAAAGTCTTTCTGTGAAAAACATTTAAAATCATTTGAAGACTATGAGATCCACCTGCTTGTATAGACTTTGTAAAGATCACGATGTAAATTTCTCTAGCTCTTATAAATTTCTTGATGGATTAGGAGCAGATTACCTTCATGGGTCACTCAAAATTTTTTTCATTGAGCTACACATTTTGCATTAGGTTCTCAGCTTGTTAGTGGGCCCTAAAAGAAGCTATCTTACCAAATCCTCTACTGCATCAGCCTCAACAGCTTTGAATGCCACTAAATCCCTCATGTGTTCTCCTGTTGAAGTTCTATATGAAATTAATCAGAACTGTGTGCCAGGAAACATTTTCTTTCCTGAGGAATTGCTATGTATCACCTTATGGGTAATAAGAATCACATAAATAGTCATGTATATTCCTCTTTTTCCTTTGGCTGCCAGGAAATTCAGAACCAAACATATCTCAATGTTATTAACCAGGTAGATCCATATAGTAGAATCTTTGTTCAAGTTTTTCTCTGATTTTACCTTTCTATTTTAATTTATATATTTCCCAACTCTCATTTTTTAAAACATGTTTGTATTTTCCATTTTACTGTACTTATTTTTTATAAGCCATCTGATCTTTACAAAATGGAGCTATTATATTATATATTATATATATATTATATATACACAAACAGATTATATACTACACACACACAAACCTTTATGTAAACTTGGTAATTAGGAAGATTACAATTTAGTTTTTATTTTTTTTAAAGATTTGTTATGTATTTATTTGAGAGAGAGTGCACAAGCAGGGGGAGGGGCAGATGGAGAGAATCTCAAGCAGACACCCCACTGACTGTGGAGCCCTACAAGGGGCTCGACATGGGGCTCGATCTCACAACCCTGAGATCATGACCTGTGCAGAAATCAAGAGCCAGATGCTTAATGGGCCAAGGCACCCAGGCACCCCAGAAAGATCACAATTTAATAGTATATTTATTTTTATAAGAGACAACTACTACATGAAACAGAAATAAAATTGGTTGTACTGGATTATTCCTTGTAGAGAATTATTTTAACAAGTTCAGTAAATCTCTGTGTGCTATCTACTAATACACAGAAATAGTTGTATCACACTTCAATAGCATTTTCTGCAATATTATTTTACCTAATACAAATGAGGACTTAGACTTCATAGAATCTAATTTCTAATGGCCTTGTTCTCAAAAATTTCAGACATGTGTCAATTTTTTACAATTCACTATGTTTATTACTCATGCTCCAGTGAAGTGGGGAGAGATCTATTTGAATATCACATAATTATACTTAGAAGAAGATAGGCAAGAAGATAATGCATAGGAAGGTATTTTGCCAAACTCCACGGTACAATACAAATATTAGCTGTTAATGCCATTGCCCATAATCATATAAAACATGATTATCAGAGATGCACCAGATCTGCTCATGAATTCGTTTTCCTGTGAGTTCCTTTAACGAGTCTCTACAAAATAAGAATATACTCAAGGACCCTCAGATATCTGAACACTCTTTGGTCTCATGAGGCTGGGACTCAATATCTAACTTTAAAATATTCTTCCTATAAAACAGAAGTAAAAACCTAAGAGATGAGAGATATTTTTAGTGGAGTTATTTGCCTGGTTTTTTTTTTTCCTTTTCTTTCTGGTTATTAAACACAACAGAGCTATTCTCTAATAATCCAGGAAGCACAGAACTAAGACATTAACCAGCTTGTGTTCCAAACTAAAAGGAGGTTAAAAACACAGCATTGTAATACAAACACGGCTTATAAGTACAGCGTGCGTACCTACTGTTCTGCCATTTAAACTTTGAGTAGCTGTACAAACAAGTCTATCTTGAGGAAACAGACTGGGTAATTTTCCATTTGGACTGTTTGAAATTTCACTAAGAGCCTCAAACTTGCCGAAGTCTGTGCTACCAGACAGTTTCTTCCAATTTGTTATCTCTCCTTCTCCCCATTAAGATTTCCCTTTAACAAAAAATGCTTTTCTTAAAGGTTGTGCTTTAAGTAAAAAAACAAAAAACAAAAACAAAAAAAAACCTTTAATTTTACAGAGAGATTAAATTTAAAAGAGATATTAAAGAGGTAGTACCCCAGTTTTGGAACATAAGTTGGTACTCTTCCCCGTGGCCTAAGAGAGATCCAGGTCAAGCTTTCATACTCTCCTGTCTTTTCAAGGTTCAGAAAAGAATTCAAAAGGTCTAAAAGGAAGGCAAAACATGAATCAATGAAAAGGTCAAGCTGCAACATTGCTGCAGGAGTGGTGGTAAACGCTGACAGTGATGTGAGGGATCTTTGGAGCCTTTCGACACAGGATGGGAATAGGCACAAGAAGGCCAACTTCAGCACTTAGTAGGTAACTATAAAAGACTATCTTCTCGTAGCTTCTGCAAACTCCGGAAGACTCCGGAGCAAGTGTCAAGCAACGAAAAAGAGCTCTATGATACAATTATCTTGGATATGCACAAAAGTCCAATTTCCTAAGCCTCAGATCTCAAAATCTGCAAAATGCTTGTTCTACAAATACAAGTGAGCACCCTTCTAGGGTGCTTTTTATAGAGAAGGAAAGAAATAGGATCTTATTTCCAAATTAATGCAACCACTCTGAGCGGAGGGATCCCCCCCCCCCAGTGTGTTATAAGTTATCAATAGCTAAAATAAAGTCAGTTCATTTAAGATGGAAGATGAGGCATCAAAATATTATTTAAAACCAGTAGTTTCCATTTTGGGGGGGCGGGCACTGGCTACATGCTGAGAGCACTGTGCTAAATGCCTTTTATGCATTATCTCATTTAAGCTTTTAACAACCATGAGGTAGGCGCTATCACCATTCTGATTTGCAGAAAAGGAAATCAAGACTCATCGAAGAACAGTCACTTATCCAAGATCACAGCTACTTAATAGCTGAGCCCGCAGTGAAACCCAGTTTTCTGGGTTCCTAATCCGATGCTGTTTCTGACACTCTGGTTGAATGATGGGGTGGGCTCAAGACTTGAACTCTGATGACAGCGAGTCCACCACGTATGTGAACTGACAGTATCTTTGATTTATGCTGCAAGGAGAACCTAAAAGGGAAGGCCATACTCGTGGACACTATGCCTTCCTGCCGTCCCCCACCGTCACCTTGCACAAGTCATGCCAGACTACTTGGCTATTTTCCAAGCTCACCATGAACTTTCAGATCACACAGAGCCTTTGGGGGCTATTTCTACTGATTCGGAATGCACTTCCTCCTCTACCATCCTCACCCCTCTCAGCTGGGGTGAAATCTAACTCTCCATTCTCTACCCCCGAAGTCTGGATTAAAGCATTCTCTCTTCTCCCTTCTCAGGGAACTTTGTCTGTTTCATTCTTTGAGCACTTAGCATATTTACCCTGCATTATTATTAGGAACATATATGCCCATCACCTGCAGAAAAAAGTGTGTCTCTTAAAGGATTGCACCCAAACCTATCTTTGTACCATCCATGTACCTCACACAGCACCCTGAACGTAGCAGGTGCCCAATAAATGTTTCATGTGTAGTTAAAAGAGGAAACTCGGGGTCTACTACTGCAACATTTATATCAAAGAAATGACTATTCCCAAAGGAAGTAGGAAGTATTTTTGCTCACTCTTCTTTCTGAAAGGATTTTTCAGACAGGCTATTGCCATTCCAAGGAAGGTAATGGGGCTATTTTTCTGTTTAGGAACCAGTGGTTTAAGTAATGTAAGCTATGGATCAGTGGTTTGCAATGATGGGGCTGATCGAAAGACAATCATACTCAGCATTTCTAAGGTTAATGGCATTGCCTCTGATAGGGGAAATATCAAAGTGGAAGATAGGGAAGAAACCAATAAAAACATTTACACACACCTTTAATGGTATGCAGCGTAGAACCCACTTAAATGAATCCCAACTAATGAAAACATCTTGAAAAGAGAGTGATTTTTAGAGAAACCTTTTATCTACAGGTCTTATATTATAGAGCAAACCTTTTAAATGAATACAGGGTAAAAAAAGAATTAAACGAGTAATTGTTGTGATTCATTGTGGTTCATGTAACTTTCATCAGGCCAGTGAAATGAATGAGCCATTTAACGAAGAAGGCTCTTCTCCACCAATTTCTGTCATATATGTCAGATTATAAATAGCCTTCTCGGTAGGCACCACAAAGCAGAAAAAAGGTCTTGGGAATGACTGAATCCTGCTTGTCCTGCTGTACCTAGAGGTGGGCACCTCTTCTGAGAAAAGAGGTGAAAGAATTTGGATCAACCAGAAAAATGCATAAAAAGGCAAATGTACCATAGCCCTCCCAATATATATTGGACACTTTCTTTGAAACTTACTATCTTTTTCTTTTTTAAAATGAGCTTTGATGTCTTGAAGACACAAGTGTTTGGTGAGCAGAGACTCTAATGGGCAGAAATGGAGGCTCAAAAGCAGAGGTAAGAGTTGGAATCAAAAGGTGCTTAAAACTTCTAAAACTGGAGACATAATTTGCCAAAGATTTAAATTCTCTGCTTGACAGATATTTCAGACCGGTGGCTTAAGAAGGAAGACACTAATATTTCCACTTAAGGCCACTAAATACACATAAGAATTACTGGAAACTGTATTCCTATAACCCTCACCATCTAGTGAAATATATCTTTTTGCCAAAACAATAAACGTGCTGGGTTCGAGCCTATTTTGTCTCTAAACTGATTGTCCCAGAAAAAGAAAAGCTTAAGTAAAAGCCAACTAAAAGTGGATCTAAATGTCACTGGGTACTCGGTACAAACAAGAAAAAGGGCTGCGCATTCAAGGAGTTTAAGAATGAAGTCAAACACTAACATCATCTAAAGATTCCTTAAATATATTCTGAATCAACTGGAATATCATTATTAGAAATTGTGGGTTTCATTTATTTCATTCATTTATTCGTTTGGGCTATTTGAGGTCATTCTAGGTGCTTACATTTTTAAAAATTATCTTGGAAAATTTTAGAATTCTAGATCAGTTTGGAATAAAGGGCAAGAACGATAAATATGGAAAGAATACCTTTCAGTATCCTAAGGACTCTGTGGGCAGGGGGGTGAAGCTGTGGGCCAAATGGTAAAAGATGCTGCCCAGAAGAGAGGAGCATTCATTTCCCATGCAACAGCTTTGTAACCATATCCACTTGAAAATGAGTACTGTTAGGTTGAATGAAAAAAAAGATGTGGTATATACTCATTTTGTCTCCTAGCATTTGTCAGGAGACCAGGGCTAGAAATGAAGGAATTCCTGATGACCTGAAATTATTACAATAGCTCATTCTATCTCTTAAAAAGCGCTTTCAGGTATCTCATTGTATCTTTACTAAATCCTGAGCAAGAATGGCAAGAATCAGCAGTCCCATTTCATAAACGTAGAAGCTAAGGCACAGAGAGGTGAAGTACCTTCCCCCCAAGGTCAGTTATAGTTACTGGCTCTGAATGTTTTAAAAGCATTTCACAGCCCGGCAAGTGACAAAGTCAAGGCTCTGGCCCGGGGTTTCCCATCCCTCTTCCACCCGTGCACCTGTCGAAGTTCAAATTATTTTTTTTTAAGATTTATTTATTCTACACAACATAATAAAATTAAAAAAAAAAAAAAAGATGTATTTACTTATTTATTTGAGAGAGAGCACGAGCAATCGAGCATACAGAGGGAGAGGCAGAGGCAGACTCCCTGCTCAGCAGGGAGCCCGATGTGGGGCTCGATCCCAGGACCCTGGGATCATGACCTGAGCCAAAGGCAGACGGAAGGCAGACGCTTAACCAAATGAACCACCCAGGCGCCCCTTGAATTCAAATTAGAGAACCACCCAGGCTTCCTTTCAAGAAAACAGTTCCTCCAGTAAGAAAAGTTATCAAACTCATCACTTCTTCAAATTTTACACTTTCTAGACCCTACAAGATCATGAAAAAGAACAGTGGGCAAGAGAGACACCGTGTCTTATATTTATGCTTTCCCATAAAGTATAGGTTGAGTTACTTGTTAAAATAACATGAATTGGCCTTTCTTTTCACCCGTGTATTTGCTTAAATGCTTGCACAGAGCCCACTTCTATTTGTTCTTTATTTTTCTGCTCAACCTCTTACTGCGCAAAGATCTTTTCATGTCCCAGTCAGCTCTGCCATATAGCATGCGTTATCTCACACTTGGACTAGCTACACCCGGTTCTGCCCCACACACCATCTTCTGGCGGGATGCTGCACTTAGGAAAGCTGGTAACCACGGGCCAATGAGGACAGCAGTGGTGGCAGAAAGGGAAGACTATCAAACGTGCAGCCTGAATTCCTGCCAGTCCCCGCCAAGACCCAGGGAAAACCTTTCCTGACTGGCAGCAAACTTCTCGTGCCTGGCCCCCAAAACCACCTTGCTGTCTTGCCTGCCGGCCTCCAGATATCACAGGTACCCCACGATCCAGCAAGCAAGACTGCAAGCTGCTGGACTGGTCATCTAGGCACTGAACACAGGAAAAGATGGGCCGGGAAATTCATGCTCTAAGCAGAGGCCCGCTGAATATGGACATCATTTACAATCTCTCCTGTAGCAGGCTTTTATGGAGAGCTCATCCTGCATACACACTACCCCAGATCAACAGAGATACTCTAAGGCACGAGAGATGCATTTCGTTCTGCATTGACAACAGAGGATCATTGACCCAGACTACGTGGTAGGCACTGTGCTATAGAAAAAAACCAGTAAGCAGTCCTTACCTTCACGGAGTTTACAATCTACTTTATAATAACACTGGCCTTTGCAGACACTATTCGGAGAATCACACACAAAAAGAGGTCATATTAAAACTGCCATTGTTCTACTCAAGATTCTAAATAAGTGACTTTCCAATCAACTTCACAACTTGTTGGCAAATTAAGGGAAGGATTTCAATAGCCTTTCAAGTAACTTTCCAATTTCAGGTTATTTTGGGGGTGGGGAGAAGCAGGAAGGCAAAGAGAAGCAGAATGATACTATAGTAGAAAGAATGTAGGACAAGTGTTGGACCTCAAGGGTCTCCGTCCTACTCATCAACCACGTGTTATTTTAGGCATATCACTCTTCTTCTCTGGGCTTCGTCAGTCCTATGACTGATGCCTGGAACAATGTCTGGGATACAGCGGATGTTTGCTAAATAAATGTTGATTGAGTGAGTGAATATAATATGTGAAGATTTAGTGTGAATATTTCTGTACTTCACAGTAAACATGAAGAAATTAGAGATAAGAACAGTCAAGTCACAGAAATTCATGTAATGTGCTTATGCCCTCAAATGAAATTGCACTAGTAAATAGTGCCAGGGGGGCTGAGCGCCAACAGGAAAATGTGGGACTGTGTCTGCCCAGTATACTTTCTCACTGAGTCCCTCAGGCTTGAATTTCGTAACAATTTAAACTCAACAAATGGATTTTCTCTGATTCCAACCCAGTGGGCTAGTACCTTGGCTAGCAAATCCACCGGTACCATGCTCAGCCTTCTTTTCAATATTTACAGAATAAAAGGCAATTTCGGTTTTAGCCTTGAGCACATCAGATTTTGACAGCTTGGAAATGTCATCCTTAGAGCAAGGACTTTTCACATTCACAGAGTTCTGGCTCTAACTATGCTCTAAATGCAAATGCAAATATCCTTGACCAGAAAACCTTGAGCATCATGTTCTAAGAATGTTAGTGAGATTACATGAAGTTCTTTTTAACTGTATTAGCTTCCATCCAACATCTACTAAATTGCATTAGAGTAAAGTGGGGAAGGCCTGGGTTCGAAAGGTGGATGCCAAAGAAGTCACATTTTAATTTCGTCTCCATCTCTCCCTTCTGGATGCTTTCTATCTGTCAGCCAGCCAGTCAGCAAGCTTCATTCCAAGGAAGGTCTGCTGGATGACTGGCCATTCAAGAATGAAACAGGATACAACTGGTGTATTAGAGACTGTTCAGAAACACTACACCTCAGCCAAACGGAGCCGTACGTGGTGGGCCCAATGCTCTTTTTGCTTAACAAGGACCTGTATCTTCCCTCTCACACATACAGAACCTGTGAATCCCATTTATTAATCAAGCGTACTAGAATACATTGATTAGGAAAGTACATCGATGGTACTTTTTTACTGATAAAGCAAACTCCCAAGAACATAAATTTGCAAAATTGAAGGAAATAAGAGATGGTGAAATTCCTCCGCCTTTACAACTTAACAGGAGCAAGAAGAGGCTCAGAAAGGAGAGGGCAGGAGCGAGAACAGACTGCTGTGGTAACATGGCACAGTGGCCTAAGTGGTTTTGAAGAAGAGAATTGTTTAAAATCAATGTCAAGTGGTTTGTGTTCTGAGACATAACCTAAGTGCTCCCTCCCCAACCCTGTTACCCTACAGCTTCACCAAAGTCAACTACCGACATAATTTCTATGCGTACACAGTACAGACCTGTAAGGAAGGGGCTGAACCCACTTAAGCTAACTCAGCAAACTCAGGAACCTAGAGCTAGAAGGGAACTTTAGCCTGAAAGCCCTCTCAGAAACATGCGAAAATTCTGCTGTCCATTCTGGATATATTTCTTCAGAGTGTGGAATGGGGGTTTTGAGCTAATTCTAAGGGGCAAGGAGACCATAGGTAACATCTGGGAATCTACATACACTTCAATATTTAAATATCTAATAAATCGCTCCACGAACACCTAAAACTTAACTATTGCTGCCTCTTGCACAGCTTCTGATCACTCGTACCTACCTTCCTCACAGGCCCCAAACACTATCCAAATACCTTCAGGAAAGCACAATGACATTTGATGGCAAATATCTGTTTAAATATCTGTCGTCCTTACTAGAATATGTACCTGATGAGAACTGCGTCTGCATCTCATTTATCTTTATATCCCCATCGCCTAACACAAGGATTAGCACACATATTAATAAACACAAGTAAGATTGGGCAAGGGCGAATTGGAAGAAGGAGAAATTACCTATAATTACCAATTATTTTTCCCTTAAAAGAGGTTAAAATCCTAAATTGGTGGTTACCAGGGTGGGGGAAAAGAAGAGATGCTGTTTAAGGGTGCATCCTTGCAATTAGTAGATAAAGAAGTTCTGGAGATCTAGCACAGAATACGGTGATTACAGATAACAAAACCCAAATAAACATTTTAGAGACTAAGTTTAATTGTTCCCAACACTAGAAGACATGGTAATTATGCCACGAGGTAGAGATGTTAGCTAAGGCTATGATGGAGATCATAATACCTTGTATCAAATCACTATGTTGTATACAATTAAACTTACACAATGTTATATGCCAAATATATCTCAATTAAAAAAAAAAGACTTTAAACTCCTGAAGACAAGATCTATTCATTCACTCATTTACCCACTTATTCATTCACTTCAAAAATATTTATTGAGTGCCAGACACTATGTTTGGAATACAACACAAATACTAGTTTCTGCCCTCAAGGAGTATCCAGTTAAAATCGTGGCCTCCTCGAAACACATGTTAGGGGTACCTAAAGAAAACACTGGGGCTTCTATTCAGATTTATTTTGCATCCCCTAAGAAATACTCATGAATTGGTTATTAATAATGTCATCTCCATCACTTGGTACCTAGGTCAGATGGTGACGCATCGTCCGTAGCACACGAGGTATCCCTAGCAAAATGCAGAGTAATTCTGCACACCCACTCTTACTGGTTTCACTTTCAGCACACTCTGACACATCACTGTTCTCAGGGGCCAGGATTCAGTGGAAAGGACTGACAGGTCATCTCGTTTTAACTAGTTAACCACCATCACTACCACCACCATAAGTGTGTCATCACTGTTGTCATTCCCTAACGTCAGGTTTGTAATTTCCCTGGGAAGAGGGGACAGGACAGATAGAAAACACACTGAAAACCTTATGATACAAGTGATTGGAGATTATTACGGTTGCTCCAAAACATTTCAGAGCACCTCACTATCCATTATCTCTGTTTCGTCTCAGATTCTCCCTGGGACGATGAACTAGCACTTCCTCTGCCGCTTACTTGCTGTTGACCACGGACTTGTGCCTCAACATCCCTGAACCTCATTTTCCTTGTCCTCTCAGAACTATTATGCCAAATTCAGATATCCAAATGATTTAAAGTTTCTAGTACATAATATTATTCAACCATGGTCGGTTCTCTAGCCTCTCCTATTGAAGCACGGGAAGAATCCATAGAGAGAGAGATCTGAGCCTGGAACTCAAATGTTCTACACAGTTATGTACAATCAGGCTACCTAAACTTCCTTTAGATCTTGTATTCCAAAAGTATGCTTTCCTGATCCATTTACGTAGAGAAGCACTGTCTCAGTCTCCCGCTTTGAGCTGCTTTCACCATTGACCCTCACTATCAATTCTGTTCAGGTAGAACTGAATTCAACAATATCTATTGAAAAAAATGAATGGAGGTATACATAAAGAGATGATGATGGGCAGTCCGTGGCCACAAGCATTCTAGACTGACTCTTACTGGCATCTGCTTTTCTCTTCCCCTCTCTCCTTGCATAAGACAAACTTAAAGGCTATTATTCAACCACCGGTCTATAACTGAGGCTTCTGTATCTTTTCTTCACTAAGGACATCTTGTAATATTTTCCCATCATGGAGCCTATTTCTCAAACTATTTAATCTGCCGTCTTTATTAAATAATGGATAATTCATCTCACCCCCACCTTTTATCTAATGAATCCAAACTATAAATCTCTGTAAGTGCAAGATAACCACTGAGTTCACAAACAGCGTCAAAAGCACAAATCTTCAGCCTGCGTAGCTTTTTCTAGGGGGAAAAATGCATAATTTAAGATTTTTCTTTTTGCCCCCTTCAGGGACCACCAGTTGGCAACCACTGGTCAAAAACAGTGTGTTGGTGTGTGCTGAGTTTTACCGATGTGTATTTCATATCAATTTGCAAATCCACTAGAACTCAAAGGACATGCATGTTCTGAACACTGCTACTTTTGGAACTGGCTGATGCTCTGACAACAAGGTACTTCACTGTCCCCCTCTCTGTCGTTAAGGATCTTACTCATAGTCCAAAGCTGCAAGAATGCATTTAATGGAAAAGCTTTCAGTTTGGGCATCATTTGCAATTTTAAGAGAAGATAAACCTCTCTGTGGAGTTAACATGATCTGTGAATGTGGGACATGCTAGGAATCAGATATCCTAATGAACTTGGTCTTACTCACTTGAAACGGAGAATTAACCGATTCTTTTAAATAATTCAGAAATCTAAAATCAAAGGGACGAGGTGCAAGTTTCGATTGTCCTGCACAAAAAACGGGCAACAGAAATAAACATTTTATGCTTTCAATAAATACATTCCTACATCTTTTGTCACTGAAATACTTTCAAATTTATTGGCAACCATAATTGTTTTATGCCATCCAACAAACATAATGGCATCTGGTATAAATACCTTACAACTCATCTCATTTTATACTCTCCATCTCCAGCAGAAAAATTGAGTGAAAATTTAGTCCACTGTTGAAAACCGTCCATTAAAGAATCAAGTATGCATAATACTTGAGATTGTAGGGAAAAAGAGTAAAGAATTTTCATAAGAAAAATAAGAATGTAATTTTGTCTCCCAAATATCTAAAGCAAGAAAAAAAATGTGTTCTGGATTGCCCCCTGGCATATGGCTCATGTCTACGAGTCAATGAGGTAGATGAAAGAGAAGGTGGGGGGTGCCTGGGTAGCTCAGTCATTAAGCGTCTGCCTTCAGCTCAGGTCATGATCCCAGGGTCCTGAGATCGAGCCCCACATCGGGCTCCCTGTTCAGCGGGAAGCCTGCTTCTCCCTCTCCCCCTGCTTGTGTTCCCTCTCTCGCTGTGTCTCTGTCAAATAAATAAATAAAATCTAAAAAAAAAAAAAAAAAAGAAAGAGAAGGTGGGCTACACTTGAGTATCTACTATGGATTGCTCCAAGTTCTGGGTACTTCACATCCCTACACACATTCATACATAAAATCTGCACAGAAACAGTCCCGTTAGTTCTGAGGACATAATTAAACCTGTGGGAGCCTGAGCAAGGCTGAGGCAGATACCTGGGAGGATGAGATAAGGAATAAAGGAAGAGATGACAATCCCAGATGAGAGAAAAACATGAGGAAGGAAAAGGAACTAACATTGTTTAAGCTCAAAACAAAACAGCGACAAAAACACATTTCCTGGGAAGGTGATGACATCCCACCTTATAAATGAGGAAACACAAGTCCGAGAGTTCAAACTACTTGCCCAAATTTACATAATCAATAAGTTATGGAACCAGAGGTTGAATACCGTTCTTTCTACAATACAGTGTAATGGATAAGCAATTAGACTCCGGAGTGAGAGTAAGTTTGAATACACTTTCCACCTTCTGGACGGTGGACAAACTATTTAAATTCTTTGTGTCTCAGTTTCCTTGTACGTAAGACGGGCACGCCAACAGTACCTCTTTCCGTAGGGTTGTATTAGGATTAAATATGGATGAGAGAAGTCCTAGCACAATGCCCTGTTGGGGTGGCCATGAAAATGACCCATCAGATCACTTGCTGCAAGGAGCATAATTGCCTGATGACCCCAGCTGCCATCCCTCTGTTCAAAGGCCACCCTTCCTCCAGGATATCCCAGCCAATGACTAAGGGGGAGAATACTAATGCAGACCCATTTCAATGGGACACAGAACTTTTTTTTGAGAGAGAGAGAGAGAGCGTGCGAGAGCATGAAAGCGGGAGGGGGGAGAGGCAGAGGGAGAGGGAGAGAGAGAGAATCTTAAGCAGGCTCCACACTCAGTGCCGAGCCCACTGTGCAGGGCTCAATCTCACGACCCTGAGACTGTGATCTGAGCCCAAATCAAGAGTCGGATGCTCTACCGACTGAGCTACCCAGGTGCCCCATGGGACACAGAACTCTTAAAATAGGTGACTTTGGCTCAAAGACTCTCCACTGGCCTGTACAAAACTTTCTTAGAGGCTTACTGCTATGTGAGATTCTTCCAACCCAATCCTCCTTCCTTCCCCATTTCCTTCCACAGGTATCAGGTCAGTATTGTGGTGTGAAAGCTCTCCCAGCTGACTCTTGCATCCTCTCTTTATATTTAATAGGCTTTACCTCAAATAAATCCCGGCACCAATAATTCCATCAGGGGATATTCTGCTTGGAAGATCCAAAGTAACAAGCCAGCACACAGAAAGTCCACAATGAACGTAAGCTATCATCATGACTGTTATCACCAAAATCATTATTTTTATCATTATCTGGCTCGAAAGCCCAGTAGAGTTTAATCCCAACTTTCCAAACTGTTTTCCTTGAATCTGTGAATGGTATTCTGTATTTTGAATGGGAGGGTTCAAGGATCACACTATGTTTTTGTAACATACTCTGACAAGTTTTGTCACACCTAGCAAAACAGTCCTCAATTACAAATGAAAACATATATATTTCATTTCCCATACAGCACATGAAAAATATGGCACCTTCTATTTTCAAGTCTGTCTGAAATGCCTTTTGTCTACTTCACCGTCGAATGTGGAATTTCCCAGTGCTTTATTATTTGACTGATTTTCTACTTTCATCATCTTTCACGAAGCAAATAATCTGCTGATAACTAAATCTTGTAACAAAGTATACTTCCTCCGCATTTGTTCTGAAGAAGTGACTCACATACTGTCCAATGGCTTACTCAGTTGATATCCCACTAATTAAACTTACAAATTTGCTTGCATAGGTTGAATGGCTCTCAACTACTATACTGTACCTTACAAGAGGCTTATTGTTCCAAGATAACTACTGGACCAGGTACCAGCAGATGTAGGAGGAATGGAATTTAAGTAGTCAACTTGTTAAAACTTTGTGGTACTCTTCCCCCAGGGTTCATTTTCAGTGGCTGAAATTCCAGTGGGTTGACCCTTTGTGATCAGTGAAATTATCACAGACTAATCAAACTTTTTCATAAGCCGCTGTTACTATTGTACACGGGGCTGTGTGGAGAATTAGGACTGGTTGCCAGATAAAATATAGGAGTTAATTTAGATAAACAAATACTTTTTAAAATATAAGTATACCCATTTAATACTACAAAATTATTCACTGTTTATTTATATGAAATTCAAATTTAACTTGGTGTCCTCTATTTTTATTGCTCAATCTGGTAACTATTAGGGAGAAAAATGAAGCTTCATGGTAAATGTACTTGAGACCTGGGGGCTTATGATCTAAATGGTGTCATGAGATAAGGGATAAGCTGGAAGCCCACAGATTGAGATTTCCATTAAATGAAAAAGGAATCGTTTGCATGAGTGGGTATGTGAAGTCAAGTATCCCATGTAAGTAACTCAGCTTTTAGTATTACATGCATAAGGAAAAACCTTTGGGGATACTAAAGGATGTTGCCATGGTAGATGAGAGAGCCTCTCTCTTTGGCAATGTTACAAATCAGGCCTTTGTCTACAACTCCACGCTAGACTCTATGCTTGCCTTGCTCGTCACTAAACATTAAGTATCTCACAGATCATAGGGGCTTGGGATATATTTATTATATCAAGAAGTGAATGGATTTGGTATGTGCATTCCTCTGTAGAGCATATCATAGCTTACCAAGGGTTTTGCCAAGTCCTTTCCTCGGCCTAGAACGTCCGATACAATTTCGTTTCCTGCTATCCCCATCTCCAATTGCTCTCTCCTTCATTCATGCCCCTTAAGCCACACTGACCCTGTTACTATTCCCCCAACTTCCCTCAAAGCCTTACTCATCTCTATTTATAGAATCAAAGTCTGTAATGTCTGCATAGTTCTCTTCTTCACCCTCTTCAGGTCTGAACTCAAATGTCAACAGATCAGAAAGGCCTTCCCTGACCATGCTATGTAAGATAGCACCCATGTCCTCCACTGCTTATCCCCTTATCTGTCCCTGTTTTTCTTTGTAGTATTTAATATCACTGGGCACATTATGTATGTATTAGTTAGTTCATTGTCTGTCTCCTCCCACCAGAAGGTAAGGTTTTCTTTGTTTTGCTCAGTGCAGTTCCCGGTTCTTAAGATGCACTAGATAAATATTTGTTGAATGGATGGATGAATTAAACCTTTCCCCCCTCACTAGACTATCGAGTCCTCCAGAACAGGATGTCCGATCCATTGCTGTATTCCCTCAATGCATCCAGTACATTGTCCAAATGTACCCAGCAGATTCTTAAACTATCTGTTGAATTACTTATGAGAAAACTGAGGTACAGAGTCTATAAGTGGCTTGGACAACTGATTTTCTCTTAACAGATGCTCAGTGTCGGGCTTGTCGTGGCAACTCTCCTCTGCTAATCTGACCTATTCGGAAGCTGTGATTTGGCTTCTCCTTGCTCATCTCTTGAGTTTACAAAAACTGCTTGCTGAGAAGCTCTCTAGTTGCAAAATGCCTACAGAGATCTTAGAAAACACTGACGTTCCTTCATGGAGAGATTGTTGGAAGCCTATTCCTACTTGGCTGGGCCTTGCCTCAACATCCTTTCCGCTTCTCTCTTTCTATATGCACCATATGATGCCTGCAGATAAGGCATAGGAGACTCCCTTGTTCCCTCTGGGTGAAAATCAACCAAGTACAGAAGCGAACAACTGAGATGGGGCAGAGTAATCTGCAGTAAATATTACCCCTCCCCCCACCTCTAGTTGAGCTATCCCAGTGGATTTCCTTAACGACAAGCTAATGCCAAGGGAACAGAGTTGCCTGGAGCTGAGTAAAACCTGAAGAAGAGAAAAAGAATGGGGAAGCTGCAGGGAGAAAAGGTGCCAAAAATCCTTGTGGCCACATGCATTTCTGTGGCAGACAACTAATCAATCTGGATTAGTGACTCCAAATCCCCAAATAAATTATTTATATTACATTCAGTTTTCTAATATTATCCACAAAAGGATAATTCCTTCTCAAAAAACAATGTACAGGCTTTAAATCAACAAATTCACACTCCAGTGTCAAATCAGATCCTATTATTTGTGGCAAGGAAAGCTCATACACTATTCCTGACCCGAAGTAGCCTCCCCGATAGCTCACCGAGCTGATTTTTAATTGATGGAGAGGTATGCGAAAGTGACCATTAAAAGTACCCTGCAGGTCCTTCTAGGGTCCTTCTCTGTCAAAGGGTCCTATCAGAGTTTTTCGGGCTCAATCACAGGGAAAACTGAACAATAGCAGATGGAGCTGCAAACACCAGGTGTACCTTCTACCACACTGTGATTTGATGACGGCTCCCCATTTGCTTTTTTTTCTGAGCCCAATTCCAATACTACATGAATTGTATTGCTTCACATTTTTGGAATCAAGATCTATGGACAGATTTACACAATCCCAAATAAATTATAAATCAACGCTTAAAAATGCCTTTCTACTTAGAATGTGAGATCTAATAGGCACTCAAATGGTCGTGTCTCCTGGGACAAGAGTTACAGGCACAAATAATTTTGAGGACCAGAAAGAAATCCCTTTACTTCTTCTTTCCTCTGTAACTATTTGTGTGTGAGGGATGGGGGGGGAGGGGAGGTGGAGGAGGGAAGATGTCTGAACTAGACCACCCATCCAGTCTATTTGAGAATTTAGACATCAGGGAACGTGGGTCTAAAACACTCCCTATTTTGGCCACTAGCCAACCACTTAAAGTCTATTCAGCTAGTTATCCTCTGTATGTAGACAATAAAATACCCATAATGTGTGAAGTAAAACTACTTTTTAAGAATGACTACAAATTTCCTCCCTATTTTTCAGTTGAAAGAGCTCCTTAATGACACTGGGTCCTGTGGTAAAGCTCAACCTAGTCTACACTGCAGGATGCATGCGGGGGGCCGAGGGTGGGGGAGCCTGCAGCCTCACCTGGTACCTCATCTTTCAAAAGGCAAGATCCAAGAATTTCCTTTGTCTGGAGGCATTTCTAAAGAGCCTCTGCAAATAATGATGGGTCACATCTGCGAACAATATTTAAGAAAGCACAATTCACCTGGTCTCAGAATGACATTTTTAAATCAAACCAAACTCTGGTTCTCTAGTCTCTTAAAGGAGAGAGACCAGCTCCAGCGCACTGCTGAAAATTCATCAGGTAGAATTTAATTATACAGATTTGGAAGCCAGAAGGCATTTAGGTTTGAACGTCTCCCTAATTTGGGACCTTTACATGGTTTAGAATGTTGATCATTACTATTATTGCTGCTATTCTGGTGGTCACTCTGCTGTGTCTGTCCCTGCAGTGTTTTTTGAATGAACACCGAGAATAACTCTTGCTAGGTAATTGTCAAAGAAACTCATGCAAATTATGAAATATTGATAAATTGTATTTACAAGTCAATGGTGCTAGAGTGCTCCTGCTTTCCCAGGAAAGTGCAAATTATAAGGCTGTATTGCCTCCAAAATTCCTAAAATGACCCAACTAAAATGACACATTAATCAAAATGGTTCTTAAAATGGGCAGTCCAACCAGCAGTAAGAAAGAGACAATTCTTAGGGTTTGGAATTACGAACTTTATTCTGCCTTTATGCTATGTATTAATATTGTAACACTACAATATACCTCCCATATATTGGAGGACGTAGTGAAAAAAAGTTAAAGCATAGGGCCTCCAAGGTGTTAAGAGCATATTATCAGATAAAACAGTGTTTATCCATAAGAGAAGTAGAAATTGACAGTTCTCTTATCTCCCCCCCAAATTACAAAGTGGATCCCACACATAAATCCTAAGTCAGCAAGTCAGTAGCTTTGAAAATTATTTCATAAGTATTGAAATATTCAAAATACTCACAGAAATGAGTTAATGGATGACTAAGGAGATGTGATTGTGGTTGGAGTACATTCCTTTTTCGTCTAGCAACGTTTAGCAACAGTATTAGTGTAGCGATACAAGATGGAAATGACACAAACGATATCCCTGACCAGGAGAGCCACACTCAAACAATTCTCCAGGGTGATTTTCAAATTGGCAGGTAGAGCTGGAAATTTTCAAAATCTGGGGCAAGCATCATGATTAATGGCTTTCCACTGATTGTAAAGGCCCATCTGAGGGTTTACGCCACCAACATATGGGCGACCACCAGATAAATGAGGAAGAACAAACACGATTAAGCCTAAAGGAAATAATCCAAATACCAACTCTGCTTTCCTGTTATAAATATCACATTTTAAAAACCATGAAGATGAGGCTTTTCACAGTAGTCAGTGCAGGTGATGAGAGAGAGTAAACAGAGGGGGCAAAAACATGTGAACACAGCTTTTCTTTTTCTGGCGAGGGAATCCCATATTTTCTTTTTTTCAGTGAAGGGTGTTTTCACAGCGAGTCCCAGCGGGGAGGGGGCTTTCAGAGCGCCAATGCTGGACGATGCTATTCCCTCAGACATGGACTCGGTGTGGCCCTACAGAAGTGTGACTTGAATTAAGTAGGAGGGTTATCACATGAGCTTTTCCCTCATTAATGACTGATCTGATGCACCACAGAACACAAGCTTTAGGGGACTGTTCACAGGTCCCGTAAATACCGAGCAGTCATTTCAAACATTCTGTCCCATAAAAACTGTTATCAGTAGCTCAAGTACCTCTCGGGAATTCATGAAGGTGGTTTGAGTAGATGTTCTAAGTCAAAGTCCAACAAATAAGGCTTATCACCTTCAGAGTCTCTTGAAAAGCCAGAAAGGGGGTTTCAGCAATATGCAGAAGAATTAAATGCATGATTCCAGTCAGAGCTGAGAACTCTGTCAGAATTTCATGGCCTGTGGTAAACAAGCATAAGCTAACATGATGGTTATCTCATGTCTTCGCTCACACCTGCTCATGTGGGAGGGGCAGAGGTACAACTTGATCTACCGTGGACATTAGTATAGCTTCTGGCTTTGGCTTCCCAGCACTATCAGTCTTATCTGCGCATGTATGTCCACGTGTCCATGTGCAATTCTCCCCCACACCCAAATTAGATTTTTTGCATCTCCAGTTTTTTTTTTTATTTTTGATATTTGTTTCTTTAAAAACCTCTTGGTAAATCAACAGTGAGCAGACACTCGCAAAATATTTGGGGATAATGAGAACATATTCATCTACTTATTAATTCTATTCATTAAGCAAATAAATACCAGGTACCTGCTAAGTTCAAGGCACAGAGCTATATGCTCTGCAAGATTGTTTTAAAAGGAATTGGTCATGAGCCCGACCCTTAATCAGCTTATAGTTTTTAATAAGCCAGATTCTATGTGGTTGGTGCCAAGGAAAGACTCAGCTAAAATTAAAGCCATCTAGGTGGGGCCCCTTCTTTCCAGAATCACCTTCTCTGGGAATGCTCATTCTGAAGGTTCTGGCAACTCTGAATCACTTCTGTGGTAGTCAACTCCTAGGAGGTGAACAGAATGTGAGGAACAGTCTACATAATGAAACAGATGTGGCACTGCGGGGATTATGGACAGATCTGAGGAGACTCACATCTGACATTTCAGAACAGAGTAGGTACCTACAGAAGGGTACCGCTCTGAAAGTCTTGGTTCCCTTCTGACACTATCCCCCTTCCATTCCAAATCTCCCAGCTTTTGGCCTCTCCAATACGTATGCTCTTTACAGATACGAGCTTCAACTAAGAGTAATAATGGCTACTTTTCTTTGAGTCCTTACTATGAACCAGACATGATGCTGTTTCATGTACAAATGCTCCCTTTTTTTTAAAATTTTTATTTTTTAAATTTTTTTTTTCATTAACATATAATGTATTATATTTGTTTCAGGCGTACAGGTCTGTGATTCATCAGTCTTACACAATTCACAGCGCTCACCATAGCACATACCGTCCCCAGTGTCCATCACCCAGCCACCCCATCCCTCCCACCCCCCACCACTCCAGCAACCCGCAGTTTGTTTCCTGAGATTAAGAGTCTCTTATGGTTTGTCTCCATATTCTCCCTTTTAATACGATGTATGTTCTTTTACTATTCTTATTTTACTGATAAGAAAACTGAGATTGGGGCAGTAGTTTATTCAAAGTCATCCAGCCATTATTTCATCTGAACTTGGGTCTGTCTGACTCTAGAGGCAGAGTTTTTAATCATTATATTATACCAATTTTGAGTTTCAGAGATTCTGGTATTTTATCTCTGGGCTTCAAATAACTCCTTCAAAATTCCCATCTAATACTCTAATTGGACAAAGATTTGTTTTCTTTTACAGTTAAGTCTTAAGGGAGTACAAGAAAAGAAAGCAAAAATTCCACAGAAAAAAACAGACTAGTTGGACAGGGAAGAAACAGCTGCATCCACTTTAGGTAAAGTTACATGGCCTAGTTTATGGTTTTGGATGAAACGGCATGTTACCATTTGTCTGTTCATTCTCCATGGTTTACTAGGAAAATACCATTCGTTTCCCATTACCTTTCTCCTCAAGAGCTAGGATAAAAAGAATATGATTTCCCCTCGCATATATACATGAAGAAGATGTAATGCGTTCCCATTTTATTTGCAGACCAGAGCCTGTCACTTCTTCACCCACCAAGATTCCAAGTGTTCTTAGAGTTCGGTTGCTACATTTATGAGAGTTGCCTTTTTAAAAACAACAACGAAACAAACAAACAAAAACCTTTTAGGAACTCATCGTCCATAACCTGGGTAATGAAAAAAAATCACTCTTGGTCAAAGCGACACTAAAAAGTTCTCTAATGCACGTAAATACCTGGTCCTCAACTCTTCACTTATTTTCCTTTAGGGATTATGTGTCTTTAGAAAAGGGGTAAAATCACGTTTCCTCCAATCACTGCATCTGAGACTGACAAAAGGCAGGTAGAGGAAACTGAGCAGCCTGTTGTGTCCCTAGGCTGTTTCCATCGGAGGCATCCAAGACAAAGCGGCCTCTACTTCTTTTTCTTTGAAATAAATAGACATTTGAAACACAGGAATTTACTACTTTCTCCCCCAGATATTAATACGTTCTTTGAACTCACATGATCCTACCCGCCCCCGATCTCAGCCCCAAAATAGTATCGTGAATCCTTGAGGTAGCACCAAGTGATCTGGGGTTCAAGTGAACTTGGCTAGTATCTTTGTGCCTTTGGCCGAAAAATCCAGGCTCGATCCTGGTTGCTTTTTGGAATGGGAAATGCACAATATCGGTATTACAGGCAGCTCCAGAAAGGCATGCCAGGCCTCTCATGCTCTCAATTTATATTTGCATGTGAACAGCTTGTCGGCCATTTTATGAAGACAGATGAATCGCAGGCCTGCTAGAGGGATGGCCAGCCCTAAATACATGAACCACATACCCATACAGCCCACCAATTTTTAAAAATGAAATGAGAATAAAATGAGTATCTCTGGACACAACTTCAGGCGGATTATATATAAGTATGATCGAAAAATGAAACACTTAAGGTATCACCTATAAGTCAGGTGGAAATAAAGGATGAAACTAAAGTATAATTATCCCTTTAAAAATGTCAACAAATAATAAGATGTAGCTATTTATGACACTAAAGACAAGACTTCAGGGGTCTCTCTTTTCTTATGCTTGCTTTGAAGAGACAACTTTGATAAGGAAAATACCACTAAAACACGAGAATAAGAAGGGGGATAGCCAGAGAGTCCATATTTAATGTCAGAATCCAGCAATGATATCAAGAATGTCCCAGGCTTGGGAAATGAAACAAATTCTGTAGTGAGAGGATATCTAATGTGGCAAAAATCCTCCATCCCACAATTCTGACATAATTCAGTTTACCTTATCTATTCCAAAAGATCAGACGGAGATGAAAGTGGAAAAATGTATAGCACAACAAAAGAGTGACCCAAGGAATGAGGTCATTCTAAGTAGATGAAAAACCAATATGGTAAAGGATGATACTGACAAGAAAAGTAATGAGTAATATTGAAGAGCTAACAATTTTTTACAAGCTATATGAATATGTGCATCTTATTTAGCTCTTCAACAGGTAGGCTCTTATTATATATTATTACCGTACTATTTTAAAGATGAGGAATAACTTTATGCCTTGAGAGGTTAAATAACCTGTTCAATGTTACAAAGGTAAGAAATAGCAGAGGCAGAATTGGAACACAAACGCCGTGATGCCATATGCCCTTCACAGGCCCGTCAAGGTCAAGTCTCCCCATTAGGGCCTTTAGGAAGAGCATTTTGGAATTTTATGAGATGATATCTGGGAAAGTACATAGTACAATGTTTAGTATATGATAGGGACTGCCAGTTCACTTTTCAGTTTTTACTGAAACTGATAGTTTTACTCCATCTTAAATTCCAACTTACAACAATCTGTTTTGTACTTGGAGCACATACCACGGATCTAGTACTTTACTGGGTACTATTATATTTGTATATAAAGAGTGCACTCTATGCTAATCAAGTTTCTGCAACAGAAAATTTATATAATTACACAATTTAGGAATTTAATACTGTCACGTACCCTTACTATTTTACTTCAGACAATTTAAAGTGGAAAATCTTCAAAGGCAGAGATCATTTTCTGAAAGCACTTAGGAAAGGGTTGAGCTCTGAACGGCTACAAAAATATTTGTCAGTCAATGACCTTAAATCACCAGTGAAGAAGGTCGCGGGGCATTTGCCACCTTAGAAGGAACTAAAAATGAAACAGAGAGGCGGCGGCTCCTCGCTTGTGCTGTAGAAGGTTCTGAAATCAACCCTACCTCTCACAGTCATCAATGTTCTTGGGAACTGGGGTTCTCATGAGTACCCGGATGGTGTTTGGGAGCGGGATGGAGGAAGGCTTGGGGCTGCTCGAATGATCCAGAGACCTCCTTGAGTCATCAAAGTTGTTCCTACTATGAGCTGCCCATGGGAAAGACCCCAAAATCCTTGTACTTGGTTGGCTCCTGGCTACCGCTGGACTCTAAAAGCAGCAGTTAGAGTCCCCCAACTAAACTTACCATTTTCTGGCTGGTCCTTAATGTCAGCGTCACTTGGCTGGCTGGGACTTTCAGATTGACTTGAATCTGAAAAACATAAAAATACAGCCAAAAATTACAGGGTCTGTGAGGGAAAGTGGATCAGAGGTGCCAGACTTTCTCAAAAGGTTCAGCATGTAAACTAGGAATGAGAACATTATAGGAATGACAAGATGAATGAGAAAAAAAAAAGCGGGGGCGGGAGGAAGATAAGAAAGGGGGAGAAAAGCAGTGGCAGGAGCAGCCTGTGCCTTTCGAGAGAGGACGCTCCGTTCTGGGTGTGCCTCCAGCGGCGTCCGGCTTGCGCCAGATCAAAACTGGAAACTCTTCAGAAACCCTTCTCTTACAGAGAAACCATTTCCAAACTGCTCTTCTTCATTATTTATACACTAGAGTCTGATAAAGACTTCATCCTTCATTACACACATCTGAAGCTTGATTCAGAACATAATAAAGTGTCAAAACATATTTTGAAGCTGGTATATAAAAGCAACCCAAACAACAGTAACAAGTTCTGTTGATATTTAGCTCTCTACTACAGCAACATACTATGCAGACTAACGCCACTAAATACGGGAGTCCTAATACTCCAGCGCATTCACTTGAAATCACAGGATCACTCAAAGGCATCTTTCGGAAAAGGGACAGGTTTCCTCCACTTTACGAGTATGATTTTCCTCTTGTACCGATGCCTTTGGGAGCTGCTAAGAGGACTTGTTTGCAAAAACAGGTTCCTGCACACCTGCGTTGAATTCCATTTATTTTTTACTTAAAAAATACAATTATTTCCAAACTAAAAAAAAAAAAAAAATTTAATTCAGTTGATTTCTAAATGGGATCATTTTTGATGAAATAACATTTAATTTTAAAAATGAGATCAAATTAAGTTAGAGCAAAAGAATCTCACAGAATTAGAAGTAAACATACTTAGACATTTTTGGAGGGAGGAGACAAAAATCGGGCAAAATATTTCAAGGGTAAATTTTCCTGCTGTAAAACATATTCTGAGACTTGAAACAGTATATAACATTGTTTAAAAACAAACAAACAGAAATATTTTTTAGAAAAACCTCTACATCTGTGGAAAGTCTGGCTAATAACTTTACCTTGGCTTCACAGGGTTAGAATTGGCTAAAATTTGACCACATTTCAGCAAGAAGTTCAGTGCAAGATCAAAAGGTCATGACACTTAACTGTGATTAAACTGAAAATATTACTTCTATTTCAACAGAGTTATAGCATTATTATTCTCTTTCTTGGAGATATTGCAAAAAGAAGTAGCACTCCTAGTGACCCTAGGTCGAGAAATGCTAATTTATTACTTTAAGAAAGGCTCTCTGCTTTTAAGCAAATGAGGATTTTAATTATAGGGAAGTACTATAAGGAAAATATCTATCTTTAAGTTTTCAGATGATCTTAACCTGGTGACTACAGCAAATATTCTATGCTGATCCAAAAGTGCAAATAACAAAAGATGTGAAAAGTGAATTTTTATTTAGGTCTGGCAAAGTGATAGCTTTTATCATTTTGTAACGATCACCATAGTGAAAACACAAACAAAAGCATGATAGCTCAAAAAAACTTGAGAGAAATCCTTCAGAATGATCCCCGAAAGCAAATATGGAGCCTGCACTGAAAATTGGGGGAAATGCAAATTCATATTGGTCCATATTTTAAATTTTAACTCGATAAATTAATATTACTTTTAGAGCAATAAAAAAATATGGAATGACTACCTTCTCTTTCTCTATAGAAAGATCCTATAATTTTGCCATTAAAACTTACAAATTAAATAGTCTGAGAAGTATTTCAACATGTTTTAGGAGAAAGGCATACTTTTATTATTTTTGTCCTAGAAAATTTTAAACCGTTAATATTTATAATTAAAATTTAAAAAAATACTTAATTTTGTTTTAGGGAAAGTTAAAATTCTTCCTGATGACATCCCAAAAAGGATACATAAAATTCTGCCAAATAGAACATTTATGTTGCTGTAATACCAGCAAACCTAGCTGGTGGAAATATGATAGCTTAGCTGATGTTCTTCTTCTAGGTATAATATCTTCAGGATTAATCACTTCTTCATGAACAAATGGAAAAACATTTTTCATCTCAATCTAAATATACAAAAGCCAATTACTTTCCTGATATTTATCCACGAATATTAAGGCAAGAAGGTTAATGAGATCAAAACGATGTTTTTAATAATATATAAGTGGACTTCTTTGTTCTTTTGACTTTTCTTTTACACTTGGTTCACCACCCTACCTTTACGGAAACATAACATGATTATAGAAGACATGAACAGCAACAGAAGATGGCCGTAGGTGTGTTCAAAGAAAGTTTAAAATTCCAAGCCACAGAAAGAGAAGCAAATAAACAGCAAATGACTGAGAGGCAAAAACAGACTCAGAGTTGGTACGAAAGGGGCTGCAGCACTCTTCTGAAAGCTCAGATACACACACTGGGGTGGGGGCATCTAGCCAAACTGAAAACAGAATTTAATTTCTCCAGTTTTATTCAAAAGCTGGAGACACTGCTATCCATGGAGGACAGCATACTAAAACACACTATCCTGGTAAGGGATAGGCAGAGCCAAAGATCTACAAGAAAATTTAAATGATCTAAAAATTTCCGTAGTTACTTTCAACCCTGGGCTGTTTAATGCCGTTTCTTTTTTGAACCAACAAGGAACAGAACTACCCTGTCCCGGGGCTATGTTCTATGCTGAGGATGCATGGACATGTTCCCTGCTGTGGCAAACGGTCACCGACGCTGTTAAGTATGGAGTCAACCAGATGACCAGAATTGCAAATTAATTTCTACCCATACATAATTGATATGTGAACAATTGCTTTCTTAAGCATGTACATTGAAACACTATCATGAAGGTTAACAATTAACTTAACTTTTCTCTTTTATACTTGGTAGAGACCTGCCAGAAGCCTAGGTTAACTTCATAGCTTACTTTCTTTGACAATCATCACAGGGTCAGTTGATTGCCGCCTGAAAGAATTAG
Source organism: Halichoerus grypus (assembly GCF_964656455.1). Lineage (NCBI taxonomy): Eukaryota > Metazoa > Chordata > Mammalia > Carnivora > Phocidae > Halichoerus > Halichoerus grypus. The sequence continues at coordinate 138,762,070 of NC_135716.1, forward strand.
AGGCCCCAGAAAACAGACCCAACTGCATGGAATTGGATGCCATATCTCATAGCTTCTACCTTATATCTGGCATGACTTCCTCTGGTTCCCTGGTTGAAAGCCAGGAGATCTGTATATTACAACGAAGAGAATATTATTTAAAGTGTGTTTAAATGATGGAGTTGGAAATGCTCCTGTGAGGAAGTACATTAGGGTCATCAATTTTTTTTTTTTTTTTCCCATCTAGGGACTTGCTTTTGGTTTAAGGAATCTTAGACTTCAACCTAACCTTGAAAAGCAATGTTTCTTTTGGTTTTTAAAAAATTTATGAGCAGAAATTTAAACCTAAAATAGACAGGGTTTGCATATAGGAGGCTGGATTGAGGCCTCTTACTTGAACGGGCAGCCAGCTATCTATGCATTTTTATGGCGCCTACAACTATATTGCTGGAGTGCTCAGACAAAGATATTTCACTATCAATATAATCACTGCGGAAAGGAATAAAATAAATCCTAATGCCTACATATCAGTCTCTGCTTCCATAAGCTTGTGCAATGCAGGAACAAAAGCCTTGTGCTGGATTTGCTACTTATCCACGCATTCAGTTGCCCCAACCTCAGTTCTGCTCCCCTTCAGCACGGGACTTTCAGAGAACACTCCCTCTGGGAAGGGGAAGAATGACAAAAACATGTCATTAGGTTAAACCCGAGCAGGCAAAAAATATAGACATCACTTCCATGGAGTTTATGTTCTTTAGACATGAAGCAAAGGTGGAATGTTGCTAAATTTTCCCTGTGCTCGGCTTTCTCCTCTCCAGTCCCTTCACTGTACAGCCATCTCTTATGGTGTGATTTATACTAAGGGGATCTTAAATGATCTCCTATGAGAATCTGAGTTCCATAAGAAAAGAGTTCTTTTCTCACTCTTGTCTCCAGTACCTTCCAAGGGTGCCTGGCCCAACGAAGGACTGATTCACTAACTGCTGAACTCAAACGAGATGAATTTTCAATAAGATGAACTTGTCCTTCAGCTTTCTAACACTGGGCCACTGCCCGCGATTAAAAAACATACTAAAGTCATACCTAATAGGGACTGAGACTCACAAAATGAGGAAGGAGGGCAAAAAAGGCCTTTATTCCTGCTTGATGTTCCCCTTCGTGGGGCCTGGCAAGGGAAAGACAGGCATATCCCTCTGGTTCGTTGGGTGGGAAATCTTGCTCAGTGTTTAGCAGTTGCGCACGATCACCTCCCGTGATCCCCTGGCCGACACACCGCAAGAGGCTCCTCAGAATAACAAGGGCTGAGGATGGCGTCTGACACAGAGGAGGCCCCCCAGAAACGTGCAGTCTAAAACGATGGACGACATTTTCGCACATTCAAAAAATACAAAGCTGAGAGAAATCTGCCATATTCTGATACCTGAGGGGTGCCTCAAAATCCCAACAACTGCTGTTGTGAACAATTGATAAAGGAAGAACAGAGGTGATATGGTGAAGAACCCTTCCCCCACCCTGACACAAACCAATGTAATTCCTATTCAGTTATCATGATATCAACAAAAGTCTACGGACCCTAAAAAGACAAATTCTGGTTCCACGAGAAAAATAATTCAGCCCAAGTTTCAACCTCCCTCCCTGCATTATGATTTGGCTAAAAATGAAGTTTTAAAAGTCTCTGTTAAACTTCCGTGTCCAGTTCTAAGTCTCCCAAATGTAAAGGTGATATGAAAAAGCCAGAGGCATCCAGGAACATAAATGAGTTAGTCAAATGAAAGAAAGAAAGTGAAAATTCCACCTAAAAGAGTTTCAAGTTGTTTGTGATGTGAGAAGAAAAGGCAAGGACAGGAATGAGTACTCTGCTGCAAGTAAGTGAAGAGTTAGGAGCATTTCTGGAAGAAAAGAAAATAAGGACTAAGGGTGATTACACTCTGAATCTAATTAACAGTTACACTCCACAATTGTAGCCTTTAAAGATATTCAAGATTCAGGTAAGTTTCGTTTCTTATGGTTCAGGAAGACAGAGTTCTTCGCAAAAGAGGCCAAAACACACCAAGATTCATTTTTTTCCGACATCCGTGATGTTATGATGGAAAAACAGTTCTCCCTCTGATTGCTAGTGTAAGGTTTAGAATTACTCCACTGTGACCCTCCAGCACCACAACGTGTTATGATAGTAAAGAAATCTGGAAGGGCAAATGGTTAGGATAGTCACATTTGTTTACTAGTCATTACAGCTACAGTTACAAAAGAAATATTCTAAGATTTTTAATATTTAAGGCTATTATCTATTTTTTCCCCAGTATCACCATGACCTTAAAGACTGAGGTGTGAGGAAATTATTTGAAAAACGTTGTCCGCGAATGCAGAATGTCAGTGTCTAGTTGTACATGTGTACCTACAGTTCGGAGCTTATACGTGAACACTGATGAATACAACACCATCAGCTAAATCTAACATTATCCATCATGGTCTGGTGAAGAACAAACAGAGATTTATAATACCATCATTCAATCTGGGGCCACTAAATATACTCAATTATTATTAGCTTTCCAGAGAATAGATAAAATCCTTTAAGCCCAGTGAATAACCAAACCAATATTTAATGTCAATTAATGTACACAGTTGTGACCCACTTAATGAAAAATTAACATACAAGAACCTAGATTTTAACACAGATAAATCATGAGGTGAGTCACACCATCAAAGTTTTCTTAGCTTTAAAAATGGAAACACTCGGGGCACCTGGGTGGCTCAGTTGGTTAAGCGACTGCCTTCGGCTCAGGTCATGATCCTGGAGTCCTGGGATCGAGTCCCACGTCGGGCTCCCTGCTCAGCAGGGAGTCTGCTTCTCTCTCTGACCCTCCCCCCTCTCATGCTCTCTCTCTGTATCTCATTCTCTCTCTCAAATAAATAAATAAAATCTTAAAAAAAAAAAAAAAAAAGATTTAAAAATGGAAACACTCCACGGGCCTTTAAATGGCAAGTGTTATCTTGATTGGATTTAAAATACAAACTTTGATTGCTACAACTTTCCCAGTAAGCTGGAAGGGAGTGTTTGCATGTGTGTGTGTGTGTGTGTGTGTGTGCACACGCACACGTGCGAGTGGTAACCGCGGTAACCGAAGCCTGCCAAGCAAGTCCTTCACCAGAAGGGAGATGGGGAGATGGAGCAGAGGAAAAGCCCTCGGTCCAAAAGAATTAGGCTAGCGTGCACACGTGGCTCTGCCTCTCCTCTCATCCAGGCTCGGACGGAGGGGGAAGGCTGTGTTCATGCAGCAGTGACGTGGCAGGGCTCCCCCAGCTGCTGGGGAGATCTACCTCTTAGCCATTCCCCTGGATCGCATTTTCAGGGCATATTTAAGAGTGTTACATGATCTAGGTTACTACCATTTTTTTTCTTGAAAAAAAAATTTTTTAAATGTCTTCCTTAAGAAGAATTTGTGAAATATTAAATTTGCAGGAATTAGAGTTTTTGGCGTTAGTGCTGGTATTCAGAGCCCATCTGTTTAGTCGGGACTGTGTATGATGATGAGACCGTTTAGGTTGAAGAGTGAGTCAACCGTCTTATCACCTACTCATAAATGTGTTATTTTTCTATGTGCATGAGGAGGTTGTGGAATGATATAGTTTTAACACGTTGAGAAAAAAAATAAAATGGCGTAACTATTGTGTTATGACAGTGAGGGGGGATCATTTCTAAGCTTTAAAAATGACAAATTCAGTCACTCCGAAAGTAGCGACAAAATGACTCAATCTTAAACCTTCAGTCTTTGCATGAGGCTGATTTCAAGTAATGATCAGCTTTTTCAATGAAGTTCTACATGAAGTCAATGATCTGCAAGCACGATGCTATATTTATAATTTCTTACATTTTCTTCAACAAGGGTCTGTGACTAAAATATAGTATTCAGGTAATCATCTTGAGTTTTGTTTTTCCCACAACAGGAAATGTGATGGTAACCTGTTGATCAATTCAGAACTCCAAAGTTACTGACTGAGTCAACCTGGTCACCCACCCACTCATGTGTAAACAAAGACCTGCTTAAAAAGCCATCACATCCCCTTTTTAGTCACTTTTTTCACAAACGAAATTAATTGGAACAGTAAGTTGGTGGAGTTCTTAAACAGAAGAATATATACTTGAAGATTACTCATATAGTCATCTACACAACTTAAAATAGAAAATTTCCCTATATACTTTCATGTTATAAAAACAAGTGTGTCAAATGAAAATGATGCATGGTTGAGTTACAGTCTATATGCATTATTTTCTTGTATCTGAATATCTATAAGAAATTTATTACAATAACAAAATGACTTCTGTTAAGGGAAACCATGCTATTTAAGCTCAGGATGTACACTAAGTATTAGCTTTTCTTGCATTCATTTTTTTTACTACTGAAAGAAGCATGAAATGACAAAAAAGGTGTTAGAAAATCTCAACTATATAATTTAACTGGTCTGGATCTTAGTTTCCTCATCTGTAAAATGGGGACACTAATTACCATCTTGCCTAACTTAACAGGATTGTTGCGGAGATCAACTAAAATAATACAAGGAAACCTGGTTTTAAAACTATAAGGTCTCCCCTCCCCCCAAAAATGTACATTTACCATGGCAATATGAATCTCTCCATCCAAATTAGGTTTTTTGTTTCTTTTTTAAATCAGACCCAACTCACCCATGATGTGATTCTGGTATAAAACATCAGCATCACGGACCTGGTTTAAAAGAAAAGGTTCTTAATTCCCATATACTGGGAAAGAGATTATCTCTGATAATGGAAATGTAAATCTCAGCTTGCCGTTGTTTATTCCAGACAGACATTTGTGTGTTAAGTCTGTTTATCAGGCAACACTTTGTCTAAGCCAGGAAGTAGTCAGTCTTTGTAACAAGATGTATGCAAATGAATTTCCCATGAGTCTCTGCAGCAAATTGTAGCAGGGAAAAAAAAATTCCTTGTTACTTTACCAGCAAGAAGCTACCTCAAAAGTAGACTAGAGACAGAACTATGAGCTAGACTATGCTGATTAGTTTAAATGAGTCCTAAACATGTGCTCACAGTCTGTTGCTCTTTATTCTAAGCAGACTTGGTACATTACATCTGTTTATCAGACAACACTCTGTCTGGGTATTTGGGCTTTGTAACCTGTGTGAAAATGAACGGTGACCATAATCCCATGAAATAACCTGTCTGAGGCAAAACTCCAAACCTCCTGTCACTTTAAGAATCCCCACCAGTAGAATTTCCCATGAAACCTTTGAAACTTAAAAAAAAAAAAAAAAATTCATAGAACTCTTAACTTTTTGCCCACCTTCTATCTTAAATAACTTTTCTACATTCATTGGATCTCCTAAGGGCATGATAGACTCGGGACAGAATGGTGAATTTGATCATGCAAATTGGACTGACAAATTTAAAAAATTGCTAATATGCCCTACCTAACCATCAAAAAACTGATTTTTTTAAAAAGAAAATACTTTTCTATTACAATAAAAAAGTATTCTTTAATCCTATTATTGTTTATCCTGGGATCCTCCTTTTTTTTTTTAATCCTAATATAACTAACTCTTTTTTTAAAAAAATCTATACATGAAGAGTTGAACAGTGTATTTCTTTTCTTTTCGTTTTTCTTGTTGGTTTTCTACAGGGTTTGAAAAACCTTACCAGAGGAATCGAATTGGTTTAGCTTTTCTTCTAGACAAAATAAACACTTTAGGACTCTACTTGTTTGTATTCTCCTCAGTGGTGCTGTATGCATCAGCAGCTAAAAACAAAGAAACTTTTTAGCTGCTCAGACAAAATGCAGAAGCTTCCCAAACAAGGAGGCAAGGGAGGGAGCACGGCTGGAGGGGAGGGTGGGGGTGGAGAAGTGTGCAGAAAGTCTGACAGTCCATTCAATATAGGGATGATGGCTATAATGCATCCAGGGTCCCCTTGCTAATTAAATATGCATTGGCACAGTTTTGATCGATGCAGACCACGGATCAGGTGACACACCTGTAAAATCTTGCGTCCAGAGCTCCCAGGAAAAGGGAAAATACAGTCTTGTCTCCTTATCTTTGTTTTCAAAGGCTCTCAATTTCTGTGCTTAGATATCTAATTTAATTCTCTCACCCCTCAGCAAACTGGATTAGGGAAGTCAATACCGCCTTTGTGCATCGACAGGAAAACACAGCTTTCCTTTTATTCAATTTAGCTATGACCTTTAGACAAAGATAATGACAACTGTCTAAAAGTAAGGTTAAGGCCTCAAGAAGACCCCCAGAGCTCAGGCTCCCACGGAATTTGGGATGACAAGGTGGTGGGGTGTGGGGTGTGCTGTGTGACAGTTTCCTGCTTGGAAAGGCAAAAAGGAAGATAGGGGATTAAGAGGGGAGGGACAAGGGGCCCAGAGAAAACACAAGTGGAAGAGATCGGAATCGACTGACTATACAACCGAACCCTCCAAAATCAAACAAACGGACCCCTGTCACATCCATCACCAGCAAATAATTCTGTAAAAGAACAGGAGTGAGAATGGCATGGTAACAATTTGCCTAAAAAATGCAGACACCTTCATGAGGAGGCTAAAGATCCTGCGGCTGGGTAAACCAGGACGTTTGGGGTTTTTTGTTTGTTTCTTTTTGGTCTTTATCCTGAAGCATTTGAGAAAACAGGACCGTCTGTCAGTGTGGTATGAATTGCACCCCTGGTGAGGAATAGAACTAGGGATTTTGGACAAGTCTGGGTTTCTGCAGTGTTAGCAAGTGTTCGCACCACTACTCCTAACCAAAGGGGAAAATGACCCTGGAACATTCTCCCGAAACAGTAACTGCTTCCTTTTTAATTCCTTGACCTTGGGCCTACCCATTCCATTCATGAAGTCATTGTATTCATTAATGCCCCTACCGTGTGCCTCCCACGCTGTCTACCTAGAGACACAAAAGTTTAAAAGGTAAGGTCTCTGTTCCCAGGGAGCTCTCAGTCTATGCGGCTAATAATACAATCAAGATTCGGTGGCATCGCCTCTTGATTGAGTCCTGTCTCCTGGTGAAATCAATGTACAGCAGCACGTTATTGTGCACACGCCTAATAGCTTTTATTCTCCGTTAGCAGGAATCAGGACCACTAACTGTAGCCTCGTAACAAAATTTACAGGAGCCTGGATGCTAACTGTTGGTGGTAGTGGCCGGGATCTGCTTTTCTAGGGAGCTACGGGAGGCTGAGGCAGAGGCCTTTTAAGAGAAATGGGAAGCTGTGTCTGTATACTTGGCATGGTTGGGCATGGTGGAAAATACCAAAATAGTTTTTTTGAATCCGATTTTCCCCACAGGAACAATTTCATAGAGAGTGCCGAATGGTATTCCTAATCAGGCCCACTTTCCTCCCTTTGAACAGAAAGGACAGTTCTAGGGCGCCTGGGTGGCTCAGTTGGTTGAGCGACTGCCTTCGGCTCAGGTCATGATCCTAGAGTCCCTGGATCGAGTCCCGCATCGGGCTCCCTGCTCGGCAGGGAGTCTGCTTCTGCCTCTGACCCTCCCCCCTCTCATGTGTTCTCTCTCATTCTCTCTCTCTCAAATAAATAAATAAAATCTTTAAAAAAAAAGAAAAAAAAAAAAAAAAAGAAAGGACAGTTCTAACAGAGGCAGCTGAGGTACAAGCCAAGGAGGCAAAAGTATTAGCAAGCCTGGGTCTGAGGCCTCTCTTGGACGCTGGGTAAGCCCCGTTGCTTCTCATCTTCTAAACGCCCGAGTTTCAAGATTATGAGGACCGAGTGGCGTGATTTTAAATGCCTTGTAAATTATAAGAGCAATAATTCTCTAACTGTACACTGCACGGAAGCAGGTTTTCGAAAGTATATAAACTAGTGAAAGAATCGCACTGACTACCTCCTTTTATTTCCTGCCTCATTATTTTTATTGCCAGATAGCACAGTATCTGGAACATATAGGTACTAAAAGATGTTTGTTGAAATGGAATGGAAATCAAAAAGTGAAAAAATAGCTCTCTTAGGGTCATGAAATACAACAGGGCCCATCATAGGAGATGTCGACAGATATTTCGGGTGGATTCTTTGGCTTTGGGGTGACTGCAGGACAGGATGGTGGTATACTCCATGTGGTAAGGGAAGACCCTACAGAGGTCAGAAGACCTGTTTTCTGGACCGGAATGAGGGGCATGTTAGGTATCCTGTAAAGATTCTTTGCAGCCCTAGAAATTCTAATTTGAAATAGATCATGAGCAATCCAGTGGTTGGTCTTTTGGCTACATTTAAGCCTGGGACCCTATCCCATCAAAAGGGACTGGATGATATTTTCTTACTTACTGCCAATTATAAGTGCAATTAGAAAAAACATGAGTGCAGTAATCATTATAAGTCAAAGACTGTCTCTTCTTTATAAATGACCACAAATAGCCCACTAAGAGTCACAAATGTTTATCTTCAGTGACTTGGTCAATCCTGACCACAGAAGGCCATAAGCAATGTTTTCTCTTTAAACCTTGATCCACCATGTCACCCAGAGCACCAGAAAGCATTGTGTTTTAGGAGCTACTGACTAAGGTATCCTTAAAGAATGTAGTCTAGGTGCGAGGTCCTAGGATTTAAAACAATATTTGTTAAAAAATATTTCAGATATACTTCCTCTACATATAATATATATATACATATACATAATCTTTTTTTTTAAAGCTTCTACCCTTACATTCAAAAAAGATTCTATTTATTTATCTGAGAGAGAGAGAGCACAAGCACATGAGCCAGGGGGAGGGGCAGAGGGAGAGGCAGAAGTAGGCTCCCTGCTGAGAAGGGAGCCTGACAGGGGGCTCCATCCCAGGACCCTGAGATCATGACCTGAACTGAAGGCAGATACTTAACCGACTGAGCCACCCAGGTGCCCCTATATAATCTTTACATACTGACAATAACTTTTCCCTAATAACTTGGTTTCTGAACCTATAACAAATATGCAAGAATACGGGGAGTTATCATTAGCCCAACCAAAAAATGGTTCTCAGACTTCCCATAGTATCCTAATAAAGCTCAAATGATATGATTCTCTACCAATTCACCCAAGCCATAATCATATATGTTTTGCTTCTATGTCTTTATGATAGATAAAATGATTTAAATGTACTGAATCATTTCACTTTCAGGAGTTTCCATTTGGATCCTATCATGGCTTTCTCCTTGACATATGCAGTGCTAAGTTATTTAAAATTAATTGCAGTACAATATTTTAAAATTTCTTCACATGGTGCTAATCTCAAGTGCTTTGGATGTTTGAACCACACTTGGAAGCCATCAAGTTCTGTGTATCTCTCATGGAGCAGTTGAACATGCTAAAAAGATTAGTCAGTGAACTTTAATCTATAACCAAAACTATACTGAATTATAAAATTTCAAAAATGTGTGAGTTGATACAAATGAGAAAACTGCAAACATTCTACATAACAAGAATAAAACAAACCTAGATAATTAAAACACATAAATTCACTCATATAGCTTTGAAATCCAGAAAAGCTTTCAGAAATCCACCACTGATCCTGGGGTCCTACTACTTGAACACAATTAGGTACCAGTTGAGCTCATGTGTTCATGTAAAGTTCATTTATCTGCATTTTTGTTTTCATTTTAGGACACAATCTCCATTCTTTTCTGTGGTGACGTTGGGGTGGGGGGATAAGTATTTTTCATTTCAGGAACTCAGAACGGATGAATAATATGCTTAGTAATAATCCTACAATTAAATTGTCTTCCATACAATGCCTAGTGATAGTTTGGGTCAGATTAGCCAAATGAATTCTCCTCAGGATGTGCTTTTATTTATTTATTTTAAAAGATTTTAGTTATTCATTTGAGATAGAGAGCGCTAGCGAGCACAAGGAGGGGGTGGCAGAGAGAGAGAGAGAGAGAGAGAGAGAGATGGAGAAGCAGACTCTCCCCTGAGCTCAGAGCCCAACTACGATGACAACATGGGGATCTACCCCAGGTCCCTAGGATCACAACCTGAGCCGAAGGCAAATGCTTAACTGACTGGGCCACACAGGTGCCCCCAGGATGTGCTTTTAAAATAAGAGTTTCTTGTCACCTGGATTTATTTTGATTAAAAAAATCATGTCTAATATAAGGTGCTTTTTCAACAGCTACTCCTCATAAAAATTCTAAGTGGGTAATTTGATCTTTACTCTGATTCCTTGTTTAAAAATCATCGCCACTCTAACCAATGACTAATAATTAGTTATTCTTAGGAAGAAGAAGCTTGCTTATTTCACCATCAAACATTTATTGATCACCTACTGTGTGCAAAAGCACTGTGAGCTTTTTATTGAGTCCCAAGGTAGCTCATAATGTTGACTAAGAATTCCACGCATTCAACTCTATACCATTTAGAAAAGTGTACATTACTTGTTTTTTAAAAGTAGCTATGTCCCCCATCTCTACCGGTGGTAGTAACATAGAGTCTCCCTAGGTTAGAACCCTTCCCAAAGTTTATCAGGGGAGGATGGGGGAGGTAAATATTTCTATAAATAAGAAATGGCTTATCTGTTGTTTTATAGTCAACAAAAATGACAAATCCCTGGGATGCATGGTTTTTCCAATATTTGGTCATGGTAGAAAGCTTATGTACAAGCAAAAGCTTATAGGGAGGTGCAGGGACCAGTGTTTACAACAAAAGCCAGCAGTTCTCCCTGCCAATCATGCCCCCACTTTCACACGTCCTCACCTCTACTCCCTAGCCCAGCTGGGCTTCATGAGGCACCATTTCAACCCCTGCAGCATTCCCACAGCCAAGGCCCTGACCTATGGTTCCCAGTGACTTCAATTTCACCGCCATATTTTCAGATTTACAATCTTAAGATAAGCAAAGAATAAACGGTGGCTAGACCATTTTTGGTTGGATCCTATGAATGTCCTTTCTAAACTCTGTCCTGTTTTATTTTTTGGTTACTAGTAAAGAAGAGAAACACAAACAATAAGTGGGGAAAACAAAGAAAAAGAAGAAACAATAGAAAGAAAAAAAGAAAAAAAAAAAGGCAGTAACAAAAGAAGTGGTATCATTTGAACCAAGGTCAGAAACAGCAGTTCTTCCAGTGGGATAGGAAATTTTATTTGCAACAGACAGGGGGAAAGTTACAAGTAAAAATCAGTTTCTTCAGCGGTGAAGGGTAAAAGAACTCCCTGCAGAGGGTCTCTGATTGGCCGGGTTAGTCCTGGGGAATGGACAGAACAGTCTCAGCATCCCCTTGACGTGGGAACGATGTTTTTCTTTGATGCCAGCTAACATCTCCACAAACAGCACATCATTTCCTAAGACTTTTCCATTTAGTAACTTGGGGACAATTCTTTCTTGTTAACATTTCACCCAAATGATTTCAACGATATCACTGGGTTGGTTTCCATTTTCCACTTTTATTTTCTACTTTAACAACCAACCTAATGATGTAATGATTTCCTTTTCCCCTCTACATGGAAATCCTGTAGAAAGGGGAAAATGTCTGGAGTCTTAGTCAACAAAGCCGTAAGTCTTTACCATACAAAACTGCCTCGTGTCTACCCCCCACTGCAGCCGCGTATTCTCCCAACTGGCCTGAAAAATCAGAGAGCACTTTGTTTTAATACCTGCCATTGTGGTATTGTACGGACATGCTCCGACTTCACAGGGGAAGACTTTACAAAAACATATTTGGAAGGAATTGCATTTAAAAAACAGGCCAAAAGAAAATTCTACATTAACAGAGAGTAACATCTCACCAGTAGAAGATAGGGAAATGAATTATTCAAAACGATACAAACACTGATGTCATAATGAATAGAGGCAGGCTCTCAGGAATCTTCCCGAGAAAAGCTGGTATTTACACAGTAATTGGAAGCAAAACAAAACAAAATAAAAAAGATTTCCACATAAAGAAAATCGTATACGTTGCTTTTCATAACCCCATCAAAACTCATTCTGTGGCACTCTCCGGGCACACACTCTTGATTTCCGTAAGGAGAGAACGTATAGAACGACAAGACGGCCCGGAGAAGAAATTCATGCAGAACATCAAATGTTACTCAACATTTTCAAGTAACCATGATATGTCAAACAGGCCACATGATGCAAGTACATTTAAATGTAAGTTTCTATTTCTGTGGAAAAATAAAAAAGATCAGAAGTCTGAATCTGGAAAAGCAAAATCTCTTGCAGGTTTAGAAAGCATATACAAAACCTGGCAAAGGAAAACACTGTTCACCGCCACCATCTGCTTTCTGGCACACTGAGGAAACTTTTACTAACAGCAACATCTCCTTACATTAGAAAATCCACTAATTAGTTTTGTTGTAATAAGAAAAAATAACCTTTGCGTGGAAGGCGGATCGCCAGCTTGGTGGGGTGTTTTTTCTTTCTTTTTTTTTTTTGTTGTTGTTGGCTGCACCTTCCAAGTAGGGCCTGGCCTATAACATTTCCATGGGCAGCTCACCTCTGAGTTCTCTTCTACTGGAGTACTTTATTATTCCGTCTGGTCTAAAGAAAGTATTCACAAACGAGAGATCAAAAGTGACAGCAACAGAGGGGAAAAGCTTTAAGGTATCTGACTTAATATCAAAAAAAAAGAACACCAAGTTCAGAATCAGGAAATCTGGGATCCAGAACCAATTGTTAAAAGCTTGGTAAACCTGAATCCCATTTACCTCATCTTTAAGGCTATTAAAGTCAATGAGACCTAGATTCTCCCTAAAATTTCTTAATTCTTTAAGTCTAAGTCAGGTTTTCCTAAGAACTGGATGTCCTCAGAAACTACCGATCGCAAAAGAGTAAATGGGGCTTCAGATGTCACTGATAAGTCTGATTTAATTTATGAAATGTTGTCATATACGGGATTAAAATACTACAAATCTAGCAACCAACAAAATGAAAGCTCAACTAGAATTCCTTAATGGTATATTCTAAGCATTCAGTCAGCATATCATTCCATAAATAAAACCAAGTATGTGTTGAGCCCTTACTGTGTGCCAAACACTCTTGGGAACACTGGAGACAGAACAGGGTTAGAACAGAATAGGAGACTCACAAAGTTTTGCGCTCATCATATGCACGTTACACTAACCCTACAATCTACAGAGTGAGGACATTCATCCTCTGCAGAATTCAACAGCAAATCACCATGCTGCTCAAAACAGGATAGTGCCAATGCAGAGAGAAACATGGTCCCTGGTACGCACTACATTGAAAAATCTTCTTAAAAGTTTCTTGAGAAAATAAAATAAATGGGTACAAATATTTGCTGAAAACTCATATGGAAAATAGGCCTCATACCTTTAGAACGAGAAAAGCAAAGCAGAACACTGGGGCAATGACCATGAAAGTGCAGACACAGCCTTCCCGTAAAAGATGTCCGTGGCTTAAATTGTTTAAACTGGACCTCTGCCCTGATTGAACAATTCATTGATTCAAAACTCCACTTTTTCCATTTTCTAGAAAAATTTATTTATTTATTTATTTAGAGAGCATGAGTGGGGGGAGGGGCAGAGAGCGAGAGGGAGGGAGAACCTCAAGCTGACTCCTTACTGAGCGGGCGGAGCACGATGCGGGGCTCGATCTCACGACCCCGAGATCATGACCTGACCCAAAATCAAGAGTCTCGGTCGCTTATCTGTCTGAGCCACCTAGGTGCCCCATACTTTTTCCATTTTCATACAAGTTTTTTCAGTAGGCTCAATTTCGGCTAAATTTAAAAGCAAAACTGCAACACAGGATGATCTATTGCAAACTCAAAAGTTCTTCTGCCTCAGGAATGAGTGACAGACTATTGCAAAGTTTAATGATAACCCGCCCGTATCGCACAAACAAGCCCACACTGCTATTCCCAACTGTATGGCCACAACATGTTGATAACTAGGACAATGCCCATTGGGTTCATTAACCCTCAGTTGCCATTAAAATACTTTAATTAAAACTGTAACACTTAACCCAAGACCTTCTATCAAATATTTGAAAAGATTTCAGTCAATTTATACAGTTCTGACTTTGCTTTTACCCTGTTTTCGCCAACACCCTATTTAGGCACAGAAAGTAGCTGCATTCTTTCCCGAGCCCTGTGAGTCACACTTGTACAGTGCAGATCCCTGTCCTGAATTTAGAAGGTAATTCAGTATAGAAGAGGATGAAGACAGAATCCTCTCCCTTCCTCTTGGCAGAATTAATCACTCCTTTCCTCTGGCTCCCTACAGCCTGGTTACTAAGAACAGGGCTCAGCTCCTATTTCATTTCTCTGTGTGTATAATCCCCCATCTGCCTTCCCAACAAGCTGTAAACTCTTGAGGGCACAAGGCTCCTAGTTGCCTAAAGAAAGTGTGCACATAGTAAATGCTCAGTAAGTGACCTTGAACAGAGGAATAAAGGGGAGGGGCCAGACTGGGTAAGACTTTTAAGCAAGGACTATCCCAGAGATGGCTTATAGACTTTTCTAACTCCTAGCAGGAACAAAATCCAGTTAGAAAACATGCTGGGTTTTTTTTGATTAAGGCTACAATTCATGCAATGGTTACATACGAGAGAGCAACTTCCCCATCTCTATCAGCAATGGCCAAATGTCTCCCCTCGTGCTCACAATAATCCTATCAATGCAACATTTGAAACATAAACCAACAAAAATAGGACTCTAAAAGGGAAGTAAGATTACTCAAATCATAAGACAATTCTGACAATTCTTTGCAAATATTTTGGGACCAGCCTTTAAAAACATTTCCTGTTATCTGTAGTAGAAGGAATAAAGTTAAGTTTAAAATGTTATTTAATGTAAACCCTTTTAGGTCAATCCTATAGAAAATTTCTGTAGTATGTGATGATGGGCTTCTGCATTTCTGGTTTCATAATTACTGACGACTCCCAGATATATATCGGAAGGCAAGAACACTTTACTAAGTATATGAAGGAGTGACAGCTGTGTTTGGACTAGTGTATTAGTAAAGCTGCTGTCAATGAGAATTGCAACAACAACATCAAAAGGACATCAGAGGTTACATTTAGATCATTAAAAATCTTTTTTGGTTTTCATTGTAGCATGCATTTTAGGAGATGGATATCGAAACTCTGTAGAAAAAGTTGTGAGGCAAGAGACCAATTCCAATATGTAGCATGTTTGCCACACCCTATTTTCACTCAACAGAACAGCTTTTACCTTTGGCTTGATGTAGGCAGAATCTCAGATACTCCTGAAGTCTTTTTTCAAAAACCTGGCCTGAAGTTGAGAATGCTATTTCTAAAATTAGCCAAAAGTTCTGAAAACGGCCTATTACATATATATATATTCACCTTTTAGTAGGTGCTATATACTAACAGACTATATTTAGAATATCCATGAAGTGATGTGATTTTGTACAGATGATCAAACAATGTATTGCACACTTTTCAAGGGAGGTAAGGACATATGATGAAGGATGCTGAACTAAGAATAAAGATTAAGTATTTAAATAATACAGTGAGAGGGAAAGAAAACTTCACGTAAGCAGCTAAGTAAAAAATGGAAAATTCATGACCTGGGACAATTTTCTACCTCTGCACGCTTATATTGCTACAGAAATTGATTAGCTAGCTCACCTTAGGCAGCACAGACAGATACATTTCTGTCACATCCCTCTGACCTGTTCTTCTCTTAGCTCTCTAGGTAACTGAAGTAAAATTCTGCTAAGGGTATTGGGTTTCCCTCTGGCTAAATAAAGGAACGGACCTTGAAAAATATAAACAAAAAGAAAATAATTATTTTGCAAATTTGCCAAAATGGGTGGACAATAAGCAACAACTGGTAGGCCCTTAATAACAATACTTGAATGCAGCTCTAAAGTTGGACAGTTTTCACTTATTTACCACATTTATAAAAATGATGCGTCTTTTTCTTTCAAGCCTTGCAATTCTCGTCCCAGGCTAGCATGAACATACACACGTAGTCACAGGCAAGCAGACAAATGGTGACTGTTAACACTTTTCTTGACCAAAAAAAATAAAGCACACAGAAAATGGAGTCTGTGTTCAGAGAATTCTTACTTTCTGCTTTAAATTTAACAATACTTAGGGACTAAAAGGTATGGTGGGTATATAGGTAGGGGTGGAAATACTTCCTACGGGGCTTAAATTTTGGTCTTCCTGAGGGCAGACTAGCAGTAGCCACATCAAATTCATGTGGGAAGGAAGCTTGAGTCTCAGATTCAAAATCAGCTACCAAAAGATCTGCACTACCACGGTTCAGCAACAGAGTACCATAGTTTCCATGCCTGTGATACCAAGTAGCCTATGATCCCGTGTGAGGTGCCAAGAAAAAAAGATCCACCTTTTCTACTCACTCCAGCAACTGCTGGTCAGGTTCCAAGGTGACTAAAGACCAAAACCTTCCACTAAAACGAACACCTTAAGGGAAGGTCTGTACTCACACTGTGGGACACAACAAAACGCTAGTCTACAAAGGTTCTGAGCCTCCTACAGTAACATGCCTTTAACGGGACCACGTTTCAAACGGTTTACCCAGCACCGTAAGAACTGAAATACATATGGCATGTCTCCTTGGTCTGCTTCCTTCATTATTCACGTGGTTTCATCTTTCTAAATTTGGACTTCTGTCCCATGCTAGAAGGTGAGGAGAATGTAATACATAATGTGAAAGTAAAGCAAATCATATGATATCTGTACTTGATCATTTTTCATGGTTTGATACCCAAAGAATCACTGCCTACGGAAGATTAGACATTTTTTAAATGCTAGAACACTGAGCCTTCCTTTCATACAATTCAAAGCAAGGGGCATATTGCTGACGCAGCAACACTGTGGTCTCAGAGAGACTGTGGGAAATGTCAAATTTATGGTCCTGGGGGTGATTGGTGGATGGTTTTGTGGTGTGTATGGTGTTTTGTTTTGTTTTGTGTGTGCTTTTTCTTTTCTCTTTTGAGCCTCTGACAGAAACAGAGCTCTACAAACTCTCTGGCGACCTCCCAGGAAAACAGAAGGAAGCTCTATCCCGTACTTCCCCTGGGATCTAATGAAATATACAGCCTCTGGGCTTCTTTCAATTTGGACTTTCAGATTGCTAAGCTAGTGAAAAGGGGATCCTAGCTGTCACAAACGTCACATGCTCGGGGTCACCTGCTGCTCGGGAGTTCTCATGCCAGTTGTTGACATAATAAGCACCCCTTACACTTTAATTACAATTCACAGTGTGCAAACTATGCAATCTGCTTTAAGGCAGACTGTCTTTTAAATCAACACTAAAATTCTATTACTAATATGGCAATGAAATGTAGCAGGGGAAGGGTGTGTCCAGATGACTAACTATATGCAGATATTTGCCATTTGGAGAAGATACGGGCAACATTTACCAAAAGACAAAATGGGGTTGCGGCCCTTAATCCTGGAAGATGGGACTTTACCCTAGCTCTGCTCTGAGACCTCCTATGAGTGAACCACAAAAATGAAATACAATATGCTTCATATGTAGCATTCTCACATGTGTATAACTAGCATGTGGGGGCTTAGCTATTCTATGTAATATCTTTTTTTTTAAGATTTTATTTATTTATATGAGAGAGTGTGTGTGCACAAACAGGGGGAGGGGCAGAGGGAAAGGGAGAAAGCAGACTCCCCACTGAGTGCAGGGCCCCAACAACGTGGGGGCCCATCCCAGGACCCCGGGATCATGACCTGAGCCGAAGGCGGATGCTTAACCACCTGAGCCACCCAGGTGCCCCTATTCTATGTGTTATCTTGCCTATCCAATAGAACTGATCAACTGTTAAAGAACAAGGAATTTCTATTTTCCCCCTATCTTCCCCTCTAAACCTAGGGCAGCACTAGAGATGTTGAACAAATGCTTTCAGAGTTGTGTTGACGCTCTATCATTTACTAGATCCTTGTATTTTGTTAACTACAGACCCGTGTAAGCTATATTCTTGCAATCAAAACATGAAAGGTTATTTTAAAACAGAGCCCGTTTAAAATAATATGACAATGCAGGGAGCTGTTTAGAAAGTGCTAACACATAATTAGAGTCTCCTGTTTTCTCCAAAAACAACAGTGGAAATTAGTTACAATTATATTACAGAGAACCACTATAAACATAGGTGGGCTGGCCTTTGAATGAACTGTCCCAACCCTCTGGGAATTACAATCTCACTTGCCATGCCACAAATGATGTAAAATGAAGGACATGAAATAAACTCATGCAAAGTACGCTGATGTTTGCGCAGTCTGACTCAAACACCTTAGCTGAGCCCCAGGTACGCCCCATGGTAAAACACCAACAGCTCGGCGGCAGCAACAAAATAGTCAAACAAAACAGAAACCCAAATTTACATAAATTGTAAACGGATTTTTTAAAAAATCATGCCTATACTTATTTTAAGGAAGGATTATATCTGAATTACAAATGCCAGCAAGAAATGTCTACTCACTGCTTTTTTTTTGGTGCCAGGCAATAGTAGATACCAGGACAAAAATCAACAACAGCCAACAATAAAAGACAAAAAGTTTATCCTATTTAGACGTGGTTATTCTTAACACAGGAAGCAGATACATCTTCCACTGCCCTTTCAAAACTAGTAGTTCCTTTGGGAAAGCTTTCAGTCGATTGGCTGTTGGGTTTTGTCTTTATGAAGACAGACACGGAGCAATTTTATTTTCTTTCCTATTAGAACACTTTTAGTCCTCACCTGACTCTCCCCAGGTAAACCATTTGATATCCAGCTGCAGAAGAGTCCCAGTCTGTAAGCACATCTATTCTCTGCAGACCGGAGGGGCTGTGAGAAACTTAATTCACCAGCATTCGGTCACCCCTAGCCTCTGACCCCCGGCTCCAATTTTGATTCTGGTAAGTTGTGCCATGTTCTTGAACCAGTAAGCTCCACCTTAAGTGCCGACTCCTTCCTGGACCTGTGTTTGGTCAAGTTCCCTGCCTCAGCTGGAACTGGACTCACCAATCGGGTTTTCCTTACCTCCTTCCCAAGAAGAAGATTCCGACACTAACACCCAGGCGAGCACTGGGACCCCCACCACCTGCTGACAGACTTCTCTGATGCTAACTTCCTGCCTGGATTAGGGTCGCCTGCCCATGTGTTCTATTTCTTGGGTCTGCCCAACATTTGGGAAACTCACTGTCTGCCAGCTAGACCTCCACGTTGTCCACTGCTCCACTAAGCTAGCAATCAGTTTCTATAATCTGACCATCTGGAATCTCTTTTGGCTGGGCTGAACTGTTTTTTTACAGAACCCCAAAACTAGACCAACTTTAGAATATCAACTCCCACATAATAATTTCAAGTCTTGGTCCTTTACGAGTTTAATGTGCCAAGGTACAAACCCCCTCTGTCAATTCCCTCTACTTTTCCTTGGTAGGAAGGAAACAGAACATCTCTAAAACTCTGAAAAGAATATAAACAAAAAAGTAGAAGCACTCTTATCCAATACTGGGACTGGTAGTTGATTGGTTCGTTTAAAAAACTGGGTAAAGACAATTTTTTGTGAGACATACACACTGTAGGCATCTTAACTTTGAACACACACATACACACATTCCTTGGCCAATCTTTTTATGCAGAGAGGCCATAATATTAATGTCTATTAATTGCAGCATCTTTCTTAACCAAAACACATTCATAATGCATCATATACGATTTCTAGTTTTATTTTTTAAAGTACAGAGACAATCTAAAAATACTTCTAAAATAATCTGAATCCTTTTATATTTTCCTAATTTCCCTTTACAGTTGAGACTTCTCATCCACACATAATCTGACAGAAATTTTTGTAACTCACCTTTAATGAGTCTCTTCCAAAGCACTGGCTTAGTTTCATAGAAATAAAACTTTCTCTTTCATTTTTGAAATTACATGTCATCGGTTCATATAAACTTAATTGAATTATATAATAACAATACCAATATAGTAGTATAAACAGGTCTGGTGATAACACAACTGCCTTTTGTTAACAACCAGTAAAAACAAAGTTCTAGGATGTGCTGGTAGGTACCTATTGGCCATCAGTTAGTATGTAACAAAGAAAGTAAAAAGATTTAGTTAATCTTACAAGTTGATTTTTTTTAAGATTTTATTTATTTATTTTAGAGAGAGAGAGAGCATGAGCAGGAGGGGCAACAAGGGAGGGAGAGAGAGAATCTCAAGCAGACCCAACGCGGGGCTCAATCTCAGGACCCTGAGATCATGACCTGAGCTGAAACCAAGAGTCAGACACTTAATCAACTGAGCCCCCCAGGTGCCCCTTACAAGCGGATTAATACAAAGCTTCTACTGTGAGGGTCCACCCAAAGAAAACAAAATTCACATAGTCATAGAGTGGATATTATGAGCAGGCACTGATGCTGCATGCATGATGCTTGACGGTGGGACCCATTTTTGAAAAAGACATCTTTCCCAGCATTCTCGTATAGCCCTAATTCCTAATAGCATAAGAAATAACTAGAAGAACCTCTCAGAGTTACTGTATTTAAAATGGTAACTGAATTGGTATCTCTATCCACTTGTTACAGAAGACAATATTTAAATTGATCTGAATGTATTTAAAAAAAAAAAAAACCAACAAATTTAATTGGACAGCTTAGCTCCTGAGATAGTATTTTCGAATTGTAGACTATATTTGTATTTTTGTTATTTTATACAACTACCAGAATATCATTACTTCTGTTTTTTTTTTAAAGATTTTTATTTATATATTGAGAGAGATAATGATGGAGAGAGAGCATGAGGGGGAAGAGTCAGAGGGAGAAGCAGACTCCCCGCTGAGCAGGGAGCCTGATGCGGGACTCAATCCCAGGAATCCAGGATCATGACCTGAGCCGAAGGCAGTTGCTTAAACAACTGAGCCACCAGGTGCCCCATTACTTCTGTTTGATTTAAAATTGTGATTGGTAAAACATTTTTTTTTAATTATAGATATTGTGATAATGAAAAACTTTAATCCCATTTTAACATCGTTTGGTTTGAGAATTGAAAATAATCACAAAGATATTATCATAATTTTAAAAATATTTTATTATTTTCAGGTTAATATAACTATCACTTTTCATGTGCTTGTACTTAGATCAATTTTTAGCAGCAAAAAGCCTAATCTCAACTTTTTGATTATTATTAACTTCTAATTATCAGTTTATTAACAGCTTTAAAATAAATGTATTACTTGTGTTGATATATGATAATGACGATGATAGTAACAGCAAATGTTTACTAACTGCTTAAAAATAATAAAAATGGCCAGCACTGTGAGCAAAGTGACTTATATACATGTAACTTTCCCAGCAACTTTTGCAAAGTAAATATTGTTATTATTTCAGGTTGAGGAAATTGAGACAATCCTAAGAAAAAAATCAGGATCTCAAAAATAGATCGACTCCAAGCTTAGGCTTCTCATTTCAACAAGTTGTGTGTGTGTGTGTGTGTGTGTGTGTTTAAAGTAAACCAGAGATCATAGACTTTCCTTTCCAGTGAAATTTTTATTTGCACAGATGTGTGTGTGCACGTTGGCATGTACACACACACACACACACACTTTAGTAAATCAATTTCATATGCAAAAGAAAAGTGAGCCAGGGCTAAGTTATTAAAAGAAGCCTTTGAAGCAAGGAGCGATGATGTGTGAAAGACATACCACAAAAGTTTATTTAAACAAAGAACAAGCACAGAGGGATGGAACAAAAGTGAAAATAAGGGAAATGAAAGCTCTCCATCTTTTCCGTCTTTTTTCTGTTGTGTATGGATTTCTCATACATGGGAAAGACAGGAAAAGACATCTGGAATTTATGGAATATCCAAAAGTAAAATAAGTTCAACCAACTTAGAGTGCAGATGAACCAAATCGACACATTTTCAATGATTTTTTTTCTATGTTAAACACAATTACATTATCCTCTAGTAAAATTCATAATTTTAAACATAATTCCTTACTTGTAAGAAAAAAATTTTGA
Source organism: Halichoerus grypus (assembly GCF_964656455.1). Lineage (NCBI taxonomy): Eukaryota > Metazoa > Chordata > Mammalia > Carnivora > Phocidae > Halichoerus > Halichoerus grypus. Next base: position 138,783,974 of record NC_135716.1, read on the forward strand.
GGTAAGATTTTATATAATATTTTTATAATATCTTTTTCAATGGCAAGTTATGAAAGCAAAAATTTTGACTTGGCTTCAGAAAAGAGATAGAGAGCTTTTTCACCTTATATTTTCACCTCTCTGTTTCAATAACCCAATGTACATTTCAATAGCACACCGAATCATTTTCTTAAAATTTTAAGTTTTGTCTGGTATAACATCATAAAAGTTTAAATTAAAATCTTGAAATATGTATAAGCTATTTAATTTCTAAACCTGTTTCATATATGTACCTATATAGAGATGATAGAACTTTATAATTGAACTGGTAAATCTGTATTATCAGAGGCACTGTTAAAAGTAAGGTAATAAATTCTAAGTTATCCCCCAATGCAAACATTCCCGAGTCTTAGGCTACGGCAGACATCTCAATGTAAAGGTGAAAAATCCCGTCAAACATATAGAAATTGTGTTTATGACACACACCATCCAGATCATATGAAATTGACAAGGTACTTGTAGAAACAAACATTCCTTTTTTGGGCAAAATAGAAAGTGACTTCTAAGTTGCTCTTGGGAGCAGAAACAGAAAGAGTGGCCAAAAAGTTGCAAAGGAGAAAGATGAAGTTGGTCCTCTAATCTAAAGTAAAAAAAATAATTTTTGTTTGCTTGCATTTAAATAAACAATATAATAAAAGTCTTATAGAGACTCTATGCGTATGGAAGGCACTATTGCCTTTACATATAAATGGAAGCACATTTCTAGCACTTATATTATTGCAAATATTGAAAATGGCCTCCAAAAGCTTTTAGCAATGTACTCTTTGTCTTATTTCCAAAGAAGCAATCCAATTAAAATGCTCATTTTCGGGGCACCTGGGTGGCTCAGTCGGTTAAGTGGCTGCCTTCGGCTCAGGTCATGATCCCAGGGTCCTGGGATCGAGCCCCACGTCGGGCTCCCTGCTTGGTGGAGAGTCTGCTTCTCCCTCTCCCTCTGCCTGCCTCTCTGCCTACTTGTGCTCTCTCTCTATCTCTCTGTCAAATAAATAAATAAAATCTTAAAAAAAAAAATGCTCATTTTCAGCATAAAGGGCTAGGACAAGGACCTATACACCATACCCAGCATCTTACAAACTCTGGAAAATAGACTGAAAACTTCCATATGCGTTCTGTGTGCTTGTACTAACCAAGCATAATTTACAAATATTTTCCTAGAAAAGGAATTATATGTTTTTTTCTGTCTCTTCTAGTAAGTATCCACCCATGATGATTCTAACCTATATTATGTTTGCTTCCTTGAATTCACAATTTCACAAGCATATGCTGTGTATTCAAACATGTCAACAGGAACATGGTAATAAATATTTTTCATTTTGATACATTTCCTCCACATCCTCCAGTTATACTTCCCATATTAAGCATACAGAAGACACTTACTAAATGTGTTGACTGAATTCATTTTCTTGCAGTGGGGTTATTTTATTGTTTGTCCTAACAATAACATTTGTTTTCCTTCTGAAAAGAATTTATTAATTTATTTATCATGTTCTTAAGTTCTTTCTTCCTCACTTAATTTCATAAAATTGATTCTTGTGGCCATTTTCTTTCAATCAAAAAATTGTCATTGAGTATCTTGTATAAGCTGTACTTTTAAATGGGTTGCACTAAACACAATATTAATGAAATTATTAAATAAAAATGTATTTTATATCTTTCAGTATGTCTGTCACATAAAAGATGGATGCCTTCCTTTCAAGATACTTGAACGGATCACCAAATGATTGCCTACTTCTCTCTCACAGCTCAGATAAATAATTAAAAGGAGATACACACAGATTGGTTGCATACTTAAGAGAATCAATTAAAACAAAATTGTATGAACGCTCTTCCAATAATATATCACTTCAGGGACTATGAAATGCTACCTTTACATTTGTAAAATCACTACGGTTGGATTAGAGCCTTAATGTTATTTCTCCATGAGCACTGACAGTGTGTATGCACGGAGAGACATGGGGGGGGGGGCGGTTAACTGGTAATTTTTTAGTTACTAATATCTTTATAATTAAGTGTTTTATTTATTTTTTTTTAAAGATTTTATTTATTTATTTGAGAGAGAGAATGAGAGAGAGAGAGAGAGAGAGCACATGAGAGGGGGGAGGGCCAGAGGGAGAAGCAGACTCCCCACCGAGCAGGGAGCCCGATGCGGGACTCGATCCCGGGACTCCAGGATCATGACCTGAGCCGAAGGCAGTCACTCAACCAACTGAGCCACCCAGGCGCCCTATAATTAAGTGTTTTAAAAGTGCCTTATAATACCCTAGAAATGGTCACTGAGTATTTATTGAGCACACCTAGAGTCGAGTTTCTTGTTTAAGTTGGTATTTAAGTTAGGACGGCACTGTGGGCATCTTCTGTAAAGAAGAACTTTGTGACTGGTTTTAAATAAACATCCAAATCCTCTTCATTAACTGTCTCAGAGCTTTCCTATGCAATTTAACAACAGGTTACAGCTCCGCTCTAACCAGAAGAACACAGAGTGCTAGGAAGATGGTACTTTTTTTGGAGAAACAAAAGATCACAAGGAGAGGTGCTCACTTTTAATTTAGTTCTGTGGGCAAACTCAAGCTTGGGGATTCCAGACAACATGAAAAACTCCCTCTCAAGAGTGTTTTAATACTAGGGAGCTGTCTCGTCTGTGTGTTGAAGAAAAGTTTGCATGAAGTTTTCTAAAATCTGTCTCACCTAAGCTTTTACAGTTACAAGCACTATCCTGCACTGCTGTGTACAAAGATCCTAATTGTACTCACACTGTTACACATTTTGCCTCATTTTTAATTGAATCACAGTCTGCCTAACGTTATGGCTCATCATGCATAGGTCTGTCTCTCCAGAAGGACTGAGAGCTGGTTGAGGTCAGGCCTTTAACGTCCCTGCGCCTAGTGCAGTGGCTGATACAAAAACAACTTAGTAAATGCTGGCTGAATAAGATTTTTCGGAACTTCCTCCGATCGAGGTTTGCTTATCACCCTACATACATAACAGAAATATTTGGAACTCTTCAAGAGGAAACCTAGTCCTTTACGGGTTCAGATATCATTACGAAAGATAACATTCTCACCAACAACCCAAAAGTTCAAAACCAGGAAATACTTAATAAAGGAGGTCCTGAGGATACAAATCTCTCATTTAATAAACATAAGAAAGTTCTCAGGGTCCTGTTGGCAGTAGATTGTTTCTGGCCCTAAGGTAAATACCCCTTTTCCAAGCTGAAATCATTGCCCAGCTGTGAAATAAGATGGCTGCCAGGAATCCAGCGGTGGCAGCAAACTCAACCCAGAGGTCCAATATTTGTAGGCACTGAACAGACACTGCGGTGAAACAGCAGTGGTGACCAGATGTCAGTAATGGCCTGAGGGCATCCTTCTGCCTCCCCTCACCCATGATGCTGCCTTTTCCCCCCACCCATTAAGGGTGGCATCAAGCGCAATTACAGCATACTCCCAATGGGCTGTGCCAGGCTGGCAGCTGTAACACCTGTCACAAGGTCTGCATGACATTAACAAAGACCCGGAATGTAGCTTTAATGAGCTGACCCTACACCAGACAGAGCCCAGTGCGGTACTGTGCACGTAGTGACTGCTTCAAATACATTGCTCACTGCTTGACCGAGGACTATTTCAGCAGCTAGGTACTCTCTTTAGCACTTAGGACCGGGCTCAATACATGCATTCTCAAAGCCCAGGTCTTCACAGCGCCACCTCTTATCTGGAAATGGAACATGAAAATCTGTGAAGCACACAGCACCAGCTCCATGTTTTGCCCACCTGAAAATATTTATCAGTGACATTTAGGTGATGAATTTATGCACTGAGGTGATGAACTTAATGTGTGACACAATACTCTTTTTGTGGAGAACCTGTAACTTTGGGAATTGTAAGCTCTTAAAGATAGCATTTCTCTCTCATCTCGCTTTCTCCAGTGAGCAAAACGCTGCATGAACTCAAGTGGATGGATGAGCAGATGAATGTATGAAAGTTACTGAATTCTTACAAAACTGATCAGGAGACAAACAGTCAAAAAAGCAAAATGGTTATGAGATTGACAGTCCTCAGGGGTGCCTGGCGGGCTCACTCGGTTGAGTGTCTAACTCTTGATTTTGGCTCAGGTCATGATCTCTGGGTCGTGGGACAGAGCCCTGCATCAGGCTCCATGCTCAGTGTGGAGTCCACCTGAGATTCTCTCTCTCCCTCTGCCTCTGCCCCTCCCCCTGCTTGCGCTCACACTCTCGCTCTCTCTCTCTCAAAATAAATAAAATCTTAAAAAAAAAAAAAGTCTTCATTTTGGTTAACTATCAACATTTATAGGCAAAGGGAATGATTTCAGGATAACGGAACACTTGAGGACACTGGGCTATAACGGGTGCCTGGATAGCTCAGTCTACTGAGCGTCTCACTCTTGATTTTGGCTCAGGTCATGATCTTAGGGTCATGAGATCCAGTCCTGCATCCGGCTCCACACTCTGCGGGGTGTCTGGTTGAGATTCTCTCTCTCTCTCTCTCCTTCTGCCCCTCCCTCCCCCCCAAAGAACAGTCATACAAAATGCTTAGTCAATTCAGTAAGATAACTGATAAACCATGATACTAAGGCTACTAATGATTAACTACAGAAGGACCAGTGAGCTAATTCATGGAAGGAGCCCAGCACACAATGTCTAAGACAGAGTAAGCTTGGTATGTGATAGCTATAATTACACTTCTGATTACGGTGATTAATAAGTGAAGGCAAGTGATTTATAATGTGTCCTCCATGGATCAGTCACCTCATCTTCAAAAGGGATATAATGAACAACGACACAAAGATGGTTGGCTTTCGTAACCAACAGCGATAGTATTTCTAGATCTTTTTTAAGAGTTGAAAGGAACCTAAGAAGTCATTTTAGTCTAATCTCCTCATTTTTCAGAAGAGGAAACCACTATAGTACCCCACCTCCCGCCCCTGCAAATTCATATATCTGTATCTGAAGTCATGCAACGGGGTGGAAGCCAAGAGACTTAACTGATCAGTGCTTCTGATTTGCTTTTTGTCTAAAGGGACAAATAATACCTAGCGCCTATCAACTCCTACTATCATAACAAATGATGTATCAAGAGTCTTATTTTAAGTACCTGGCACAAAGGTTCAGTATGAATTCAAAATAACATTACTCTTTCAAAATAATATTGATGAAAATCTCTACTGTTAATACTATTGCTAACACCACCATTACTACTACTATATTTATGTCTTGCTGATTTTATAAGAGATCCTGGGAATATTAATACTCGTAAGGAGGTTCCCGTTTCCTTTCTGAAACAGCATTATGAACAGAGCTTCACAACAATATAGCTACATCTAAATACTTAGTCGCTTATGATTCATACCTTCCAAAATAAAACAGCTCACTTCCAAATTTAAATTTTGTCTTCAAATTTCAGACACATAAAGCAGCCACTAGAAAACAGTGGGTTTTAATTGGATGCACCAGGTTTAGTGATTTTCATTCTTTGGGGTTCACATAAGGTTTACAGGACTTCATTCTGTTTATGGGGTTCAGACAAGGCTCAAAGTCAACTTCACCTGGAACTTCTCACATGGTTTGCACATTAACCAGGGATTGAGTGGTTTATAGATCATCCAAAAGAATTTCTATCCTGGAGTCTTGCCGTGAACTCTAAGTATTTAAATTCCAAATGAGTTTACGTCACAAAGTGACTGAACATTTTAGTATCTGTTTCTGTTTTCTTATTTTTGCTCTTTTAAAGTAAAAACTGTAAGGCAGATACCTGGAGAGAAGCGTCTGATAATTTGAAGTTTAAGGAGAAAACAGAAATAAAAATGTAATGTGTTAAAATGTATACAATATTTTACAGTTTACAAAGGTTTCCACATATATTAATTCGTCTGAATGCTAACCACTGACCTTTGTAGGATGTGATTAGATCAACTTTACCCCTAATATTATCTCAGACTCTTCACCTATGTAATTATACATTCTCTAACTGAAATATTTATAAGGAATAATAATCAATTATTAATAGCATTTATTTTGTAAACAAAGTGTTAAATTAAGTCAGTTTATAGCATTTTTTCTCCGTGAGGAACAAAAGCTTGGACCATAATATATGGAAAATATTTTGGTGCCCCACAGTTAGGACTTTGAACTTTGAAAAATATACTTTATATTTATGGAAATGTTTTCAGGGGATGTTATAATGAAGTTGTACTGTGTATTTCACGGTTAAACATTGAACACAATGAATGGGTACTTAAGAAAACAAAAGCTACCCCCCTCAATTTAATTCTTCACATACAGTTTATTAGATTTTAGGATGGTGTCATAACTTTAGTCAAGAAAAAGCCATCTGAATTTACGAAGCTGAAATCATCAAAGGTTTAAGTCCTCCTCACAGGAATGTATGAAATGCCATTTTGCTCACATTCTGAAGATTCCAATTATCACAGGCATTTATATATATATATATATCTTCCAACTCAATATACATATATATGTATATATGTATTTAAGCTGAAATCATCAAAGGTTTAAGTCCTCCTCACAGGAACGTATGAAATGCCATTTTGCTTACATTCTGAAGATCCCAATTATCACAGGCATTTATATATATATCTTCCAACTCAATATACATATATATACAATATATATATATACACATATATATATATATGTATATTCAGTTGGAAGAACCTAGCACAAGAGGATTTTTAATCCAACTTATTTCAATCTATTGAAAGTATTTAATGATGAAAAAGTATTCAAATTTCTATTCTATCTTAAATAATAGATTAGCAAAATTCGTATCTCTGAGTCCACTTATTGGTGACAATTTACATCGAGATAGGTAGAAATAAAATCTTTCAGGACTCTTCCTTGAAAACCATTAGGTGTATGTAGAAAACAGTTTATGTGAGGCAAAAATACTAGGGCATTTTAAAGGAGGGGACTGGTACTCTTTTGTTTGAGGAAAAATTCCAGATTTGGGCCTCCAGCCAGAACTCATGAATTATCTAAGGTTTTTAAACAATCAATTATGAAAAGCACTGAAACACTGTCACATTATCTGAATGCTACTTAAAAGTAAGTAATAACTACTCTTCTGAGAATTTCTGATCCAAACCCAGGTGACTACGGTATGCTAGATTATCCAAGCCCGTCATTTTATTTATAATTCATAACTGTATAATTAAACTCACAGCGACTCAAGGTGCGCCACCGCCAACCCCCTAGCCCTTCAGCCGCACTGCACACTGGCGTGTAGCGAAGGGTAGCCAGCTTCTCTCACCTATCCTGGCAGACCCAGGCCTCTGGCTGTGAAGAAAACCACAATGTGGGGAGGAAAGCCTACAAAAGAATGAAAACAGAAAGTGTCTAAGGCCTTGGCAGAAGGACACTAAATAAAATAGAGAGTGGTGACTCATTTTGGCAGTGAGTTCACCTCAACCCCTTCAAAGCCTTTGGCAAGAGTCCTCAGAGGAGACCCCAGCGTTTTGCCAAGCCACAAAACACCACAATTATTATCACAGCGGCGATCAACAAAACAGATTTTGTAAACTGACTTGTTGGCACAGAGATTAAAGAAGCTATAAAAAGGAATAACAGCTGTTTGGGTTGCCCTATGCAGAAAGCTACTATATAGAAAGTAAAATTTCTATCTCTATACGTACTCGGGTAAACACGAGCACACACACCCACCCCACGTCCTAATTATACACACATACTACGTACAAGAGGGTACAAGGCCAAACACACCGCCGCAAAAATTATAAAACACAAACAGCTCTTTTGAATGAAAATACTCACTTTGGAAGGACAAATAGATAAATTTCCTGAAGAAAAGATTTTACAATTCACCAATTTAAAATAGGGACTACGGGGCCGCCTGGGTGGCTCAGTCGTTAAGCGTCTGCCTTCGGCTCAGGTCATGATCCCAGGATCCTGGGATCGAGCCCCGCATCGGGCTCCCTGCTCAGCGGGAAGCCTGCTTCCCCCTCTCCCGCTCCCCCTGCTTGTGTTCCCTCTCTCGCTGTGTCTCTCTCTGTCAAATAAATAAATAAAATCTTTTAAAAAAATAAAATAAAATAAAATGAGGACTACGTCTAACAATGGCAAAATAAATAAAAGTTTAAAATACTGAAAAAGTACTGGGCTCTGCATGTAAGCAAGAATGTTGACAAATTCTTTGAGAATTTCCAAAAATATCCCTTACTCTATCTCCCTAGACATTGCCTGATTGGCATTTTATACTATAAATTTTAGAATTATCTCATGTTTCCGGCAATTTGAAACAATTCCACTTCCTTACATATTCATAGATATAATCCGCTATGAACAAGGTAAAAAAAAATTTAAATGATTTAATTTTTACCTTTGCTGCAATAATATTACTCACCTAAATAAGCTGCCAATGAATAACATGTAATAGAATAGGAAAAAAAGGACAGGTAATAATCAGTACTATTTATATGTTCCTAACTTGAAGATTAAAAAGGTACTTTGATTTACTATAAAGAGGCCTGGTCTCCTGATTTTTAATTTAAAAAGAAATACTCGAGTTCCCTGTCACCAGTTCATAGTAAGATATATAAGAATCAGCAAGAAAGACTCTTAATCAAACTACCTTAACATTTGTAATATTATACAACATCACCAATGTACTCTGTAAATATGTACCGAAGGATCTGCTACGCAACTTTCATCTCACACGTTTGCCCAGCTAACCTCTAAATGCCTATGGAGCTCTATGTTGAAATTTCCAGAGCGAAAGCATCTTAATGGCATTGATCTTTTACACTGAAGGATGCAGAGTTCAGATTTCAGCACTGTCAATAACATTTGTTTTCACCTATTGAATGAGCAGGTCTTGGCTGATAATTGTCTACCACCAGGGAAAGGACTAGAAATGAACTTACAAGAGTCTTAGCTGCAAACACTGTTGACTAAATGGCAAGGGAAAAATCGGTAAAAAAGGGATTGAAAAGTGACCTTTCTTGGCTACCTCTTACAATAGAGTATGCCAGGTATACATCTCATCTCCTGAGGGCTCCATGACTGAACCCATCCTAAAACTGCAGATTTCCAAAAGCTCCAACCATAGACACTATTTACTATAATAGTATCGCTAGCTGATTCTACTAACGGACATAAAACCACCACCTTCCTGACAACCAGCTTTTTGCTACTTAAGAATTAAATAAAATACTCTTCCAATTAAAAAACCCTCGTTAGGAATTCAGGTTTCACCAGAATGGAAAACCTAGTCCACAGCTGATACGAAACAGAAGACTTAATGCCAGGCATTCACTGAGTCAACCACCTGCCTGGAGAAGTTAACTCACCAGTATATTTTTTAAAGCGTCTCACGGAGAAAAACTTTAACAAGCTGCAGAAATACATTCCCTTTTGGAGCATTCTTCAAATTACCACAAACTCTACAGTTCTTCAACTAAGTTTGGCATTAGTTGTTTGTACCTAATAACCAAAACACAGTAAAAACTGCATGGGGTTTAATTAAAATCCCTTTCTCCAGGCTTTGTTTTTTAAGTGCAAACTATTTTCCTTTATTATCATTTCCCCCAGCTTCTCTATCTACCTTGGAACCCAAGCACATTATGCAGCCAGCACAATGAACTAACATGCCAGCAGAAGTAGTATGCTCCACCTATCCAAGAATTTTAAAAGCATCCAAGTACACACACACTGTCTCCTGTGTAGCGTGGAGATCCCTATTGAGCTCATGCCAAGTGTCTGAAAAGTTGGACCCTGCATCCGGTATTTACACTAAGCTAAAATTCTAATCAGCACTAACAGCAGTATGTTTTAATTCACCCTTATGATTTTATTTCAATCTGCTAAGTAGCACAACTGCCAGAAAGCAATTGCTATAAACTTAAGTAAACAAATGCAAAACTAAAATAAATCTTAAACCTGTTGTATATAAAGTTTGTGCCACTTTAGGCAAGCAGTACAAAAAGGCACAGCCTGAAGTCTTGGTTAACGCTCTCCTCGATCTCATTTACAAAGCTCTTGGAAAGTACTGCCTTGTCTAGGCTTCCCCCAGACCCCTTTCTAAGTTAAGTATTTGGTGCATATTAGATCAGGTAGAGAAAACGGCCATGCTATTTGACGGTAGTGTTTTCACCTCACGTATTCCCCTGAATAGTCTTCTGCCAAGCATGTGAAACAAGTAGTACACGGTGACTACTTGAATCTCTGGATGACACTATAACCACTCGTGCCAAGGAGTTGGTGCCAAGTCTTGCATCTTCGGGGTTTTTTTTTTTCCCCCTCCGTCCTTTTTGGGTGGTATTTGGGGGCGGGGGGAGAAGGGTGGCAGTAGGGGAATGTGAGCAACAAACCCTAAGAAGTTGGTCACCATTTTGAACCTGCTCGGCGTGCTCAGACCTTGGCAGCCATCTTACAGCTTGGCAACCATTTTGAGAATTTGCTTGGCAAGCTCTCAGAACTCGCTGACACTGTTTAAATAGAACGCTAGTTAAAAATAGTCCACGTTAAACAATACAATGGGGTATCAGGTAGAATAACCCTCAATAAACCTTGCCAACAAAATAATTTATGACATCTTCACCGAGGTAAATGACATTCAAATTTTCTTCAATACCTCGCGCTAAAGCAGCTTAAAAGCTGACTCTTTAACCCTTTAGCAGACAGGTTCTTAAAAATCAATACCGGATGGGCACCAGTGAGTAGGAAAGTGGAAAGTATCAAGAATGAAAGAGGTGGCCGAACACATAGTCACAACCGACATCCCAACATCCACAAGCCCATTCAAATTCAAGATATAAAATAGAAGGGAGAAGTGCTGTCATCCCGCTCCATGGAATTTCTAGAAAATGATCCCACAACTTCAGACTATGTCCCGCTTAATGTTTTATGAGTTCATGGAAACTATCTTAAGGGGTCATGCAGTGCAGAACTCCTCCTTTGCTAAGGAAATTACCTTAAAAAAAAAAAAAAGTAACCTTAAGAACTTGCGTAAAAGAAAACAAGGAGGAGAAACTTGTACATGACGACACTTTTCCAAAATCAGGAGTTACACATGTTTTCTGATAATGCTGTTATATTCAACTTCACCTCAGTTTCAATGGTTGTAACTTGATGAAAAATAAGTTCTGTCCCTGAAAACATTTTTTGATGGCTACAAATTTGAAATACAAATGATAATTTTGCATTGGTATAACTCTGGCATCATCACCAGATTATACAGTTTTATAGAAGGTTGAATTAACTAAAATGATATTGGATGATAATTTCACCACTGGATGGAAAAGGAAAATGATAATCTAATAATCTGAAATATCTTTTCCATACTGAAATACATAGCATTTTAATATACAATTTAGTATCTCCCCTTCAGCATCATGATGATTTAATATCATATTAGTATGGGGGAATGGTTTATGGTAAAAAGGCCATATCGCTTATGGTTTTATGAAAAAAAATCTATGGAAAAAAAACTAACCTTTCTATGAATCCACTATTATAGTTAAATCATAAATTTATGAAGATAAAGCCTAAATAATTTTGAATATTGTAATGACAAAAGACAAAAATCTGAAGTCATTAAATAATATCCCTAGCCAAATATTTGTCATTTAAATTTTAATGCATCTTGGGGTAAGAGGGACACCCAGCTTGTATTCTATTTCTAACTATGATATAATTCATAGTAGCACCTAAAAAGGCTAAATCCATGCACTATTTCCAATGTTTATAATGTTGCTGTGCTTTTTGAACTTGAAGACTGAATTTCTAAATTTCTAGTGAAATTTAATTCAGGAAATATTTTACTTCACATAATACCATACAAATGAAACAATTCATTAATCCATGATCAAAACTAGAGCATTACATGGGAAAACATTATGCTGAAATGGATCAGTCTTAAGTCTTGATACTATTAGATGTCTCTTTATTGAATGACAGTATCTGCAGTAGATGACGTAAACGGTGCTAGCATACTTTAGAATGCATTGATAAATTGCTCTATTGATTCCGTTCTGCTTCACTTACCATAATTATAGCACAGTAATGGAAGACATGAATGATATATTTTTACTAGAGAGGAAAGCCCAGAGTTTGCCTGTGTCTTTATGAGATTATACCAAATCCTTTCAATTAATACAGCATGATGGATATCTAACACTGTCTGAGAGTAAAAGGCCTGATTCTAGTGTTCTTGCTTAAATATTATTGTTCAAATATTTGACAATATTTCAAATAAATGAATTTAATATTTTAAAGACCTAGCATTTGCACTTCTATAATGCTGTTTCAACACAATTTTACAGAAACATTTTCATTCCATTTAGGAATTGATCTTTCAAAACTTGAAGACATTTTACAAATGCAACGTTATTATCTTGTACTCACTGAATAGACTAGAGGTTACCTTAAAGCTTTTCAAGAACAATTCTGATATGAGTTACGGTGTTGAAGAAGAAGATATATTCAAATGAGAGAGAAGATAGGTAAGCAACTTAAACTATTATTTTCAGAAGAGAAAATTTAATGATTTGCTAACCCAGAGAGCAAGACGTTTAACAGAAAGGACTCCAGTGAAAATTGAAACTTTGTGGTAGACATAATTTATAATGATTCTTCATCATCCATAATTATTCAATATCCATAAAGGCTACCATATTGTTTCAAAGAACCCAAAATCTGCATTAGAACCACACAAGCACTATAGTCGACACTGTGACATTTTCTTCCTAATATCACCATTCCAGAGTATTGCTAAGAAAAGGACACCAGGTTTTCCCAAACGTACACATTTAAAATTAAAAGTATCATTCCAAGTCATGCGAAGAGAATCTAAGAAATTCTAAACAGGACACAACTGGGCCTTAACAATTTCAAGAAAGGCTTGAATTGCTTTGTATTTTAAAATATTCTTTAACAAAAAGACCTCATTTTAGTAGCTTCTGCTGTTTAGAAGAAAAATACATAAATATGGTGAATTTGTAAAAGGATAATCAATTCATGGAAGAAAAAAATTTCCCCCAACAACTATATGGTGTAAAAATTGATCTGTACTTCCCCCTTCATATTACCAAAGCTGTCACAGGGAATAAAATGTAACCCAGGAGGGCTGTGGCAGCTATCAGACCTTCCCTGATACATTATAATGTCTGAAGCCCAGACACCAAAGGTTTACATCAGAAAAACTCCATCATGTAGCGAACAACTCAAAACCAACTATCGACCACGCTATTGATTTTTAGTGGGGAAACCAGGAGGGGAAACGTACCAGAAAAGATAGAATTTCCCTTTTCTTTTCTCCTCTCCAACTTAGTGGGCTGCCAACCTTAGGTCCTCCCGGCCATGAGCCCTCTGAGTTTTGCATTGCAGCTAGCCAGGATGTCTGCCTGCGATAATTCAAGCTAAAGGCGTACAATCTGCAGTAGAAGCCAATTCTTCATTGACCTGCAACATAACCTAACTCAAACCCAAAAGCGTTTCTTGACAGAAGGGTACAGGAGGAGACAAATAAAACCTATGATTATCTTTTTCAGGTGGTATTTGAAGATCTCTGACTTCAAGAGTTCACAAATTAAATTCGACTCAACAACTGATAGGAAGCGAAGCCAATCATATTTGAAACAACTTATACATATATGATAGACAAGGTGTGACAGATAGATTTATTTGACCCACCCACTCCGAAATTCCCAACTAATTACACAGAAAAGTTCCAAGTTGATAATTTCAAAAAGCTAATTTTTCCCTTTCACATAAATTTACACAAAATGGGTTATTTGAGAAGCTAAAAGGTAAGAAAGCAAAGTGCTTGCTTTAGCTCCTTGGGGTCTTAATCACGTAATTTTGAATTGGTTGAGGATCATTTACTTGGATCATTATAATCATATCCTACAAGTATTCTGCCATTTAATTTGTGAAATGCATGACCACAGATCATGTACATGGAAAGAATTATTAGATGCATTCATTTTACTATTAAATTTAGAGATGGCTCTGAGCCATTTAAAAATAATAACAATAATAATAATGATTAATCACAATGCGCTTCCATTCTGACTCACAGAGCTATCTCAAGGGGTTTTCCAGCTGTTTGCTAATTAAGTCTCATACCCCCCTGGCCAGGAGATGAGCATTGTCAGGCCAGTCTTACACCTGGGAAAGCTGAGGCACAGCAAAGTGATAATGGTAAGCCAAGATCCTGGGGCATGCACAAGAATGAAAATAAGAATGTGGGAAACTTACAGAATATTCCACCCTTTGAATTTATATTTGAAAATAGTGAGAGGAAAGAAAAAAATAAACATGTATAACTAACAAAAAAACGATCTGGCTTACCTCCTATTGATTTTGTTACTTAAAAAAAAAAATCAAACAATGAGTCTTATTTATTTGGTTGCTTTTACCTATTCTGCCCATAAGACTTTTGTGAATTTTCTGAACTCCATTTCTAATATTTTGCCCACTTTAGATACTTAAGAATTTATTAGTTGATTGTCAAAATAACTAAGGCTATCACTAATATAACCCAACAAAGATAAGGTTCTCTTATTAGCTTTGGTTTAATAAAATGACTTAGAAATTATAAAAATAAGTATACGTATTTTGTAGAATTATGTAAAAGCTTTTACTTGAAACATGGCTATGTGAGTCTGAGGTTCTCAATAATATGGATTAGAAATGACCACATCATTGACTGTTTTGAGGGTTAAGGAATGCTTTCAACTCATTCATTCATTCATTCATTCAGCACTGGGGACGGTGAGGAGAGGCGCATCTACCACACCATGCACCATGCAGCATTCTAGGTGCTATGGGTATAGCAGTGAACCAGACAAAACTCCTTGCCCTCTGCGATCTTATATTAGACTGGAGTTGAAAACAAAGTTTTTAGATGCCTATTAAATTCATCGATGCGACAATTAGTAAACATCTTGGGCACTGGGATACAAACCTGAAAAAGTCACTGGCTATGGCTTCAAAGAGTTGTGTTTTTTGTTTTCTTTTTCTAAGGGTTAAGTTTCTTAAGGTTTTCTCCCTGATGAAAAGCAGGAGTGATTGACATTGCTCATTGAGCTGGACCTAATGAGAGAGGTGGACACTAACTGCCCGTAGACTAAAAAGCACAGTCCTGGGCTGTACCCTTCACACATTAACAGAGTAAATGCATCCACGGAGTCACTATCAACTAATCAACAACAGGGAAAAGAAAGGAGTTACAAAAATAAAGAAATTGAATGATGAGAAACAAGAAATAGGTCCTTTCTAAGAAAACTCCTTTCTAGGAACAGTTAAAAGGTATCCAAATTTGACTAGTAGACCAAGGGACGGCGTGAAGGTGTTTGTGAGCCCTACAACTTCAGGCTTTTCTATGTCTTTGTCTAGATAACATTCTTGTAGGTGAGGATCACGACTCATGGTTTGGATGTGATAAAGTACATTGTGACAACTCACATCAAAGAAAGAATATAAACATCATATACAACACCTGCCTTAAAAGCAGCAGCTTTTAAGCTCCTTGTTCCAGGATATCTTGTGCCATATGTTTGGGGACCCCACTTGGCAGTACACTCAGAAGTACTCCCTCCACTTCACACCTATTTAACCGAAGAACGCTCTCGAATGACGACTGTGTCCATCAGTTCTAAGCAGAATAGCTGTTCTCATGTTGACATTGACCTAAAGAAAATTACTTCTCTTCCCCCTTTTCCCACCTTCTTCTTAAAGATGGATCTTTTCTGAAATGGTAAGTATACCCTGCATTGGATGCAGATGAACTGGCCATTTCAGGATGTTTTTAATGTTTTCTGAATCAGCATTAGAACATAAGAGCAGCCCCAGTGTTCTGTCCCAAGGCAGGAGCTAAAGGGAGGGAAGGGAAGTTCAGCAACCATATGAATAAAGGAACGTCCTTCCCCCTGATCTATAATCTGCATCATCAGACACTAACCCCCCCAAAACAATGAGTCTACATAACTGCAAAGCAATCTTCAATTGAGTGGGGGGACCCAGTCCCCTTCCGTTCTTACAAATGAAATTACAAGCTGAAAAATCAGCTTTTTTTCACCCTTTTTAAATTGCTTGTCATGGAGTTGTTCTATTCCTTCATTCGCTCAACAGACACTGGTCCTCCTGTCTACCATATCCTTTGCACGAGTTGTAACTTCCGTTAGTGGGAACAGCTTCTTTCTTGTGAGTGGAGTCTTATAAAGGGTATAAAGACTTGACTCTGTTTAAGAGAGGACCCACCAGGGGGAGGGAGGGACTCAAATACGAAGCCAGGGAAACCAGAGACAGATGTCATAGCTTCCAGAGGTTTGCAGAAACCCAGGACGCCTGTCACTGTTAACGGCTCTATGTCCAGGAAACAACCCCGTTGTGGTCATCTTTAAAAACAAAAAACGTACAAATATTGTAACACAAATGTGTTCCTTCTTGTCTTTTAGTGAAAATCTCATTCTGGAAGTACCGGCAGTCAAAATACATAGTCAGTCTTCTTGAGTAACTGGAAATTCATCAGCTCTTGGACTATTAAAGCAGCAGAGCTAGAAAGGCGGGAACAGTGACAGCTCTCGGGGTAACATGAAAAGCACAAACTTTGTTTTTTGGGTTTTTTTTTTTTTTTTTTACCTAAAGTGGTTAGATACTGCCTCTATTGCTCGGGCAGCAGCTAGGTACCAGAGGCCTCTCTGAGGGATGCGTTTTGTTGATCTGCCAGTATTGTGAAGGGGTAACAAAGGGCCAACCACCATGATAGGTGTGTAGAGACAGAAGAAGAGAACAGACATTCCAGCTCATAGAAGAGAACAGAGAACAGAGAGGGCACACATGTACCTACAGAATTAATGCAAGGATGGATCAGCATCAAGCATTCAAAACTGCAGAACTAGGGGGCGCCTGGGTGGCTCAGTTGGTTAAGCGACTGCCTTCGGCTCAGGTCATCATCCTGGAGTCCCGGGATCAAGTCCCGCATCGGGCTCCCTGCTCGGCGGGGAGTCTGCTTCTCCCTCTGACCCTCCCCCATCTCATGCTCTCTCTCTCTCAGATATATAAATAAAATCTTAAAAAAAAAGAAAAAAAACCAAAACTGCAAAACTAGGGTTCAAATCTGAGAAACCCTGTTTATATTAGGTCCCTGTGAAACTGGCCCTTCAAAGCACTAGGAACAAGGGCAGACTCTTCTTTCCCTTCTGTCCACATTGCTTAAAATGAGAAAAAGTTAAGAGTTCAAAGACGGCTTCACAGCTCCCTGTGCATCTACCTATGGATTCTCAGAAGAAAATAATCAATTATGCAAAGAACTACTGAAACCAATTTAATGGAAATGGTGTTGGGGATACACCAACCTATGGTCACTTCCCTTGGGCTCTGAGAAGTCAAGCCCCACGATTTCAACCACTTCAGTCTAATTCTAAATTCCAATGTTCATTCATTTATTTATAGAGCAAGTATTAAGCACCAACTATGACATGACTCCTCTGACTTCTCCAGTTCCCACAGATGTCCCTCCACTGGGCTCCTTCAAGAGCTGGAGCATGTTGCTATCACAGGACTTTTTTTAAGAGTATAGTATTATGAGGATCTGTTTAGGGAACTTTCTCCCATTGCCTATAA
Organism: Halichoerus grypus; assembly: GCF_964656455.1. Classification (NCBI taxonomy): domain Eukaryota; kingdom Metazoa; phylum Chordata; class Mammalia; order Carnivora; family Phocidae; genus Halichoerus; species Halichoerus grypus. The sequence continues at coordinate 138,801,627 of NC_135716.1, forward strand.
ACTGGGGTTTCTCCAAGTCTGTGGGCTGCTTGCATCTGAAGCACCTGTTGTTGAGAAGTATAGATCTTTGTGTCCCTGGCCAAAACCTCTGGGTGTGAGTCTTGGAAATATGCCTGCTTAATAATTCTCTCCAAGGGATTGTTATGCACACAACAGTTTGAGAATCATGTCTATATCTTCTTTCCTAGGCAGCCTTTCATCTCCAGTATCCAACATATAGCTTAAACATGAAAATGGCAGGCATTCAACTGTAAGGGAGGAAACAAAAAAGGACAGTAAAAACAAACAAATAAACAAAATACTGCCTTAGAGCCCAGGGACAGCATGAAAGCATAGAATACACTCTATAAGAGCTGAGAATCTATTTGGGAAGATAGTATGCATTCAACAGTGTAATAATGATAAATTGTAAATTAATAATTTAACAATAAACTACAACTAAAAGTGGTTAGAAAGCAATTAAAAATTTTTGCCAAATGAATTTATGAACAGTAAGTGAAAGCAAGCGTTTAGAAAAATGAGATCAAACAATCAAACTTAGGGGTGACATTAGCTCCGGAGAGCTCTTTGGAGATGGGGCTTCAGGTGCTTTTAGAAAAGAGGAAAGGATTTACATAAAAAGGGAAGAGAGAAGAAAGCATTTATATTTAAAACCGGAAGAACTGGACTAAATCTGAAAGAAACACGTTAAAAAAAAAAAAAAAAAAATCCCTATCGTGAGTGTTTTTAAAAAATCTGTCCGTTAATTTTTGCCACAATTAATGGAACTAATATTTACAGGCCAGCAAGTTTGAAATATAGTGCCAATAAAAACTTTTACAACTCTGGAAATTTCTAAAATTGGTTCCCTTTAAATTTGTAGCATAGGCAGAATACCGGATGATGTGGTACAGTAAAAACATTTTATTGGCATTTAGTTGAGATGACCTGCATAACTCACTTGTGGCTTTACCACTTACAGCATGTCATCCAAACTCACGGTAATAAAATGTTGATGTAATAGTGCTCTAATATGCTTTACATAAATATGTACATATATAATATATATGGCTTAATTTCCCTCTTAGTTAAAATGGGTCTAGCCCAATCATTCAGAGGAGTATTTTTGAACTGAGATTAATTAGTGTTTCTGGAATGCCTACAAAATAAAGAGCCGCCCAAATGCCATGCTGTATTATTCAGATATAACCTACTCAATATTTACTTCTGTAAATGCATAAGTAAAATAGGGGAAAACAATTAGAAAAATCATAAATCGCTATTCTGTTCCTTGATCTTTGTGGACTTGCTTTACATGTTTCCAATTCATTACATTAATTTTTAGCATTTTAAACTGTTTTGAGCCCTTCATCAGGAGACTGAAAACCTAGGTCCCAGCCTCAAGCCCATCATTAACAGCTGGGTGTAATGCCAGTAAAATCACCAAACTTCCTCGAACCTCAGTTTCCTTATCTATAAAATGGGGCTGACGATTCTTGGCTTCTCAAGATGCAATACCCTTTTGGTTTTTGTCTTGGTTTAGCTGGTATGTAAGCAAGTCTTATCTTCTATACAACCTTCTTAATGATGGAGCTGTTTTATACCATTCTGAAATGTAATAGCACCAAATTCAGTCCAAAGTGCATAAAAGAATCTGAGTAAGTATTTTAAATGGATCCAAATTTTACATATCTATGATTTTGTGTCATTTATTTGCTTAAATAAAACACTGTTATATGTTTACAAATATCAGCAAATGAGCTAATGACCTTAATCTACGCATCTAATAAAGAAATGATTAGCACAGACAATATAAACACAAATTGTAGCCTAACTCATAAAACTTTATTATTTATTCCTGAAAAAAACATTAAATATCTGTCAAACTTTAGCTGTGACATAAAATGTATGTACTTATATTTTATGTCCAGTCATTGTTTAGTTCCAAGATGTTAAAAAACTAAGAAATTTTAAAGCAACTGTCCCAGAAAACAATTATATAACTATAAAATTATGTCAGAGACATAGAACTTCATGAATTTCAAAGTTAAGGGATTTTTTTTAAATTTTATTTTATTATGTTATGTTAATCACAATACATTACATCATTAGTTTTTGATGTAGTGATCCATGATTCATTGTTTGCGTATAACACCCAGTGCTCCATGCAGTACGTGCCCTCTTTAATACCCATCACCGGGCTAACCCATCCCTCCACCCCTCTCCCCTCTAGAACCCTCCGTTTGTTTCTCAGAGTCCATAGTCTCTCATGGTTCGTCTCCCCCTCTGATTCCCCCCCCCCTTCATTTTTCCCTTCCTACTATCTTTTTTTTTTTTTAACATATAATGTATTATTTGTTTCAGAGTTATAGGTCTGTGAAAGGGATTTTTTTATATTCATTTCAACAAATAATATGGGAGTGCCCATTATGTTCCAGCCATTGTGCCAGATGTTAGAGATGCAATGAGCTTCACACTCTAATGGGGGTTACTAGCTACTCATGGCTACTGTATAGTGTGGTAAGTGCAATGACAGAAGCATATAAAGATACTAAGGAACAGAGAAAGTCCGTCTCTAACTTTGCAAGAAGGTGTCTGCAATGGTTTTCCAAATGAAACAATGCATACGCTGAGTGTTGCAAGAGGACCTGGAGTTTTGCAGGCTGTGGAGCCATCTGGATGGAGAGAATTCTCAGCAGAGGAACTAGAATACGCAATGGCACCACACTGCTATTGCCCCCCTGAGGCACTGATGAGCACAGAGCCTTGGTAAACCACAAGCATTTCAACACAGGTGGATGGGAGAGCTGAAGGCTAGTGTATCCAAGTGTGAAAGGTGGGGTGGCACTCATGACACCAGAGGGGTGAGGAGAGGCCAGACCAGAGAGCACCTTGTATGAAATGCTGAGAATCACGAAATTTACACAGCAGGTGATGGAAGCCACTGAAGGGATGTCAGTAAAGAAGTGGTCTTTTTTTTTTTTTTTTTTTTTTGGAAAAATCACTCTGGCAGTAGCATCATGAATGGGTGGAAGGGATGGATGATAAAGAAAGAATAGGAGCAAAGAGAGGTGGCTACAAAGATAGTGTAGGTTAGACATAATAAGGAATAAAACTAAAGGAATCGCAGGGCAAGACGGGAACCGATTTGCATGCTAATAAGAAGGCTGACTTGGCAAACTTGGTGGCTGATGAGAGATGCGGCATGATGAAGGAGGAGTAAGAGATAACTTCCAGGTTGCAATATGGGAGAGATGCATAAGGGGTAACCCCATCAGGTGCCATTCCTTCCCATTCCCTTAATCTTCATAATTCAGGACACTAACTTCATAGCTGGCTTTTTCATCAAATCACTGCCAAATTATTTTAAGGTTATTCCTAGATATTTTGTACTTTTTATTCCTTTCCTGAACAAGATCTTTTTTCAACCCTAGTTTCTTATTGGAGACAATGAAAATATACTGCTTTGGGGTATTTATGTTTTAACCAGATATTCTACTAAATTTTCTGATTAATTCCATAATGTTTTTGGTTGAACCCTTTGTTTATCTAAGTAGATCATTCTATCATTTGCAAATAGCCATAAGTTTGTCTTCTCTAACAGTCCTCTTATTTCTGATTCATATATTATTATATTTGCCAAAACTTCTAGGAGAACATTAAATAATAATCTTGATAATGGTCATCTTTGTTTTGTTCCTGATTTTAGCAAGGATGCCTCCAATGTTTCATAATTCAGTAGGATTCCTTCTGTTGATATGACAGATAGTTTTATCATGTTAAGGATACTGTTTTTTGTTACTGGTTAGCAAAGAGTTTTGAAAGGTTTGGAATCACTGTTGAATTTTATCAAATCCTTTTTATCCGAAATTATTATTTATTTTTTAAAGATTTACTTATTTATGTTAGGGGGAGGGGGCAGAGGGAGAGAGACAGAGAGAGAGAATCTCAAGCAAACTCCACGCTGAGCACAGAGCCCTACGTGGGGCTCGATCCCAGGACCCTGAGATCATGACCTGAGCCGAAACCAAGAGTCGGATGCTTAACAGACTGTGTGCCACCCAGGTGGCCCCTGTCCAAAATTATTTTTAATAAAGTTTTTGCACCTGTATCCTAGATTTTAATAGAAAATTCAACATTGAAGAATTTTGCAAGGAAATTAGATTGAAGGGCTAATAAATCAATGTTGGGGAGGAAGGAAAGACACGTGGCTCCCGAGTCAATCGTATATTCTATAGGACAAGGATGGGTATTGCACCTAGCATAGTAGGCACTCAATATATAAATCCATAAATGTTTCCTCATTGAGATGAGGTTGGTTTAACATTCCACTTTTGCTGGATAAGCTCATCTACTTCAGTGAAATCAAATAAAGGGAATTTTTTTTAAAAAAATGGGTGCTGCCCATGGATCTTGCCTAGGACAGCAATAGTGTTTTGGGGGCCGCTGAGTATGGGAAAATATTTAAGAAATGGGATATAAATTTCAGTGTCTTGTAAATACATAACAAATTTTTAAGCATACATATAAAAGATATTTCTTTTCCTTAAGAATATATGGTTGAGTAATTGGTTTGGGAAGTTGTACTGGGGAAAGAGCCCTGAACAACATGGGGGTTAGAGGTGCCAACTCCCAAGTGCAGTCAAAAATCCATGTATAACTTTGACTCACCCAAAACTTAACTACTAATAGCCTCCTGTTCAAAGCCTTACTGATAACACAGTCGATATGTTACACTTTGCATGTTTTACGTTTTATATACTTTATTCCTATAATAAAGTAAGCTATAAGAAAGAAAATATTACTAGGAAAATCATAAGGAAGAGAAAAATACATTTATAGTACTTGATTTATCAGAAAAAAAACCCACATATGAGTAGACCGGCACAGTTCAAAGCTGTGTTGTTCAAGGATCAACTGCAATTTATTCTTCCAAGAATACCTTTCAAGTGATATGCTCTTGAATTCAGACTGATTTGTATATTGGAATTATCAAATTTTTTATCCAATAAGGGAAAGAATCTTGCCAGGTTTGCTTTTTATTTGACTCTGGCCTCATTAATAACTTATTTTAGACAATTCAGATGAAACCTATTCATCTGTCTACATCAAACATAAATACAATATAAATGATATATATGATTTGCCTATATCAAAAAGAGGAGGAGAAATTTTATATTATTTGGGGAGGAATACTTGCATTCTTGGTTATTAATGGGTTCTTACAAGGTTCTTTCAAGGTTTTTATAAAGAACCTTAAAATACACAAATAATCAACGACCTTTTCTTTGTCCAGAATCATTGAGCTCACTGTGTTGTACACAAGTGCTGTGAAAAGAAAAACTGGTATTTCAAAATGAATGAAGAGATAATAAATGCTCAGGAGCAAAGATCTGTAAGACAACTACCTAATATAGAAAGCTTAACTCATAAGCTAAAAACACGAATCAGGGAAGACACTATGGATATGGTCATTGGGATTCTTTTGGATTTAACATTATGCTGAAAATCTTCATGTACATGTGAAAAAATAAACCAAAAACCTAGTATTTCTTTTTAGTAGGATCCAGGAAAATAAGCAAAGGAATGACTATTGCAGAAATTTTAGAATTTTAGAGGTGCCAAAGGGCTAAACTGTACAGTTTGTGGAATATAATAGTTTTCCTCTTTAAACATTACCCCTGTCACATTTTGGTCATTATTATCTGAAGCATACCATCCATTCCTTTTGAACATCTTTCTACAGGCTAAGTGTTCAATACTGAAGCCCAGTCTAAGCCAAGGATGCACAGATGGGTGGTTACAGCTGCAGTTCTTCTGACAGACTGCAAAAAACCCGCTGGGACACTTTCCCCAGCTCTGTCTATCCATCTTGCGAGCTGGTGTAACTCCACCTTGCTCAGGGCTTTGTTGAGTGTGTCACAGGACTTTGGCCAAAATGTACCATCCGAAAGGGTCTTATTAATGGAATGAAAAATGGACTCCCAAAACACACACACTCACACAGAGATCACATGTGTCTCCTGAAATGACTGACAATTCTAATCAAAAAGAACACTAGAATAGTTTTTTTTTTTTTTTTAACCCTCAGAAATAGTGTATTCAGACTCTCTTCAGCAGGGTGAATGAGTCAAGTTACTCAATAGGATCCATTCAGACTGATTAAATTGGAGCCAAGCCAAAACAGATCTTCAAGATCTGAGAGATAGTGGTCATTGAGCCAGGAAGAGGGAAACAGCATCAGCTGAGAATGTACAGACCACAATACTGATGGGAAATAATAAATTGGCCAGTCCAAAGGCTAGCATGAAAATTTATAATAATGAAAGTTCTAGGCCTAAATCATCACAACCCCCTTTATTTAAAACATGTGATAATTAATCTGGGACAGCTGCTTACTACACCAGAAAAGTTCATTTAGGAATAGACTAAAGTTTCTACACTGAATTGATATTTACTTCTCAGTTATCACACCTACCTTCCAAAAATGATCTGAGATGGTTCACAAACATATATTAAATGCACACATGCATATACAAACACATGCAAATTTCAGGCCGTAAAAGAAAAACACAGGAACAAGAAACAACAGGGGTTAAAGAAGAGAAGTCGTGAAGGCAAAAACCTAGGCTGATGTATTTACTGAGGTTAAGAATTAAATTATTGCGGAGTTTCTTCCAAGCCAAGGCAAAAAGGGACAACATACTGTATGCTTCTTATGATCTGCTGGAACGAAGAATACCACCTTTTAGGAATAAAACGTTCTCTTATCATGCCTTCTGAAAAGAACCAATCAGTCTTCAAGATTCTACCGACAATTTTAAGGCTGCACAATTCCTGACCTAGATTGCCAAAGATTATGAAATCAGACTTGATAAATAAATTATGAGACAGCACAAGCCATTCCTAAACTAAACAAAAAAAGGGAAAACCAAATGAACAAATGTTTCCAAACACTTAAAAGTTAGAAGCAACCCAAAATAAAAATTGAAACCAGCGGCAAATAAAGTCAACCTAAATCTCAGCAAACCAGAATCACAAAACCCTGTCACTGCAGGCTTGAGAATAAATACTGCTTGTCACTCAAAGTGTCTGTCTATGGCATATGGGTAAAGGTTTCAGTCTGCTATCTCCAGACTCATCTTATGGCACCGGTTCAACACCAGTGAATGGTGCTTTAAACAAAAGGAGAGCTCATTCAAAATGGGCGTTTGTGAGTTACTGGTCAGTGTAGCTGTGCGGTTTGTCTGAGCGAAAACTATTGGCATGGGAGAAATGAAGTGCAGCTCCCAGGCTTTGGAGTTTCCTAAGCACTGAAAAGCAGCCGGGAGGTTAAAGCTGGCTGGTCGGAATGGCATACTTGGCTGAATGCACAGCCAGGTGGCTTGGGCATATTGGCAAACAACTGGCAACCTGCCCAATACATATGGCTTAGATTGCTTTGCTCTTCCCATGAAGCCTTCTTAGACTCTTGAGCAAGCATTCATTTTAGAACAAAATGAATGTGAGTGTTAAATAAAATCTTTTAATAATATCTGTCTGATGTAAAATCCTTTTACCAAAAATAAAAATAAAAAGATGGGAGGGGGGTAGTTGCCAAATGCCTAAATTAAGCCTTTCTTTTTTGGGGGGGGAAGACTTTGCAGATCCCTTCTTAACTGTCTTTGGACTCCATTATTTGGAACTTTCAGTTTCACAAGGGTGAAAATGACCCCTGCCATCCCTGGGAAGAAGGGTTCACATGCGGAGTACGGGAGGCTGCCAAGAGGTCAGGTGACCATGGATTCTTAACGAATACATAAAAAATACAAAATAAGTAGGGTAACACAATGGAAATGAACACCAGATACATTTTATCAAGGAACATTATTAAATCTTGATTGACAGATAACACTAAAAGGTGTTAGTATGGTCTATCATGTAAATACATATCTGGAGACTTGTTAAAACAGTCTCTAAGTGCTAACTGTTGAGGCACATGTTACTCTCCAGGCTTTACCAAGTGGCTGCCTAATGTCAATAGCATGAGGCAAACTTGAGGTTTAATAACCCCAGCTGGTCACTAATCTTCCTGTGATACTACTAGAGCACCACATTAAATATGCCACAAATACTTTTTTCCTGCTGGAGTTGGATTCTCTTCTGTCACACATGTTTGCTGGGGCCCAACATTTCATTTTAGTTTACTGGATATCTTAAAAGTATTAACAACTGATACATTTGCTAACTAGATTATATGAATTATTATCAAGGTCTTGTTTCATTTATAATAATGTTTAAATGTATGCTTATGGTCTCCTAAAATTGCAAGTCATTTATCTAATAAACTGTTAAATCCTCTGGAATTAGTATAGTATACTTGATAAGAAGATTTTAGAGTTGGTGTTGTATATATGGTTGGTTTCGTGTGTGTACGTGTGTGTGTGTGTTTTAAAGATTGTTTAGCTTGGTAACAGCTCAAACACTGACATAAACTCATCTCTCATACTGGTGAGGGCCTTGGACATAAACAAATCTAAAATCTTTTAGATAGATGCAAACATATATATTATGATATAAAAAAAATCACTGGTGCTTATTCAGCAAATACTGAAGATGAGGACAGTCTAGATGAGGACAGCAAACTTCTTTTTGGTGATAAAAAAACAAAACAAAACAGAATTTCCAGCTATAGTTGCTCCTTGACTTTCCCACATAAAAAGGTACTAAGTACCTAAAAATTCATATCATGGTTTTACATTGAATATTTACTGAGTTTTAGGTTAAAATCTTCAAGTCAATTTCCTTCTCATGGACTTTTTTTTTTCCAAAAAATAAAAATAAAAAATAAATAAGGGTGATAAAAACATTTTTTGAGGAATGGGACAAATTAAAGCACAAGTGTTTAATGGATTCCTATGTCATGAATCCTGAAAATAATGTTTTTAAAAAGTCTCTTTCTTGGTAGGCATAACAATAAGGGGGCTTCATTAACAAATCTTTGCAATCCTCAAAATTATGGGGTGAAAGGAAAGGAGACCTTTAAAAATGGATTTTAGAGTCCTGTGAAATGACCTCCGTGGCATCATACTGTCACCACCCCTACCCTCTCCTCTTGATCAGCAAGTAGTACCACTTAGAGCTTTATTAGAACATCTCCTTGCCAACTTGGAACAGCTCCAGGCAAATCTGTCTTCCAAGGACACAGTTTGAAGTACTTAAAGTAAATTGCAATGGACTGGGTGAGTAGCAAAGGTGGGGCCCCTGAATCCAGCAGCATTGCTTCTGAGATGGAAGTCCCCCTCCAGGGGGCACTTGGTACCCAAATGGAGGCTGGAATATAGTCATTTTTAAGGGCTCCTGCCGAAAAGAAGGGTCAGCAGGAAGATAATTTTTATACCAAAAGGGACTGAAATCCTGGGTTTCTTCACTTAAATGCAGAGAAAAGGTGAAAGGCATAATTTCGCAAAGTGTGTTTTGGGGGAGTAACAAGGGTTACAAGCAAAAAGGGTTCTGCTGATAGATAAATTTGGGAACTGCTAGGTTAAACTAAGTTCTCAGAACTTTTAATATATTAATGTGCACTGTGACTTTTCAAGAGGGACAACAATATGCATTTATATTTTAAAAGTATTTCACACACACACACACACACACACACAATCCCTTTTTCCATAGAACATGTCATAAGATGCAGATATTGAAAAATGGATTTTGGTTGGTATAAATTTGAGGTTTTTAATTGGAATAAGTATATTTTCTTTTACTAAAAACCTATTTTACTTACATTTATTAAATGAAATTGTTTAAAATTAAATTGAAAAGCTGAATTCAAGATAATAAACTAATTTAAACATTTTTAAACTAATTGAAGTTCTTTAATAATTTCCCTATTTTAAGTACATCATCTAACTAATCTTAACTGTTTTATACCTCAGTAAATAAAATGCCATTCTAGCAGCAGGAAAAATCCCTCCACCTCCCCACTAACACTCCAACTCAAGCCTTTCTCTTCATATTAGGCAAGAACCATCTGGTAATTTGTAAGTGGAGAGGCCAGTTTTCAAACAGGCTGGTTTCTGAATATGGGCTTTAAATTATTTATAACAAAATTTAAGGTTAATGTTCCTGGAAGGTTCCTCTGATAAAGGTTTAGTTGATATCCTCAGAAAACCTCAGAGTAAATGTTAATAGAGTTTAGCATCCCTGATTCCCTTGATTTTGACCATAGAGTTGTCTGATAAAAAATGTAAATATGAATAAACAGAAATACGGAGGAAGGGTGTGGGATAACAACCATCATTTTAAATAAAACTACTGCTCACCATCAAATAAGAAATCCACACTCTCAGACACACAATCAGATAAAAAAAAAAATTACAACAATTCTGACGTTATGTGTAATCTTAAAAAAAACAGTCAAAAAGTGATTATAGAGACTTTTTAAAAATACAATTTGAAATGTTGATCATACATTCTAAAAATAAGTTAAATTTTATGGAGCTTCCAAGCAAACAATCTCATTTTATATTCTCAATTCCCACAAACTTAAAAAAGTGTAAGCGTGCAACCGGTCAAAATTCAAATTGTGTTTCCTTACGGAAGTAGGGGAGACACTCTTCTGCTTATGGCTGCATTGGGTTCCTTGCATAAAAGCTACTTTTTAAAAAGTGATACAAGAATCTGCCTGGATCACATCACACTTTCTTGGTAAACATTTGTTTCTGTTTTATTTTTGCTTCTGGACTCTGCCTATTTCCTGCCCAAAGTCTCACCTAATGGTAACAGAAGATTTATTTCTTGGTTCAAACGCCTGATGAAAATGTCCTTTCAATAGTGTAATTTTATTTAACTTAATTTAAAAAAAAAAAACTGCAGTTAAAAATTCCAGTTAAAAAGAAAAATCAAACAGTTCTAAAAATAAACAATATTTGGTTAAACAAATACACAGATTTAAAGCATATGGGTAAAAATGAATGTTAGTATAAACATACGGCAACATTTTTTTCCCTTCAAAAAATCTCAGAAAAGAAACACTCCCCCCCGCAAAAAAATAAAGTTATTTTGGTTTAAATTATAAAGCCATTTTTAATAAGTTATCTTTTTTACTCAAGAAAAAACATTTGTATAGCCTCAGAAATCTGTTTCATTTCAGTCTTTGTGTAAAACTGCACATGAGAAGTATATTTATAAAAGAAATACCAGACTGCGGAATTATTTATGTCATTGTAGCACGTATACAGTAAATGAGGGCTCACTGGAGATCGACGTATCTTACATACATAAAGGTTGAATTCTGTCCCAAAACTTATTCTAAAAGTTTTCTTTTCTAATTGAATCAGATTTTAAAGTCTCAAAAAGCATTATTTCAACATAATAACACTGTATTACCCATACTTTGGCAAAACAGAATCTAGCTTTTTACCAGATGTGCTACCAACTCTAAAAACCTACCCTGAAAGTTAGTTACGTTTTAAAATACACTGCTCTTGGGCTGGGGATCAGTTCTCAACTATCCAAGTTAAAGGAAGGCTATGAGGACTCAAATCTTAAGCTTCTGGTAACATTCACCCCAAAATGGGAAACTAGAGCTGTATAAATCTGCAATTCACAGATGTTTCAAGAACAAAAACAAACAGGTTGAAAATATACTAATGAGGAGAAAAGCCAAGGTACATAGAAACCCAGCTGCGAGACTCTTGAGAGTGTATTGGAAACCTTAGGAACAAAATGCAAATTACTTCACTTTCTTTGCAATCTGACACTCTTGGTTTTATATTTAATATTTTACATCATTGCTCTGTACGAGAGTGTTCTTTGAAGGTGTTGCTTATGCCAACGAAATTGAAAAGATATGTAAAGAAGAAACACGTGAAACTTTTAAACTTCTCTGTAACGAGAAAAGAGCCCATACTATCAATTTCTAGAGTGAAAATTAAACAAGTAGATCATTTTTAAAACTTCTTACAGTGATGGTGTTTGATATAACTTTCAAAAAAGTATCTTGTTTTAGGAAAAATTTTGAATAAAAATGTTGTACTGAGTTCAGAGTGCTTTTGAAGCCCAAAGACCAACTGTTCAGTTTTAACAAACCAACAATGTCTGTTCATTTTGCCCAAATCTTTTCAGCTTAAATATTCACAATGTGCCATTATTACTGAATCATTATCTGCCTTTAGCTCTGACAACAGCATCATACGGGCTATGAAAGGCTCCTTTCTTCTCATGATTAGGCCCTAAAACATTTCCTCATCTTACAGTGCCTTTCGACTTCCCAGAATGCATTGCTCAATCACAGTGCTGAAATTAACTGTATGCCACTTATTTATCGAGAAAAGAATAATCAAGTACTCCAAACCATGTCATGGGTCGCCCACAATTTTATATCAAATTTCAAGTAATAAAAATATTAACCCTTTCTGGACGCTAATTTTTAAAATCTCCTGTTTCTCTTTACTTTTTAGGCTGTGTCTCACAAAAAAAATCAAGTCTGGATTTCTGATGTCCTCTATAATATATAGCTTTCACAATGAATTCTAAGTGTCCACGGAAGGGCTATTCTCAAAGACCTATCTGAATGTTTAAAAGTAAGTTTTTATCAGAGCCCTCTTCAAACTTAAATTCCTCTCTTCTTTGCCTAGGAAAGTAGGATTTCCTTCCACTTCTAGAAATGCGCAGTGTGAAACTGCGGCAAATTATCTTCAGAAAGCAGGAAAGAGAAAGAAATAAAAGCCCCGAGATTAAAACATAGAAATGTTCCAATTCCAGAGTAATTTTGTTTATACCACTAGATAGCACTTCGTCCTCAATAATAATCGTAATCTTATTAAACAGAGAACGTGAGTAATCTTTTTACATATGCTCTTCAAATAAGTGTGATTCCAATAGGTATTATTTTACAACACGACAATATAAATTAAATTGGCCAACCTTCAAATATTATTAAATTGATTATTTTTATATTTTGGGGAAGCTATATTCCAAGTACTTGGTGAATTTAAAAACGGATTACATACCAAATACTAGTTACAATATTATTAAAGGATATGCGTTGGGTAAAAAAAAAACAGAAAGCACAGAAAATAAGGAAAAAACTATGATTGTACTCACATTGCAAATACTTGTATGAAAAGGGATGGGGATATTTAACACATGTGGATTTGTATTTATTTGTTTTATACCTTCAGCCAGCAGAAGAATGTAAATAAAAACACTTTTTAAACCTCAAAGATACTTACTAACCCATGCATACATTAATCATTCATACTGCATGATTATTGTTCAGTATTTTCTGCAATAACAAATTGGAGGGTGTGGGGGTTATTGTGGGTTTCAGCAAACCACATTCTATTTAGGCAAAGCCAAGTATTAAAGAAAGGCCTAACTTGCCAAACCAAGATAAATACATGCCATTATTATGATTACATAAAAGCCACTGTTCTCAGCGTTACAATTTCTCTTATAATTGGCACTATTATAATTAAATGGATTCATATGTTTACAATTCTTCTTTGAATTGTTAAGTGATTTAGCAATGATAGTGTCTCTAATTTCTTTTAACTATACTGACAGACTTCACTAAATACCGCATTGCCACAATAAATTAGGTAAATACCCAGTAAGGCCTGAATTGCTATTGAGTTTAAGTATGTTATAATAAGGTAGCAAGTAACTTCTCCAAAGCCTGCTGCTGGACTAGCCCACAAACCCACAAATTGGAGGGGACAGGGTAAAGTATTCCAATGGCATTTAAGATATTCTATGAGGGATAGAGAGGCATGGGGCAGGGAAAAACAAACGCATACAGTTAAAGCCTCATAGATTTTGAAAACAAACAGGAAGTAAAAGATTATTTTAAAAATATAAACACAGTTATTATGAATTTTGTGGTCCCTCTTCTTCCCTAAGACCCAAGAAATTCTTCACTTCTCAGTAGGGAAACAGTGGCATAAACATGCTCCCATATTATTGATGGAAAATGCCAATGGAATATACCCTAGTTTACCTGCTGTCCTGAAACGGACCCTATTATACTTTGTTCTATTAGTGAAAATAATACGAGATCATTGGTAGTTCCTTAAATATAAGATAACCATAAAAACTAGATTACTCATGCAACACATCTAAACCATATAGCTAATAAATGTTTTAAAACTGCTTTAAAATAATTGAGGTTAGTAGTTTGAAAAATAATTTTTACAAAGTGTGCAAACAATACGAAAGTATAAAAGGCAAGAATTGACCAATTCCATACCACTCAGTTTTGTCTTAAAAAAACCCCTTCAATCACAAGTAAATATTGCTTTTTTATAAAGATGACCTATAAACACAAAATTGGGATTGTGCTCTGTTGATATTAATTGCCACGTTAGTTACAAGAGCAAAAACCTGCAAACAAACTCAGACTCCAATGAAGAACTAATTTCACAAATAAAGGTCTATCTATATTACAAAATATAATGCAGCCATTAAACACAATGCTGTGGGAAAATGTACGACGACAGGAAAAGGTGTTTGTGGTACAGCATTACATTTTTAAGAAGGATTTTTTAAAAAACACACATATATCTGGAAGGCTAAACCCCCAAATAGCAAAATTTTAATAATGGTTTTCCCTAGGTGATCTTTACTTTCTTTTCCCCTAGGTGATTTCATTTTCTTCTCTTTACTGGATATATGATGCAAATTATGATGATGGCAGATAAATCTTGTAATAATAAACAGAAGTAAGTTTTTGTTTTTTAAAAAGATACCATAATACAAGGCATTTGTGCCCTAGGCATTTAAATCACTCCTATCAAATTCAATCCTAACAGTAGATGCATCTTAGAAACGTTTGTAAGTTTTTGGTGTGTGCTAGTGCTCATCACTACTTACTAAGTTGTGCTACATTTCTAAAAGCGACAAGGAAGAAAAGTTCAGAGACACAGTAAACACAAACTATTATTAGATTACTACCACGAAATTCTCTTACAGAAAAATTAAGTAAAAAATTACTCTTAAAATTTAAAAACTGTCAAGAAGTAGACTGAGAGCCATAAAGCTTATGTTACTTTGTTCAAGGATACATAATTTAGTTAACACACCTAGTTGAAAAGTATATGATTATTGGGCTCAGGTTTTCAACTCCTAGTTGAAAAGGATATGATTATTGGGCTCAGTTCATAAGAAGCAAGTGAAGTCAGTCTTATTAGGTAAAAATTGAAAATAAAATATAATGGACATGCAGAATTAAGACAAAATTGGCTTTTTCACTTTTACATTCTGTGACATTCTAAATGATGAATGAGAACAAGTTTCAATGGAGACACCAAATTTCCAGCCAAAATGAAATATCCCCTAAAAATTCAAAATCCTTTGAAAAATCTCCTAAAGATGGTTTTAGAAAAACAGCAATTCTACTACACACACTTTATAATGCACATTAGATGTGAAACTGTGGGGGATCATGTGGTCAGGAAATAGAATGCCCAGACTTGTATTTCTATTTGATATTCATCATTTTTGATGCTTGAACACTGACAAAACTACTGAATTTACTTGTTCTCTCTCACCTCTTCCTCTGTACAAAATACAGCTAATAATTCTAAAACAATGTCCAGATGTGTACTTTTTTTTTTAAAGATTTTATTTATTTGACAGAGAGAGACACAGCGAGAGAGGGAACACAAGCAGGGGGACTGGGAGAGGGAGAAGCAGGCTTCCCGCCGAGCAGGGAGCCTGATGCAGGACTCGATCCCAGGGCCTTGGGATCATGACCTGAGCCGAAGGCAGACGCCCAACGACTGAGCCACCCAGGCGCCCCTAGATATGTACGCTTAAAAGCAATGAACTAATACTTGGAACACAGAACAGTATCCTAGGCCATAATAGTTGTTCAATACTTATACGCCGGATAAATAAAGTGAGTGAATGAAGTTTGAGGGCAAGTTTACAGAAACCATAAAAAATGCACAATAGATGAAAAGAATTCCACCAGACATCGGAATTGTGCTCAGAACAAAAGTAACCAGGTAACCACTAAAACTGACTTTGCAGAGGTACCAGGACTGACTATATTATTAACAATGTTTCAAATACAATAGACATAAACAATCCCAGGTACAAAAGGGATATTTCAGGAGATGTCCAGTAAGGCTGACAAGTCTAATCAAGGCAAACACAATCTTATGTCCAACTCACAAGTCTTGATAATTTCAAGCTATGTACATGATGGATCAGTTCAATGACAAACTAAGAATTTGCTAAATCTCTATATTAAAGATTTTTCTCAAACTGGCCAGTGTCCAAATATTTGGAAGTACGTGTTATTCCTAATTTTCCCAGCTGTAACTGGGACACTTCACAGCAAAAGACTTCTTGCTGTGGGTTTTCTAACCCATCTGAATCTTCCATAGATTATCTACACCCCCCCTCCACTCCCATAGAGGGGATGAAGGACAAGTGGAGCTAATCTGTTTGGCAATGGCAGTCTGTTAAAATCAATCAATCAACCAATCAATCCCAAAAAAAACTGAGGCTCATGCTTTAAGGTATATTCCACACACCACGATTCATGAAATGATCATTTGACATCACATCCTTTTAGTGCTTAAAAAAAAAAAAAACAAAACTCTAATATCTTTCACACATAGTATAAAAACATAGCATTATTACTATGTCATTATAGGCACATATTTTAGAAATTATATGTAAGGTGAACAGCAGAATTAGTTGTCCATCCCTGGTTTGGGTCTTCCACAGTGTCATGGCAAATCGTGCCTTAGTTTCCCATTCCTGAGTGTGCTAAGGAGTTTCTGTGAGCTTGAGGTTCATAAAGACCCAGTTTCCATTAGTATAAAACATATAACAATAAATCTCCCAACAGATATCAATAGCAATATGTATATTCTTGGACCAAAAAATGCAAACAGAAGGTTATCATTAGAGTCAATATTAAACTTTTAGAGTCTCGTATCTCTTTTGGAAATGATGAAAGCCATGGCCCCTCTTCCCAAGAAAACACATACACTCACAAACATAAACCACTTTGTGCAACAATTCAGGGAGTTCTCAGATATTCTGAACTCAGTACACAAATGGAGGTAAAGAAGCCCCATTTCAGTTAGAAGGCTCCCCGATGAGCTTATAAACATATCTTAAAATTGTAAAATGTTCAGAGGGGCAGAGGCAGAGTAAGACTCCAAATGTGCTACAAAAAATGAGTGGTCCCTTAATTACAGAATATGTATCTGGATATTTAGATATGTGTCTTTTTGTTTTAATTACTTAGCAACAATGAAGTAAATAAGTTTGGCAAATGCTACTCAAGTAATGAAATCCATAAACATCCCCACCAGCTTTCTCCTTAAGCTTTTGCTGAACAAGAAGGAAACCAACGCTTATTAATATCTTCTATGTGCCATGACTGCGTTAAACACTTTCAGACATTACCTCATTTCTTCTTAGTTAACAATGCCAGAATATAGATATTATCATTACCCTTTGTAGAGTTTGAAGAAATTGAGGCTAACAGATAATACAAAGCATGCCTGAAGTCCCAAAGTTCTTAAGTGGCAGAGTTCGGACTGAACGCAATGTCTGATCCTAAGCCTTTATTCTGTTACATTTCTGAGTTTATAAACCACTGAAGGCAGGTTTGTTCTAATCTAATGCTATTTCAGTGAGCCTGAGAAACCTTTCCTCTCCAAAATAAAGGTTAGTCATGTATGGGGTTGTGGGGCAAATATTTCATATCCTCCTTTGACCTATGTCTCCAAAGTTCTATTTCCCAATCTTGAGCTTTTCCCAGCAAGATTCAGCTCAGGTCCTGTGGGACTATCCCTTCCTGACTTTAGCTCTGTCATAGATTATTAACCAAAACGTGTACTCCAGAACAGCTCTAAAAACACAGCTAAAAGAAAGTTAAAGAGAAAAAAAATATATAGATCACCTGTTCTAACCATAAATTTTATAATGACTTATAGTTCTCTTCCAGGCATAATTATGCATATTAATAGAGTTCATACAATAGATACAAGCTACTTCAAAGTTTAATCAACCTCCTTTCTAGAGAATATATACACAGACAATTAAACAAAATAGGACAGTAAAGATTATTGCTACACAGATACCAGAGATAGTACATGAATAATTATACCAAACAGTTGTCTCAGAAGCAATTACTTTGGGCGCCTGGGTGGCTCAGTTGGTTAAGCGACTGCCTTCAGCTCAGGTCATGATCCTGGAGTCCCAGGATCGAGTCCCGCATCGGGCTCCCTGCTCGGCAGGGAGTCTGCTTCTCCCTCTGACCCTCCCCACTCTCATGCTCTCTCTCTCTCATTCTCTCTCTCAAATAAATAAATAAAATTTAAAAAAAAAAAAAAAGAAGCAATTACTTTGCCTGAGCAATCAATCATGTCTTGTTGAATCGATCAGTTTTTTAAAACCTAAACTGAGTATCCAATTCAGCTGAAACGCTGAGACTTTTTCAAGTTTCAAGAGCCAACTGGAACAACTTCTTTGTTCCGCCATGACATTCTATGTACTCCTGGTCACTAGAATAAGAAGTAGATGCCTTTCTTTGAAAGTCCTATACTCACCTTAATTTTTTTTTTTAACTTGGAGGTTGTGGGTGTGGTAGAAAAAAAACCTGGAACCCACAGTACTGAATTTGGCATCCCAAGAAATTAAAGTCTATGAGGTTATGTAGATGCATCTTTTTCCCAGAAAAGATTATAGGATGACAGCACTGGATTATTACCCAAACCTCAGAGCCCTTCTAGAAATGAGGGCTATGTATCACCAAGAACTGCATACAGTGATGCTCACTAAAGGCCTAAAGGCTGATGAAGTGAATGGACAATGAACCAAGAAGGTTTAATGGTGCCAAATAGCACTATTAGAGTGCATCAGCCTGTGCAAAGTTTATGACCATCAGTATTTCTCCTTGCACTTGGCAACACCAGCACTCTGGGGGGATTATCAGATTCTCAGTTAAATAAGCAATCAAGTATAGCAAAGGGTCCAGTTAACCAAAGCAAGGAACATATGTGATGACCACATGCGCCTAAGTCCTCATGTCCTCCTGTTTAGTCTACCTGTTTGGTGTGGGAATGCGCCTGGCCAAGTAGAGGGCAGAATCTGATTCTGAGTCACATGGAAAAGGGACGGACAAGTCGTGAAATACTTCAGATCATCATGATCCTGAAATAAGGTAATAAACAGCTAGTTTGTAGTCACCTGATTTGCACAGGCAATATAAAAAAAGAAGTCATATATAGGTCAGGTATTATCATCCTCATTCAATTATAGCTTGATAGAAGGAGAGTTGGTTCATCTCGCCTACTTGAGAAAGTTACACTTCTACAATGATAGTGAGGTGTACTTTAAAAGCCTGCTACATTCAGTGGTCGTTATTGGAAAGGACCTTCTACTGATCAGCTACAGAGGAATTGAATTTTTATCAGTGGGGTTGTCTTCTGATTTCTGATCTAGTTTTGATGTGTTACCTCGTTCTAAATGTATCTATTGATGTCTCCTAAAGAAAAGTTATGGTCGTTTGTCTTCAACAGTGAGTGACTTTAATGCTTTTGTTTTTAGGAAAGGAAAATTTGGAACATGCTTATCAAAAATTTATAGCATTACACAATCATTAGTTGCAGGGACATGGCCCCGTTAGAATTTCCCAGCTGTGTTACAAATAACGGAAACATTCATATGTGATAGAAAAGATTTCATACCTCAAATAACAGTATAATCATTTTTAGAAGTTTGGCAATGTGGAAGAATCTATCAAACGTACTTTGTAATTCTCTTCAGTAAAAACACATTTTAAAGCAATGCTACAAATTCTGTCTAGATACCATTTTTCTCAGTTTTTAAACAAATTTACTCACTGAAAAACACTAAATTTTAATAAATTTATCACTGCAGGCCGTGTCGTCTGCTGAAGACTCCAGACATGTCATAGTACTATCCAGTGTTAGGAAAGAGGAAAAGTATGTCTCTTAATATTTGCAGTGCTTTGCAAACTTTATGATAATAATATAGAAGTTAAGTCTTAAGGAGCTAAGAAAGTTTATAGGCGTTTAGGCCGATTTCACAAATGTGCTGATTTTAGCAAGCAAAGTATATAACTTGGGTGCCATTTCCTGAAGTATTAAATAAAATACGCATTTATAAAACTACTTCAGCTCTGCTAGAATGTCAAATATGAGATAATAAAAGACAGGGAAGTCCTCAGAAAACTAGGCTTAGCAACACTAAGTTGTCACGGGTGACAATTTGGGATCTGGGGACAGAGATCATGTCATATGCCCAGATTCAGAAGTAATCTCTTAAATTCTCAGAGCCTCAATTTTATCACCCGTAAAATGGAATATGACGCTGGTGATAATGGTAACGGTAAAAATGGTAAAAATACTAGTAACAGCTTATTTTCCTCAGTGAGCAATTATAATGCTCAGATAAGATATGTGAGCCAGTTTGTAAGCTGTTAACTGAGATGCAAATGGAACTTATTATTAGCCCAACTTCTAACTTCCATCAGCCACACACCACTCCCTGGCTCCTGGTCCCAATTCCCATCTGAGATCCTACACAAGATATTAGCATAACTCTTACTTTCCAGGATTTTTTTTTTTTTTTTTACTTGCAAAGCTAAGGGTGGGGCTCCATTTAACTCAAGTGGTTCAATCCAAACCGGAAAAGCAACTTCCAGCAAGAAATATCCTGATCAACTCTAGTAGAATACAGGAGAGAGCCCCACTTCTGACCACGAGGTAGAATTCTCTCTCTCTGATGCCATCCACAAATTTTTCTCTTTTAATCACCTGTCCACTAGGCCCAGGTGGAGTCACGAAATGATGCCCTCCACACACCTGGAAGAAAAAAGCCCAATCATGGCAGACCACCTGCAGGCTGAGGTTTGATTGGGAGCACCTCCAAACTCCCATATTTCCAACGAAATGCAGTGGTGCTATCTTCTAAGTCAGGCAGGTCAATAGTTTGATTCTTACTTTTCCAGCCTACATCCTTCCCTGCTCGAGTCGTGAAACATCTAATCAGAGCCCTACCCATGCCTGATGCGTCAGCAGGCCTTACACTGTTTGACTGGCGGGGGCGGGGGACATCATCCGCGTGCAGTGTGAAAGGGCAGGGGCAGCTGGGAGAAGTTGAGCAATGTGCACTCTGACCATATTTCAAGCCACCCGAATTGCGAAGTTGTTGGTAAATGCTAAAGGGAAAAGTGGATTTTACAGCCCCTTTAGGAAACCCCTGATGTCCCTTCCAAGAAACTATACTCTAGCAATAATAAATATTCAGCATACAGTTATTTGGTATCAAGGGCATTTTATCCAAGGAAAACAATAAAATAAGATCACCACGGAGCTGAGGTCCTTCTGACTCAGGTTCAATGTGGGTAGAAAACAATGCCCAGGTGACAGTGAAGATTTAAATGACACATCATCAACTTGAGATGGAAATGAAAAAAGGAAAAAAAAACCACAGGCCCATCATGAACAAGGTTATGTACACCAGCTCGTCCTTGGAGATCTGGATTGGCAGTCTGTCCCACGTGAACACCTATCTTCACAACCTTTCTCTCCTGTTGACACTGACACATTCACACGTAGTCTGAAGCAGGCAGGCTGGGCCTCTAACTAAAATGGTCTCTGAGTCTGGAGCATCGGGGCTGACACCTGAGTGGACTCAAATATCAACTGACCACCTGAAATTTCTAAGGGTCTGCATCAAAATATGTGAAATGGCTGGAGGAACCAGAAGCATTTTGACATGCAATAAATATCTGCATACAGCCACACTCACACCATGTTAAATTTAAAATTTCATTATTGTTATTCTCGAGGTTGTGCTTTCTTGATTTTTGTCTATCTTTACCTTCTTTTGCACTCACTGAAACTGATCTGACTCTCCGATACCAGAGAGCATGGCAAAGTCAGGGAAAATGCTGGAATGGGGGAAACCATCAGGGAAGAGCCATGGCGAGCCTCCCCAGATGCCTCTGCCAGGTCACCAATGGTGAGTGGGCCACAGTGTGAAGACAGCCAGGGAAAACTGCAACTTGAGGAAAAAGCTAATGCAGCTGCCAAATTGAAAATAAGTATGGTCGACTTTCAATTATCCCAAGTGGTTTAACCACACGGCTTCCTTCTTCCCACTGCCCAACCTCAGTCTGGGCTGCGACCCAGGCACTGAGCAGGGTGGGGGTCTGCAAGTCTGAATGGAGTGTCTGTGTCTGAAGGTGTGGTCCCAACTCTACGGAATTGTGAATTTTCTTTCATGAACCAAGCTACAAAGTTCTCCTTTAACAATAGGGACAATCGCAATATATATGAATGGATATTGTTAACAAAAGCTATGTTACATACCTTCTTTCGAATGTTATATAAAACTACGTTCTGTAACATGACAGGCAGATGCTTAGTAGATGAAAGAAGAAAACTATAAATTTTGTCCATTCATTCCTTCACCCATTCATGTACTCAAAAAGCTGTATTAGATCCTTACCACGTTACGTGTTAGACGCAGTCTCAGGCACTCAGGACATAGAGATGAGGACAATTCAGTTCCTCTCACGGGGCTCACAGTCCACACTGGGTATGAAACACTGAGAATTCAAAAATCATGCTTTCTAAATCTAAAACATCCTTTTAGACTAGTATTTCACTGTCCTTGAAGGAAATGTAATTTATTTGGCAGCTCTATAGGACAAGAAGCTTTGGTGTGTGTGTCTCAAAGGTGACAGATAAAAAAATTTTCACTGGGGTAAAAGGTGAAGTATTAGCAGTAGGTGGAGTCTGTGTTGGATGTTCTACCTCACCTTGTGCCCTTGGGTGTCCCACTTTTGAAAACAAACTCCTATGTTAAAACCGTCACCCCTCCTTTAAGTCTCTCACAACCAACACCCATTCTCCTACAACATATCCAACAGTCCAATTTGCTCATTCAAATTCACACCCTAAGTGTGTATGATTAACAAGGACTAAAATCCCCACTGGGGTTTTCTCTTTTTAAAAAAAACAGGCCCCTTTTCCAAAAATCTCTACCTGATGGAATAGGTGGGGGAAAACATACTTAGTTGAGGGGAATATTTCCTGGTGTCACTTACTTATTCTAGATATTTATGACCTACATTCTAAAAGAAATTAATTTAGGCTCTCAAAAAATTGGATTTGGGGCGCCGGGGTAGCTCAGAGGGTTAAGCGTCTGACTCTTGATTTCGGCTCAGGTCATGATTTCAGGGTTGGGAGACTGAACCCCGTGTTGGGCCCCACGCTGGGTATGGAGCCGGCTTAGGAGTCTCTTCCCTCTCCCTCTGCTCCTCACTGCACCCCCTGCTCGCACGGTCTCTCTTCCTCTCTCTAAAAAAAAAATTGGGTTTCTTCATTTGTAAAATGGGAATAATGATAATAAGACTTCAAAGGTTGTTGAGCAAATTACATGAGATCATTCATCATGAAAGCATTTAGCTTGGTATCTTTCTTTTAAAAAATAAGCTGTTACTATTTATCATCATTTAAATATTATTGCTGTTAAATAAATAGTAATTTGGCAATTTCTTCTTTAAAAAAAAAAAAGATTTTATTTTTAAGTAATCTCTACACCCACCGTGGGGCTTGAACTCACAAACCCAAGATTGAGTCACACGCTCTATCAACTGAGCCAGCCGGATGCCCCTTGGCAATTTATTCTAAACTATAACTAACCGCTGATTCAAAGAGCGAGACAATCATGGAACCAAAATTTTCTCAATATTCTTAAAGCTTCTCAATGACTGGGAAACACAATTTTATTGTACCACTGTAGGCTTCTCATCAAAAAATGGGTACTGTTTGTTTTTTAAGTTAACATATGCAATTTACTGCAAAGCCCTAGAATGTTCTAAGTGTGGAGGCAGCATTCAGGAGAGGATATCTTCAGGCTCTAGAATGAGAGAGAGAGAGGGATTGTGAGTGTGAGTGTGTGTGTGTGTGTGTGTGTGTGTTTGTGTGTTATGGGGTAAGTTCCTTAAAAGAAAGTCACAAATAACCAAGCACAATAATTCTGGGAGCCCAGTTTAGTGAAGAGGAAAAAAAAATACCTATCACTTAACCAGCCAGACACATGAACAACCAAAAAGTTCCTGAACTTATCCGTTTCAGTTCACTCAACCAGGGAAGTGGGAAGAAGGTTATACTAAGATACCAATAAGCCACAAAAGTGTACAAACTTCCTTCCTAATACAGCATACTCCTTGCAATTTATTTCCTTGCTTGAAATTTATTGCTATAAATACAGAGCATGAAAAATGTGAAATGATGCCAGTTCAGCCATCACTTTGGCCCCGATCCTTTGCTAAATTTATGCATCTCTCTAGCTTGTTTAAATGCCAAAGAGCTAGGCAAACTAGAAGAATATTATGCTCTTCCCTTCAGTAAAGAAGTCCACCTGAGCAACGCATGCAGATGGAGACAAGAAGCCCAGGGAAAAGGAATAAAAACGTTCACTTTGCAGATGAGAATAACAGGTTTGAGGTGTCCAATCAGGAAGGATTATAATAAAATCATTTCTTAATACAATCTTCGGAAATCTTGCACATTTCCCAATGCTGTATCCATTCTTCCAGTCTTTGTACAATAATGGATATATATATATATATATATATATATACATCCATGTACACACACACATATGTAACAGAATAAGGTATGATTCAGCAGGATAAAAGCCAGAGATGCTTGGGCCAAAGTAGAAAGCATCTATAAATAACGATAGAATTCAATAAAAAAAAATAGTTTTTCATGATTCAGGACTGTGATAGATGTTGCAAAAATTTGTATGTGCTACCAATTCTCAATTCTCTCATGTTTATGTGCCCCCCCTCCACATTTAAAGTTAATGATAATAACTTAAGCCCTAAAGAGAAATGTTCAGGGGGAAAAACTACATTCAAAACTTGGACTTGTGCAAACTAATCTTTTTTTCTGAACACAGGAACACCACAATACAGCACAACTAGGTTGTTTTCTTGCCCTTGTTACCTGCCACAGGGGCAAACAGAAGATTTCTTTTGAGTTTGCCTACCTTCCCTCTACAATCTTATTCCACAGGAGAAACCGCATTTCCCCCGGCAGAGAGGAGGGAGCCCTGGGCTGAGGAAACCAAAGGTAGTCTATCCTTCCCTGTGATTCTGTCATCCTTACTATCATGTCTATACACTTTGCCTGGCTACCATCAGTTTCTGTCCAACAACACCTGGCCTCAGCATGAGAAGGTCTTTGAGATTCTTACATATATATTTATAATCATGAGTATCTACCATAGTGCTCTGTACAAATAGAAAAAGATCTGGAAGGAAATACATCAAGGTGTTAATGATAACTGTTTTTAGCTGATGGATTTCTCTTCCTTCTATTTTTTATATTTTCCAAATGATCTATAATAAGCTCATATTACTTTTTATAATAAAAGTACTTAAAAATAAAGACATTAAATTTGAGCCTAGGTACATACTACACTCTCTACTTTGAAGGTTCCCTGATTCTTGCTCTCAAAGAGATTATATGGAAAAATAAATTAAAAAAAAAATGACTAACATACAAAAACCTTCTGGGGGAGAGAAAACTATTTAACCATAACTGATTAATGATGGATTCCAGAAGAGCGAATCTGGACACAAATAACTACTTGTATAGAATAAACAGGTTTCAGTTTCTCCAAAATCAAATATGTAAATTTGATAGACAATGCAACTCTCTCAAGAGAGAGCTATTTTCTCCTGAAAAAACAACTTTTATTTAATATCATTAGAATGCAATATGTCAATTTCTGAAAAGAAAAGAAATACTTGCGTTTTTTTAGTTTCCAAGCTCTCTTAATTCAGGAATGCTTTGGGGTCCTTTACCCACGGCTACTCCAATGTAGCAGGAAATCCACCCCCTTCCCGGACAGCATTGGGAATGACTTCTTTATCTGGTCGTCTAATTAAAGGGGCTGTTATCATTACAAACCTCATTTAGTACTTTCTCCTAAACATCTCATAAAATAAGTAGCTTTCCACTGTCCACTACTAATCACCAAGAAGCCAATCATATCGGAGCCCTTTTTAAAATCTTAAATCTTCGACTCTAGACATGTTTATTAAAAATTTTACATCATATTCAATCATAAAACTTAATATGTATTTTATGAAAATGAACAATGGGAAGAAAAACCAGGGCAGCTCTGTTAATACAA
Source organism: Halichoerus grypus (assembly GCF_964656455.1). Lineage (NCBI taxonomy): Eukaryota > Metazoa > Chordata > Mammalia > Carnivora > Phocidae > Halichoerus > Halichoerus grypus. Next base: position 138,827,805 of record NC_135716.1, read on the forward strand.
GAATAATAGCAAGCCACCTATTACGTGCGATAGACCTTCTATGCAATGTCTTATTTAATCCTCCTACCAACCCTACTGCTATTATTTTATAGACAGCCAACTAGACCTTGGAAAGACTAACTAACTTGTCTAAGGTCACAAAGCACAGCTCCCACTCAGATCTTCTTGACTCCAAAGACCATGCTTCTCATATATCAAACTGCTTCCCTCTGAAAAAAAAAAAAATGAGGGGGAGTTTGGGTCTTTTCAAAATTAAAACACAAAGCAAACAAGAAGACAGAAAATCCACCAGAATACTCTTTTCCTCTTCATGCTTTTAAACCACTACCTATTTCTCCTTCCTTGGCTGAGCTCATTCTTAGTCTGGCATGAAGCAAGCTGCTCTCGGGCAGAATATGGCAAAAAGAATGACAAGTTGGTCAGAATGTGCTTGCAGCAGGGTCTTCGGATGCAAGATCTTATTGGTGTATAAGAACAAGTTTGATCATAATGTGGTGAATAAAAAAAGAGAAAGGGATGGTCAGTTGTAAGGAAAGCTTCAGAGGAGCGAAGTGGTCTCCCTCAGCTAACTATTAAAGAAAGGAAGCACTTGACCTGCTCCTGCCATACCACAGTTCTACTGAGAACGCTCACTTTTTAAAAAGAACTTCACATGCTGAAGATAGTGCCTTACCTTATCCTTTTACGAAAAGCAGAGTCAAAGGTGGGGTGGCTCAGTCATTTAAGTGTCTGCCTTTGGCTCAGGTCATGATCTCAGGGTCCTGGGATCGAGCCCCGCATCAGGCTCCCTGCTCAGTGGGGAACCTGCTTCTCCCTCTCCCTCTGCCCCTACCCCTGCTTGTGCTTTCTCCCTCTCTCACGCTCTCTCAAATAAATAAATAAAATCTTTTAAAAAAAGAAAAGAAAAGCTGAGTCAAAAAAATTTCGTAATTTATGAGGCATACCATCTATCTGATATACTGAGTGAAACTTTGCTCAATTCTGTTTTCCTCAGCAAAACCCCACACAAACACCAAGATGAAATGTGCACCTTTCCCCCCAAAATGATAACTCACAGAAGAGGATTACCATGGACACATACTCTAATCTCTGAAAAACTTGTGTGTGAATCAATAAGAGGCCTATGCCTAGCAAAAGCAAAGGGACACAGAACAGTGAATGCAGTGGGGACACCAGAGAACGCTTTTCATTCATGAATCACTTTGCTGTTGGTGCCACAAAAGTCCCACTTCATAGAAGAGAGAGTCACAGGAATTCCATCTGGGCACATCTTAACAGCGCCTCTGTGGCCAAACATGAGTGCTCCCGGCTACGTCTTTCCCTGGGCTCCCTCTGCACTTCCAGGGTCTCAACTGCACCCTCCATGGCCCAGGAGCACCCAGGTTGCTTTTCAACAACAGTTGTCAGGTTGGGAGGGGAGTCACATGTAAGTGGAATGAGTAAATTTTTCAGAACAAAATCATGAAGCTGGAAAGGAAAGGAAAAAGGAAAACATAGACATCACAGCTCAACAGTTTTAAATTGCCTTGTGGTCTTGTTTTTAAATTTAAAAATCATGGGGAAAGAACAAATTTAAAATTGCACAAAATTTTGAAGGTCTTCTTATCCAACTCTTCAGTCCATCTCAGCTACAAAATCTCTAAACCACTTCACCAGATATGGGGTCCCCAGCTTGTCCACAAGTCTAGTCCACTGTTGGACTCCTTCAGTTATTACAACGACCTTCTTCATACTGACTTGATTTCTGTCTGCCTCTAACTCCCAGCCATTAATCCTAGATATATATCTGCAACCATCCAGAGTTCACTTATTCTTTGATATGACAGCTCTTCAAAACAACTGGGATGCTGGTCTCAATGCAAAGGTTTGCAAAAGCAACAATTCAAAGGGGTGTGTGTGTGTGTGTGTGTGTGTGTGTGTGTGTGTGTGTGTTGCAATAGGTTTAATTTGGGAGTATCATGATGGGCAGAAAATAATAGTTTTGAAAGACAAAGAGGAAAAGAACGGCTCTGTGTCTTTGTTTTCAAAAGTTAGTACCTAATCAATTTATATTTATCTAGAACACACCTTGCATTTTTAAAATGCTTTCTGGTAACATCCAAAGTAGGAGAAATTCCATCTGGTCAGAAGATGCACAGCAAAGGAGGAATTACATGTCTCTGAGGTCACACTGACAAGAATGATCAAAATGGGGGAAAGGAAATCTTCAGATTGGCTTCTAATCACGCTTATGACTGGAAGAGATAACATGCCAGTCACTGGTTTCAGTTTAAAGCCCACATAGGCTCAACCACTTCTCTGTCCTGTCAACAGAGTGAAATTGGGCTGATCTGAAGTCTTGCTAGCTGCCAAGGTAGTATCTATAGCTTTTCTTCCTAATAATGGCTCATACCAAACCTTGAAAGTATCTCAGCAAGAAACTGTGCATCCACTAGGAAAAAAATTTCATGTGTTGACAAAAAGACTGCTTTCAAATGAATACAAAATATTGAAAAATAAAACACTTTCGCCCAGGAAAGTCTTACATATATTATTAATTTTATGCCTAAAAAATCCTAAAAAATAAAGAGTAAAAACTTGTTGGAAGATATTTGTTAAATATTGTAAAACTGTGAATTGATATAAAATATTGAGACCTGTGTCACCAGTGAAACAGTGGGCCGCTGACGTTCTCAGTCCATTCACCAAACCTCTCAGTCCCACCTCTTCTGATAACCGAGGGTTTGAGCTGTACCTGTCTCACAACTTCCTGACCTTCAACTTCCACATTTTTTTTATTTTTATTTTTTAAAGATTTTATTTATTTGATAGAGATAGAGAGAGGGAGGGCACAAGCAGGTGGAGTGGCAGGTAGTGGGAGAGGGAGAAGCAGGCTCCCCGCTGAGGAAGGAGCCCGACGTGGGGCTCGATCCCAGGACCCTGGGATCATGACCTGAGCCGAAGGCAGATGCTTAACCGACTAAGCCACCCAGGCGCCCCAACTTCCACATTTTTAAAATGAAGAATCCAATGGATAGATCATCTCCAAGGACTGTACATTTGCATGATTCTAAAATTTTCTGTATTTTGATGTCATCACTGCAATACCTATGAGAAAGCCTCATTTCTGAGAGCTAGCTTTTCAGAAAATCCATTAAATGAAACTTCAGAGAAATTGAAATGCTGTATTTCATTTAGGCCAAGCCTTTCAAAAAGCCTTAGGCAACTTGGCATAACAGTAAGAGTACAAAAAAAAAAAAAAAAAAATAGAAGAGTACAGACTCAGAGCTGAAGACTAGCTAAGGTCCAATCCAGTTCTACGACTTATGTACTAGCAGCATGACCTGGAGTAAATGGATTCAGCTCTTGTGTTCCAGTTTCCTCCTCTGTCGAATGGGGATAATAATGGTGTGACTTCATGGGGTAGCCACTAAGGACATAACTGAATCGACAGCAGAATAAATTTATGATGGATTGTCAATAGACTTGAAACCAACCAATGTGTCCTAGCACTAAGCAAATTGTGTTTGAGCTAGTAGAATACAACCTCAGTGCCTAGGATAGTGGGTACTGAGTAAACAGTTGCTGAGAGAATGAATGAGCAGACTGAGAGAAAACAGCTCTATCTAAATGTTTTCTGTATCATCCAGTATACGTCAGAGGAATGCTAACAACAGAATCACAGGCTGCAGCTGTCCACAACTCACCACCCGTGGTAGGTAAGAAGACCAGCTGAGTTTGTTCTACTAAAGTGAAGGTCAACAACCAATCTCCACATAGCTTCATTATCGTCAGTAACCACATTCCCCCAAGGGCACCATAAGGTGGACTAAAGCAGATACAGTATGGTCAAACATCCACGATGAGAAATTAAATGAAATATTAGTGCATTTTTGCTTCTTTGCCTTTATAAGAAATGAAGATAGATACAAATAAAAGGAAAGTCACTTAACATATCATCTAGGATGTGTTAAGTAAAGGCACTTTTTAAAAAAGTGCTATGTCTTGTATCAGGTACTACCCACTAGGGTCATTTATACGCATGCTCTAAATCCAAACTGATGTATGGGCCAGATTGACTATAGAAAGTTCTGTGGCCCAGGACAACCTCTGAAGACCTCAGTATGAATCAGCCCAAGCCTGAACAACTTGCAGTCCATCAGCTAACCAGCTTCAGTTCACTAATCACAACTTACATTTCATCCTGATCCTTTGGGCCTATGCCTAAGTAGATAAAACTGGGAAGAGAACAAACTAATTAGAGGTTCTTCTAAACTAGGTCCACTTCAAGAGGGCCATAGGAAAAGTGGAGGTCACTTTGATGAGAACAGTTTGAATGAAGAAAGGTCCCTGTTCCAGTTCATCATTTCATAAATAGCTAGGTAGCCAGTGGGGCAAAAAAAAAAAAAAAATCCTTTAGAATTTACGGAAAGGGTATTCCCAGGAACATCTGTAAAGAAGCAACTTCTTCTTTGGTCAAAAATGAGTAGTCAGGGGCGCCTGGGTGGCTCAGTCGTTAAGCGTCTGCCTTCGGCTCAGGTCATGATCCCAGGGTCCTGGGATCGAGCCCCGCATCGGGCTCCCTGCTCAGCGGGAAGCCTGCTTCTGCCTCTCCCACTCCCTTTGCTTGTGTTCCTGCTCTCACTATCACTCTCTCTGTCAGATAAATAAATAAAATCTTTAAAAAAAAAAAAAAATGAGTAGTCAAAGGCCACAGCAAATACACACACCTTAAAATCTACCCTGAGACATGGGGTCAAACAGCACAGTTGGAGCCTGGCAACTAGCCATGATCCTGGAGACGTACAGATTTCCCCAAACGTATCTTCACCACTTTATGGCCTGGTTCCTAGTGAAGTAGATTACTTTCATTTTTTCCCCTTTCAGTCCAAACAATAGTTATTGAGCATCCACCATCACAAAGAGCTGTCACGTGCACTAAGAAAACCAGTGACGGGTACTAAGGAGGGCACGTATTGCATGGAGCACTGGGTGTTATACGCAAACAATGAATCATGGAACACTACATCAAACACTAATGATGTACTGTATGGTGACTAACATAACATAATAAAAAAAAAAAAGAAAGAAAACAGGTTCAGTGTGGAAGACCAACTCTTCATACGTTTAACGGCAAATGTAAAGCAGACTCAACGACCCTAAAGCAACATAAGCCATGTGCAATGGGTAAAAGGAAAAGGAAGAAGGCTAGTCATCGCAGGCGGGGCAGAAGAAGAAACAGGTATTCCTTATTCCACAAAAGGCTGGCAGCAGCTGGAAGGCTGAGCAGGAAGAACTGAGCACCCCAGTCACAGAACAGGCATAGAAAAAGGGGCAGGGAACAACTCAGGTATAAAAGACATATCTGTTTTGTAAATAAGGGACAATAGTGAGCGGTCTCATGTAACTTCATGTTTAATTTTGACATGTACTCTTGAGCATTTGAAGTGTTAGCATTTATACTGTCTCCCTATTAATAATATTACTGATAGGTTCAAAGTATTCCTGAACTCATTCCAGTATAAAATTCCCCTGCCTCCAACATGTTTTCTACCATTTGACTCCTTCATTTAGACAGGGCAGGCTTTAAAATGTGGCTCATGGAGAAAAGTGAAACCATAGGCACCAGTGGTTCTCAGAATAAAAAACACATTTTGAAATAAAATAAAGGTTAAGCTCGCATACCAACAGACCTTGCTAGATCAGCAAAAATGTAGTAGGTGTTACAGGAAATCGCTATATTGTGTAATCCCCATTTCAGTCTCCACAAAATTGCACTATAATTCAAAATAAGTGAAGCAACAATTGGATGGATGACCAGTTTTTGTTGTTTACATAGTTTAATGCACAAATGTGCAGTTTCCATGACTTTCAGAATGACGTGATTTACATGAGGCTTTAACAATAAATAAACTTGAAGTGCTGTATATAGTTAGCATATGGTGGAATTTTTAAGCAAAACTTTCTCTTCTACTCCCTCCAAGACATTTAAAATATTCTCCCCTATTAGGTGTGGTTTTTTTTTTTTTTTTTTTGGTCTTTAATTTACACCCTGCTAATTCTCCTGTGCAAATGTAAAATTTTTGTTTTATAAATAAAATTTAAGGGTAGAAAATGAAATAAAACAAATGTTCTTGACACATTAATGCCACAATAATCAGTAACAACTGCACATAGACTTTATAGATATTTATAACTTTGCCATTCTAAAAGTTAGTCATGGATACCACAAATACTTCTATTACTATGTAATAATTTATGGCATTTCCATAGACCTGTTATATATCATCCTTCTTTAACCACCTGGCATGCCAAAATACCTAGAAAAGATGAACAGAATTACTTGCAATAAATCCCCAAAACGTATCTTCTGAGGAACAGACACAGATAAATCCCTAAACAACGAATTATGCTATTGTCAATTAAAAAAAACAAACAAACAACAACTTCCATGTGAATCTTATATACACACGATTTCCCAGAGTCTCACTGAACATATTTTGACCACAGTTAAGGTCATGTCTTTATTACATCCTCCTCCTTCCCCCAATTTCACCACAGTGCTTTCTTTCCTTTTCACCTACTTGAATTTTATTTAAGAGAATCTTGATAAAGTTTATGACCACAGTTACTAGAGGGAGATAAATACTTTAAGTCCCTCTTACCAGAAACAGAAAATATGGCATGAAGGCAAAATCTCAATCTAAAGTCCTCACTGGCACCTATCCTTCTGGAATATCAGGACAGATAATGAGTTTGCAATGCTAAGTCAGGTGTGACCTATCACATGTCCAAGATGGGGGTCAAGCAAGGACTACAGCTTGATGTTCACGGACAAACTCAAGAATGTGCTGGCATCTGATTTAAAAAAAAAAAGAAAGGATTATCTTGCTGTGATAGTTGTTGACTAAAATCACCATTAAGGAACACCAATATCCAAGTATTTTACTGAATACTCTTAATTCAGAAATTGCCACCGGAGCCACTTGGCAGTTTATGCTTTGCACTACATTTCTATTCTCACCTGCTACAAATCTTTAACCTGCGATACTTTGTGTGGAAACTCATTAAAATGCTCTTGTGAAAGGAGAGCGCAACACTATCGCCTTCCCTTTGTCTAATGGCACAGGACCTCTCTCATAAATTCATTCTAATTAAATTACGCTTCTCAAGGTGCTCCCTCTCATGCAATCCTTATGTAATTGTACCCAATATTTTTTCCACAATTGATGTTACATTAAACAGGCTTTTACTACCTGCTATCCTCCCAATGGCCCTCACTCTCTTTCTTTTCTCTTTTTTTTTTTTTTAAATTTTTTAGCTCAAAAGAGACAGGAATTTGACATGACAAATTCTATTTTAAGAGTTTGCCTTGAGCTTTCATCAAGTTCTTTATAATTTTCTTAATGATACATAATACACACAAAGGCTCACACAAATATATCTCTTTGAGCACCAGAAAGAGCATTACATTTTAAAGCTCAATGAAAGAAAGAAAACAGGTCAGTTAATGGGTCATTAGCCAGTTTTATCTCAAGGCAGTGATGCTATAGGGGGGGAGGATGGTGTGGATGAAAATGAGTATTATGAACCTTACAAAAATTATCAACAATCACTGTATTTTCCATAGATGTAGTAAAGGATATTGGTTCTTTCAGCTATCAGGATGTATTCCCTTCCATATGATACTTGGGCTTAAAAAAAAAAAAAAAGCCAAATCTGAGAACGTATGTGAAATCTTAATAGTGTATCTATCTTGGCTTGTGTTGCAGACTCTCATCAGAACTTTCTATTTTTAAATAAGACGTAGAGGGAGTAGTTGTTTTCCCCTTCACACTCTGGTGTGTTTCAGCAACCCTGTGGAATACATGGGAGTTTTACAAGAAATGAATAGTTTGTGGTTGAAAAGATTATAGATGATAGAATTTCATAACTTTGCTAAGTATGTAAATAACTTGTCTAGAGCCATAAGAGAAGCTACTTAGTATGTCCTGCCAACTTCTACTACCGTGACTATCATTGTTAGAAATACCACTATTAGCATTATACACATTATCAACATTTCTGGGCTTTTTTTTTTTTTTTTTTGGTTTATGTGTTTAGCTTTCCTTCATCCTTTTTGTCATCACTGGGGGGTGAGTATATATTTAATTATATGGTTGTGTTCAATGTACTGAATATGTAAATACTCTACAGCACTTGTTGGAACATAAGTAAGTGGATAGGTCTTATCTACCCAACATGACTGGTAGCTTTTTAGGGTTTGTGACAATATTTTTTATTTCATTTTTATTTTGTGACAATATTATTTTATTTTGTATTTTATTCCATACACCATTTCACAGCAGAAGCTCCAGCTACATCTGTTGACTGGCAGATCAAATTAAGAGGCTAACTTGTTTTGTTTAGTCAGATGCTTTAAAGAGGTTTATGTCTTAATATTAGAATTTTCGATAGAATGGATCAATTGGTCTTCCTGAAAAATAACTTCTTTTTCTGTGTCAGGTGTTGAATGTGACGATGAGTTGCAGCTAACATTTGTGGAGCACCTCCAGTGTTCCAGGAGCAACATTCTGAAGTGTCTGACGTGGATTAACTCCTACTATTAGCCCTCTTGCACAGATGAAGAAATTGAGGCACAGAAATGTCAAGTGGCTTGCACAAGATTGTAATGCTGGTAAAATGGGAAGCTGGGATCTGAACCAGCAATTGGGCCCCAGAGTCCATACAAACGACCACGTTGCCTCCTTAGGTAGTCACCAGCCTCCAAGGTGGGAGAAAGAAAACCACTTGTATGCCCATTTCTGTAGATGAGTGGCCTCACCATTAACCTCCAGTTAGTGAGTAAATAAATAAATAAATTCTATGACACATAGTTGATCAGCCAAATGCACCTGAGCAGTGACATCTTTGGCAATAGTGTCCTCCTGGAGCTTAATGCTGGAGTTCGTCAGAGATTTAAAATAAACCACAGGCACATTTCACCATGAGACAGCATGATCCCAACCTGGCTGTAGTTGAAATTACCCCTGGCTCATCATCATTGCAAATGGTGGCTACAATTTGATATGAAATGAGTCACGTAATTCTAGCTCAAATTCTCCAGCATATCAGTAGAACTTACCAAGACTACACACAAATGCTTACGCTTGGAGGTACACCTCATACCTAGGAAAGCTGGATTAGAATAAACCAGAGAAAAATTCACATCTTCTTCCCAGAGAGGACGCAGTATAATCTGCATGGTCTCCAGTCCAGCAGATCTGGGTTCAAATCTCATTTGCATACCAAGTGTGTTAACTTGGAAAAGCTTCATAAGCAAGCCAAAGTATATTCATCACTGAAGTGAGGATGCTAGTGGTTGCGATATAGGAGGGACAGTGTGATAATTAAATGAGGTGACATAAGCAAGTTGATTTGCATTTGCTTTAACATGTTGTAAATGATCAATAAATGGTAGCTATTCGTAGATGGTATCTCCAACCAGTGGTATGTTTTTCTGCTTCAAAACAGAGGGACCTACTTCCGTAGAATTCTGCTGTTACTGTTTTCCATTTGAATTTAATCTAATCCTTTCTTAAAATGTCCAAAGTAAACACACAAAGAGCTACATGTATATGCACAGAGGGAGGACACCACAAAAGAAATACATGTACTCATTAACACCACCTCACACCCTCTAGTCCAAAAGGATAAATATTTAACATAAGAAACAAGCTTCACTTAACAATTTTTATACTATGTTTAAGGGATAGTAATATTCACTTTTTTTTCAACTGAGAAAAGAAAGGTATCAACAGAAGGGTAATCTGTACAAGCCACTGATAAAACAGAGACCACATTTCTGGTCTTTAGAATTCTAGTAGAGGCCACCAGCCACATTTTCTCACCGTCCCCCCTCCCCTTCTCTCTTAAAATAGGCACTATTCTCACTTCAAAATGGGAGGTGAGCAAATGAGAGAATGATGGGCTTTTACTGGGGACGGGCCATTCCCCAACCCATGCCTCGGGACGGCAAACATAATACCTCCGAGTGATGAAGGAGGGGGCGCAGGCTGGGGTGGTGAGGTCTCTGCCTTTTAAGCAAGCCAGCCAGCAAACACAAATGCATGCAATTTGAAATTTTAATTAGGGTGCCATGTGCTGGTGACATATGGCGACACGCTGACAGCTGGGCATCCAGGTTCAGGAACAGACCTGGGTTCTGAAGTCACAGTTGGCAGAAGCAAAGTTCTCCGCTTGTGCGCTAGGTGCTAGCATGCCTGGAAAGTGCTCTGCCAACATCACCCCCCCATGCAGCACTCCCTTCCGCCGCTTGTAGACGCTGCCTGCCAGGGGCCGCTGCTGCAATTCAGACAGAGAGCGAAGAGCAAATAGAAAGAAAAAAAAAGATTAAAACCCCCACGCCCCATTTGCAGTTTCAAGCCAGAAAATATCCCGAACAGCAAAGCCACTGATTGTGTGTGTGTGTGTATGTGTGACTTCTCAGTTTCAGAGACCCTGGGACTTTTCACACTAAGTCATCCTTGCAGGAGGTGCTCTCTGCGTGTCTGTGATAGGACACATCAGGGCATGGCGATTAAGAAGTGTGTTACCTGCTCCAAAGTCCATAGCATTAAAGCCCTTACATAAAACCAAATATGATTTAAAAGTCACATTTACATAGATTAGAAGATGAATCATGTTAGCAAAGTATCAAGATGGAATAAAAACATTTTAAGACAACTTGTTAGGCATTAAAGGTCAAGTTGGCTAACTTTTTTCTGCTACCAGAATTTTTTTCCATGATGAATTAAATGTTGGTCAGTTTGACCTTTGAAGCTGAACAAGTCATCTGAAAATGTCTTAAAATGGGTTAATGAATTGCCTTGTGGCTGCTTCTTCTGCTTTTCCTTATCCCACTGTGCCGATGTAGTCCACTGACGTGGGAATAGTCCAAGTCGGCTGTTTCTAAGCAAGTCCAGGACCCACAAGAAAGAGAGTAACAAGAGGGTTTCCTAGCCAAACCAATGCAATATTAAGAGAACCATTCTTTAGATCCTTCTCTACCTACCGACTCCTTCTGAGCTATAAATCTTTGACTGTAAAGAACCAGAGTTAAGTTAATGTACATGCCAAATTGCACCATCTACAACTCTGTGGGAAATCTGAATTTCTAGCCAATAAGCAACGAAATTCTTCTGGGATATTACAAATATGAGGGCCAAATCCTTATCTCTTCCTTGCATTCCAAATACTGCTATCAAATCAGCCAAACGAATTTAAGGTAGAACTATCATTGAAGTGGAAATTCAAAATTCATCAACTTGATTAAAAGCCAGCAATTTACTGTTTCCTCCTATTCAATTAAACACAGACACACACATACTCCTTTCAAGTTTTTAAATGGTGTTGACATATAGGAAATTTCACTTTATATTTTACTATTGCTATTTTTCTTATTATGCACAGCAATTGATTTACATCACATTTTACTCTACTTCAACTTAATTTTTGGAAAGCAACAAAACAAGCAGAAGATTAACATCAGCCGTTTCAGGCTTCAGACAACACTGCTGCAAGCTGGAAAATACAGATACTAGAATTTACACCCTCTAGTTGTAAGCCCATTAACTAGTTTGGACAGCAAATATGCATTCTGCATACAGCTACCCTTAAAAAAATAAAGCTTGCTGATAAAACAAACAAAAAATACTGTAGCTTCCTATATATTAGCAGGAGCTCTGCGAAATAAAACACTACTGCTCAGTCATAGTGCCTATAGAATTTGCTCTGCACACACACACAAAAAAAGCACTAAAATGTACCTTTAAGAACAACAGAGAAAACCGAAGGCAAATATATATTCTCAATTCTAGATCTTTTCCAAATCTGTCTTAAACTAGCTTTAACTGGTTCAAGTGAAGATTCCTTTAATTTGAGGAAGGGCTCCACAGCCATGACCTAGGAGTTTACTAAGTAGTACCAGATACTGCCATGAGGCATAAATTTTTCGTCCTGCTAAAATCTTCCATCAAATTAATACAAATTTCTTGTCCAAGACAACTGTTAAGTACTGATTCCCAGCACTAGGTTTTCAAGAGCACACAACAGCTATAATTCTCTCGAAAGATACCACCACATTTCATTTAAAACCCACCTCAGCACCTACACACAAAAGAAGAGCAAACACATCTGCAAAGCAAACTTAGTTTTAATTTTCTTTATAAAATTAAAAACTTATAGAAGTGTGAACTGTTGAGCTTAAATACACTTTCCAATCAGTATTAGTAGAATCAGAATCCACATGTGGACAAATAAAGCAAAATCTATCCAAACAGATCAAGTTTCTGTTAAAGAAAAAATTCACTTGCTCTATAAGAAAAATCAGGCTCATTAAAAACTGTCAAATATAGTATTTCATGTAGCTTTACTTACACATTAATTTTTTTCTGACAACACAACTAGTTTAACAAAAACTAAAACTGAATTTCTAGTCTCTGAATTTTTATAAAGTAATATGTAAAACGCATATTTCTTGTGTTTCTAAATAATATCTACTGTTAATTACATGTAAGTTTTCACCAAATCTCACAGAATGGCAAATTACAGAACATTTACAAAAAATAAGTATCACCTTTGAATAGGCAAAAAGTATGAGGATAAAAATTCATAAATATGATGCAAAAGCAAAATGTTTACTGTTTAAAACAATTTAAATACAGATAATACGGATAAGGCCATAAACTGTATTTTTTAATTTCTTAACTTTTAGTGAGAAAATACAACCCAAAATAAGAAAAAGACAAACGTACAGAGGCAAGTATGCAAGGAAGGTCACAAGAACAATATTGTTTATGGGGGTAAATTATGGATTAGACCTTAAAATACAAAGGACTCAAGAAAATTAAAGTTTAGGTAAAAGCCCTTTGGGTTGCATTTCACATACAAATCGCATGTATTGGTCATTTTCTTATGTGGCTCAGATAACATTAACAGGGAAAGATATTCATGATGGCAAAAAAACCTCGTGATCAGAGCAGTTTTGACAAAGGAACTTCAGTTGAACAAAATTAACATCTGATAAAATAGAACAGAAAAGGAAAATCTGTAAATGCATACCTAGAAGCCCAGTAATGTCCATAGTACAGACTAAATAAGAATTAATGGCAAATATTTCAGTCTAGATTCCTAGCTATCATTATCTTAAACGTGGCAGCTCTAGTCAGAGGAGCATATGTGACAAGCAGTGGTGATAGGATGAAGCAGAGGTGTACAGAATTGATTTCTCAGAGGGCTACAGAAAAAGAGCCAAGATTTTTAAAAGAAGAAATTGATAGGAACTTGTTATGGAGTCTATGCTATACTTGCTTAGGTATCTTTGAAACTGAAAGGAGCTCTATATAGTCAGAGTATCTGGATTTAATCCAGATACACTCATTAAACAGTTTTGAGAACCCTAGAAATTAAGAGCTATGAGCAACTTGTCAATAAGAGGCCAGGAATAGGGCATTTTTAATTAAAAAGAGAAGTGATCAGCATGGTGTAGAAGAAAGGGCTCTGAACTCAGATCTGCTTCACAAGCTCTGTCACTAACTACACAGAACTTGAACACAGGTTTGCTTCATGTATCAAATAATGGTGGAGCCGAGGCCTTCCAGCTCTAAAACTCTTCATCTATGACCTAATCTCTACCTTGACTACCTTACCAGGTTTCCGTAAGAATAAAATAAGCTGGGATGCCTGGGTGGCTCAGATGCTTAAGCGTCTGCCTTCGGCTCAGGTCATGATCCCAGGGTCCTGGGATCGAGCCCCGCATCGGGCTCCCTGCTCAGCGGGGAGCCTACTTCTCCCCCTCCCTCTGCTTCTCCCCCTGCTCATGCTCTCTCTCTCTCTCTGTATCTCTGTGTCTCGAATGAATAAATAAAAAAATATATTAAAAAAAAAGAATAAAATAAGCTTGTGTAGAAATTATTAAATGTTATTTTTTAAAATATAGGAACGATGGGGCGCCTGGGTGGCTCAGTCGTTAAGCGTCTGTGCCTTCGGCTCAGGTCATGATTCCAGGGTCCTGGGATCGAGCCCCACATCGGGCTCCCTGCTTGGCGGGAAGCCTGCTTCTCCCTCTCCCACTCCCCCTGCTTGTGTTCCCTCTCTCGCTGTGTCTCTCTCTGTCAAATAAATAAATAAAATCTTTAAAAAAAATAAAATAAAATAAAATATAGGAACGATTACTATGACATAAAGCTGACATGAATAAGGGAGGGAAGAGTGCTTCAGCTGCCAAAAGGTGGACACAATTCAGAGACAATGTGATGCTTGGGCTACTGATGTCTTCAGAAAAAGAAGGGACTCTCTATTCATTCAGAAAAAAAACCTGACAGCAATCTGAGATGTGGTGTCTTTAGGAGGACACATATTTTAAAATCCTACAACATAACAAAAGGTACTGTTGTCCACCAGGGACTTTGGGCCAAGTGTGCTAAGCACTTTACATGACTGATTTCACCAATCCTCACGGCATTCTTGTGAGGTATGTGCTATTTCACCATTCTAATGGATGGGGGAAAATGACACTTAAAATGTTTAAGGCAAAGTCATCTAGCTAATATGGATTTGAACCCAGGTCTCTGACACTAAATTACCTTGTTAATCAAATTATCAAATGAATTAATTATCAAATCAAATCAATCTTGTTAATCTTAACTACCACATTATACTAATGCTGTTCCTTTCTGCACAAGTGCTTCCCCTATTTTAATTAAATTCGTCAGGCCAATCAGTTAATTGGGTCAAAAGTTAAGTTGACTTTGGATGTATATAGACAAAGTCCTGAATAAAAACGTAAGCATCAGGAGACATACTCTTAAGAATCTGTACTAGAATCATAAGTCCTATAATAGTAGGATGCTTACCCTTTGGTATTTCCATTAAAGGCAATGAAGACATTAAAAGGGGGATTTTTGAAGGGAAAGGCGGGCAGATGATGAAATAAATACATTAGCCATCAGAACTTATTTCTGGGATATAGTGGGTTTATAGCTTGTCCAGTAAATATATCACATTTGTGTATCATCTTTGATAGAAGCAAAATACAAATGACTTTGGATGATGATCCTTCATCATCTCTTTTCCACCACATGAACAGAGAAAACATTCACAGAATAACACTGGAAAGCCCCTACTGCACATTTTTTTCAATAGAGAAAAGAATTAATTTTGACTATATATTAAAAGTCACTTATTGGCCACATCTCATTCAGAAACTACTCTCTCTTTGGATGGGGAGGGGAGGGGGTCACGGAAGACACAGAAGAATACCAGACAGAGTTAAGTTATTACTCGATGTAACTCTAAGAGACTTAGCAAAAGGTGGAAATGAAAAAGACTCTTCTCACAGCACCCAGTGATCAAAAGAGAAATTCTGGAAGTCACAGAAAACTTCTTTTCTTAAGCTTGTCTGCCCAATTTTATACTGAACTCTTCTGAATAGCAGAGATTAAAATTTTCATAAACACATGAACATTTTATAAATTGGTCCAAACCAAAACATGGTCACCTGCCAACTTTGGTAGGTTTTACAGACACATTCAATGATAATAGCCATGTTTTTTCCCCGTATCAGAGGATTCTGACAGTGCCTGCCAGTTTTGAACTCTACTCTAGGCTAATCTGGAAAATACTTAAAAGAAGATTTTAAGAATCCGAATATAAAAGTTTTCAGGAGTGAGAAACAGAAATGTTCAAATTTTAAAATCCAGGTTAGGGCCAGGTATGTGGTCAGAAGCCAGGATCCATGATGAAAATGGCCGACGCCTCCTTGGAATACCAAATGAGACACATCACCATGGATGATTTATGGAATTTCCTCTTTAGATCAGAAATACTTCCAAAACCACCTCCCACTTGGTGCTTTAGCACTTCCAGTAAATGAAGTCAAAAGTGAAAATATACACAAATCCCTCCTTATTTTGACATTTCAAACCTCAATAAAGGCTCGGTTCCACATGCTGGCTTAAAATTAGACGAAGTTTAGTAGAATAAAGAAAGAGAAGGAAGTTTTTTGTTGGGTTATTTTTAATATGCTTCAAAGCTTGTTCAGCCCTTTTTTTGGTAAATTTTAAGACACAATTTAGAAAGAGGAAACAGGTCCCTGCAGGGACATACTAAATTCCAAACTCACATGCTCAAAAGGGTGTTATCCTTACTTAGCATCTAAAAGAAAATGAATGGCTTCCTGATGATTTACCAATATTTGTGAACCAAGACGGATTTTGGGTTTGATCACTATGATCACCTCCATTTTGTGACGGAGGGGGAGGAGGGGGGAGAGAAAGATTGGGGGGGAGGGAGGGAGGGAAGGAGGAGGGATGGAAGGAGAGGGGAAAGAAGGGAGAAAAACTGATCGGTTGATTTGAAAGTCATTAGGTTAAGTAGGGATCAGAATCCAGAAAGATGCACCTCACAAAGTTTTCCCAAAACAGAGCTACTGTCTACACACCAGAAGCTGATGGAATCAAAAACCTTCAGCACTATCTCCTGCCTAATTGAATTGGTACATGTAATGGGAGGAAGCTGTTTCTCAGAACCAGTAAATAAGTGGTGCCGGGAAAAGGAGGAGGCCAACAAGGCAGGCTGGAGACAAACAGGATTGGTGGAACAGGCACCCAGATTCTCCAGAAAGCAAATCCTGTTTAGCCCTTATCCACCCAGGTCACGGTGAGGCCTGTAGCGTAGCAACTTGCGCCTTTAAATACTACTATTCATTTGGTCGTTAGTTTCTCTTGGTTCCTTTCATTTGCCCGTATTTTTGATAGCCAAATCCTTAAATGAAAGCAGAGGCTATGAGAATGTTGTCAAATTTCAATAATGCTCAAGGGGGGAAAATCGCCAATCTCCTAATGGTTTGGTCTAACATTCTTTCTGGAGTTACCCAGTAACAGATTAATGTAGCTAAGCATTGTAACATTGAGTACTAAGAAAACATGCCTGAAATTTACAAGTAGGCCCCACTTGCTAGTTTAAAAAAAAAAAAAAAAAAACCCACTTCCTGCATTTTCACTGCCATGTTTCTTTATTTATTTATCTTTAATTTATTGTGGTGTCAAAACCCATGTCTGGTCTTGGAAGAATTTTGGCACAAAGTTGGCTTTTTATAGTACCAGACCATTAAAACTACAAAACCTCAATTAAAAAAGTGCCAGAAGAGTTTGGTGCTCAGTACCAAAAATGATATAAAGCCTGCAGATGGGGAAGGAAAGAAAAGGAGCTACTCTTGCAAGAAATCCAAGTCTAAGTCATGTAACTAAAATCCTTGGTGCTGGAGCAACCAAATATAGTCTATGTTTTAATATACTATCCAACTCATATTCCTAGGTCCTGATTTTGCACATAGTCTAATCCCAAACCTTGTAAATCTCTAAAGGTCAGAAAATGTTTTTTTGTTTATTTGCTTGTTTTGGGGAATGCCCCAAGTCTGACGGAATACAGGATATTTAAATGATAAAATTTGCAACAAATCCTGAAACGGATTAGCTACCACTCTGCCTCACTTGCGTCTGATTAAATGCAAATCATTCTTGTGATGCAACCATAAAAATGGGATAAGGTATGTATACCTGTTTTACAAGCATAAGACCAGAAGCCATGAACTTGGATCTTTAAATTGCCATTCTGACAGCAGTCCTGCCCAGGAAAATGATCTAGCCTCCAGGAGTGAAGATCCACATTCTGCTCCATGCCTCCTAGCCCAATACTGGTAGCACAGAAATAATAAATATCTGGCAAATGAAGGAATTCACCCACCACATGGTGCTGGAGTGAGAATTAATTAGTCCAGAGTACCACGAAGATGGAATGATTCTGAGTGGGGACAGTGTCATGTGGTGATTTAGGGCCTCTGGAATCCCCTCACTGGTGCCAATGTCCTGGTCAGTAAAATGGAAGGAGTAACAGTACCTCATTCAGAGAGTCCTGAGAGAATTAAATAAGATAATGGACATAGAGATTGAGAACACGGCCTGCTTGCCACACAGCAGCATTCAATAAATGCTATTAATATTATTAAAATTCAGTAGCATTATAATCAGAAATAGCAACATGTGACATTTTCCCTTATCCTAAGACTAAATATGAACAAGACCTCCCCAAATCCCAGATGTGATCCAAACCCAATCAATCCATCAGCAAATGGTTAATGCCTGCCTATGAGTCAACATCCTAGCATGCCTGTTAGCCAGCTCTCCTTATAGCTAAGAAGACAAGTCTTTTTTAATATAAGCAAATCATTCCGTCTAAGAAAACACTGGTAGTGAACTTCTTGATTTAGATATATGGTACTTATTTGAAAACTGGAGAAGCAACTTATGGCACATATTTGAACCACATTTTAGCACCTTCTCTCTATGCCTGTCCTCTAGTTCTGAAGTCATGTGCTGCCTACGCAGACAGCAGAAAGAAAGGCAGAAACCCAAGAGCTGTTGCCTGGAGATCAGGCCCCACACCTCTAATGTTCAGGACTCCTGACCTTGTCTGCCTTGGTTTCCAAATCAGCCTCCTCTACATTTGCACACCCTTGCCCTGCTTTCTCCTGGCCACAGAAGACTACTCACCTTTTCTACCACCTCGTCCGGCCTACATTACCTGACTCTAGGACGTTAAAGTGATCACAGATGATCTATTTGGCTCCTTACTAGCTTGATTGCTGGACCAGCCGTGATGCCTCCAAATTTCGGAAAGGCACCAAATTGGCTTTTTTTTTTTTCTACCTATATTATGTGTCATCTTCACAATGAGCCTATTATGATCCTGTTATGTAGGTATTACTATCCTTATTTTATAGACAAGGAAACATTTACTGTACTTAAGTTAAACAACTTACCCCTGGATAGAATCAGACCTACAGGGCTTTGAATACAAGCTCAGGCACCAATTACTACGACTTCAACTGATTTATTTAACTTGGAAAGAACACAAACTAGGTATGGCCTGGTAGCAACAATTAATAGTAAAATGATGACTAAAACTGGCCCACGCTGTTAAAGAAGGAAATTTTTAGGTACAATGAATGACTGATCACTCACTTAGAAGGAGAGATTTCTGTCCATTGTAAATGCCCCAGAAGATTACAAAATGCACCTAAATAGCAGTGACAATAACCACAGCACAGAATTAGTTTGTCTAAAATCAAATAGCTGCCAAGTGATCAGCACAGGATTTGAACCCACATTATTAAATTACCCTGTTTCAGACCCAAGAGTAAATGCACTATACATGTGGGGAAAACAAATTTTTCAAGCTAAAAAAAAAAAAGAAAGAAAGAAAAGAAATCTCCAGTATTTTGTTCTTAGTTCCCAGTTTATATCTTGCTATGCAGTACACCACACAATGGTCACTTTTGTTCGGCTCAGCAGGGCTATTTATATGTTGTAACTCTCAGTGCTTTTGGGGACTATGTTCTTCTCTGAAATCTAAAGATGGGCGTGTAAGAAAACTTCCAGGATAAGCGAACTCTGTTTCAGTGAAACAACTAGCCATGCCAGGCCCACCAACTCCGGGAACACGGACACCCCACCTCCACCAGGAAAGCAAAGTAAGAGAGGCTGCTCAGCCTCCTCCTGCAGGACTGCCCCGTCCCAATCACAGAGAGAGAGGGGGCACACCCCCCTCTCCCAGAAACCCACTTCGACAAAAGGAAAACAGAAATTGGGCTATGATGAGCCTTGCCCTGGTTTTTAGCAGGCACAGAACACGAGCTTTTTGAAACAGGGGCATCTATACAGCTCGCAAAGACCTGAAGGAAGACAAACATTAGATGCCTTTTTAAAAATGTGCAGCAGAGAAACAAGAAACAGAGGCAAGTTGTGGGCAATCAATACTTCCCCACTCCCGTAGATACGCAAAGTCATGGAGGATAGGCCGGTCTGTGGTACCAAGTCTGGGAGGGGAAGGAACAGATCTTTCTGAGACTGTTCGCTGACACTGCTGAGGGAGTGGGTGGCAATATTGAGTCTAAACCGAGCGCGTCTCCATCCCACCACCACAGCTCCTTACACTTCCCCAGGAAAACAAACTGCCTCACAGATGCATCGATTTCTGAGTTGAAATATAAAACGGGAAGAGTAATTTTTAAATACTGAGGCAGCTATGGCAGTTGGCGAGGCAGCTGAGGGACGATGCTAGCAACCTGGGTAGCATGCCATTTCAACTGCCGGGAACTTGCTCTCTTTGGAGGAGGATATCCCAGTATGGAGGCTAACACGAGGAGAGAGGCTCCGGACGGTCACAAGGGATCACAGATCTCGTTTCAATATGGCTAAATAATAATAATAATAATAATAATAATAATAATAATAATAATACTTATGGGGAACATTTGTTAAATGTGTACCATATGCCAAGCAATATGCTAAGCACTTCACTTGAATTCTCATTTAAGCTCATAATCACCCTACAAGATAAGTTGGACATTTTACCAATATGGCAACAAGGCTAACGGGCTGCAACCGGCTCTAAACTTTAAGGAATCCTTTTAGGGCTTCCATACATCATGAAAGCAAAAGTGGAGAGCAGTCCTGGAATGCCAAAGTACCCAAGTAGGGGTGACGCCTACGTTCTAACAACAAAAATGTATGAGAATCCCAGGACCGACATTTAATAGCCGTGTGACCCTTGGCCATGTCACTTACCCTCTCTTTGGCTCAGTTTTCTTCTCTGTAAAATGGGGATGATGATAATAGCACTGCTTCGCAGGGTTGCTGAGAGGATTAAATGAGATAATAGAAGTAAAATACTCAGAGTCTTGTGTATTAGTAAATGAAGTACGTAGGCATAGGCTGTTACTATTTTATTACTGTCACTAAGGAACATATTTTACCTAAAGGGCTACTTAATCTGGCTCACATGCTACCTCCCCGAAAGCACCTTTGCTGTCTACTGAAAGGAAGTTGCTCCCCCTTCTGTGTTTAATGCTCTGTTCACATATTGTTAGAGCTGTTGGCACACTGTGAGTATTTCACCCACAGTAGGTAATTTACACGTATGTCTCCTCCGCTGACTGAACTACTGAATGGAACTGTTTCTTACTACAGCTGTACTCGGCCTGCCAGGACTGAGCCCACTGCACTGTTACTAATTAACAGCAGCAGCAACAATAGCAACAGTTAACATTTTCATGACAAGAGTTTTACCCATGATATCACATCTCATCTTTACAATAATCCTATGACGTAGGCATCATTTAGAGTCCTACTTTATAGCTGAGGAAACTGCAGTGTAGAGGCTGTCACCCGCTTCGGGTCACACAGCTGGTCAGTGGCGGGGCCAACACTCAAGTCCATCCAGGCCCTCTGAAGATCCACAAGCTTTGTCCTCTCTGAACCAACGTGATCTACTGACTCTCAGTGGTGAACTGGAAGCATGAGTCTCACGAGGCGTTTTATTATGAAAGTTTTCTGAGTATAGGTAATAAAATACGGGAGTCTTCAGTGAAATTAAGGTAAATGAAGTGTATATTTTGGAGTGCCCTAACTTGCCCAACAATTCATCTCCACTGTGCTTAGGTACAGTACAAAAAGCAGAAAACAGAGCGGTAAATATGATTCCTGTCATTTTGGGACCGGAGACAGGTATAAAATGAGTAATCAAATAAATCAACAAGACCATTTCAGATTGCTAAAAGTGCCATGAAAAAATATATATATGAAGGCCAATTTTAGATAGAATGCTCCTCCACAGATATATCATTTGAACTGAGACCTGAAGGCTGAGAATAAGGCTAGCCACAGAAGGAGCAGGGGAAAGTGCTTTCTAAGCACTCAACAAGTAGCAAAGAGGTTGGCAGGTTCCAAACATCAAAAGGAGACCAGCAAGGCATCCAGGGAGTCAGTGGTATAGAGCGAGGTTGGACAGGGAGACCATGCGGTGTCTGCGGGCCATGGCAACAAGTTGGATTTTATTCTAAATCCATGGGAAACCATGAAAGGTTTTTAGGCAGAGGAATGATAAAAACTAATTTAATTCTTTAAAGACCAGTCTGGCTACTGCGTGAAGGAGTAAGAACAGAATAAGGGTGGGAATACTCAGGATTACTGAAGTAGTCTCAGCAAGGAAGATGGTGGCTAGGACTAGAGATGTTTTCTTTTTTTCCCTTTGGATTCACAAACTTCCATATAAAAATGGGAGGTGTGTTCTATACTTATTCTAGTTGTCTATCCACATTCGACTTCTAGTGTCTTCAGAGTTCAGAGAGATCTTAACTTTCTTCTCTATTGTCTTCATTGTACATATGTGGAAACCGAGGTAGAGAGAGGTTCCTCGACTTGCTAACGCCATGCAAGTAATTTACAGCAGATATCACTCAAAGTCAGATGTCAGGAGGCAAAGGTGTAATAAAACCTGTAAGTATACAAAGTTTTCTGTTGTCCCTAAAAAGCCTGCCAAGATTCCGTATTTGAAATCTGCAACTACCCTTATATTTCAAAGTCTTTTTACAGCGTTTAAATCTCACATTAATTCTCACTTGAATATTAAGTAATCCAGCATTCAGCTCTGACACATAGATGGAACCTACAGGGTTAAAAGAATGTAAGTAGAGTCAAGTCAGAGAATTGTGGGTTATGTCTGGGAGAAGTTCATAAAAGTAATTTTAAACTCCTCTGCTTTCTTTCAGTTCCTTCCTTCGTGTTTATGTGTAAATTATACCTTACTCTCTAGGTTGCATTTTGCCGTTTTCCTCTCGTTTCCCCAAGAAAGCTCCCCAATGTGACAATGCTTTAAAAAAAGGGCCAGTATGAAGTTCCTCTGAGTTCCTGCTCTCCTCGAGCACGGCTCCTATCACACAATAATGTGTTATTTTGTTGAATTTTGGCATCCATCTAGCTTGTTTGGTCAGAAGCCAAAAAATTAGAGTGTGTCGGTCCACCAGTTTCTCAGCAGAGAAGCTCTCTTCTCACCCAGCGAGTGTGCTGTACCCTTGGCCTCTGGCCAAGAAGGGAAATCCATTTTACATAAAGAATGCACAAAGCTCAAGTGCTCAGAGACTTTTTACCTACTAAAATAACTTTATGGACAAATGCCAGTCTGCTAGACACATTCTGCAGGAACATTTGGCATGCAAAACAAGGTAAAGTGCTCTGTGGAGGTAGCAAGTTTTTTAGAAACAAGGAAATGGCTGTGCGTGCCCTCGTGGCACGTCACGTGGCTTGGCACGGCCGGCGTGATTGGCTGCGGCCGAGTAAATACAGCCGCCATGTAAGGAGCGGAACGTCGCCCTTCGCTGGCTTCTTAAAATGGCGGCCTGAGTCCGCACCAGGAGAAGCAAGCTGAGTCCCACTCTCCATTTCCCCCCTGAAGTTTTTTGTTTTTGTTTTTGTTTTTAAATAAACCTTACGGATTTGAGTAGAAACAGATTTCTCACAACTTGCTTCTCCGGCTCAATTTCACAGTTCGGCATACACTCAGGCTCTGTCAAAAGCTTGACAATGTTCCAGGGAAAATATTAACTGTAAACTTTCCAAGAGGATTTAAAGGAGCAGGCAGAAACGTCAGGAAGCCCTCCCTTTTGAAAGCGTATCCCAAGTTTGCCGCCTATATACGTTTTGCAAAGAAGCACATGCAGCCCGAGCTCAAATGACCTCCAGGATGGTCCCACTTCACCATGTCACACAGTGGAAAGGGGAAGAAAAAAAAAAAAAAAGGACACATCCTCTTTGGCGAAAAGGCACGGAGGTCTCTCCCTCTCCCTCTCAGGCCTGACCAGTTGAACACTGCACACTCTGATGTATAAATATTTGCCTCTGGCTAAAGTTCAAGCAGCCCAGTGTGGCTGCCAGACACAACAGAAAACCAACATCCAAGGGAAAGTGTTTACTGCAGTGGTGGCCAAAGAAGCAACTGCCAGCAAAAGATCGCATCCGATTGGCTGGGCCTGCGTGTGGTGTTATCATAAAGCACCTGGCCACTGGCCCCTGGCCACTGGGGTGTTCCGATCCTTTCAGTAATGGTTAGGTCCTTTAATGCACAGCCTTGCCACGGTTAATACAAGACCAAGAGACATGCTGATGGTTTTACATGTGTTCCTCCACAGCGAGGGGCCTGAATGAGCCAAACCCCCCATATATCTGCTACCACTACTGCAAAATAAGGGTTTGCTCCTTGAAACTACCTAGGTAGGGCGCGTGACCTTTATACACACTCCCACCTCACAAAACCACTGGCATTTCTCAGGTCCAGCACCGCCAGCACACCTCCAGTTCTTGTCCCTAGGTATTCTGTAATTAAATTCCTCAATCATCATTTGGTGAATTTAAGCATCCTTGAAATTCCTGCAAGAAAATAAATTAGGAGACTTCTGATCGATAGGTACAATAGGCTATTTTAAATAAAGCCATGCATCCTTCAAATTCTCTGCAAAAACCAAAATATACACTGTGTCCTTTTACTGGTTCTATAGTTCTGAAATAGGTGGAAATAAGAGAAGCTGCCCATCAAAAGATTAAGATCTTTAATAGGGATAAAGGAACTGAATGAGAAAAGGATCTTGAAGAAAATCTTTTCAGGGAAGTTATGAATTCATAGTTTATGCTAAGCATGTAGCCAGCAGGGCAAAGTCTTTTCATGGTTTTTAGTATTCAGGGCAGTTTGAATACAATCAAGATAAGTCACAAAAATTTTAAATCATTGTCATCCACATAACATTTCTATCTTCATAAACAATAATGAATGTATCAAATTTTTCCCTAATGTTACAAATGAAATGCTTCTGTTCAGTTGAACTGAAAAGTTATACAGAAAACAGGACAGAAAAATCAAAGAATGTGAAGGTAAGAACTTCTTTTAAGTAAAATTTTTGATGTAATGGAACAATAATTTAGGTAAAGCAAGCCAAGCCGTTATGATTTCATCTGTTTCAAATAAAATACACATTCGCTTAATTGAAACATTTGCTGTTTGCTGAAAATAAAGAAGATTTTATATCCGTACACAATTCAGAGTTCTAACTTAGAAAATTCAAGGTCCTGAATCTTGACTGATCTTGCTTAAAGAAATTTCTGCATCTGAATCTGTCGCAAAACTAAAATAATATACCAAATAATTCCGTTTTCAATTGTCTGTAAAACTTTAACGACTACATCAGTCTTGTGTAATCTAATTCTTAACCAAATGTGACACTAAGGTTGATCTGTGTTTGACCTCAGAAGCCCAGGACTTATAGTATCAAGTTTGGCTTCCAAGAGATCCCAACGAATCATGGGCAAGCGAATCACAGAGGAATGTTCTGTTCCCAGCTGTGAACATGACAGAATTAACTCTGAGACGCTTCTTCCTGCTGCCCTCGTGGACAGAAAGGTCAAGATGGTTAGCTCTTACAGTCTCAGTACCAACCGTCAAAACAACACGCATGTTAAAAATAGATTGTCTGTAGGCAACTAACACATAAATGTAGAAAAAATTTTAAATAAAAATAGTTTTAATATATTCAAATTTCAGCTTTAAGTATTTTAAAGACTGTAACATGAAGCCAAGGAGAAAAAGGACCGAACAATAATTTTCCCAAGTGTATTAACTTCACAAAACTTTGAGTCTTAAAATTTAAAAACAACCATTCTGACCCATGGATGACACTTTTCTTAGGAAATTCTTTGGATTCACCAGCAATTCATTGGGAATTAAAGCACAAGAGGCAAATTTACCACTTTTATTTGTTTATATTTTGATAACTGCATTTTTCTCAGCTCAATTTCTATGGAAATAAAAATTCTGTTTACTGTCAGAGGAATTTATCTATCAGTGGGGAATAGAGTTGAAATACTATGAGGTTGTTTTTTCCTTTAATGCAATGAAATAAGCAAGACATTCCAAGGGGCTATGATACATAAGTTCTATCATAACCATATAGAAAACCAGGGGCAATTGCTGTTTTATATAGAAGTAGATACTTAAGACTTATCACCCACCAGCATGTTTAATAAAGTCTGTGGCATTTGTACGATAAAAATGTTAAAACATTAATAAAACGAAACTGGTGATAAAAGTTAATTCTATCATATAGACTTTCACGTTGAACAAAAATGTACCTTCTAAATAAAAATGTTGCAAATGTAAATATTCCTTTTAAAGCTGCTGAATGCATCACTTTACTAGGAAAGGCTTAGTTATGTTATTTGCAATTCCCTCATTGCACAACAATGTACATTACTGTCTGTAAGCTCTAATTTGGCATGGCGCATCATTAATGACCTGAATGGTGGCTGTTTCACACATACATATTTAATTACAACAGCTGAACA
Source organism: Halichoerus grypus (assembly GCF_964656455.1). Lineage (NCBI taxonomy): Eukaryota > Metazoa > Chordata > Mammalia > Carnivora > Phocidae > Halichoerus > Halichoerus grypus. The sequence continues at coordinate 138,854,051 of NC_135716.1, forward strand.
AATTACATATTTATGCTTTATAAAGGGGACTGCCGGTCTAATTCATTTGCTATGCATGCAGGTACAGGGCTCCATCTGCAACAGCATCTGCACAACAAGAGCGAACAATTACCCATTGTACAGCGAGTAAGCATATCTGGGGAAACCTGTAAGGGAGGCAGTCATATTAACCATTTCACTGCCTCAGGCCCTGTATTTTTTTCTAGGGGTCAAAATCTTTTAAAACAAAAACTGTAGCCCTTACATGCCTGCCCGGTCATTTATCAGAATCGACCAGCCCTCTCATGCATTCTAATTTCCAGTGGGTTTAAAGATGAGAGAGGGAAATAAGGCATCCAAATCCTATACTACAGTGAGGATGGACTTCAAGTGGCTTCTTCTAATGAGCAGACATTTCCTTATGAGACGTGCACCTCCAGAACTCAAGCACTGGTCCGTTAATGGCCCAACAACGGCCTCTGCCACGACATCGACGTCAACGGGGCTTATCTTCAGCCAGGACAGAAGTCCCGTCTTTGTTCCCACACCCTCCATCACACCACAGACCTGTGTGTTTATAGAGGATGGGCCTGAAGAACTTTCTCAAAAGAAAGCACACTCAGAGCCCCTTTTGAGAGTCCTAAGACCTCTGCTGAGCCATTCTTATCATCAATATACTTTCCAGCTAAGCCACAACTAAAAGCTACTATTCCCTCTTTTGGTAATAAAGTCCTATTCACCCGTGCTACAGCCTCATCTTAAATGGCTTCGGGACTTTCGTATGTTTAATTTAATATATCCAATGAGTAATATGAATATTCTGGACCATCACTTCTACTTCAAAACCCAAAGAGGAAGAATTAAGAGTCAGCCAATCAATAGTGAGGTTTCCCATTATCATTTAAGGCTCTTGCTAGGCAGTAAAGAGGCTCCATGGTGATGGCCCCTAAAAGCTCCTTACGGCGTCTTTGCCTCTTTAGGCCGCAAAATCAAAGCATGAGTCAGAGGTGTGGGTTTTTTAATGTTCCCTCTTGAGTGATGGAGTTCAAGCCAGGGTCTGACTGGGTGCGTGGGGTGAAGGAACGGCAGTCCCAGGCATGGCGCTGGACGTGAGGGTGTACACTCAGGGCCTTCTGCCCTCCTCCTCGGAGTGTGACTCCTGGGGAACCAGGGGGTACGGAAGGGTGGATACCAAAATGTGCTCCCGGCTATCCATGCAGCTCTTGGCTACGTGAGGGCCAAGTTCACATGTGGAGAGAGTCCTGATTCACTTGACATCAGCCACCTGTGGATGAGTCAGCTTTTGGTCAGAAACCAAACTGAGAATGGGAGGTGAAAGCCTCACTGACATCTTTTGAAGGCCAGTGGAACTTTAGAAGAACCAGTGCTTTATCTACGGGGTTGTAAATCCAAAGTAACTTTCACGGAAAAAAAAAAAAATGTGTGTATATATATATATATATATATATATATATATATATATAAAAATATATAAATATATATATGCACTCCATAGAGAGCTATTGGAAACACAATGTCACTATGATGCAGAATTGGGGCTACCAATTCTCAGCTGGCCAGAAACCAGATAGAGTTTGAACTCACCCATGACTTCTAAAGTGTCAGAATATTAGAGGACAGGCCTCCTGAGGTGTTGAGATGGTACTCTTCAAAGAGATTCACATAAAGCAAACAGTGGCCCTCAAAATTCTACGACCACCTGGTGCTCCATCGGATGCCTCAATCAGGAGCTCCAATGGGAACAGTGCAAAAGTTAAATAGTTTACAAAGGCTTTTACGAACACTGTAAGGCAGCTAAGTCCACTTTATAGATGAGAAAACTGAGGCTCAGAGAAATTAAGTGGCTCACCCAACACAGAGCTAATGAGTGGCAGGACTGGGACCAAAGTCCAAGGTTGTCTGGCTACTCCCAATTCCTCTGTTCCTCCCCTAAGTCTGATCTTAGCTTCACAGCCCCCCTTGCCACCTTGCTTTGCTTATATAAGGTTGCCAACCCCCTAGTCAGGGTCACCAGTCTGGATGCATCTTGATCAGCCCTAGTGCTGGCTTCAAAAACAAATGTAGCAGAAACTATTGGTGCCCTTCCCACATGCTGTCCCCCACCCTGGAGGTCACTTACAGCTGGGGTGGACACGCTTTCCAGTCTCAAACACAAACACCTCAGTCTCTCTGCCTTGGGGCTTTCTCTGTCCACAGGGCAGAGCGGGGCAGGCTAGAAGTACAGGAAAGTTAATGTACCTAAAAGCAACCCTGAACCAATGAAGGACACGAGCTGGCCCTCAGTGAAACACGTGTGAAGTATGTTCTACAGTCTCTAAGGGGGGGTAGGAGTGGGCAGAATGATTGAGCCCCGATTGCTCATGGCAGAAGGACTGAGCCCCGATTGCTCACGGCAATAATATGCTCATTACAACATCTTTTACTGGATTTACCTCCTCCCCATGCTCTCTGGGATCACCTCCCAAATAAACTAGTTGCACCCAAACCTTTGTCTCAGGGTCTGCTAGCAAGGAAACCCAAACTGTAAAGACAAACATTTAGCACTATTAGCAATGTAAGCCTGGCTTCGGGGTTCACAGCTAACTATAACCTAATACTAGTATTCTGCCTGGATTAATTTGTTACCAGGATGTTATGTACAGTTTGCAGCATGCTTCAAACGGTAGGCGATTCTCGTAAAGCCGCAGCCTTGCCAAAGAGATGGTCACACAAGCAAACCCTGCGGGCACTTGGTTCTAACTCCTGATTCTGCCCTTCTGTTTGTATATCCTTCAGCAAGTTATTGACTCTCAGTGATGAGCAGCTCCTCATGTGAGCAATGAGGACAATGATTCCTACACATCACCATAGGATTGTAAGAAAAAAATAGGGCAGTTGTAACAACACTTAGCATACAGCCTAGGTTGATAAAAGTTCATGGTTATCATTGTTAACAGAACTAACTAGAAGCCTATGTGATGTGGAGAAATGTTAAAGAGGGAAAAACTCTCTAATGGTAAGATACAAGGTAACAAAATTTCCCCCTACTGTTTCATCTATCCTCTAAACCACCTTTAATTAGCCAGGCGTAATTCAAATGCTTTAGCAAACTAACTCCTTTGCCGGTGTGGGTGATACCACCCTAAAAGTTATGGGTGATACTCAGCACCACTCTCCATAAGTCAATGCCACAGGCACCTTGGCTGACCTTGGCAACTTTCAAAGCACAAAGCCATACTCTAATGCACTTGAGCCTTGATCTCTGGCGATCTAGGGGAAGTGGGCAGAGGGAATAACTAGGGACCCACATAAGATAAATGAGCTCTTGTAAGGTGCCACATACCAATTCATGCGCTCGAAGGAAGAGATGAATGGTGCCTTGAAAGAGCTGATTTACTGTCTAAGGAGAAAGTCTCCTATAGATCTTCATTAAGAATGCTAACTTCCCAAGGTTGATTTGCAAGAGTGGCTACTGTGCGGGACAAAAGACAAAAAAAAAAAAAAAAAAAGTTTGCAAATGTCAAGGTCTTACAGAACCAATAACAGAGATGGTTTATTAAAACTCCTATTTGTTCAGGATACCTTAAATTTGAGGAGGAGGATTATGGAAGGGGGAGTCTGATTAGTTCAAAATCAAGGGGGACTTGTATATAAAGCATGGTCTTCCAAAACATATCCACAGCAGATAGAAAACATTTTTACCATCAACACTATACCAAAATATAATATAACCTTCTTTAACGATTCAGAACATACCTGAGTTTTATGGTATAGGGTTAATTTCTCAACACTTCAAAATTTCCTTGTCTTTAGAAGAGTGGTAACAACAATGAATTGTTAATAATTAAATGAAATAATGTACATAACATCACTAAGTAAATGATGTTATATAAATATTTTTAAGTCAGGGTTATTATTATGACTGTCATCATGAATTCACTAAATACTATTTAACATATATAGAGAAGGTATGGGAAATTGAAATAACTTAACCCTATCACATACATTTGAACTTATTTTTGAACTGCTGATCAATTTCTTGTGAATTTTCTCATAAATACAGAAAACTAGATGCAAGAAGGAGAGAAATAAATAATTCTACTTCTCTCATTTTGATATTCCCAATAATTGTCAGAGTTCCCTATAAAGGATTTAGAAGGCTTGTTTTGCCACAGAAACATAATACAAATATCTCTTGAATAAATAGATTTTTTAAGTTAATTTATTAGAGTATGATCCCACTTATATTTAAAAATGCATAGAAGGAAGAAAGGGAGGAACAAATGAAAAAAAGGGGGCAGAATTAATTTTAATATTCATCTATGGTTTTCTTTTCTTTTTTTTTTTAAGATTTTATTTATCTGACAGAGAGAGACATAGCGAGAGAGGGAAGACAAGCAGGGGGAGCGGGAGAGGGAGAAGCAGGCTCCCCACCGAGCAGGAAGCCTGATATGGGGTTCGATCCCAGGACCCTGAGATCATGACCTGAGCGGAAGGCAGATGCTTAACCAACTGAGCCACCCAGGTGCCCCCATCTATGGTTTTCTATACTAGAGATAATATTACCTGTTTACTATAAGAAATAAGTTATTTTTAATATCAGCACATTTTATATGAAAAAAACTTTAAATAGAAGTAAGCAATTAGGAGGGAGAAAAATTCACTCTTTCATTTCTATCTTATAAAGTATCTACTGAGATGAAAGAAGGAACTTGGTAGGACTCCTTTAATAAGGAGATTTCAAGGCCGTTACCACTCACTAATTCATGCCTGCCCTCCTCACCCTGCAAAGTTTATGATCCACCTTGAAACAATGACATTTATAACAAAAACAGCGGCAATATTTAAAAAGGGGAAAAAATTAGTATCTGGGAAGGTGGAAATCTGGCCCATGTGGTGGCCCTTTACTAGCCTCTAGGTAGCTTTCTGCTCTTGGTGTCACGGCAGTTAACCAAAGGCCCTAGAAGGGCATATGGGCTTTCACAAGCAGACTCTTGCCTTCCCCTTGGGCTCCACGCTGAACCAGCCACAAGAGCTGGAACATACCCTGTGATCTTACGTGTGCTACCCTTCCTCCCTCCTCCCCACAATAGCCCTTTGTGCCTCATAGCTCCCACTCAGCCTCCCCAGCTAAGCCAGGGGAAACTTCTTTCAGGGACAGCCCTGAAGACTGCATGTAAGTCGGTCACAGAACAAGCTTTATGACTCCCTTTTCTGTCTCTTTGCTGGGTAGTGAGCTCCTCGATGACAGGAGCATGCCTAACACAGCACATGGCACAGAGAAGGTGGGACAACAATCCTGTGGTTACAGGATATTTCACACCATCCTGAAATATACAAACGACACAGAAAAGCTTAGTTTCGAAGTCCAAGAATGAATAATGTTTTGGCGATGAGTCTGTGAATACCCATAAAGGCCAAGCCTTGAGATGTATTTTTTTTGAAACCCTTTACACTGTCACTAGGGAGGAAGCCACATTTTCAAGAAGACCAATATTTCAAGCCTGTTCTAGCTACAGAGGGCGCTCCTCACTGTGCACCAGGGCGCCCCTCAGAAGAACAAATCATCTCTTATCGGTACCCTATCAAAAGTTCGTCCAAAAATCCTAACTTTTACAATTCAAGGCATAACTTCAGCCCCATCAAATGTGGCTCAAACGCATCTTCTCAAAGACAAGATCTGTGCCTCCCCTTCTTACACCCGAGGCACCTACCGCAGCGCCTGGTCCATCAGAGGCGCCCAAAGGTTATCAGAACCAAACCAACCTGCCCTCCCACTGGATCGTGTGGGATCGTGTGGGATCCTATGGATCCTGTGGGACCAGAAACACACCTCCTTCCTTCTCAGTTTCCAGTGCAAATGGCAGCCCCCTGGCTCACTCTCCTTTTCTCACCTCCCCACCCCACTGGAGACAACAAATCCTTCTAAAAACTCTGGAGTACCCTATCTCCATCCCTGCACCGGAGTCATAATGGAGTGTGGCATTTCCCAAACCATTCCATGAAAAGTTCGTTCTCAGGTCGCGTGGGAGACAGAAGAATCCCTCCGCCTTATGCATCACGTGTCGGCATCCCGTGTCCCCATCTCGTCACTCCCGGAGCAGGTAACGCTGCCTGGGTACAGCCTCCCCAGCGGCTCGGCAAACTCTCTGGGCTGGCTGAGAGTGCACGTGTTTCCAACTGGAGGAGGGCTGGGAAGAGACCTAGGGCAGAGCTTCTGTAAGGGCATTTAGCCCTGGACTTCTGCATCTGCACGACGCCTTCCCCTCCTAAGCTGCCTTTTTCCTTTAAGACACCTCACATCTGGGAGGAAAAAAGATGAGAGACAAAATGAAAGCTGAAAGATAATATAACGAATAGTGTTTAAAGTGGAGAAAACGGCCAGGTCCCCAAGCCATCCTTCTCTCCATCTACTTCTCTCATCAGCTCTGCCCCCTATCATCAATCTCTATTCACTTTTCCCTAACATGGAATAATATTTATTGAGAGCGTATTGAGAGCCGGTCGCCTTGCATCCATTACCTCACTTAATCCCCTCAGGTATCACGCTGGTCCCTGCCTGAAGGAGCAGTAACAGGCTGAGGGCAATGAAGTCACTTGTCCAAGGTCACACAGCTGCAGAGTGATAGGGCTGGGCTACCTGGCCATAACTCTGATGTTTCTTCCATGGCACGCCCTCCCTCACCTCTCACAGGAAATACTTAGGAACATCTTCACAGTCCTGTCCAGAGAGGTGAGAGAAAGAAAGCACTGGAGAATCACGAAGAGTAAAGGACTGACTGAAGACAAAGCAATCCCTTACTCTTCCTTTAGGGGTAGATTTGAGGGCTCTATAAATGCAAAATGGTTGCTTCTCTACCTCATGCCTCAAACGGATACCATCTTTCATATTTTAATGTGCATCTTCCTAAGGAACCCTCCTAGATGTTACTTCTCCATCATCTTCACCACAGATACGCAGGATGGCTGGGGCAGGTTAGAGACTGTCATCTTTGGAGAAATTAAAAGAGAATTCTCAGGCATGGAGAAGTTAAGTGACTTGCCCACCATCACGCAGGGAGGGACCAAGGGAGAGAAGCCAAGTCCCTTGACCCCCTTGATCTTTTCTCATTTTACTTATTAGCCAGTACGACTCTCTCGGATCTGTCCCTCCCAGCAGCCTTCCATGTTCCTCAGCAAGAGCTGCCAATTTTTCTTTCCTAGATGAGCAATGCACCTTCCAAGGGTATCAAAACAAACAGTTGAAAGAGCGCTGGCCTTTGAGCCAGAATAAAATCTAGGGGGCTCAAGTCCCAGGCATTTACTGGTTGTGAAACCCTGGGCAGGATTCACAAGCACTTCGGTTTCAGGTTCCTCATCTGCAATTTGGAGGTAACAATACCTGCCCTCTCTACCTCACAGAGTTGTCAGAAAAATCAAATGAGAGAATGGATGTGAAGAGTCCCTTATAAAACTGCAAATACTGTACAAATATAAAGGATTATTATTTTTGGATTCAATAGACTTTCTCAATTGAAAGAAGCCCTGTGTAGCTGGATGGTCAAGTTATGTTATAAATAACCAAGAAAAATGTTCTGGTTCCTGAAACAATTTTACCAGCCTGCTCGCTCCCATGAAAGGACACTGGTTGTAAAATGAATTAAATCAGCACTCTTTGCTATCTTCAGGACATAAATTGTTACTAGCTGAGGATAGGTAGGGGAATGGCTATTTTCAAAGGCATACAGACCTCAGACTATAAAAAGCTGACCTTCCCTAGTCTAGAACACAGGGCACGGGGCAGGATGGAAAAACAAAGGGGTTTGCCTGCTGGTTTTACAAGAATTATCCAACATGGACTGCCTTATCTCCAACAATGGTTGAAAGAGCTCACATGCTAAACTCAGCTTCTTGTTAAATATTTCAAGGATGCTAATGGAACCAAAAGATCAACTCCGTTATGCATCAACAGGCTGGCTTTATCCTAAAACCAATTATAAATAAACTTCTAAATACAGCCTGCTTTAAATATGCATTTAAAAAAAAACATCCAATCTTCATGCCATCCGTCACCACCACACATCTGACTCATCTAAAACCCACTGTCTTCAGGGACCCAGTCCTGTGCCTCTGTGACCATTTGCCTTCAGAATCATAGCTAGTACAGCATTATTTCTAATAACTTCTAAAGGTTCCTTTCTCTTTAGGAAGCAGAAATTCACTGCCAAACACACTGCTTCCATTCACAAGATTATTTATGGCACTGATAATTGAATTCCGGTCACATGACTAAGGAAGACTGGGTTCAGAGGAAAAAGAACCTAACCATAATTTCTAGAGAGATCCATAAATTACTGCTTTTCTCCCCTGGAGGTTGAAGTCCTTGGAGCTCTATGGATTCTTCCCCAGCATTTATGCTAAGTTTGGAATCATCATAGAAATTCCTTTCTCTGCACTCAGTGACGAAGCTCCTAAGGTAAATCCTTTGAAATTACCCTTTGCATCAACCCCTAGGAACCCCTAGGGGGTGCAAAGGAAATCCCCCTTTTTCAAGGATCACATGTTGCTGTCTCCAGTAGAGCACACCGATCCTAAGGAGTATAGCAGCTTAGAATTAAGGGTATATGAACCTACTCCAGTGTTCTCTTTCCCCCACAAAAGCACACATCACATCCATACCCATACAAACACAGGACTGTGGGTATGGTGGCCGTAGAGAGGTGGATTCTCTTATGCCTTCTCAGATTAGATCCGCAGGGTACTTCCTTCATTTCTTTAAGCAACCTACAAAAAAAATCTTTCCTAAATAAGCAACTCCTCCTCCTCCCAAATCCAATATTCAATGTTTTAACAAAGATGGGGCTTTAATGATTCAATGTAGCCTGCATTACAGATAACATTTATCTCTTATTATCCTTTGGCTCAACCAGAGAAGAAATGTCACTATAGTTACTTTCAAAATATTTTCAAATTATGCTTAAAATAAAAATACAACGAATAATGTCAGTCTAGAAAGAACATCAAACTTTTTTTTTTTTTCTTCTAAGAAATGGCCTCTTAAATATATCACATTTCCATGTGCTTGGCTTCCTATTTCAAGTAGATGGGTTAAACAGCATCATCCTATTGTAATACTTTCAGCCTAGAATAAATTTAGCATTTTAGAATTTTTCCACAGTCCCTTTTATTTAACATCTCAGAGAACATAATAAACAGTATTTGATAAAAGATTGGGAATAAAAGAAATTGAGAGAGTAAATAGATCTTCCAATGTTATACGGCCAATCTGGTATCCATTCAAAGGCTTAGACTAAGTATGAGCTCAGGTAGCCACATGTGCGTGTGCCTGCGCACCCCCCCCCCCACACACACACCCTAGAGCAAAGGCAAACGCTGTGTTAGTAGCTGAGGCATTATTTTCTGTAAACTTTCTGTCCTTTTCTATTTAGGAAATAATTCTCTCTCTCTCTCTTTTTTTTTAAGTGAAACTGAAACAGAGTCCAGTAGCTATTTAAAACAAACAAACAAGCAAACAAAGTCTGCTTCTTTAGAAGCTTATCAAGACCAAACACCTTTGCGGGTGCACCATCACTGATGTTGGCACAGCGTGGTGATAAGTGTCCAGCCGTTAGAAAGGCAGTGATATTAATTTTTGCTCAGCTCAGACCATCTTCTGAAGTTCCAAAGTAAAGAAGTAATACTTCCCATTACACTCAGCGAAGAACATCATTTTGCAGGAGAGTTCCAACATTACTTTGTCATTTAGATGCAGAAAGGGGTTGGAGAGCAGCAGGGGAAGGGGAGCATATTCCCAGGTAAGAGTTCAGGTGAGGTTACAGTCCTAAACATACAGAAATCCTACACTGGCTGGAGTATAGGGAAAATGCCAAATGCTACAGTCAGGCTGTAAGCTACTTTCACGGACCATTTAGTAGACTAGCAAGCTGGGTTTTTGGGGCTACCCTAGCAATGCACGTCTTAGCCATAATTTGCCCAAGATCCCTACAGCTCCATGGAGGTCATCTTTAGTTTTACTATCTCCCCACATTTACAGGCGTTCCTCCTCCCCCAGGCAGGGGAAAGGAAATTCTGATAGATTGCTATGGATCAGAGTGACCATGAACCTGTCCAAATGCCACCTACATTTTCGGTCCTTCAGGGAGACAAGTGTGAACTTACTCATTCACTTATTCTCTGTTGTGTCATGGATGCCTTTGGGAACCTGATGAAAGCTACAGCTGATGATATCCAGAAGCTGTAGTCAGACAGTTCTCTCTGCATAAGGATCCCCAGGGTAGCCCTGTGGGGCCGGACAAAGAGGCCAACATAGTACCTACTGGTACTCAGTAAAACTCGGGATTGCCTGGCCAATGCTAGCTGTTACCAAGCCAAGATAAACAGCGAACATCTAAGAGTACATGGCAGGGGCAGTGGGAAAGTCTTCCTGTATATGCCACAGACAGATCACAGTATAATTGGAGATGGCATAAGTAACATTACTTTTATTCAAACCCCAAAGAGGAAAGCCAATTTTTGCTGTTAAAATTCAATCAAGAAAAAAACTGGTTTAGTCAACTAATTTGACTAGACGAACAATTATCTAGGAGTTACTATGTGCAAGAAGCCAAGATTTGTGGAGAATACCGAAGAATCACGAGACTGTTTCTACCCACTGGAAATTCAGAGCCAACTTGGGAAGAGTAAAGACCAAGAGGTTATTAACATCCCAAGCCATGTTTTTTTAAACCTTTTGGTTTCTCCAGTAAGTAATATAACATCTAATAAATATCTGTTGACCACTGAACACTACTAAATACACAAATACCTAAAACACAAGGCAGAAAAAGAATACTGCGGAGCCAACCACAAAGTAGGTAAGGTAATTGCACTGGAAAGCATGGACCCCTTTCCAAAAGGGAAAGCTGGGGAGTCTGCAGAGACCTCAGGAAGAAACAGCATTTACAATGCAGACTGAGGTTTCCTTTAAACGGAGAAGTGAGGGTAAGAAGAAGGGTATTCCTGGAGGGACTGAAAGACCACCATGTGAAAAGTGTCCTGGAAACAAACAGCAAATAATCAAATTGACTGGAACACAGAACAGATTAGGGGACAGGGACGGGGGAAATACATATTTAGAATCTCTATTCTGTGCTTGTTACACAGTTGGAAAAACCAGGCTTCAGACTGTCTATGTTGCTTTTTAAGCTTGCAGCAGCAGGGGAAAAAAAAAAAAAACTTGTAGTATTTATCTAGAAGCCATCCAGATCCACTAAAATTACTTTTTTTTTTTCTTTCAGGAGGAATCAACTCAATTTTGTAATTAAACAGAGTCAGGGCTAAGTTTAATAAGTTGCTATTTTATCCATTCAGGCTTCCCATGAACAGAGGCCCAATAGGAGGAGCAAAAGATTCACAGGTCTGTTCTTTGTTTTATGTAGCCACATCTTGTCTCCAATGAAATTATGATAAGACAGACTTTGTTTTCTAAACAAGCTCGGGGCCTTCCATAAGCAGAGGAAGCAAGTCTTGCTGCAAAAAAAGGAAAATGCTGATAATTGGGGGAAAGAAAAATATTTAACAGTCATTCATAATTAAGCTTTCAAAAACCTGTGATCAAAGCTATAAGCTTATAGGAAAACACCAAGACTGTGACAGGGCTGATATGAAAGAGACATGTAACCTCCATCCCAAAGGCATGAAACAGTCCTAGGATAACACAAGCATAATGTCATTTTAAAGAAATATACCAGGAGAAGTTTTCATTAATTATCTTCAAGAATCATATCCACCGAAAATGCTAGTGTCCATAATCTCCATATATCTCCAATTTGGGAAGCTAAAACTTAAGATTCCTTAAAGGGATCTCAAAAAAAAAATTTTTTTTAAGGCTCACCCAGCTGTATATTTAGTTTGAGTTTATGTTATAAATAATGTGCTTTTATTTTTATATAATCTTTCTTCAACATAAAAATAAAAGTGCAATTTACTTCGGTATTTTTTGTGTCAAAAACTATTATCGCTTCATCTCTCTCTCTCGAAATATACCCATAATATACATGTACACACAGAGACAGAGCACTTGAGCAGAAGTAGAAGTACCTGAAATCAGTTTGCTACAGAACAATAATATAAATATAACTCAATTCTTGAATTCAACAAAAGCACTAATCGTTACAGGTCTTGCAGTTGGCATTTGCATGATTGGTTACGACCTTACATGTATCAGTATGAGTTCACTCCACAGGTTTGTAAGACTGTTGAAGCCCCGGTATTTAACATAAATGTATTTGTCAAACTTGGCTTAAACGTGTATACATAAGGTAACACAAGAGTCTTTTAGTAAAAAGCCCTGATAATGTTCCTCTGATCATAGCCCAGACCCATTAATACTTCCATAGTTTTTTGTCTGATCTATCACATAAATCAAAGGTATCAATGGGCATGAAATCTTCATACCTTATTAACTTTACATTAAAATCTGTGTATGTGGAGAGCATCCAATATTGGAATTTAAAATAACCTTTAAGATTTGAGCTAGGGGGTTTTCCAGGCACACCCAGAAATCTACTGGAGATAAAGATAAGCTATGACATGCTTTTGAAAGACTGGAGGTAGAGGAAATAAAATTAAAAGAAAACGAAAAGGATCATAACACCTAAAACCTGCAAATGTTTTAATGGGAAATAACACCATTTCTGGCTTACAGAAATAACAAGATTAATAATTGCAGATTTGTCCCTTCCACTGAGATCCTTTTTCAAATTATTTCACAGGAATACATGAAGGATTGATTTTAAAACCCATGTAAAATTCTTAGAGACAATGCAGACTGACTTAATTATAATCAATAAAATCTACAGACGTTGATGCAACCCAGCAGAAACATCGCTACCAAAAAGCATGGCATAAAAATCACTCCATGGCTCCCTTTGTACGCAACAGTGATATGACCTTAATAAATATTTCATTCCTTTCAGCGAATAACCAAGCATCAAGATGGCAAATTTTAATAGCAAGGAAATAATAACATAATGACTCTTCTAAGAACACGCCTCATTTAGATCAAAGCAAACTTATTCTAACTTCTACTCGTCGTTCCCAAAATACCCTCCAGATCCGTTTGTCATCCTACACGAGCATACACTTACCCTTCCTTTCCACATACAGATGGATGCATTGCCTAAACAGGTTTTACTGGGGACTTTGCTCCCTATAGCAACATTTGAAAAGTCATATGGGAAAAGACGTAAGTTCGAGTACATTTTCTTTCCATCCTCACACAAAGAAGTGCTGAACAAATACTCTTTGATTAATTGACTGTAGGGGACAGCCAACGGTCAGGTCCAGCAACAGCCTGTAGAGAGACTGTCAGGTTTCTTTTGTGAGTTGTAATGCGCAGCTAAGAGCTCATATCCTACAAATAGTTTGGATTGTTTCTTTGTTAAGTGCATTATTTACCCACATTTAAGTCCATCTGTTGTTCTGCGTCTCACTTGCCCAAAGTAGGTGAATCCTCCGATGGAGGGGAAAGAGACTGCATTTGGAACACAGACAGAGTTGGGTTCAGAGGTCAACTCCAAAATGTACGGTCATACCCCTGGCCAGTCACTATCACTACAGTGCTCAGAGTTTTGGTATCCTCGTCAGGGCAACGGGGTCACAATACGTAATTTATGAAATTGCTATGAGGATGAAGGAACAAGTTGGATGCATCTGGCACAACCCCTCTCACGCTATGGGTCCATACTGAATGGAAACACACGATATTTTCCCATACAAACAACTCCCCTGTCCTCCTTGTCTCTAAAAGAGTCCCTCGTTACAACTCCCCTCTAAAGTAGACTGTGATACGGAATCTGGACAATATTTTATTTTTAATGCTACATAGATTATTTAGGGTAGTGGATTAGTTCACATATCTATTTACCTCCTTCAATAATTCATAAAGATTGTCTCGGCATAGTTTCCCTAATAAAAAACAGTTTAGCCTTTTACCTTCTAGCTTATGGTTACTGAAATATTTAATTATCCCAGCATTATGAGAGATTTTGCTAACTTGCTGGGCCTGACAAAGTGATTATATATTGGAATTGTATGAATGTTGTAAAGGTCTCCATGCTTCTGGGGTACTCAGTAGGTGGCCAATTCACTCTACCATACCTTCCTATATCAAGGAGTAACCCTTCAGATTAGATTATCTAGAGTTGTTGTTTTGATTTTGTTTGGGTTTTGTTTTTTTCCGCATTTTTTTTTAATTAACATCTAGATCATGAAAACTCAAATTTATAACCCTAAGAAGAAATGATCAGGATCAAACTGGCAGAAATATTTTGTCCCAATTTATATACATGTGGTGGATGCAGAATTTGTCAAGGACAGTAAAGAGTAACTAATTAGTGATAAGCTGCAAAAAGGTATAAGCAAAAAATTTTACGGGTGAGTCGACTGGCTGGAATCAAACAGATATGGTTTTCCTTTAGTGCATGCTTCCCTATGAATAAGAGTTCTTCAAACTTCTATAATTCTTGAGTTTAATTAACTAAAATATATACGTGGCTTGGTAGCAGTTCAACTCTACACATACATATAAAACATGCTTTTAATCAGCGTGAAATGGCTGCTTTTTGTAAAGCATTTTGGAAGAGTCTCCCAGTGTTTGAGGAGTTAAATATACAGATAAATTAAAGAGACAGAAAAGATTTCCTTCCAATAAACGTTATTAAAATCAGAGGCAAATGACTTAAAAACAGATTTACTGTAGAGTAAAAGTACTTTAAAAAAAAAAATGTAGCTTATCCATAAATTTTAAAAAAGGAAAATATGTATGGGTTAACTTAGATATTTTATTGTAATGTAGTAATACAGAAATAAATTAAGTGGTATGTTCTTTTCTAACTTTTCTACTAAAACTCTAAATAAACTTCTCCAAGAATTAAATAAATTCATTTAATGTTGCTTTGCCAGTTTGTTCATCATTAGCAATGACTTATCCCATATAATGCAAAGGCATTTTACTAAAAAATAAAGCACTGGCCTTCCCCCAAGTGATACTTTTCCTTTATAATGGTCAAATCTGGAGATTTTGATATGTACTGGAGGTCGCAGGGTCTCCAGGCCCTACCTCTGGGTTTCCTGTTGAGTTCATTTCTGTGGCAGGCCCGGTTCCCTGGCAAATACCACAGCCATTCCCACCTCCTCATCACTGCCCACCACAGGGACTAGAAAGGTGCCTAGTCATTTCTCTGAACTTCCTTGCAGCAGGTGATCCAGTTTTAACCAGTGAATCCTAAAGAGATGCCACCTGTGTAGTTTCTGGAAAAGTTCTTCCTTCTCTGATAAATGGAACAAATTAGGTTAGCGTGAACTAGCTCCTCCATCCTCCTGCCTTAAACATACACATGGCAACCGTAACATGACAAGAATTACAAACTGTAAGTCAACAAATAAACATGTCAGGACAGAAAAATGTAAAGTGCCTGGATTCTTACTGGTATGAGTGAGCAGAAGAACCACTGCTAACTACCACCTCTGGCCCACCACTGGGTAAGAAACATTAATTTTTATTTCAACTACTGGTTTTTGCTTCTTGCAGCCAACAGCCTTCTCGGAACCCGGCTGCCATTATTTAAAACATTCTTTAATTCATAGCAAAATCTGGCTTTCCGGATTCTTTAAAAAAAAAAGAAGAACTGGGACATTGGGCCCAGGTTGTCACATAACACCCAACACCGACCGCCTGGAGCTAAGGGGCCTTTCAAGAGGACTCACTGGCTTTCAATGGGACATGGGTTCTCTCTGTCCAGAGACCACTTCGCTCCTTTAGTTAGCTGTTGGCTGCTTCAGCCATCTGAATGTGAGATCCTACACGCTGCATACATAAATATATACCATGCACTACAAAAACAAAGTACTATTACAACCAACAAAATATTTATTTTTTTTGCCTCCTAGAATCCAGATACCTGGCATAGACAGTCATAGTCAGACTATACATTTTCTTTTCCTGCCTACAAACTTTTTCAGTAGGCACACCATTTTTGCTTTTGCTTTCCTAACACACTTATACAGAGAGGAGGAAAGATACTATGTCACCAGAGGGCTGTATATTACTGGTCAGGGCTAAAGACAATATGATAGTGATAATGATGGTAATAATACCCACTATTTACTGAGATTTTTATGAGAGTCTAGGCAGTGTGCTAAGTGCTTTGCAAATTCCTTGCCACTTAATCTTGAAAAGAAGATATCAGGCAAGTACTAGTAACTTTATTTTAAAAATAAAGAAAGTGAGTCTCAGAGAAAGTAACCGTTCCAAAATCACACAGCTAAGAAGCAGTGGAAGGAAAAATTGAATCTCAGTCTTTCTGACTCTAAGACATACTATTTAACCACAGGTTATATTGCATCACAAAGAAATCCAAAAATATCTGACTTTTTTGAGAAATATTCAGTAAGATTTTTCAGAGTCTACATCTCACTCCTATGTAACTACATCCTAACATGAACATTATGTCAAATATTTGATTTTTAATACCCACTAGTATAAGTCTTGATTCCGGTATAGGATTTTTTTTTTCAAGAGGCACTTCCTTCTTAAGTGTAACTGACCTGGTACAGTAAATTCTCAAGATTCAAAAGTGACTCATTTCCAAAGCTCCACACATTAGCAGCTGGTATTATTCAATCTGAGATTTAAATTTATAATGTACTCTTGATAATGTACTCCCAATACATTTTTCCCTTCTCTATCTCTTGAATGACACAAGATAAAAGATCTTTAAGGTATAAATATTTTATACAAACTTTCACTCTGTTTTTCCTCAGCCATTTTCCATTTGCAAACACTAGACATCATGCAAAAAAAAAAAAAGGTTGAAAGAGTTTTATAGATTATGCGGGGGGCGGGGGGCGCTGAGAACTGCTTATCCATTCTGCTGTGGCAGCAGACACCACAGAGATTAGCCCAACGGCCCTTACTGGCTAATCAGAATGTTCCACCCTAAATGGGGTTTGATTCAAAGTCCTATTTTTCCATGGGGCAGAGAGTGGGCTGGAAGGGAACTAATTCCCAGCATCATCTACAGTGATAAACTAAGTTTGGGCAGGGCACTGGGGGTGCCAGTGGAACCCCGGTACTGAGATACCTCATCCAGCAGGAAGGGTCAGGACACAGCCATGCAGAGGGACAGAATCTTACCAGAAATCAGACCTTCACAAGGCATGTGGCTTCTGGCAAATCTTTTATTAAGTCCAAGCCTCTCTCTTCACATTGGTAAAATGAAGAGGTCCACCCATCAAAGGTTTTCAAACGATCTGCCTAGATCCCCCCAGGGCCTTGCTACTCAAATTAGGGTCAGTGTATGTTGAACACCTCAGGGGTTTATTAAAAATGCAGAGTCTTAGGCCCCACCCCAGACCTACAGAATCATAATCTCCTTATAAGGGGTTTCCTAGGTGATTCCTTGCCCTAGGGATCAATTCCAGCTGGGTGCTGCTTTAAGAAGAAAGGATAGATGGGCCAAGCTAACAGGGATCCAGGACCCCCACACTTTTTTACTTTTCTTATATATGTGTGTATATATATATATATGTGTGTGTGTGTATGTGTATGTATGTGTATATATATATATTTAGCTTTCCCATGAATTTGGTTCTGAAGATCCCTATTTAAAGAAAATCTGGGGGTGCCTGGGTGGCTCAGTCAGTTAAGCGTCTGACTCTTGATTTCAGCTCAGGTCATGATCTCAGGGTCGTGAGATCAAGCCCTGTACTGGGCTCCGCACTGGGCATGGAGCCTGCTAAGAATTCTCTCTCTCCCTCTCCCTCTACCCCTCCCCACCCCACTTACACTCTCTCTCAAAAAAAAAAAAAAAAGAAAAAAAAGGAAAGAAAATCAGAAACCACTGGATAAAGCGATCTATAAGGTCCTTCATAACTACAGCTGCCCATGATTTCTACAAATTTGCAAATGTACTCACATTTACCTATAAATTGTAACTAATCTCCTTATATACAGACACATAATTTGATCTTTTCCTAAAGATATCATTAAGAACATGAGTTACACGAAAGTATTCTATTACTGCTAACACCCCAAAAAATTACTTGGGAATATTAGTATACGGGATATGTGTGTGTGCACACATATAAAAAAATAAATATGGGGGCGCCTGGGTGGCTCAGTCATTAAGCATCTGCCTTCAGCTCAGGTCATGGTCCCAGGGTCCTGGGATCGAGTCCCACATCGGGCTCCCTGCTCAGCGGGAAGCCTGCTTCTCCCTCTGCCACTCCCCCTGCTTGTGTTCCCTCTCTCGCTGTGTCTTTCTGTCAAATAAATAAAATCTTTAAAATAAAATAAAATAAAATAAATATGGATATGTAAGTAAATATATATTCATATATGGACACCTGTATATGTATTTATATATGCATACACACATGTACTATATATTTCTATATATGCATATATATACACATATATATGTACTATCAATATTTATTTTTATATTGCACACACATACACATATACATATGTGTATATCTGTAGAGAGGATCTCAAGCGACTAACCATCTCCATCTCATATCTACTCTACTTTGACAGTATCTCCATGTCTTCGCTCACTGTTCGAGCTGCCTGCTAACCACCTCTTGTTCGTTTCCACTTTCCACACGCAAACAGCTGCCCATTATGACTTTATTTGCTGCTCTGGAATGAAAAATCAGACTTGGATAAGAGTTAGGCTTCACTGATGGTCTTTTCCGAGCATAAGATCACGCGCTTTAGTGCTTGAACTAGATAAAATCTACTTTGGACGACTGGAGGCTGGCTGTGCTTTTTTTTTTTTTCTTCCCCTAGTTATCAGATGTCTTCCCAAATATAAAAACAGAAAAACAAAGCCATAGGTATACGAAGTCTGACTGTAAGTGACTTTAAGAAAAAGATGTATTTTATTTTCTCAGTTCTCCTCATCTCATGCCAATCTACCCTCTGCAAACAGATTGTGATCATCTTTGTGAAAGTGCCTAAAAAGTCTGGAAAATGTGAGCTGGTGCTGCATCATGCTGACAACCATCAGGGGAACTGGAGGGTAAAGAGAATGGGAGAGCACTCCTAGGCCTGCATGCTCTGCTCAGGCTTAATCCCCTGTCACGGGCCGCTAAAGCAGTCCTAAAGCTGGGCTAAGCTAGGAAGGTGGAGGCCAGTGCAGTTATAATCTGTTCTGACCTCCAGGGAGGCGAGGCTTAAACCCCCAGATGTTCATTCCTCCTTCCACATGCTCAGCGGGCACCTTTGGAGAATATGCAACTCCTAATTCGTCTCTGCCTATGAGACAGGACACTCTCTAGATCACACAAGAAGGCATTCCCATGGCTGAAACTATCAAGAGGATGCTTCAAAACCCCATTTCAAAGTTGGATGACACTTCAGAGTGGTTTCTCAAAATGTAGCATGCATCAGAATCACCCGAAGTACTTGTTAAACAACAGATTGCTGGGCCCCACCCCCAGAATTTCGGATTTACTAGGTCTCAGAAGGGACTAGACATCCTCTCTTCTAGCAAGTTGTCAAGTGATGCTGGGGCCACTGGACTTGCGACCACACTTGGAGACCCACTAATCCAGGTCCAGCCTTTATTTTAAAGAGGAGCCAGCAAGGGACCAGGAGGGTGTAGTGATCTGGCCAAGGCACTGAGTGGACAAGGGAAGAGAGGACTCCAGTCACTCTCCCCTATCTCACAGTTCAGGACGCTTCCCATCAAAGAACGAGGCTCACACGGATCCGATGAAAGGTATGCCAAGAATGTCTCTATCTATAAACAAAGATCCTTGGTGTCTTAGACGTATGTAGCCTTTGGAAATTTCATCTACATTATCTCATTGGAGTCTCATAACAGCCTAATGAGGTAGGCGGAGCAAAGATTAACATCCCTATTTTAGAGATTAGGAAATTGAGATGCAGAGTTGTTAAACGGTAGATCCAAAGCCACCAAGTTCAGCAAGTGCCTGAAAGGATCACCACTACGCAGGGTGGGGTCTGGGGCCCTACAGGGTGGACGTCGCAGGAAGCCCGTTAGCAGGGCAGAATCTCAGGCTGCACCACAGACCTGCTGAGTCCCAATCTGCAGCTTAACAGAATCCTCAGCTGATTCATATGCATTCATATGGTTCTTGGTACAGAGAGGCCTGGAAACCAGGTCAACTAATTCCAAAATCGATGCTTTCTCTCCCCTCCTTCTCTCTCTCTCTGAAAAGTACCGCTCAGTGTCATAGTCTGACTTGTTTTCCAACATAACCTAATTAAGAAGTTAACTCTTACCAGGTAACTCTTACCAGATAAGAAGTTAACTCTCACCAGGTAAAGGGCACTTGCTGTGTTTGCCCTTAAAAAAATATACTAAACCAGGTTAAATTACCTGATAACCAGTCTAGGTAATTCCTCTGTAGTCAATTTCTTGACTGATGTATAGACCCCTATGAAATGAATCCTCTGAGAAGAAGATGGAAAAAAAACGAGACAGTGATCAATGGATTCAATTAGTTACAGTATAATTCTACCAAGATGAAAAAAGATCAAGATGCAATGCATCTACTCCGGGGTGGCTAAAATACTTTACCCAGAAAGTACACCATTTCTTTCCCACATTCTTCAACTCTTAAGTTCAGAAAAGCACAATACAGCTGCTCCTAAGACACCTGGGAAAATAACCACACTAAATGCAAGGCTCCTCACAACTGGAAGTATTTAAATACTGTTTTAATGACCTAGGCAAGATGACAACTGCCTTTCTTCACATACAGGAAGTGTTTTACAGACCAGTTTCTCTAATGATGGCAAATAAACCTCTCTCGCGACATACAGTCAACCAAGAAGTAACTCAGTGGTTACCGTAAGACCACAGTTTTGAAACATGTATGCAGGTTTTTCCTTCAACTTTTCAAATCAATTCTTTCGATTGAGATTCTTTGTTGAACAGAAACCAGAATGCTGATACAGTGCACCTGTGAAAAGCTGCTTGCTTCAGCATGGCAAAATGTAAATTCAAATGGTTTTTTAAAAAAATATATCAATCCTAGGCATTCAAATGAGTCAATATAAATACAAACACACAAGGGTTTTGGTTTGGTTTGGTTTTGGTTTTGTTTGGTTTTTGGTAATTTCAGAGTTGCTTTGTGCAAACACATAATTAGTTAATCAGGGTAGTAAGAATCCAATCATTAAAATTAATGCTCAGGGCACACAAACAACCATTTATAATAGCTGAGTAGGTCAGCATATTAAATAACACTGCTGCACTGTAAAAATTATTATTTTAGAAAGACGCGAATCTATTAAAAGGAAGGTTTCTTCCCTAGTTTAAAAATCATGTGATGAATTAATAAAGTTGATCAAGTGATTAATAGAATCCACAATCTTAATCTTATTATTTCCAAAGATGAAAAGGCTTTTCTGCCAAGAGCCAATTGTCTCCATTTGCTTAAGAACAATAAAATCTGATTGACTGTGATCTACCTACTCTCTCTGAGATAATTTGGCATGGGCATACCTTTAATTCTCCTTGTATTTCTTTATAAGATACAAAAAGCTGTTAGTGGTTTATCCCTCTGAAACCTGGGGATTCGTGTAAATAACTTTTAACAGTGGGATCGCACGTAACAATTTACAGAGCACTGTGGCATAATGCAATTCAAAGTTGTTCTTGATTTAAAATGTTTAAAGTCCAACCACAGTGTCAGTCTGCCCAGAGAAATCTCTTATAAAAGTTTTCACACTCTGTTGGGTTAAGAGACAGTGGGTATTAATCCTATGGCTTCTACGCCAAACTTCCTTTTTGTGGTCAGCAGAGAAGCTATGTGGTTGGTCTGAAGGAGTCCAAAGTCTTTTTTCTGTGTTAAAACAAGGGAAAGTGGGCCGGTTACAGAGTAAAAGAAAAACCACAGCCAGCTCACCCTGCTGTAGCTTTTCCCTTAAATGTGGCCTAGAGCTATTCTGCTTTCCAAAAAAAGGTTTAATTTAAACCATACACAGTGCTTCAGGCTGCCACGTTTCCAAACTCAACATTCCTTTCTAATCTGTGCACTTCAGAACCAACATACTCTGTTTCCAATGGTACTCAGATGAGCTTTAATAAATAAAATATCACTGCCCATCCATTACTTAATTTGATAATAATAATACGCCCTTTTTTTTTCCCCCTTCCTCTATTGCCATTATTCTAAGTGCTTATTCAAGTGTGTGGAACTGTTGTAAACAGCACCTCTAAAAAAAAATCAGTTCTGTTCTCTTTGGGGAGTGAGGGGAAGGAAAAGGGGAACTGCAAAGTGAGGGAACTTCTGAGTGTTAGCAAGGGGTCCAGGGTTCAAGAAAACTGCTGCTCTGTGAAAAGGCTGCAGGTGCCCCAAATAACGTATTTTCTTTATATTAAAAAATAAAAACTTTGCTTATTCCTTGGAGGTGATACTGGGTTCTGGCCTGTTTTTCAAGACATCCCCAGGAAAGACCACAGTCACACCAGCTCACGGCTGCAAAACAGCCACATGACCAGTACGGGTCTCTCTGGTCGTCGGCCTGGCTGTGCCGATCCCCACGTTGGCCAGAGCGAGCAGAATGAATACACCACAGTCGGGGCGCTTTACGTTTTTGCCTCCGTGTATTCACTTGTATGTTCATTAAGAACTCCAGTCCCAGCGGGGAGGCCGGCACACGGTTTTCCATGTGAGCCACCATGCTCTATTATACATGACACTTGTCAATTAAAGAGGAAACCCTTTTAAAGCAAACTGAAGTTAAGCTGGTACTTTCTTCAACATCTGATTTACCGCTGCTGTTATCGTCCAAAAGGAAGTTTGTTTTAGAACAATGATAGCAGTAGTAATCCTCCTATTTCAGTAGTGAGGGATTTAAACACATTCAGGGCACTGGGGACCAGTCAAAAGGTTTCTTTCAACAGAACTATGTATTTTCAGTAGGAAAAGGAAGGTCTTACTGATGGGATAACTGCCAAGATTGGACAATTTTTCAGCCTAACAGTTTAGAGAGTATCATTTTAAACTACCTGGTATAATACAAATGTGGCACAATAGATCAATGCAATGAATTCTCTATAGTCAGTAAAATGCTCTCCCAAATAATGGAATCCATTAATAATGATTACTGCCCCTGTGCCTTTGCCACAAAAGTAATGCCCAATGCTACATCTCAATAGTCTCTAATAAATACCTACAAGTCCCACAATAAGCACATAATCACAACATGGCAAATAAGCGCAGATTCCAGGGAGAGTGCAAATTAAAAAGCCATTATGTTCAAAACTTATTTTACCTTGTAAAATACACTTTCCTGATCCGTGAAATGGGGCCTCGGGGACATGATCTCGTAGGTCCCTTCCAGCTCTATGAGTCCATGAGGGTTTAAAGTTTTCTCAAGGGTTTTCATTCTTAATGCACCCACTTTAGGATTCCTACCAGCACACCAATACCAATTAATGCTAATAAGGGGCCATGAAACTTTTGCAATGAAACTTTAATTTGGATTGACCTGGAGGGAAAAGAAAATGTAGGAAAGAAGATTTCAGCTTTAGATTTTGAAAGTCAAACATGACTTGTTTCCTGAAAAAACTGAAAGCAGCAAATTTGGACTGCTGAAACATACAATTTCCTGGAAATGCAGGAAACTCAGTGTCTAGCATGTATGGACATTCATAAGAAAGTAAACCTTTAAATAGATCTTTAAACTCTTAAAAAGAAAACTTCAGGGGGACCTGGGTGGCTCAGTCAGTTAAGCATCCCGGTTATTTGATTTCGGCTCAGGTCATGATCTCATGATCTTATTGAGCCCCGTCAGGCTCCGTTCTCAGCGGGGAGTCTGGTGGGATTCTCCTCTCCCTCTCTCTCTCCCTCTGAGTGCTTGCTCACTCTCTCACTCGCACACGAGCTCTCGCTCTCTAAAAAATAAACAACTAAATCTTGAAAAAAAAAAAAACCCTCAAAGCTCAGAAATATATTTCAACTATGTCCTAGCTATTAACAATAATTAATATTCATTGTTTATTCTATGACCAACATGATAAATCCTTTGTGTTTATTACTTTCCTTTACTCCTTATAACATGCTACAATGATCCCCAGGTTACAAATGAGAAAACTGAGGCTTATGGAGAGTTAAGTAACCTCTTCAAGGTGAGAACTGATACGGAACCAAGAGACAACTAAGCCCCAAGTAGTGGAACCCCAGAACCTAAGCTCCTAGCCACAAAGTAAGCACAGCCTCTTGTTACACTGTACTGTATCCATATGAAAATCTGGGGAAACCAGGTTGCTCTCTTCAAACATCCTTTACTTTTGTGTGATGCTGACTACACTTCAAGCCCCAAAGGTCAGGCCTCAGATTGGCTTACATGCAGATTATTTCTATGCTACAGATCTTTAATTTGCTCTATTTGTGTGCTTTTAATTCCTCAATCCACAGGAGTAACCAACAGCCTGAGTTGAAATGGAAAGATTCTCCTTAGCTTGGGAGTCAACTCTCCAACTGTCTCCTGCTCTTTTTTCACCAACTTCCAAAATGCCCTTGACTAAAGGGAGAACAGGTAACTAGGGCCTGTGGGTAAACTCCTGTTAGGAAGCTCTTTTCCTCTCATCAGATGTAAAAGCCAGCTTTTACAGAGATGGCCTTCCCAAAGCTGACCAGTAAGGGCCACACTTTGAAAGACCTGGACTGCGTATGTAGACAAACAATTTACTGGAGGCTCTGAGGACAAGAGTAGCCAGCGACTCCTAAAAGAATAAACTAAGCACTCACCTAGAGTCTTTGGAACTTTGCATGTCTAAAAAGACAGGAAGATCTAGGAGCTATTTTTAGTATATCAAAAGCTCAAATAGAAACTATACACTTACTCGTGAAACAACTGCACAAGCTTGCTAAAACCTCAACCAACTCATTACACAAAAACTATTTCATGCTCTTACTACTGATGGCTTGTTTGTATCTCTGAGCTCAGTTACAGATGTCTATTTGCTTTAAAAATAGGAAAACAAATTAATTATTAACCAATGCAGTTTGTCTAGGAGACACAACTCTTCAAAACAGGGAATCAAAAATAATAGTTGAGGTTCTGGGTGATAGAAAGAATTGGAAGTGGGAGAATTAAAATTGCAGTCAAAGGCGACTCCAGCTCATCTGAATCTTAGATTTAGATCCTTACAATAACAACAAACCAAAAGGTCACATTATAAAGGTATAACTATAAGGAATCATAAACGCTTACAGACCATGCAGGCAAATGATTGAAGCAGGCTGCTAATACAACATAATGTTAACAGAGAATGGTGGGGATGATGGCAAACTAGAAAGCCCCCCAGATTCCATCTCAAAGCATTCAGATTCAAATGTCTGAAAACACTGTGCAGGCAGCGTTCAACTCAGAGAACACCAACTTACCAACCCTGAGCTCAACACACCCATCTCACCCATCAGGTAACTTGTTTTCAGAGAAGTAAAGTGACTTGCCTAAAAGTACTGCCTGAGTTCACTCCCCACCTTAAACAAGTACAGCAGGACTGGAAAGAACGTTTCCTGATGCCCATTCTTGGGTGCATTTACTGAACAAACCCAGCGCTTACATGGGGCTCTCCCCTCTGGAAAGAGCAGGGCTTGAAAGGCAAATGATTTAAGATACCTGCCCTCACTCTCCTTAGAGTAGGAGACACAGACCAGGAAACAAACATTACAATACAGCATGAACACCCACAATGATTCTCTGTTCTCATAACTGCAATGAAGGTACAGAGGACATGACCAGAAGCCACGTTAGAGGATGCAGTCCTCAAATTCTAGTGTCCAATCTTTGCAGGTATGCACTACGGGATGCTAATGCTCCTGGACTTCATAATTATATCTTTAAAGAAATATATTCTACAAAAGGGGGGGGAAGGCCTCAGATCATGACACTCTAGGAAAGTCTTAGCCTAAGAAAACTTTAATGGCCCGGTTATAAATCTTCCAAAATGAGAATCTGTAATAGAAATACTGACAGACCTTTAATTATGGCAGCACTATGGGGCTTTGTATAATAAAGCCCACATATTTTCAGCTTAGATCATTATTTATAGGATGCCTTGCAAAGGATTTTATTTGCAAGTGCCTGCCTGAATCAATGAGGTGAAGTTTTACACAAGGAAAGGAAGTGCAAAGTACACTGTGTGAAAAAGCAGGGATTTACCTCCTGGGGTTCAGGAGGCCCAGGGACCAGGGCCTTCAGGCAGTGAATGATGATTTTGACTCCTCCAGTTTGTATAAAAGGTTGAAGTTCAGTCTGGCGCAGTGCAGCATTCCACAGGACCTGCTGCCTCTTTGAGCAGACGATTAATCTCATGATCGATAGACCATATGATTAGGCACTAATAGCTGATAGGAGGAGAGAATAAACAACCATAAATTTGCTTTGTACCGAGTAATCCAAGTGTAAGCGGGGTCATTTAATGGCCACATTGGGTCATGTTACCTAAGGGGCCATATGGAATAAAAATGGAAGATATATACATTTTTTAAGATCTTCAATTATTATACCTCACGGTTATGGGACCAGGATGGGGCGATGCGAGCAGCACCTATTAGTTTAGTATTCTTTGGTGACAGATGCAAAGGTTTCCATGTTCTGAGCGTGGAGGGCTGACTGCAGAGAGAATAATGGAAAAGTCCCATTGTCAAAATAATTCCTCTGTAAGCACCATTGTCAATCACCCTCAGTATAACATGAGTGGCCCTGGGTGGTCTGTCTCATCAGTCCATGAAACACTGGATTCTGTGCCTACAGGATAAACTAAAGGGAAGCAGGGCTCAGAATCCAGGATAGGACCGTGTGTGTCTCTCCATCAAAGCAGTTGCTGGACTGTTTAATTTCGCCTTTGCATGCAGATCACTGCTCTTAGTTCCAAGGCTGGTTCTCAGGGTGTCATGAACTTCCAGTATTGGGAATGGTTACACGACATAAAAGCTGGGATCCAGAAGGTCATAAATCTCATTCTTTCTTTTCTTCTTTTCCCTGGCTTCTTCCCTAAGACTCTGACCTCCTCCATCAGCCCCTTGAAAGAAAGAAATCAATCACCCCCAGACTAAAATGAAAACCTGAACCTTCTTCCCTAGGCCTTGGATGGTTTTCCCTTGTCTGTGACAAAATTCAAGAAAATCTGAAAAATGTCGATTCCCTCTTATGTGTGTCCTTCTCTCTCCTCCTCCCCTCCCCCACTCTGAGCCCTGGGAAGCAAAAAGTCCTTAAGCTCTTGCTATCAAGGACCATGAAAAAGAAAAGGAAGACACTTTGTTAGCCTAAAAGGAATGTGCCAGAGAAAGTAATTGTTGGATAAAAAAAAGAACATCAACTGGGCCTGCACTTCGTTCTCAGCCCCTCAGCAAACCACACAAATCTCTTTCCTTTGAAAACTATCTGGGAAACAAACCCCTCCAAATCACCCTCTCCACTTCTGAACTGTTCCTCCCAGCCCCCATTCTCTCCGTCTCCCTCCCTCCCTGGTCATACTAATATGGCCTTTGTTAATTCCCAAGCCTTTGGGGAGCAACTGTTCACCACCATTCCTTGTAGTCCAATTGTTCAATACTGCTGACAGCTCTTGAACGGAGAGCAGAGTATTCGATCGGCTCTTTTGAGAAGAAAGCAGGAGCTTCAGACACCCTGGGGTTTGTTGGGGGAATTTTTGTTGTGGTGTTCCCAGGAAGCTGGGAAATTCATTCCCCCTTCAAATACAAGCATTAGCAATGCCCCCCAAAGAAGTCCAGTGTGAGAAGCAGTTGCTACAGCCAACCCACATGAGAATTTTTCAGCTTACCCTGAAAATCCCTTCTTGGTTTACATTTATTCAGAGTTTCCACTCACAGAATTTCTGAGCTGGAAGACTTTTGGGTCAGGTACATTTGTACCATAAAAGGATGCCCCCAAGTGTCAAATCACAAGGGAGACTCCAAGATCCAGCCATTTCTCTGCTGACACTTTTTGGAACAATAAAACCAGTCCAGCCGGGGCTACCCAGACTAACTCCCAGTCAGGAAGAAGGACTTGCCTGGGAAGGAAACAAACCAGAGGGCCAGGATAATCGTCTGCTCCGATGTGCTCCCCAGGGAGGGATGTAGAGCACAGCGATAGAAGGGGACTTGGCAGAGAACGTGGAGCTGAGCAGAGCAGAGCCGTGACCCCTGGGAACATGGGTCAGCGCTCTTTCCTCTACACCACCCTGCCTCCTAACGTGTATTTTTTTTAAAGTTCTTCCTTAGTAACTACTATCAATTTCTAGCCATCTCTGAAACGAACATAGGGGGAAGACACTCAATTCCCTTCTTAAACTGATCTGAATTCTCCCCAGAAAGGGGGGCAGGGGGGACACTTCCTTTGCAGACATACACAGTCTGCTTAGATCTAATTCAGCTCTCCTGCCCTGATCTTGGTGGCTACCTCTAACCTGGAGGGCCTCTACCCAATCTGGTTCCTAGCAGTAGTAGTAGTCATAATAATACCTCCCACTTACTAAGCATCAAATATAAACTAGGACACTTGCAAAACAAAATCGCTTCCAGTTGTCAATTGTGAGTTCATATTGTTCCGCCATTTTGCAAATGGAAAAAAAAAACCACACACACACAAACAAACAGAGAAGAAGGAACTCGGAGAGGCTGAACAACTTGCCCACAATCACATAGCCCATCAGCAGCAGAGACAAGGTTTCAATCACATCTGTCTGTCAAAAAGGTTGCCTTGTTCTCCAGTAGATGATGCTGTTTTCCACAATGGCTTAAGAATTTAAGGGTGAGATTGTCCTATAGTTCTCAGGAATTAGTTGGTACTGGTACCAATGGCTGGCCTTTCTGGTTAACATTTTTCCAAGCATGAAAGCACTACAGTCTTACACCATTCCCATGGATACCAGAGTCTCATATCACTAAAGCAATCAGAAACAAGATGAGTCAGGCTCAGCAAAAACACTAAGTATAGACTGAGGCTAGGGCTATGTGGGCAAAAAGGAGTGGAGTGAAAGAGACTATCTAAAAAATTTTTTAATATTATAAAGCTGCGCACTCCCCCCCCCAAGAAAAAACCACAGGAAAGGGGCAAAACAATAACAAAAAACTTGACTCGTTTATTCTTTCATCCTCGGGAAATGTTGGCTGAGCACCTACTATGCACCAAACTTTTCTAAATTGAATTAGAAACGAAATAGTTCAGTTTCCCAACTTCTATTTGCCTTTGGACCCTTTGGTATCAGGAATACTAAAGGTAATTCATCAATCATTCTCCTTCATCGTCCTCTTTTACCCTGATGCTGATGCTCTCTGTAAACACAAGAGAATCTGCTGCTCACTTGACTATTTCTGTTCCTTTTACTATAGAGCCATGTTTTGCCCATTTCTAAACGGAAAGTACTAATAAAGTAGAGTTTGCGAGATGTAATCCAAATGATTCAAGTATCTGACGATGATCCACATTCTCCTGAAAAGGGGCAGAGACACAGATTTCAACAATTCCACTAGTCAGTAGCTTCCTGCTGTTATCCGAAGGTTCACAGAGATATGAAAAACGAACCAGGCCTTCAATCAGATACTAGCAATGATGCCTCCTGAAAGTCTTCTAGAAGAACTAAATCATAAAGAACCAGCAGGAATTAGCCAGACAAAGGGGGTGGAGGTTGGGGGGGGAAGGCGGGGGGAGGCAGAGAAAGATAAAGTAAAGAGGCAGAGAAAATGCAAAGTAAAGAGGTCCAAAGGCAAGAAAGAACGTGGAACATTTAACAAGCTACAAAGAGTATATTCTGGCTAGCAGGTAGAAGAAAGCTTGAGAGGTAAGCAGGGGCCAGTATTTTTAAAAGACCCTGTAATAGCGATCATTCATTCTTCCATTCATTTCACAAATGCTAATGAGCACCTAGTATGTACCAGGCATGACGCGCGACCTCAAAGATACTGAGATGGGTCAGCAATGTCTCAGGATACCTGTTACCACCACTCATCAATGAGCTGTACCTTACACAGCTGGTTAATGTTCAACATGAAATGTAAACTGGAACACAAGAAAATACCCCTTGCTTTTCCTAATCCACCTACTAAATTAAACTATTCACACCTGCAGGGGAAGGACTCACTTGCATTGGTTTACAATGAACATTAGCCAACCCCCTAGGATAACATTGGACTTTTGCCCGCTCATCAATATTAATTGCAACATATATAGATGCACCCTGTGTTCTCCCATTTCTCCAATTTCAGCCCTCACACCAAGGTAGGTTCTTAATCCAACTGAAGTTTCAGGGCACACACTTCGGTGCAGCTGGGACCATAAAAATTCACATGGTATCATTAAGCACCACTAGGTGAAAAAAAGCAAATGAAAATTACATGCTTTCCAACAACATAGAAAGCCCAAGGTCTACTTACAAAGAAAAAAAAAAACCAGCCTGAAGGCTATAAAAGAAGGTAAAATGATTTTCCACCAGTAACCATGCAGGACTCACAGATTTTTTTTCCACATAATAGGATTCTACTTTTAAAAATTAAAATAAAATATCTCAATTACCAGAGACCTGACTCCATGAGAGTAACCCTAAAAATTATTAGGCCACAGAATCTGTTCTTTGGTGATGGAAATTAATGTTAGTATTCAGTCATTCACCTTGATTTATATCATTATTTCCAAATATTAGGAATCTACCTGGTTTATGGTAGATTTATGGGGACACTGAGCAAAGAAGAGTGCAAAACTTCAGGATCATAGTCACTTGAAAAGAATCGTCCATAAGATTCACTAACTCACCGCCCAGTCAGGTGTCCTAACCACATGAAAACAATTTATGCTAGCCACGTGATGCCAGTCCTTCCTGAAGCCACCTGGCCACACCCCCTCTCAACTTCTAGTAAATACCTTAGCAAGTGAAATTCGGTGAAACTCACCTAACACGGTTTTTCAAAAATGTATGAGAGAAAAGAATCTTTTCATTGCTACAGAAACTTTTACCATGTATCTTCTAGCACCTTGCAGAAGCAGCCCCTTCCTGTAAAGAGCACACTCTTTGGGGGAAGAGGATGGGATGTGGGGGCAATGGACAGCACATAAATCCACACAATTACAAAGCAAAGGTGCTGTCCAGAGTGGCACAGAATCACAAACGAGGAACACCTCGCAGGCCCAAGGTAACCCAGGAAGGCTTCCTGGGGGCAGGGTTTTTGAGCTCAGTCTTGTAAAAGAAACAGGAATAATTAAGGAGGCTTTCAGGTAGTTTTGCATGTATAATTGGCTCTGCTAAGTTAGCAATATTTGCATTTTAGAGTGTGCACTGATGGGCTGGGTTTTATAGAATGGAAGAAATTACTTTAAAAATCCTGCCTATCAGCCAATGAGCCCAAGGACACTAGAATCTCTGGCAGAGTGGGGTCAGCTGAATAATGACCCCCCCACACACCTACCCACCCACCCAAGATGGCTATGTTTTAATTCCAGATCTGTAAATATGGCAAAAGGGGTTTTGCAGATATTATCAAGTTAAGGATCTTAAAGTGGGGTGATTATCCTGCATCATCCAGGTAGGCCCAATGATGTGATCGCAAGGTTACCTACAAGAGAGAGGAAGGAAGATCAAAGACCCGGGAGAAGGAAGCAGAGACTGGAGGGACATAGCTATGCACCAAAGAGTGGCCACACCAGCCTCTGGAAGCTGGACAAGGCAAGGAACAGGGTTCTTTCCTGGAGCTTCCAGAAGGAACCAGCCCTGCTGACATCAGCCTGGTTTTTAGACCTCCTACCTTCAGAACTGTAAGAAAATAAATTCGTGTCATTGTAAACCACTAAGTTTATGGTAACTTGTTACAGCAGCAATAAGAAACTAAAACATGGGGCTTGCAGTCATAGGAAGAAGAGTTAAGTTAGATCAGCACGAACTTGACCTCACAAATCCGGGACACCAGGATGCGCCAGAGCAAAGAAACAGTGTCAGTGGTCATCACTGAAGGAGTTAAACTTCATACATAAAACCTAAAACAGGTGGTTGCTTGTATGACTGAAAGTGAGCAATCATCTAGAGTCTAGGGAATTAATATTTGAGGGCCTCTACCATGTCCCCTCCCCGCTAGGCTCAGCTTCTGGGTAGAAGGCCCTACACCAGAGACACCTACACACCCTTCCGCATGTGAAAAAGAAAGTACCTGGAGAGCAAGTATTTTTGTCCCATTCGTTCACCAGCACCTAGAACAATGCTTGGCACACAGTGGTTACTCAATAATATTTAGTGAACTAATGAAAGTCTGGAGATAAAAAATAATCTATTTGTGAATAACAACTAAGTCTCGGGTGGATAATATTTCTTCTGAAACGTTATCTGATTGGCAGACTCTGCAGATTTTGAGAAAACAGCCTCCTCGTAATTGTACTTCTGGTTTTAGCCATACAATGTGACGTGTAATAAAAATGGCAAAACAAAAATTCGGCAAGTCAGTGAAACCAGGTTATATGGCAATATGTTAGATTCATGTTCTTACTGTTCTTGAGGGAAGCATTAATTTCCTTGAGAGTTCTCCTTCGCTTAGTGCTGAAATGGCATAAAAGAGGCAGAGGTTTGCTTCTCTTAGATTTACTATTAATGCCCCAGCATTTCAAGAATAAAATATATACAAGCAGATATGGAAGACCCTTAATTAAATAAAATTTTATAGGCATCTGAAATATCCCAAAGTTAAGGGCTAGAGGGGAAGGCAGCATCACTTAGACAGGTGAGGATTAAGTACCATCAGGGGCTAAACTGAGGCAGGTTAACACATTTCCAGAGGGACCGTGTGTGTCAGGTAAGCTCTGACACTGGGTCTCATTATTCTGGTTTCTTCTGCTGACAATGGACACAGGGTAGGAATTAAATGGCTGCAGGCCTTAGGCTAATGGCTAACACAAAGGAAAACAAATATCCACCCATTTTCTAAAGAACGTTCCCTGAGCACTCTGTGCCAAGACCAGTGCTAGATCCTAGAGATAGAAACACAATGATAATTAGTTATTGAATATATTCTTTGTACCAAGCAGCGGCACCATGTATGAAGTATGGTCCCATTACTAATATTCTCATTTTCACGAGAAAACCAAGGCTTAGAGAGTTCTTGTAATTCTCGAGTTTATGTGGCTAGTACTTGACAAAGTAAGAATCTGAATCCATGTACATGTGACTCTAGGGTCCATATCCTCCTGTATAAATGTCCCAGAGCCTCTGCCCAGCAAGGGCCCATCACTGAATGCCATCATGAAGTCAGACCTCAACAAAGAGACAGACGGACACACACACACACACACATATACACACAGAGCTGGGATAAATTTGGCGACAAAATTTTCTACAGAGCTACCTGCCACAAGAACACAAAAATGTTGTTTTAAGCCTTCTAGAATAGTGGTTTTCGAACTGTGGCATACATCAGCATCACCTAGAGGGTTCCTTTAAAAACAGATTACTGGGCTTCAATCCCCAAGTTTCTGGAATGGGGACCAAGGGTTTGCGTTTCTAACAAGTCTCCACATGAGGTTGCTGCTGCTGATCTGAGGACCACAGTCTGAGAACCACTGATGTCTAAATCTGTAATGTAATCTAAGGGGGACGATTCTGTCTTTTTTGTTTGTGGTCTCTAGAAAAATATTTAGCACATACTAGGTACTCAGAAAATATTTACTGAGTGAATGAATCTGCTGTGTACTTGAAAAACAGATAACTTTATTAAAATTGTGTGCAAATTTAATGTAGACAGGTTCTGACTAGGACCTGGGAGGTGATCACATGATTAAGGGCGTGAGCACCTTCATGAATGTTGTGACATATCCTTTGGCCATTCAGAGGCATGGTGTCAATGTATGGGGACTGTCATCACAACCTCTATCAATCATGGGGATGTGGCATATTGGAAAGAACACGGAATCAGTGTTAATTCTCTAATTACTAAGCACAGTCTACCCAGCTAATTCTATACAGTTGAATCTCTCCGGGCAAGTTCCTCACCTAGGAAAGCCGAGTTTTCTCTTTTATAAAATAGGCTCTTGGGAAGATCAAAACCAACAAATATGAAGTTTTCAGATAGCAGTCTAGCACACAGTAAGAATTCTTCAACAGTAGCTAGGATTACCTTAATCACAAATATACCTCTGTCAGGGTAATCACAGAAATCTTGATCTTCAGTAAATAGTTGTTCATGCAACAATATTTAGCAAATATTTACAGAGCATGTCATTCATTCTGTGGGGCACGTCTGATTCTCAGATGCCACATCGAGTAACAGGTTAAAGAAAAAAAAAAAAGATCCCCTTCCTAGATTTCTTGCCACCCAAAGGGCTTGTTCTAAAAACCCTGGGAGGAAAGGCCCGAAGGAGCTCTCTGGAAGAGTGCAGAGGCAAGAATCAACAAGAGTTATGTAAAGAGGTGAAGCCAGGTGTTTCTCCTCTCTGAGGAGGCACGAAGAAGGTTGAGTCAACAACCCCCCTTGCTCTTAGGGCAAACAGTTACCAGGCAGGCGGTTCTCCCGGCAGGTGCGAACAGATCAGAAGAGGCTACGCTGTCCGGTAAGTACAGCTGGGAGGTTCTATCCCAGGCTCTCTCTTAAGCTCTTGGCACACGGGCAATCACCTTCTCTAAGCCGTAAGAGTCTCCGTCTGTGTCTTCCAGTCTCCTTACCTGAAACACGAAGGGCAACACAAAAATGCCCCTCCCTCGAGTGGAAGTTAGTGTGCACTACGGATAGCTGCACCAAGTTCTACTGGGCAGAAGACTAAAATGACAAGTAAGGGAACCAGAGAGCAGAAAGTAACCTTTACAATTTTGTGTTCCTGTGTTCATTCATAATGTAAAAGACTTAGAAAGGTACCCATTTGGACTCTTGGGAACAGGAAAATCCCAAAACCATAGTTTACTATTTTCAAAGGAGTTTCAATATGGGCAGAAATCAAGAATACTGTTCTTCAGGCTAAGTTTATATCCTGAAATATGCTTCTTGTAAGAAATAATTTAAAAATGTGGAATCTAAAATTAAGCAAAAATAACATACAGTATGTTCAGCTTTGAAATTTGCCGGGACTCAGCCAAGTTTACCATAAACAGAAGGCAGAATTGTCTATTTTTAACTTTACAGCCCTTGGGTGATTAAAATTTTGAGCCATAATAAACAACTTTTTTCATCTTTGCAACATAATTTCTCATTTGAAATTGCAGTCTTTTTAGTTGTTTAGGAGATATGGATTGAGCACTTCGTGTTTTTAAATTCTTTCTTAAACGGAAATTTCTTGCAGAGACTAAATGCATTCATTAGCATGCCAAAAGCACAGATTTAAAAAAAAAAAAAGAAAAGAAAGCAAGAAAGAAAAGGAAAGGAAAGGAAAAGAACCTCACCAAGGCCCCAAAGTAAATTGCCTTCTCTTCTTCTGTTTCAACTGTTGAACAATTAACACCTTTGGCCAGTTGCATTTTAGGAGAACACAGCAAAAGATCCCACCATTCTGCCTACGTAAGTGGAAGCACCACAAACACCTCACCATCGCCCAGCAGATTATTTGGCAATTTGGCATGTCTGCAGATCTATTATGTCAGCAGAAAGTGTATCTTCCCACCAGGAAAGACAGTTGCATATGCAATAAACCAATAGCCTTTGACACACCAGTTAATTACATCAGTTAACTACTATCTCCTGTGCATGATCATAGTGTTAATGAAACTATTTTGGTGTGGAAATGAAACGGGTCAGGACAAGCAGATCAGGAAACAGAAGGGATTTAGGGTCATATAGGATGATAATGTGCTGAGTCACACAGAACTTAACCTTGGCCCCCAAAAAGGATATTAAATTATTCCCTCTGCTGTGAGTAACGCTCGTATTCTTTTCCTTTGGCATCATTTAGCACTAAGTAGCTCAAAACTCTTTAGAAATTATCAAGTTTAACAATTTTGCCTCCCCATCAAGAGCTATTAGCATCTGCGTTATTGAAGACCAACAGAAGCCCAGTCCAGAGGTGCTGACTTTGAATGCAATGGTTTTTTGCCCTAAGTGAAAGGGATGAGTGAAAGATAATGCCCGATTTCTGGTTTGGATGACAGGGTGAAGAATGGTGACAGCCACTCATTTTGAAAGACAGGAAGATGAGCAGATTGTTGGAAAAATGGGTCAGGCAGTGCAAGATGTTAACTCAGGTTTTCGTCTCTGTGTTTTTTGTTTGTTTGTTTGTTTCATATCAAGTGTGGGTTGGAGCCTCCAGAGAAAAACCTAACTCCTACTCTGGTCTTCTAGAACAAAAGAGAATATCCCACCAGACACTACATATTTAAACTCGTTCTTAAGGTCGTTCTAAAGAATCCTTCCTCCAGACTAGCCATGCTTTCCTCAACTGTCCCTCCTGTGATAGGATTTCCTGATCCATTAGTATCCACCCGGGTCTCCATTTTGTTGGCATTCCTTTTAGCATTTGTACCAAAACTGGGCAAAAATATTCCAGCTGTGGTCAGACCACAGCCCAACACAGCCTTCACTTTTTAAACGGCAATGTCACACTGCTGGCCTCTATTAATCTTGTCGTCAACTTACACTCTTGGGTTGTTTTCACATCAACTGCTGTCAAATTAGGTTTCCTCCACCCTGTCTTTGTACAATGAAATCTCTATTCTAAAGGCAGGATGCCCCCATTCCTAGTCTGTGTTTAACAGAAAATGGGGATTTTCATCCCATTTTCATTTCATTCTTACCAATTCCGCCCCCAGTTTTGCCAGAATGCCCAGAAGTATAGCCTTTCGGAATGAGCTTTCCCATGCTACCTTCCCAGAGTAAAAGAGTCTGAAAATGTTCTATCTCTCTTATCATGGATTCTCCATATCCCAGGCTACTTTATAAATAACCCTTTTCCCTACAGAACACATGGAAAGCCACTGAGGGGTGGGCGCAGTAGACACAGAGTAACAAGATGATTTTTCGCTGGTCTTGGAACAATGCAGATCTACTGTCAATTACTTCTTTCTTACTGTAGGGTACAAAATTTGTATTTTCATAATATAAATTTAGATATTGTGCACTGCTCCACCACCCCTCCCCCCCCAAAAAAAGAACAGCCAGATATTTACCAACATCCTGGAGGCCAGTAAACAATTTAGGTCTTTTCTGTAGACAGTAGTAGTAAGGAATGCTGTTTGCATTTACTTAGCTATCAGTATGTAACAGGCTGTGTAGCCTTCAGGGCAGAGGTATAGAAAAAAGTGTAAAGAAGAAGGCTATGTTTAAAAAAAAAAAAAAAGTACACTGGCCAATTTCCAGCACTTATCTCTGTTTTGCAGCCCCTCCGCCTGGCTGTCTCAGGGTCAAATAAGTATTCGGGTAAGTGAGTGGTCTCAAGGCTTCTATCTCCTCAGATATTCCTATCATTTATTGGGTATCCCTCAAGTTTGGTGGAACCTAATGTCTGGATTTCCACCAGGTCATGGACCTGCAGGAAAAGCTACTCTTACTGGGTTCTTAAAACATCCTGTAAATCAACCTATTAACCTATACCAAAATTTCTTCGTAAAAATCCCTAAGACATATAAAAGCAACTTTATACCTCTGCAGAAGATGGTAAGAGTAACAATAGGCTTAACCTGATGCTTATCAATGTTAGAAATCAGAATGCACTTCTTAATAGTTAAGCTCATTACATACTCTTTTAAAGAAGAATGGGAGTACATCTGTTTGGGGTAATTTAGATGTAGCTGTGCCTGAAGGCAGGAGGAAAGACAAGATCACTTCCCAGTAACTGTCTGAGTTCATTAACAATGCCACCAGGGCAGGCACCCGGTGACTCAGAATTGAGACCAGAGAGAGTGTTATGAAATCTCAAGTTAGGGAAAGCTGATCCTTATCAGCAACTCACTCCCTGGACCAGCTTTCAGGGAAGGTATCCTAACTTCTTTCCTTACTTTCTGGTCTGTAAAAAATATAACCCAGGAATCTCTTAGGGAAAAGAAAAAGGTCTCTGTGGATGGGTAGCATCGAGGGTTAAGAGTCAACTACAGACCTCCTTGCTCTGCAGAACCAACCAGCCCCACAGACCCTCTCAGAAAACGCTCAACCTGACCAGTATCCAAAGATACTTGGTCTCAGGAACCTAACAAGAGGGGCTACACAAGGCAGATTCCAGGCTGTCCTCTG
This sequence comes from Halichoerus grypus, assembly GCF_964656455.1. Taxonomy (NCBI): domain Eukaryota; kingdom Metazoa; phylum Chordata; class Mammalia; order Carnivora; family Phocidae; genus Halichoerus; species Halichoerus grypus. The sequence goes on from NC_135716.1 coordinate 138,892,190, forward strand.
CAAACTGTTTTCTTCATTTCACTCTCAGAGTAACTAAATGAGCTAAGAATTATTTCTATTTTACAGATTAGGAAACCGAGACTCCATATGTTTAAAATGACTAATTCTTTTATTAGCAAGTGAGAGCTCAGGTTCGTCCACAAATCAGTTTGACCAACAAGGTTCTTTCCCTTTCTAAGGGAACAGGTGCAAGAGGTCATTATTTGAAATTAATTTTTGTTTGACTAAAAATAAATGAAAGAACACTCTTGCTCTTTGGCTCTCTAAGGGGCAAAGTTGCCATAATCACGTATCTTTCTTTCTTTTTTTTCTTGACATAATCTTCACTCCATCTAATTTAGCCTCCTTCAACTGGAAAAAGAGAAAATGAGCAAACAGTAAGAATAGAGACCATTCATTTTTACACGCTAATTAATGCATAAGTTACATCTATCACAATCGGAGATTTCAGGTCTTCCATGTTTCCTCCTCTACACAAGTAGGAGGATCATAATCAACTCTGACAAATCACTGCTGACACTTAGGCTTAATGCTGTGGGCTACCAAAACACCTACATCTGAGGTAGATGTATCTGAATGCAGGCTCCTGGCCCTGGTTGCACACCAGGAATCACCAGGAGAGCTTTAGAAAATGCTAGTGCCTGATCCCATCCCAGGTGATGCTAAAAGGGTGGCCAAGGCTGAGAACCACAGTCCAAAAGCAATGAAATTGAGGATTAAGCACATCACAAAATAAGTTTATTTAGAATTCATCCGAGGATGAAAAGGGAGAGAGAATTGTATATTCAGGAACTTACATGGCAGATCTGGTTTTTAAAGTGATACACACATCTGCACTCGCCTGCCATCCAGCTGCCCCAAAGAGCAAGCATTCTGGAGCTGAGCCAACCTTGAGTTCCAATTCATGGTGATGCGCAACTCAGTCCTTCTGAATCTCTTTTTCCTTGTCTATAAAATTAGGTAACACCTACCTTGCAGAATTGTCTTCAAACAGGTATATAAGGTGCTTAGCACACAGTGCTTAATAAATGCTTCAACCTTCTGAAATGTCTCTCCATTTGGCAGCTCTAGGCCCCGAACAATTCATTTAGTATGTGTGAGTCATCATTCTTTCTAAAAACTACACGCTTCTGTCCTCCAGCATTTTCCCTTAAGAGATTATCTCGATCCATAAGATTATGTGTAGAATATTTACATTCATAATCTAATTCTCCCATATTTATAGGATAGTTCGCTTAAGACCACCCTTGACTAAGTGGAAGTTTCTTTTAAATATAGAGCATCTATTTTTGACCACCTATCATATGTCCGGTATTGTGCTGAGCATTCTATACACACAATCTCATTTCCTTTAGTTCTTATAAAGCCTCTTCAGGAAAAGAACTATCTCGCTTTAGAGATGATGAAATTGGGTTGCACAGAGGTGAGGTAACTTGGTGTGCGCACACACAGAGCAAATGGGGGCACTTGTAAGAATCTGGACCCAGGTCTGTCAAAACTCCAAAGTCAGACCATAACCGCATCTCCCAGTGTATAAAACAGTTCATATATAAAGTGTATATGAATAATTTATATACAAACTATTCATAAAACACTTTGTGCATGTGTGTACATGCCAAACTTCAAAAGATTTTATAAGCTATATTTTTGTACATAGAATGGCATCATAAAATTAATGTCTAAATCAATGTTGAAATTCATCTAGTTTCTGTGTTTAGCAATTGGTGTTAATTTACCTCTCGTAAGTGTTAGAAAGGTTCTACAGCACCTCCCACCCCCAGCCCTTTTATACTATTCAAGCTTTTTATTGGCCCTAATGTTGATTGCCTTCCCAGGGCATCTACTGGTTTTCGTATAATTTGTCTAATTAAATTTAAAGAAGAGATGTTCCAGGGAGCACCATTTCATCATTTCCTCTTAGACTCCATTCTTTGGGCTTTAATGAGCACCTAAACCCCATCTTAACTCAGCCTTAGTTTCAGCACAGATGAGCTGTGCTTAAGACAGTCTTCAGTTGTCAGGAAAAATAGCTTTATTAAGGTCATGGAATGTGGAGAGTTTGATTAAAGCTAATCAAGGAAGAAAGCCAGGCTGCAGCACTGTGAATCAAGTCTCAGTACAACATGTTTAACATAACTTAACCGAGCCTATCTGGTAAAAGCAGACATAAATAAGATCAGGTTTCCAAAAAGAATGCACGAACACATGCAGGCGTATGACATGGTGTAATATACCTCCTTGCATGTGAGCTGAACAACTCTTTCAATAAGCAGTATATATTTTAAAACACATGGACGCAAGTGACACCGGAGGGTTGTCAATAGCCCCTTGTCATTTAAAAAGGGGGGGGTGGAGAGGAGACTTATTTACATTCTTTCAGTTCTGTGTGATCTGTGGTTATGTCCGGCCGATGATGGCACGTAGATACCACTGTCTGTCTCATTACTCTGTGAGTTAGGCTTCCAGCTCAGTAAACCTGAGTGACCGACACTAGCAAATGCAATGCTGAGGCATTCAACACCAACGGTATCGAGGAAAGCTCTTCTAAGAGGGGTGTACAAGTATTGTTTTCGTTTTAAGAAATTTGACAGTTGGGTATCAGGAAGGAATAGTTGGAAGAAAATCTGAAGACCTAGGGCTCTGGTCTAGACTCTGTAAAATAACTAGTCACATGACCTTCCAAAAGATTCCTGGCCTAGGCTACCTGGGCTTCAGTGCTCCTAAGATCCAAATAAGTATAACAGTGAACTAAACAGTCTTCTAAAATCGTAAAAGTCCTATGGTGCTCTAACAGTCTACTTCCAAATCTAAGTTCTGTGATGCTATTACAGTCTACTTCAAACTTCATGCCAGTTTTCTTCCTAATTTAAGGCAATATGTTAATATGAAGGGCCACCCTAATTGGTTACTCAATACTTAAATTTAAGAATAAGAATCCTAGGGTGCCTGGATGGCTCAGTCGGTTAAGCATCTGCCTTTGGCTCAGGTCATGATCCCAGGGTCCTGGGATCGAGCCCCACATCAGGCTCCCTTCTCTGCGGCGAGTCTGCTTCTCCCTCTCACTCTCTCACTGTGTTCTCCCTCTCTCTCCCTCTCTCAAATAAATAAAATCTAAAAAAAAAAAAAAAAGAACAAGAATCCTAATTCAAAAAATACCTGTGGAGAATGAATGAGTAGAAAGCCCTGATGAGTCTCAAAAATGAAAACCCACTGTCCTGATGATGATCTCTTTTCTCTTTGTTGGTACCTTTCGACTTACTCTTTACTTTCTATCCTTTTTCCCTTCCCGATATGCAGCTTCAGGACATATTATCATTAACACACACATTTTAAAAAATCTTTACAGCTAGGGTGTAAAGATTTGGGTGGCTCAGTCGGTTGGACATCCGACTCCTGTTCTCAGCTCAGGTCTTGATCTCAGGGTGGTGAGTTCAAGCCCTGCATTAAAAAAAAAAAAATCTTTACAGCTAATTCCATGACACTGATGTTAGGCAGAGTCTATGTTAAATTAATGATTATCAATCTATAGCATTAATAACTAATACATACTTTAACCTGGTCATCAAAGAATCTTGCAGTGGTCATCTGGAGGAGACCCCATGTCAAACATTACATCCCGTATGGCTGAAACAGGTAACAAACTCCATGAGACATAAGCACTGGAGAGTTTAGAGTTCCACACAGTAAAATGGTCATGAAAAACAGCAGACCTTGCCTTCTACAATAGCCTGACTCACCACCTTTTTCTGATTTACTGGAGGTAATGGAATACAGAGGCTTAGGAAGAGCAGAGGAGAGCTGTGCATAATGGGATTTAAATAATCTGATTTTCCTAAGAAAAGAAATTGAGAAGCAAAGAGATAAAGGATTTTCTGTACATACACACATATACTCACACTTCTTGAAAGGACTCTGTAGTTTCCAAAGCACTTTTGTATCCTTTAGGTATCATTTAATCATTAAAAAAAAAAACACTAAGGCAAAGGTTCCAGTTTTTAAGCAACAGAGGAGCAAAGAAATTAAATGACTTCAGCAACTTCACATACTTTGTTAATGGCAGCACTGGAAGGAGACTCCGGGTCCTCTGAATTCCAATCTAATGCTATCCCACTATATAACGCTACCTATTTCTTTTTTTTTTTAAACTCAACAAATATTTATTGAGTGCCAGTTATGCGTCAGGCACTGCTCTAGATACCAGGAAAACAAGAGTGAACAAGATCAATAAGGCCTTTTCCCTGCTAAAGCATTCTAGTGTGCATATGCATGTATTTACAATATGTATAGCTTAATATATATGGCTTCTCATACACTTTTCTATACCAGCCAGTTTATGAGACTCATTAAAAATTAAGATCACATATAAATATTTATTATTTTTTAAGAACTGCACTCATTAGGTCAACACAGAACAAATAAACCCCAGCCACTCCTGCCTCTCTTCCTTCTTCATTCCTCCACACAGCTAGCCTTTTAAAACAATCTAAGCAAACAGCAGAGTAACATCTATTCGAGTTACACATTTGTTCACATGCTGAGAAGGAAAAAAAAAATGGCTATAAAAGACTTTAGAAAAAGGAGAGGTTCAAAATTATGGAGAGAGCTTTTTTTAAGGATCGTTTTAAGCATACACAAAGGATCTTAAAGAATGCACATGGACATCTTGTTTGGAAAAAGTTTGTTCTTTTTTCTTTCTTCTTTTTAATCTACAGAAAGCACAGTCTTAAAAAGCCTGGGGGTGGGGGGGGGTGTCTGCTCCCCATCTCTAGTTCTGTTGCTGAATGAAAGATCCACAGGAAATTAACACAGTGGTAGGGAGTTTCTGGCCAAGAGTGAACTCTGAAACAAAAGACCCACTATTGTGTAAGAAAAATCTGACATCTATACCCTCAGCCATGTTTTAAACTTCAGTAATCCTTTAGTATGATCTATGATTTGTTGTAAGTTTTTAACATATATATCTAGCGTGTTGTATTACTCCTCATCTTCCAACTCCTCTTAAAAAAACATTTTAGTTCCTTTGTTCCCTCCTTCTCTCGTTTGTCTTATTTAGACAGCAACAGAGCAAATGAATTCAACTAGCTTCCTTCTTTTACCATCCATGTCAAAAGCACACTAGCTTCAAGGTTTACAGGATTTCCATTGTTACCAAGTTACCTGAGATTATAATATTAGCGTTTGTTGTTTCTGAGCTGATGTTACAGAAAGAGCTCATTTCTTGGTAAATTTGTGAACCTGACATTGTTGATATTTCCCCACGTCTAATAGCCTTTACAGTAGTAATACCATGGAAAGAATACTGAGGCATGACGGTGGGAGTCAGTAATCTAAGAATTTAAACTCAAACCACGTGCTGCTCAGACAGATCCACTGAGCATGATCCATTTATGGGATGAAGTTAAAAGGTGAGATTCTTTTAGTAATTGTGGATTGCCTTGTTTGACATTCAATGCCAATCTTCCAGAGAACTTTTTAGATGGATTTTCTTGATTCTTTTTTGGTCAAAAAATGACATTAGCAAAGCTGGTCATATCTTCACTGCTACCCTTCAAAAGCAATTGGGTTTACTTCATTTCTATCAATATTACTTTCCCTAGATTTAACTGCTTGTCGAGAAACGTGTAAAACTGTGACCTACCAACACAAAATCCTGCTCCTCTGCTATTTAAATAGGTGCTGGTAAAGCCAGAAGTAGGAACAAGTCACCAAAGTATCAGCTGGAGAAGTTTTCTGGGCACATTCCAAAAGTCTACATCTGCTTGGCAACAGCTCAGGAAAGAGATACGGTTACTCTTTTTACAGTAACATAGCTTTCCCAGGCTTCAATGTATGAAAAACAGCTTGCTCTGTATCAGAAGAAAATCCAACCAGATTTGCAAAAATCACATACTCACTATTCTACCCCATCAACTTAAACATCACTGCCATGCATAGGACGAAAATCATCAATGACATGGTTATCATATATTGTCCTGTTCATGTGGGCTGAGAGTCCAAGTGGGAATTTTTTTTTTTCCTTTTCTTTTTGCAACATAAACACTTAAAGCATTTAGTGATAAAATATTAAAAGCGTGAGGCTCCAGAGCCAGTGAGTACAAGTTGCTGATATAGCACCAGACACCAAGGAAAGGTGTCAAGTATGTTAAAATATGGCTCTAGCTTAGACATTAGGGGCCCTATTCTTTCCCTAATATGCTTGCCTTGTTCCTACTGTCCACAGTTAAATGCGCACATCAGCACTAAAATGCATCCCCTTAAAATCTAGAAAGGAAATTCAACACATCTATGTCAATGAACAAAGTAATTGTCACATTTGTTCACCACAAACAACAGATCTAGACACTGTTTTTAATTATAACATTAATTGATCTTTTGTCACCACTAATTAGAGCAATAACATCACATTTAGTAACTTTACTAGCAGGAGTCAACTTTGAGTTGCTGGAAAATCCATCAGTGGGGAAGAGGGTCAAGTGGGCAGAAAAAGAATTTAGGGAAAAAAAGTCACATTATTTTAAAAAAAGAAGTGTTTATCACAGTTGGGTGCATTTTTTATATTACTTCTTGTGAAAACTTCATTTGGTCTCTTTGCAATGAGAGTGCATACTCTTATAATATAAAATGTCCCCTCATTGTTGGGAAATTGCAGACAAGGAAGAATAAGTTGATGACCAGAAAAACTACCTTTGTGCCTTAAAAAGAAGTCACATGAACCTGTCATAGCCCTCATCTGTGAGAAATGTAAGGGACTTTAATGGGTGTTTTAGTAGAACCACTTAAAATTAAGTGATGAATTGGAATGGGAAAAGTTATTCCAATAAAAGCAAACAAATTAACTAACCTGACCTTGGTCCACATAAAAGATTCATTTTCTTAATGGAAACAAACTCTTTGAGCCTAGCTCAGGTTTAACCACTGAAGTGTATGTGGAACCTAAATTAAGCTATAGAAATGTATGCCTCCAGAAACTCAGGTGTATACATGCACAAGTAGGTAAGAGTTCTTATAGCTGCGGGATATGCCACTGGCATGGTCTAGTATGACCCACTTCTACAATGATTACCACGTGAGTCAGAAACCTGTTAAGACCCAATTAAGAAAAATGTTATGCATCACTGATGCATGTTTTGTCCAGAGCTTAATTCCACTGTTTTCCTAAGTAAATTCTGTCTCTTCTATTCATTAACTTTCTCTTCCCTTGGGTACAACTAGCAGCTTCTCCCATTTTGTTTAAAAAGGTTATAGAAGATCTGAAAGTTACAGGGCAATGGGCACGTCTTTCTGTCTGTTACTCAAAACGAGTAAGATAACATCTGTCTTCATCACACACTTAGCATCTCTGATGTTGTAAAAACCAGGAATCTTTCTTATTTCACTAGCGGTCTGAAAGACACCATCAACATACCCCAAGCAAATTGGAAACGGATTGGTCTTTTCTCTTCTTCTTACCTCAACAACCAAAACTGTTTTAATAAAAAGTAAAAGTAATTACTGAATAAGTCATTCTAGGAACATAAGAAAAGCTTAAAGTCTAGGCTGGTGAGACAAGACAATCATGTTTGAAGCAATCGAAGACATTGACTTTGGCTTTTTGAAGGACAGTCAAGGAAGGTTCATCCTAACAATGTAAGAACCATTACGCTGGATCAATTCCCTTGTCTATCAAGCCAAGATTCTAACTTGAATGGGGTCCCTACTAGACAGTCTAAAGGAATGTATGGCTGTGCTCTGAAAGTCTCTCAAAATTCCTAGCTTTTTTTTTTTTTTAAAGATTTTATTTATTTATTTGACAGAGACAGCGAGAGAGAGAACACAAGCAGGGTAAGTGGGAGAGAGAGAAGCAGGCTTCCCACCGAGCAGGGAGCCCGATGCGGGGCTCGATCCCAGGACGCTGGGATCATGACCTGAGCCGAAGGCAGACTGCTTAACAACTGAGCCACCCAGGCGCCCCTCAAAATTCCTAGCTTTATTAGAGATCTTTAACATATTCATTATCTCTAAACTCCCCTTGGAAAATATCCCTAATGTGAAATACAGCAAAGAACTAGTAACCTCAGATAAGAAAACATGACTGCTTTCTTTCCATAGGTATATTTCACTTGCAAAGCAACTGTCCCTTAAAATCAAGTTGTATGGGTTTATGCTCTTACTCTGCAAGACAACGGCAGATATACATACAATAAACTAATCCTGGGCTACTTCATATGGTCGAAAAATGACCTTTACTTAATCTTGCTTGCCCTTTTAACATTGGGAAGATTAAGGGGGGGAAAAAGGCATGAGGTAGGCACCATCATTTGTTTGAAAGAGTACTACTGTTCTGAATGTGTGACCTTTGGTAAGTGACTTCATGATCAGAATCTGAGTTTCCTTATCTGGGAAGTGTAGGGGATTGTATCAGCTAACCTCCCTAAGGTTTCAATGCCTAAAATTCTCTTTTTATGTATGTAAAATCATCAATTTCCATTTCCTGCAGGCCAGTGCCCATCTTAAACAACACATGAAGGAGTATGTTAATAAAAACTTTTACTCAGGGTATATATTTTTTATTTCACACCTGATAAAACTCATCATTCTTAACTGGGCTCTTCACTTCACATCTCATTATGGTTCATTATTCTTCCTCTTCATTATTTATTAAATTCATTAGGTGCTCAGTATAATTGTATTATTACGCCATTCACCCAAAATAAAGGCACATGAAATAAGGTTGACTAAAATAAACGGCCCAATCCTAAAACACAGGCAGTTTCATCTGAACCATTCCGTTCAATGCATAAACTTTAAGGATCTAGTATTTACCAGAGGCCTAGAGCGAGAGAGCAAGGACTTGCAAAGGTCCCTGACCTTGAGGAGCTCCCAGTGCACAGATGAAGCCAACACCTATCCTACAATGGGTAAGTGCTGGGTGGATACAGGATATTCATCAGGGTCCCACACATTCTCAAAGGTTCCTGCAGGGTCAAAGGTAAAGTTTTGGTGAATAATACTTGGGCTTATAATTTAAGACAAAGAAAAATGGAGGAAGTTCTCTACTTTGAATATTTCCTAACTTTTCAAGACAACAAGTTCCTTTAAAAATTTGGCAATCGTCACCAACCCTCTTCCCAGAAAAATTCACAGGTAGTCTAAATTCTGCACTCAATTGCAGTCACTAACACATAGACCACGAGTTAACCTAGCCTTTTTGTCCTGTTCACTATTAATGACTGGTTTATTAATGGCTCCAATAACAGCACACTAACAACTGGTTGATGAATCAAGCCGGGCAAGATGAAACTAAGATATCTTCTAACACTCATGTTCTTTTGGGTCTAGATCTCTAAAGATTCCAAAAGAGCTCCATATGTTGGAAGGTGAACAAGAATCAACAAGAGGACACTGGTGTGTGTGTGTGTCTGTGTGTGTGTGCGCGTGCACGTGTTCGTTGTCAAAAAATACAAATCAACTAAGTGCAAGATGGCAGAGACCATATGGGCAGCAGTGGTTGTTAACATACCTGCATGAGAAAAGAGAACTCCATCGACTCTGTGTCGTTCCTGAGGTGGAATCGGGACCAAGGAGAGATGTTAATGAGAGACAGATTTCAGCTAAATAAAAGAAAGCATTTTTAAACAACGTACATTATTAAGACAGAGGGGCTGCCCCATGAGGAAGGGAGCTCCCCCTGAACCTGAGAGGCAATTTAGTGTAGTGCGGGAAGAGGGAACTAGGCTCTGATTTCAGTTTTGCCGGAAGCTAGACACATGAGCTGAGGCAAGTTTCCCTACTCTTATATGACTTAGTTCCCTCACCTGTAATCTGGAGGTTATAAAACCCACACGTTAAATCAAATGAGATGGGGAGGAAGTGGCTACTCCGGTATCTTGCAGATATTAGGCATTCCATATAAGTTCCTGCCAACCTTCGTCCCCACTCCCCCAGTCCCTCACTTTTTTTCTGCAAGTATTTAAGCAGAGGCTGTTCGGGATAACACCTAGGAGGTTCCTCCAGAGGGAGGCGGTTAGACAAGATGGCCTTTAATATCCTTCTAAGTGTACGGTTTGGTTAGCAAAATGATTCTTCGGTGATAGCTCCTCTGCCTTATGGGTACAAAGTGGAAATGATTTACTTCCTTCCATCTCCCTTCCTTAAGCAGCCACCTACAAAATCAGAATGAGTGCTCTTATTTTTCTTCTTAGGTATTATATGCTTGCTAGTTCATTCCACTTTATTTCAAAGAATTTTCCATAAGCTCTTAAATGTTTCCATATGACACCACATTCGGCAGGTAACCTGAGTTCATACCATTCCCCAAACACGAGTCCCTACAAAACGTTCCAGAATCTCTTTGTGTGCTCTGAATAGAATTTGTTAGGCTGCCAAATCATTCGGTCTTCTCCAGATAGCCTTGTCGTTCCTAACTTGGTTATCAAATTCTTTTATCAGCATATTTTAATCAAAGCCTTTCAAAACAGTCTAAGGGTGAGGAAATACCAGAAGGTCTAAATGAAAAAGGCAAGAGGGCAAAACACAACTACCGATGGGGACAAAAGCAAAGGGCTACTCTGACTTTGCTTCAAGATACAACAACAGCGGAAGCTACCGTCATCTTGGGAGGGAAAAAAAAAAATGCCAGCTCAAATGTCTCATGTGAATAAATTATTGGCCGTTCGTAAACAACAACAAAAAGAAGGTATTCTCGTTTTATTCCTAACCCATGAATGTACACAAGCTCTTGAGTTAAAACAACTTAAGGGGGGTGGGCAGGGAATCTCTCTTTTGTCAAGAAAGCATCAGCCACCCCTCAGGAGTTTTAAAAATAAAATGAAAAATTCGGAAAGGAAGAAAAGTCCCAGGCTCCATGCCTCCTAAGGCAGCAGAGATTCAGTCGTCTCATGGCGAGAAGCAGAGATGGTGGGCGCGATCCAGAGTCACAGCTGCTTTGGAAGCCGCCGGGCTCTCCTGTCATTTCAGAAGCCTTGCTGCACACAGACACATTTGAACATGGCCACCTGGATTCCCTCCTCTCGTGGCGGGAGGCCAGGTTACAGTGGCTCCATCCACGGCTGCTCCCTAGAAGGAAGAAGGGAGGCCTCTCCGCAAAGTGTTTGCCACCCTACATGTGGGGTGATTTTTCAAATAGGGCAATAATTAAAAAGAAAAATACTAGCTGCCTCCTCCCATCCAGCTCCAGTTTTAGGACTAAAGGAAGTCATTGTTTCTTGCATTATTATTTTCTTTCAACCATGACAATAAACACTCTTCAGCGAATAACTCATCAGTGGAAAGCTATTCAAAGAATTTTACATTGATAACACCACAAATGTGGAACTGGAAAGAACTTGGTTGATAATTTGTTCTGAACCTCTCACTATTCACATACCTGGAATGTCTGCTCCTCTGCCGGTCAAAACAGAAAATCCTTATGAAAGATTTGGTAATACAAATCTTCCTGTCTGTTCCAGACAGAATTAATCTTTTCTTCCTTTGTGAGTCTCTATCTCATAGACAACACTTACTACATTATTCAGTTGTAATGTCTGTCTCCATTGCAAGACCTTAAGCTTCTTGAGAGTAGGACTCAGTCTTATCCATCTATGGATCCAAAATGCCTAGCATAATGGTTGGCTCAGAGAAAATTCTCCCGGTTGCCTCAAGAAGTGGTTGCTGAATTAACTTGGATCGAAGGACACTGAAGGTCAAGAAGCTAAAATGACTGGCCAAAGATCACAGGGCTAGAACAAGAACCCAATCCCACCCCCAGCAGTGTTCTGAATTCTTCATGGAATTCTCCCATGCTAAAGGAGATGACAGTACTGCCTATTTATTTCATTGGCCCTCAAAACCCAATTATTCTTCCTTCAGCATTGAAGCAACTCTTCCTCCAATAAGGCTCTCCGATTCAAGAAAAAGGATTCTGTTTTGCCTCGTATTAAACAATTTGATAAAAAGCTAGTAAACAGAGAGGTTTTACACATGCAAATCTGCCCTTGCACCCAATTTCAATTCTCTTATTTTCCTGATCTATATTCCTGCTCTCCAGATGGACCATCAGCTTTATACCAATGCCAGCAACAGCTTGTGTATTGTTTGTTTAAAACAAAGATGATGGATTAAATATCATATGCAATGTGAGGAAAGAGGTTAAGGCTAATATTCCTGTTCTGAAATATATCATAAACCCAGTCCATGTAGCTTTTTTTCCCAGTGGATTCGTATAAATAAAGATTTAATTTTATTTTTCAGACTCATAAGAGGAAGCATGCATTCATCTAGAATATGGAGCCTTTCCATAGCTCCAGATTTATTCTCGTTCTAAGGCATCATTACCCTCCAAATTATACAGACTTATGTCATTTCATTGAAACACTCATTCACCCATCACATGCCCAGATCCAACAGTAACACTTTTGTTTTAAAATTATGCCAAAATGAGCAAACTTGAAATTCTTTCACCTATATTTGAGTACTCTGCAAAATGTCTTTAATCATCTCAAATAAATTCCAACAAAAAAAATCTACAATTTCAATGCAAAATATATAAACCAAAGAAATCACAGCAGAGGTCTCTTTTTGTACCCTCTGCATTATTATCTGAAGCTGCTTACAAAGCACTTGCCAGTAGGGTGGACTCCGTACCAAAATCAGCCCTACTGTGTAGGTTTCCTGCCATGACTATGGATTCTGCCTGGCATATTTACATGTTGTCTCCATTAGAAAAATGATTAAATAAATAAATAAATAAAACACTTTTAGAAGCCAGGATGGGAGAATGGTGTAAAATGCAAAGATAATTCTAAAAAGGGAATCTGATGATAGGATATCATTTAAGGAGATCATCATCAACCAAAGAATACTGATTAGGGCCTAGAAGTCCTATGGGGAAAGGATCTCTAGAAGAAGAAACCAAAGGTAGCACTCTCCATTTCCTCATGGCTCCAAGGACGTGCGTACTGAGTAGAAATGAGGAGCCCATCTGGAACAGGTGCAAACCTACAGTCTAATCCTTGACACAGCCCAGCTTCTTGACCGTAAGTTCTATTACTCTGCCATTGCTGTCAACCAGTCAGGTTGCAATTTTACTGAAGGCTGGAATTTGGCCCTCCCCAGTTGCACCATGAAGAGAAAATATTTAAAGAAAGGTGTTTTGCAATGCCTATGTTTGGAATGAGTGATAAAATCTGTAGTGCTACCAACACTTTCTAGATGCCAGTTCAATGATATCCATGGTCTACGTCAGGACAGAACAGCAGGCAGACTGGATGTCTAATGAGACACTCAACAACCTTGTATAAACTCTGGGATGCATGGCAGTTAGTCTAAAACTTTAAAATATGACCCTTACAGCAACTTCACTGAAAAGCACCCTTCCTCCAGTCTTTTTGCACCACAACTTGACTCCATGTCTTAACCCTGGATTGACATCTGCTCTTGTAGGTTGGCATACGTGAGAATATTACTAGACTAACAGGCGTAAACAAGCATCCAGACAAATAAAAAGATACTATAATACAGAATATGTTCCCATTAGTAATGTGAAACAATAGCCACAAACATATCATGGGTAAACAAGCAGACACAGTAATAAATTTAACTTTTAGGTATGGAAAAATGCCATTCACAATCACAGAATATACATTTTTTCCTAGGACCTTGAAGCTAAAATTTGGGTTAAATGAAACCTAAGGTCCCTTACAGCTATAACATTCTATGATTCTTTGAGTGTATTTTTATTTATTTGTTCCCTTGAATTTTTTCTTGTCAGGGAAGGTAGCTCTAGCCTCCCTTTAGAATATCTTTCCACCTACACATCTTCCTACTGCAATAACACGAGTTAAGCTGAATGCACAATTATGTAACTTTAAGATCAAAAGAAAATGGAAAAGAGAGTCTACCCCACACCCACATGCTATCACTACCAAGGCCCAGCTAATGAACGTTGAACTTTACCAATATACTAAAGGCTACCCTGCAATACTTCCCAACAGCTTAAGTTAAAAATTCTCCTTTCTTTGGATTTATTATGGGGAAGAAGGGGACAGGAATCACACCACTGAAAGTTACCTGACTGATGGTATCTACTGTTATAATTTCTTTCACAGTGCTCTTTAAGGACAACAGAAAGGCTCTTTTATTGTACACATCTACTTATGGAGTGCAAATTCTTTGCCTCATAAAGTGAACTCTATTTGTGCTGAATGTATATTCACCATTTCCTGCTAATGAGGTAAAAACCGATTCCAGATGAGTAGAAAAAAAATGTCTTCGTTTTCACTGAAATTAATTCCAGGACAAAAAATGTAAGAAAGGTTTAAAAAAAAATCTGTAACTCTGTAAATCAATTTCTGGTGTCTTGCTTATATACTTATATATTTTACTCCCTAGAATTTTTTTTTTTGGAGGAGAATCAGTTTGTGATAACACAGTATACTTTTACATTCTGAACATAAGGTTGCTAATTACCACCCAGAATCCAAAGACAGCCTATATGTTTTCTTGCCCAAGAGAGAACACTTTTTTAAAAGAGCAATACAATACAGCACAGAATATCACCTGAAAACACAAGAGTTCAAAAACCCCCGGAGAAAGCAGAGTTAAAGATGATCATCTAGTCAACCTTCACTCACACTAGAATGTTTAGCTGATTGCGTCATTTGCAGTACACAAGTCACACGCTGTCCTCAGTCCACTCCATTGAGTAACAGACAATGCAACGCTTTAAATTTGATTTCCTAATGTCCAGGAGGTCAATTTAAGACCTCACCATTTGTTAATACATTTATTGTAAATGTATTCGAGCTTTTTAAAACTGTACCTGGTGTGATGGCTGATAGACACTGTTAACAAAATATATCACAAGGCACCAAGTAAAATGCAAAGCATTGCCGTGTTCAAGTTAAATCCTATCTGGGCAGTCACAAACTTAAAGGCATCTTCTGCCCTAGAATTTCTTTTAATTATTATTTTCCAATGTTTTCATTTTTAAGTTTAGAACCAGCTACAAGTCTTCGAAGAGTAGTTGTGTGAGCACTTTATAATGTATATAATTGTCAAGTCACTATGTTAAGTCACTACCTCCGAAACTAATATAATATTGTATATCAACTGTACTTGAATTAAAAAAAAAAAACTAAAAACGTTTGTGGTTGAAAGAAAGAAAGAAAGAAAGAAAGAAAAAGAAAGAGAAAGAAAGAAAGAAAGAAAGAAAGAAAGAAAGAAAGAAAGAAAGAGAAAGAAAGAAAGAAAGAAAGAAAGAAAGAAAGAAAGAAAGAAAGAAAGGTAGTTGGTGTAAGAGCCACTTTTCAGCTTGAAATGGACTCTAACTGCAGGTTGTTAACTTCAAAAACCGCAACTGTAGAGGGCCTAGTCTGTGTACCTCGATCACTTTTAAAGACATTTTCAATAATGTCCTTTGAGATGAGACCAGAAATGACTTTATTACTTTCCCAAAGGCTTCATTTAAAAGCATATCACTCTTTTGATAGCAGCTCTGTGTAACTGAAAACGTGACTGTCGTGGTAGATGTGAAGTAAGTGGACATAAGAATAAGACCATTAGAAACGCCCGGAGTTTGCCTGGAATGCCCAACCCTGTGTAGCAACAAACATTGATTTTGATTCTAACAATATTTCCAAACAATCCTTAAATCTGGCAGACAGGAAGAATACTAATCACCTAGATAAATGTGTTTCTTCTACATTCTGGAGAAGCGCCATAAGAATATATCAAGTTTAGTAAGCTTATGTGAGTGGAGCACTGTCCCACTTGGCATTACTCATCGAATTTCATATTATTTTATTAGGATCTGGTACAAACACTATGTAAAACTCTACAGTTAAGTTAATTCAATCTTGTCATCTCACATAATTACAAATATTACAGAGACCAAACCAAACCTATGGCCAAGAGTACACCACATAATTTAGGCCAAAGAAATCTAGTTGGACCTATATAAACCCAAAAATGTAAATGGGTGGGGGAAACTTCTTATCCTTGCTCTTGACGATCCAAATATGCTATCTAATAGATCAGGTTCCCTCTGAAATGTGCATATACCCATGAAGGGAATCAACTACCAACCCTCTAAATGTGCAAACTTTCTCCTTCCAATGTTTATTTTTAAAACAATATCAAAGTTGACAAGATCACAGATAAGATGCGCAGAGGCAAAGCTGTTAAAATTGAACAGCATTAAGCACAAATATCTACTCACCAGATATAAATCTGTTATATGATTAATAATTTTTCATTAACAATTTATAGACTCTCATACATTTCTTCCCCAACAATGAGGCAAGCAAACATTATAATGAATATGTATTTCCACAATAAAGATTTTCAGTTATAATAAATGGGTCAAACTTTTAAAACTAAAGACTGAATTTTTTTTAACTTTCCAGAGTTTTAGTCTGAACAGATGCAAAAATTTAGCAAGAATTATCACAAGAATTATTTCAGCCATACAAATTATTTAATGAGCACCCATGCAATCTATGCCAAATAAAAATGAATAACACAGTGCAATGCCAACTTCTCTGATTAATGCATCCTTAGCTTGTATTTCCATACAGTTTCTCTTAATTAAAGACAAACAGAAATTTCCTCTCACTAAACACTTTTAGGTTCAAATTTACTTTCTAGAGCTATTTCTAAAAGTGTATATCATTTGTTTTGCTGAGTAACTGAATTACCTCACATGATAAAGCATTAATTACATGGACCTGGTAACAAAGGAAGAACACTTGGCCCAGGAAGAGAGGCGGGAGAAAGTTTGCTAGGGATGTGGACTCTGGGAGTTGGGTAAGGATGATTTTCTAAGTGTCGCCAGGGAGGGAAGATACCTAAATAGCAAAAATCATCACCAAATTACATGCATAAATATTTGAAATTTCATGGGAAAAGATTACCCAGTATAAAAGGTTTAGGTACATTATATCTTTCAACACAAGATCACAATGTATCTGAAAATTAGCTTGAATAATTTCCTGCTTATATTATAGGAAGAAAATACCTATAATATCTTTCGTATGCTATATATACTTGGAGAGTCCTGAAGTCTCATCTAAATCAAAGTGTCTGGATGCCTGCAGAAATGATTTCTTCCACTACTCTCTGGCACTTACCCTCTGGTGCTTGCGTCATGTGGTAGTCTACCAGCAGAGTCTGGAATCAAACGCTACCTTCACCCACACTGACTCGCTATGTGATCTTGTGGCAAGATCTCGTGTTTCCTCCCTGGAGGAACTTAGTTATCTCTCTTTAGACCACTCTCTCCACACCACCATCTGACCACAACGGCCTTCCTTTCTTCAGCCCTGGGAGAGAGAGGAGAGAGACAGACAGACACACACACACCCACACACACACACACACACACACACACACATACTCATCTCCCACCAAATTCTTTGCACTTGTTCTTGGCTCACAAGAAACAGCCTTAAAGACTGGGTTCGACTTGCATCATAAGATGACAGGCAATTTGAGATAGGGACCATGTCATATGTATTAAGCTTAGAGCCTTATATACAGTAGGTACTCAATAAATATATCTGAGAGCTTTAATACCTAAATGATAAACTGCAGTCTGTTGGGACAATGAATTATTAAGCAACTACTATTAGTGAAGAATATGATGATCTCTTAGAACATTAAAGTTATGTCTACCAAATAATATTAAGTAAAAGGAAAACATAAAATTATATATGTGCTGTGTCATTACATACACCAAAACCATGCCTACCCATGAACCCGTATTTTTTTTTTTTTTCTGTTCTTAACATTATTGCAGACTTGACCACAAAGGATTAGGGTGAAGAGAGACTAGTTCCTAAATATAAGACCTTAAACTTTTAGGAGGGAAAAAATAGTATTAGGGAGACCAGGTGAATCCTGTATCACAACCCAGTGATTCATTACAAACATTCTTTTCTCTAGGGCTCATTCTTCCAACATACAGAGGGAATTGTATCTTATAACTTCCATTATCATTAATAGAAGGTAGCCATATAATTTCACCAGGAGTCCACTAGAGAATCAGGCCTGTAAGAGAAAAAGCTTTCATTTATTAAGTTTATAAAGAATTCCTAATATAACACAAATAGCAGTGTCTCTGTTAACTGCCATGATGGGTGCAATCATGCTGGAGAGGGTGAAACAGAACAATTCAACTAATTCTGCTATATTCACAGAAAATATAGTTCATAAAGCTACATGCCTCTAACACCTTCCTAAACCCTCCACTCTCAACTACAGACTATCCTCTGACACTACTATAATTCTAAAAGCAAACAGTATTTCTGAAGTATTTCTCATCACTAAAAAAAAAAAGAGCATGTTTTAAAATGGAATGTTCTAACAAAATACACTCGCACATGCAGGGAATAAGGAATTTACAAGCCAACACAAGGTCATTATTTAATTTTTAATTAGGTTTCACCTAACAATGGAAAACTAAGTCTTCCTCCATCCATTTAACAAAATGCTCATTTAGAATACTCCATGGCTTAGAAAGCTTCTGAACAGATGTCTAAAATGAGAATTCAAGACTCAGGAAAATATGAAACTCACTTTACTCTGTTCTCAAGTGATCTGATAAACAAACAGCCTCACCCACTGCAGTCGTGGTTGATAATTTATTTCTAGAGTCTGATGACTATATGGCAATTCACTTTGCTGATGAAACATTCTTTATTTGGGTGGGATGTATACAGATACCAACTTAACGAATGTCATTCCCACAAGATAATAGACCATAGAGAAGATGCATGCCAGGCAGCACTGCACTGAAAAACCACTTTTCACCTATCAGAAGATGCCTTAACAACTGACAGAGTTTATCATATTCACAAAACCTCATTCCCACTAGGCAAAGTTCCAAAGCCAACTTTGTTTCTTCATTAAGGGCATCTAAACTTTCTAATAGCCATATTTTCTGCATATTTGCAGTTATTAAAAAACCTTACCTTTGCCAATTATTTATAGCAGCACTGGCAGGGACAGATATGTACTGTGAAGTTATTTTAATTAACCCAGGGTGTCATTTTCACTGTGGACAAGGGTTTCCTCAAATCCATAAGACAATTCCACTGATAACTAAAGACTTTTCCTTCTCCAACATTATTCTTGGATTTCTAATTTGGGCCTTGCGTTTATACCATTGAAATCTGTTGTAACTGGGCAGTTCCAGAATGAGAAGAAATCAGCATCAGACCCAAACGCTCTTAGGGGAGAAAGAAGGGGACTCCTCAAACCAAGGAAAGGACAGCAAATATGGCAGATACTGCTCAGATCACCCTTGAAGGAAAGGCAGGACAATCTGGCCGCAAGTGAAGAAAGGGAAGGAGCAAGGAGAACAACGATCTTCACAATCTTTTTATAGGTTCGAAAGTTTCATACTTTAGTTAAGGGAATGTGAAATTTTAAATGTGCTCTTGAACCAAACTTTAAATATGTCAAGGGATAATATGTCAAAGGTACCATATGTGGACCTTCTCTCTCTTTGGGGCGAAGGCAATTGCACAAACCCTTTCAACTCTGTCCATGGAGAAGCTGGTGAGTTCCTCCTGGGTAGCCTAGCTCCATGGTTGGCACAAGGTAAGTGATAGATGTTTGCTGAATGAACGAGGACAGAAGTGAAGACACTGTACACTGGACACTCTGTGCTTCGTCTCAGCCATGGGACATTTCCAGAACACATGCCATTCATTCCCATCTGCATGCTCTGTCCCTTCATTTCTCCTGCCAAACTTCAAGGCCCTGCTTTCATGTCATCTCCTTCACAGAAGTCTTTCTCATTCTCCACAACTCAGAATCAATACTGTCCTCTCTTGGGTCATGTGGGTCCTTTGTATTCTACTATGAAACATACCACTGACCATGTTTTGCCTCTTCCCCTATCAGTCTAGGAACATCTGGAAGGGAAGGAAAGCTTCTTGATTTCCTCTGTTTTTCGATCAACATATACCATGTTACCATATTTCTAGTAGAGAATTAATATGTATTTGTTCAATGTTTAAAACAAGCACTTCTACCTTGAATGCCAATGCATTCTACTTGCCTGTCTGACTACAACACCCAATTTTCTCCTGATTATACATACGTGGTGTCTCTAAGGCCAGATCTTTTCTAGTCTCTTGAAGGCACTCTCAAATTATATACTATGAATAAGGTAAATATAGAAAAGCAACAAGAAGAATGATAAAAGTCACCATGTACACACCATGTCCAACCTTATGAAAGATAAGCCTTTAAAAGATAAGAAGAAAAGTCCAGAACATTTTCCTGAGTAACTCAGACATGCCCTCAAGTTCCAATAAAGATCAAATATTGACAATGAAGTGATTTGGCCATACTCAAAAGAAACAGAAATGTGTTCTCTTAAAAATCAACTTAAAAAAAAAAATAAATGGGAAAATAATATGGAAATCATTTTCCTTTGAAAGGAGAAAAGAAATAATGTTCATTTTTTTTCTTACATACCTTTCTAAAGTATAGAATTAACCACTATTAAAAATAAAAAAAATAAAATTTGTTTTATTATATGGAAATACATCTTTTAAAGTTTTAAGTACCACTCAGAATCAGAAATTATTTATTTTTTTCCAAAGCACCCTTTCATTTCAGATATTTAGCTCATTATATTACTCAGGGCATAGGAAATGAAAACCACTACGATTTGTAATCTTGTGCCAAGACAACTACAAGAGCTGTTGCTCATGGCCCCTAATTCCACTCTGTCCTCTTTTTCAAGGCTCCCTGCATTTGCACCTCATGATTAATCTTGCCAAAACATTTCCTGAAACACATCATACTCATGTTCAAAAACCCTACATGACTTTCTATTGCCTAAATCTTGAACCTGGCACTGAATGCCCTGCCCTGCATGAACCCCTATCCTAACCAAACTTGTCAGCTGACCCCACCTGGAACAAATCTTGCATATTGCAGCTTCTGCCCTTTCCCTCATGCCTCGCCCCTGCTCTCCAAGTCTTCTGTCTACTAATCTCTAGCATCACCCCTGCTCACCCACTCACAAAGAATCCAAACCATCCTTCAACCCACAACTCAAATCTCATTTTATCCAAAAGCCTTCTACTGTCCCAATTCTTCACAAATTCTCTTCTAAATGTCTACAAAACATGTTCTCACTTGGTATTTATTTATATATCCCCAAGAGAAATGTATGCTTCATACAAGCAAGGACTACACTGTACATGTATAAGATTACATCCTTCACCAAACCTAGCATAATAGCGCATATGCAGTTGACACTCAATACGTATGTGTAAATTAATTATTTCTAAGACAGTAATTTATAAACTTTACATTATAAGATCAAATTAAAGACTGCCGCAACTAAATTAAGATACACTGTCTATTACAAACAAATAAAATGCTTTCCAGGCCTATAATTTTAAAGTAAAACTTTCATTCTAATCTTATTCCTAATCTTGTCACAATTTCAGAGCTAATAAAACACTGGAAGTACTAACTAAGCAGGATAATTTAAATTCCTCAACCCCAAATGACTATAAAAATTAACAATAAAAAATCCTAAACTCTGCCAGTGACATTTTATTTCCATAGATCCACAATGTCATTAATGCAAACTCACTGATAACAATAATTGCACATGAAATGAATGAATGTCCGACCTACAGAGAAGAGCACTGCAGAGTTTTGTGGGTTAGTATGAAAACTTCATTAGTCCACTGTATGCAAACATGTCCCTAATTTTAAATGGGTCTTAGTGAAGAAGACAGTTTACTGGACTAAGTCACCCCCCAAGGCGGCTAACTGCATTTGGGTGGCCATTAAAAGGGAAGCTTTCTGACCTGAGATGTGAGCTATCACACACGTGGAAGACCTGGGGAAAAACTATAAAACGTACCCTCATTCACCACAACGCAAAGAAAAATACGAGACAGTGGAAACACCTGGATGATCTGAAGGAGACCGGCCTACATGAAAAAATGTTAGCTGACCATGGATAAATGACAGGGACACTACAAATTCCTGCCCACGGGCGAGCGTGCCCGTGCGCGCACACACACACATACATTCTTTACCAAGCATCTAATGAGTCATTACTCTCCACTACTACATGTAAATGGTACTGTATCTTGATTTTAATCTCTAGTTATTAATGATTTAGGAAGCAAAGTATACTTTTTTTAATTTTAAAAGCATACTAAATATGGAAGATCCTAAAAAGA
Organism: Halichoerus grypus; assembly: GCF_964656455.1. Classification (NCBI taxonomy): domain Eukaryota; kingdom Metazoa; phylum Chordata; class Mammalia; order Carnivora; family Phocidae; genus Halichoerus; species Halichoerus grypus. The sequence goes on from NC_135716.1 coordinate 138,914,389, forward strand.
ATAGAGAAATACAATCTTAAGCAAATAGAAAGCATTTATTTTTTAAATGGCACTGCTCAACATACTAAAGACATACTCAAGCTGCCAATTTTTAGAGCATGGGTTTTTCTGGTTCTTTTTTAGAAAAATCTTTCTATTTTGGACAAATAGGATTAAGCTTCTTAGACAATTCTTTGTTGTTTTGACTTCAACAATTTATGCAAATGAGATGTTAATTAGTGTAATTGTAACTTAAATTATGCTTGTGTAAACCTCTCCATTGGTAGAAAAGTGTGGGAATCTACACAACTGGTATTTAAAGTAGCTGTACTAACTCCCTTCTGAAAGCCCAGTATAGCAAGATCACTTTCATGTCTTTACAATTTGTTTTTATGAGGTGATAACATTTTTACAAATACCATCATTTTTGGTTTTTTATATTGTAAGTGACAGTCTGACATTTTACAACTGGCTTATTGAAAACAAGAATTGAGCACTCTAGCAGTAACGGACATTAACTGCTGAATAGAGATTCAGATGCTAATGAGGTGAGAGGGGCTCCAGAAAGTTTTGATAAATGCTACACACACTCTAACTAGCTGTGAATGTGGGTTGACAAAGAACATCTACACCAGGGTTCAATAAAATGTAACCCTTTAAATTAATCATACTGGCAGTATTTAATAGAATGCACAACAATCTCCTTTTCTGTTGGCTATAAAGCTGGAGAAATGCAAAGTCTTCACAAATGAATGCTCCCACATTTCCCACTCCACATTGCTACTTTCATTTGAACGTCTACAGCTGTTTCAAAAGTACTTACTGTAAATAGCAAAGTATAAGCATAATTCAGAGTCTGACTCTTTCACATTTTAACGTCTAGATTTTCTCTCATTTTTCTGTCTAGATTTAAACAAAAACTCGTAAATAAGAAAAAAAAGTCAAAGGTTTGAGTGCCTTGTGCAGAACCCAGCACATAGTAGTTCCTCAATAAACGACAGTTATTGTTAGAGGAAAGATCTGGCAAATTATAAAAAGAAAAACCATCTGCTCGCACAGGAAAAAATAAGAAAATTCAGGAAGTAAGGCCTTCTGTCTTCAAATTCACAAACTTAAAGTAGGCCTTTGTTCTTCAGGGGCTGTTGGGCAACCTATTTTATAGCTTTGGTGAGGAATTCTCTTTATACAGAAATAATAATGTCCTATTAAGTAAAACTATAATGAGCCTTATTATCGCAAATGTCAGAGAACCTCAACTTATTTAATTTTTGATTGCACACTAATCAAACTCTTCTACTGATTGCAAACTTGTAGGTTTCAACAGACTACAGTTCAAGAGATCAACTTCTATTTCTTAAGCAATTGCAGAGCATTAACATGTTATTTCTTCTTAAAGTGACAATCCCTAATATCCTTTTTGGTTTTTGCCAATTTTAATCTTGGCAGGAAGTGGAAATCTGTGCACTCAGCAACACTGCAATCTTGCTGGCTGTCAAAATTATGTGTCAGCCAATGCCTGAGTGGTATTCTTGTCATTTCACCATGGTAAGAAACTTATCAGTCTGACATATAAAGCCTCTAAAAGTAGTAGTTCATGCCAAAATGTAGATGCACGTACCCACCACCTAAATTTCATTTTTATAATTCCCACAATTATTATAACTTCCCCCAAATATATATCCAGATTGTAGTTACAACTTTAAGGAGGCTTTTAAAAATTCAAGGAATAATTATGACTCAAAAAGCTTTAGATTAAAAGACAACTAAATTTTAAAACATACATGTCTCTATATTGACACATGTGTGTATACATTTTGTAAATATGATTGCCTACAGATACTGCATACTTTTTTAAAGAATCATTTTCTCCCAAACTCTCCATGTGAGCTATACATTTCCAAGCCAACAAACTAATTGTTTCTCAATAAACTGCATAAAAATGATACCTTTACCCTTCAGTAGACACTGGTTACTCTTTGACTTTTTAAGAGTAAAAACTCTCACTTAAAAAAAGAAGTGAACAAGTAGAGAAATGTGTGCTATGGTTTAGAAATGGCCATTTAGCCAAATTGCATACTTGTGCTGTGTCAGCGTCCTGGCAGAGTCATCTCATTCCACCGGTCTAATGGATGGCAATTGAATTTAATTAACAAAACTCCTTTGACTTAGTTTCATACTGTGCTGAATGTAATGGAATCTCCTCTCTCCCTCTCCCCCTTTCTCTCTCTCTCTCTCTCTCTCTCTCTCTGTCGCACGCGCGCACTCTCTAGCATTCAACTAAAAATGTCCTTAACTGCCGTCCACTTTAGGAATATTAAAGGCTATACATTATACTTAAAAGATATAATACAGTCATCTCCTTCCCTATGACTTAAATTTAGTTACTGAATTATATAACATAAAATAATTAAAAAGATACTTTAGTAAGTAGTGATACACAGTATAGATTCAATTACCACAATGTATCCATTAAAGGTACTTTTATAGTATGAATAAAATGCAAATCCTCTTTATGGATCAATACCAGAACATAATTCTATTCTTCCTCCTAAAAAAAGGAAGTTAACCATTATAAATCATCTTCACATGAAAATGGTAAAAAGGTGTTCCTTTAAAAGTGTTCTGTTAATCTCAATATATTCAGAATGTTACTTTCTCTATTACACCCATTTGAAAACTGTACACCTAAATTCCAGCAATATGTGATAACCAATAAACAGAAAACTTATTTACCATTTTTCTTCATACTTATTGAAATGCCTGACACTAAATTCAGAGAGACATTTCTATTACTTAAATAATCTTTTCTAAATAAAATCAAGAACACACCAAAAGAAAAAAAAAATGCTCCTAAGGGATTCCAAGTAAATACTATTCTGCCTAACTTTTGCCTGGCTGGGCACTCCGAGACAAGTTCCTATGATTGATTATTGTGGTATCTCTGAATCTTTGACTTTGAACCATAACCTTTTTTTCAAACAATGACAGTTGGGACCTACCATTTGCCATCTGTAGTGATGGAGGGGGGAAAAGGACTTCATGTACATTAATCAACCAATTAAGAACAGACTTAAACAAAACACTAAAGCATAATAAACCCCTGACTGCTTAATAGCTTTCTACTTTTAATAGTTGTCTTCCTGCAGTCTGCTCACAAGATTAGGAGTAATCTGTTCAAGTCTTAACAAAAATTGCATGAGCAAAGGGGGAAAAAGTGAACCATTCAAACCAGGCATTTTAAATTGTGAAAAATGATACTTAAGGATTCCACAGTTCAAATCAAAATTTAAGAGGCTGATCTACACTCCACCATATATTCAAGGAATCTCGTCAATACAAAATATGGTACTGCTCTTCACTGAAATATCTAAAATTATTAGTACATACAAATGAGTCTCTTATTTTAAAATTTTAGGGGACTACATTCTTAAAAACACCACTCATTCAATAATTTATGCTGTATCATTTGGCATAGAGTAATTTTCCAGGATAATTTGACGTTTCAGTTATTGGAGCAGAGCAAACCTAAGAAGAAAAATGCGGGAAAAGTTAACAAAACTAGGTAAGGTCTTGCATTTTCTCTGATTAAAATGTGATCAGCAAAAGTAATATTAAATAGTAAGACATTAACTCAGCTCATTCATGAATAAAAAATAAATAGGAAACTAAGGGAAAAAGTCATGAATAAAAAATAAACAGGAAACTAAGGGAAAAAGTCAAGGATGCTTACCCTCACAGGTTAATTCAATAGTAAATTGGAGGTACTAGCTAATGCAGTGAGAAGTGTAAGGAAAATAATAAGATTGGAAGAGCAGAAATGAAAATGCTATTGTTTGCATTTGATATGATTAGCTACACAGTAAACACAAAATAATTTACAGACAAATTACTGGCTGAAAATATGTAAATATAGCTGGATGTAAGATCATTATACAAGAATTAACTGTATTGCTATACTAGAAGCACATAGTTAGAAAATATACTTTTAAAAACACAATTTATAAAAGCAGTTTCAAATAAGATGTTCAAGACTTGGGTGAAAAATAATTCAACTTCTTGAAAGATAAAATCTAAATAAATAGAGAGGCATACCATGTTCATAGATGTAGTAAGATTTGATAATAATATGATGTCAATTCCTTTCAAATTCAAATTCAAGTGTAGATTCCATATGTTTCTAAACAAAATCTACACAGGATTTTTCATGAAACTTGACAAAATGATTCTATCACCTCACATGTATTAGAATTGATATTATCAAGAAGACAAGACATAAAAAGTGTTAGTGGGAATGTAAATTGGTGTAGCCACTACGGATAACAATATAGAGGCTTCTCAAAAAATTAAAAATAGAGCTACCATAAATCCAGCAATTACACTTCTGGGTACTTATCCAAAGAAAACAAAAACACTAACTTGAAAAGATATATGCACCCCCATGTTCACTGCAGCATTACTTACAACTGGCAGGACTTAGAGACAACCTAAGTGCCCACCCACAGATGAATAAATAAAGAAATGGAATATTTCACACAATGGAATATTATTTAGCCATAAAAAAGAAAAAAAAAACTTGTCATTTATGACAATATAGATAGACCTTGACAGCATTATGCTATAGGAGATAAATCAGACAGAGGAAGACACATATCATATGATCTCTCTTATATATGGAATCTAAAAGAAATAAAGTCAACCAAGCTCACAGATACAGAGAACAGATTGGTGATTGCCAGAGTTGGGGAGTAGGGGATAGGAGAAAGAGGTGAAGGGGATCAAAAGTTAAAAAGACATAAAAAAAGAAATTCAATACCAGAAACCTATTTGAAAGCACATCTCTGTGGCCCATCTTGATGAATATAAAATAACAAAAATAAATAAAATATATATGAACTGGTGAAGGATCAAGAATAACTAAAAACACTCCTGGGGTGGGGGGGAGGGAAGTGTGCAGGATTTGCTTTATCAGATATCAAAACCAACTGAAACAGCATGTTGGTATAGGGTAGACATATTAATCACTGGAACAGAACAGAGAATCCAAAAACAGACCCACACAAATATAAAAACTTAACAAATGACACAGGTGGCACTGAAGATCATTAGGAGAACAGAGAAACTATTCAATAAATGATGAAGTGAAAACTGTTATTCATATAGGGAAAAAAATGAAATCAGATCCCTACCCCACACCATACAAAAAAATAAATTCCAAATGGAATACAAATGTAAATGTGAGATGAACATTTTAAAGCTGAATAAAAAATACAGTGTATTTTTAAACACAAACTAAGGGGGGTATTTTAAACAAGACACAAAGCAGCACCTGTAAAACAAAAGACTAATAAACTTTATAATATTAAAATTAAGAATTTTTGGGGGCACCTGGGTGGCTCAGTCACCTTCGGCTCAGGTCATGATCCCAGGATCCTGGAATCGAGCCCCACGTCTGGCTCCCTGCTCCGCAGGAGGCCTGCTTCTCCCTCTCCCACTCCCCCTGCTTGTGTTCCCTCTCTCTCTGTGTCTCTCTCTGTCAAATAAATAAATGAAATCTTTAAAAAAAAAAAATTAAGAATTTTTGTTCATCAAAGATATCTTAAAGAAAATGAAAAATCAAGCCACGAACTATGATTTGCAAGCACCTAACACAAAAGAGTAGAATCTAGGATATATATATATATATATGGAACTCCTAACAAACCAACAAGAAAAAGACAAGCAAAAAATAGGAAGAAAATGAGTAAAAGACATGAGCATTTATTTCACAGAAAAGATAGTGGTTCGTAGATATACAAAAGGATGTTTCATCTCATTATTAATCAAATTAGAAATTCAAATTAAGACTGCAATAAAATATCATTTTATGGTCACCATACTGGCAAAAAGTAAAAATCTGGCAGTGTCAAGAACTGGAGAGAACAGAATCTTCCGTACAGTGCTGCTAGGGAGAGTGAAAATAGGTATAACTACTTAATAAAATAACAGTATCTTTTTATAAAATGTAACGCTGACACACCCTGTGATTCAACAATTCCACTCTTAGGCACATACCCTAAAGAAACCCTTACATGCATGCTCCACAAGACATGTTACAATTCATAACACTTTTAGTTGCAAGAAACTAGAAATAGCCCATCAATCTACCACAAAATAGCATATTATACAAGAAAGAAGAATAAATTACAGTACATGTGGCAAGACTAGAAACATAATGTTGACTGAAAATGCAATTTCCAGAATCACGTATGTATGTGTGTATCTATGTATATATGTATGTATATGTAATTTTTATAAAACTTAATAACAAGCAAAACTGAACAATATATTTAGTGCACATATATGTGATGAAACATCCTTTTATAGGAGGGGAATAGTACACAATACTCAGGATAATGGATGATTTTTCAGGGAACATAAAAATAAATGCAGGTATTGGTAATGTTCTCCTTCTCAGGTGGGGTGATAGATTCACAGGTCTCCATTATGATGTGATATCTTACATATATTCTTACATTGAAAAACAAGGTGAAAATAATGAAATCAAACCTGTAATGTTTATAAAACAAAAGGGTTTTTCACAATATCTTAGAACCTTTTAGCAATAAGCCTGAAAAGGTTTAAAAGAAATACAATTGAATTTCCATTTTGAATTATTTTAATAACGCTGTCCCTTTCCCCCAAAAAACTGTATGAATAATCAAATTAGCAGGGAAAATCTTCATTCTTTCTTACTTGATGTGAATAATTTGTATTTTAAATCCAATCTCGGCTCCCTGTACCAACAGGGAAGATGCTACAATAAAGGAGGTAACTGCAGTATGGACAAATCCAAACAGCAGATAATCCACATTTCTGTTTGACTTAAAATGTATCATTCAGTCTTTTAACATTGCATTACATGTCCTGATTATAACTTGGTTTCAAAGAAACCTCTATTTCTGGGAAGGTACTAAGAAAGGATGATCTGGGTCTATTGTAGATAGCTGGGCAGTAATACACACACACACACACACACACACACAACATATATCATATATCATGTATCATATTATCATATATATATGAGAAGAAATCAACAAGGTGGCATTTTTGTGGTTTGGCAGAGAGGGGATGATAGATGAGTACAAAGCTTCCTTCCAATGATAATATTTAATTATAAATAACTCAGTTAAAGAACTGAGTTTCTATGAATCATCTCCAAGAGAAAATTTTTAAAAACCTGACTGAACATGAGGGGCATGCAATACTCAAAGACGAATTTAATTGAAATGAGGCATTCCCTCTTTCACCATGAGGCCAGTCAGACTTTAACCACATCCATTCTTATAGGTGCATAGATTATACTATTCTTTAAAAGATGTTCTACTTCAAAATGCCTTCCCAGCCCTGCTGAATTAAGAAAACAAAATAGCGATGTCTTTCCATCCATAGTTTGCCAGAATGAAGGTGATCATCAGATACAAAAATATAACCAGAGAATTAAGTAATAATTAAATAAGTTAGAATTTCACTGATAAGCATTATAGCGGCTGATATAAAGTTACTGTCTACAACTCAAGATCTCTCCACCTATTTGCCATCTAAGCACACAGTCCTCACAACCAGAGAGTGCTCAACCAGCAACACCAAACAAAAGAAGATGAATATAAGAAAGGCCATGAATCCATTGCTATAGCATCAACAACAGAATAAAATTGGAAAATAACCAATTTTTTCCAGATGCTATAATTTCACTAATTAAATATCTCCTTTAGAAATCAATAATGCTCTAAGGGAGAGAAAAATTAGAGTGCTTCCTAATTCAAGCTCTTATTATTAAACCTAATTTTTAGTATAATTCTAAGAAAGGAAAAATAGATATTTACTTCTTCAATACAGTCTGGAGTAGTGTCTTTGTCATTTCAAGATAATTTCTGAATTACTGTATGACCGTCTGTAACATCTCAACAGATATCTCTCCTTCCTAAGATTCTTACTATGAGCAACTAGCTATACATTGACCTTGACCTGAATCTTCAGAAATAAGAATGGAATTGCAAGAAGATATATATGAAAATGCAAGTTTTCTCATTAGTTTAACAGTTAGAAGATGTTCCAATCCCAGGAAGCACACTAGGAAAATCCCATACTTTATACCACTTTGCAAAGTGCAGGCTGGCACACTACCCTCTCTGCAGCTTTGAGATCCAATTAGGATGTAAGTGAAAAAAATTACATTCTAGTTTTCATTCCCCACTGGAATATTTTTGGTGATTGCTCACCTAAAGAAGATGGCCAGATTTGGGTCCCTTTTAGCATTCTATGAAGGCACAAGAGAAGATTTATTTTCAGTCTTTTTCAGGCAAATTAATTTTCATATGATAAGTTTTTGTTTCTCATTATTTTTAATGTTTTAGTAAAAAAAAATGGAAGAAAGAAATGTATATTCTGTCAAAATGCTTCCATTATCCTTTGCTGAAACCAGTAGGAGCTTTTAGATATGAAAACGGGGCCAGACGGAAACACTTTATGGGAAAATCTGCAGTGGAATGGTTTTGATAATGAACATGCCTAGAGAAATAAAATCATGAATGCTGTATGTGTTGGGGGGGAAGAAACTCTTATCTTCAGTTGGGTTCTGTTTCCCTTAGAGAGGCTTACGTTACCCTACAATCAATAGGTCTCCAATTAAACAAAGAAGATTTACATATGCTGGTGCATTTTGGAGCTAATGAAATTGGTCTAACAGTTTTAATGAGAGTACGGCACAGGCTAGAAGGAGAATTTAGGAGTCACCATATGTAATTGGGCCTACCTCCTTAATTCTGATCATTAACTTTTCTACTCCTACTTCCTTTGGCCTCTCCCAACATAGGATAAGTAACCATGCCAAAATGTAACCTATTTAGTAAGGACAGACAGACAAACAGGCAAATAAATGCTCACTAGAAGTAAGAGTATGATTCACGAACACTTTCCCTGCAGAGCAAGACATTGTGGGGTTCAGCACCCCCCAAAAAAGAAGAAAGAAGAAATGTGCCATCCTGAGGAAGAGGTTCCATTTTTAATCAAGATCATGCTCTTTAAAAATTCAAGCATGAAATTAGAATCCTTTATTTCCCCTCCGAGCAGGGCACCTAGCACACAGTAGGTACTTGATAAATGACTGCTGGTATAAAGATGATTTCTTCACAAAGAAGCTGGAACAATGGATATATTACCTGATCACCTCCAAACCACCTTTTCTAGCTAAACGGTCCAGATAAAAGTCAAGACCAGGATCTCAGAGGGGAAAACAAATAACCTGAACATTTTCTACAAATAGTAGCATCATAAAACCCTTATTTTCAGAATTATGATTATTCACATGTCAATAACTCCTTTAGGTTACCATGAAACTTTGGATTTGGGTGAAGAAACAAAAGTCGGTTAACGTGATAATGTGAGAAGGAAAATCATCCTAACCAAAAAAAAAAAAAGGCATAAATTCAGTATTCCTGAGTTGAACAAAAGCTATATGTTACCTAGTTTTAAAATTCATATTATAAATGTCTCACATTTTTGTTTTGTTTTGTTTTGTTCAACCCAGATTTTCCATTCAGTCACCAGATCAAGAAAGATATTGAATACATACTAGGTGCTGGGCCCTACATACCTCTCTAGGGGAAACAAAAATAAATACAACCCAGTCTCTGCCCATAAAGAAATCACAGCCCAGTTTGGAAGACAGATCATTTTATTATGATACATTACGAGCTAATAGTGAGCACTACTACAGTGCTAACAAGACACTATGGGAAGGCAGGGAAGGAGCCCTTAGCCCAATGCTGGGGTAAAAGAGGGCCTAAGCAATGTTCGCCAATTAAAGGTGAATGAGGATAGTCTCAGTAGAAGGAATAATACAAGGAAAAGAACAAACAAAATATATATACGCACATACTACAATATAAAGCATGGCCAGAGCCTTAGGGGAAACAGGCAGGAAGACAGCCTGCCCTTGTGTATTCCATGCACCAAAATTCTCATTTATGTCCTTGCATGTGCTCTCTCCAGTGTCAAGGTCAGCTGTATTCACTGTTAATAAAGAAAAGTAATGTACTGACTTTATCCCACATTTGTCTAAAGACACCTTACCCTTATTTAAATACTGCAGCTACTCTCTTGATTACAAATAGGAACATTCGATAACGCACAGCATCGTCAAAGGGGCCTCGTCAGAAGCACGAGTCATTCCACACACTAAGTCCCTTACATCCTGAAGCCCCCTCTCAGAGGTCAGCTCCTACCTCTACAAGTTCAAGGATCCCAAGCTGACACATTAGAGTTTATTGAAACATCACCCTGGTGGGAATCTGCAATTGGGGATTCAGTCCAAATTTAAAGACAAACAATCCCTTTTCCAGATGCTGGACTTAGACAATGAGAATACCCTGAAACGATTTCCTTCCAAATAATGGATTTAGAAACAGAAAAGGGTGTTATATTGCAGACTCATTATTCTAACCTAAATATATACGATTTCAAACATATAACATTAATGAAGTCTGCTGATGGTTAATGTGTTCAGTTTTATTCATATTACATGGAAAAAAAAGGGAGATTAAAGAAAACAGAATAAGGCTAGATCTGTAAAAACGCTATTCAAGATTACAAGGAAAGAAGGTGTGGGGGAGGAAGTGAGTGGGGGTGATTCTCAAGATTAGTAGCAAAAACAGAGATTTTCAAACTTGTTAAACTTTCATTATTTGGAGATAAAACACTCTTAAAATAAAGGAAACATCAGTGATTGCTAAAATCATCAGGTAAATTCTAACGTCTGTATCCAGGTGGCTTATTTAATCTGAAGACAACATGGTTCTCCCTAGAGGAACTGAACTGCTAACATCCCATGAACTCTATCAAGTTTGCCTCACTTCTCTTACTGACTGTAAAACAAAGAAATCTGTCTTCAGTTTCATGATGTCCCACATGGTACTGTGACTAATCCCCAACCATTTTTATTTACAGTGTTCAGAGTGAGTTTCTATGACAATCCCATGCCATTCTCAATGTTACACACAGATTTTCTGCCTTTTGAAAATAATTACAGAACAAATCATTTGTTCTGCACTCTATTCAAAGAAAAGCACACATATTAATGGCTGGACAAACAGATTTCACTTTCAGATTAAACAATAAGCAGATAGGAGAGAGAGAGAGGAAAAAAAAAAAACAAAAAACAAAGAACCTCCGCTATACACTGTTTGGGACCACCAGATTTTTGGGTTGTTGTCCGTGTTTCATTTATCAGACATGCGATAGTTCTTCTCCTTCCTATCACCATCTGTACACACTTTCCCAGAAGACCCTCACAGCTGTCCCATTAACACACTAACACACACTCGCGCATATAGGACCTCTTCCGTGCTGTCTGAATGTAATACATATCTGTTTTCTTTTCACAGGAGAAAGAAAGACAAAGCAGCTTGAGACCTCGGACAACTTAAAATCCACTTCAGTGTAAAAGTCTCAAGATTGCTAACTTTCTTCGGAGACAGAGCAAAACAGAGAATTTAAGTGGCTACGCTACAGAGACTTGGCTGTGTTTTAGGAACTACTACCAACTGCCAAATGAATTCACCACGGCTTGCTCTCCAAGGCCTTCCCTTCCTTTCTGTTTGTCACTCCCTCATTCTCCTGCTGTTTAGTTTTCCTGTAACTCTGTTTTATACTTCAGCATTACTAGAAGGATGGCCTCTAAACAAGAAATAGAACTTTTTTGTGCACCACCAGATTTCTTTAAAGAAAACATGCCACAGTGAACTATTAAATAATAAAACCACCTGTGCCCTGTCCTGTATCTGCTTGGGCTTTCTTTCCATTTACATAGGTTATTTTTGACATAAGAAAACAAAGCACGTACCACTTACTAGAAGTACCATCAAATGACACAATCCCTCTACATATACCTGGTACGGTAAGACCTTATGCAATACTGAGAGCTGGCTCTACGAATGTCTAAAACTTCCTATGGGCTATTAGTTTGTAAGGATCCTAATTCAAAAACATCAAACGCTTTAAAATCTTAATTTCTGGGGGCGCTTGGGTGGCTCAGTCGGTTAAGCCTCTGACTCTTGATTTCAGCTCAGGTCGTGATCTCAGGATCGTGGGATCGAGCCCCACGTCAGGCTCCGCGCTCAGTGCAGAGTCTGCTTGTCCTCTCCTCTAAATAAATAAATAAATAATAAATAAATAAAATTTTAAAAATCTTAATTTCTGAAGAAATTTCATCCAAGATGGCATCAACTCATCTCATAGTATTTTCTTCAGTTTTGTATCCTTGGCACTCAGCACGGTGCCTAACAGGTAGTAAGCGCTCACAATATGTTTGCTGAACCCAGTTGCAACGACATGGTGGAATCTGTCAACAAAGGCAACCAAGGTAGATTTTCTATGCCAACACCAACCAAAAAGCATCCACCTTGATGCACATGATAACAACAGGCTAGAACTGCACTCCACTTTACACAAGAACGTTCTATCTTCAGAGCTCCTGGGATGCAGGCACTTAGTGTCTTCACCTTGCAAAAATGAAGGTTTCCTCTCAGTTTCCTTCAAGGTTTGAAACTCTGAAATCTATTAACAAACCAGAGAAAGCTCTAGCTGCTCACTACTTTTTAAACTTCAGAGAAACCCATGGCTTTCAGCGCTATTACATACTTCCAAGCAAACACCTTTTATCCCGTCCATAAATTCAGGGGCGGAGCTCAGAAAGCCCAATATCTTGGGGAACACCTTGGAGATAAAAAGCCCTAACCACTAACTACCCATCCTCCTGCGGACATGTTACACAGCCTCTCTGATTCTTCACCTGCACAAAGGCAATTATAAAAGCTCCCCTACCTAAGTTTAAGGTTTATATGAAGAGCTAATAAAATAATATATTTGAAAAGCCAATTTAAATATTATAGAGGTTAACCACACAAGTCTGGGTTCTGATGGATCTGGCTTTAATCCTGGCTTTGCCACTTACTATTGGCAAGACCTTGACTGAGTTCCTAACACTCTCTGAGCCTCTCTTTCCTGAATAACAGGAGTAACCCACAACAAAAGTCGTCCGCCATCTCTACTCACCCCCACCACCCAACATGAAAAATTCTCCAAAACTTGGAGAAGTCCAAAAGGAAAACAAAATAGAAACAAAGAAACCCACGCAAAACCAGAAAAACCCATATCCACAATTTAGGAAAACCAACAAAGCCAATCCTAAGAAATGGCACCCAGAGATGTAAACTCCCTGAAGTGCCCAAAATATTTAAGAGTCTATCACAGAATGCTCTAGTACAAAGCAAAATGCACTGTTACAGCCGCCCTGTCTTCACTTTCAAATAAGGGGATGGGTAATAAAGGGCCAAAAATGTGCATCTCTAAATGTGAATCTATGTTCCTCTCCAATCTATCTGTTTCCATCCAATTCTGCTGTCTCATGACAGGGCTTCCCTTACTCAGCACTGCCCCCACCCCAGAACCTCTGAGGCTCAACTGCAAATAAAGTAAAAAGCTATGCATAATCAGTCTTTATATAGCAAAATTGAAAATGTCTCTCTTTGAAGAATTACAAAGCTTTCTGTCTGAAACCTCTGACCTTTCTAGAGAAATCAGAGTCACTGTAGTTTAAAAATGTAGGTGGTAAAAGTACAAAGGATTACATTTATCCATTTTGCATGTTTGCCATCTTTTCTGAGATGAGGAGCAAATATCTTTAGAACAATTAGTTCTTCAACCCTAACATTTCAGGCTGTAATATCCTCATTCTCTAAAGAGCTGTATACATCCTGGGCCCGATGAGATGGCACTTTTCTGTTAATTACTACTCCCACTTTACTTTACAGAAAATCTAAAGTACATGAATTCCAGAACCTTTTTTTAAAAATAAGACTTTTGTCCATACAGTGATTAACCAAGAAAATAATAAAAACTTATTTGAATCTTATTAAAAACCACTGTAATTCTTGATTGGGTGGGGAGGAGGAGAGACTTTCAAAAGTACATTTAAAAGAAAAAAGAATTCTTTTTTCTTTCTTTTTTTTTTTTTTTTATTTGACAGAGAGAGACACAGCGAGAGAGGGAACACAAGCAGGGGGAGTGGGAGAGGGAGAAGCAGGCTTCCCGCGGAGCAGGGAGCCCGATGCGGGGCTCGATCCCAGGACCCTGGGATCATGACCTGAGCCGAAGGCAGACGCTCAACGACTGAGCCACCCAGGCGCCCCAGAAAAAAGAGTTCTTAATAAAAGTCCTTGTCACATATTAAGAGGCCATACAATAAAAGTATTGCAATGACTATCTTTCCCTGACAGGAACATACAATAGTTATGCTGTTGAGCAGCATCAAGTTACAAAGACTTCATTCTCAGAAGTTACTTGAAACTACTCTCCAAACGAAAACCTCTACTATTTATAAGAAGGGGAGGAAAAGCCGACTAAATGAATCAATCAGAGACTTTAGTAACCTAGTAATTTTTTCTATAATATGCATCCATGCAAAAATCTTGCTATGGTCATACAAAGATACTAACCAGTTTTTGCCAAATTCTTACCCAGAATCTTTGCTTGATCTTAAACGTCTGTAACCCACTCTTTAACTTCCAATTACTTAATGCTAAAAATATTCTCTCAGGTATACACTGTCTTCTATCAACAACATTTTTAGTGTCTAATATTATTTATGAATTGTATTTGGCATAAAAGATGTTTATGATTTTCACTGCTGATCTGCCATTATGTCTGAGCCCATACAGCTCTATTTAATAGTATGCCACGAAGGTTTACATGCAGATACATAGTATCTTAATTACTCATTCTATAGTGAGCTCTTTAAGCATCTCCATTCCTCACTCATTTGGAATGTTTAAAAATGCCACGAAGAAGGGCTTGATGTCATCTTAACACTGAAATCCATCTGTCTATGGCCCTCTTTTGACTTTACTCCTTCTGCAGCCAAATTTTTCACAAAAGTTGATGAGAATTTGTCAACCTAAGGACTTGTAATGTCAGCTCCTTTGAAAGGCAATGGAGTATTTGAAAGTGACAATGATGGGATCCTGCATGTAGAATATTCACTTTATGTAGGAGTTTAAAATTAAATAATCCCTTTAAGATTAAAATACGCAGAGTTCTAAATGCTTTCAATAGGGGAAGAGGCAGACACATAACAGAAGAGGTAGTTCTGAGTTTCCCATAGTAAGTAATATGTCCCTAATTTTAAAAATTAAATGATAATTGATGTTGTAACAACAGAGTTCCTATTATCCACTGACAAATATCTTTCCATACCAAAAAATTACCACTCAGAGCAAGCTATATAACTCACTACAGATACATCTTCCCCAACAGCATGAACATGTTGCGCTTCCCAATCATGGGCTGGCAAAATTACAAAAGGAAATAAAATCACCCAAACCATAGCAACAAAGACAACAGCCTGATAATGGCAGATGCTAAACAGGCATACATAGAAATTTTTAAATAGTATTCATTTTTTAAAATATATTTTATTGTTACTTTTCTTTCATGTCACGTTTTTAACCTATAGAGCATTTCAAAAATATCCATTAAAGTATGTTTATGAATATATATGCTCTGGAAATTACTTCCGTTTGGAAACTCATAGGTTATTGGGACCACCATAAATAACTCATCAGAGACCTCAAAAGGTAGGCAGTGTGGAACAATGGGTGTGAGTCTTATTTTTTTATTCCAATCCTCTTATTTCCAGTTTACACTTTTATTTACATACTTCAGTTTTCCCTTGCTGGCATAACTGATACTCCACAACTTTTAGATTTATGAGCATTTCTAAAAAAGAAACTTAAAAAGAAAGCTACAGTTCTATTTTATTCAATATAAGTTCAGTTCAGCAGCTTATTTTTTAAATAAACCCTAGAAGACTTAATATACATAAATGAATATAGTACAAATTATAATTACTGGTCCTTTTTTTTTTCTATTTACAGTTATAAAATTCACGTTGAATGAGGCTTTGAATTTTTGCACTGAAGTCATTAAGAACTAATCTTGCCTAAACGTAAAGAGATGAAAATAAGGGCATTAAATAAATCCATCAATAAATCAGTACATTTAAGGAGATTAAGACAAACCTTATTCTTATTTTCAATTTTTCTCCTTTCTCTTTTAAATTAAAAAACAATTTTAAACTAATAAGACTCAATTTTTGCTTTCTTTTAAATAATTATACACAAGGCCATAATCAAAGGATCTTTTTGGAGTAAAGCAAATTTTAAATTTTTCAATCTAATCATTAAGGGAAGTTAGAAATATACCTCTTGTGCACATAAGAAAATATGGACAGAATTTATCTAGTAAAATATTACATGCAATTCTGATTTTTAAACTAATGCTTGCTTTAATTCTCAATGGCTTCCCAAAGCATCTAGAACCGATTCATCTATCTTACAAACAGGAAAAAACATTTCTTAAACCTGTGTAATAATGCTTCTATTCACCAAACTTCAACATTCTAAGAACAAGAAAGAACAAGTCACTCCAGATTTTTGACCCCAATCCTGACAAAAGCATAAGAACCTTTTCTCCCTCCCCTAACCAAGTATGGCTTCATCCTGTGCCTATTTTACTGGACTCCACAGTAAAATATCTCCATGGGAAGGGTCAGGATTTTGACTTTTTTTCTTTCCCTCTGATTCAAGGTAGGTGTGTGATACCATTTAAATGACATCCAACCCCCAGACAACAGGACATAAAGAGGGATACAGAATGGATCTAAACCATATGGTGAAGAGCACTGGGTATGGAATCAGAAGGCCTGGCTTTAATCTTACTGTGCACCAGTCACTTGGACCCTCTGAGACTTTATTTTCACCTGTACAAATGGAGAGTGCATTACTTATTTGCAATATTACTGTGAATTTAAAAAAAAAGAAAGAAAGAAAGAAAGAAAAAAAGAGAGAGAGAGAGAAAGCTACAACGTATGACAAAACTTAGTATAAGGCTTGCCGCAAAATAGACAACTCAATAAAAGTTATCTGCCTTCCTGCCTTCCTGTCTTCTGTCTCCCTTTCTCTACTTTCAATTGATCGAGGTCCAAAATATTTACCACTAGGAAAGCATGCGAAAGCCATGAAGAGAAATAAGTCTAAAGGTCTCAAAGAACACTAAAATTATTCCACTTCAATCTCTAGCTATTATGATCATCCTGATCATGTCTGCATTTGGGATTAGCAATATCGAAAGAAGACCAACGCTCGCCAAAATACATAACAAAATAAAAAGAACTTCTTTCTCTCAATTTTATCTTATTTGGTTTCTTTGACAAACAGAACAGCAAAAGCATCCTCTCTACAGAGTTGCTGCAATTTGTCATTTGTGGACTTATTTCTTTGCCTCATAAGCCATGTTTATTTAACTAGAACATCAACAGGAGGGCTAATTCCGTTAGAGAAAATATACTTTTACACTGTGAAATGATCATAACAAAACATGAAAGCACTGTTCTCTAATATTTTGGGAAAAACCGAAGGTAAAAGTCATCTCTGTCTTAGCAGCAACTGGAGAATCCTGGCAAGTTCACAGGGACGCTAAAGTTTGGATCAATAATTTGTATCTTACAGTTGCCTAAGCAACAGTCAAAATTTTGATGATACCATAAGTTATCACCTTAAAAAGCAAAATGGTAATAATAGCAAACATCTCAATAACTCCTTTTCCAAGTTTATGTATGCCACAGTATCCCTTACTGGCTGGACCCTTAAATGATCAGAAAGAATTTTTGCAAAACTTTTCCTTTCTAAAAATTTTAATAGAAACTCCAAAAGCCCCAAATAGTCTCTTAGTCTGAAACAAACTATGCAAAAAAATGTGGGGAGATGGATTATAAAATTCTCCACTTGATATCTTGCTGCTCAGGATCCTTTTACAGTCATTACTTAAACCAAAACACTTTTGAGAGCATCTCCATTTGCGATTAAATTCACGGTTTTATGTTTCTCTTAACAAAGAATGCCAGTTCATTCATTCTCTTCCTCCTCCACCTGACTTCTTCCTTCCCCTTACCCCACCTCCCAAGGATTTACAGTTTATAACGTATTTAAAAACAAGACCTAACCTCTAAATAACAACAGGGAAATGATTGCTGAAATGGTAATAAACTGGAGTTTTGCACATTCAGTGAATTCAATCTGTATTTCATGTTTTTTCTTCTATTCTAACCTCAAAATTGCTTTCAATAATCTATACTAACATTTGCGAGCAATTAGAATTGTTGCTGCTTCTGTGCAAGTTTTAAAAAACTGACAGGCCATTCTGCATCCTCTGGAAGCAGCTTGAGGCCTTAACCAAGTGAAACACCCAGTCCTACTGTGTACAGCAGTGACCACAACAAAGGCTGTGGTTTCTCCCACACTAGCCCTAAATAGGTTTAAATTAATGCTATTCATCACTGGGTGGAAAAGAAGACAAGGCAAATCTAAGCCAGCAGCATTGAGAAATTTCTTACCAACACTCAAACCTCTTAGCCATAAATGAGCTGACCTCCGTTCATGAGTTTACTCCAGAACAACCCTTCCTCCCTATTCCAATACCCTCTCTGCCTTTGAATTTCCATCTTTTTCACTACACTCTAGATAAAGGATACTGTTACTACATTCTAGATAAAGGATATTGTTACTACCCTCAAGTTAGCCAAAAACCGTCAAGGATACAAAAGCCATATTTATCTCAAGTTTGTTGACTGTTAATGCTATTTCCTTTGAAGAATTAAAAGATAAATAAAAAGATAAATGAAATTTTTTAGAACTGTGCATACACCAATGATTTAGAATGGATTAGTCAGCCACAAAATCCACCCTGAGTTCAGTTTAAGGTTAGAGTAAGAATTTGAGATAGGGTGGCACTTACTCTTTTAATTTTAAACATCACTGTACGTTAGTCTTACACCTTCTTTTTCTAAATACGGCTTATTATTATAAATCACAGGAACTAACTGCATAACTTTCTATTAAACAGTTTATTAAGGTACTGAAAAAGTTTAACTACATAATGTATAGCCTTAAACTTGAGCATAAATACACATACACATGTACGCCTGCTAACAAAATATCTTGAACATATTTTAGATATGCAATACTGCCGTAAACTAACATGGTAAGTTACCCCCAAATTAAGAAATTACCATAACTCATTCAGCATAGAATTATAAACTATCACAATTTAACATTTTCATTAGTATTTTTTACAATAACTATCCTGTATGCACTGATAACCTCATGCATATAGTTATACTGTATTTAAAGCACCAGCTTTTTTAAAAAACAAATCATTTGCACTGCTCTCAACAGCCCTCTGTGTGCAGCCTGAATGTGCACACACATGCACACGAAGCACACACGCGCTCATACACAGACACTCCTAATCTTACACCTGCTCTGAAGCAGTAGGAAGTGAATTCTCAATCTGTCAACATGACCATCTGGTCTATCTGCATATCACGGCTTTCTCTATTACTATATGAAGGAATGGCAATTACGAAGCCAAAATAAAACTAAAATTCACCTGAATGGGAGTATCTCTCTCTTTGTTGAAATGGAATAGTACGTGGCATATCAGAGCAAAACTAGCAGGATGTAAATAATTGAAAATGAGCATTCAGAACAGCATAATTAAATGAACAATATGGTTCAAGTAATGGGGTCATCAGTAAGACTGGCTGTACAGGTTTCCAGAACAGGTACGAGACTTCCAAAGCACCGCAAACAGTTCCTCCGGTGAGCGGCAGGACCGTTACTATTCCTGGTCCAAGCAAAACTAAGGAAAGGTGGTAACAGGGGTAGCGTGGAAGCAACCAGTAGCTACGGTACTAAAACATTACTTTGCAAAAATGATCCCTCTCTACCTTACAACTAACACTCCTCATGCTACCATTAGGACAAATTCAATTCACTCTGCCACTAGGCTAATTAACAATGACAGTCATTACCTGACAAATTTTGGTCATTTATTAGTCTTTCAAAGCAAATTTTAAGGCCACTAAAAAAACTTCCAATCTTAGAAAATTCCTCATCTGCAAAAAGTGAAGATGCTCATGGCAATTTAACTTTTGGGCCTGACACCGCTGGAAAATTAACAAAGGCTTTACTTAGTTGGTTTAAATTTAATTCTATTTATTTAATTTTACTTTCTCAATGTCTCCACACAGCTGCCTCAGAGTTTCATTCCACCTCACAGCAGGTAATAACTATCAAAAATAAATTGTGACTGTCATTCTGTGGTGTAGATACAGCAACTTACCTCTATCCAAGAGATGAGTCCTTAAAAAGTCTAACCTCTTTTTAAGTCTAACCTCTTACAAAATTTAACTAAACTGAGAATCTTTCTAGAATCTGATTACATTACCAGAAGTTATACAGACGCAGTTTAAAAAAAAAAAAAAAAAACTCTCCAGAAAGTTCTCGGTTGAGTGCCTACTAATGAACAAAGGTTAACTTTATCTAAAAGGTCAAATGCCTGGTGGCTAAGGTTATGACCTTAACAACTTAAATTGTGACCTTGCCACGTGCCGGGTATATTGTAGATTCTGATACAGATCATCTGGTAAAGACTGGTCATAAATTAGCTTTACTGTTACACGCCCACAAAGAAAACCATTTGCCACAATTCCATAATATCTTCAAGTTGTCATACGATACCTATGGAAGGACGACTCAAATAAAGACCAAATTAAGGGCATAAAATGGTTTTACTCTTTTATATTTTTAACGAGACAAAATTCTCAGGCTTATGGAATCACTCCAATTTCATTACACTTGTTACTGTTTATCAGCCACAAAATACACACCGTTCTAACGCCACTGGATTTAGAGGGGAAAAAAAAACAAACTGGAATGTAGTTTAGGTATTGTATTTTAGCATCTCAATAAGTCTTTGAATAAATCACCTGCACTTTTAAAAAATGATTGATTCTGCACTAGCCTCCAGTATTTACATGTGTGTCCCAAGATTTCAACCTCCTAGCAAAGAAAAGGCCGAGGCATGAAGCAGTAATTATTGTACACATTTTTAGAAGGGGAAAAAAAAAAATCTCATTTGGGGGGCTATCTAGAAGGGAAAACGGCATTTTGGAGGGAAAAAAAAAATACAACACTGCAAAAGCGGCGGGGGGAGGAATCCACGATAGGTGAAAAGGCTACAATGGTTTTGGCATGTTTCTTGAAGCACGTTTCAGAGTCTCTGCCTCCTGCCAATACTGGCAAGTTCTCAAAACTTTTAAGGAGGTAAAAACATTGTTTAGTGTTTACAAATCTTCAGTATTATAACAGATGCTTGTCAAATCAGTTGTATTTAAGTTGACCAATCTACCTCATATTTGTATTGGCAACTAGCTTCCCTTCCACAAATAACAGGTCTCTAGATCTCTGAAATCAAATTTGAAGTATTCTCGGACAAAAGGCCCTTACTATTTGCTTTCGCAACCGTCCGTGGCGGGCACAGCACGGCGCGGCCATGGCGGCAGCCTGCAGCCGGCGGCCTTGCGGGGCATTCTGGGATACGTCAGGGAAAGCCAACCGGAAGGCGGCTGAGCCGTGCCGCCGGCAGTAACTTTCACACGCAGTAAGGATGCCAGCTCTCCGAAGCAACCTCTACCTGTCGTTCTACCGACACAGTCCTGCGGGTACTGAAACCACCAGCAACCCCGTGTTAGCTCCACGATCTGAAGCAACACCACGGGACAGACGGTCAGCGACGGAAGAGAAGACACGTGATGGCCTTAGCTCGGAAGGCTGCAGCTCTTTAACTCGAAGGGAAATATTTTCACCAAAAACTCAGAACGGGTGCTGCTCACAACCGACAAAAGCGGAACCAGTATTCCCCATCGAGGTACCTTGTAAGGAAGCACATACCAGGATATGTACCACCTGTTGGCACCCACATTTTTCTCTCTTGGTCCAATTAGAGCATTTGTTAGAACTGATAAATGATTTACTTTTCGAAATACTGAGAAGATTAAACCAAGATCCTAAAGCGTCCTCCCTGAAAGCACTGATAACACCCATCCTTTTTATTTTTTTTTTTTTTGCACCTTGCCTTTCCCAATCAGAACCTCCACTTACATACGCAAATAAATTTTTCAAAAATTTAACTCTGCTTTTTCAATAGAGAAAACAAAGTAACAATAGGGTGAAAAGGGGATTAAGAAAGGGATACTTGTTCCTGTCTAGAGGTCATTTGAGAGGTGTTGCCTTTTCATTTCACTATGCAGAACAGGCTAAAGCAACAGGAACTCCTTACAATTAAGTATACATTCTCCAAAACCCAAATATTTGAAACACTTACAGATCACATCCTCTAAAATACTCATCTATCCCCTGCCAACAGAATGCAAATGATAATGTGACATGCTTGCAAAGTTAATTTCTCCAGTTTCTTATGTAAGGACAGATGGATAACAAAAGTTCTCTTTCTAAAACATATATTGAGAAAAATAATAGAGAACAGGCTATCAGCTGACTTCTTTTTTTAAAAAGCTCACATTCTTAGAATTAAAAACATTTTGCAAAACAGTACAGTGTTGATTTTACAGGTAACACCTTTCTCCTTTGTGAAAAAAATACATAAATATATGAACCCCAAAGCAGCCTACTGGTAGGATTCCACAACCTTCTTTCTTCCATCTGGCTCAAGTAACTGCCATGAAGGTAAAATCTAGCAAGGCCCATATGTACATATAAAAAGTCAACAAGTTACACAAGACCTGAGCTTTCCCATAACACAATGAACCTTTTGTCTAAAACAAGGCAAAAGAAACAAAGTAAAAATGCATTCTTTTAGTCAGTGCTCAATAGTTTTAGCCTGAATGCTAACTCTGAATGCTATAATATACACAGGTAAAACATGCCTCGAAAACAGCCTTGAAACAATAATGAATCTTATCACCAATCAAAGCAACTCACTAAATCAATGATCGATACCGATTTCTCGGTGCATTCATGCACCACACAGGTTGGTTACTTTTAAGATTAACCTTACCATCAATTACTTAAAGAGTTGGTTTGCTTCTCGCTCAGCTATCCTAGACAACACGACAAATTCCTAAATACAAAGCTACTAAGTTTGTGTATTCATGTGATTCTTTTTCCTTCATAAATGATCAGCAATTTGGTAGTACTCTTATCACCTCTTCTTAATTAGCAGGGGGTTCGAGAGGCCCCAGTAGGTTAAAAACACACCCAGAAGATAAGCAACTAAAAATACTGCCTCACCAAACTCCATGCTTTTTAAACGAGATCACTTGCCATTTACAATATCCCCTTTATTCCAGCTCTCACCCATCATCAAAAACTGTGATCTAAACATATCACAGAACTACCAACACCTCTGATAACACTACTTGCCAAAAGAACTGAACTTGGTGAGAGTCCTCTCAAAGCTACGCTTTTCCACCCGAATAAAGGTGTGCCCTCGGACACGGGCACCTTCTGGCTATTCTGACTCGGGTTTACCTTTGAAAGCACACTGTCTCTCTGCACTGTGGCCTGCAACTTAAGAGGATTCGGGTATGGCCCCGCACATACAGAGGTCATCAGAAAAGAAACACACGAGGAAGTGGAACCACTTCTCACCATCGCACTTACCTGCTGCATGCACAAAGTATGCCAAATATAAATCGAGTTCCTTAACAGAAACCCCTATGTGATGGGGCTGCACACAGAGCCCTGGATTCGAGCACTGTGGGGACTTTACAAGGCGCTCGCCATCAGTACTTTCGAGCGGAATACCTTTAAATAAAATCACCATAACAAGGTCCAACCTCCAGACTTTATCTGCCTGGCGAAGGCAGTCAATTCTTCGCATCTTGCCTTTCTGGTCTGGGTTGGAAAGAACACAACATGGAGGCTTTTTCCCCGTAACTGTAAGAACAAAATCCTCTCGGTACTCAGGTCGGATATCTTTCCTTAACTTGGCCAGAAGTCGAGATGCCCACTTCTGCTTGACCTCTGGTTTTTCGCTTAGCAACTCATCCTTCACGGCTCTCTCTTCTTCTTTTGACATACGCTTTTCGTGTTTTTTGAAGTATTTTCGTTTTCGGGCCTGCAGGTTGAACCATGTGTAGGCGAAGGCTCGGACGTGGGGCAGAAGTGCTTCAATGAAAGGATGAAATTCATCCTGGAGAAATGAACAACAAAACTATAACTATCAAGAAAACAAAAGGAAACAACTTTTCTTCAGATGGTCACTTAAAAAAAAAAACAAAAAAACAATGCTTATTTCCCTTGCAAGTTGACTCGAGCATTACAGTACCCAAATTACACAGAGGATGCCTATGGGAAGTCTGGGGGGGGGGGGGGGGAGAAAACTGTCAGTATCATGTCTCACAATCTCAAAGAAGAAAATGGCTAAAAATTTTAAAATGTGTTGGTATGTTCACCAAAGTGCACCAGGATCTACTGTCGAGCTTAGGTCCCAAGTCCTTTAGACAGTAAGTGAAATGTATTGAAATGCTTACAACAATATATAATCTTAACCCTACTTCAAGAAAGGCACATCTAATTCTGCTGCAGCCTTGACCTCACTACTTGTAGTACACCCAGGGCTCGGCCGCCAGATTGGCAAATCCTAAACATCTAGATGCCAGTCAATGTTTATGGAAGTCTAGGAGCAAAAAAATCATCTCCACGATCAATGAAAACAAAGACTTTCCCTCTAAAAATACTGCATGGAGACGCTAATCTGTGTCTTAGGCATTTTGGTAACATCTTAATTCCTTCTTCAGGATTACAGTTGCATATAATTTTTTTTAGTCAAAAACTTAGAAAAATCTGGCATATGCAAAAGATGAATTTGATATTCTTCAGGCTGAAATAAAAGACCTACTTCCAAGACATACTTGCTGATACTATGGGAATGAAACAAAAAGAAAAAAAGGGGGAAAAAAAACAAAGAAAAGCATACATGCCAGATAGTAAATAGAATGCGTCATTGTGACAAGAGGGTTGCAACTAAATACAGTTAATTTTGTGAAATGCCTTCGGTAATAATCATCCTTAAAAAAGAGAATCTTTATTTAATTTTTGAAATTAATATTTCAGGCTTTTTCTCACAAGCAAATAGAGAACCTGGTACATTTAATGTTTACGAGACTCCAGGAAAACCCTCACGGTTACCTCTTAAGATTCAAGTAATTTGAAAATAAAATTCAATTTAAAGCATTTAAATTTTTCTTAGTGTCTTATGAAAATGTTTGATTCTTTTACTTGATACTTTCTTAGGAAATATAAATATAAAATCAAAGAAAAATTAAACAGTAACCTCCACAAAGCTTTCTGAGTACATCTAACTTTTGATTAACCAACCCACACTAATCTTACATAACTTCTCTCTGCCGCACAAAACCCCAAAAGATAAATTATTTACTTTCAAATAAATGAGGATAAGAAAACCAAAAAGATGCTTGATGACTTTTTTTTTAAAAAAGGGTGTAGGACAGACAAATATTATAAAATGCATTCTTTTTCGGTTTGTAATATCCACCTAAATATACACTTTGGAGGCACAAGTAACTGCAATGTCCAAAATATTATTACTATAAAGAAATTATTAAATTTTCAAATGTTCAAATGTTAACTGAGTGGTTAAAATTGGAAAAATATTTTATCAAGTCTGTTAAAATATTATAAATTATAATCAATCATCTAAACACTACATATGACTATTTTTTAAAGTACATATTAATGTAATATATAATAAATCACTTCAACAATTGACATTTATCTTTTTCCTCTCTGAACAAATTTTAGGCTCTGCATTTCAAATTTAGCTTTGAAAACTGCTCTTTTTCAATAAAAATCCAAAAGAGAAGTCAGTTTTTATAACATGTGTGCATTCTTCAAGTGGAGAGAGAACAGAAAAAAATACTAGAATTATATTATTCTTTACCATAAACATTTTAAATTTCTGATGTTTAAGAATCTTTCTTATTGCCATACTTTAAAAGAGAGAAATGGTGGTGGTGGGAGGGGGGGCTTTTTCAAGTCACAGTTTATCTAATAAGGTATACGCCAAACCGCAAAGCATTTAAACGTTACTAAATTCTGAGCTCATCCTTCAAATGCTCTAAAATACATAAAATTGGGGTTTGAAACAGTCCTTCACATTGACTGATTTTCTTATATACACAGGACATGCTAGGGACCAAGGCTCTGTAGTATTATGTTAAGAACTCCTGGAGTCTACCTTAACTACAAAGTGAGTTTTCACCAAAAGGAAGATTTCATTTTAAAATCTCAGGCCCATTTTATAAAGCGAAGAACTAAGTTCTAAACAATTCACATTTATGTTAAAATGTTATCTTATTCAAAAGCTTCATTGATATGAATAAACATTTTTTAAAAAACATTCTAACAGGGCATTTAAGTGTTTGAAGAGACTCCTAGTATGCTTCTCACAGAACTGCGAACTGCGTTCATTCGTGTTCAAGAGGATTTTGTTTACCTGCCAACCAAATGCCTATATATCTCATCATAAAAACCCTCAAATGAGGCCAACTATGTCAACTAATCATTAAGAATAATATAAGTCCCCAATTTTGCATCAAAAGTATTTACAACTTATTACTCCCCAAAGGTTTCAAGAATGTGCCAATAAAAGTGCACAATATTTTGTATAACTTTACTCACATGTACTATTAAAGAGCTAGTCATCTTTCTCAACTCACAATTAGAAATACTCCAGATCATCAAAAGTAAAGAATATCATTAACTTGTAGGAAATGTCAAGGCCCAGCATAAATTAATTCTAAAAAAATAGTAAGCCTCTATAAATCATGTTGCTGCACATACTGCCATAAGCTATGTAATATTTCAAAATATTCAGGAGATAATAAAGAATATTTTACATGTGTACTCAGTGTGAAAGTTATAGGCCACCAATGAAAACAAACCTGAAAACCTGTTTCAAAAGCGGTATGACTTTGAATCAGCTTCTTAAATGTTGATCTGTTTGTAAGTAAGCCAAGTTTAAGAACCACTGAACGCTGATATTGCTGGAACTACTTTCAAAGGTTCACCTATAAATTTCTACTGGGTTATCATTCTATGGCCAGGTAAATGATTTGGTTATGATACGCTTGTATGGACGAAAAGAAGACGTCTGGCATTTTCTTGATAAAGTTTTAAAAATTGCACACATGTAGATGGAGTTTATTCTTTCATTTAGAGTATTTCTATTACTGTGCTTACTGGACTTTCTTTAATGACCAATAAGCTACCTAAGTTTTTCTTTCTAAAACTAGCTCTAAAGCTTTATAAGTATTCCAGCAAGTTAAATAAAATTGTAAATCAATTTTTAAAGGAAGAACTCAAAATATATGGCTCTCACTCACTATTTAGTGTGCAATTTCTTCACAAACTGTTACACTGTTTCTTTTTACTGGTGTTTCCAGAAGAAGGCCTAGTGCGCGTGTATCAATCACACTGCCAAATATGTTTAAAAAAAAAAAACAAAACTTTCTTAATGTGATAATAGCTCCTGAGCCAAGAGAATCCAGCTTTGTCAAGTACCTGACTATGCCCTGGGCCTGCATGGATACACAGGTATCCTCATACATGCACCAACCCAAAATATAAATTTATCTTTCGAGAGCTCACTTGAAGACACTCATGTGTCTGCTAAGGTCATGCCCCACTATTGCAGCACCCTGGTATTGTCTACAAGTTCTCTGTGCTGCAAACTTTTGCCAGAAAGAACTTCAGCCTTTGAATCTCAGCATTTCCACTGTAGTCATAACTCATTCAAATTCTCTTACACTTTGCATCTTATCCATATGCAATTGTGAACCTTGCCAGAAGTGGTTGGAAAAGTTTCATTCCATACTTCCACAAGTTACTAAAATAGGAACTTTGGAAGTTTGTTAGGGAAAAATAAAAAACTTTTACAATAACTAAAAGCAACTGCTATCCATTACTAATGCTAGGCCTAAATCCCAAACAGACCATTTCAACATAAAAGATGC
Organism: Halichoerus grypus; assembly: GCF_964656455.1. NCBI lineage: Eukaryota > Metazoa > Chordata > Mammalia > Carnivora > Phocidae > Halichoerus > Halichoerus grypus. The sequence continues at coordinate 138,942,362 of NC_135716.1, forward strand.
ATTTAAGAGTCTTCTGAGATCAAATAGCCAGTATTATTCCTGTTAGATATTGCAATAAGAAAGGATGTCATGTGAGAAATAAAACCAGAATCTAGAGAGGAAAGAAAAAAAATTATTGATACTTTTTAACCATCCATAAAATATTCCGGCTAAACCGTTACCTCCTGCTAAATGAAAGCAGTAAGTGGTGGCAGGTTTTTTTAAGGGAGTGGTAAATAAACATTTTATATGAAGCATACAACTTCACGTAGGTGATTAATGGTCAGATTGCAATGTACCAAAACAGTATGAAAGCTTACACTTTTTTTCAAAAATTTTTTTAGCGCAAAATCACTTTGACTTCATGCCTTTTAGTCAAAGAAAATAAATAATATATTCAAAAGGGACCAGATTTGGAGCCGTGAAGTAGCAATATTTTGCCTAGGGGTGGTGCAGACAAGAGAGGGATGGAAAGGGAGGGCACGGGAAGGAGGGGCGGAGGGCAAGAGAGACCCACGCTCCGAGTAGAGTCGGAGGGGAAAAGTTGCCCCCGTCCTGCGCGCGGAGCTGCCCGATTCGCGCGGCGGCGGCGGCGGCGGCGGCGGCGGCGGGAGGCGGCGGGGGGAGCCGCGTCCGGCCCGGGTTGCTGCTCGGGCTCGCGGCCCGGAGCCCAACTCCGTCCGGAGCTCCCCGGCCCGCGGCCCGCGGCCTCCACCGCTCGCCGCCCTGCGCAGCGTGGGCTCGTCCCGACAGCGAAACTTTCACTCGGGAAAGCGAGCGGGCGACGAGCGGCGAGGACGCAGGCTCCACCCGGCCGGCGCTGGGGGACGCGCGTCCACGCAGCCCCGCTCCGCCGAGCCCGGGGGCCGGCTCGCAGCCGCCCGCCCGCGTCCGAGGGGCGCTGTCCCGGCCCGGCCCCGGACGCCGGCCCGCGTCCTTCCCGCGGCCGGACCCCAAAGGCTGACAAACAATAAACAAAAGTAAGAGTTTGGGGAGGCTGCCTCGGCGCGGGCTCCTAGCGCGGGCCGTGGGAGCAGGGTCGCGAGTTCTCCCGCACCCGGGGGTTTCAGTTGCCCCGGGCGTGCGGGGTGTGCGGTGGGCTCCGTCGGCGGCCCCCTCCCCGGGAGCCGCGGAACTACAGAAACCGGCCTGCCGGCTGCAGAAACGCTGAGTCCAGATTTCAGCGTGTCATGGGCTGCAACCCCGCCGAAACACGTGCGGGGCGTCCGAAAACACAGCCGTTCCGCAGTCAATCGCCCCGATATTAATTAACGCATTAATAAGAGGGCGCCATTAGCCATGTGCCCACACAAATGGCCGTGCAAGAGGAATGCACCCGCATGGAAACAAAGTTACTTTCTTAAAGCTGTATTTCTCTCCCCCCCCCCCCGAGCACACGCTCACACACACACACAGAAACACGCGCAGACACGGGCACACACCAAGACACATGCCCCGGGCCCGGCCGGCGCGACGGTCCCCGGTACCCCGCGCCCAGCCCCAGGTCTGCCCCCGCAACCCCGCCCCCCCCAACCCCGCCGCATCCAAACAGCTGCTTACCTGGGTGAGACAGAGCGGAGAATACATAACTGCCGGGCGGTGGGGTGTGCGTGTGCGTCTGGGTGTGCGGTTTGGAGGTGTGCGTGAGTGCGGGTGAGAAAGGAGAAAGAGGGAGAGAGGAAGAGAGAGAGAGAGAAGGGGGGAGAAAAAAAATCAAGCCTGCTTCTTGCGTTCACATTTCCAACTCGGCTCAACTGCAGCCAGCCAGCCAGCGCGATTGCCGCTCCATGAGCTGAACTTTAACCCCGCCTAGAGTTTCCCTACACTCCACTATACATGTCTACTGTACGCGGGCGTTAAAGGCATAGCGCACCCTTTCCCGCTCCCGCGCCCGCCCGGCCGGGTGCCCGCGAGCTGCCCGCGCGCCCGCCTCCGCCTCCGCTCTGCACCGCACCGCACAGCCGCCGCCCGCTCGCGCCGCCGCTGGGGGCGGGGGGGTGCGTGGGGGAGGGGGCGGCTGCGGCGCCGCGCGGCCAGCCGGGTCCCGAGCCTCCGCGGCCGCTCGCGCTCGCTCGCTCGCTCCCTCTCTCGCTCCCTCGCTCGCAGGCTCTCTCGCTCCCTCTGCCCCCCCCCGCCCCCGCTTCCCCGCTCAGCGCATTACTGGGTAACGCAGTGAGGAGCAGTTACAGTCTGTACTCCCGGGCAGCTATAGGCTGCCACAGGATGTGCTTAAGCAAACAAAACTACTTTTCCTCATCCCCATCCCCCAAGCCCCGCCGCAGACCTTCGCGGACCTCGGTGGAGGACTTGGGCAACTTTGCCAGGTTGCCCTGCGCTCCCAGTTCACTGTGTGGGCACGTAGAAAACCGAGGAGAAGGCCGGGGGGCAAATTTGCATGTATGCAAATTTTTAAAAAATCAGACCTCCTAGGTAACTTTTTTTTTCCCCCTCTGAAATGCGGTACGGCTCAAAGCATTGTAATCTCTCCAACGGAGCTTTCTGTGGGAATAGATCGTCGGTAGAGGTAATTATGCACAAAATCCTGCAAACTTTGTGCAGCTTCAGTCCTATGGCATTCAGAAGCGGGGGTGGTGGGGAATAATTTCACACAGAAGAGTCACCGGATTTGAGGGGTGAGGGGGGGTGTCTGGAGAAAAGGAGGCGGAGATTAATGAGCGTTCTCCCTCCCAGGACTGTGAAACTAGTGGGTCTGAACACAGACGCCATAGAAAAAGTTCTATCACGTTTAGAAACAACAGTGGTTTAGCTGTGACATCTTTTTCTTTTTAGGAGGAAAAAAAAAAATGTGAAAGGGATGTCCCCTAAGGGAAGAGAGATATTCTGGTCCACAAAACGCGTGCCCAAAACTGGACACAGGCTCTCATTACCGTCCCTGTTCCTGGGACACCTCTGGAAGGGTGCCTTTTAAGAATCCCCTCTTTTTTCCTCCCCCAGGTAACCGTTCTTAAAATGGAAAAGAGCTTCCTGCAATTATTTTAGGTTTGCTAAAGTATTGTTTTGGCAGAAAAGGGGGGTGGTTTTTAGGGTTTGGCAAGTTGCCAATAAGCCTGCTTTTCCAGTTTTTTTAACCTCATATTTTTTTTTTCTCCAGGCTTTCCTCCCTGATGGAAAAAAAAAAAAAGAAAAGAAAAAGAAACCAAACAAACAAAAAAAACCCTTCTTCCTCCTGACCCCCAGCCCATCTCTTCCTCCTCCTCTTCCTAACTCTAGTTTGCAGCCTGCCGCACTTGCGAATCCTTCTCAAAATTCCAAAAGGAAAGATCAGGGTGAAAGGCACTGGCACACAGACAGGGGAATCTGCACCTTGGGAGAGGTTACATAGCCAGAGAGCCTCGGAAAAGAGGAAACTCCTGTAGGAATGCCCACTCTGCACGTGAGTGTGAGGTGACCTGCTAAGGCCACTCTCATTCAGACTACGCTCCTCCACCGCACCCCCCCCCCTTCTTAAGTAAGGGGCAAGAAAAATGTTACTGGAGAAAGCAAAATACAGTCCTCTGAAATATTCTGCATCTGTCTAAAATCATTTTATGCTTGTTCCAGTTACCTTATGGCTAAAATCATTTCTGAATGCTTGAGACCATCTTCACACACCCTGCTCCTAAATATCCTTGGAAATCTCTCAAATTATTTTTTAAGGGGCAAGGGGAGATAATGACTTAAATCTTTAATGAGAGAGTCCCATTTTCCCCAGCTAAACAACTGCCCTTCCTTGGTTCCTCTTCAATTTCAGTAGAAGAGAAATGTCCTAAAAGCTAAGCCGAGTTACTGAGACAACTTCCCTGGCCATGAAAACCTTTGCTGGGATCTATAACTTCAACTCGCTCCAAGTTTCCTCGATAGAAGTTTCTGGCTGACGGTCCCAACATGTAACTGAGGCACAGTGAGAAGTTATTGTTCCATGTGTACTCTTGGGAAGCTCTCTTCCAGAGCAGATTAAAATCTTTCTTTTGCTGTATTAAAAGATAGACTTCACATTTGCCTCTTTCCAAAACAAGAAAGATTCTTACTTTTAACTGAATCTCAAGAAAAAGAAAAGGATTTTTTTTTAAAAAAGGACTGGCACATCGCCCTGGTTTTTAAAAATAGGGAAAAGTAATTTAATGCTGATATTTCTAGTTTAAAAACTTCTTTTGTTGCAGCAGTGAATGTGCCCGCGATTTCCAGCTTTCTGCGGTTAGCAATATTATCTTAAGTAACTTTTGGCGCCCTTCGTAAGACTTTTGGATATGGGACGATTGTTTGCGCCCTCTAGGCAAGGGCTGGATCCAAGTTCAGCACCAAAGCCCTTCACATCCGCTCCTGCTTTCTCTCCTATCTCCGCCAGCTCCCGCTCCCTCCCCCGCGGGATGGGGTGGGGGGGGGGGAGGCGGGGGAAACACCACAAAGCACAGTTCCAACTACAGCCTTTGGAAACAAGACTGAGAAAAATACAGTAGAAGAGTTACAGTTACAGAAAGGCTTCTGGTAACTTTCTCTCCAACAGGCATAAATTTAAACACACACACAAAGAAACAGATGTTCCTCAAAGGGCAGTCTGGGGGTAAAAAACATTTCCAACTCTTTCCCCTCTTCCCAAGTTGCAAAAGTAAATCCTTGTCCAGAGTTCACAAAGACACTAAGACACTTGAGAGAGAGCAGGGGTGGAAGGAGGAGAGAAGGAAGAAAGGATAGTAGAAAAGTGGTAGGAAACAGGTGAAGTACAAAAACTAGTTTACTGCAATCATATAAATGACCCATTGTTAGGAAGAATAAACCCCTTATTGGAAATAACCGCTCCAATCATTTATTTTGCAAGTGCTAGGAGGCTGCCTTGAAATGGGATTGTCTTTGCGCAAAGGAGGCTCCTGTCATGCTCTCTGCTATCCATATTCTTCCTGGCACAGAGCCCAGCCTTGCATTTACTGTGTTTTATTTGCAGAAATGTTACCTTGCCAGCTTTAGTGAAATCCTCTTAGATATATAAATTACGTCAATAAGGTTTCACTTATATGTACAGCTCAAATACCTCTCATTTTGGAGGTTACTTGATAGGAAGATCTTATTAATATGATTTAGATTTTAATGCCCAAAGCAGTGAAGATAAAATTGGGGTTCGTAAGTGACAATGCCATTAACTCTGTAGTTCTTACCAAGCCTAACTTTATCACTAGCATTTTCCAATCTTTTTCTCTAGTTTTTTGACCTACTGGTCACTTGTGTGCAGATTTTTCTTAGATGCATATAATACTAAATTGAATAATGTCACTGAACTGAGCATCCAAGTGGATTTTAATGTCAAATTTCCAAACCAGATTTGATTAAAAGGCCTAAAGCCCTGGGAAATAGCTCGATGGGAATTTAATCCAAAGATGGGAAAGAGCCCATACTATATTCCATTCACTTCCCAACAGAATTAGGTGTCTACAGTGCTCAGAGGGAAGGAAGAGATGGATATGCTTTAGTCAGAGGCTGCCAGTTACTGTCTCCAAGACAAGCTACTGCAGTTGGTTTCCACTGGACTGGTATCAAAGACTTGTCCAAGAGGCCAGACTCCAACTAAGAGTTAGCAAGTCAGCAATCTTCCACACACACCCTCTACAGGGGTTGTTGTGGTAACAAGAACAAATGTGAACTTGGCCAGTCTTAATATCCTATTTGCTACTGATCATATATTTAAAGAGCAGAATTCAAGAAAAGTGGACACAAAACACTCTCTCCCCCTCTTCCTTTCAAATGTATAAAATAGCTGTCAGTCCACCTGTGAAACATTCTCTCTCCCTTAAAACTGTTGTTTAGAGTTCAAGAAGAGAGGCATGCCTATTCCTTCAAAGTACTTGAAAAGTCAAAGCTTCTAAGACAACCAGGGAAGTTCTGCAATGCTGCGTATTCAATATGTTACTTCCCAAAGCTCAATACCGTCCTGTAGTTCAGGCAAGTTTTTAAGCCACGCATTTTTAAAAGTTGAACCTCCCATTCCACAACAGTTAACAGCTTCCCTGAATTTAAAATATAATAATTAATGTAAAGTTAATATTTCTCTAGAAGAATTTTTCTAACTTTTTCTGGAAAGGCAATTAAGAAGGCATTACAATTCATGCAAAAATTCCCCAGGTTTTTTTTTTTTTTCTTAAACTCAAAACTCTTTCCTATTGTGCTTGCTAAATCCGGAAGAGCTTGTAGCTTTGACAGCTTGAACCACACCATCCCCTTCAGAGCCGCAGAGAACTTCAGATCTTTTCTGCCCCGCCCCCTCTGGCTACTGAGAACCACTGTACACCCAAGCCTCCTCATGATTGGATAAAGCTTTTGTCAATCTCCCATGTTGTCCCATTGATTAGAGGATCGAATCGTCAATTATTCTCCGGGTCCAGACATTTCTTTTCGAGTTAGGTTGACTGCTGAGGCCAGACGTCTTTTTACAGAACAGAGCACGTACAGGATTTTTTTCCCCCTTTCTGGAACCGAGCAAGCGCTAGGAGGAAAAAAATCTATCAAGCTCAGCAATTTTTTCAAATCTCGGGGAAAGAAAAAAGGAAACCCGGTCTCTGATGCACATAGCAAAAAAAAAAAACACAAAAAACAAAAAACCATCCACAAAGCTACGTCTTTAAAACAAAACCATCACAATAGACATTCACCCAGCAATCACTTAAATGCATATGCAAGCCAGAGAAATTTTAAAGTCCTAGCCATTTAAACAAAATCATTCTACCATTATTGTTGTTTATAAAACACACATCGTATAAACGCAAAATAGAAAGTTTAAGATGTACCACGTACCATTGCAATGTAAAAAGAGTACGTGAGAAACTTTAAAATGTTCAGACGAATTGCTTCATTTGTTGTCCCCCTTTTTTGGCATTAAAAAAAATCTAAATAAACTTGGAACCGTTGAAAACCCGGAAGAGATTTTTTTTAAAGCTGTTGGCCAATTGCAGGCTTCTTGGAGATTTTTTTTTTTTTTTTTAACTCCAAATCAGAAGGCTTTTGCAATTGCAATGCGCGCTCTCTGCCTCTCTCACTGTCTCTCTCTCCTCTTTTGATAGCAATCCAACCCGGGCTGGCTGGTTCTCAGATTCTCTCTGGTTTTGCCTTGTGTGCTTTGGATTGTACGAGACTTTGCAGAAGTTGCAATCGATTCGCAGTCCCTCTCTCCTCTCCCTACCCCCTTGTTTATTTCCGCAATCGCTGCAATTTGCATAGTAACCACGCACGAGGCGCCGGCGGCTGCCTGCGGAGGGGGCCGGGAGGGGGCAAGGAAAAGGCCTTGCCCCCTTCTCCCCTCCTCCCGTCTCTCTCCCCGCCAGTCTCCTCCTCCCCCACGGTGCGTGGCCAATAGGAGCCCCGGCATTCAGCGCAAGCTCCGGTCGGGACACCGTTCGGAAGAAAAGCCCCTGTGTTACTAGGCCCTGCTCGCAGGATCGTGTATTTGGCGCGGTAGAAGTTCCCCTGCTTGCGGTCCTCGCAGCCGGTACTAGGGATATGTGAGGATAAAGTACATTTGCCTGCGGTTGTGCGGGTTTTGCACGTTTTAATCAAGTCTGCACACCTGCTTTCTCGGTTTCTTTTTCCATAGTCTCGTGAGTTATTAGGCTAGTTCATGATGGTTAGTGAGAGATTTAACCTTTATTTGCACTGGTGTAGACCAAGAGTTAAAGATCCTCTGTGGTGCATTAAATCACGAGAGTGCAAAATGTCACAGAGAACTTGCAGTGAAATAAAGCTTCTACTCTAGATTCTGAAAGGAAAAGACTGGTTCTGCTCTCTGCAGATGATTGAACATAAAATTGTTAGGTGGGCTCCCTCAAGAATAAAGTTGTTCCTTTAAAGGAGGAGATGCAGTGAAATTCTAGCTTAATTGCCAAGCATCCACTATGTCAATATCCTTACAAAACCGGGATTCCACAAGTTTGACGCCCCCCTCCACCTCCTATCGCCCCAAGAGAAGGGCTGTGTTTGGAAGCTTGAAATGGGGAGGGGGGGAGGCTGTTAATGTAGCTATTGGAACATTATTAAGTCCTTCATCTAACTGATTCATCTTATTTCATTAACCCATTTCAATGTCGACCTTTTATGTGTTTGTTTTAAACAACAGACTAGCCCTTGGTGCAGTGGGGGGGGGGGAGGGGGGCGGGGAGCGGGGGCGGGGGGAGACGACTCCAAAGGAAGGGAGTGTCCCTTTAAATGGAAAGCATCACGACCAGGGCTATTGCGTTTGTTTGTTTTGCGTCAGTTAAGTAGCTTTGGACGTTTTGCTGAATAACTGAGTTACAGGAAAATGTGTGCTTAGCTCACTTGATAAAAATTATCCAATAAGAAGTCAAGAGGAATAGGAAGCAAGCTGGCAGTTGTCTGATTTTCTTAACTGTCCTTGGTGAAGGTATCTATTAATTAATAACAGGACCTCGCACAGTTAAATTAGAGGTTAGAGAAACCTCCTATTTTGTTTTGAACAACCTTTTTGCTTTAGGCTTGCACTTTACAACAAGCTAACTGATGCAGCATTACTGAAAGGTATGGTACTGTGGCCACCAGTGGTGGTAGAAAAGCTTTGCTCTTCTGGTCTGCCTCTTACAGATTCAGATATTGTCTTGCTCTAGAAAGTCTGTGGCATTTAATCCTGGCCCCCTATACTGAACATCTATTTCAACTTGGCATACTACTTTCACTCTAGAAATACACTTAATGGGATGTAGTGGCTTAAGTAAAAAGAAAAAAAAATTTTTTTTAACCCAAAAAACTTCTAGGTCTTGTTCAGCTGGTGCTAGGCCGTGTGTGTGACCTTGAGATGGTTACATAACACCTGTAAAATAGGACATCAACCTATAGTGAGAATGGAGGATTGTCTTGTCAAGAGCTAAGAGCCTTTCAAATGAGCAAGAGGTATCAACTTGTACTGCATTGCTTTGTAGATGCCATGGTCTGAATAATCTCCAATGCTAAGCAAGTCAGGCCTTGTTAGTAGGTGTAACAGTGAGTTGTGTGTCCATGTCTGTAGTTCATTAACTCAGTTTAATGTGGTAGGTTAGCACCATTTCCAAAGTGACCTTTTATATCTCCATCTAGTCAACAACAGTAGAGTATAGGCTTTGGGGTCCAATTTAGGTATTAATGTTAGTCCTATGTGACTCCAGACAAATTATTTAACCTCTGTAAGATTTAGATTTCTTGTATGGAAAATGGGAGATATTCAGATAACATATGTAATTTACCTAATCCATTAGCTGTGCTCAATATATTATAGCTATAGTAATACCACTGTTACTGTTTAATATGTACCATATTCCAGGCACATTGAATGTGTTAAGAGCTGGAGACACAGCGAAGAAGAAGCTTTCAGTCCCATGGAAGAGATAAGACCCCAAAATAAATAATAATGTGACAAGTGCTGTGTCCAATTTAGATATACATAAAGGGCAATAGAAATACAGATGATGGAATAACTGATTTTGCCTGAGTATATATATAAGGCGAGTCATAGAAGGCTAAAAAAGAGGAAATGACATTGCTTTGGGCCAGAAGTATGCATCTGTCAGGTGGACAAAGGAGAGGCAGGGCATTCTTGTCCAGAAAAGCACAATGATGTCAGTGTATGCACTGGGCCAGAGAATGGGGATATATTCAACTGTGGCTAGTTGCTCTAGCTAGTATTAGCTTGTATCACAGTAACTAGAGATGAAATTAGAAAGTCAGGCTGAGGCAAGATAGTGGAGAACCTTGTGAGCTGTTTAAACTTTCACTTGAGGGACTGGGGAGACATCAAAGGTATTTAACCAAAAGATATGCAAAGTAAACTTTGCAGATTAGAAAGATCATTCCAGCAAAGGAGGCAAAGAGACCAATTGGAGGTGAGAGAAGATGAAATCCTGAACTATGCACAGAAGGAATGAATGAGCAAGAGAGAGAGAAAGGGAGGGAAGAGCAAAGGGTGGGAGAAAGGAGAGAAAGCAAGAGAGACCCACCATTAATATTAGTTTTTAGAGACTTTGGTTAAGAGGGACAATTTAGGGGTGCAGTTTTTCCAGACTCTCCCAAGTCCAAATACCCACAAGGTATATAACAAGACCTATTAGTGAAGGAGGTTTCCTTACCCCACTTCTATATCCTTAAACCTACCAATATTAAATAATTTTAAAATAATACCCATAACAGTAACAACAGCACACATGGATTGAGTGTTTATATTGACTTTTCTCACCCTATGAATTTGCATTCCAGGAACGTTAGCCCCACCATGCCACAGAAAATCAGCTGCACATCCAATAGCGTGACTTTGGGTTGCCAACCCCATTGAGAGCCTCATGTTTCCACGTAGGCTGGCTTTATGCCTTGAAAATAGTAGGCTCTTCCAGGAATTCTGCTTTGTTGACCCAAATAAAAACTTAATCCTCTTGCAGGGCATTGATATGGAGACTACAACATCAGAGTCTTACAGATTTAGCAACATGATTCAAAATTGCAGTATTTTTCTAATAATGTATTTTTTAATTTGTGAACTAAGTTGAATGTTGACCACAGGGATACGTTTCACATTTTCTTGATTTGACCAGGTAAATCCTAGATCATCCAAAGCACTTTTTAGGCTAAGTAATCAGCACTGGCATTTAGAGGGCCAACATGACAAAATAAATGATAAATTCTAGAAGCAAATGTAAATCTAGGAATTGATGAGCCTCCCTAATCAGCAAGTTTCGGCAGACTATTGTCCCCCCAAATCTGTCTCTCTCTATTCTTGGATGCATACATAAACAGTTTAGAGCCTATGTCTCCTAACCATCCTTGCAGACAGGCATGACACATGATTAAGATCACAATAGAATGGAGAAGAATTATTGAGTCAACCTTCCACATCATTTGCTTAAAATAAATTTGTCCTAAACTTGTGGCCTTTCCAAAGGCTGCAATGAGGTCATGTTAGAGACTCAACTTCAATTACAGAGACCAGGGACAATGACTTGGGAGACAAGGGAGCAGCAAGATGGAGGGAACCTGGGTCCCTAAGTGACCTTATGGAGCAGAGCTGCTTCTCTAGCCTAGATCATATTTAAGCCACTATGTTTTGTTTTGTTTTTTAAGATTTTATTTATTTATTTGTCAGAGAGAGGAGAGAGAGAGCACAAGCAGGGGGAGCGGCAAGCAGAGGGAGAAGCAGGCTCCCTGCTGAGCAAGGAGCCTGATGTGGGACTAAATCCCAAAACCCTGGGATTATGACCTGAGCCAAAGGCAGACACTTAACGGACCGAGCCACCCAGGCGTCCTTAAGCCAATGTTTTGAGATCTCTTATTCAGCAGCTCAGCCTTCACTATAATCACCATCATCATCATCATCAAGATTATAAAACAATTTCATGGTACCTTTGGATCGTTTCCTCTCTGAAAGCTTATGGCTTTTCCCCAGCTTAATACAAAATACATTTGGGTTTTGGGTTTTTCTTTTATAATTTTTAAAAATTCAATTTATTTAAACTAAAAAACACAAAAAGTCCACCCATTTCTCCTATTGATTTTATTATCAGCCTCCTTTTCCAGACTTTCCTCCTCCCTAATCTCTCTCTACTACCCCTCACCCGAGAGACACTAAAGGAGTCACTTTTCTATTTTCACCACTTTATGAACACAGCATGCATGTCCATCCCTCTCTTTCTGGGTTTGTGTGGGTATTTTTTCTGCCCAGAAGTCCCTAATGTTTTCTCCCTGTTCCATTCTTTATTTATTTATTTTTTCAAGAACCAGTTTAATGCTGCTTCCCAACTCCCCCAGGCAGAATTGGCCAATCCCTCCTGGGTGTTCTTTAACATTTTATACTCATCTCTAGGACAGTTATCTTCATATTGGATGTTAGTTATTTCTTTCTGTGTTTGTCTGCTAGACTATGAGCTCCGTGAAAGTGCAATGCCTTTATTCATCCTTGTGTCCTTACAAGCCAACTGCTATAATTCTCAATACATGTTTGGTAAATTAATGGGTGAATGGAGAGATGAACAAATGCTTACCTTCTCCTGCCTTGCACTCTGATGTAATACAGGCTCAGGAGTGTGGCTGATGCAAGGCATGGCATTATCACTAAGGGGAAATTTTAAGTATAAAGAATAGGACATTGACTTTGCTTTTTACAGACCTTCCACACATGTTATCACTGTTAACCCTCCTTCTGGATAGGTGAGTCAGGCACTGTCTTTCTCACCACACAAATGAGGAAACTAAGGCTCAGGAAACTATAGGGAGTCACTCATCATTCACTTAGTGAGTGGTTGACTAGAATTCAACTCATTTCATATTCCTCCCCAAAGCTCTGGCTATGTCTGGCTTGGGAAAGAGTTCAAGCTTCAAACTTTTTAAAGTACCATTTTAATGTTTAGCTGGCTCTTATCATAATCAAAGGTAAACAAATGGGCTCATTTCTTTTTAACAGCTTTATTGAGGTACAATTGATATACAAAGAACTGCACATATTTAATATATACAGTTTGATAAGTTTGGACATACACAAGCAACCATGCTACCATAACCACAATCAAGACAATAGATATATCCAACACCTCCCAGAGTTTCCTTGGCACCCCCCCCACCCCCGCCCCACGCCCTGCCATCATTCTGGGGGTAAGAACATTTAAGTCTACCATCTCAACACTGTATTGTTAACTATAGGCATTTTGCTCATACAGCAAATCTCTAGAACTTACTCATCTGGCCTAGCTGAAACTACACCCGTTGAATGACAGCTCACTGTTCCCTCCACCCCACAGATCCATCCTTATTATCTTGGACACACACCACAGTCAGAGGTGCCTGAAGACCACAGATGATGTCATGCAACTGAGCTGTTGAATAGTCAGAGAGAGGTTGCCTGTATCTTGACTGAAGCCACAGGTACAAAGTATGAGTTTACAGTTCATAGAAGGAAAACTAAAAGGGAGCTCAGAAGTCTCCAACCACATTTTACAGATTACAAAACTGAAGCTAGCAGAGTGAAGTAGTGAGCTCATGGCCACACAGCTGGTAAAGAATTAATCCCTAGTCCAGTGCCAGTTTCATTCCATCATGCAGAGGATATTTTGCAGGAATGGGAAAGGAGGGAGTGACTATCTCTGGGATCAAAGTTGAAAAGAGGCCTGGGCAAGTGAAGAAATTGTGAATCTGATAGGAGAGAGAAAATGGTTAATCATCTAAACCAAAGGGATGGCTATAAAATCCAGGCTGGTACCTGAAAGATTTACCCAAACATGTTCAGACAGTTCAAGGATAATTTTCGGGAAAAATAAGGGAGGGTGGGGATGAGAGCAACGGTCTAGAACTAAAACTTGGTGTTAAGAGCTGTGAGCTGAACTGGTTCTCTGTTCTCTGCTGTTTGTGGCCTTGGGCAGTTCAATCTCTCCCTCTGGGTTCCTTCTCAGTAAAATGTGAATATCATCAGCCCCACTTCTTGGGGTTTTGATAGGATTCAATGAAATCATGAATGTGAAACTGTTATAAATGTAGGTTTCTCTTCCATGAAGGCCTATACCACCAACAATTGTTTCTAATACAGCACAGAATAAAGAATATAGATAGTTGTATTTATGCAAAAGGTTTTATTTATTTATTTATTTATTAAAATATTGTATTTATTTATTTGAGAGAGAGAGCAAGAGAGAGCATGAGGAAGGGGGAGGAGTAGAGGGAGAGGGAGAAGCAGGCTCCCCGCTGAGCAGAGAGAGCCTGACTCAGGCTGGATCCCTAGACCCTGGGAACCTGATCGCAGATGCTTAACCGACTGTGCCAACCAAGTGTCCCAAAAGGTTTTAGAGTAGAGATTGTGTGTGTGTGTGTTTATCTATCATCTATCTATCTATCTATCTATCTATCTATCTATCTATCTCTATATCCATATCTATAATGCATACATATAAGCACACACACAAAATCTTCACTCCAAAACCTCTTTGAATAGAGGTAGGATGAATATAACTAATGAACGAACGAACGAATGAACTAACTCACTAACTAACTATATATGAGAGAGGGAGAGAGAGAGAGAGAAACATCATTAAGATAGAAATAAGGTGAAATCAAGGCCAAGATTAGTATCCAAAATACATGCAATGAAATTCTATATACTTTTTCAGGGTTGACTTGCGATTTGACTTTGAGTTTCCTAGTAATCAATTTAAAAAAGGTAAAAACTTATGAAATATATGATATTCGTATGATTATAAAATTCAAATTCAAGAAGGGTTGTTCAGAAGCAACACAGACATTCTGAGGTCTGAGAAAACCGAACCCATAACTTCTTGCCACCACCATCACCACCACTGCATACATACAGACAGACCAGGGTTGTCATGAAGAGGACTAATCTTTACTATGACGCATTGAACCAGGTACTCAATCCCTGGATGAAATTCCAGCCAGCATAAGGACAGAGGGAGTGGGAAGGATGGCAGCTTCTAAAATTACTATTTTAGGAACTCCTCAACCATAGCTTTGGTTCCCTGGGCTAGTGGTACTAGTGCTCAGTACCCAGCAAATTAGAATGTTCCTAGTTTGACATCAGTGTCTACAGACCCAGAAAATCAGCAACAAAGAAAGGAAAGAACCAGTTGAGGTTGACTCCTCTGACCCTGGGGTTTTTCACACTCACTGTAATATTCCTAAGATCACATCCCCCCCCCTCCAAATAGCATGGAGAGGAAGGAAATGGAAACTGGAAAACCCAGACTCTCTTTTCCAGCCCATGTCCTTTAGCTCTCCAGCCTCTCTTGACCTCTCTCTTTGATAAGGTGACTCAAAATGGGATCAGGAAAGGGAACTCCAGCAAGGGAAGTTACAGAATTGGGGCTGTTGTTGTGTTGGACACACAAGCAAAAACAAGTAGGTAGCTTGTCTCAAAACTCAGTTGGTAGGCTAAGAATCAGGATTACAAGTTAAAAAAAAAAAAAAAAGATTACAAGTCAACCAAAAACATTACAGAAGAAAAAAGAAAAGAAAAGAAAAAGCCTGTGTAGGTCAGGGTAGGGAGATAGGGAACTATACTGGTAGATCCCTTTGGAAAATGGTAATCTTTTATTTTTTTTGGAATTGTGATTAAAAATACATAACATTTACATTTTAAGCATTTTTAATGTACAGTTCAGTGCCATTAACTATATTCACATTGTTGTGCAACTATCATCACTGTCCATCTCCAGAACACTTTCATCATCCCAGATTGAAACTCTATGTCTATTAAATAATAACGTCCCATTCCCTTCTCTCCCCCAGCCCCTAGAAACCATCATTTTACTTTCTGTCTCTATGAATTTGACTATATAAGTGGAGTCCTTCAGTGTTTGTCCTATTGTGAGTGGCTTATTTCATTTAGCATAATATCTTCAAGGTTCATGCATGTTGTAGCATGTGCCAGAATTTCCTTCTCTTTTAGGTTGAGAAATATTCCATGGTATGTATATACTACATTTGTTTATCCATTCATCCATTGATAGATACTTGGGTTGCTTTCACCTTTTGGCTATTGTGAATGCGTCTATGAACATGGTATATAATATCTGTTTAGATCCCTGCTTTCAATGTTTTTGGGTATGTACATCAGCAGTGGAATTGCTTAATCATATGGTAATTCTATTTTTAATTTTTTAGGAGAAAATAGCTATCTTAGTTTATCTTTGGAGAAAAAAATTGAACAAATTCTTTAATGACTTGTTTCATTTGTGGACTTGATTTTGTGAGCATCAGGAATCTTGGATTCTAATCCCAGTTCTCCTATTAACTGTGTGCTCTTTGAAAGTCCCTCGAGTTATCAGGACCACTCTCAGTTTCCTCATCTGAAAAATGATCTTTGAAATAGTTGATATCCATAGTCCTTGAAATTCTAAAGGTCTATAATTCTACATATTTCCTTTGGTGTGTGGGTTCATCCATTTATGTCTTCATTCATTCATTTTGTAAATGCTTTTTGAATGCCAGAGCAGGTTTTTTTTCCACCATCAAAGATAAACAAGAATAATGGGGGTGGGGGGGAGTGGGAATGGGAGGAGGATGGCTGGGGTGATGGTTGAAAGAAGAAATAAAATGTACTGCAAGCCAGTAGGAGGGCAGTACTAAGATGAAGCTGAAGGCGTAAATATGGGTTGGGAACGTTCTGGGCCTGGTGACCAACTTTCAGATTTTAGACTTAATCCTGACATTAATGGGGAGCGATTGAAAGGCTTAAAGAAGGCAGTAACAAGATCGGTTTGATTAAAAAAAATCACTCTGACAACAGTGTGAAGAATGGATTGTATAGGTTCAAGACAAGCTCTCTATCTTTTCTCTACTCCATTGTCTCATTTTCCCCTTTTGCTTTGAAAGTGGGAAAATTAGTCAAGATGTCCCAGAACCTAACCTGGAAGAAAAGATATTTAGATCTATGTTATTTCATCTTGGAGAATAATACTGTACTATACTTCTCTTTACAATAAAAAATATTCAGTCACCATTTTCCCTAAACTGGGAAAACTACTCACCATGGTTGGTGGTATATAAATACCTCCAGGTCATTAGTTTGCCAATTAATATTTTAAGACCATGAAATTATGGTAGTTTAAAAAAGTTTTGATAGGAAATTATTATCCCTTTATCTACAATGTTAAAAAATTAAATATCACATATTAATATACTATCTTATATGAGAAAACTTAAAATTCATATTTGATTAGGTAAAGTTTTTCCTTAATTGGGATGCAAATAGTCTAGTTCTGGCTTTATATAATATTCTTTATATAAATAATGTAGTATTATAAAATCAAAATTACACAGTGAGGCTGTTTTCCTTTTTTATATACCTCTTATTTTCTTTACTGTGAAAGTTATGAGTTGTGCTGTGTCAGCAGATTGTATACCTATGGAAACAATGAATGATCCCTGAAGGACATTATTTTTAATGGGTGGTTTCTATCTAAGATCATATGAGTACAGAACTGAGTTGTTTGGAAAATGCTCCCAAGTTTTAATATGCAAGAATAATGCCTTGATTAACTGAAGATATTAAGATTCATTCAACTACTAATGCCCTGTTCAGTAAAATAATGTTGGAAAGAATGGCATTTATCTTGAATAATTTTTGGCAGTTTGGCGTAGTTTTTACTTTGTGTTTACCAAGGAGAAAAAACCAAAATGAGAGTAAGGAGAACCAATTATAAAGAGTGGTTTAGTTTGTCGAGGATGCTTGAAATGGCCAGTTTGTTACAAGCAGGGCCAGGCTGAGAGCTGAAAAATTAAAGTTTGTGAGGTGCTTGGTATGTTTTTGGTATATTGAAAAAATAAGTGCTTTTTCAAGAAAGAAGCCGAAGAATGGTAAGTGTTTCTGGTTTTAACATTATTCCTATGAGTTTGCTAGTCCTCCCAAGAGCTATAAAGTGGACAATAAATCAAACATATTTTAATTTGTCATGAGATAGCAGATAGAAACAAAATTTTTCCAACTGGTCCTCTGCCAAAGTATTTCTACTAGTCCTATTCACTTCCAAAATTTACACTTACTATTAAAAATTAAGAAAAAATTGAATTATCAAATAAATTCAAGTCTGGAAAACATTTACTGAATGCCACCATAGCCAGGCACTATATCAGCTTCTGGGGTTGCTGGAAATGTAAGTGGTGATCTGGCCTTCAGAGAGGCAAGTGACTCTAGGCAAGGCTTGGTTACCTTATATGCCAGAGGCCAGAGCAGAATAGCCGTCTCCAGGTCAGTAAAAACATATGACATATTATGTTATACCAAATATCGAGGCACATCCTACTTCGCTGCTCTCCTTCCAAATCCAATGCCTTTTGACTATCTTTTGAGGGTCTCTATTTGAACATCAGATGCAGGAAATCCTATATCCTTATGTGACAGTATAATATCTGAGTTAATTTTGAAAATATAATATGTATGATACTTGCTTCAAAGTGTGTTTAAAAAATATAGCCATTAGTGTTGGATTTCATTTCTCAAAGTCAAAATTTGAGAAGACAATTGAATTTTATGTTACAGAAAATTGAAAGAAAGACTCATTGCAATATCAGTATCAGATGCCATATAAAATGCTTTTTTAAAAAAAAATTTTTTGGGGCACCTGGGTGGCTCAGTCGTTAAAGTGTCTGCCTTTAGCTCAGGTCATGACCCCAGGGTCCTGGGATGGAACCCTGCATCAGGCTCCCTGCTAGGCCGGGAGCCTGCTTCTCCCTCTCCCACTCCCCCTGCTGTGTTCCCTCTCTCGTTGTGTCTCTCTCTGTCAAATAAATAAAATCTTTAAAAACATAAAAATAAAAATAAAAATAAATTTTTTGGGTAGTATGACCAGGTGAGAATTTTTCTCAGTAGATAACAATGATACAGGCATCCATATTTCCCAAGTGAAATGTTCCTAATTGGAAAGCTACTGAAGAGCTTATAAAAAACTCATCCCTTTTCTTTTTTTTCTTTTGTAAATTTGAATGTAAATAATGACTCAAATCCATAGTTTTACAAGTGTCTATATTGTTTTGACATTGTTACTTGATCACTCCAGTTGTTTCAATTGGCTCAAGTCCCTTGCTTTAATTAAAAAAAGAAAAAAATTACTATTTGTCTTAAAGAGCTTGCTAGGTACAATAATAATAGGCTTCCATGGGCTGTAGATAAAAGAATTGGATTAACTTTGAAGTGCCAAAAAGCAAAAAATACCTCTCCATTTTCACAGGTTATGATATGAGAGTTTAACATCACAATCTTCAATTGAAAATTAAAAAACACTTCACTGATAGAACAACAGTTTTACAATATGAGAAAATCTGAAGTGTTCTACTATCATATGTTATGTTACTTTAAAAATAAAAGCATGATCAGTTAAGAAAACACCATAACTAATGTTTATAGTATTCAGATATTTATTAGTATCATCAAATGAAAAGCCTGTTCACTTTAGTTCTAAAGGAACAACACGTGAACAGTTTTACTAAACATTTCCTATAATAAGAAAACTTAGTTGGTAATTTTTCCCCTTTAAAAAAAAACTTTGATACCAAAAAAGTTTTAAAAAGTGAACTCTCTTGCCTGAATGTGGTCTTTCTAAGTGGCAAATCATAGTTACATAGAAAATATTACAAAAATTATTAATTCAGATAATCTTAGGGGAGCATTTCCAAGTTTAGAGCCCTGCCTAATAGCCAACAGTTTCTGTTAGTTTTAATATGTTCACATGTGAATTAATACATTTTGGTATATCACTTTTATAGTTATAAATCAGATTTATGCCCAGCTGTGAGGCCCTGGAATCTGGGTCTTGAAGAAAAACAGACAGTGGAGGTGTTGCTGCCAGTGAAGTGTGGGTTTCCTCTGAGTTGGTAGGCCGCTTTTCTGTGGAGCTGGATGTTAACATACTTTCATTTGTCTCTACTCTAATGACTGAATTAAAATACCCCTCTATTTCCCAAGTCATTATAATGTGGAAATTGTATACTGTTTACACATCGTGGGCTGTGAAACAGCAACCCAAACACATGACCAACTTAGTAGGTTTTAAACGTTGGAGCAAATAGGGTGGTTGGTGTTGAATTCATTTGCACTCATTTTTACTACTTGAGACACACTCATTAAAAAGCTGAATTTCAACTTTGTTACACGTTCACATTGAATCGAACTGGATTTTCACTGCACTGCTGCGTCTGGCTTTTTAATTTGCCTTGAACAGGAGTATTCTTTCCTATCATGGACAATTCAGGCAGGCACTATCAGGTAAAGAAAGTCAAGTCATTGGCTTGGCCTCTTTCTTCTCAATGTCTCCAAGGAAAATGGGGTCATTTTCCACCACACCCCGGTACTTACAGGTTGGGATTGCAGATGAAGATAGGAAGTGCAGAACCCCCACCCTGGGTGGGTGGGGGGGGGCTGTATTACGCTAACTTTCTTCAGGGCAGCTACTCATTTGCAATCAGCTCTGCACTTAAACCCTTTAAAGTTACAAACAAACTTTGGGAAAGTTACATCACCATAAACAAAGACACAGTTGCTTAAATTATTATTATGCAACACTGTGTCATTACTCCCGCATGGACATTGCAATTATCTTCCCAATTGGGCAAATACCACTACAGCTTTGTAGGCAGCTTCAGAAGTAAGAATCAAGGATAAATATGTCAGTGACACCTTTACACATGGAAAAGGTTTCCCACCCCCTCGACAAACACTCAGGTTTTATCCTGCAAACAAACTGAGAGTCTTTAGCGTCTCCTAATTCTTCGGAATCCCCTATTTTAAATATAAATTGTCAGTCTGGTATGATCCATATGCTCGGCTATAGAGGCTATAGAGAAGAGAAATACAATAGTAAATAGGAAAAAGTGAAATTCTGGGTCTGCTTTTGTAAAACTCGCAGGCATCAGTACACATCTGGTAATCAATTTGGTAATTAGCTGTAGCCCTTAAAAAAAAAAAAAAAAGGTGTCTGTAACCACTGGGTTGTGTCTGCCCCAGGTGATCGTAACAGATCTGGTAACGAGATTGTCCCCACTCGCTCCCCACGCTGCTGTTCAGCCGCCGCATCGCTTGGTGTCTAAGCAGAAGAAAAATCAAATATATTCTGGATACATTTTTTTTAAAAAATTGAATCCAGATAAAAAGGATCAGGTTGTAAAAAGAAAAAAAAAATTGGTAACTAGTTGTCCAAGAAAAAAGCGAGAATGAGGACAAATGACCCGCACAAGAGCCTATGACCATTTTTCTCCCTTGCTGTCGCAGAGCTGACAGGAGGAGGATGGGGGCGAGGGAGGGAGGGATGGGGGGTGGGGGGGGAAGACAATTTAAAGCATCATCTCCCTAACTGCAAAGATCTGGCCTCCCCAGTGCTGAGGAAGCCGTGGTAGCCATTTTCATTTTCATTTTTTTTTTTTTTAAGAGCGTAAAAGGAAAATAAAACAGAATAGGTATATCTCCCTTCCTGCACCAACAGCTCGGCTCCTCCCTCCAAAGAAAAAAGTAGTTAAAAAATCTCAGGTACAAAACCCAATCCACATGCATCCAGTGAGGCTTCTGCAGTCAACTCGATTCGATTTGGCGAGTTGCACTGAAGGAGACGTGATCTTGAAAAATCAATCCGTCCTCGCGCCCCCGCGCCGCCGCCGCAGCCGCCGCAGTGGCCACAAAATTAGCGGCTCCGAGGACATTTTTGCCGCAGTGCACGTCCGCCGTAACCACCGAGCACTCGGGTGAATAATGGAAGTACAGTGTGGAGACAATCAAGTTGATTTATCACGCAAAATAATTCACTGCTCCAGTCCAGCTCTTGGTCCTGTCACTTTAAATCACAAACGCGCGTATACACAGATCCATAGGCCCCACACATGCATGGTACACGTGTGTGTGCGCGTGTGTGTGTGTGTGCGCGCGCGCGCAGAGCCAAGTGGAATGATTCCAGATTGCTTCACGTATATGAGAGGGGGAAAAGAGCAAAAGGGCCCGTCACCCCAGCCCCCTACCCCCACCTTTTGCAG
Source organism: Halichoerus grypus (assembly GCF_964656455.1). Classification (NCBI taxonomy): domain Eukaryota; kingdom Metazoa; phylum Chordata; class Mammalia; order Carnivora; family Phocidae; genus Halichoerus; species Halichoerus grypus. The sequence continues at coordinate 138,963,809 of NC_135716.1, forward strand.
CGTGGACGAGTGGCTTGTGATGCAGCTTGGAGCAGAATAAAGTCTGAACAAAACTAGACTGTGAGACTAGCACGTCCCAGAGTGAAAGTGAGTGACGTTACCGCAGACTCTGTAAAGACTCGGAGCACTTGCAGGCAAAACTAAAATTCCCTTTTTTTATAAAAGAAAGAAAAGAAAATCATTAACTGGGTTCAGATCTAAAATGCTGCTTTTAAAATGCACGCACATGTTGAAGACTCAGCGACTGTAATTTCTTGGGTAAACATCTGGTGAAGACATTCCAGGAACACATCTGAAAGGAAGAAAGGCGTAAGACAGCCCCTTCTTTATATATCTTGGGTCAAAAAAGGGTTGTTAAAACTTTTTTTTTTTTTTTAAAGCGTGCTCTTGATCTAAATACCTTTATGAGCTCTAGGGGTCAGTTTGGTTTGGGAGAAGAGGACCAAGCTGGGAGCTAGGAGTCCTGGGTCCCAGACACAATGGTGTGTGAGGTTGGGCAAGTCTCTTTTCCTATGGCCTTCTTTTCTCTCCTGTAAAATCGCAGGTGGTAAATCATATGCTAAGTTTTGTGTTTTGTGTCCCCCCCCCCACGGACACTCCATGATTCTATCTAGGAAGGAATGATGATGGGGTGGGGGGCCTATTAATGTAGAGAGAAAAAGAGGTCACATTCTTCAGGTGGCATCTGTTAAAATTGGTGGTGATGAAAGTGATGAGTCTAGTATGCCTGAGTCCTTAACAATAAAGATTGTGTCTATATTAAGAGCTGCTATTGTCCCAGCTCTGAAGTATATATAGCATATAATGAATGCTCTTTGAGAATGACAATGTAATCTTGTAATTATATATTTTGGGGGGGGAGAGGAAAGGGTCAGCCAAAAGGATTTTGAGATTGGAACAATTTTCAATATTCTTGTTTATTTGTAGTCTGTATAGGAAATGTATTAAATCACGTGGATAATTCAGAGAACATAACTTTTTAGGGGGTAAGAGTTCTTCTGTGTCAGATTGGCTGTCTAGATTGACTGGATTAATAGGATTAATTACTCCCTATCTACTTTTTCAGAAAACAATTCCAAGTAGGGACAGGCAGGGGCCACTGTTTGACACCCCCCTTCAGCCCTGTAGTGAGTGGTCAAGAGTGTGGGTGCTAAAGCCAAGCCACTAGCTTTTTTTGACATGCACTAGCTGAGTAATCATAGACAAATTATTTGCTTTAGTTGTGCCTCAATTTCTCACATTTATAAAAATGGGGATTATACTGGCAACTAATTCATAGGGCTGTTGTCAGGATTAAATGAGTGATCATATTAAAGTGCTTGGAACAGAGCATGGCACATGTAACAGCTCAACAAATGTTAGAGGTTATTATTACTCCAATGTAAACACAGGGAAAGCAAGGTCAGATGTAATAGAGGAATCTTTGAGCTGCTCCTGGATTTCAACTAAGGCCTCTAAGCACTTTATTTTATCTGGCTTTTATGTCAGCTTAAAGCAAGGAGCTCAGCAGTCTTTATTATTATTAAGAATAGGCCAGAACATTCCCTACCAGAACTCCATTCCCATACATACAGTAGTTGTGAAACTGGAGAATTTTCCACTTGACCAGAACAATGCAAATACGTAATATTGGCTCTATATATTGAGTGCATACTTACTGATGTGTGTTTTGACTATGAAGGTGGGAGGAAGCCAAGTTTTGTTTTTGTTTTTTCCTTTTCTTTCCCCCTTTGGAGAGAAGTTTCCAATGCTTCAGTTCCTGACTGTTTCTGTTGCGATATTCTTTCGTACACAACTTGTTACCTTAGGTCTAGCCTCTGTCATTGAATTATGAAGTCAAAACAACCCCAAATCTCTGGCGTGCTCCCTTTGTGTCATTATTAGTGTAAAGGGGAAAAGCGACATCCTGAATTTCTCTCCTCTCTTAATGATCCCCAGAGTGCAGACTTCAACGAGGCTTTAGGAAGGGTCATAGGCACGGAATGCTTAAGGGAGCAATTCCACTCAGTGTTTGCAATTTGGGATTGGAGGCGAGCTGCAGTTAAGCTTTATAGAGGAAGTGGAGATTAGGTGTCTTTCCAAAACAAGATAGGTGCTGGCAGGCTTAGTTCCCTGCTTGTTGGAAAGTAATGTCCCACTTCTTTCCTCCAGTGGCACCTGAAGGCCAGGTGCACTAACCGTTCTACCAGGGGTCAGGTGGAGAGACAAGGCTGGCCGGCCTGGGACGCCGGGAGTGGCGTCCGATACCAAGTTTAGAAGGCTGCAGGCGCCGGGGTTAAGTTCAACTTGAGACAGAAAGCGTCTTACTGAGAACGGCGAGAGAAAAGTTGATTCGTTCCAAGCGCTAGCATGAGTGCTCTAGATACACTTGGTCAATTTGATTAACACAATATCCTAAATAAATACATCAATAAAAGAGGGTGCGCTGCCTTCTATTCCACCTGCTTGCCTTCTTCCTTCTCTTTGTGGGGGCAGAATGAGATTTTGGCAGGTGAAGATTCCCACCCCCTCCATCGTTATCACAAGCGCACATCCCTTCTTCTACAGAGGCTCTGTAAGGTGCTGGAGCGGAAACCCAAGGTACCTATACTTTCAAAAATTTCGGGAGCCAAAGGTGAGAAATCTGGCGAGTTTCTTTCCTCCCCGCCTGCAGCAACTTAGCATCCAGAAGCCGTGGGCGCCTGGCCTCGTAGAGCTTTCCGAGACGTCCGGCGTCCGGGGGACTTCACTGATCACAGTCAGTCCCTAGTGGACCGCGGACTTTGCCAGTTTTAGAGGTACTGGGGAAACTGAGAGTAAATAAATCAAATTGTACCCTCCATCACCGCCAACCAGGACGACGGAGATCCCCCACTCCAGGCCTGGAGAGGGATTGGGGCGAGGGCAGGTGGAGGGACCAAGCGGGAGGCGAGGAACTGCCCCGCAAGGTCATGACCGTGAGGCCGCCGGGGGAGGCCGCCGCGGTGCGCAGTGGCCGGGCGCCGCCCTCTGGCCCGGGAGCTGACCCCGCGGCGTGCCCCCTTCTCGGTAGCCCGTCTGGCGCATCCCTAGGGAAAGGAGGGGGCGACGCGGCAGAAGGGACCCTTACTTTCGTGGTGGAAGCTGAAACCCGCGGGGCTCCCGGGCGAGTTGTCCTGGAGGAAAGATCAGATGCCCAGCACAACCGAACTTTAGAAAGGGGCTCTCTGCACTGGTCCCGTTCCCTAGTGGCGACCTGTGAGAAACTTTTGTCCCCTCCCCTCAGTGTCTAGTGTCTTCTTGCTCTGGGAACTTGGCCCTGACGGCCTAGTTCTCCACATTAATTCGTGGTTCCACTAACTCAGCAGCCCCTTCTCCCAGACGGACGTCTAGGGTGTCTTGTAATGAAGGGAACACGTTCAATGTTTTGTTTTGTTTTGTTTTGTTTTTCCTTTCAGGGGGAGTATTGTGTGATTTTAAAATCTCCTAGGCGTTAAAAAACTAAGCCAGACCAAACAACAAAACCAAAAACAAAAACCGCTGCTTTCACTCGAGGGTAGAGTGGAGTCAATCCAAACCTTCCTTGGGCCAGTCTGAGCCCTTAGTCAGATAGTTGAGTTCCTGAATCTTCCAGGAAAACAGAGCCCCTTTCACACACTTCTGAAGGGGACTTAATAAGACTGCAATATATTACCACGTTTAAAAGGTTTTGCAGAGGCAAAGTTTCCTAAAAGCGACTTGCCAGCGATGCATGGAAAAGCAAATCCGCTTACAGAGAGGAGCCCCTGAAGAGGAAGGGGGGAAAGGCAGGACCCAGCCCCAATTAGAAACCGCAGTTTCCAACTTTTGAACCACAGCCCTGATCACTGCGGGGCTGTAGGGCTGGTGGAATGTAGTTGACTGCCTCTGGCGCGGACAGGTTGTAGACCTCCAAGGCTCTTGGCACTGCTTTCTGGAAGTCCCCAGACTTTCTTTTCCGGTAGCCTTTCCCCTCAACAGCCAAAGTAAGGTCTCCCCTTTTGTGTTTTGTGGGTGTGTGTCTGGACACTGTTTTGTGCGCGTGGGAAAAGCCTCGCTCCTTACACACTTGAAGTGCCTCAGTTCTCATTCTTTAGCTGACAGCCTGTGGATGCCGGGTGGGAATGTGGGCGCCCATACAGGTGAAGTGGTGTGTTTGTGCTGCTTTGTTGTCTGAACCCTCACTCACCCCACTGCTAAGGAATGGGTCTGACACAGCTCTCCTCTCCAGAAACTTTTGTTGGAGTTTCTAAGAGAAATCCCCACCTTAATTATTTTGAGCTGAAGGTGTGTGTCTGTGTGTGTGTGTTTGTATAATGAACTCAAGAGAAAAACTGCAGTTTGTTAGTTTTGTGATTTCTCGGAGCTTATAAAGGTCTTGGACCCCATAACTCTGGGGGGAAAATCACTGAGTCTTTTGCTGGGAAAGTAGAGCCTTCCAGATTCATGAGGGTAAGGATAAGGACTGCTTTCCATAAACTTTAAAAACAGCTAAAAACAGTGCATCAAGACTCAACTAAGAGCCTTTGGGAACACACATGCATCCCCCAAGTATCTCTGGTCCTCTGGCAGTCACCAGGCTATTTTGTAGCAGCTTCTCAAAACTCTCTCTTTGAATGGCCATTCTAACTTTTACAAAGTTTCTTGCTGTTTACCATGATAAAGTTGCACTTGCACTCCGTGCAACACAAGCTTGCCTTTGAGCCCTTGACATGCTTTCAACCCTGTATTGGGAGTGTTTTAAAGGCTACATTTTAGCCTTAAGGGATAAAAATGTTGCTTTCATCCTGTCTACGGAGAGTGCTGGGGGCAAAGTGGCCAAGTTTGTAGGAAACCGGATCTCTTAGCTTTGCTAACATCAGGAGGATAGTTTCGACATGCCAGTCCTTGCCTGCTAAAATGCCAGGGCAGGGTACTCAGGACACACTGCAGACGGGTCTTCTGTTTCCCTCGACCAGCAGGTCCCGCCTCCAGCGCCCGGGATGCTGGGCGTTGGGGATGTTGCGCACACCTGCAGATTTTAAAGCAGCTCACCGGGAGCAGGAGGACCCCCTTTCCTGTTATGGCTACTTAATGAAGCAAAGTGCTAGACCTTCACAAAAGGGAAAACATTTTGTTTACGTCTGTCCTTTCTTAAGAAGCGCTTAGGGACCAGGCCCACCAATATTCCGGATAAAGTTAATGCTACTAGAAATGTGCGGTGCATTAGGACTCCGACTGGGGACTCATTGAACACCAGACTGTTACAGTTAATCTCGCCTCTCTCTTTTTGTTTCCATTGCTCTATTTTTCCTTTGGTCTCTTTCCTTCTCGGTGTTCCCTACCTCCTGAAGTGAGTTAATAAAAACCTCATCCTATTTTTTTTTTTTTAATAAAGTAAACACTGAATTTGAGAGTTAATGTTGCAACCAAACTCTTGGGGAATCTACCGCTCTGTTCGCTACATCTTTGCTGCCTGTAATGACAGCCGCTATTGTTCTTAAAATTCACCAAACTAATTCTTACAAGTTCCTTGAGAAAGTGTAATAGACGCTAATTGGAAAAACACCACCACCACCCAATTCTCCTGTATTTTATTTTCTCAGACCAACGAAGTGGCCTCCAAGCAAAATAATAAACTTGATGTAGATTATTTTTTAGCTACTCTATTTTCAGTAGCTATTCTTCTAACTTAACTAAATCGTGCAGCTTCATGCGATTCCACCTCTACCTCTCCCCTCGTGTCCTCACTAACCCACTCGGCAGTTCTCTCCAAATGAGTCTGCAGGTAGTGGAAACCCTCCTCGAGGGACCTAGGACCTAAAGCGCTCAGTTTCAAAAGTTCTGAGAAAATGTCTTCTTCAGAAACTACAAATGGAGCAAATCATTTACCTAATTCATTCAAGAGCCTCTATAGGAAGGACTTTGGAGGGTGATGATCCCCATAATGTGGTACTAATGAAAATCCCTTTAGTCCGTCTCTCTCGGCCCCGCGAGGGACGGCGTCCGCTGTCTGCCGTAGAGAGGCCCTGGCAAGCAGCGGTCCGGCTGCCCCTCCTCATCTGCCCCCAGATGGCACAACCAGGGCGCAAAGCGACAGCGGCGACTCCCGACTCCGCCGGGGCCACTGTCCGACCCGCCGCTGTCTCGCGACTCTTGCCACCCTCTCCCCGACACCCTCCCCCCCGCCCGGGCCACTCCTCCTGCTCTCCCCTCCTTTTCAGCCTCCCCAGTGATTTTTATGTGTGTGTGCGCGCGTGTCGGGGGGGGGAGGGGGATGTAAGATGGGAACGTTCCCTCCCTCGCGTTGCCCACTTGCTCAGCCTTCTCCCACCCGGCTGGATTGGAATTAAAATCCGGGAATTCAACTTTGCTGCGAAATCTTAGTTTCCTAGGGAGGGTCTGGAGGGAAGGAAGACCCTGCGGAGTATGCGGTCCAAAGAAGCCCCCCCCATCCCGCCGTCCTGCCTTCCCGTAGGGAGGATGAAAGCGATGGGTCCCGGGAGGGGCCCCCGGGCTCCCCCCCCCCCGAGGGGGCGAGAGCTTTGGGGAGGAGAGCCCAGGCGGCGAGCGCGGGGCGGGGGCTTCAGGGCTGGCGGGTAACCGGACCCCCCCTTCCCAGGCAGGGGCGCTCTTGGCCCTGCAGGTGCACCCCCGCCCCCTTTTAGGCCCCTCCGTGGAAACCGCCTTCCGGCCCAAGTTCTGTTCTTTGAGGCTTTGAACGAGGCCTTTCAGAAGTTTTTAAAGCTGCCCCGCCCCGCCCAGCACTCACGGGGTCACACTCTCCCCCATCCCTCCACCCCCGCTCCAGCTGCCGGCCTAAGGGGGTGCGGGAAGGGAGCGGAGGGGGCAGGCCCAAGGCCCCGGGATCCAAGCACCAACCAGGGGCGGCTGGCTCGGCCTAGAGCGCTTGGAGATCCGGCGCCCGAGCCCTACCTCGGAGGAAGCGCAGGCTAACTGCTCGCCGGGCGCGCCAGCCCCGAGTGGGGGGAGGCGGAGAGGTGGGGAGAAGAGGAGGGACCGGACAGGGGGGCACGGCCACATTGCCAAGGTTCCTTTGCAGAGCTCTAGCCAAGGGACTATTTTAATTGGCCTTTAGGGGAGGCAGCTGGTGACCCGTGTCCTCGTTCTCCAAGCTCCCCTGAGCGAATCAGGGCGCCACCTACAGGCGAGCTCCTGGTAGCAGGAGGGAGAAGGGAGCCGCCTGCCAAGTACTGGGGCCCCTCCAAGCAGGGTCTGTTTAATCCAGAGCCATCTTTCAGCTCCGGAGTCAGAGTTCTGCGCTCCAGAGTTAGGGGTCAGTTGGCAACAGCAAGCGTCCGGAGGGCACTGAGAATGAACTTTTGGGGAGTGGGGAATTGGGGGAGTAAATACAGGAATTGGGTTATTCCAGTACCAAAGAAGTATCTCTTCCAGGCTAGTCTCATGGAGTGCAGCATGTTTCTTTGAGAAGAGTAGCTGTGTGGCCTTGAACAAGCTACTTAATCTTTCTGAGTCTCAGTGTCCTTATCCTTTAAAAGGGGAATAGTGGTATAGGCATCCCTTGCTTTTCGGAAGTTTGAGTCAGCCACTTCACTTTTATGAAAGACCTAGCTTGGTACCTGTTTTCGAAAATAGAAAGAAATGGAAGAGGACTCTTGCTTTTAGGAAAAAGCAAAAATAGCAATCAATGTTTGTGTTGCTGCTGGCCATTATAGAGGAAGACCCCCCCCCCCCCCAGCAGCCAGAGTGAGCTGGCCTAGCTCCTGCCCCTAGAATTACATTCAGCATCTCAGCATCAAGCTGTCAAAGCTTTGAACTGTCTGTGAGCATCTGTGCTTTATTTTGATTTATTTGGTGTATCCCATAGCAAGATGTGTGGTAAGGTATCAGAAAAGTCTAGGAGAGCTTATTTTGGGGGTTGGGAGCACTAACATTTTTCCATAGAATATGATGATAATTGCCTCTTTGCTTGACACCATTTCGGCTTACAAAAGCTTCCATGGAAACACTCTACTTTCAGAAGGGGGGTGAGGGGGATGTATGTTTCTGATGGGGTCCTTGTGAGAATTAAATGAGATAATGTAGGTGAGAAACTATAGGTGTCTTGTAGGGAGCTTTCCTCTATTTCTAATATGAAAACGGTTTTTTATCCTAAGAAATCTAACATACAAGATTTTGGCTAGCTGCTTTCTGTTCCTCAAAGATTATGGCCTTAGAAGAAGATAAAGAGAGCCAAAGAGGTTTGAGTGTCTGATTAGGATAGAAGGATGGGTTAGTGGAGGTTTTAATAACTAATCTCTAGCTAATCCCCTTCTCACAGACAAATAATAACCTATTTGTGGATGACTTACTATTACCATTTACTAATACCTCATTTAATTAAAAATTTTTTTACCACCTTATATATTATACATTATCCCCCTTTTGTTTTATTTATTTTTAAAGATTTTATTTATTTATTTTTGTGTGAGAGAGAGATCCTGCAAGCACGAGGGTGGAGGGTAGAGGGGAGGGGCAGAGGGAGAAGCAGACTCTCTGCTGAGCAGTGAGCCTGATGCGCGGGACTCGATCTCAGGACCCTGGGATCATGACCTGAGCCAAAGCAGATGCTTAACCACTTAACTGACTGAGCCACCCAGGTGACCCATTATCCCCATTTTAAAGATGAGAAAATAAAGACATGAGGATAGTTGGTTCATTTTTTTTTCTACTTAAAAAAATTTCCAATTGCTGGGGCACCTGGATGGTTCAGTCAGTAGAGCATGTGACTCTTGATCTCCGGGTCATGAGTTCAAACCCCAACTTGGGCATAGAGATTACTTAAAAAAAATTTCTATTTCAGACATTTCAGAATCTACCTTTAACATCAATTTATTTGGCAGCTCCTATGTGCTCGGTTACTATATTAAATAATTTTACATATGGGGTCTCATATAATTCTCACAACAGCTCTGTGAAGTAAGATTTCAAGTTCTCTCATCACAGAAGAGGAAACATTGGCTCAGGGACTTCACAGAGAAGTGGTGAAGCCAGGTCATGGAGAGCCCAGATCTTCTGACTACACTTCTAGATGCCGCTGTTATACCACGACTTAGGATGTTCCCAACTAGCTTTAGGGCACTTTAAAAAGTTATTCAGAAAGGTCAGGCAGGAGAAGTGGATACCTTGGTGTTTTTGTTGCATTGGAGGTATAGTAAATGATGGTGTTTATAACCTTAGTAATGGTAGAGTATGACAATGTTTCCTAAGGAAACACTGATGGTGGGAGAAGGGGGCAGGGATGTGATGGGGGAAGCCAAAGAATGATCTGATTTATAGTTTTATAAATACGAGTAACATTAAATAAATAAATATGACTGAATCAACCAAATCTCATTATAACACATACCATTACACTGAGAAGTTTGGTATAATGTGGCTATTGCCAAATCCTGGCATTTGAGACCTTAGGAGATAGTGCTTTGTTGATTTGGTTATAAAAATTATTTACAGTAAGTATTTTTGTACATTATATATTTTTGCTGGTTTGTGTCCATGTAATAGCAGCGTTTTATGATGAAAGGGCTGGACTGCTTAGGGAGGACAATTATACTCCTTTCATTGCTTTTGTTTTTCCGTTGTGTAGCAATTACTCATTTGTCCCCTTTCTTCTTCCCTAAGTACCAAATCAAACCATCATTCCTCCCCAGAACAACTCCCTTTCACACCTGAAAATAACTATACATACAAAAGGCCTGAGAGTTAAATAATAAAATGCTTTGGGATGGGGTATTGGATGTAAATGTGTGCATCCCACTTTCTTCTTTTTCCTACTGGGCCCAGCCATGATGCCTCTGCTTGCCAATGCATTATCGTGACCTCAGACTTTAACTGCCATGTCACCTTCAGCTTCTGTACATTGTGTCTAATAATATAATAGATTTTCATTTTGAAACAGATGCCACAGGAGATTCTTAAGCAGGAAAACCCCACTGTGTAACTAACAGCATAGAGTTATGAAATTTAAGGTCAGATGGCTTTGGATTGTCAGCTTTTGGGGACCATTTGGTAATTAGATAAGAAGAAAAACCTGTTGAAACCAATACATATTTGTGGAATGTATTTTATGTGCTCCATAGTGTTCTATGTGCTAACAGATATAACAGAGTTTATATTTTAAGCTTTAGGGTAGAAACTTCTCTCTTCCACTCCCTAGAGCCATGCCTTTGTGCTGTTATAATGAAGTGACGGGCTTAAAGTTTGAAGAACATATACACTAGCTCAAATGTCGAGCTAAAATATTTCCTTCTGAAATTACTATCTTCATCTTAGAATTTTTAAAAAGATTTGTTTACTTATTTGAGAGAGAGAGAGAGAGTGGGCACGGGCGGCAGGGTGGGCAGGGTCAGAGGAAGAGGGAGAGAATCACAAGCAGACATCCTGCTGGGCATGGAGCCTGATGTGGGGCTCAATCTCATGACCCTGAGATCATGACCTAAGCCAAAATCAAGAGTCCATGCTTAACCAAATAGGCCACCCAGGCACCCCCATCCTAGAATTTTAATGTTACTAATTTCATCATCTGTAGGTATAGTTATATAAATGAATGAATTGAAAAAGACTTTAGGAAAGGTGAGAAGTATGGCTTACGGCCTCATTTTGCACAATCACACCTACATACATTTATAAGAGAACGCATTGTACTTGAGACACCCATTTTATTCTCTGAGGTCGAGCTGCGCTGCTATGTCCCAGAAACATATATTGGTCGGCCCAAGTGTGTAGATGGGTGTATATCTGGAGATCTTAGCTACTTCTTTTTGGTATCCTTCTCCCAACAGTGAGCAATCCAGGGCTCTTTTTAGTAATGAAAGGGCAGATTCAATCTATCAGCCACTTTGAAACTCATTAGTGTTGACCTTCCCCAGTCCCAGTCTTAGGACTTCTGAATATGGCTATCTCCCCAAGTCATTTGCAGGTCAGAGGTTGTTCTGTGTAGGCTCAGCTCTGGGGAAGCATATGCTTAATAAAATTGAATGGCTTTTTACAACAGACAGGTGTGGGGGTTTGTTTGAGAAGCTCAACTGCTGCTCTTGATCATGGAGGATTGAGTTTTCTGCCAAAGCCATTGGTGAGAGTCTAATAAGCTGATGTTACATATTATTGGCATTAGATGGCCCAATCTGATGGGCTAGTTGCTCAGAAAGTCAATTACTAGAAGCCTGGAGTAAAAAGCAGTATTTTCAAAGAATTTAGATGCTACAAAAGACAGTAGTATATCATGGACTCCTGAGTGTCTGGAAGCAACAGCTTTGAATTTAAACAAGAGGGGCACAGCCACATGTTTATTTGAAGAACCTCTGAAGATGCCCTGAAGAAGCCTAGAGATCATGGGAGCAATTCTGAAATATTTGAAAGAGAAGAAGGGGTTATATTAGTACTGAATGTATTTAGGCCAAGGACATTGTCTTATTTGACCCAGTCCTCACGGACCATTGCAGCAGGATTATCCCATTTCACAGAAGGGAACAGAGACTCATAATTACAAATGGTAAGAAGGACAGATGAGATTTAGACCTAGTCCAGTCTGGCTCGAAAGCGCATGTTTTCCTACTTTATTCACTCAATTTCCATCCCCTCAGCCTTCTCAGTCTGGCCTCAATTTACTTGTCCAACTTTCTCTTCCAACAGGAATGATTGGCTCTGTTTCTTGGCCCCTTCATTTCAAACTTTATTAAGTATCTGTTTCCTGTCCTGAGTCTACACAAAAAAACCTCTAATCTACAATTCACTTGCAGGGACACCCAGATACAGAAATTCTGAGACTCCAATAAGCAAGTCTAGTTTTACTCCCCCTTTTTACACCCAGCCTGGCTGCACCATTTGAATATTTAATCAAACTAATTTACCCCTTTTTTGAATTCTGCTCTCTCTAATCACCTTTTAAATTCCAATTTTCATTCTCAGTAACTGCTGGTGCCTGGTTCAGCGCTTTACACATTGTTGTCTATCTGGAAATATCTGTTGGTTGCTTTTAAGGCATCCAACCTGCCCTCACTTCTTTCTCCCTCCGTCCCCCACAACAAAGGCTGGTGCAGAAATATGACAAAAAGAGCAGGTTCAGCCAGATTCTCCCTCCTCCGTCTGTCCGTTGTCCCCTGCCTGTCACCCTCAGGGCCCAAAAATGAAAGGAAAAAGGTACGTCTGCAGTCAGAGTCCCCAAACAAAAGGCTTAAGGAGGCTACCTTCTTGCCTCAGCTCTAACAAACCCACACTTCCCCGTGGTCAGAAGGTTCTTTCCCTCCACAACCGCTGGAGCTGAACCTAGGCTCGCTTACCGGTACACGGACTGGGAGAGAGGAAACACGTGCGCAGTGGGTGTGTGTTGGGGAGGGGGCAGGAGATGGTAGCAATGGTGGGGGGGGGGCAGGGTGGGGAAGAACGTTTCTCAGGGAACCCGAGAGCCCCATGACTCGCCACTGGCGACTCCCGACTTCCCCGAAGGAAGCAGCCGGCCTAGCTCGGACGTCAGTGCCCGCATTTCTATTGCCGCGCGGGCCGTCTCGGCTTAGGTGCCCGCGCGGGGTCCGCGAGCCTTCCCGGGAGGGCTCGGCCCCTGGGCGATTCAGACGGAACCAGCCAGCAAAGCCTCGACGGCAGGCACCGGGCAGCGAGGGGCTGAGAACCGCCTCCACGCCTCTCTCCCTTCTGCAGGCCCCCGACTTGCCGGAGCTCCGCCGCCGCCCGCCGAGGGGCAGGTGCGGGCCAGAGTCCGGCCGCCCGCATCCAATGCCATCCCGCTGTGGGCTTTCTCTCTTTCCTGCCTCGGGAGACCCGGGTCCCTCTCGCCCTCCACGCTGGTCGGGCGGCGGGCGCCGCGCGGGGGGAGCCCGACACCCCGGCCTGGGCGGCGCGCTCGCCTCGGGTTCTCCGCGGGCCCCGGGACGCTGCCCCGGTACCCGATTCCGATCCGCCGGCCCCCCGGCCCCCTGCCCCCCAGCGTCGTACAGCTGCGAGGTCCGCGCGCAGAACGTCCGCGGAATTGCAAGACACTTTTTCGAGTTGGGCTTTCAGTGTGTGAATGGGGTGAAAAGTTTATCCGGCCCCTAAACGCGGCTCTTTTTACCCAGAGGCTGCTAGCGGACACCAGAGGGCGCCATTTTAATGCGCTTCGGTCGGGGACCCGCGCTCCGGGAGAGCGGCGGCAGCAGGCCGTGCCGGGACGCCGTTTCCCCGGGGGTAGAGCTGCGATCTCGGGGACACGCCGCGTCGCCCCTTTTCCCGTCGCGCTCCCCCTGTGGTGGAAAGCGTGTGTATGTGTGTATGTGTGTGTGTGTGTGTGTGTGGGGGGGTGCTGACCCCGCATGGCTCAGAAGGCCTTGCCGCGAGGCCCCCTTTCCCTCTTCTCCGGAGGCGGGCTACTGCAGCGGTTCACGCCCTGGCTCTTTTCACTGAATGAGGGTTCCTTGCAACCATCCGTGTGAGGAGGAGGAGGAGTGGCCCCCAACTGAAGCCGTCCCCCCCTCTAACTGCGAAGGAACATGTCTGCAGGCGTTGTTCAATTGCAAACGACTAATTAATTTTCCAGCACTTGTGCAGAATACTTTAAAATGGAAAAATGAAGGTCTTCAATGAAAATGAAGCTTGATGGTGTGCACCTGCCACTAATGTACGGTGCACGGTAACTTCCCCTCATTAGAGAGATGACTTGGGTTGAGAACAAGTCATATAGTGAAAATCACTTCAACACGTGCCTGTTCATATGCATAAACTCCTGTGTACCAGATGGCAAAATATAATGACATCTTAAACAGCTAATTGCATAAACCTTGTAATGCAGATAATTGCTGTACCAAAGTAGAAGTTAATAATTTCCCACTGTATTGCCTGGCTTCAGAGTAATCCTTAAGGAAAGTTGTGACAATTCTAACATACTAAAGTTCACCAAGCGGTAATTAAAACTAGCACTTAAATCATTTGACTTTCAAACCCTTAATTACGATGCGAAAGAACTGCTTTGTGGAAATCCTGAGTTTATGGATAGTTACGTGATAACATTTAATGTCTGTATTTCATCAAGTTTTCTTTCGTGGGCCTCATGTGGCATAATATCATAAGGAGTCAAGAGGGGATATATTATATTTTTCAAAATTATTTCAATGGCAGAGGCTTTGCATTTTGGGGCATGAGTAGTTAACTTCCACTCCCAGATGGGTCCGTTGATTACTTTTAACTTACATTTATTTTTAGAGCCCCTACTATAATAACTAACTCCAAGCATGCCACTTGCCTTGCATTGTTCTAAGCACTTTACAAAGTATTATCTCATTTAATCCTTAACACAGCCAACTGAAACATGTATTGATGTCTCCATTGTCCAGATGAAAAAACCCCGGCACAGAGATGCTAGGCAATTTGCTCAAAGTTAGCTGGGAGCCACTGATCCAAACTCAAGGTAGTCTGGCTGCAGAGCCCATGCTATTAACCACTATACTGTCCCCTGGGCCAAGCCAGGACCTTAGTAATACAATATTTCTTTTTTTTTTTTTAAGATTTTATTAATTTATTTGACAGAGAGAGAGAGAGAAAGAGAGAGCGCACAAGCAGGGGGAGCAGCAGAGGGAGAGGGAGAAGCAGGCTCCCTGCTTGGCAGGGAGCCCCATGCAGGGCAGGCTCCATCCCAGGACCCTGGGATCATGACCTGAGCCCAAGGCAGATGCTTAACAGACTGAGCCACCCAGGTGCTCCAGTAATACAATATTTCTTGCTAGTTTATTTTCTAATAATATTTAGAAAAATACTAAAATAACATAATTGGAGTTATGGAAGACAGTTGGCAGGTAGATATCTTTGTTGATTTGAACTTATCAGCTTATGTCATGATACATTTCAGAAACAGATTATCTGCTCTTTTCCATAGGGAAGTTCTTCAACAGTACATAAGCCAAGAAAAATAACTCAGTTTTGAAACAGAGTTTTGATCACATCACCTAGTTTAAAAAGCATGTGTAGGGGCACCTCGGTGGCTCAGTCATTAAGCATCTGCCTTCGGCTCAGGTCATGAACCCAGGGTCCTGGGATCGGGCCCCACATTGGGCTCCCTGCTCACCGGGGAGCCGTCTTCTCTCCCTCCCACTCCCCCTGTTTGTGTCCCTCTCTTGCTGTCTCTCTCTGTCAGATAAATAAATAAATAAAATCTTAAAAAAAAAAAAAAAACCTGTGTAAAATAAATAAATAAAAAGCCTGTGTAGCTTAGTGTTTCTACTTCTCCATCTTCAAAAAGACTAAGATTAGGTTTCCACACCTTAATAAGGATGTACAATAATGAACAAAATCCTCTTTACAAAATATACAATGAAACATAGTCTTCATTCTCCATGTTAGTATTACAGTGTTTTCCTTTCCTCAGTTTGGGTAGACATATGTAGCATAGGATAATAGATGCCAGCCATTTCCCTAGTGTGGGGGCCACAGCTTTTGAGCATCCCACCAGTAGAGATTCCTTTCTGTGAGTTAAGCACTATCTCCTCTGGGCTACTGCTCCTAAGATCCTTAATTTAGTGGGAAACATATTGGTCTAGAAATCAGAAGACTGGTATTCTTATTCTAGTTTGGCCATGAAGTTGCAGTATGACCTTGAACAAGTCACTTCAGCTCCCTGAAATTCAGTTACTTTGCTATATAAATAAAGGACTTTGATTGTGATTACATACATCCCTCCCAATTTTATGATTTTATAATGTTATGCAACTACATCCCACTATTACCTTAATCGGAACAAGATTTTTAGGTTGATTTCCTTTCTTTCTTTCTTTTTTTTAGAGTATATTTATTTATTTGAGAGAGAGAGCATGAGCAGGGGGAGGGGCAGAGGGAGAGGGACAAGCAGACTCCCTGTTGAGTGGGAAGCTGGACATGGGGCTTGATCACAGGACCCTGAGATCATGACCTGAGCCAAAGTCAGATGCTTAACCGACTGAGCCACCCAGGTGCCCCTGTTTTTCTTTAATAAAGAAAATGAAAGTCCTGGACTTGGGGGAATGAATGGAAGAATGTGTATGGGGGAAGAAAATAATTTAATGAGCATTTTCTCAGGTGCAGTGCTCAGGGTATTATTAGGTGGAAGAAGACATAGTCCCTGACATCATGAGTTCTTAATGTAGCGGGTGACACTGACAAGTAAGCTGAGGAGTGCCATGTAGAGTGGTAGAGATGAACTATAGAGAGTACTAGAAGACAGGAGTGACTCCCATGCCAGGCTGCAGAAGTCATGGGAAATTTCCTGCTGGAGGTGACTGACTCCTGAGCTGAATTTTGAAGGATAAGTTGAGTTGATAGTGAATAGTAGAAGGGCATTCCATGCAAAGGACACTATATCCATGGTAAAGGTGGGAAGAAGAGCGAAAGCATGGGTCTGTCTGGGAACTGAAAGGAGGTCATTACTGCTGTCTGTTAACATGCGAGGTGGAGGAGAAAGTCTAAGCAGGAGAGGGAGGCACGGGTCAGATCTCAAAAGGCTTTGTTAAGCAGTTTGGACTTTGCTCTGCTAGTACAGGGGAGTTCAAACCAAAGTTTGTCTATTTTAGATGTTGCTTTGGTATTATATTAATTTCTGAGTTACCAAAAATAAGATTTTACTGATTTAGTTTGTCTGCTTTTTAATAGAGTATGTGAGTACCCACCAGAAGGAGGAGCCCTACTTTGGCCACGAGCGGGCTGGAAGTCATTTGTCATCCCTGGTGATCCTCAGTAAACCAACAGCCCTCCCACCCCCCTAAAAATGATTGGTCTCCAATGCTAAGCCCCTAAATCCCTCCAATCCCCAAGCTGGTGGCTTATTTTACATACCAAAGAAGAAATCGAAGTCACAATGATGGCAAAAGGCAGGACAGAGAACATTTAGAATCCTTTTAAAATTGCTTTAAAATGGCAAATCTCACCTATGTTGGCAAGGAAATAATTTCTCAAAAGTTCTAATCTGATTTTAGGAGTTGAACAATATCGCTCTCAAACACTGTTGGTAGAAGTGGACATTGATAATGCTCTTCTGGAGGACAACTTGGCAATATATATAATGCTTTCTATCTTTTGAACAGTAACTCCACTTGTAGGAATTTATCCTATGGAAATAATCATGAACTGTTCAAATATCTGACAAAATAAGGTTTGTTTGTGACAGTGGTTTTATAATGATGAATAATTAGAAAAATTTTGATATACACTTTTAGAGAATTATTCAAATGAATTATGATACACCTACACACTAGAATATCATAAAACTATCAAGATGTTGTGATATGGTAAATGAATAAATTCTATTATAAAATAAGCATAGTGTGATCTTATTTTTGTTAAAAATGTATATATGCATAGGAAGAAAATAAGAAGGAACTATATTTCAGAATGGTGAACTTATAAGTGATTTTTATTTTCTTCCTTTTTATGTTTCTATTTTCTAAATTTTTGCCAGTGAGAATGTATAACTTTTGTAATAAGAAAGCAATCATAATAAGAAAGCATAACAAGAAAATATGTAATTTATTATGTAGCTATGTATATATTTATGTAATATAAGTTATGATTACTTATATCCTCCCAGCTTTATCAAAACAAGTGGAACAGACCTTGTATGTCTATCTAGTAATGGTAGACAAGGTAATTTGAACTGATCATCTTGTTGAGGACAATGAGAAAAACTGATGAAAATATAAAAATATCGCTTTAAGGCATTAGAGAACTGACAAGGTAGTGAAGAATGCCCAAAAAGTAAGCTTAACATTTGGGCCTACTTTCCCACTAGGGGACTTCGCCATTCTAGAGAGGGTAGCTAAGGAGTGGTGATCAGGAGTATAAGTGAACCAGAAATAGAGAGGCCCAGCAGGGACTAAGACTAGTTTTGAATCATCTTTAAATTGGATTGAAGTGATTATGACTTGAAGGCAGAGATAAATGTAAATCCTCTGTGGGGAAGATAATGTCATCCTAGGCCACAGATTAATTCTATAAACAAATGCTCAATTACAATGACTATTATGTAATAAAAGAAAATAAGTAGGCATGTGAGGAGATAAGATGACAGGAATGGAAACTAACAAAACCAATAGGCAACAGAAACAGACCCACAGAGATTCTAGATATAGGAATTACAAGACACAAACCTTAAAATTATTATGTTTAACATATTTGTAAGAGATATATCTTAATATATAAAATATTTTTATATAAAAATATTAAATTTTATATAAAAATATTAAAATATTTTTATATAATAAAAATACAGAAAAGTTGAAGGAAAGGAGAAAAAAATATACATAAGTCCTAGCCAGACATAAAATGTTATAGCTATATATTTTATAATGCTTATAAAAATTACTAGACATGGAGACACTTTGCCTTAATAAAAGATTTAATTCACAGGAAATGCCTACGTTCCTAATAATAGGCACAAAAATATATAAAGCAAGAATTTACAAAACTGAAATATGAAATAGACTAACTCATAATCATAATGGGAAATTTTTTTTTTAAAGATTTTATTTATATGACAGAGAGAGAGACAGCGAGAGAGGGAACACAAGCAGGGGGAGTGGGAGAGGGAGAAGCAGGTTTCCCGTAGAGCAGGGAGCCCTATGTGGGGCTCGATCCCAGGAGCCTGGGATCATGACCTGAGCTGACGGCAGACGCTTAACGACTGAGCCACCCAGGCGCCCCCATAATGGGAAATTTTAATAATCACTTTCAAAATCTTATAGAACCTGCAGGTCAAAAATCAGTAAGAATATATAGAGGATTGGGCGCCTGGGTGGCTCAGTTGGTTAAGCGACTGCCTTTGGCTCAGGTCATGATCCTGGAGTCCTGGGATCGAGTCCCACATCAGGCTCCCTGCTCAGCAGGGAGTCTGCTTCTCCCTCTGACCCTCCTCCCTCTCATGCTGTCTCTCATTCTCTCTCTCGCAAATAAATAAATCTTTAAAAAATTTAAAAAAAAAAAAAAAAAAAAAAAGAAGAATATATAGAGGATTTGAGCAACATTATGCTCACATTTTATTTAATGGATACATATATATACACATACACACATACATATGTATACATATATATGTATGTATACATATATAATGTATATGTACACATAAATGTATACATATATAATAAAACAACAAATAATGGCAAAATGTAAATCTTTTCCAAGCACATGCAAAATTCTAGACCATAAAGAAAATACCAAAAACTTAAAAAAAATTTTCCCCATGCAATTAAGCTGCAAATCAATAACAAAAAGATAACTACAAATATATGGAAATTAATAAATATAGTTTTATAGTCCCCTAGTTCAAAGAAGAAATGACTATGGAAATTAGAAAATAATTTAAACTAAATATTAATGAAAAATATGTATCAAGACTTGTGGGATACAGCTAACACCATGCTGAGTGGGAAATCTCTAGCTTCAAAATCATATATTAGAAAAGAAGAAAGACTGAAAATCAATGAGCTGATTATCTATTGCAATAATTTAGAGATAAAGCAAAAAATTAAACTCAAATAAAATAGAAGGTAGGAAATAAAGACAAGAGCAGAAACAAATGAAATAGGAAACACACATAGAGTAGAAAGGATCAACAAATCCAAAAGTTAATTTGGAAAGTCTAATAAAGTTGATAAATCCTTCATGAAGCTGATCGAGGAAAAAAGGAAATGGAAAACACAAATAATCAGTGTCACAAATGAAAAAGAGACCTGGCTACAGACACTACACACATTGAAAACTTGAATGAAAGGGATATGACTAACTTTATGCAAATACATTTGAGAGTTTGGATGAAATAGACAAATTCCCTAAAAAACACAACTTACCAAAATGGATAAAAGTAGAAAGAGGAAGTGTGAATAGTTTGATAATAATTATTAGAGAAATTGAATCCATACTTAAAACTTAAAAAAAAAAAAAACCAACTTTTTTTTACAAAGAAAATCTAGAATGAGATGGCTTTCCTAGCAAATTCTACCTATCCTTTGAAGAAGAAATATTGCGGATCTTCCAAAAACTCTTCCAGAAAATAGCAAAAGGGGAGTATTACTCTATTTGATTTATAAAGTCAGCATTACCTTAATACAAAAACTTGATGAGGACAGTTTGAGAATAAAATTATATACCAATCTCTCTTATGAACATAGATATAAAAATTCTAACCAAACTATTAGCAAGGAAATTTCAGCAATACATAAAAGGATAATAAATCATTACCAATTTGGGTTTATTCCAGGAATTCAAGGTTGGTTTGCTATTTGAAACTCAACAAATATACCGCATTTGCTGAATAAAAGAGAAATTTTATGCGATCGTCTAAATACATGGAGAAAAAGTGTCTGATAAAATTCAACATCCATTTATGATTTAAGAAAAAACCTAGCAAACTAGGAATACAAAGAACCTTCCTTAATCAGGAAAAGAGTAGCTACCAAAACCCAACAGCAAACACTATACTTAATGATAAAATATTAAAAGCTTTGAGATTGGGCACAGCATAGGATGACTACTATCACTACTATTCTATTCCATTCAATATTGTACTGATCCTAGCTAGTGTAACAGGGCAACAAAAGAAATAAAATGTATGAGGATTAGAAAGGAAGAAATCAACTATTACTTGTATATGATGACATTAGGTTATGTAAAATCCAAAATATGTATGCATTATTAGAATTAACAAGTGAGCTTAGCAGATCACTGGATACAAGATCAATATACAAAAACATGGCATTTCTATATACCAGCTTCAATTATAAAATGAAATTTAAAAATGTGTTCTTTTTAATAATGTTAAAAGTCCCAAGTACTTAGAAATAAACCTCAATAAAACAATAATATTGTGTAAAAAATGCCTCAATAAAAGGAGGGAGATACTATGTATGTAATTGGACAATATTGTTTTATAAATATATTATTTCTCTCCAAAATGATCTGTAGATTGTATAGGTGACAGAATTTTTAAAATGGAACTTGAAAAGATTATTCTCAATGCACATGTTAATGAAAATGGCCAAGAACAGCTAAGACCCCTGATGAAGAGGAATAGTGGGAGGATTTGCTCCACTGGACGGGAAGACTGCAGAAATCACTATGGCATTGCCACCTGAATAAAAAGATAAAATAGGCATCCCAGGAACCTGTACATATGTGGCCATCTGATTCAAGAGAAAGATACTGCTTCAGGGGAGTCTTTTGCAATACTGGGTCAGTTGGCTATCCTTTAGGAAAGAATGAGATGACTTACTGCTTCACAGAAAACCCCAAACAAAGAAACAAAGAAACAAACAAATGAATAAATTCCAGGTAGCTGTGGCTCTAAAAGTGAGAGATAAAACAACAAAACCTCTAGAAAGTAATATAGTATATCTTTACAACCTTAGGATGGGGACATGTTTCTTAGAGCGGACAAAATAAAGCACAAACTTTAGAGAGAAATATTGATATAAAAGATGACTAAAGTTAAGAATTTTTTTTCCTCTGAGTACACCACTAGGGGAGTGGAAAGGAAGACCCCACTAGGAGAAGATGTTTGTAACAGAAGATGTTAATAACTTATAAAGGCTTGTGTCTAGAACAGATAAAAATAACTCTTATAGGGATGCCTGGGCGGCCCAGTCAGTTAAGCATCAGACTCTTGATTTTAGTTCAGGTCATGATCTCAGGGTCCTGAGATCGAGCCCTGTGTGGGGCTCCATGCTCAGTGGGGAGTCTGCTTGGGATTCTCTGTCTCTCTCTCTCCCTCTGCCCCTCCCCCCGCTCACGCTCTCTCTCTAAAATAAATAAATAAAATCTAAAAAAACCCAATAAAAACCCAATTCCTATAATTTAAAAAAGAAAACGACAAATCTGGCACATGGACCTGAACTGGCACTTCACAGAAGAGGATATTCAAAAATTATATAAAAGATGCCCATTAGTCATTAGGAAATAAAAATGAAAACCACAATAAAATATCACACACATTTTAGAGGGTCTAGAATTAACAGACTACAGAACAAACTGTGGGTGAGAATATAAGCAACTGACATTCTCATTCATTGCCGGTGGAAGGGAAATGGATGCAACTACTATGGAAAACAGTTTGGCATTATCTACTAAGGTGGAACATAAGAATACCTTATGACCTTACGAACAATTACTCTCTAGGCATAGATCCAACAGAAAAGTGTGCTCCAAGAAATGTGTATAAGAAAGTTCATAGCATCATTATTTAAACTACTTAAAAATTGATAACAATCTGAATGCCCATCACCTGTGGATTGGGTAAATAGAATTGTCATATATTCACACTTTTTAATACAACGGTGAAAAATGAATGAGCTACAACTACCTGCAGCAAAGTCGACCAAGCTCACGAACATAATATTGGTCAAAAGAAGCCAACACAAAAGAATGTATAGTATGGGATTCAATTTGTATAAATACCAAAAAGAGAAAGAAACAAAGCAAAACCAAACTCTGGTGCTTGGGGATACATACTTAGGTGGGGAAACTGTGAAAGAGGGTAAGGAAGTGTTATACTTAAAAATCAGGATAGTGATGGGCAGGAGGGGGCCAAAGAGAGGAGTTTGTAAGAAACGATCATGTTCTATTTCTTGACCTGGGTGGTAGTATCACACATGTTCACTTTGGACAAATTGTTGAACTGTATATGCATATCTTACATATTTTTGTTTAGTAATATGTTTTAGATATATGTGTTTTATTTTATAGTAAGAAAGTTAAAGGATGGAGTCACAAGCACACAGTTTATAAGGGTGATGTTGAGCATTTAGATTGTGCCAATAATCTTTAACCCACATTAAAGACAATGTCTATCGGGTATGGTGGATGTATGGCTCTTGTGTCTTCCAGTTACCACATCCTTCACCTGTGACCAATAGACATCACCAATAGATTGTGTCTCATTTTCCCACAGAGCCCAGACAGCCATTCTCAACCAACCTGACTTACTTATCATGGAAGTTCCAATCTATTCTCCGTCTGTTGTCTATGTATCCTGATTTATTAGATAAAGAAGAATAATCAAGCCAGTTTTGTGTATGAACGCAGCTTGGCATATCCTCCAAAGTGTATATTGACATGTATAAATACATTGTGCATAAAACCAACACCAGCTCACAACTCAGGAGCCTAAACAGAGGGCTCCAAAGGCATATTCTGTCCTTGGAAGTGGGACTACACATACAAATAATAAGTATGACTTACAGTTCTTTTGAGAAAATTGGAGCATATTTTATTCATTGATTTTTATCAACAGATAAGATGGGGCACTCAGCTGGTCACTTGGCAACAAGAAGAAGCCTCACAAATATGGTCCCTGCTCTCATGGAGCTTCCCTCCCAGCCTTCCAGCCTCCTCACCATGTGTGCCATTTTTCCTAGTTATCAGCCTCCCCACTGATCTCCCACTGCTATTGTTTGTCATTCATGGCCATTGCCCCTATTCAATTCATCAAGAATTTGTGCACTGCCATCTCGGTGCTTAGAACTGTGCAAGATGGTATGAGGACATATGGTGGGAAGGAGAGCCATAGCTTCAGTCTTCAATGCCCTTTTGTGAACTGAGGGCCGAAAAGATATACATGCATGTCAGTGAGGCAAAAATCTGAGTATGTGGTCAGGGGCAACCTGCCCCTGGGATGGAGAACAGTGCTATAGGATTTTCAAGGCAAGAGTGATTGGTGAAAGTTGAGGTGGGCGAGGAAGATTTCAGAGATAGAGCCTATAATGAATACATTTAACATGATTAATATAAAATCACGTCTTCTAACATGGCCTACAGGCTTTGTGACCTTAGCTCATGACAACTTCTTCACCTTCAACTCTTTGTGTGGCCAATTCACACTTGACCTTCAAATTTAAGCCAGGTGCACCTCCTTCAGGAAGGCTTTCCTGACCTCTTATCCAACAAAGCTGCGTGTGTTCCTCTTTTTCTTCCATATCACTTCTCAAATAGCAGTTACTGCACCAGGGTGATTTAGTTTGTTTATTTTCCTCACTTTCTATAACCCTAGCACATATGTTCAGTGATTTTTTTAATTTAATAAGTATTTTTAAAAAGTGTATTCTAAAGTCACCTGCATCAGAAGTACCCACCTGAGGTGTTTATTACAACTTTAGATACCTGACCCACATTTGTAGAGATTCTGATTCAGTAAATGTGCTGTGGGGCCCAGGAAACCACATTGGCCCAGTCCAGAGTACTTTCTTCTACTAAACTCTCTACTCTAATCCCAATTTTAAAACTTTATTCCTTTGATGGATGTCTATCGTTCCAACTATGTACCAGACCTGTTTCAGAGGCTGATGGATACACTAGTGAATAAGACTATCTAGGTCCCTTCTAATTGAGCTTATTGCTAGTAGGAGGACACATTTGTTAGATAAGCAAGCCAGTAAAACTCAAGAACCATGTCAGACAGTCAGAAGGGCTACAGCAAGAACTAAATAAGGTGCTGTTGCTGGGAGTGATCAATGGCTCCTCTGGATTGGGATGCCTCTTCCAGAAGGTGATGTTAAGCTGAGAGCTGCACTACGAGACCACCTGGAGAAGGACAGCGGCAGCCAAAAAAACCCCCCAAATAATCAAGTCAAAAAATGGGCAGAAGACATGAACAGACACTTCTCCAAAGAAAACATACAAATGGCTAACAGACACATGAAAAAATGTTCATCATCATTAGCCATTAGGGAAATTAAAATCAAAACCACATTGAAATACCACCTTACACCAGCTAGAATGGCAAAAATTGACAAGGCAAGAAACAACAGATGTTGGAGAGGTTGTGGAGAAAGGGGAACCCTCTTACACTGTTGGTGGGAATGCAAGTTGGTACAGCCACTTTGGAAAGCAGTGTGGAGGTGCCTCAAAAAGTTAAAAATAGAGCTACCCTATGGCCCAGCAATTGCACTACTGGGTATTTACCCCAAAGATAAAGATGTAGTGAAAAGAAGGGAGGGGCACATGCACCCCAATATTCATAGCAGCAGTGTCCACAATAGCCATACTGTGGAAGAAGCCAAGATGCCCTTCAACAGATGAATGGATAAAGATGTGGTCCATATATACAATGGAATATTACTCAGCCATCAGAAAGGGTGAATACCCAACTTTTACATCAACATGGATGGGACTGGAGGAGATTATGCTAAGTGAAATAAGTCAAGCAGAGAAAGTCGATTATCATATGGTTTCACTCATATGTGGAACATAAGGAATAGCATGGAGGACATTAGGAGAAGGAAGGGAAAAATGGGGGGGAGGAATCAGAGGGGGAGATGAACCATGAAAGACTGTGGACTCCAGAAAACAAACTGAGGGTTTCAGAGGGGAGGTGGGGTCGGGGGATGGGTTAGCCCAGTGATGGGTATTAAGAAGGGTGAGAGCACTGGGTGTTATACGAAAACAATGAATCATGGAACGCTACATCTAACTAACATAACATAAAAAAGAAAGAAAGAAAGAAACAAACGTGTGGTGGCTGGAGTGTCCTAGCGAGGGGAAAGTCAGCTCTGTCAGGTGGACGGTTCCCAGATCTCGCATAGCTTTCATTTTATTTGAAGGAGGATGGGAAGCCACTTGAGAGTTTAAGCCAGGGAGGAAATAATCTGATTTACGTTTTAAAAAGGTCCCTCCTGCTGTTGCACAGATTCTATAGGTGTGTGATACACGGCTCTTCAATACAGCATCACGACCCCAGGAGAGAATTTGTTCTTTATGGGTTTCTCTGTTAACACCTCGAAGGCATTTTATAGTTTACAAAGCATCTTTATTTCCCTCTTTCTTTTGATCTCCTGAGAAACCCTATGTGACTCATCGTCCCATAATTATTATGTTGCTGATGGAGAAACTGAGGCATGTAGAGGATGAGATTCTTCTTAGGCTGTGTGTCTTCCAAGGCAGACATTCGAAAAGGGGAGATTTTACATAAAGATCTGGATTTTTTTGCTTTTAAAAAATGAAGATGTGTCCCCACCTCACAGAGATGGTGAGCTGCTGAGGGATGGTCCCGTCCGATGACAGCTGCCCCCTCCCTTCCTGTGAAGCCAGATCCGCATCAGCCCTTTCCTTCTCTGCTGACCCAGGCTGCATCTGAGTTCTAGACTCCTGCTCTCCTGTGTCCTCAGCCTGCTCTTTTGGCACCTCTTTAAAAGCCATTTTCCTCTTCCCTTATCAAATCTATTTGCAGAGAAGAGGGGGCACTGGTGCACCCTCATTATCCCCAGCTGGGACCGTGAGCTTATTCCCCCAGGGGTTTAGCCCAGTACAACCTGTTTTATAACATTGAGGTTGTTTGGGGTATGTGCTTTCGCTTAGAAATTCATGCAAAAGTTGCCTTCACTCTATAATATGGCTACTTGAGATCCTGATAATAGGGAGAAAAATCCATGTTTATTCTATGCTTCCACTTTACTTTATGCTCTAGATGGCTGGGAGGCCCCCTAAAATTATATATAAAATTTTGTATTTGTATATATTTTTCTAGGGAGAGGATTTATTGCTTTATTCAGACTTTCAAAGACTAAAAATTTAGATTTTTTTCATCTAAAAAAATGGGTTTATTGGGGCATCTGGGTGGCTCAGTCGGTTAAGCAACTGACTTTTGATTTTGGCTCAGGTCGTGATCTCGGGGCTGTGGGATCGAGCCCCGCGTTGGGCTCCCTGCTCAACGGGGAGTCGGCTTCTCTCCCCTTCCCTCGGCTCCTCTCCCTGCTGTCTCTCATAATTACTACTGAGCTTGTAGAGCATTGGGTAAATGAGATGTGATACATGAAGTGCTTAGCTCAGTGTCTGGCACACAAGAGACATTCACTCAACGGTAGGAATTTCTATTGTCATTGCTGATGTTGGATCATTGTTGTTCACATTACATCTAAATGCCTGCTGTGGACTGAATTGTGTCCATATGTTGAAGCTTTGGCCCCTCTAGCCCCCAAGGTGACGACTGCATTTGGAGATAGGGCTTTTAGGAGGTTGTTAAGGTTAAATGAGGTCATAAGGGGGCGGTCCTCGCTTGATAGGACCGGCGGTCTTAGAAGAAGAGGAGGAGAGAGCGATCTCTCTCTTCACACACAGGCATGGAGGAAAAGCCATGGGGGCATGCAGAAAGTGGCCATCTGCAAGGCAGAAAGGGAGCTCTTACCAGAGCCCAGCCATACTGGTACCCTGATCTCAGACTTCTTACCTCTGGAACTGTGAGAAAATCAGGTTCTGTTGTTTAAGCCACCTGGTCTACGGCATTTTGTTACGATAGCCTGAGCTAAGACAACGCCCAACCCCATTCTTTCCTGAGCCAGTCCCTTCTAGAGCAGGGACAAAGGGGGACCCTATACTCCATCCCTGGGGGTGAGGTCGGTTTGGAATTAGTCTTGCTGCTGTAGGGTCTAGATTCATTGCGCCTCAAGTGTCCTGCTCGTTCACCAAGATGTAGTCTTTTTTAAAAATGGCTGGTAGGCTGACCTGCGCTTTCAACTTAAGGCTGGTTTTTCTCATGGAGTGCTCCATTCCCCTGTTGACTGGCGCATTATCCTCATCAGCCTTCTGAGGAAGCAATGTGATTTAATGATTAAAGATGTGGATTCCAGTCACTCTGCCTGGTTCGGAATCCCACTCAGCTGCTCACTATCTGTGTGACCTTGGGCAAGTTACTTAACCCCTCTGTGCTTCAGTTTCCTCATTTGTAAAATGATGTTAATAATAGTGCCTATGTGAAGGGGCCACCATCAGGATTAAATGATTTAATACATGGAAAGTGCTTGGAACAGTGTTTGGCACATATTAAACCCTGTAAATGCTAGCTGTTATTATAATTACTCATCTTGGGCTCTCACCCAAATTTGGTTGGCCCCTTCCCCTGATGGTCTCAGACTTGTGTTTCCTATTAGAGCAGCTACTTGCTGCAGTCCTACTCCAACTGGATGTATCGGGTACTTGATACGGCCTATTACCTTGCCTAGAACCTCCAGCCACTGTAACCCACTCACTAGATCTGAACCCTTTGTGTACTGACTCGAATGTTGAATTATTCTTCCTTGTGATGTAATGCCCGACCTAACTCAGATCATAGGATGAAGATGTGAAATGAATGTTGATAACTTGAGGCCTTTCTCTGTTCCTAAATAATCATAATTAAAAAGGGGGGCATTGTTTATTGTATCTCCATATAGGGGCTCTTCTGCCAAGAGGACTTATGTATCATCCTGATTGGGGGGTGAGGGATGGAACAGAATTTAGTGGTTCTCAAGTGTGATGGTTAAGGATCAAAATCACTTGAGGAACTTATTACTAACATGGATCTCTAGGTTCTACAACCAGGGCTCTTATTTTAGTAGGTCTGGGGTAGGGTCTGGAAAATTGTATTTTTTTAAAGATTTTATATATTTATTTGAGAGAGAGAGAGAGAGTGAGCACAAATAGGGGGGAGCGGCAGCTGGAGAGGGGGAAGCAGATTCACCGCTAAGCAGGGAGCCTGGACGTGGGACATGATCCTAGGACCCCGGGATCATGACCTGAGCTGAAGGCAGATGCTTAACCGACTGAGCCACCCAGGCACCCAGGAAAATTGTATTTTTAATAAGCACCTCGGGTAATTCTAATGCAGCTATTCAGCTGACTTGTATTTGAGAATTACTTGGCCAGATGTTCTTTCAAGGTCTCTTTGAGCCTTTGGCATGTGAGATTCCAGAATGAATATAAGGACTGGGGAAGATAAGGCAATAACTTAGAACTAGGTCCTACTTCCTTAAAGCATTTCCCAGGTCAATACCTGGCTGGTGAGACCACAACCAGGCATTCTTAGGTTAGGTTTTGTCTAGATTTTAATCTAAACAGGGAGCTAGATGTCTCTAGTTTATAGCAACTGGAGCATTCACTGTGATCATGTCAGAAAATGGAATTGCATAGTTAAGTTCTCATAGCTCAATTTACAAATAGCCATTCTCCAGAGGCTTTTAGCAATGCATTTTGGGAAGAGTCTGGAATGGCGGTCCCATTTAATTTACTATAAATTACCTTCTGGGCAAAATGGATAGCTGATGGCTATGGCAACATTTATTTGCAAGAATATCTGTGGTGGCTAAGATCCTCTATGTACTAACTAGAATTTCAGAGTAGTTGGAATTAGAAGCATCCTTTTAGGGAAGACTTAAATCTTAGAAACGACCGCCTAGGAGATAAAATGCCATCCTCATGTATTCAGTGAAGACAGTTTGGGATTTGTTGAGAAAGCTAGCTGGTGTCGAAGAGGCTGTAGGCACGGCACATGAAAAGCCATCTTCCCTTTGACGAGCGCTTAATTTGGCCTTGCAAAGTGTATGAAGTGCAGGCATTTAATTTGTTTGACAGAAGCAAGCCCAAAGCACCTCCTGGAATTCTGTGCCACAGGGTTTCACGAGTCTTACCACATGGTAGGCATAGTCTGGGAGTCTGTATTAAATAAGCTTCAAGTCAAAACACTAGTATGACAAAGGTCTGTTTTAATTAAAAGACACAAACGTCTCTCTTCGGAGCCGGGTGGACATAAAAGAGCGTACCATCCACCATCCTGTCCGACGGAACACTTGGCTCTTTCCCGTAAGAGGACTAAGATGCTTTGGGGCAGGCAGGTAGGAATCTGCCAGTGGGTCCTGCAATGTCTGGTGTTGCTGGCCACCTGTAACATTCTCTTTCCTCCAACAATGCTGGCTATCTGCCACAAGATCAATTATCTCTAGCTGAGACAGTAATGATCTAGTTTGCCACTTTTTTAATATTACATCTTAACAAACCAGAATTAGGAAACTCTACACAATTCACACACTTCGACATCCCCGTGCATTAATATCCAGCTGCTCATAAATCAACCATAGTCGTCAAGATTTTCTGCCTCGAGCATGTGAAGTGACCGTATTTTAATAATATATGAAATATTCCCCTCATCTGAGTATTCTGCGGCTCCCTGTCCTCTGCCGAAGCTTGGCTCTTTTTCCTACGAGGAGAGAGTAGCTCTGTATTCTTAGAAAAGTGTAAGAGACAGCACGGTCGGCTAGCTCTAACGTGAACTGCACGTATGGTTTCTTTTTGGAGATTGTATACTCTGACTTCCCATTTCCTATGACATGGCCCAATCTTCCCTTTCCACCTCCTCTTCTGCCACGTCCCCCCTCGTGCTTTTCTCTATGTTCCAGACAGCCTTCTTGAGTTTCTTCAAAACGTGATCTATTCTCCTACCCCAGGACCTTCGAAAGAGGGATCTCTCTACTGAGAAATTCGCCCCTCCCCCTTATCACTGGTCCTTATACCCCTGGGCCCCTTCCCCTAGTTCCTTCATTTGTTCATTCATTCATTCAACAAGTATTTACTGAGTGTCTATAAGTGCCAAACAATTGAGTTAATGAAACTAATTAAAGAACCCTCATAGACCTTACATTCTAGTTTAGAGGGGGTTACTCAGACCAAAATAGACATAATAAATGAGTAAATTGTATGTTAGAAGATGATAATTAAGGGGCGCCTGGGTGGCTCAGTCGGTTAAGCGTCTGTCTTCAGCTCAGGTCGTGATCCCGGGGTCCTGGGATCGAGCCCCACGTCGGGCTCCCTGCTCAGCGGGAGGCCTGCTTCTCCCTCTCTCACTCCCCCTGCTTGCGTTCCCTCTCTCGCTGTGTCTCTCTCTGTCAAATAAATAAATAAAATCTTTAAAAAAAAAAAAGATGATAATTGATATGGAAGAATAGGAAGGAGAAAGGTGTATGGCAAGTGCTTGCAATTTTAAATAGGGTGGAAGAGAACTCCTTACTGATATGGTGAAATTTAATTAATCCTCAATTATTCTTAGAATTTAGCTTAAACTAACTTCTTTAGCGATGCCTTCCAGACCAGATCAATCAGTGAGATTTCGAATGTGTAACTAGGTCATCCTCTGTTATGTGCTCTCATAATTCCTGATAGCTCTTAGTACAATTTGTAATTACATACTCATGTGATTATTTACTAAAGAATGTCCTGTCCGCTATATTATAAGTTCCATGAAGGCAAGGATGAGATCCTTTCTGATTACTTCTCTACCTTGAAAGGTAGCTCAAGACAAGTGCTCAATACAAATTTGTTAAAATGAATGCAAGACTCTGTGCAATACGGATAAAAATGCACATTCAGACTATGTTATGAGAATCAACTGAGATGATGAATCATGAATGAATGATATGAACAATAATGAACAAGTCCTTTTTTATAAATTGCAAAGTTCTGGAAACATGCAGGCATTATTTCTGTGGAGGGAAGACCCTCTTGTATCAGCGTGGTTCTGTGTTCATTGATATTGTATGACCTGGAATCCCCTTTACAGAGGTAGTGTGGGTGAGTGGATAGGAGCATGGGAGCTGAAGCCAGACTGCCTGCGTTGATTTTTAGCTCTGCTGCTTACCTTGTGACCTCATTGTGCCTCTACTTTCTCATCAATAAAATGGGATGACAATGGTACCAACCTTACAGGGATGTTGCAGGATAAAATAATTACTATCTCTAAGGTGCTTAGAAGAAGGCCTGGCATATGGTAAATACTCAATAAACATTATCATGATTATGGTTGTTATTCTTATCTGCTTTCAACCGCAATTCAGGGATTTATCTATTGACTGAACTCTTTCTTGGTTTCTTCTTAGAGATAAACTAGTAATTCCTAGTTCAGTGATGTTTTCTTTAACATAAGTCAAAAAGTAAGGATGACTCTCAGACCCCATCCTGTAGGTTTTAGCATCTGTTCTGGTTCACCAATGACTTGTTTTATCTTCATGGTCCTTTTCCAGTTGTCCTGGCAGATGGAAGTGAAACTAGAGTCATTGATGGCGGAGAACACCGGGTCCAAATCTGATTCTGTCACTTACTGGTGGAAAGACCATTGGCAAGATACTGAACACTTTAAGGTTCACACCCTCATCTATAAAATGGGACTCATAATTGCTCCCTTGCGGGGTTGATGTGAGGACCAAGTGAGATAATGTCCATGAAAGGGCCAGCTCAGAAAGCAGTCATACAAATATCAGCTTGTCTCCTCTGCTCTTTGCTCAGGAACAAACATACATTTGAGGTTCTTTGTTTGTTTGTTTTTTAAGTAAGCTCTACACCCAACGTGGGGCTTGAACTTACAACTTGAGATCAAGAGTCACGTGCTCTACTGGCTGAGCCAGCAGGCGCCCCACAAATTAAAAGGAACCTTCTGGAGACACAATGACACTGTGGTCTGTGATGAAGGCTCTGACAAGCGTTCTAAATCAGGAAGCCAAAGTCAACACATGTGGAACTCACTACCCATGAGTGTAAAATGATTCACATCACTGGCAGAGATCATCAATGCAATAAGCACAATGTTCGTGTGTTATCCTACAATGAGGAGGAAATAGTTATTTAAAAAGCATTATTTTTTAAGTGTCAAAAATGTATCAATTTATGTAGAACTAGCCAGCTAACTAGAAATGCCATATAAAAGGTACTTTGTGGATTGAGGAAAATTTTACAAAACAACTTATTATTGATTAGCAAATATTAGTTAGGAATATTTGTGATGTAATAGTCATAGGAACGAGGGAGACTTTTTCTGAATGTTCAAAGTTATTGCCTGATGATTGCAATCATATATTACTCCAGGTTGTGAGCATGTGTGTGTGTGTGTGTGTGTGGTTGTGACAAAAATGAAAATAAGTCCAAAATGCTCCCTTCACATGAACAAAGATTTTAGATTTTCTTTTTTTCTTTCCTGGGTGTTTTTGCTAACCTTAACTGATGATTTTCACCTATTGTTCAGTTGCAAAATAGGATTTTCAATAGGGTCACAGTTAAACTCTTCAAATTACGTTCCACTTCAAAAGATCTCGTTTAGCTTCCAAGTCTTCTTTTTCCCCAGGTTTGGGATTTTTGATCAACAAATGTGTATTGAGGCACCACTGTGTAAGTGGCAGGCTCCCAGAATGGCTTTTCCACTGCCCTTGGTGTTCCAGATGTTGGATAAATTGTAAATCTATGAATCTGAAGTTAAAGCAGAATTAAAATTATGTGTGAACATGCACTGAACGCTTAGGAGGCAACATGCTGTTCGCCACTAGCGGCAGCAGAGTTGGGGGATTTATTTCTACTTATTGGCTTAAAATGTGAAATCTAGATGTGAGGAGGCCTAGCATACCTGTCCTTAGGGAATTGTCATGCCAAAGCTGCTCATCCTAATTCATCAGACATTCTTGCTTGCTTGGTGAACGCTCAAGCCATTCACTACTGTTTCAGTCTGTGCCTTTGATAGCACTTCGTGGTCTATAAATTAAATTTGGCATTCAAGGCTCTTCACAGTATGGATCATGCTTACCTTTCAGGCCCTATTTCCTTTTGCTCCTCTGCTAGCTCAATGGTGCAGCTGAAACCAACTTTTTGCTCTCCTTCTTCATTCACTGAGTACCTAGTCTTGGCCAAACACTGCTTTATTGACTTAAAGGGATATTTTATCTTCTCGATTTTTCTGGGAGGTAGTTATTGTTATCCCTACTACAGATGAAGATACTGAGGCTCAGAGACATCACATGATTTGTTCAAATTCATGGGCAATCATGTGGAGGAGTTGTTGTTTGCTTCCAAGTCTCTAATTTCAAAGCCACAGGGGGAAAGAGCTCTTTCCACCATGCTATAATGCTTTCCTCCTCAAAATACCTAACACTGGCTCATTCTGCTCCCTTCTCCCATGTGGTGGTAGGATAATGGTCCCCCAATGATGTCAATGTCACAATCCCTGCAACCTGCAATATGTTGCCTTCCATGGCAGAGGGGAATTCAGGTTGCAAATCAGCTGACTTGAATATAGGGAGATGATTCTGGATTAACCAGGTGGATCCAATGTAATTGTGACGGTCCTTAAAAGTAGAAGGTGGGGGGGGCGGAGCCAAAGGGAAGACTCAGAGAAGGAGATCTGAGGATGGGAGAGCTGTCAGAGTCAAGCAGTGTTGCTGACTTGGAAGATGGAGAGTGGCACCAGGAACCATGGGCTGTAGGTAGCCTCTAGACGCAGGAAACACAAGGACATGGATTCTCATCCAGAGCCTCTCTTCTAGGGAACACAGCTCTGCAAACACCTTGATTTTTAGCCTGGGAAGACGCAGGTTGGACTTCTAACCTACAGAACTGTAAGGTAATACGTTTATGTTATTTAACCCCCCCTAGTTTTGGTTATCTGTTATAGCAGCGGTAGGGAACAAATCCACTCCAAGCAGTATTCCTTTTCTGTGTACTTCAGCTGCTGCACATCATGCCCAAGGCTGAAATCCACCATTCCCCCCAACCCTGCTCACTCTCAAAGCCTGCTCTTGGGGAAGATATGAAGCTGACCCTGGTGAATTGTACTCTCCCAGACAGAACTGAGAGAAACTGTCTAAACCAAGCTCCTCATCTCAGAGAGGTAGAATGACTTGTCCAAGTTCACACAGGTAGCAGTGTTAGGGCAAGAGCTCAAATCGGCAACTCCTGATTTCCACTTCTAACAGCTTATAAAGGAAACAATTTAAAAGCATCAGCATTTTTCTAGGGGTCAGTGCTCTGAGATCAATTATTAATCATCTGTGTCAGAATTTCCAGATCTAGCAAACAGATTGAATCCTTGCATATCACACTAAATACGTCTATGAAAAAACCTGTGACTATTGGAATTAACCTACCCACCACCATCCTGTTCACTCATTCATTCAACAAATAGGATATATTTGCCATGTACTGAGCTCAGTCCTGAGAATTGAAAATGAGTAAAACACAGTCTGCGCCCATCAGAAACTCATGGTTTAGTGAGACTGGGGGAAGGCCAGGGGTGGGGAGAACAGATAAATAGAAACTACAATGTCTTGTGAGAAGTGATATGATAAAGTGAAGAAGCAGAGACACTAGGCAGCCTAAAAAAGGGGGCTTCAGTCACGTTTGAGGCTTCTGGAGAAAACAGTGCTTTGGCCTTTGCTGGGTTTTGAAGCAAGTGTAGGAATTAACTTACAGAGAAGCAGAGAGCATTTCATTGTGGAGGGACAGTAGGACTGGACTGGTCAGATTAGATAAATAAACCATGGAGTTTTCCTATTCTCTACCAAAGTTCCAAAGTCAGCTCAAGAGTCGCTTGATAATCCATTCGATTCCAGAATGGTTCAGCTTCACTTGTGAATGAAGGCCCAGCCTTGGATGGTCAGTGTGTAGCACAGAGGAGTAGAAGGAACTATTAGACAGGGGCATGAGTTTTGACTCTACTCCTTCCCACTGTGTTGACACAGGATGTCCCTTTGTGCCTTAGCTTTTTTGTCTCTGAAATGAGAAAGCAAATTCCTTTCTTGCACGGTGGATGTGGAGACTAGAGGCGATGCATGCGACAGCCCTTGCCATGGAGTGTTAGGTAAATGGCAACTGTCATTGTCAGGCTTAAGGATAGGGCTCAGATACTCTCCCCTCTGTCTTTGTCCAATTTTTTTGGTAAGCATTGTGTTGCTCCACACTTCTTTCCAGTCTGTAGGTCATTCTGAGTCCTGGGGGTTCTCACTGATGGCCCATAGGAGGCTGGGGGAGGAGGTGCTAGAGTGGTCTGGCTTCAGCTAGAAGTATGAAGTCTACCTACCGTCCTGTAGCCATTTCCCTTACGGCCGCTAGGGTCCTCGTTCTGATGTGTAAGGCTGGATGTGCCTATTACCCTCAGAAGGCCTTTCCTTCCTGGTGACTTGCTCCTCCTCCACCTCGGACACGCAGTGCTTTAGCTACTCTTCACTTGCTCTGGTGGATGGATCTGCTCTGGTGGTTATATTGCCTGGAATGCTCTTAGCCCACCTTATTTGTCTGACACATTCCTATCACCTTTAAAACTCAGCTCCCACATCATTCTGCAAAACCTTCCCTGACTTCTCCTCCATGAATCAGCTCTGTCCTCCTCTGGGTTATCATGGTGTCTTGTACAAATCTCTTATTCATTGTGCACATTACATGAAATTAACTATTCATCTACCTCCCCCATCAGACTGGATGCTCCTAGAGAACAGTTGTGTGTATTATTCATCTCTTTATTTCTAGCACATAATAGGGACTCAACAAATGTTTGTCAAATGACTGATTGACTAAATGAATGAAAGGCAGAAAGGCTTTCAGAATTTTCCAGAAGCTAACTCTTATAAAAAGGTGGATTAGGAGTCCTATAAGGAATTAGACTATCACATTCTATAATGGATTGGTGCTAGCTGGGGAATGACAGTATGTCCAAAAGGTAATGAATTAAAACCTTGCTTTGGCATGTTCCCTTTTAGAAACGAAAGCAGTCTTTCAAGTGACTTAAAACATAGGCTTTAGTGAAAGTGTAAGAAAATATATGCAATTAGACTCCATCAATAATGTTGTCCCTGACTAATGTCTACATTTAAGGGAGTTTAATTGAATTATGAAAAAGACCTTTCTGATTTAACTGTCAGTCTGGTTGATCATGTATGTACACAAGCTGTTCATAGGGTGTTCTTTCAAGATTTCCAGACTCTCAACCAACACAAAGATACAGAGAAATAGCAACACCCTGCTTAAGACGGGAGAGGGTGGTAGGTGAGTTCGAGAAAGCAGGGAAGCCAAAACAATTTAGGTAGGCCCACAGAAACAGAAATTCTGCAAAATGCTTTTCTTCT
Organism: Halichoerus grypus; assembly: GCF_964656455.1. Taxonomy (NCBI): domain Eukaryota; kingdom Metazoa; phylum Chordata; class Mammalia; order Carnivora; family Phocidae; genus Halichoerus; species Halichoerus grypus. Next base: position 139,000,399 of record NC_135716.1, read on the forward strand.
CCTCCTCATTCATTCATTCAGAATATATTAATTCAGCACACATCACATGCCAGGGACTGTGCTAGGTGCTGGCAATTCACTGGAGTGGAAAAGACAGACCTCAAATGCAAATACATATATATAATTATACATTATGTTTATTATGTTTGTGTTCCCCCCACACCCAAGCTCAGAATGCCCTATCTTTTTTTATTTGTTTATATAAATTCAACATCCTTGCAATAAGCAAGAAGTAAGGAATAATATAAAAAAAATGTGTTGAGTCTACTATGTGTCAGTGTGCTAGGTACCTGGGACACAAAAGTACCTTCAAAGAGCTTCTAGCTTTGGGGCGCCTGGGTGGCTCAGTTGTTAAGCGTCTGCCTTCGGCTCAGGTCATGATCCCAGGGTCCTGGGATCGAGCCCTGCACTGGGCTCCCTGCTCGGTGGGAAGCCTGCTTCTCCCTCTCCCCCTGCTTGTGTTCCCTCTCTCGCTATGTCTCTCTCTGTCAAATAAATAAAATCTTTAAAAAAAAAAAAAAAAAGCTAGAAGCTCTTTTTTTTTTTAAAGATTTTATTTATTGAGAGAGAGAGATTGAGAGAACGAGTGGGAGGAAGGGCAAAGGGAGAAGCAGACTCACAGCAGAGCAGGGAGTACGACACGGGACTCGATCCCAGGACCCCGGGATCATGACCTGAGCCAAAGGCAGACACTTAACCGACTGAGCCACCCAGGCGCCGCAGAGCTTCTAGCTTTAGTGGGAGAAACAAACGCAGGAACAATAAAACTAATAATGCAGTATGAAAACTATAGCTATCGAGGTAAGCATATAGTTGCTGCCAGAATAATGGGGAGCCTTGGAGCTCCCTTCCTCCCTCCCCTCCCACAGGCAAAAAGGCCAGACAGGGGACTGGTGGGAATCCAATAACATCATCAACAAGTCTTCCTAAGGAGAGCCAGCTTTGAATGGAATCTGCACCTCTGCCTACCTTTTGTCCTGCACACGCAGAGGAAGGGTGAGGCCTGCAGGCAGGGTCAGCCTTCCCGGGCGGATGGGAGAGAAGTAAAAACTGTTGCAGTGAGGAGCTCCTGCCCAGAGCCCGTGGTCCTCAAAGCTGCACTGGGGGGCTAAACCCTATGAGAGAGCGTTTAGAGCCCACCTGCACGGACTCCGTCACACACAGTCGGTCCCAGATGCCTGGGGCAGAAGGGACTGATGTCCAAGGCAGCAGCCGAACCAGTACCAGCCAAGGGACGCTCAGCTAAAACTTCACATTTGAAATATATTTAATTTCACCGATTTTATTTAAAACATTCTCAATCCTTTTGAAATAAAGGGCTCCTTAAATAAAAAAAAAGTGCTGAAATTCTAATAGTATCATTTTGCTTTGGGACTGTAATCAATAGCCAGAGTTTGCAACTAGCAGTCACAGGGTGGATTTAGATTGCAGACACATTTACTGTCCAAACACATTTTAAAATTTTAGAATAAAAATGCCTTTGTAGGTGGGGCTGGCTTTCTCTGCTCTCCATAGTGGCAAACACTCCCCGATGGGTGCTCCTGTCCTAATGTGTTCCCTGCCTGGTCCCAGAGGGTGGCTGAGGTTGTGACCTGTCAGCTAGGCTGACCCCTTCATTTTGCAGAACAGGAAGCTAAGGCTCAGAGGAAAAAGTGACTGGAATACAGAGGTAGGACTAGAATCCTGGGTTCCCCACCTCACCAGGCTCTTCCCATGACAGGGGCTGCCTCTCAGAGAAGCACTTTGGAAATAATGTGCCCAGGCTGTAGGAAGCCGCCATACCGAGCTGCCCTTTGCAAGGGAAAAATCCTTGTTAGTACTACCCATAAACGCAGGCAGTGGGTTTTAGGGGGAAGTCCTATGGAAACTCACTGTCGGGGTCTCTGCAATCTACGCAACTGTTTGGCCTTGCACCCTGAGATAAGTGACAGGCTACTCTGCACGGGGTGGGTGCATACCCTGTCTCCCTTTAGGGTGCCCGTGCAGGTGAGAGATAGCAGAGTATCCATGGAATGAAACTCCGGGTAGGGTTTGGCTGCAACACATCACTATGAAAACCCTCTGAGCCAGGGTCACTTTAGAATGCCTATTTGCAAACTCAGATGTGGATGGGTGGGGAAGATTATGCATTAGGGCTTATCTCTCCCTCTCAGCTGGGTTTCTGTTATTCCCAGGCGTGGAGGGGGCTGGCAAAGGCCCTGACCTATTCACTTGGCAGGTTTGATCTGCATGTGTGCATCTTTACCACTCTCAAGGAGCACGCCTGAGGATGGTGGAGGGGTGGGGGAGGTGGGGTGAATTTGATCAGAAGCCAGATAGGAAAAAGAAATCAAATCCACGAATCCAAACACACATTTTCAAAATATAGAATGACTGGCTAGCTTTAACTATTCATGTAAGCCAGGCCAACCAGTTTAGGAAGAATGTGCTTCTGGGAGGAAGGCTGATAAACAGCATTTTCCCCAGTGCCAAAGCATGCCATTGCCCTTGGGAATTTTAAATTCAACTGATACACAGTTCTCTCAATTGGCCCATTCATAGCCACCACCCATGGGTGAGGGGCATCCCTGGCTGGGCTTTATAAGGTTGTGAGTCCCTAAAATTGGGTGCAAAAATCTAGAGATTTCCCACCTCCATGGGCACCCCTGAAAGGTGACAGGGAATCAGCCCATCTGCTGTCACTTTTCTCTGAGGGTCCCAGGCAGACTGTCACCTACTTTGCAGAGACCTTGTAAGCCACTGTGGATCTTTCCCTTAGCCCTACCACCTGGATTCAGGGACATCTGGAGGGGATCCCCCAACTCCTGTAAAAAGGTCTGGATGTCTGAGTCCGGCTCTCTCACCCTTGTGCTGACAGATGGTTTCTGAGGCAGCCTCTCTTGTAAGGGCCTGGGCCGTGGAGTCTGGAGACCTAGATTCTACTCCAGCAACCCCTCACTTTCTCTACAGAGAGGTCCCAGAGTATTCCCCTTAGCAGATGAACACAGGACCTTGTTCTAGACTATGACATTCTTAAGGGAAGAAAGGATGACTTATATATACAGTCGTTTTGTGGGACCTGGGCAGTGTTTACCACATGGCTGGTGCATGGTAAAGAATTCTTAAATAGAGAGTGCTAACGATAGAATGTGATGTGATTACATGTGATAATAGGAAAAATAAGATGTATGCTTCACCCACCAACAGCTTAAAATTTAGCAGGGGAAAAGATGCAAATGAGGATTTCTATGCACGAAGAGAAGAAGAAAAGATCACCCTCTGTGGAATGGGAGAGCCTGAGCAAAGGCATGGAGACAGACAACTTCTCCTGACACTGCCCCACAGCAAGGACATCTCTTTGACTTATTTGGAAATAAGCAGCACTGATCTTGCCCTTGAGTTTCCTATTTCCCAGCAGAACTCTGCTGGGTCAGTTCATGGTGGCATGTCTCATAGACCTGGGCTCGGCCCCATTGGCTCGGCCACGTAACTGGCTCCTGGCGATCATGTTCACTTTGAGAAAAGTTTGTCAGATGTCTTTTAGAGCTCATTTGTGAAAGATGGTCCACCTGGTGCCTGCTCCTCAGAGCTGGATGGAGGCCAGAGGATGACAGCAGCATGAACTCGCTGTGGATAACAAGCCCTCTGTTATGACTGGGAGCGTTTGCAATGCTATAAATAACTCTATCAATATTGTGATAATGGCACTTTAAAGAGGTCTGTTTTACAAGTGCTGAATGTAAGAGAGACCACAGCTGCGCTCATTAATTCTGAAGTATGCCTCCCTCTATGTACGACTTGCAGGTGTAACAATAGGCGTGTTGACTCAGTGGAAGTCTAGATAATGTTTAGATTAAGAAAAAGGTTAGAGTAATGTTGTTAGTTTTTCCATTGTATTTGGTATAATGAAAACAAATTATACTAGCTTAATTGGAAGTGGGAAAAAAAAGGGCAAAACATAACTTTGGTACAGATTTCAGATGTTCACAAATAGCTCCTCCCCCCCAAGAGCAAGTATCATAATTGACAGCAGTAGATCTTTTGATAATTAATTGCAGTAAATTATCACTTGGCACAAAGAAGGCATAATTGTAATTAATTTGCAACCTTCCCAGCGTAACACTGAATTAGAAATGGCACCACCGTCATTTTTCCAACGGAAGAAATTGAGGGTAAGAACAGTGTACCCTCTTCCTTTGATGTGCGTTCAGAGTTTTGAGGCGAGCCCTGGTTGTAATTTTTCTGGTGTGATTGTGACATCTCTGTGACTCTCTTGGGTTAGGGGTGTTTAATTTAGATTGTGACTGTTGGCTCTGGGCTATGATAGTTAGCAAGAGGGATCCCCTGCTGAATTCTGCCATGGCCTCCCATCATTTCAGCCTCCAGTTACTCACTTAACCTCTGCATCTTCCTGTATCCATCCCATTTGCCAGGGTGCTTGCTGAAAGACCTAATTGATTCAGATAATAGGCATTGTTTCAGTGCAAAATATTGCATTTGTAATTGAATGAATTAAGAAAGATTTGCCCTGCAAGTGTTTCCCTCTTTCTCCAGCGCATCTTACTTTTGGGGGTGATGCAAGATCATTATTAAGAATCTTTGTCACGGTGCAATATTATAGTGATTGCTGCAGATCAAATTTCAATCTAATTGCTCAACAATTAATTAGAAACAGAAATGAGGAATAAAAACTAGTTGCACTGGGTTCTAGAGAACTGTTTCTACTTCATCAGAGTGCCTGGAAGAACAAATCATTAAGCTATAAAAGAGTACACCTGGGTTAGAATTAGAGTCATTCAGCCAAATGGGGGCCCAGAGATTACTGCCATGGTATGCCACACTGTTGACCAAAGGCTTCAGGGGGTCGTGGAACTTTCCTTCTCTTGCTACAGATGTCTGCTTGAGAGAACGAGGAGAATCCTACTTCTGACAATAAGGGCAAGAAATCGCTCTGCTAGTGGTTGGTGGTAAAGAAAAAAAAAGATAAAGATCATAGCCCTATTTCAAGCAGACCTATGTAACAAAAATAAGCTTTATTAAATTATTGTGGACACTCTTCAAAGTTCTTCTGAGCCCCATTGTTATAAATGCTGAAATAAGGTGAATTTATAGCCGGAGCCCTTCACCACCGCTGCCCCGCCAATGAACTCAGGTTTGACCTATATGTAACACCTTCTCTGGGGGTTAACAAATCATTCAATCTTCATGCAACTTTACTTTCTCAAAAAGCAATGCTTTAAGTAACCCCTGCTACCCTGCACCCTGCCAATAACTTCCTCCAGTTGGGTTGAATTAGTCATGATAGTTTTACTGTGTGAGCTAATATTCACAAGTGTCGGAGTTCAAACCACCCAACATATTTCACAGGAGACTTCAAATTGAACTCAAACCTTAGCTCTAGCTGCCAAAGGTCCTAATGTTTATTTTACTGAACTCCCCATGTGAAGACCTAAAGCACATAACAAGGACATATAGACACCACCTACGAGCGCTGTGTTTTGTGCCCATGAACCTGGGATGCTGGAATCTTCACTGGGGATAGAACTCCAAGTTTCCAATCTAAAGCTGAAGCATGATTTCCATGGAGCAAAGGGAGGGAGAAAATTTCCGACAGGCTCTTATTTAAAAGAGGAAGTAGACTTAATCTGTATATCCTCAGAGGACTAGAACTAAGGCTCATGAAAGGATGCTATGGAGGGGCAGGTTTTGGCTTACGGAAGAATCATGTTAACATTCATGGCTGTCGGAGAGGCGAAAAGACGCTGGTCGCAGAAGGCGCTGGGGGTAGAGAGTGGAGATCAGTGGGTACGGAGGGTGAAAGAAATTGAGGTATGGGGCTTGAGAGAGGAAGTGGAAGGCTTTACATGACATGCTTTAAAAGCCTCTTCTAATTTAGAGACTTTGTATGGGTGTTTGATTTCATGACATAGGAAGGTGAGTTAAAATGAAAGACAAGAACCGAAGCCCAGCAATCCGCTCTCTGCTGTGGAAGGTGGGGTGGCGTGGTGGCTCTCAGTGGCTGAAGCTCTAGCCCGAAGCTGAGGGCCTTCTGAGTTCGTTTCCAGTTCTTTGGGCAGAATCATTGATAAACTAGTACTTAAACTGGAGGGCTTTCATTTATTCTTTCAGTCACTTATTCATGCAGCAAACGTTTCTGCAGCGTCCCTCTGTACCAAGCCCTCATGCCCTGCTGCTCTGGGGCTTTTCTTGGTCAGGTTGGCCAGGGGGCCTTAATATTTTGGTATTTTTATTTCTCATTCTGACTAGTGGCCAAATGAAGGAAAATACATTAGCTATTGAGAAAAAAATGAGAAGTAAACTTTCTGAATCCTACGTAAGGTTTAGCTTGGTCCTGAGAGCTTGGTCTGGCTCCCGCCTACCTCCCTCGCTAACCTCATCTCCTGGTTCTTACTATTGTTCTTTCCCTCTAGCCACACCGGCCTTCTTGCCTCCACTTATTTAAATACTCCATGCTCTTTCCTGCTGTGGAGCGTCTACTCATGCTGTTCCCTTGGCCTTCCCTGCACCCCTGTATCCTTTAGCTCTCAGTGATAACTTCCTCAAGCAAGTCTTCCCTGTTCCGTGAATCCAAAGCAGCCCCTCCCCCCACCACAGTGTTCTGCGGGCATCCTGTGGTCTTTCTTTTTCTCAAGATTTTATTTATTTATTTGAGACACAGAGAGAGTGTGCACGCACTAGCTGGGAGGAGGATCAGAGGGAGAGGCAGAAGCAGACTCCCCGAGGAGCAGGGAGCCCGACCCTGGGATCATGACCTGAGCCAAAGGCAGATGCTTAACTGACTGAGCCACCCAGCGCCCCCTGTAGTTGCCTTTCATAGCCCTGAATCACAGTTTAAAAATACTTGAATTTCTTAAAAAATTAAAATGTGATTTCATTGTTTACAGAACTCCTGAAATATTAATTGAATCACAGTTTGAGATTCAGTGGCATAAAAGATTGTACTAAAACCCATAGCACCTCAAGGAAGATGTCAAATTTAAAAATAATAATAATAACGCAATAATAATAGTATCTTAAGCGATACACCTGTCATGGTTGACATATATTTTAACATAAACTTCCCTTCTGTTCCTCAAAACAGACAAGTGCAGCAGATATTTATTCCTCTCGCATTTCACAGGTGAGCTGTCAGAGGCTACGCCGCCCGTGAGTGGCGGAAGGAGCCTGAGAAACCAGACCACATTCCATATGCAATGGCAATCTCCTCCTTCAGTGTGTTTTATATTTGTTTGTTTATTTAGAGAGCGAGAGAGCACGTGCATGCACGAGGGTGGGGGAAGCAGCAAAGGGAAAGGGAGAGCGAGAATCCTAAGCAGGCTCCACGCCCAGAAATGAGGGGTCATGTGGGGCCAATCCCTGGGCCCTGAGATCATGACCTGAGCTGAAATCAAGAGTCAGATGCTTGGGGGCGCCTGGGTGGCTCAGTTGGTTAAGTGTCTGATTCTTGGTTTCGGCTCAGGTCGTGATCTTGTGGGTTGTGGGATCGATCCCCGCAGTGGGCTCCATGCTTAATGTGGAGTCTGCTTGGGATTCTCTCTCCCTCTGTCTCTCCCCCTCTCACATGTGCTCTCCCGCTTTCTCTCTCTCTCAAAAAAAAAAAAAAAAAAAAGTCAGATGCTTAACTGAGTCCCCCAGGCACCCCAGTGTGTTTTACCTTTGAATCGAGGTACCCACAACCAAGCACTTAGATGGGCACTGTTTTTTTTGTTTTTTGTTTTTTTTATTTAAAGATTTTATTTATTAGAGAGAGCACGAGCACAAGCAGGGGGAGCGGCAGACAGAGGGAGAGGGAGAAGCAGGCTCCCCACTGAGCAGGGAGCCCAAACTGGGGCTCAATCCCAGGACCCTGGGATCATGACCTGAGCCACCCAGGTGCCCCTTTTTCTCTTCTTTCATCCACAGTTGCCCAGACTCCAGTCTCCTGGGGTGGAACCAGGCCAAGTTGGGGCAAAGGAGAGCTGGGATTAGCCCTGTGGCTGGTCTGTTGTGGAGTAAGCGTATCTGCATAGTGGGCCGGAACTGGAGGGCGATTCTGTTGTGCAGTGACGTTTTGAGCTGTGCTGTGTGGAGCTTCAGAGCTAGTACAGCTCCGTTGCACAGCTCCACGGCGGGGGGGGGGGGGGGGGGCACCGCCCACGTGCATTCTGTGGAATGGTGCCCTGCAGCGCTGTGCGTCAGTGGGTGACTCGGGCACTGCCATGGTCACCTTCACTTTCTTCCAACCAACTCCGCTCTGATCTCTTCGGTATATTGGAGCTTCTGAATCAGATTTGACTTGAAGAAAGGATTCTGCTCCTTAAAAAAGAAAGCACTGGACACCTCATTCCTAAATAATACACCAGCTGAGGCGTGGGTGGCTGAATGACCTATTCATGGTCCTACAACCAGAAAGGGCCAGAGTCGAGGCTGGAATCCAAACCTCTGGATTCAAGACTACCCCTGTGGCCTCTACCCAGGGCTGCCTGCCTAGAGATGTGGTAGATTGGAGAGATGTTGTCATGGGGAATGAAACTGGGTTGTCTATTGGAAGAAACCTCGGGCAGTGGAGGGAAAAATAGCCCCACTCTGGGGCCCTACCTGCCTTGGTCAGACATGCTCATTCCTTTGATCTTCCCGGAAAATATGCAGCTCCCCTACCCTCATCCCAGCCACCTGTTAATCCCTCTCCACCTCTACCCTGATGTCTTCTCCTCAGGGAAGGCTTTTCTGTCTCAACTTTGAGAACAGTGGAGAGGAACGCTAAGGTCCTTCCTCTGTTTCCCCAAATTGCTAGGTGTGCAAATTCTCCCTTAGCCTGCGGATCGGATCTGACTTAGACCTCACACTCAGCAGTGGCCTGCATCTGTATGTAATTGCTGTTGTTCTTGATCAAGAGTAATAGGAAAAAGGCAAAATATTCTGGGAGCCTGTTTTATACTTTTTTGCTTTGGAGTGAAACAATCCATCTCCTGCGATCTTATGACTTCACTAGTCACACGTGGCCCTGTCAGCACTTGGGGGGGTTGGGCTGAAGAAGGATTTCTGGTAGTATTCAAATCCAGGCAAGCATAAATATACTTCACAGAAAGGAAGACCATTCCTGTGAATGTGTCTAGCTTGCAGTGAGAGTCAGCAAATGTGGCCAGCTTGAATGAATGACTATTGCTTTGTCCTAACTCACCAAGTCCACCGACAGCGCTGGCAAGATCTGTGTTTCTATATACTATGGCTGGCGGATGTATAAACTAGACATCAGATGGTGCCTCCCCACCCACTAAAATGGAAACCAGATAGACGCAAACACCCGTTTCATGGAGTTTGTGAGGGCTAAACCCTACCCAGGACGATGGAGACTTGATGGAGTCTTCTGTTCTTGTGTTTAACTCTGGCTTGGGGCTCCAGCTTTAATTTAATTACCTCCCTTTATGGATTTTCTCGCTACCCTGCTCATGTGTCTGGTTCCCCGCCATACCAACTGGGATGTGAACTCAGCAATTTCTCCTGATTTCTGCCAGGAAAGCCACCCACCACAAGGCTTTTGGGTGGATAGAAAGTGTTCCTGGAAGTGGGGAAATGGGAGGGATTTTGGTTGCAGTAACACAGATAACTTAAAAATTTCCTGTGAGGGACTTTTGCTTTTTGAAATTCCTATAGTCAGTTTGACAAATAGGACGCCAGCCTTCTGCCAGGTACAGAGCCCCCATATTCCTAACCCTCCCTCCCTTGTCCCTCTCCTGTCCACTCCTTCACCTCTAACAAACAAACAAACAAACAAAAAAACTCTTTCCATTTCCTCATGCAATGAGATTGAGGTCTCTTAAGCCTTTACCCCAAGATTCAGATTGAAATTCATTGAGGTCCGTAGCAGAATGAAAGACCTTTGATGTAACAAGATGTTCCTCTCCTTAGAAATAAAAAGCATAGGACGCCTGGGTGGCTCAGTTGGTTAAGCGTCTGCCTTAGGCTCAGGTCATGATCCCGGGGTCCTGGATCGAGTCCCTCATCCGGTTCCCTGCTCTGTCGGGAGCCTGCTTCTCCCTCTCCCTCTGCCTGCCACTCCCCCTGCTTGTGCTCTCTCTCTGTCAAATAAATAAATAAAATCTTAAAGAAATAAAAAGCATAAAAATAAACAAAAATTGCCCTTGGTTCCCTGCAGAATCAGTGTGGGGTAGGGGACGTGAGAAAAGGCCTTTGGTGGGTGCTGGCCAGCACGGGGTACCCCAATTCCCAGGAAAAAGGCCTGGGCTTTCAGGCATGGTGAGGAGAGACAGAGGGTGTGGGGTCCCTGCAGGGCCTTTGCAGGCAAAGTGGCTTCTCTTTTACTGATTCAGCATTCTGGGTTGCTGTCACCATTTGCTCCTTGGAAGGGGACCGCAGAAGAACGTGCCCTGCTTAGAAATGAAAAACTCACCAAGCCATGCTGGAGACTGAGGATGGCTGCTGAGGGGCACGAGTGTCCTGAGGACATCCCTGCCCAGAGCCCGTGGCCCCGGTCAGCCATGATTATCCTCACTGACACGAACAAGTGCGAGTCTGTACTGTGTTCCTGAGAGGGGCTGACTTCACACTCCCCTCAAGAGATGGGGACTTGAAGGATGGTTGATAGTCTATGTTACAAAGGCAAAACCAAGGGCAGGAAGCAGCTACAGCTAGTGGGACCTCTGCAGGAGGGGTCAGGAGACACTGTTCTAATCCTGGGTCTGCCTCAGACTTGACGAGTCACCTTGGTGAAGGCATTCCTCAGCCTCTGCTCTCAATTCTCTTACTGTGAAATGAGGGGTCTACTGGTTTTCAAAGTGTGTTCCTTGGGGGTTCTGTGAGGCTTTGCACAAGGGTAGAGAGCTGAGGGCAGGAAGAAGCTCCAACAAGAGCAGCTCTGGTTTGCCCTGTTTTAGGGTTAGTGGTGCGAAGATTTTCTTTGCATAAAAGAAGTAGAAAAACTACTGCTCTAAAGGATGGATGTCTGCAGGCTCTTCCAGCGCTGACATTACATGATTCTAGACGGAGGCAGGAAAGAAGAATGGATACTGGGAAAGACGCAAGCATAAGAAAAAGAAGTTCCTGCTACAAATAAATCCCCGGCCAATCTCTCTTAATCTCTGAAAGTTTAAAGATTTAAAATCTACTTTTTTTTTTTTAAACTGCAGTTCTCAGCAAATAAAGACTCCTTTAAATTATTCAGGTTTGTTACACCCACAAATCACCCATACAGTACATTCTAAATAAAAAACTAATAACTCTCTTTGCGAGAAGTGTCCCTTCCAGAGACCATGTAGAAGGCATTAACCTGCACTGGGAGAAAATAATACTAGTGATTTCCAAATTACACTCATTTTAGGAAATAACTTAAATAAATGAATTTGGCCAAGTGTAGCCTGCTTATTTCCCCTGCATTGAGATGCAGAGGTAATATTTTTCTGCCAGCAAGTATTGGAAACAAAATCACTTACAGCCGTACTTAAGGAACATTTTAGAATCTTCCACACAATTAGTTCAGTTACATTTCCAAAGCCCTTGCTTTTTCCAGTGCTCAGAAGAGTGGGGGAGGGGTCGAGGTAGGGAGGGCAGGAAAAATAGGGTCCCCAGGGCTATGGGGGTGTAAGCTCCAAAGTTAGAGACCTTAGCAGATACCTAAGACCACCCCCATCAAGTACTTCTGTCTGCTTATAACATTCCTCCCAGGTGCTCACCCTGCTTCTAGAGACTTTCCTCTAGGCATGGCCCAGTCTATTCTCTTTTCTGATAGGTGTAGTTATTGGGAAATGCTTGGCAGAGTAATTGACAAACATTCAATGTTTGTCAATTAATGAAAATACTCTACCCTCAAGCATTATCCTGGTCAGCCTTCTGAGGATGTGCACAGAGCAACATTCCTCCCAGGGTGACCCACAAGCATCATCCTTTCCTGAGAGATGGTGGAAGCGTGCTGAGTGGAGGGGGTGAGAATCCAGGGACACACTCTTTCTCCCTTCTGCCTTGGGTGGCACTGAGTGGCGGGGTGAATTCAGTGTCTAGCTCAGGTTGGAAAAGCAGGAGTCAGATGACACATCCAAGGCTGAGTAAGGCAATGGGGAGGGGACACGGGCATGCATTCCAGCTTAGAGGTTGGGAGCTGAATTCTACTCTGAGCTGGGGACCGTCCTGAAGGACCAATGGTGACAGTTACTCAGTGCATATGAATCTCCAATTCCTCATTTTATTAAAGATTTATTTTACTTATTTATTTGAGAGAGAGAGAGAGAAAAGGGAGAGTACAAGTGTGTGTGTGGGGGGGTGGGGCAGGGGGAGAGGAAGAGAATCGCAAGCTGACTCCATGTCAAGTGTGGAGCCTGACCTGGGGCTCCATCTCACAACCGTGAGATCATGACTTGAGCCCAAATCCAGAGTCAGATGCTCAGCTGACTAAGCCCCCCAGGAGCCCCTCCATTTCCTCATTTGTAAAACGAGGATAACAATGCTCACTTTATAAGATGGTAGTGAGGATTCAGTCCAGGAACATTTATTGAGCACCTACTTGTTTTACCCGAAGCTATGAGATACTCCTGCCTTTAAGGAGTTCAAGGTCTGAAGAGGAGACAGACAGGTAAAGACCGGCAGGAATGTACTACTTGCATAGTAAGTGGGAGGTGCTAAGGAATGCTGAGCCAGAACCTCACCCAGCAGGCGGTGGGGGTGCATCAGAGCTGACCTCCCAGAGGACAGAAAGATGAAGTGAGGCTTGTCATCTGGGTTGGAGGAGATGAAGCCAAAGTGATAGGCAGGGTCAAGGTCATTGTACGTTACGCTAAGACCCTGGGTTTCATTCTGGGTGACGGGAAGCCACAGAAAGGTTTGGTGTCGCCACACAATTTGCTGATGTGTTGGAAAATACCTGGCACGTGGCAGAGTCTCAATATATGTTCATTTCAAAATTCTGAGCTGAGATTACTTTTTTTCCCCCCAGGAGAGTTCTTGCACTTCTTTGCTTTATGCATATGAAGAAATTCATGATAAGAGAGATTGAAGGCTGCGAAAAGAATATTGGAGCAGGAGGAGGAGAGGTGAGCTAGCCCAGGTTGCCCTGTCTCCTGTCTGATCTCAGGAAATTCACTTAGTATCTTTGAGACTCAGTTTCATGATCTGTAAGCTGGGTTTCACAGCACCCACCCTATCTACTCAGAGAGCTGCCACGGGTAACTCAATATCAGGGGCTCACTTTATATTGTTTGAGGCTCCGCAGAGAAGGCTGGGGACCTAGGATCCTAGGACAAGGAAGAAGCGTGAAGGCAGGGTTGTGAGAACTGAGTTTTGGGAGAGGGTTAATACATGTCTTCCTGTACTTTGTCAACCTGTACCTCCCAAGTGAGTAAAATGTATGCTGTGTGCATCTCGAGACGGCTGAGCGCAGTGGCTGAGGACAGAAATAGCCCTGCTGATTTATGAGCAAGTGGCAGATTTGCTTTGATATCGCAACACAAGAAAGCCAGGTCTCTTAAATAATATGGCTCGCAGATTTACAGCTGTGCTGCATGCTCGCTTCAGCGCTGTCTCTGACCATGGACGGTGCTTGCCTCTGGAAAGGCTGAAGTCAGCAACTTCCAAGACGCTGGGAGATAGATCCAGTGGCAGGAGCCAGTGTACTGGGTCAGCTGTTTTTAGCGGGGGCCCCACTCCCTCCCGCCACTCTGTTATATGCCATCAGGACTCATCCTGTGTTCCCCACAGGCTCAGGGCTGGCGTGGGTCTTGTGAAGCCAGAGGTATAGCACAGAGGAAGGGCTGGTGCTTATGGGGTGCTATTTGGGGTATACCAGCAGGCCCTACTATTACCTCCAATATCGCCTATGTCCATTGGTTTAGGCCACGGCGGTAAGGACTGCTGTCCCCTTGGGCCTTTTGAAAAAATGCAAGGATCTCAGGAAGCAGGGACTCAATCAGCCTCTGGTTCCTTAAAAAGAATGACGTATTTATTCCACAAACCTTTAGGTAGCGTTGATTATAACCCAGGCACTGTTCTCAGTGCTTTATAATGATTGCCTAATTTTCCTAACAACCTTCTGAGGTAAGTCTGTTATAATCTCCATTGCACAGATAAGGAAACTGAGGTGAGTACCTGAGGTGAGTGAGTTGTCCCGGGTCCCAGGGCTAGTGATAGGTGGAGACAGAATTTGAACCTGGCAGTCTGGCTCCATTTTCTGTGTGCATAACCATTATGCCCTAAACACTAGCGTGACGTCAATCACAATAGCTGAGTACTGTCTACCAGTCATTGGACTAAACGCTTTTTACGCATCTCAGTTCATCCTCACAGAGCCCCGTGAGGTAGGTACCATTATGATCATCCCTTCTTTGCAGAGGAGAAAGCGGAGCACACAACTTGCCAAAGATCACACTGGTAGCAAGTGGCACCGTTGGGATTTAAACAGAAGCAATCTGACTCAGGAGCTTGTTTGTGAAATGTGAATGCAGTGACTGAAGTTCTTGCCTTGCACATTTTGGAAAGGAAGTGATAAAAAGAGGGAGAAAGCTGTGAGGGCAACTATGGGAATAGAACTGTACCTATTTTAGTTTCGGCCAAGGGACGGCCCCATTGATCCTGCTAGGATCACTAGGGAGCCCATTCGAAGTTGGATGGATGAAGGCTGGCACACCACACCCCGGACACTGCACAGCATCACGAGGGGCCAGGCTCCTTGCACACCTTTGTTCCTGGCAACAGGGGCAATTTGGCTTTCTTTCCATCTCCCACCTCCTCTTCTATCTCCATCAGCTATCAGAAATCCTCTCTATCTTGGGGTCTTCTGTCCTGTTTTTGATACCAATCCCACCTCTCCTCCTCCAGTGGTGGTACCTGAGTTTCTGACTTCTTCCTTGTACCTCAGCATCCACTTCGATGACCTGGGCATGGTCTACTTCTTGAAAGAATGCTGGAGGTTTGGCTCAGACCTCCAGGCCTGTGAATGGGGTTTGCCCCATACCTGCTGTCAAACCTGCCCCGGGTTGATAGAACACCTGCTTTCATTCCTTCGTTCATCCAATGCATGTGTATGGAGCTGAGAGAGCACCTACCGTGTGCCAGGCACTGTTTTAGATGCAAGGGACACAGACGTATGCAAGATCAGTCCCTGCCAATAAAGAGCGCACAGTCTGGCGGGGGTAAGCGAGTCAGTCATTACAGTACAGGGGACGAAGCAGTGTGATAGTTGTGAGCACGCAGCCTTATAGGAGCAGAGAGGAAGAGTATCTTAAATCACATGGGCTGTGTGTATGTGTGTGCTGCATGTGTGTAGACAGGGCGTGAAGGAGGTGTGGGGAGATGGGTGGAGGTCTGGCTTTGCCACAAGCTGATTTTTAAATATTGAGGGAGGGATGAAGAAGGAGAGGGATCAGTGTTTTGTGATATAGCGAATGTGAAGGTTCTCAAGTATGGGACAGCATGACCGGTTTGGGGAGCTCTTAGCAGCCTGGGATGGGTGGCATTAGGGGGACCCAGGAAGGGACCTAGGAGCACAGGGTGTCCTGAACGGGAAGGTAGGTGAAAGAGAAGGATGGGCCTTGGGCACTGAGCTCATGGAGATGAGCTCATCTCTCTTGAAAGAAAGCCAGTAGGAGATCGGCATGCTCACTGGCACCTCTCAGTGCTGCCCACTCAGCTGTCCATGGCTTGCTTGCTCAACATCCCTACTCTCTCCAGAGGCACCATATTGCTGTTCTCCATTCACTATAGCCACACCGCATCCCACCCACTAGACTGGACTTCCTGAAGGTGGATACCCTGCCTGTTCACAGCCCTGGTGGGCTCTGCTTCTGAGGTTCCCTACTTCTGGGCCATCTGAGGAACAGTAAGAAACCAAGGGGGCAGGTCCAGAGAGAGCGGGGAGGTGGGGAAAAGAGCTGAGGTTCGCGGTAAGGTAAGTAACAGGGACCCACCGTGACAGCATCGAGGGCCACTGGAGGGATTGGACCTGGACCTTTTATTGAGGGTCAGCCATCGGAAGGAGTCCTTAAGCAAAGACATGACATAATCTGATTCACTTCTTAATGGGATCATGCCAGCTGCAGAATTGAGAAAAGACTGTAGAGTGGCAGGAATGAA
Source organism: Halichoerus grypus (assembly GCF_964656455.1). NCBI lineage: Eukaryota > Metazoa > Chordata > Mammalia > Carnivora > Phocidae > Halichoerus > Halichoerus grypus. The sequence goes on from NC_135716.1 coordinate 139,016,452, forward strand.
ACCAGGGAGACAAGTTAGGAAGTTGTTGCCTAATTCAGACGAGAGATGCTGACAGCTTGGATGAGGGTGACAGTGATGGAAATGGCTGGATCCTGGGCATCTTTAGGAGGCAGAGGGAGAGAATTTCCTGCTGTCCTGGGAGTGGGTGGTGAAGAAAGAAAGGAGCCAAGATGACGCCCACATTTACGGCCTGTGCAAGTGGAACCATGGGCTTGCGATGGCCAGTGATGGGCGGGACAGCTAGGTTTACAGCCTGTCTTTCCATGGCCCTGGCAGAAGGGTGGGGGGACAAGGAAACAGAAGGAGAGGCCCAAGAGTGATGGGGGGTGCGGAGGGGGTGGTGTCATGAGCTGCGGTGCCCACTGCAGTGTCTGAGCTTTGGAATTTCATTACAAGAAACCTTCATTTCAGGAAAATACAAATAATGCAGTCACTTCAGTCTATTCTCTATATTTAGATATTTCTGGGCACCTGCATGCTGCATCCGCAGCCCCATTATATCTCTGAGAAGGTGCTGTCTTCTCTCACCTTTTGCTAAGTGACAGGATTTACTGTGGCCTCTTGTGTTAGGCTTAAATCAGGCCTGGGGATGTGGGCATTTTGCTAAGCAGGAACTCGGGTGCAGGGACTCAGTAATGAATGGGTCTTTCCACAAGCCCGGTGCATTTAATAACTTCCAGGTTATCCCCAAGTGATTTCCATGGGAGTGGACCAAAAATTGCCTATCAGTCTAAATGAAGTATGCCACCATTTCCCCCGCTTTCCAGTTACTTTTTAATTTCAGCACCACCTGCTCCTAGTTCCACCAGGGCTGACTCTGCCAGCATCGTCATTATGGGTTTTGTCTTTCTGTGATGTGTAACTCATCATGTCCCAGGCCTGTTCCTGCTCAGTGGCTAAAAGAAATATTTGCCAGTGTATCAGCATCTCTGGCCGGAGAGATGTAAAATATGGGCTGCCCTCCTTATATCCAGATGAGACTTTGAACCCATTGGCAAAAGCATACCACATCATTACGTTGTGTGTGTGTGTGTGTGTGTGTGTAAATTATTCTTGGCATCAAGGTAAATTCTACCCAGGCCTGGTATGTGGAAAGAGCAGGGGTTTTAGTGTCAGAAAGAACTGAGCTCAAAGCCTAGCTTTATGACTTATTCAGCTGGTGACTTGAGGTAGGTTATTATGTACCTCGGGTTTTCCCAACAGCGACATGGGTATGGTAGCTGCCTCGTGGGATTGCCATGGCAGTGAGACAGCGTATGAGAAACAGCCTGGCGCATGGTGGGCCCCTGGTCCATGTTCGTCGCCTTCTACGGCCTTACAGGTGCGGTCTCACGAGTTTCCTCATCTGTAAAATGGGGACACACTGAACATCGCTAGAGGTTACAAGCGCCAGCTTTGGTGTTGGGGCACTTGGGTCTGAGTCTCTTACTATGGGGTTGGGTCTCTTACTAGTTGTGTGACATTAAGAAATAACTTAATCTCCTTACACTCAGTTTTTCACTTGAAAAACAGAGATAAAAATAACACGGGCTTCAAAAGATTTTTGTAGGGATTAATCCAGTTAATTCCTGGAAAAACGCTTAGGACAGTGCTGGGCACAGAGCAGGCCCTCTGCAGAATATTCGCCCTCGTTCTCCAGGGATCCCTTTCCATCAGGGTGCTCTTTAGCTTGCGGTGAGTAAGCTCCCATATCAACTTTGCAAAGTCAACTTAGGTACTTGGTTTCACTTGATTCTCAAAATACTTGGGAGGTAGGAGAAAAGTTTTTTTTTTTAAGCTATCATTTAACACATGAGAAATGAAAACAGAGCAGAGAGGTAAATTGCACAAGGGCACAGACGAAGTCAGCGGCAAAGCCCAAGTCAGACGGAGTCTCGTTAAGCCTTATTCCCCATTCTCCCCACTGTATGATCCTCTCAGCACCTGCGGGGTGGAGCACACGGGCCAAGTCCCTGGAGCATTGTGCAGTCCGGTGGCCCGTGTAACTCTTGAACCTGTGACTCCAATCTCATCTGGAATGATAGAATCCCTGTGCAGTTATTGTGTAGGTATTTTACATATATTATTTTGTTAAATAACCCCACATTCTTTATATCCTTGACAACGATGTATAAAAAGACTTTGCAAACAGGGATATGGTTAACAACCCTAATCTATTTTTTTTAAGATTTACTTATTTATTTATGAGAGAGAGAGAGAGAGAGAGAGAGGGCAGGGGGAGGGGCAGAGGGAGAGGGAGAGAGAGAGAATCATCAAGCAGACTCCCTGCTGAGCACGGAGCCTGATGCAGGGCTCAATCTCACAACCCTGATATCACGACCTCAGCCGAAATCAAGAGCTGGACGCTTAACCGACTGTGCCACCCAGGCGCTCCCTTAATCTATTTTTTTTTTTTTTTTTGAGAATTGATTCACATACTATAAAATCCAACCTTTTAAAGTGTGTAATTCTGTGGCGTTTGGTATATTCACAAGGTTGTGCAACTATGATCATTATCTAATTCCAGAACATTTTCATCAGCCCCAAAAGAAACCCTGTAAACATTAGGAGTCACTCATTCCCTATTTCTACCCCCTGGTAATGACTCATCTACTTTCTGTCTCTGTGGGTTTGTCTATTCTGGATTTTTCATATAAATGGAGTCTTACAAGATGTGGCGTCTTGTGACTAGTTTCCTTCATTTAGCATAGTGTTTTCAAGGTTCACCGAGGTTCACCAAGGATGTATTAGTACTTCGTTTCCTTTTTATGGCTAAATAGCATTCCATTGAGTGGTCAACCACCTGTTGTTTATCCATTCACCAACTGGTGGACATTTGTGTTGTTACCACTGTGGGGCTATTATGAATAATACGGCAATAACATTCATGCATACATTTTTATATGAATAGATGCTTCCTTCATTTTTTCTGTTTTTGTTTTTGAATATATGTTTTATTTACTTTTTTAAAAGATTTTATTTCTTTATTTTAGAGAGAGACAGAGAGGACCCAAACATGAGTCGGGGGGAGGGACAGAGGGGGAGGCAGGGGGACAAGCAGACTCTTCGCTGAGTGTGGAGCCCAACGCAGGGCTCGATCTCACCACCCTGAGACCATGACCTGAGCCCAGATCAACAGTCAGATGCTTAACTGACTGAGCCACCCAGGTGCCCCTGAATATGTTTTAAATTCTCTTGGATTATATACCTAGAAGTGGAATTGCTGGGTTATATGGTTAACTATATTTTAACTTTTTGAGGAACTGCCAAACAGTTTTCCAAAGCAGCTATGCCATTTGACATTCCTGTCAGCTGTGTTTGAGGGCTCCAATTTCTCCACACATCTTCACCGATGCTTGGTATTGTCTATAAGGTATTCATTTTATAAGGCCATATTTTTAATCTGAAAACTTCCCATCTTGAATACCATTAAAAAGATCACATTGCTTGGGGCACCTGGGTGGCTCAGTTGGTTAAGTGTCCTACTCTTGATTTCGGCTCAGGTCATGATCTCAGGGTCATGGGATCGAGCCCTGCATCCCGCTTTGTGCTGGGCATGTAGCCTGCTTAAGATTCTCTCTCTCCCTCTCCCACTGTTCCCCCCCCCAAAAAAAATTACACTGCTCAGTTAAATAGATAAGAGAGAGTCTTCAAAGTTCATGGGTACAAGAGGAAAAAGTATATTTGCTTCCTTGGATTTTTTTTTTAATGGCATTTTTTAAAAAAAGATTTTACCTATTTATTTGACAGCGAGAGAGAGAGAGAGAGAGAGCAAGCACAAGCAGGCAGAGCGGCAGGCAGAGGGAGAGGGAGAAGCAGACTCTCTGCTGAGGACCCTGGGATCACAACCTGAGCCGAAGGCAGATGCTTAACTGACTGAGCCACCCAGGTGCCCCTGAATTCCTTGGATTTTAAAAACAGCTTAAGTGGAAAAGAATACTTAATTATTGGCTTGTATTATATATTCCTATTTACCATTTATTTTAACATCCCTCCTTTGTACCTTCCTGTTTTAAGACATCATTTTCAAGAGTGTGCATCTTGGAATAGATTAAACTACACGACCCTCAGGTCTGCTCGACTGCCTATCGCAGTGGCAGTGTAGCTCTGTGACGTGCCTGGCATTATCCTACGTCATGTAGGTATATTAACACCATCTTTACAGCAAGTTTTTGCGATAGTTACTATTGAAATCTCCTTTATGCAGATGAGGAAACTGAAGTACAGAAGGATTAAATAACTTGCCCAAGGACACACAGCAAGTAAGTGGTAGAGAAGAGACTCAGACTGTAAAGCCCATATACTTAACCCCTGTCTACTGTGGTCCTAATTTTTACAAACATTGTGGTCTTGATTTATTCTGGACTGATTCACTCTCTTATTCCAAGATCTTTAGGTAGAGCCTCGATTTGTTAAAGTAGGTTCTTCATAGTACCAGCACCATAATATTACTATACATTTGAGTAATTCTATGAATTGAAACAATAAATATAAAGAAAATGCCAAGGTAAGGCTTTACGTCCTCTTCCAAGAACTCCTTGATCCCCTCATTCAGAATCATCTCTCGCTACTCAGTCATACTTTGTATGACAATTCAGTCCGACAAATATTTTTGTGTCAAATATAGCAATAGGTGTTGGGATGCAGAGATAAATAAGACAAGGTTCCTTCTAGCACTTATGGTAGTTTGGCATGCATTATTTACATGGTTCTCTGTCTCTTCCCTACTCCTTCTCTCTACTCCTTTCTCCAAGTGAATTAAACTGAAAATGAAATCTACATTTTAGGGTGAACTTTTATAACCTTTTTCTTACATGTCCACGATGGAATGTTCCCTTATCTCTCTAAGAGGAGAAGGTATGGGATCCACATTTCTTGTCCTTCTTCCTAAAGAATGACTTACCTGAGTGGAGAGATCGAGGAAAGGAAGGGAGCAGGCAGGTCTCAGCACCCTTCTCTCCACCAAATGTGCCCTCCAGACCCTGGGCCTCTGCTAGTTTCCCATCTGAGGAAATGGAATTACCGTCCACCCAGCTGTTCAGGCCCCAGACCTAATAGTGTCCTCGATTCTTCTCTCTTCCTCATCACCCACTCTGAATCAGAGACAAGTTTGTGACCTCTTTCTCCAAAAATGACTCCAGATCTGTCCACCTCCCTACACCCCCTCTGTCCCGGAGTCTCTCTCCCATGCCACCATTCCCCCTCTCCTAGCTCCTCCTTGTCTCCTGCAAGCCATTCACCACACAGAAGGCAGGATGATACTTTTAAAACAGTCATGCTACTCCCTTCCTCAAAAGCAGGCAATGGCTTTTCATTGCACAAAATAAAAATCCAAACTCCTGATGAGGCATAAATCTCTTTGTGATCTTGCTCCTGGCAACACCTCCCATTTTTTTCCCCCCAGAAGTCCTGTTCTCAGGATGGACACAGTTTTTGCTCCTACACATGCTAAGCTTTCAGGTAGCTGTTCCTTATCTCTATCCTGCCAAGGTCCTTTGCCAGGGAGCAAATCGGCATCCATCAGGTCTCAGCTTAAATGTGAACTCTTTAGCGGTGCCCTCCCTGGCTACCCTATCCAAAATAGATCACTTTTACTGAAGATGTTCTTTTTCTCAGCATCCTTTGGTTTCTTTCTTCACAGGGCCTGTATTTGCTCAGTTATTTTTTGACTTCATACCATAGCCTGTCCTACGACTGCACAACTCGCTTGGGCCAAGAACCGGTCCTTGGCAATCTGATGTGGTCACTGCACTCAAATAAAAATGCCCCTTTAATTGAGGGGCATGGAAAGCAAGACAGACATCACTGCCGCAGAATTGTGAAGTGTGGACACCAGACAGGAAACGCTGGTTGGTGATGCTCATGCCAGCTAAGCTAAAGTCACTCACAACTGCAAGAAAGTGTAAGGATTCACTCCGTAATCTTCTTCCTTGTCTATAAAGACAACAATCCCGCCTACTCTACTGGGGCTAAGGTGGAATGCAACTGTATGTGGAAAAACACTACAAAGTGCTGTGACTAGGTAAGATGTGTGTTCACTTGCAATGCTTGTTGTTGGACACAAAAATGCTTGTTACTTCAAGCAGAATTTGATTTCTTTGCTTTCTGTTACTGCTGCTGCCAGCCTACTATGCATTTGCAGCAGCTGCTTGGGGGTGCAAGCCAGGCTGCCTAGGAAGGCACAGTGGTGCAAAGTTCCTCTCCTTCCCCCATCAAGATGCGCTCACCCCTCAGCCTGCCCTGACTTCTTGAAAAGCTGGCCTAGATATGTCCCTTCTCAGAACCAGATGGGAAGAACCTGCTCCAAACTCTGACCAAACTGGGAAGAGCCTCTAGACTAACCAAACCGAAACCAAATATGGTGCATGCTGCTCTGGAGGGCACATAGGTGGGCACACGGACCGACAAAATCAGACATTTCATCCAGGCTTTGTCCAAGTAGTCCAGAAAAATGGTTTGGAAATTCAGGTAGCATTATTAGTCACTTCGGTATCTAAGCAGTGTCATAAATGAGAGCTCTAGTCAGATAGCAATCTATCCAGTCCATTAGAAATCAAGTTTTCATATCAGTTGGGCAAATATTCGGTACTTATTCCATGTCAGGCTCTCTTCTAGGAACTGGGGTACAATAAAGAAAACAGTCAGAGATCCCTGTCCTCATGAGGCGTACATTGTAGTGGGGGAGACAGATAACAAATATAATCAAAAAGTTAGGTGCAGTTTTAACTAGTCAGGGACAGTGCAACTTGAGTAAAGAGTAGAAGATGAGCAAGTAGCCATGTGTATATATCCAAGCAAAGGGCATTCTATACCAAGGGAGGGGTCAGAGCAAGACTGGAGTGGGAGCATACCCTGGGGGTGTGGGGAGCAGCAAAGAAACTGATGTGGCTGGAGGAGCATGAGCAAGGTGGGGAGCGGTGGGAGATGAGGTCAGGGAGGAAATGGGCACCTGATCATGCAAGGTCTTGTGGAGAATCCTGAGACTTTGGCTTTTACTCATGTGACATGGGGAACCCTTGGAGGGTTTTTATTGGAAGAGTAACATGACATATTTAAAGGATCATGACTACATGCTGGATAGAGAGTGGGTTAGGGAGGAGGGGCATTCATAGAGAGAATGATTATTGGACTATTCCAATAACCTGGGTAGAAAGATGATGCTGGATTGGACCCAGAAGTAGACAAGTTTTAGATGTATTAGGAATATACAGCCAACAGGGTCTTGTGCAAATTATTGTGGATTAGTTAAAGAGTTAACATGCTTAAGAATACTGTCTCTTTTGAGGATTAAAAAACACAAAGTTTCAGTGTATTATCTCATGTGATCCTTGTGACAACCTTGTGATATAGGAGGGGTTGGCTGCCTCAGTCCCAGCACTGGTGGTGAATGGTTCTCCTGGGGCCAGTCAGCATGGTCATCGGCTGAATTGGGACTCTCAGCATCTCAGTCCCAGGTTCCTCTCTTGTCTCCTTTCTACTGGCTGCTTTTGCCTCTGAGTTCTTATTTAGGTCTTACCCTCTATTTTCCAAGCTCCCACTGGACCGGCACCATCTTTAATGGCCTCACTCATATCCATCCAAACCTCCAAACGCAGCGATTCAACAAGGACAAACGGGAGTCAACAAAGGCTTTCTGGCTCCCAGGCCCCGAGCCTCTACCCCCTCTTCGCCTTTCACGTCCCCCTCAGGTGTCTCCGCCTCTGACACTGCTCGTCTGGACTGAATTCAATTATTTCTCGCACTCTCATTACAGTCTGACCAAGATTTATGAGTTGATAATTGTCTGAAAGTAAGACCACAAAGTATCATTTGTGTTTGGGGCTAACCTTCCCGGTGACCTTTAGGATTAAAGGCAAAATGAAAAGTGTGATTTCTGCAGAGCCAAACAGGGTAACGTGATCCAACCCAGCTAATGATCCAAAGCCTCAGATTTCCCTGGTGGAGGACACATTAAAGCTGGCACAAAGGGGGACAGCTAATCCCGCAGGTTCATTTCACAAATTAATTTTTTGAAGGCGTCACAACCTCCCTCTCTCACTTCTGGGTGCATTCTGAGTGACGTTTTCCAAACAGGATGATGACAACAGCTCACACCTCTAAGGCCTTTATTGGATTATTTTTACAGGCTATTGAAAAACACTTTTTTGAGAAGCCCTAATTGAAAACAGACCTCTCCCCCTGCCTGAGTTAGCAAACGGAACATCACAAAGGGTGAGAGGAAAATGAATTCATGGAAACTTTCCCAGGTCGGTGGGTGAGACCTGATCACTCACTTCCCCGAAGCACCACGTGCGCAATAATGACCCTTCCTGATAGCTCTTCCTCACGTGCCCCAACGATCCAAAGACACAAGTGCAAAGAAGACACGTCTTGAGACTCAGTTTAAAGCTTCCAGCCAGCCCAAAGCAGTTGGGAGGCATTTGGGGTTCTCTGTCGGGAATGTGCAATACTGGGTCATTCTGAGTTAGAAGGCCACTTCCTAAGGGAAGAGGGGCAGTTGGCTTCTGTCCCATGCAGGGAATCATAAAATGAGAAGGCCTAATAAATATGAAACTGTGATAATGCCTTCCTTCTGCTCTGGCAAACTTGATGGTCAGTTCAAGTATTTATTGTACCAGGCACTGTGCTGGACCCTGTGAAACAATTTCTGCAAAACCTCAAGGAACTCGAGGGCTAGAATCTCCCCTGGAGGCAAGCAAGGACACAGGACTCTGCTCAGGCTGGGGCTGGGAACAGGTTGCGGGGATTTGCAGGGATTGGCCTCGGATCAAGGGGGACCAAAGCCACTGTGCTTGGAGAAGGGAGACTCAGGAAGTATGGACTGCTTATGGTGTCAAATCCAAGGGGTTGGGGCACAGGGGTAAAAGATGAAGACTGGAACTTCGTGAGGTCAGGGACCATCTTTGTATTTTCCATCATCGTACTCACAGTGCATCTGGCTCACCAAAAGGTAAGATCAACCATTGCTTAATTTCATGATCCTCTCCTCCCCCCATAGGCAACGTGTGATAATATCTCTGAACATGTATATTATTTTGGGCCAACTGTTTGAACACAGTCTTGAAAACATGCATTTATCCCATTTTGAAGGGTTTCTTCACTTTATTGTGTGTTTTCTGTGCAGCATTTTTTTTTAAAGATTTTATTTATTTATTTGAGAGAGAGAGCATGGAGAGAGAGAGAGAGCGAGCATGTGAGAGCATGAACAGGGGGAGGGGTAGAGGGAGAAGTAGACTCCCTGCTGAGCAGGGAATCTGGTGCAGGCTCAATTCCAGGACCCTGAGATCATGACCTGAGCCAAAGGCAGATGCTTAACCAACTGAGCCACCCACGTGCCCTGTCATACAGCATTTGAAACCAGCCTAACACAAACATGCACCTGTGTTGCATGGCAGATACCACCATAGATTCTGGAGTTAGGCTGTCTGTTCCATCTGTAAAATGGGGGTATCCGTAGTGGGGGAAAGCAGGCAAAGCAACTAAAACAATACCCAGTCTATGTTAAATGCTCTATAATGATTATTAAGTGCTCGTGAATGATTATCAAGATTATTTATTAACATAAGCAATGCAATCTCTCAGATATCTGTGACACCTTCCAGAAAACTCCTCACTCTTTCCTGACCCATTTGTTCTCTTTCTGACCATGACTTGGCCTCATATCAACTCTACTCTGCACCTTCTTTGTGGTCTGCTGTTAGTACTTTGTCTCATCTGTGTTTGGCTTTCAGTTCCCCTTAAATATTGGCTGGGCCCGCACCTCTGGCTCTTGCCAATCCAGATGGCTTCAAGTAAGCTCTCAGCTCACATCTGGCCTCTTGAATCCCCACCCTGCCGCTGGTGCCCCGGTCACCCCTCTGTCCAAGTGATGTCCATCTAGAAGTGCGCTAAAGTGGGTTGAAACCACTGGTCAAAGTCAATTGTTAAAAGCTGTAGGAATTTTATAAGTTGGTTGTTAAAGACAGCCACTACTAAAACTTAAATTATATCAATCCACAATCAAATAAATGATATTTAAAACAGAGTTAATAAGTACTCAAAATTTATTGCCTCCAAATTATTTTATTAACTTTCACTCTGATCCGTACTTGGGATTCTTCCGTCTGTTGTAACTATACGGAAGTACTATGTAATGGTGTATTACTGCACACTTTTTTCCAGGTCTCTGTTCTGTGATGTCACGTTGCTAGCTTCAAATTGGTCATAGTGGGATTATTTGCACGGTGGCAATTGGCATGAACTACATATTAGGACTTCTTTTCCCTCGGAGAGCTGGTTATTAAGCACTGACCTGCACCCTACTGGATCCGGCTCTCCCAGCGTGGCACACGGAGGCTGCTCAGACCTCTGCCATAGCAGTTGCCACACTGTTCCCCATTGCTGGGGTATCATTGTATCCTTTCCTGCTCTATGACCAGGTTGAGGGTAGGGACCAGCATCTATTCATTTTTGGAACATAGTCTCCCTTTCCCCATGCTGCCCTAACCCTAGCGTATTTGCAGAATGAAAACTTGAATGTGGGCTTATGAAAAGGTGGTTTCTGGTAACATCTGCCAACCTTTCCCAGCCCTCCCTCTTGATTTGATCTCACAGTGTGACAAATGGAGAAAGGATGAATGGCATCAAGGACTGTAACCCCATTCATTCTTATAACTGGAAGAGTTGGGTTTCAGTTGGGGTGGAGTTCTTGAGGATACTTCGTGGCTAATCTTCTGGACCAACATGTTTTGTGCCAGGCGGTTTTATCAGGAGTAATTATGTTTTCAAAATGGGTTAGTGTGTGTGTGTGTGTGGTATGGCTAGGAAGAAGATTCACGTTGTTGGGGTATAGGAGGGAGAAGGTAAGAAGGTGGCTGTTTAAACATAATTTATAGATGCTCAACATGTTCCGAAGTTAGAAAAGTTTTCGGTGATCAAACTATTGATACAAACATTTACATTCAAGGCTTTTGCCTTAAATTTGACGCCTGCATTGGAATGTCTAAATAGTGAACACCAGCTCCTTGTAATTGGGAATTATTGAGGAGCCTAGGAAATAATATATAGCCCTGGGCTTGGTACGTTCATAAATTTCGTATAATGATAACTAGTTAACACTTTTCAAAGAGTCCTAGGAAACATCCCATATGAACCTTTACATTTAAAACTCAGCCTCACACATTTTATAATTAAATAGCCTTCCAAGTGACTTATAACCTGGGGTTTTTCTTTTGCCTTAATAGACTACCCTGGCACCTTTTAGCATTGGCTGTTAACCTGGGTGCTTGCCTTTTGGGAATAATCCTGAGTTCTGGAGAATAAAAAGCCATTGCCTGTACTTATGCAAAAGGATAATCTCACAAGGGAGACCCAGGGGTCCTCCCTCCCCAGTAACCTGAAACATGGTGTTAGCTAAGTCTGTTAGGAATGTCACCTGCTCAGATTTCTGACTCTGGACACAGTAAGACACAGCCAGAGATGAAATTGCCCTTCAGTTGAAAAGATGTCTTCTAACATGCAGTTTGGGACAACTGGAATCTGTAGGGAAAATGATCTGCATTTGCTTTAAAAATCGCCTCATACAACGGGTTGCTGGTTTTCTTTCTAAAATAGTCATCTGGATCTTGTAGCTCTAAGACTGTGGACACACTTCCTAGGTCTGAGGTCTCTCCACTAAATCAGAGCCAGGTATTAAAGGACCTTAGTGAAAATTAATGTACATTTATTGTTATTTCTACTCAAAATAATCATAATGCTAGCTAACATTTCTTGGAGTGTTGCTAGAAGCCAGGCATACTCTAGGACCTGAATATGTATAACCTCATTCAGTCCTATATGAGCTGGGTGTTATTATTACCATTTCTATTATTTACTGGGAAGAAAATTGAGCCTTAGAGACATAAGTAACTTGCCCATGTCACACAGCTACCTAGAACCCAGGGCAGGGTGGGATGGAGAGGGTAGGGAGAGGACCTGGGAAGAGAATACATCCAGCACAAGATCCCTGCCTACAGGAAGGGAAGGTGCTGCTTCTGAGAACTTTTGTTTCACTTCTATGTATATGTGTTTGTAAGTACTGGGCTACCATGTAAAATGTATTTTTTACAGTAGATCAGTAGAAGAAGAAAAGTTTGAAGAACATTTTAAAGACAACAGGGACTCCCAGGTGTTTCAGCAGGGAATGGACCAGATGACTGGAACAGATCTGTCACTTAGGGTGATCAGCCCTGGTTGCTTTGTGCAGGTGGGGGGGAACCAAGGCCAGCCAGGTGAGTTAGGTGGCTGCAATTGTCCAAGTGATGACTGATTTCCTCCTAATTGTGGGAAGACTGTCCATTGTGCATGCAAAAAATCTGGCCTATTCTATTCTCTTGAGAGGCAGGATGGCATGGGCACTATGAGCATGAACTCTGGCTCACTGGTCCTGAGCAAGGTCTCTAACTTTTGTCTGCCTGTTTCCTCATCTATATAAGGGGGATAATAGTACTGGCCCTGAGGGTTTGTTGTGAGGATTAATTGAGTCTGAACATTTAAGCCCCTAGACCAGGGCTCAGTACATGTTGGCTGATACAATTTTGAGATTGACATAAATATGATGATGTTACAGTTATGGATTCATCTAGTCATTGTCCATTCAAGAGCTTTTGACTGAAGAGCCATTATGTGCCTGGAACTTTACCAGGCCTGGATATACAGGTCAGTAGGGGAGACAATAGGTGATGCTATAAACTAATTATGAAGACCAATGGTATATATTTAGGGCAATGTCCCCACTAGACTATTAGCTCCACGAGGACATGGATTTTTTTGCTTGTTGTTTTTATCTGCTGCCGTTTTTTCAGCAATTAGAGCAGTGCCTGACACATGGTAAATATTTGTCGTTAGATAAATATGCCAGCCACTATTCTAAATAGATTTACATGCAACAAAGCACTTAATTTCCCAACAGCCCTAGGAGGTAAAATCTCTTCATATCCCTATTCTAGCAATGAGATCGGTGAACCCCAAAGTCACTCGGCTAGTAAGAGGTAAAGCTGGAATCTGAACCACAAGCAGCCTAATACCCATGGTCCCTGCTCTTAACCACTTTGCTCTACAAAAGAGAGAGTGCATTAAAGACCTGCAGATATTCCAGTGGCCCCATATGGGACACAACTGATGTACAGACAAGGTCCACCATGTGTCACCATGTTTGGATCTGAGCTACCATCATGGGAGGAGATCCTGACATGATCCCACTCTGGTTTGTCTGCCTTCTAGAAACCATCCAGAGAGAACATTCTCAGGACCATCTTTTTGTATCCACCTCCTTTCCAAAGCCCTCCAATCCATAAAATAATTTATTCACCATGTGCCAGCACTGTGTGAGGAGGTATGGGGAAGATGGAAGAATGAGGTCAAGTTTGTGCTTTCAAATTCCATAGACTTCATCTGAGAACAATTTCTGCACATGGGAAGATCACTAAAGACACAGGTATTTATGATGAGCTGTAGGAGCTCTGAGGTGGAAGGGCTACTGCCCTCTAGGTGGTAGGTAAGGTCTGAGATGGAGCTTGTGTTAAAAATAAGACAACAGACCTGAAATGAAGTCACTTATGCTAAACCCCATGTCATCAAACCAAGACTTAATTACAGTTTCGGCTCTCCTAGAAATGGAATCTTAAATCAGTCAATCAGGAAGCACCTGATCAGCACTAGTTAGGTAATCTGCCTGATAAACCCCTGTCAGCCCCTAAGGAAAGTAGCCTTGTCATAATCAATCTGTCTTTTTTTTTTGCCAATATTTCCTTGTTCCTGCTGCCTTCTGCCTATAAAAGTCTTTCATGCTGACTGATTCATGAATCGTTGAATAAAACCAAGAAGATCTTTAAAGTTTACTCAGTTGAATTTTGTTTTTTAACACTTGGAATCACAAATCTCCCAAAGTGCCATGAGCTGTATGAAGCCCCCTCTCCAAAACTCAATCAAGCCCACTCTTCTTTTGGCCATTGGTTTCTACTGCTCAAAGGGCCCTTTATCATTTCTGGGCAATTTGGCTTCTTGCAAGTTCTTTCTTACCAGCTGGAATCTGCCTTCTATTGGTAGGTTTTGGTTAAGACTAAGAATTGGAAGAGTGGATAGGAACCTCCAAGGAGGAGACAGCTTGAGGAGTGGACAGCATGTGGTACCTGGCAGGGAATACTTCTTGAATGAGAAGTGGGTTTTCCGGATGGTAGTAAATGTGAGCTAATGTCTCTGCTTAGCCGTGTGCCTTTGAACAAGAACTACTACAGAAGTTTTCCCTTCTTATTACACACACTAATTTCTCCACCAAAATAACAAGTCCTGAAGGCTGACATCTGCTGGAAACTGTATCATCTGTGACCATTTTCTGTTTGTAGGTTCATTTGGAGTTTTCCCTGTGTTGTGGGGAGGGCCGGGTAACTCTGCCTCTCCTGATTCCTCATGATTCCCTGAACAAAGACTAGAGCTATGTTTGCTCCTTTATATGTTTGCGAAGCCCCTCATGTTCCTGGCCCCTGGTCTGTGCTCCCCTGGGTGAAGGACTCACTGAGATGTCTTCTTCCCTCATAAACCCTGGGAAGGCCCGGCTGAGCTGAGAACAAGCTGCTGAGTGGCTTGTTTTGGTTCGTGGGGCCGACCCACCCGTCATCGGGCCCCATGATTGATGCCGGGCCTGTGCTCTGGGTTATGTGAACTCAGGCTGTTTTCAAGGGAAAATTTTGGTCATAAGGCAAAGCCTAGCCAGATTTGAGATAAGTGTGAAAAACACATTGCAAAAGGAAACAGACTTGAAGTTTCCTGACAAGGGAAACATTTAACCCTATGTTTAAGGAGTGTGAGAGACACTCACACAGAAACCACGCGCCTCTGTGTGTGCACATGTCCCCACTGGAGAGCATGACTGAGTGTGTGTGACAGGAAGTGTGTGTGTGACAGGGTGTGAGTGTGTGGTGTGGCTGTGTACATGTTTGGGGGGTTGGGGAGAGAGAGAGAGAGAGAAACGAACGTGCCTCAGGGAAGGCAGGGATATTAATCATGCTAAAAGCAATCTGGCCCCACGGGAATTTATAAGGATCCAACTAAAATCAATGGGAAGTTTTATGAGACAATTTTCTTCTTGCTGGCTCTGGGGATTGTTTGAATTCTCATTGAGCTTAGGGCGATGCTGGCTCAGAGTTCCCCCTATTCTCACACCTGTGCATGAGACAATACGCATTTTCCACGTTAGCAGCTCTGAGCTGACTCATCTCAAAGGGCTGCCATGGAGGGGCCCTGGCCTCCCAAATGCCTGGCTCTCTAGCTCAGGACTGCAGCATCTGCTAGAGGTCAGGAGATGTTTGAGGAGGAGAGTGGCAAGAGGGATAGGTGATTGGTGCACTTGGTGGTGTCCTGCGAGTGGGAGAGGCCAGCAAGAAACACACAGGCCTGGAGGCCTCAAAGACCACCAGCAGTTTCTCATTGGTTTCAGAAGGTAGACCAGATACCTTGGTGGCTGGTTCTCATTTACCTTTCCCGTCCTGACATCCTTCACTCTCGTCAAAGCCATGCTATGTGCCCCATCCAGACCAGGCTGTGCTTTCATTATTCTGTGCTCTGGCCATGCTGCCCTCAGCTGGGAAGGCCAACCTCTGCCCATTTCTCAGCCTGATATGGGTCTTCTAATTTAAAACAGGATTTATTATGAGCTAGTTCACATTTCATTCAGAGAACAGAAATTGTTTACCAGAAACTCATGCCCATCACCCAGCTTGATGAGAGATGTTGACATTAGCTAAAGTCCTTATCCTTTCCCCTCCAGAGGTAAGCTCCATGGTGAAGTCAGATGTAATTGTTCCCAATGTGCTTTTAATCCACAAATAATACATAACATTGTTTATGTGATTTTATATTTTGCATCATTGTATGAATCTGCCCATGTCCTTCGGGGAGCTATTTAGCAATACCTAGTAGTTTTATTCACAATTGTCCCTGATAGGGAAAGATCTCACATGTGCCCAAAGCATGTACAGGGATAGTCAATCGAAAAGTGCACAAGTAGTAATGTCTTAATTGTTCCTTAGGAGGCAAATAAAAATATGCTGTGGTTCAAAAAAAAAAAAAAACCCAAAATACTAGATTGTAGTTAAAACAAATAAAATCTAGATGCATTATAAACAAAGTGTTAGGTTAAAAAAAGACAAGTTGCAAAATTGTCTGCTCGTTTTTCATGGCTGGGTTAAAAATGCAATCCTTCTCTTTAATGAAGCATTCTCTGACAAATCCCATCTAAATGAAATTAATTGTTCTTTTTTTTCCCCATAAAACTTTCTTTCTAACTTTTTTTGGTTTAAGGATTACTTGTTGTCCTCCACTCTCCATTACATGTACATTGTGAACTTCTTAAATGCAGAAATCAAATTCTAGCCATCTTTGTATTCCCGATGTCCCAGCCTGACAGCTTATTTATCGTTGGTGCTCAGTCAAAAGTGATGCAGAGAGACAAGTGCCCATGTATGAGTTTCTGGATACTTACACATATTTCATGACCTTCTCATGTCATGAGCTATTTATTATCTCTGTGTTTCTAATGAGGAAACTGACTGCAGTACATTACGTCAAGTACCTTGCCATTGGCCATTGAGGGCAGTGACTGACAAGATTCCAGGTGCCCCGTCTCTTATGTCATCTCTCTTGCACTGACTGCTTTGCATTAGATTTCAAGAAAGTGGGATAATTTAAAACTTATGTCATTTGCCTGATGTGTTTGGAAGAGTTGGTTGAAGGCTTCCTTGGAACCAGGAGAGCAATACACAAAGACCCCTAGAGATAGGGTGAGAAAACAGCCCAGAGAGGGAGAGTGATTTCATTTCAACTCAGCATCATTGAATAAATAGAATTGCATCTTTTTATTTTTGGGAAGTGATTTTCTTTGAAGTAACCTCAACACCCAGCATGTGGCTCAAACTCATGACCCTGGGATCAGGAGTTGTATGCTCTATAGACTGAGCCAGCCAGGCGCCCCTGCATAAATAGAATTGAATATGCCTTATGTGCCAAGCAATTGTGTGAGCTCAGCCAGGTAGAGCAAATGGAGAAGTCACTGGGGAAGACCCTAGCAGAGCATGGACACAGAGTAGGTTTCAGTATTGGTCAATTCTGTTTCTTTCTTTAAAGGCAGAGTCAGGACTAGACCCCAGATCTCCCGATTCTAAGGTCAGCATCCTTTCAAGCGTGTCAGGGTCATGTAGACGTGCAACCAGGAAAATGAATCTGTAGGGAGATCATGCCTGAAATGCTCTTTCTGGTAAAAAATGATACCACGCTTTTCGACAGCTCTTTCACGCTGTCATCCAGCCCCTGTCTCATTTTATGCTCACATGGCCATTACTCTCTATTAGCATACTAATAAATGTTTATGAGATTATACTGTATAAACTATAAACTTTTACATATTATTAATTAACCTCATACATTGGATTGGGAGCTCTTGAACATTTACTGACTTGTAAAACAGGAGAGTGGCATAGAGGGAACTCCGTCTACAAAACTGGTCTTATCTGCCCTATCTAGAGGCAGATGTGCATTTCATTTGTGTATCTCTGAAGTACAAGCCACAGGCAGCACTGTTTTTCTTTCTTTCTTTTTTTTTTTTTTAAAGATTTTATTTATTTGACAGAGAGACACAGCGAGAGAGGGAACACAAGCAGAGGGAGTGGGAGAGGGAGAAGCAGGCTTCCCGCTGAGCAGGGAGCCCGATGCGGGGCTCGATCCCAGGACCCTGGGATCATGACCTGAGCCGAAGGCAGACGCTTAACGACTGAGCCACCCAGGCGCCCCCTGTTTTTCTTTTTTAAGCAGCAGACCCGGTCTAACCCCTTGGGTAAGTTTTCTAACCTCTCAAAGGCCCAGTTCTTTTGTTTGCAGAATGGGCATAGTAACAGTACCTATCTACAGGATGCTTGGCACATAGCAGGTACCCAGTAAACATAAACAGAAATTGGACCAACGCAGAACCAATGAGTGGACATGGCAGGGAGTCAGAATTCTTTTTGCTAATGACAGAAAGATCAATGCCAGGGATTTCTAAGAGTGGATGGTCTATACTCCGAGTGGTGAGTGGTACGTTCTCACTGAAGCTGGGTGAAGGGATGTCTGCCTGGTGTGGGAGGGTACACTACATAAGGTTTCTTTTATTCCTACCATCCAAGGATTCTATGATTTCTGGATTTTTCAAGGCCAGAAAGAGGGCAAAACGGGGAGTGGTAGGTAACTCAGGAGTCTTAGATTCTCGTTTTAACTTAGTTGCTGACTAGTTTTACAATTTAGTCTAGATTCAGGACACGTAAATGCTGTCTGTGTTCTTTTATCTGTAAAATCACTGCACGAATTCAGTAACTAAGAAAGCACTTTTAATAATATAAGGTGGCTCTTTAACAAGTCGCTTCCACCATCTTTGATATGGAGAATTGAACATCCCTGCATTCAGTCTGCAAAGACATCATAAGAAAAGCCCAGACCTGGGATTCAGAGCCAGTCTAAACTCTGTCACTAATAAGTTCTCCGACTTCAGTTGAGCATTCCTGTCCCTTGCATCCCAAGTAACTGATCATGATGTAAAATGAGGTTAATGAATCTGCTATGTCAACATCATTGGGGTGTCCGGAGAATCAGATAAGGAAATAGATGTGGTTTAGTGCTTTGAACAGAAAAGGGCCATGCATGTGCAGGGTACACACAGAACACCTTACCTTATTTCAAATCTGCTATGTTCTCATTTTCTACTCCACCAGGTTATGAGCCCTTTAAGCACAGAGCTGTCCTTTAGATCTTTATATTTGCCCATTGCCTAGTAAAGTGAATTCATTTATTCAGTACACATTTGTGGAACACCTTCCGTGGGTCAGGCATAGTGGGTAAGTGTTAGAGATGAAAAAGATATGGCCTCTGTCTTCAAGGAGCTTGCTTTCTAATAGAGGAGTGAATGACACACATATCCAGGAATAAAGTTAAAGGAAACTGATTCTGAGACTTAGCCTTCAAGGAGGCATTCTGTTTGTCTACGTTGCCACCTCCAGGGCAGGAAAATCTCCGTCCCCTCTTTGCTCTCCTGTGGACAAAGAAATGAGGGCGGCCGCCTTCTAAGTTGTTGATGGTCACCTTTCTTGATGGCCAGGCAATTATTAGTTTTGTGTGTTTCCCTGCCCTTGGACACGTTCTGATGGGATACATAACAGCAACTCACTCTTGGGGTCCGCTCACAAGGTGGCTGCATGCAAAAGATTGATAAAATGATTTAAAGCTTATAGAAATGGGTAAGTCCCCAGGGGCTAGAAGGTACTTTCCAACGAGGAAGAGGATGCCTCTTAAAATACAATTACTATTGATTATGGTCAGATTCTTTAATCTGATTCCTGCCCATTAGGCCCTCTCTTGTTGCTAGAAGCTCTCTCTTGCCCTCTGCCTCACGTTACCTCTGGAAGTGCCTCTCAAATGAGTCCTGTGGAATCCTGGTGATCCCTGAATAGCTTGTAGGTGTTATGAGAGCATTCGGAGGACTACTTGAAAGCTTGGCCATAAATAACCATTTTACGATCATGACATAAGTGGAAGGAAGGGCCACATCTCTCAAGTGCTCCATCTCAGAATGATGGCAACCACAGCAAGGTCGGTTAATCTCTACACAGCTACTTAGCAACCAGAGGCTTTGAGTGGTGCCTGACTATGAAGTGTGTGTAAGGGACACTTGGAGCTTGCACGCCGCATATCTTCCCTTTACTTTGCTGATAGACCCCACTTTTGCTTTAGGAGAACTGTCCCTCACATTCTCATCCTGTACATTTGGGTGACCCAGGGGTGCAGCACTTGATGTAGAGATAAATCAATATATCAGTTCCATTTTCTAGTTGTAGGGATGGACATATGATGCAGTTTGGTCCAATGAGAGAGTTCCAGGCTTCTGAAGAACCTACCAGAAGAGACAGGGTTGGGTGGTATGCTGTGTGTCTGAAGTTGCTAGTGGTCGAGAAGGAGACTACAATGGGAACCTGAGGATGGATCCCTTGCAGGAGGGATGAAGCCTAAGATTCGGACCCTCGTGACATCGTCATCCCGAGTCAAGCTGTGTCTGAAGCCTGATCTGCTCACATTCTTTTCCTAGCTTGAGCCCGTTTAGGTTGGCTTTTCTGTCATTTGCATCCAAAATATTCCTAATGCAGTACAGTGTGTGATGATTTATGGCATTTTTGCAATGTATTTTTTAATACTATATTAAATTTTTTATTTAATTTTTATGCAAGGTTAGAAGACAAGCTTTACAATCTTGTTTTATCAATAGGGAAACTCAGTCACAGAGACAACAAGTGACTCACCCGAAGGAATAAACTAGTACGTGATTGGGACCAAGAACATAGGGCTGGCTTCTGATCACAGCGATGGCAAAGACACATTGTTCCCCAAGCCAGATACTGATGGAAAGCAAATATAAAAGAATGCAAAGGAAACTATAGGTAAGGTTGATTATACAATACATGATTTGCTGGGAAATTCCATCCAAAAATACATGATTCCGGGGCGCCTGGGTGGCTCAGTTGTTAAGCGTCTGCCTTCAGCTCAGGTCATGACCCCAGGGTCCTGGGATCGAGCCCTGCCATCGGGCTCCCTGCTCTGCGGGAAGCCTGATTCTCCCTCTCCCACTCCCCCCGCTTGTGTTCCCTCTCTTGCTGTGTCTCTCTCTGTCAAATAAATAAATAAAATCTTTAAAAAAACAAAACCCAAAAAAACCAAAAAACAAAAATACATGATTCCATCCAAAATTCAAAGACTCTCAACCATTTTTTCCTATGGCCATTGCTTTGGTCTACTAGGCCCTCATCCTTTCTCACCAAGCTTACGCCAATACTTTTCTAAGTGGTCTTTCTGCCTCCAGATTCAACCCCTTACTGTCCATCCACCACCTGATGGATCGTTTTTCCCAATGCAAATCACATCACAGTATTGCTTGCTTACAGCCCTCCAGTAGCTCTCATAGCTCTTAAGATAAAGTACAATTCAGTTTTGCATGTGAGATATTTTATAATTTGGGGGCACCTGGGTCGAGCCCCGCATCAGACTCCATGCTCAGCGGGGAGTCTGCTTGAGATTCTCTCTCTCCTTCTCCCTCTGAATCTCCCCCACCCCCGCTCTCTCTTTCTCAAATAAGTACATCTAAAAAAAAAGATATTTCGGGCGCCTGGGTGGCTCAGTCGTTAAGCGTCTGCCTTCGGCTCAGGTCATGATCCCAGCGTCCTGGGATCGAGTCCCACATCGGGCTCCCTGCTCCGCGGGAAGCCTGCTTCTCCCTCTCCCACTCCCCCTGCTTGTGTTCCTGCTCTCACTATGTCTCTCTCTGTCAAATAAATAAATAAAATTTAAAAAAAAAAATAAAAAAAAAGATATTTCATAATTTGACTCCCGTGTCTCTCTTTCGCTTTGCTTACCCCATTCCTGTAGTCATGATGAGGGGCCCATAGTTCTTTGAATGCTGATTCATTGCTCTCATTCTGTGTCTGCTATTCTTGCTGCGTGTAACCTGCATCCTTTTTGCCTGGCAAACCTACCCCTTCTTATCCTTAAGATCACCTTCACCCTCCAGGTGTTGTTTCCCTGGGGGAGCCTTCTGTGACCCATCAGACTGCTTCAGGTGTTTCTTCTCTGTGCCCCTGCTGTGCTCTGGACGTATCTCTCTCATCTTATACTGTACAGTAACTGTGTATTCACTGTCCCCCTTAGATTGTGGGAAACAATTGTGCCACATTCAACTTACATCAAGGGGCCTAGCACACTGCCTGGAACATGACAGTCAATAAATGTTTGTTGTGTGGATATCAAGCAGGAAAGAACCAAGGGAGGAAATACGAGAGAGGAGATCAATTAAGTTCTCTTTTGTGTGACACTTTCCTTTAACATCTCATGCACTCATGGTATACATTTTCTTTTATTAAATTCAGATAATATGTTCTTCATGGCTTTAACATTTGAATCAATTATTGTGTTTTATTTTTGTTGTATGAGTTTTTTTAAAGAAAAATGTCATGGTGTTTCAAATGAAATAAGCAATGTTTATTTTTCTGTGATCTCAAAATGGGGCACATTGTGTAAGGAGGTGGGGCAGGGGGTGGTGGGGGTTTTGTGTAGAGTGAGAGAGAAAGTAGGCATTAGGAAGCTGAGACCAGGGGCTCTCCTGGTCCCCTTGCTTACTGAAGCCTTTGGCAGGATGAAAATGATTTATGTTAGGGATCTCAGAGCCACTAACTTCAGTCTCCATGGACAGAAATGTTTCCTTCCCAAACATTTCAAGTTTGGGGTCTTGTGCTTACTGAGTCTAACAGTTGGTAAAGAATCTTGTCTCCATGGACCTTGTCTTAAGTTTGCCCCTGGAAACTTCCAGAGGGGGATGGCATTTGTTCCTCGTGTTTATGCATCTCCTTCTAATTATGTTGCTTACCTGCTGTTTCCTGTGAGTATTAAGTGTGCAACGTGCTGTGCAGGAATTTTCCATGGCAGGTCTCTTATTCTGAGACTGAGACTTAATCATTTACTCCCACCTATTCATAGAAAGTTTAGCCTCCCTCTCTGATTTGAGAAATGTATGCCTCAGAAGAGACAATTTATACTGGCCCAAAGGTGTAAAAGGAGATTTGGCAGATTGGTATTTTTTTTTAAGTAGGCTCCATGCCCAGTGTGGAGCTCAATATGGGGCTCAAACTCACAAACTTGAGATCAAAACCTGAGCTGAGATCAAGAATCGGATGCTTAACTGGCTGAGCTGCCCAGGCGCCCCAGCAGATTGATTTCTGATTGGGATACCTCAACTAACCATCCATATATCCATTCATCCATATATCCATCCATCCATATATCCATCCACTCTTCCTTCCTTCTTCCTTCCTTCCTTCCTTCCTTCCTTCCTTCCTTCCTTCCTTCCTTCCTTCCTTCCTTCCTTCCTTCCATCTATCCATCCATCTTTCCATCCTTCCATAACCATTTTCTGAAATCCTATGCTGTTCCATGTACTACTATAGGAGCAGTAGGAGAGATACCTAAACCAGAGTGGGGATGGGTGGGAAGTAGGGGCAGGGAAGTCTTCCTGGAGGAGTAGTTGCCAAAGATGAATGGTAATGAGCTAGTTAGTTCGGTTGGTGGATGGGGTATGGGGCTGGCAGATGGAGCAACGTGGGTGAGTTGCTCAGAGATAGGAGTGAGCATGATGAGTTTCAGGAAATGCAAGCAGGAAGAACAAATATTTACTGGGCACTTTTCTTGTGTCCCAGCTATACTGGGACCTCTTGGAGTGGACTTTACTGTACAAGTACCACAGCAGAGCCTCGTGCTGAGATATTTGCTAAGTATTCCACGGAACATTTAATAAATAAGTTAGATGTGGATGGCAGAGGCAATGGAGAAGCACGAATGAGAAAGAATAAATTTTATTTATTGTCTCCTATGTGCCAGCAGTGTTACATTCAAATCCTCTGTGATGTTCCATGTACTGCTATAAAAACAAACCCTATGAGAGATGAAAGATAAAGGAATGAAGTCTTTGAGAGGAAAAACAAATATACATTGCCAGCTTTGGGGGCTAAAAATATCCAGTATCTTTCCACTATACCCTTCTGTCTATCACCAGGAAAGAGCTTCTGAGGATTAGGATTTTACTTCTTTTCCCCTACGGCATTGGAAGCAGAGCCTCATCATGCAAGCTGTGACTATAGGGAGACCCTTCTGAAAGAAGGACCTCTAGAAAGGGAGACTGGATAGAAAGAGGATGTCAGGGAGTCATGTCAGGTTGGTGCTTTGTGCCAACTAACCATCTTTCAAGACCCATCTTAAATCCTCTCTCCTCTGATAAGACTTCCCTGATGACTCCGGACACACCCCCCTTTCTGTCTCAGAACTTAATGTCTGTACATTATATTTAGCAACTAATCATGTCTGGCCTTGTCACAGCTCCTCTACTCTGGCCTTATTATTCATCTTTGTGTGTGTATGTTTTTTCTCCCAATTAGATTATGAGCACCTGGAGGGCAGAGACATTGCCATAAACATTTTATTTTATTTAATTTATTTTTTTTAAAGATTTTATTTATTTATTTGACACAGAGAGACAGTGAGAGAGGGAACACAAGCAGGGGGAGTGGGAGAAGGAGAAGCAGGCTTCCCGCTGAGCAGGGAGCCCGATACAGGGCTCGATCCCAGGGTCCTGGGATCATGACCTGAGCCGAAGGCAGACGCTTAACAACTGAGCCACCCAGGCGCCCCGCCATAAACATATTTTAAATCCTTCCTTCCTTTCCAGTATTTGGCAGAGTGCTGAAGAGCAAAGTCTCAACAAATATTTCTTTAGGTTTATATAAAAGGCCACTTCAGGGGCACCTGGGTGGCTCAGTCGGTTAAGCATCTGCCTTCGGCTCAGGTCATGATCCCAGGGTCCTGGGATTGGGTCCTGCATTGGGCTTCCTGCTCAGCAAGAGCCTGCTTCTCCCTCTGCCCCTCTCCCTGCTTGTGTTTTCTCTCTCTCTCAAATAAATAAATAAATACAATCTTAAAAAAAAAAAAAGCCACCGCAAGAATTTCTGAACCAAAATTATGATAGGTCCACTTGGTTTGAGGACCAGGTATTTTATATTTATTACCTATGGTAGAATTAAAAAGTGACACAGTAACTTTAAGCAACTCCCATCAAGACGCAGAGTCTGTTTCCTCACTCCTTGAATCTGGACGGGCCTTGTGATTCGTTTTGACTGGTTGAATGTGGTGTGGATGCTGTTCGAGTTCTAAGCCTCAAGAGCCCAACTGAGCCTAGAGGGACTGCTCAGCTAAGCCCAGCCCAAATAGCACACCCGCACACTTGTGAGCTGAATAAATGGTTGTTATCATAAATTACTAAATTTGGGGATGGTTTGTTAGGCAGCAAAAGCTAACTGATACATAATCTCCCTTACTTATCACAACAAGACCATGAGATACATGTTATCATCTCTATGTTACGGAAAGCAAGGGCTCCGGTCACACAGCTGCCTATGGGACAGAGATCTCTCTGTTGAGAAAACCTGTGCTTTTTTCCTTCTACATTGTGCTGTTGTCTTTCTCTAACGTGTGAGGGTTTTACCTTGGGCTGTGGCTCCGACTGCTGAGTATTCCTGAGAAGAGTTTTTAGGACCTTAGTAGTAGCAGGGAACGCTCTCTAAAGAAGAGGAGCTGAAGGGATATGATTGAAAATGAGTGTAATTAGAGCCTTTAAGGGCTGTACTGAGATTTTAGCAAGAGTTACCTGGATGGGGAACACATTTAGGAGGCACATCTCTCAGCAGGAACTGGCCTATCTGATGGGAGGGGGACAAAGGAGGGTTTGTTGGCAGAAGCCAGGGAAGGTTTAGACCGTGGAGTGCTGCCCAGAGCAGGCTGAAGGAACAGGAAGACAGAACCTGAGGGCTCTTGCGTCCCTGGGTTCAGGCTGAAACAACTAACCTGGGAGTCTTGAAAGGGGCAAATGGTAACAACAACGACTCCTCAGCTCATGGAGCGTCTCTTACATGCCAGCGTCTGTGTGAGGTCTCTCACCCTTACAACTGGCCTACGCGAGGCAGCAGCGATTAGAGAGGTCACATAGCCTGGCGCTGAAACTCAGATGTGTCCAACTCTAAAGGGAAAGAGCAACTAAAATAAATGCCTCCTTCATCATATTGTCTTGTCTGTAACATCATGTTCTGCCTAACTTCCATCAAACTGAACGGGCACCTGCGTGTCATTGCTAGCAGAAGGCCTTGAATATTTTGGAGCACAGCCATCTAGAGCAGCGAACCCATGACTTGTGCCATATTGGACACAAAGGAGTGGTTCCTCCAGTTTGATAAGATCAAAGGCCCCTCTGCAGCATGCTTTTATGATAACGTTATCTGGCTTAGCAAGATTTCTCCAAACAGGGCTCCTTTGGAGGCAACCGTCCCTTCTGCTTTTGCCCTAAGGTGAGAATGAGCCTCAAGCAGAGGCCTTCAGAGGCCCTCAGGAGGTGGTTTCATCAAACCTAAACTAATTATGCTCTTTTCTTTTATCTAACAGTTTATGCACTGTGTACACACACATCTTGTCGACTTGAAGTAGCTCAAGCATTCTGTGGGATTCATGGGGCAGCGTGTCTGAGTCCCATTTTATAAACAGAGAAAGCGCAGACTCCAAAAGAAGTTACCTGAAGTGCTCCAGGTCACAGAGGTGAGCTGTGGTGGAGCTGGGACTGAACCCGGTCTATCTGGCCCCCAGCGCGTGTTCTTGAGCTGCTCAGGTAAATCACCTGGGTGGACACACGAGCACATAGTGTGTGTGAGGCACAAGGAGTGCGGGGATGTGTGGGCTGGGCTCCTGTGCCCAGTGAGGGTGCACACCTCTGTGGCCCTGGCTGGGTGCCAGACTTCGCGTGACAGCCTCTTCTTAGAGTAACTTATTTAATTCTTATACTAACTCTGTGAGGGACTATGCTTATTAGCTTCGTTTTATGCTCGGGGAGATGGAGGCACAAAAGTCGTTAAATAGAGCTGGGCCTCGAGCCCAGGCAGGCCGGGCCAGAAACCTCCTCCTGGGTCACTACACCAGCCTGCCTCTCCACCAGGGAGGCTCCCCGGAGAGAAGAGACCTGCCAACTGACAAGGACAACTATCACTCTGCCTCAGCACAGCTGACCCTTACTGTTTGGATTCAAATACTTACCCCAGCACTCAGAACTGTCTGACCTTGGACAAGCTACTTTTTAATTTTTTGTGCTTCTGTATTTTATCTGTGAAATGAAGATTGTGATCTTACCTACCTCATAGCTAGAGAGTTGTGGAAGTTAAATGGTGTGTGTGTACGTGTGTGTGTGTGTGTGTGTGTGTGTGGCTTGGAACATATCCTGGACCCGTGGCTAGTATGATTTGGGTGTTATGTTATCATCAGCATTACGAGGGGGCCATGACGTGGACTAATTTCCAGATGCATAGCACAGGTAAGTGTTAACCAGTTCTCAGAGTTTCTTTTCAGTGGGAATGGTCAAGCCCGGATTCCTTGGAAATGTGAGAAGATGTCAACTTGATAGAATCACAGAATTGGAGGTTTAGCATTTAGGCAATTCAACGGCTGTATCTTGGAAAAAATGAGGTGACCTCTCCATGGGATTCCAATTAGTTGGGGACAGGGCTTTGACTAGAACCCAGGCCTCCTTACTTCTAGATCTGTTCACTCTACTGTTGTGTCTCCACACAATGCCCATCGGAACTGTTCTAGGCTAGCTGAATTAGAGACTGTTGTTCCCCGGTCCATGCTAGTCCTACTTCTCTGGCACCAAGGCAGTCTGAATTCATGTACTGCCTTTTCTCTGTCATCCACTGGGGAGAGATGCAACTGAGCAATAAACTTAACAATGATGGAAAAAAACCTTCCATAGGAATGAGGGACTTGATAATCCATAAACAGTCTCTGGATAAAAGCAACTAATGATTATTGAGCACCTACTATGTCAGGTCCTGACTAAATTTCCCTGTTAATCTCCACAGGAAACTTATGAATTCAGTTCTTTATCTTCCTTTATACAGATAAAAAACCAAACAAACCCTAAATGCTTAGTTTCGTGATATCTTACTTTCAGTAGCTTTCTCCAGGTCTCACAGTAAGAAAATGATTGAATCAGGATCTAACAATGGTCTCAGACCCCAAAGCCAATATTCTAACCCTGGGACAGAAATTTGGTTGCATCCTGTCTGAGGCTAAGTAGTACCTGTCTGGACCACTAGTGAGGAGAATTGAGAGGAAAGGTCTTGAATCTGTTGGCAAGAATACAGTGGCCTGTTAGCAATGTCTGCCATGGGGGAGAGAATGAGGATTGGCAGCACTACAAGGGCATTTCTGGCCCGGCTAACCCCAGCCTGTACTACCTCTCTGGAGATCAAGAGTCCAGATTGAGGCTGTCAGTGAGAGGACTCAGTTCTTTTAGAGAGGGGTAATAGCATCTTGGCTTGCTTTATTCTTCCACCCATGCATCCATCCATCCGTCATCCGTCCATCCATTCCATCTATCCATCCATCCACCCACCCACCCACCCATCCATCCATCCATCCCTCCATCCCTCCATTCAACAAACTTTTATTGAAAGTATGCTCTGTGTAAGACACTGTGGTTGGTGGTAAGACTAAGGAGATACATGTCTCCTGGTTTTGTAGAGTTTAGTGAAGGCTTCTCGAAGGCTCCTGTTGGCATAGTGTTAGGAAGGCGAGTAATGAGGAAACGGTTCACGCAGAGACAGGGTATTTGGGGAGACCATGCAAAGAGAATCGCTGGTTTGCTCCCTCACTCCTGCTTCCATGGCTGCAGCTGAGTGCCCAGCTGGTCACTGGCACAGTCTGCCTCTTTGTGTGAAAACCAGTGGAATCACATATGTGCCGCTCCCAGATGCGTTCTCGGCACCAGCATTTTCCAAGCGGGAGGTTCTGTCATGGTATTGCCTGCCAAATCTTGTCCAGAGGACTGAGGCCACTTGGCCGGCTGAACCAGGCTCTGCGCCTATGCAGAGAACTGTCTCACTACAGAGAAGATTGGGCTGGGGGTGGTAGGGAAGGGGAAGAGCCCGTGTGTGCATGCGTGTGCATGTGTGTGTGTGTGTGTGCGTGTGTGTGTGTGTTTAAGCTAGATCGAAGCCCTTTCTCGCTGCACTCTGTACTGAAGATATTTCACTGGGTGGGAGACAAAGAGGCTTTGTGTGCTCTTCAAAGTGCTCTGTGCTGACTGTGATATATATACATCCAGGCAAAACCCAGCCCAAAGCCATGACATTGTCCCAAGTTCAAACCCAAATGCAATTTGCAGTGGTTAGGAATGACAAAGGATGGGTGGCAGGACCCAGAAGAAAATCCCATTCCATCCCCAATGGACCTTTCACAGATGTGAGGGCAATGATTTGATTTTTCAGGTGAGCTCTTTAGGAAAATATGATCGGATTCTTCATATCTGCACATACGGAAAAATGGGTAGTCTACATTTTGTCTCTCTGGCAAAGATTAGGTCCACTTTCAATTTTCTTTGAAGATTATTGTTGCTTCCCTATGTAGAATATGTGACAGGGTGAGGGCCAGGGAAGCAGCCTGTCAGATGCTTTTCTTTCTTTCTCAAGCCTCACCTGCCCTTAAGAGCAACTTGCACTTTGTCAGCCACAGAAGAATGCCTGGCATTCAAGCTAGTGTTTTAGATATAATTGAATTGCTGGGGTGCGTTAAACATTGCAGGGTTTTAAGCTGAGAAATAATTTAATGATGTGGCCTTTAGGATTGTTAATTAGCACTGTCTGTATGAACATGTAACAATAACACCACCTACCGTAAAAGCGAATGTTCTACACTCCAGAACACTCATTTCTTTAGGGTTTCCCACAGAGAAGCAGCCATTAACCCTTTTTTTGACAAACCCTTTTAGACATGCTCTTTAGGGCCACGAATTCATCCTGATTCCTTCTCTACATTTACCCATGAGGCAAGCTGGCAGACAGGGAAGCATGGAGAACTGTGGGCTCAGCCCTCCACGGTGGCACTGAGTCTGTGAGGAGGGGATGGTCTTTCCCTGAGACCCTCCTGAGACACTGTCCCTCCAGCGCCCAGAAAGAGATTCAGGCGGGGAAGTGAGGAAGTTGGAACCCTCGTGCACTGGCGGTGGGAATGCGAAGTGGTGCAGTTGCTATGGAAAACGGTATGGAGGTGCCTCAAAAAGTTAAAAACAGAACTATCATATGATTCAGTAATTCTATTTCTGGGTATTTATCCAGAAAAATCGCAATCAGGATCTCGAAGAGATATTTACACTCCTGTGCTTACCACAGCATTATTCACAAGAGCCAAGATGTGAAAACAACCAGTGTCCGTCGACGGATGAGGTGGATAAAGCAAACAGGGTATATACATGCCATGGGATAGTATTCAGCCTTAAAAAAGAAGGACGTTCTGCAGTATGTGATAACATGGAGGAACCTTGAGGACAGACATTAAGCTAAGTGAAAAAAAGCCAGTCACAGAAAGATAAATACTGCATGCTCCCACTTACATGAGGTATCTAAAAGAGCCAAATATATGGGGTCAAAGAGTGCCTTTGCCAGGGCCTGGGGGAAGCAGGGTGAAAAGAGGCTTACTAATCAGAGGGCATTAAGTTTCAGTTAATGAAGTGGGAAAGTTCTAGAAATCTGCTGTATGACATCGTACCCATAGTCAATAATACTGTATTTTACACTTAAACATTTGTTAAGAGCATAGATCTCATATTAAGTGTTCTCACCATGAGTAAAAAAAAAAAAGCCATGGCATCAGGTCATCGGAGGAGAGGTGGTTGGCTCACCCCCTGCCTGCCCTGCTGCAGGAGGCGGTCAGCGGCTGATTTCCCCGGGGGTGCGGATGTGTCAGGGTGAGCCCTGAGTGTGGAGGAGGCCCACACATGCGGCATGCCCCTACTTGCTTTGGCTTATTCAAAGTGGAGGCTGATGATAATGCAGGAATCAGGCTTCCCCATGCTTTCCTCCATTTCCACTGTAAGGGCCAATTTCTCTTTCAGTTATCCATCCTTCTCTTAAGGCACAGTGTCTTTTATTTTTATTTTTTTCCCTGAAAACACTTCTCTTTTCCGGTGAGACAAAAGCAGCAGTGTTCAGGTCTTTGAACACTAGACCATGCCTTATCCTCTATTCAGCCAAACCTTCCCATGGCCAAGGTCTAGGCCCCGAAAGCTCCAGGGATAATTCCACCTTGGCAACCTCAGGTCCCCACATCTCCCTCTCTGACCTCCCCTCCTCCCAGCTCTCTGACTTCTTTTCTCTCCTGGCCTCATCTGGCCTCTAGTCCAGAGATGGTGAACACCTGGCATGGGGGCCCATGGGGAATGTTCCTGACCGATCATGCACTCTTTCCTATTGAGCACAGAGGTAACTTTGGAATCCTTCTCTGCACAGGATTCTATCAATTGGAGCTGACAACTGAGATGGAAGCCA
This sequence comes from Halichoerus grypus, assembly GCF_964656455.1. NCBI lineage: Eukaryota > Metazoa > Chordata > Mammalia > Carnivora > Phocidae > Halichoerus > Halichoerus grypus. The sequence goes on from NC_135716.1 coordinate 139,047,417, forward strand.
TCTACCATTCCTACTCCAGTGACTTGACCATATTCTTTCAGCCCATCTGGCTGAACCCTGTGGTTGATCATTTGAAGTCTTCCCAACAGCCCTGTTCCCTTGCATATGCACACGGGGTGTCTGTCCAGTGAGGTGTTCCCACTGCTCTTATGCCCAGACAACTAAGTGCTGTTTGAGTATTTTTGCATTACTATGTGGAATTTATGCCACGTTTATGGTTTCTACTTCAGAGCTGCCTTTGGCTTGTTCTTTAATAATATCTTCTTACATTCTCGAAGCAGGTTTCCAGTACGTAACCTGCCATTTCAGTCTCCCTAGACCACTCTACCTCCACCCCTCATCTGTTAACCTCCTTTCCCGTTTCATGGGGAACACTAGCAGCGGCTCCCTTGGCCTCCTCCCTCGGCCTCCTCCCTCAGCCTCCTCCCTGCCTCCCACATGTACCCTGAACTCCCTCTGCATCTCCTGCTTGAGAGTCTTTGTAATGACTCTGCCTGGAGCACTGGTCCTCCCTCTTCTTTCTCCTGAGATGTTCACTTCTCTTTCACACCAAGCGACAGCTCGCCTACTAGCTAAAACCTTCCTTTGCTAACTGTCTCTCACCACAAGCTGACTTGGAAGTTCCCTCCTCGGTTTTCCCACTGCATCTTCTCCCTTCCTGGATTAAGGTGTTTATCCCGGTGAATTGGCAGATCTCTCCTTTCTAGTCTGATTTTCATCCTAGAGCCGAACAATGTTTGGAATGTGGCAAGAATTCAAGTCCTATTTGTTGAGTAAATGAATGAATGAATTGGGAAATTGAGGCAGAGAATAGATTTTGTCCATCTCCCAGAGTTAGTCATCCCCTCATCCTTCCTGTTAAAGTTCTTTATCTGAACTTCTCTTTTTCAGTGCTGTTTATCATTTTCTAGCATTGGCTTTAGTTATATCTATATACACATCTTATCATCCCTCCCACCCTGGGGGCCCCTTGAGGCAGCTATCCAGATCTAAGTCAACTTAAGTATCTCCCAAAACGTATACATAGTTTATCACACATGTCCTTTTATTAATGTTTGTCGAATGAATAAGTTGTCTTTATATTGCTTTACTCAGAACAAGAGATCAATATAGGTTTGTTGAATCAAACTGAATTTACCCCTTTGTCCCCAAACTGTCAAAATATCTAAAAAGACGAGAAACCTAACTGGATTATAAAGTCTCTGAGGGTGGGGATGGTGTGCCTATCTTGTTTTTATATTATTCTTAGCAGAATGATGGACAAGTGATAGGTACTAAATTAATGTTTGTTGATTGATTAAGTGATGAACATCTTTTCTCCTACCCTTAGGAAGAAAGCAAAACCATCGCCGAGAGTAACTCCATTGTCATTTTTTATGAAGTTCCCCAGAGCCCACAGCATTTTTTCTCTGAATACGATTAACCAACCCAAAGTCAGGAGGGGCCGTTGTCATAGCCCTTTACTCCCTTCCCATGTTTGACAAACAAAATTCCTTTTGATTTAGGCTAGATATATATTTTTTTAATCCTGAGGCTCTGAGGCAGTATTTGGGTTTCTGGAGCCACTCGCTCAGAATGACAGACATGCTCTCCTTCCTGCTTAAACACTTTCCTTAATAGATGGAGTCTGGTGCCCTTACACGCAAATGCGCTCCCACACGGGGGTGGGGGGGGTGGCCGTATTTCAGCTGCTGTGATGGAGTGGACAGTGCTCTGTCAGATCAATTATGTACAAGGCCCATCTTCTCTCGGGTTCCCTCGATTTCTTTTTTCTCCTGACGATTCACCTTGTGCCCAACCTTCTGTCTCCCGGAGTCAGACCTGGAGACAAGCACATGTCACCGGCTGGCTTCCCTCCTGAGAACATGACACAGAAGAACACTTCCCTGTCAAATTCTTCACTAACCTTTGGATGAATTTTCCCTGATTTCTAGAATGGGCACTTCAACCTGTTGGGGGTAGACAGACCTTCCTCATATTTTCGCTTTCACACTGTGAGGAATACCACCACTCCGAAGTTGCTTTCAAATACGTGAGGTGGCACGTCACGGTGACCTTGGGTCTCTCCTAGTTCACATCGTTTTCTCTTTCTTCTGAACTAACTGCCACGTTGACTACAGTGGACAGGACAAACCATCACTGGGCCTGGTTTAGAAAAGCAAGGAATTCTCTGCCAGTGGGTTTTTTTAAGATTTCATTTATTTATTTGAGAGAGAGAGAGAGCTCGAGCAAGGGGGGAGGGGCAGAGGGAGAGGGAGAAGCAGGCTCCCCGCCCAGCAAGGAGCCCGATGCGGGGCTCGATCCCAGGACCCTGGGATCATGACCTGAGCCGAAGGCAGATGCTTAACGACTGAGCCACCCAGGCGCCCCATCTGTTGTCTTTTCATAAAAGTGTAAGGCGCCATGCGAGGTCGGCTCTCCCTCAAAACAGTTTTAGGATGCGTCCACTTCTTTACGTCTCCTGCTCGCACCGACTCCAGGCCACTCTAGTGCTGCAGCCGGACTCCTGCAGTGGGCTCCCACTCGTCTCGAGACCCATCCAGACAGCAGCCCAAATTATGTTTCTAAAATGCAAATCATTTTAAACGCTTAAAACGCTTTTGTATCTTTCCTTTTCTTTCTTACTTAAAGTCCAATTCCTCACAGTATCCTGCCAGGCCCAGGAGACCTGCTACCCCTCCTTTCATACCCCATCTTGAGCTAGTCCTCCCCGTATATTGTGTATATTCAGTATATTCTGAGCACAGTGGACTCCTCTTCTGTGGGTGCCCTGGGGTCCTTCCTGCCTCATGTCTCTGCACTTGCCATTTTGCCCGCCGAGAATCTTTTCAGCTAGACTCTGGCATGGTTACAACTTTCTTGTCCTTGAAGCCTCAGCTTACAAGCAAGTTTCTCAGGTGACACCTCCCTGACCCACTGGAAGGTCAATCCATCCACCATGCCCTGTTTTATTTTCTTGATCGTATGCATGCCTATCAGGACTTTTCTGGTTTATCTTATTTGTCCCTCATTTATGATAAGCTGCCCCCAAAAGAATATTATTCATATGATCATCACTGTATCCCTTGGGTTTAGAAAGATGCTTGAGATGAAGTAGGAGCTCAATAAATATTTTTTGAATATTCAAAGGAATGGATGCACTCCCTGAGTCTTTTCTATGTCTACTTAGCTTGCCCAGCTATACTTTTCATTTATCCTTTTCTTCAAGAAGCGTCTAGGATGTAGTTGATTAGAACTTGGGATCTGGAATCTGATAATGTTGTGTTCAAGGTCTCACTTTGCCACATGTTACGTGAGTAACTCTCACCAAGCCTCCGTTAACGCATCCCTAAAAGGGGGATAATAATCATAGGGCGACCTCCTAAGCTGGTTACAAAGACCAAATGGCACAGTATTTTATTGGTATCTGACATACAGTAATTGCTCCATTGACATTAAAATTTGGTCAGGTTATGCAGGGTAGAGTGGATTCTACTCAAAACCTTGAAAGGAAAAATAGATGCCTTCCAAGTCCTGTTTCTAAGAGAAATATTTCAAGTACCTAGAGACCTGGGTTCTAATCCTAGCCCCAGCCCTTAAGAGTCACTTCATGGGTTTTAGTTTCCTCCCTTCTAACGTGGAGAAAATAATTCCTCTCTTGTAGGGTTGAGGTGAGGATGGGAGATAGTGTCTACAGAATGCCAAGCTGGTGGCTGGTTTGGGGCTGCAGAAGCAGCAGCGTCCCGGGTGGCTGGGTTTGTGTGGAGAGGAAGAGAAGAGAAGCAGACAATCTGGCAATCTGTGGAGCGTCTTTTCTAGCACTTCTGATAAGCATGAGCCCAGAGGCTGTTTCACTTGACTTCCTCTTACTCACTTTCCTGTCTGGCTGGCAGTCACCAGGCTGGAAGCCATGCCGAGGCCCCTCACTGGTGGGTCAGCAGGTTTTATTTCCCCTTAGTCCTCTCTAATGAAAAGCACTCGCATCCACTAAATCTTCCCTTTGCTCTTATTAAAGCACTTGATGTTGGTTATTGAGGTCTGTTCCGAGCTAGGTGAGAATCAATAAGGTGATCCACTTAATCACTTCAGCAATCGCCGAGCTATTTTCTTAGCTTGCACTCGGGCGGCGGCCTACGGAGCCCTTGTCACCCACGGAGCAGCAATGGAGGCTTCCCCCTTCATTTCCTCCCTCTCTGATGACCTCAGGGAGTCCCCAGGCCTCTGCGCCAGCTCTGCTCTCTGCTTGGCTCTATCTGGCAGGATAATGACCGGCTCTACACTTCTGGAAAATACTCCTTGACGTTAAGGGCTGTGGACAGTCAATATCTGATTACAGATGGCCCCGCTTCGCCACCGTGTCTCTGTCCGCTCTGTGCAACCACGTTGAGTGCGGGTTACCCTGTCCCTGCAGAGGAACGCCTTTCTCCCATCTCAAGATTCAAACTCCACCTTTGCTGGGAAGCCTTCCATCCCTCGGAAAGACTCAGTCAGCTGCCCTCTGTCATGTTTTGAACACAGGTCTGCTCCAAGACATGTTGCACCATATCTGGGTTCTGCTCTGTTCATTCCAGCCTGTCTGTGGTCCTCTTAGGGCAGAACCTGTGTCTTAGACATTTCTGTGTCGGGACCCACCCGAATGCCTGGCACACAGTAAGAACACAGCTGTGTTTGTTGGAAGGAAGGAAGGGAGGGAGGGAGGAAGGAAAGAAGGAAGGAATTAATTACTTTATATAGTCCTGGAAATGAGCATAGGTTCATGTCCTGGCACTGCCAGTATGTGTAGGGTGACCTTAGGCAAGATATATAATCTATTTCAGCCTCAATTTCCTTATCTGTCAATGAAGTAGATAATCCCTCAAATTCTTTCCAGCTGAAACATTTTGTAATCTTATGCCTCTAAGCCTAGGTTCTCAACTCTTTCATACCCAAAGCCACTTTACATAACAAGCTCCCCTAGTATGACCTACCCCCAACCAATTAGAAAAAAAACTAATGCTTTGACTGTAATACACAAGGAAAGTAATTTATGATAACATCATATGTGTTCCTTTAGGTAACAGCATGGCTAGGACCCCACTAGAAGACAAAACTGAGGGATCAGATGCTTGTACATACTTCCATGAGACCCACTGAATGATGTGTTGCCATTATTGATGAAACTGTTTTTATTTTATTTAATTAATTAATTAATTAAATTTATTTTTTAAAGATTTTATTTATTTGACAGAGAAGCACAAACAGAGTGAGAGAGAGGGAGAAGCAGGCTCCCCGCTGAGCAAGGAGCCCGATGTGGGACTCGATCCCAGGACCCGGGGATCATGACCCGGGCCGAAGGCAGCCGCTTAACCGACTGAGCCACCCAGGCGTCCCTGATGAAACTGTTTTTAATGATAAAGTTTCAAACAAGCAGCGCGCAGTGTTTCCAGAATTGTCAAAGCAGTCCCATACTGGAAAATCCAGGATGTGCAAAACAAATAATAAACTCAGATAATTGTAAACAGGCTTTTCCCCGTGTGACTATCACGTGTGATGTTCAAAAGTTCTCTGGGAAACAGGAAGATTCTTTGTAGTGCAGGCGTGCCCCTGACAGTGGGCATCTCTGGAGTCCTGGGCCCGTGCCGCTATGTACCAGCGGGGCCTCCACTCGTTGTGCCAGCCAAGGACCTCCACACTCACCAGTGTCTAAAATGCTGTCTAGCGGATGGTACCATTCCCACTGAGAACCAGTACCCTAAGCTTTGAAACATGATGTGAAAGGTTGGCTTGTCAGGCGTGGGGTCTGTGTAGTGACACAGGGCCCCCCCACCCCCTTTCTTAGAAGGGCTTTGTGCTTGGTTTAAGACTCTGCTGTCATTGCCTTGAAATCCCTAATGAGTTGTGAGCAAGGGGCCCTGCAAATTGTAGAGCCAGCCCTGGCTAGGTATCCTGATAGGATTCTTGCATTCCTCAGTATCTGAAAGATGTTTGGTGTTTGAATGATGGTCTTGCTTTGCCTTCAAGGGTTTTCTTATAATTAGATAAGTTATCTCTATTTTTATTTATTGACTGATGAACAGTTCTCTCATTCATTAAACCAATACAGACTGAACTTCTGTGACATTCCAGGTAGACTCTGGCGTTGGAAGACCTGAATTCTAATCCTGAAAGACCTTAGAGACCCTTGAGCTCTCTTTCTTGAACCCAGTGTTATTAATAATAACTATCTTTACTGCACAGAATAACTGTAAAGGCAAAAATATACAGTACATTTGGAAGTAAATAGTTACTATGATAAAAACAATAAAAATTGTTAATTTTGTTCTTGTGCCACTCTCCATCTCTGGAGTGAAATTTCCTCCTTTTGTTCCAGTTAGATGTCATGGAACATGACACTCTTGATGGGGCACCAAATATTAACTTTCCTATGAAAATCAGGAAATAATAGAATAATTGGATTCAGCAAAATCTATCAATTTGAGCTTCACTAATTTGGAATTTATGATAATTTTATAAAAGAATTTCACCAAAAAAGGGACACCTGGGTGGCTCAGTCAGTTAAGCGTCTGCCTTCGGTTCAGGTCATGATCCCAGGGTCCTGGGATCGAGCCCCGCATCGGGCTCCCTGCTCAGTGGGGAGCCTGCTTTTCCCTCTGCCTGCCACTCCACCCTGCTCATGCTCTCGCTCTCTCTCCCTGTCTCTCTCTCTCAAATGAATAAATAAAAAATCTTAAAAAAAAAGAATTTCACCAAAAAATATGTTAAATTCAGTTTATCAGAGGATTGTGGATGTTTTGGGCTGAAAGGGACCTCAAAAAATTATCCAGTGCTTCAATCTGCCGTAACATCCTTACTGATTATTCATAGAGCCAGCTTTGGATAACGCCCATGATGTGCTCTGTGGAAGCATGTGCTTCCTATGCTAAGAACATTTTAAAAAGCAATTTACCAGCCTTCACATGCTAATTACAAATTAGTCTCATCTACTCATTAAAACAGGGCAGGGCAGCATGCCTTCTACTTGGCAACACTTATTTAATCTAGTTGTATTTTATAGTAACAAAACTGCTCAGGGAAGACATAATTTATAATCCATACTTTTCACTAATTTAGCTCAGCCCTAAGCAATTAATTTTTTATTAGTGAGGTATTACCATATTAAGAAGAAGTAAAAAATATAGGGACTAACTTTAAAAAGTGTTATGCTTAGAATCCACGGGAATACAGTTAATTGGTTCAGAGATGATTCTGCAACAACAATTTGTGCTTCAGAGAAAGATAAAAGCTGGTCTTGCTCTAATTTGTGGGAGTTATGGCCTGAGTCACAGCATGGGCCAGGCACGGTGTCACATCCGGGATGATCCGTACACTGTCACTTATGGGAAGAGAAAAGGCCATTGCATACGGAGACTGGAGTTCTTCATCTGAGGTGCCATTATAGAAATAGAATTGATTGGAGTCAAATTCTTGTATGGATTACTAGCTGTATATAATTTATAGTTGAAAGTTTGGAAATTAAGACTTTTTGATAACATTAAGGAAATGGCAGCTTTTATTTAGATAGATTTTATTTATTTATTTTTAAAGATTTTTATTTATTTGACAGAGAGAGAGAGAGCAGCAGAGGGAGAGGGAGAAGCAGGCTTCCTGCAGAGCAGGGAGCCCGACGCGGCACTCGATCCCAGGACCCTGGGATCATGACCTGAGCCGAAGGCACGCGCTTAAGGACTGAGCCACCCAGGCGCCCCTATTTAGATTTTATATGCAAACCTATTTATATGCACATGGGTGTGTGTGTTGTGTGTGTGCATGTGTGTGTGTGATAAGAGGCAGGAGGTCAAACAGTCATGCCCTTGGATAATCCCGGGCAGGGTGGGGTACTACATGGCATTGGAAGCCCTCAAGCACTTTGCAAGCAGAATGTCACTATTAGTGCTCAAAGGGGTGTGAAACCTGCCCCCTGCTGCGGAAGCTCACAGAATGTGGAAGATGCAGCTGCGTAAAAATGGGCGGGGGGGTTGGGTGGGGGGGCTGATGGCTCAGGTTAGACAGACAGGAAGCTGCAGCAAAACACTGCAGGTATTTTCAGAGTGTGTTGGAGGGAATCAGAGTTTTCTCTAGCAAGAAATTATTTAACCCTTAGGATCAAGTATTTAAAGGCTAAGCTTGAAGAAAGTGTGTGGCAAAGACTAAGGCTTATCCGTAAGGGGTCTGAAGCAAGAAATGGGCATTTCTGCATGCAGAGCGTGGGACGAGGGCGTGGGGACCCAGGGAGCAGGGCTGTTCTGTAGCCTCCTTAGCTTCAAAGCCTGCCAACCACCTGCCTTGGGCTCGCTGCGGAGCCCGTTAAAAATGCTAATTCCTCAGCCGCCCGTCACGTTTGCTGAATCAGGAATATGTATTTTTAACAAGCTTCCTCAGTGATTCTCTGTCACACTGAGGATTGAGAATCAGGTCTTCCAGGACGAAGTGAGTAAGTATTGGTTTAATATCGGTCTCCTCTCTAGAATACATGTCCCGTGGGGATGCAGGCCCATGTCTTGTCCTGGCACCTAGTTTGGTCCATCAACCATGAATGAATGAATGAATGAATGAATGAAACTACAAACCGATGCCACAACCCACAATATATCATTTATGGGCCTTTTTCATTTTGGTAGAAGAGCTAACAGATTCTAGTTCTTATTTCAGAAGAGGATTGAACATTTGCAATAAAATCCATACACACACACACACACATATTTAAATCTTGCTTTTAAAAACCTTAAAGCATTGTCGTCCATAGGTATCTCGAGCAGGCAGATTCTTCCTGATTATTACGGTAAAGATTTTGGCACTCGGAGTGGAGAGCGCCAGGTGCATGTAGCATCCCTTACAGAATTCTTCCTTAATTAAGTTTGTTTCTGTCTCTGCTGTATTTTACACACCTATCGGGGAGGTATTGCAAGGAAACAGGTATGGACTTACAGTTAAAACCCAGAGGAAAGAGTTCAAAGACAGAGCACATCACGTTGTGGTGGTTTGAACGTCTTTCAACTCCCTCCCTGTTACATAACCTAAGGATACAGTGAGGCTGCAACCTAACCTCAAGCCCTTCTTCACCACACAGAGGTTGTTTCATAAAACCCACTCAGGCCTTTCTTCTCAAGTTCTTCATACACTTTTCACCAGAAAAAAGAAATCATTCATATCTAACAAAGGGTCTTGGATTCTTTAGATAGTTTCCATTATAAGTTTTTGGCACTGCTATTACCCTGGGCTCAAGTTACCTTTCTGATCCCCCCTTCTTTCATCTGCTGAAAATGGATTATTTCCTTATTAGCCTGAAACCGTTACTGTTCGCCGGGAGCGGCCTAGGCATGAACAATGCTAAGTCTGGAATATTGCTGGGGATCCACAGTTGCTCAGAAACTTTCCTTTAAAAAACAAGGTTTCCTGAGAGTGTGGGTTGGCTGTGTGGATTCTGGAAAGGGTTATTCTCACCAGGGAACTTTCCAGACCTCTGTCTTGAGAAAGCTGGGCTCTGCCGACACGTGTTGGGAAACCACAGCAAAGTATTTTCTGGGGAGCCCTGGGATTCTGTGGCGATCACTCAGGGGCCTGCCCCGGGGGGGGTGCCTAGGCCTTGGGGGACATGTTGAAGAACCCCAGGGGGTTGGTCTCAAGTTCTCCATACTCTGCTTCAGTCAGAGTCCTTCTGCGTTGAGCTCTTTCACCATTGAAATTGTGCTTCTTAGCTCATTTGAAAAAAAGGACCCCATTCCTCAATATTTTGGAAATCACTTTTATAGATTATCTCCAATTTGAAACATTTCCCGGGGTTCTTAGCCAGGGTCGGTGGGTATTACTGAATTTGGGTGGGAAAAATTACACATTTGTATTCGCTAATCTATAACTGAAACTTGTCATTTTTAGTAATTATGATTATAGGCAAATCACAGTCATATTAGCAAAACCCATGACTATGTCCCTAATAGAAATGACAGCGATTTTCATATGGCATTGTGGTTGTTGAAGGTATCTCGAAATGTTATTCATATATACTATTATTTTGAAATTCTGGTAGTCATTAGTTTCTCTGATAGAACTTCCTTCTTTTTCTTTTGTTTTTTCTAAAAAAGATTTCATTTATTTATTTGAGAGAGGGAGAGAAAGCGAGGGGGCACGCATGAGAGCATGAGCGGGGGGAGGGGCAGAGGCAGAGGAAGAAGCAGACTCCCTGCTGAGTGCGGACCCCCAATGCCGGGCTCCATCCCAGGACCTGGAGACCATGACCTGAGCTGAAGTCAGATGCTTAACCAACTGAGCCACCCAGGCGCTGCTAGAACTTTCTTCTTGATGCATTAATAAAGAAACACTTACATTCTTAGAGCATAGTGTTTTAAATATTCTGATAACTAGATGTCGGTATTATTAGTGTCTTTGGTAATTTGATGCATCTTCTTTTATGCTTTAAAAAAATTATTCTGACAGGAGTTTCATAGGCGTCACCAGACTGCTTTGTTGAGTCCACAGCGCAAAAAAGGTTAAGAACCCCTGAGAGCAAGTTGGTGTCTGCATTCTGTGGTTGTAGTAGCTAATGCGTTATAGTAAGAAGTGAAAAGTGTCCCAGACTTGAAATCACAGGGCCCAGGTTTGAGTCTCAGCTCTGCCACTTGTCAGCCAAAAAGCAAGTTGTGAGCTCCTTGTCTTTATAGAGAAATAATAGCTCCCTTGTGTGGTTATTGGGAAGGTTAAGTAAATGGCACAGGCTCTCCCAATCTATGGTCTCCCCAACTCACTTCTTTTATCACAAACATGCATACATTTTCCTTCTGAAATAAAATCCTGATGCTGCTACCTGCCCCCTGCCTACAGGATTTCGTCCAGCACCACGTAAGAGGCCCTAACCCTCTTGACCTCTCCTCCCTACTAGACCACGTCGGCCACAAAGAACTTTTTGCCACTTCTTTGCCACATCCTCCATTTCCTTCCTTTAGACCTTTGCCCACATGTTGCTTGTACCTGTAATCCTGTTCCATCTCGTCCATCTAGAAACTCCCTACTCAAGTCGTGATGCCTTCCCACAGCCTTCCCCGCTTCTCTAAGGCAGACTCCCCCCTCCTCCATGCTCCCGAGGACTTGCTCTATTCCTCTATGATAACATTCACATGTGTTCTATTAATTCGTTTGTGCCATGTTTGGTTCTGTTATTTTCCATTATAGTATGACTTTTTCCAAGCTTGGGATAGGGAGTTGTGCTGGGAGGAAGCCTGTGTACCTTGAAAAAACATGTTGATATTATAAGTTGCATTGATTTGGTTTTAACCATGATAATTCTTGTATTTTGAAATACCCACCAGAGAGGACTTGAGATTTTCACATGAATCCAAAGGTGGCATTTGCAAAAAAGTGGAGAACATTTTTCTACTGAGGGAAATGGAGTAAAAAAAAAAAATCAAGAATGACAATACGTGTGGTGAGAGTTCTGGGGAGGCACAGAGGCGGGAATTTAGCCAGGGATGAGACCAGCTTCCTTAAGAAGTTCCAGGTTATCTTCTCCTCTTGAAAGAAACTTGCAATAAAACCTTTACCTCCCTACTTCCCTTTCAACTCCACAGTTTCCAAGGAAAGAATGAGCCTGCCAGGCCAGCACAAAAACAAGGTAGCGGAGAGTCCTCTCTCTGACCCTGCTCTTGGTTTCAGGTTCTTGGCTTGCGGAGGTGGTATTCTGGCTAGAGAAGTCACTGGCTGGCGGGCTAGTTCATCCATCCACCCAGCTGCGGGTTCTGAAATCCCCACAGCTCGGGGCAGAGGGACCACTGCGGGGGGACCTTCTGGGGTACAAGCAAGCTGTGCCCCAGGGGCGGAAGGTGGGAGGAGCAACCCACTTCTGGTGAGCAGCTATGCACACCTTCTGGAACCTTGTGACAAAAGTGTATGTTAGGGGCGCCTGGGTGGCTCAGTCATTAAGCGTCTGCCTTCGGCTCAGGTCATGATCCCAGGGTCCTGGGATCGAGCCCCGCATCGGGCTCCCTGCTCCGCGGGAAGTCTGCTTCTCCCTCTCCCGCTCCCCCTGCTTGTGTTCCCTCTCTCGCTGTGTCTCTCTGTCAAATAAATAAATAAAATCTTAAAAAAATGTATGTTAGATATTCTTTACATTTTATAGCTGGAGGAGCTGAAGCTCAAAAAAATGACATGATTTGCTCGAATTTCAGTGGTAGTGCTGGAGTTTGAATCCATAATATGGGTTAATATGGCTCCACAACCCACATTTGTTCTCCTCCAGCAAACTGTTAGAGCCTCCCATCCCTGGTCACCCTACAGACCTCACTGGTCCCGGTGACCTTGGTTTCCCACAAGGCTAAAAAAGGATGTTCGTTCATCTTTAGCTTTATGTTTTGGGTAAATTAAAAACAACGGAATGTATTTACAGTACATTAATATCCTTTTGGTTTATAAAATGCTGTCACGCAATCATCTTCTTTGACACCACATCTCTCCCTCCCGGCCCCCAATTTATAAGCGATGAAGTTGAGGCACAAAGTGGTTAAGTGACTTGCCCAAGGGGGAGATTTGCTCAATCGTAAAGATGGGCCTGAACTTTTTCTACTTTGCATTCTGACTTGAAAGGCAGAGAACATATGCTCAAGGGGGAGATCTCACTAACTTTCATGTCAGATCGTCCTCTTGCTAATTTAATCCTGTCATTCCTAGTTACATCCCTTTGGAAAACCACCACCAATCCTTTCTCTTTTGATATTTTCATGCTAAAAATATTCCCTGCACAGCCACCTCACTCACATACAAACAAGTCCGCACTCTCCCCCGAAGTGTATCCTGCACGTCCCACCTGCACCCTAGCCCCCAGGTTGTTCTAGCTTCCCTTCCAGTTGGATTTATTCAGAACCTCCCCTAGAGGAGGGAGCCGGGCGGGACGCAGTTATCTTTGTGGACGTGGGCTCTCCTCGATTCTTTGTCTGCGTGGCCATATCCCAATTAGAGCGAAGGGCTCCCCAAAGGGGGAGGATTATTTAAGTTTTGTAAATGCTGCCCTCCAAAAACCACTCGACATAAATGTTTCATGGCTAGGCTCTGTGAGGCCAGGGCTGGAACCTTCAGCTGTGAGGGTGTTTATATTTGTGGAGCTCTCTTGAACATTTGCTGCGGGTTTCAAACAGCTGCTATGCCGAAGCTCTGGGGATAGGAAGATCATGAATATTCAGGTGAAGCCACCAGAATGAACAGCCGTTAATAGAATAAATGCCTAAACAGTTGTGTAAGGCTTATTAAGACCTATTGGGGCTGAGATAATAAATTCCCACTCTGACATGTTGCAACTACTGTCGCTTAAACACTTTGGACCACCTCTTCTGAACTGAAGGAAAAAATGATGTTAGTTCTCTGCGCGAACACAAAGAAACACCTGGAAGCCTTGGCAAGGGGATGAGATTTGGCAGAGATCTTTCCGTGTACAGGCGCATCCTCAGGAAAATGATGTGCTGCTCATTGTTCGTGTTGTCAAGGTTATCTCAATCTGGCTGGAATGGGCACTGCTCTCGCACTGGAGAAAATCTGTCCTGACTTCATCCCGCTACCTGGACATCAGCGGAGAGGCACCAGGAACCCCTGCGGCACTGAGCCTGGCCACCGGCATTCTCCCCCACTCCCCGCCCCACAGCCCCTGGGGCCCGGGGCCTCTCCCTCCGGCAGCCCCTGGCATCGTGCTAGCGGAGGGACCGGAATATACATTACCACTGAGGCTCTTTCCCCTTCTACTCCACAAATCCGTAGTGGGAAACGCAATGCAAAGATTGCAAATGTAAAAGTGACCTTTCCAAGTGGCAACACGTGGTGTGTTAAAAAGTTCACTGCAGCCTGGGTTTGAAATGCGCACGCCGTAAACATGGGGAATGTGGGAGAGAGCCGAGAGAAGCTGTTTTCTCCTTTGGACGTTAGCTGTGACATTGCGTTAGACGGAGGCAAACTGCTCAGTTCTGGCACCCCGAGTCACAAGGCATTCACCACGGGGAAACAGAAGAACTCACTCAGGTTCGCACCTAGAGGCAGACTCGGTAATATTTGATCAGAAACCTGCTGACAATTCAGATCAAGGGCATTTGACTTCAAATAAAGGCGACTAACTTAATTAAGGAAGCTTGGGCACGTAAAGCCACGTTTGTTTCTCCGAAGCTGTCAGGGAGAGCTCATAACGCACTGGTCATGTTCACTTACTGTCCCCACCTCTGAAGACATGATGGGGTCCTGCTGAAAACTCCGAATCATCAGAATTTTTGGAAAATGCGCCGCCAAGAAATGCACATTTCCCAGTGCGGCTTGGTAGGGGCAGCACCTTGTGAGGTGACGCAGATCTGAGGTCGGGTCAAGGCCTGGGCGACCCGAGGCAGGTTATCTCACTTCTCTGAGGCATGGATGCCCCATCTGAGACACAGGCGTCACTCTAGCTCTTTGCGAGCATATCTGAGGATTAAAAGCACGCAACCTGGTAAAGATACCAGCCCATGGTAGTTGCTCAATTAGTACTGTTTATTCTTTCATTCCACAAGCACTCAGGAATTTGTTTACTTCCCTTCCTCCCCATCCCTTCTACAGATGACTTGAAAAGGGTTAGGTTTAGGAAGTCCCCTGGCAAAGCACAGGTTAGCTTCTTTCTTAGGCAGTTTCAGATGTCTCTGTGCCTTTAACATGCTGGATCAATCAGCACGTTGCATGAAAGCCAGGCAAACAGATGGGGAAAAAGCCATGCTCTCCTCACCTTCAGCCCTCCATTCTCTCCTCTCCAGCAATTGTGGGTGACCTGGTCATCAATACAAGAACCCAATCTGTTCCGGAACCTTTGGTGTCATGGTCAAAGTTCCAGAGGAAAAACAGATGGAATAAATTAATTAGTCCAAGCATGCTTCAACTGGAGGGACATTTCTTTTTCGAGTGGCCAGAGGGGAGGAGGCACATGCAAGGGATAAGGTAGCAGAAGTGCCTCAAAAAGCCTGAGGGCTAGGACTGGACATCAGTCTGTATTTTGAATAAAGATGTATAGTGTTTGTTCTCATTAACAAAGAAGTCAGGAGGGGATCTGATAGTCATCGTTTTTCCAGAGACAGTTTAGAAAGTGACCCTGAAAATCTGTCCGAATGGCAAAACTCTTGCAGAAGAGGGGGTAGGAAGACTTTCCCTTCATGTGTTCTCGGTACAGGTAAGACAGGCATTTGTCCATAATGATGCCTCCTGGCAGGAGTTTGCATGGGCTTGGTGCATGGGTTCAGGAAGCTGCTGACAAAGCCTGCTTACCTGGCCAACAGCAGGGGCTTGGCTGATTTGAGACCAGGTCATCGTACCATTTCCCTTTCTCCTGCTTTTGCCTCCCCTATCATGGGCTAATTGTCATCTCATCAGCTCCCTGCCTTCCCTACTTGGCACCCCAAGGTGCACTCGAGGAGGGAGATCTCTGAGAATTCCATTATTTTTATCACACAACAGGTGTGCTCTCTGAGCAAACCTGTAATGAGGAGGAGACCCTCTGGGGCCCTGGACTGTGGATTTGACTTGTTAACTCTTCCTGCCCTCCTGCCCCAGATCTCCTTGTCACATAAAGCTACTCTACCATTTCTCTTTCCCTCTGAACCTGAACAAACAGTAAACAACACATGCTTTTCATTCTAATTCTGGAAAAGAAGAGCTGTTTCCAGCGAAAGCCCATGCCAAGTGGAGTCCCTCTTTTTCCAAGAGGTTTTGGGAGTGAGTGATTTTATTTTCATCCAGTGAATAGGGGAAAAAATGCAAAATGGAGGTTGCTTCATAGATAATCAGTGCAGGACGGGACTGAGAGATGATTGAGCCCAACCCGCCAATGCGGGTGAGGAGACCAGGAGCCCCAACGTTTGGGAAGTTGCAGGAGAACGGAGGCAGCCCTTGGAACTAATACTAAGGATAAATTACACTTACTGAGGACTTTCTTTTAGGTGCAGGCATGGTCTCATTACTCTCTTACTCAGCTGAGGAAGCAAAGGCTTGGGGCAGTTAGGGAGCTCACCCTAGGTCACATGGACAGTAAGTGGCAGACTGAGGACTTGCACTTGGGTTGGTGTGATTCCAAAGCTGATGCTTTGACATCTTAGACCATTTCCCACTGCTCCCCCTACCCCCCCCACAAGGGGAGTCCCTGAGGCCAGAGGAGAACTGGGGCATCCATGCTCTCCAGCAATACCAACTGGATCCAACTTCCCACATGAAATTGTCTGAGCAGAGCCTGTGAGAGTCAAAGAAGTGGGGGTGCAGATCTATGCTGAACTTGAGCGAGTGAGCCTAAGCCACTTGCTTCATCTCTTGCTATCTTTGACTCAAAAATCCTTATTTTGCCATTGTGGCTAGAGGTGATAATTTTAATATGTTCCAGATGTGACTAGAGGCTGGTGAGCAGGTCTTGGGGCATGAGGGAGGTGGGCCATGTGTGCACTAGCACCCAGGGCTGGCTCAGGAAGTGGGTCTATCAGCTGAAAAGGTAATAAGCTTCCTTTCGCCTCTGGCCAGAGGAAACACGGGGTAGGAGGGGGAGGGCTGCAGCTGGCCTGAGCTGGGTGGCTGGGACGGAGAGGGCGGCTCCCAAAGGAAAGCAGCCCTGCTGTTTCTGATTTTGTCCAATGTGCAGGGGATGCATGATTTTTGGAGTCAGGTAGACCTGGGTCTGTACTTTGGCAGCTGTAGCTGGCGAGTGGTGTAATTCCCTTATGCCTTAGTATACTCATCTGTAAAATGGGGATCGATACCTGCCTTATAGGGCTGTTTTGAGACTTAGGGAGAACGTATGCAAAGAATCTGAGACAGAAAATGTTGGCTATTATGTGTTTATTTGGGGGCAGGAACAATGATTAAATCAATAGTTTTTAGAGTTTTTCTCCAACTCTGTCTCTCTTCCTGCTCTAAAGTTCCTGAGTTTTTTAAGAGAAATGGACGCCAAGGAATGTTTCCAGGTTTCCTGAATGGGGTTGGTGGATGGGGATGCCAACTGCTCTACAAAGAGAAGAGCTACAGGGCATGGCGGGAGTGGCCACGGGAAGGGAAGAGTCTAGAGAAGGTGCAGGGAGAAGGGGGAGGGGTAGCAGCAACTACAGGGAAAGGCACTTCAGGGAACAGAGAGATTTCCAAGGATGAGTTAGAGGAGGTTCTGCTTTGTCATATGAAACATAAACCTCCCACTCCATCTCCATTAAGAAGCCTTTGGTAGGAATTTTTAATCTCAGGAAACAAACTGAGGGTTGCTGGAGTGGTGGGGGCTGGGAGGGATGGGGTGGCTGGGTGATAGACATTGGGGAGGGTATGTGCTATGGTGAGCGCTGTGAATTGTGTAAGACTGTTGAATCACAGACCTGTACCTCTGAAAAAAATAATACAATATATGTTAAAAAAAAAGGAGAAGAAGAAGATAGCAGGAGGGGAAGAATGAAGGGGGGAAATCGGAGGGGGAGATGAACCATGAGAGACTATGGACTCTGAGAAACAAACTGAGGGTTCTAGAGGGGAGGGAGATGGGCGGATGGGTTAGCCTGGTGATGGGTATTAAAGAGGGCACGTACTGAATAGAGCACTGGGTGTTATATGCAAACAATGAATCATGGAACACTACATCAAAAACTAATGATGTAATGTATGGTGATTAACATAACATAATAAAATAAAATTAAAAAAAAAAAAGAAACCTTTGGTAAAAACCTGTATTGCCCTTCAATGCTTTTGGAGTATGGTTTGTGATACCCACTGATAACAGGCTCTAGGATAAGTGGCTCAAAGTAGCTCAGTTACCTTCAAATTACTTTCCAGGCTCTGTACTGGGCAAGGTTACTCAGTATTCTCTGCATATTGGCCCATGTGATGAACTGAGCAGACTCACGGGAGTGGTCATCAGCTGGCATACTGGATTGAGTAGCTTTGAGGGGGATGAAATTGGTGATGTATGGATGGGGGAAAGCCATGGAGTTTGATTGGGGGCTCTCAGATCTGAAGCCTTGGAAGCATTTCAAGAAAAGGGCAGCATTTTTTAAGTGTCTTTTTCAGTAGTACATGTAGGGTTGGGGTATGGCAAAAAGGAAGAGTTCAGGGGGCTATTTTAGTCCCTATAGTATGTGACAGATGGAAGTCCCAGTTGTCTGACAGTAACAATAATCAATGGACTCTATTTGCTGGGTGTCTTGGAAGGAGGTCTGCACAGGGTGGGGAGAGGACAGAGAGAGCCCAAGCCAGGAGTCCTGGCACCATGCAGTCTTTCCGCCTCTCAGTTCTCCCTACCGTAGAGGGGAGTCAATGGTGATCAACTACAGGGCCCCAGAAGATCTACTAAGCTCTCACGATGGTGCATTGCACACTGTGAAGTGCTGTACAAATATACAGTATGATACAAACATGACAAAGCTCTAGACTGCACCTTGGCTCTGATTCTTCCTGCCTCGGTGACTTTGGGCACCTCTTATGACTTCTCTGAGCCTCGGCTTCTCTAGAAGGAAAGCGGGGTTGTTTTGAGGGTCTGAAGTGTAACATTGGCAAGTGTTTCATAAAGTGTACAGTGCTATCAGTGTAAAGGCCTATTGTAACTGCTTTTACTGCTTATGGATTTTAGTATTGATCTCATGTAGATTGAAGAAAAAAAATGGAGCCCTTATATTAAACACCACATAGGGCCTAGAGTTTTTTAATGCCCTGTAACACTCATTTCCAGTAAGAGGAAGAATGTAAGCCTTTCTGAAATGAAACACTCTTCCAAACTATTTTATTTGAACTTAATTTTACTATGTGGCTAGCGTGGGCAGAGTTCTGTGGGTAATACATGACTCACCCCTCCAGCTTTTCCAACAGCAGTGAAAAGTTACAGCTATTTGATTTCCCCAATAAAGAGTTATTAGCAGTAATAATCCCAGAGGATATTAGGTTAGGTGCTGTGGTCCCTGTTCTCAGGGAGGCTTGAGTACAGTAAATACTTCACGATAACTCACCAGCTAAACAGAACAGATGCGGAGCCCTGGGGCTCCAGGTCCCGACTGTGGCTGTCTCACTGAGTCTGCCCGCTGGCCTCTGGCTTGGGCATCTCAGCTTGGCTGCTACAGACCTGAACTTATACAGTCTGCTGGATAGAGAGCCCTGCAAGTCCCTAAACACAATATCCCAAACCAAACAAAGCATCTCTTCCTCAGACCTGCTCCTCTTGGTTGATTACCTGTCAAGCTTAGTGACACCACCATCTCCTTGGTCCCAGAGATTCAAGACACTAGCATCTCAACTGATACCACCCTCTCACTTTCCAAGGCCAGTCAGGACTGGACTATGGCTAGCCAGGCACATCACCTTGCTGACTTTGGCATTTGTCATGCCTTCTCCGTTATTGTGCTCGCTGTCCCATTTCAGGCCCCTATTCTCAAGTGGACCATGGGCTTGTCTTTCCTAAGCCCATCTGGATCTGGTTGTTCTGCTCACTCTTGCTCTGTCCTTCCATATGATCCACTCTCCACTCATCTGACATTCCGATCTTCTGAAAACACAGGTCTGAACATCCCACTACCCTGCTCATAAGCCTTCTATGGCTCCTTACTGCCTAGAGAATAATGTTTAAGTTCCTTGGCTGGGCATTCTAGGCCCTCCACTATCTGGTCTCGTTTGATCATTCCCTGAATGTTGTTCCTCAGCTATGCTCAACTACTTGCTGTTTCTTAGACACACTTGGCTTTCTTTCTTCTGTTCCTTTGTTCATGCAGTTTTCTCCACATGTCTGATCTCTGCCCATCCTGCCAGGAGATCTAAAAGGGGCACCTCTTCCAGGAGTCATCCTTAGTTGGAGGTAAAGGCCTTTTTAACCTATATGTCTACAGAGCTTTGTGCGTCTTGTGTCAGCTCTTATTACATTTGCTGTACCATGAAATATAAGTGTCACAGATGGGGGCAGCACAAGTGATACTTTCTCAGAGAGGTCACCTCTGAACTCTCCCTTTAAAGTATATTATCCCTGGGGCGCCTGGGTGGCTCAGTTGGTTAAACATCTGCCTCTGGCTCAGGTCATGATCCCAAGTTCTGTATCGGGCTTCCCGCTCAGCGGGGAGTCTGCTTCTCCCTCTTCTTCTGCCCCTCCCCCCAGTTGTGCTCTCTCTCTCTCAAATAAATAAAAAATAAAACAAAATAAAGTATATTATCCCCTACTGTGCTCTTTCTTTCTTTTTTTTAAGTTCAATTAGCCAACATATAGTACATCATTAGTTTTGATGTAATGATCAATGATTCATTAGTTGCATGTAACACCCAGTACTCATCATATCACATGCCCTCCTTAATGCCTATCACCCGGTTACCCCATCCCCCCACTTACTTCCCTTTCTGCAACCCTCAGTTTGTTTCCCAGAGTCCAGAGTCTCTCATGGTTTCTCCCCGTCTCTGGTTTCTTCCCCTTCAGTTTTCCCCTCCCTTTCCCTCTTGTCCTCTGCGCTATTCCTTATATTCCACTTATGAGTGAAACCATATGATAATTGTGTTTCTTTGATTGACTTATTTCACTTAGCATAATATCCTCTAGTTCCATGCATGTCGATGTAAATGGTGGGTATTCATTCTTTCTGATGGCTGAATAATATTCCATTGTATATATGCACCACATCTTCTTTATCCATTCGTCTATTGAAGGACATCTCGGCTCCTTCCACAGTTTGGCTATTGTGGACATTGCTGCTATGAACATTGGGATGCATGTGCCCCTTCTTTTCACTACATGTGTATCTTTAGGGTAAATACCCAGCAGCGCTATTGCTGGGTTGTAGTGTAGCTCTATTTTTAACTTCTGAGGAACCTACTATGCTCTTTCATAGAATCTCATGCTTTTCCTATGTAACATTTAAAGTTTTGTATTTGTGTGTATGCTCATTGCTTAATATCTGCCTTGCCTATTGCACTGCAAACCCCTTCTGGGAGTGGATCATGGCACTTCGTTTATGTCTATCAGCAGGGTTTACCCAAAGTGCCTGGCTCATAGCACATGTTAAATAAACAATAGTTAAGTAAAGAAATGAATGAAATGTCTGCAACCCTACCTAGATGGTCAACTCCTTGATGACATCTTTGCATTTCACCATTCCATCTATCACAGTCCTGCTGGGAAATGCCCAACAATAACCAAATAGATTTTAATTTGAGGTCTTCATTTCTTTCTGTTGATTGAGGAATCTACTGTGGCTGACTTGTTGGCCTTTGGATTTGCCCGTGAAAGAAAAGTGATGGAAAAGTATGCAATTAGATAGTCTTTGCTTGCATTCTAGCCGATTTCCACATAGGAGGCCCCCAACATGCTGCCCAAGAAAAAAGCCTTCTCTTGGTAAAGCAGATCAACAAAGTAGATGTGAGTGGCAGAAAGATAATTAACAAATTTCTAACACGAGTCTGTTTATACTGCTACTGTCAAGGGTAATCATGTTGGTTGAAGGGAGACCTTTTGTCTTGATTCTAAGAGTTCACACATGAAAATATCGTTAGGCATGGATTCTGGCTGCGAAATGAACATGTGCAGAAATTAATATATGTGTTCAAATTGTGGATGACCTATAGCTTTAACGAGCACAGGACATAATTTATTTGCGAATTAATTGATTAGACAAATTGTCCAACCATTCATCCATTTGTTTTCTATTTTGTGCTTTTATTTTCCATTCACTCATTTGTTTACTCAATGAGTATCAGAGTGGTAATTGTGGGTTTAGTAGAGTGAGGACTGTAAGCAAAAAGACAACACCTACTGGTACCAGTCCTTGGTGAGAGCTTAGTGTCCCTACAGGGATCACGAAAGTGTTCATGGAGAAGTACATATGAAAAACATGATTCTTCCCTTTGGTGAATAAAGGGGAAATGGGATTTTCATTCAGTAATTTTATGTTGCCCCTCTTTGTTGGGTGCACTTGGTCCACTTGGTTAATAGGTCATTAACCCTATTGTGTGTGTATAAGCCATGTATATGTGTATGTGTACATTTCTGTATGTGTGTATATGTATATGGTGAACTAGGCAGGCCTAAAATCTGGTTGTGAAAGAGAAATGGAGGAAATTAAAATTTCCTAGCCTGGGTCGCTCAACCTTCTCCACCCCCACCCCCCCAAAAGTGTGTAGGGCTTTGAGTAAAACCCGCTGGCTTCAATCATGATCTTTTTGTTCTCTTCTTTTTCCTTTAATTTTCAAAGTTTTATTTACTAGATACATGTGATTAATATACCAAGAAGCAATCAACATACAGCTAGCTGTGGGCATTGCTCTCTATGCACACGATCTCCTCAGATACACAAGAATCTACCAGTACCCGGGTGAAGACAGTTGGCACATGCTAAAGTCTCTAAACTCGAAAACAGGGCCTCCTGGAACCTTTGGCCCAGATCACAGAGGTTGTGAACAGATCCTGAATGTGATCCTAGGTATGTCTGAAATATTTCAGGCCCGTCAGATGGTGTATAAAATGATGAACTGAATACCCATGTGCCCACCATCAGCATGAGAATAAAAAGCCATAACTATAACAGAAGGCCTCTGTTTACCCCTTCTTTAATTGCATTCCTCCTGCCCTCACCACACCCCCCCCCCCTACTGCCCCTTCAGGTAATCACTTCAGGATTTGCGTGATTACCGCAAGCCTGCCATCATTTTCCAAAGGCCATAGGGTGTAATTTGGTTTGTATGAACTTTAGATTCAGTTACTCAGCAAGGAGAATTTCCACTTCTTTCAGATATTCTGTCTTGGATTATCACCAAGTTCCTTTTTTATTAGTTGATCTGACCCTCTGGAGATAATTTAAACTAGGCTGGGGTATTTAAGTAGGTGGTTTCAACTTGAGGATGTTGTTCTACAGAGACCACGATCAAGCTTCCTATTAATTCAGCTCACTTATTGTGAATAGCAATAAAGATTGGGAGGAATGGGGTGATTTAAAAGTTGAAAACTGGGTTATTAATCTTGGTGAAAGGCTAATGGAGAGAAATTTGGGGAGTGTAATTGCCATCCCACTATTTTAGGGACTCATTCTCCTCCATACTCCTGACACCTAATTGGTCATCGGGTGTTCCCAATTCCACTTCTTAAATATCTCTCAACTCTGTGCCCCCCTCTTCAACACATACACAGTGCCTTTGTGTATTGAGGCTCTCATCACTCTGGCCTGTTCCGTTGGAATAAGTTCTTCTTAACTCACTTTATGATTCTGCTCTCCCCTCTCTAATTCCATTCCTTTCACCGAACCCAGAGAGATCTTTCTAGAACACAAATCAGAGTAGTTTACTCCATTTTGGGGGACACATTTCAGTGGCTCCCCATGGCCTTCAGGATAAAAATCGAGTCTTCACTGTTGGGGTCCCTGCCTACCTCTCTGTGCTTCATCCCTCCATCTGTCCACACCCCCCCCGCCCATTGCTTCAGTCATATTGAGTTCCTTTTAGTCTTCTCTCATGTAGATGTGCCTGTGCCTGCTCTAAATTCCTACTTGTCCTTCAAGGCTTAGGTCTACTGTCATTTCTTCTGGGATCCTCTCCTTGCTCGCCCCTTTCTAAGTTCTTATAACACCTGCAGACTCTTCCCTCTTTGCACTCAATAAACTGCCTTACAGGGTTTAACTTGTTTGTCTCTCACTTTGGACTACAGGTTCCTTGGAAGGGGGGTGGGAACTAGTGTCTACTCCATCATGCCTGGTCCAATCCATGTTTGTGAAATGGATGCATATGTGTGTGCATCAAATGAGAGGAGGAGAACTGAGGATCATTCCCCCACTCCAGTGTGAGCTCCTAGTGGGGTTTTGGACTATTTCATTCTTTGCTGGAGCCTTGGCACTCCAAGAACCATGCATGACACATAACTGGCACTCAATAAACAGCTGATGAGAAAATGACCCAAGAGAAGACTTTTTCTGTGTGACCCCAAAGGGTGGAAGTTTGACAGTGGGTAGAAATTCCAGGGAGATTATCTGAGAGACCCATTGTAGCCCTGTGACTAACCAGGAGGAGGCTCAGTCCTGTGCAAGCCTTAAACAGAAGTCATGTTTGGCAGCCTTGTTGGTATTCCCTTTTCACTGGGTAAATAGTTTTCAACACACAGTCTGTGGACCACCTGGAAAGGCCCTGCACAAGTCATTAATATTGCAGGTCACTGGCTGAGTCAGAATTTTGGGAGTGGCTCCAGGAACACGCATTGTCACCTGCTTTCCACTTCCTGTGGACTCCAGGGAGGTTCAACAATGGCATGAGCTACTCTAGAAGGGCAATGAAGATTCCATCACTGTGGGAGATCTAGAAGAGGTTGGGTCACCTAGGTTGGGTAATGCGAGGCATGTGTCTGATTTTCCCACAGCACACCCTAAATAGTACTTGAAATAGCACACAGTGTAGGCACTCAGTACAATTTGCTGAAAAGAGAATGAATGGGTTCAAAGACTTGTTTAAACAAAATTAAATAAGCACATGTAAGTAATGTTAAGTATTCATTCTTTATCTATATACTTAGGAAAGACAGAATGATTTATATGAACCAATAGCTAGATCTGGTTATTTTTTTGGACTTGGAAATGCCTTTTATATTCACAAATAACACCATAGATATGAAGTCATTAAATTTCTCCTCTAACATTTCTTTTTAAAGTCACATTTTTTTTTTTTGCATTACATTTGCATTACAAATTTCCAATAAGGAAGAATCTCTTAAAGTTCACTTGAAGTTGACCTGGAAAAAGGAAAATGGGGCTTGAAATTGAGGAACCACAGTTATAACAACCTTAATCAATTTGCAAAACACTCGCCAGGAAAGAGGAAGTAAAGATACATAAACATGGTGCACACAACATAAACAATTTATTTCATTTGGCAGAAGATACCTTTAGGGAGAGTAATGGAGGGATTGTTCCTCTCTGTCATGTTTTATCTTTAGCACTTACAAAGCACTGGCATTTTCAAGGCACTGTTCCTATCACCTTGACACTTTCCTGCCTGGGATCTTCCTTTCCAATCAATAGGAATATCAGCAGCAGAAAGAATAACGAAATCCTTGTCAGGCTGGGAATGCCTTTTCAAAATAAACTGGGAGAAATCCCTGACTCTCATGTTTGCAATTTTTAGCAAGTGACTATGGATTCCTTCAAGCATATACTTTTTTGACCTAGTAAGCTGATAACCATTTTTACCCTTATGGTTTTAATCCATTTTAATATCTGTATTTTGTATTGATTTGGATGTGTAAAGGAGGTGATTAAAATGCTGTCATGGTCATTTGGTCCTCAAGGATATAACCTGAGGTATTGTTGAATATTACCTCCTTGTACCCCATCTCTTTCACTTAATGGGGAGGACCCTCTGTAGAGCAGGTGGAGTGGTAACCCCCCAAAATATATATCTTTTCAGAACCTGTATATGTGATCTTATTCAGAAAAAGGGTCTTTGCAGTTGTAATGAAGTTATGGATCTCAAGATTA
Organism: Halichoerus grypus; assembly: GCF_964656455.1. Taxonomy (NCBI): domain Eukaryota; kingdom Metazoa; phylum Chordata; class Mammalia; order Carnivora; family Phocidae; genus Halichoerus; species Halichoerus grypus. The sequence continues at coordinate 139,072,826 of NC_135716.1, forward strand.
GATGACCCAGGAAGGCCAATGACAAGTGTCCGTGGAAGAAGAGGAGACAGACACAGGGGAGAAGGTGATGTGAAGATGGAAGATTGGAGAGATGTGCCTACTAGCCCAGGAAGATCAGGGTTGCTGGCAGCCACCAGAAGCTAGGAGAGAAGCACAGGACTGTTTCTCCCTCAGAGCCCCCAGACTTACAGACACCTTGATTTTTAGACTTCTGGCCTAGGAGAGAGTACATTTCTGTGGTTTGAAGCCACCCAGTTTGTGGTACTTTGTTATGGCTATCCCAGGAAACTGATACACTATGCTTTGGACCCAGTATCTCTGGCTTACTGCCACCCTAGCTTGCTAGAAGGCCAAACTTCTCCTGAAGTGGGAGGCCTCCTGCTATAGTGTTCTGAGGAATCTTATTCCATAGTCTGTGCTGGGCAACTAGACTTCAAGAACAACCATGAGCATCTTGGGGTGGAGAAAATGGAAAAATAGCTGACATTTGTTGGTCACTTATTATTTGTCAGGTGTTGTGCTAAGAGATTTACATACATTCTTTTTTCAATGTTCACAGTAGATCTCAGTTCCATTATTTTCTTCCGTTTTGAGGAAACAGAGGCTCAGAGGATTTACCTAGAACATGTTCAGACAATTACAGTGTTGAGAGGAGGGCTGAGCTTTGAATCTGGTTCAGCTTCACTCCAAAGTCTTTTCTCTAAATTATTCAGAATTTCAGGGGAAACAGAGAGCCCTTTAAGGGCCAGGGCCATGCTAAGGAGAGCTTTAACGTTCATGAAAGCATTTCTGGAGATCTGTGCAACTTCTTAGATTTTAGAAATCACTCTACTCGAGAAGGAGGTAGTGGACTAACTTGCTCAGGATGAGTGACTCAAATATGATTTTTTAAAAAAGATTTATTTATTTATTTTAGAGACAAAGAGAGAAAGAGTGCCCGCAAGCGGGGATAGAGGCAGAGGGAGAGAGAGACTCTCAAGCAGATTCCACGCTGAGTGTGGAGCGTGGAGCCCACCACGGGGCTCAACACAGGGCTCAAACTCATGACCCTGAGGTCATGACCTGAGCTGAAACCAAAAGTCAAATATTTTACCAACTGAGGTACCCAGGTGCCCCTCAAATTTGGTTTTTATTTAATCTCCCAAACAATGTTATAAAAAAGCGTTATTAACACTGTTAAAAAGTTCCTTCAAGTCATGGGATATTGAGGATGCTCAAGTGTAGATGAAACCACCAACATTACATTTCAGAATCTATTTGGTTTATGAACACTTTACATTGAAAAATGTATCTTCACACTAGAAAAAAATGTTGGTGAATGACCCTCTAATCTCTGTGTAGGAAGGATTTTGTAAACTTAAAAGTAATGGAAGGAATCACAAAGGAAAACGCAGATAAAATTTGCATAAAAATTAACTAATAACTGTGTGTCAAAAGATGTTTTAAACAAAATTAAAGGGCAAACGTCTGGAAAAATACTTTTTGCAAATATAAAGAGAGACATAACAGCCTAAATATAGAAAGATGTCAAACATATTGAGAAGAGAAACAATATTATTCCCCAATAGATAAATGAAGCGAGGGAAGAGTGAGATGAATTATGGTATGCCATGTGATAAGATAGTATGTAACCATCTAAATGATGTTTTGAAAGGGTATTCAGCAGCAGGAAGATTCTCATTATAAAATGCTAAATCCAAAAAGCAAGCTATAAAATATATTCTGTATAATAATGAAAGATAGCATTCATTTGGGGCTCCTCATGCACTAAGCACGACGCCGAGTACTTTCCATATCTTACCTCACTGAGTCCTCAAAACAACCTAACCAGCTATGTACTGTTATCATTTCCATTTTTTATTTGAGGATACTAATTATGCTCAAAGAGGTTGAGTAACTTCTTCAGGGTCATTCAACAGATTCACAACATAGCGAGGATTTACATCCAGGTCTGTCTGTCTTCTGTTTCTTATGGATCATTATCCTGTAAGTCACTTGGTGCTGGGATCGTGCCTTTTTATTTTTGTACTTCTCATTGAACCTTGCAAGTAATTAATTTTGCTACATTGTGTGAGGGAGAGTTACTTACTTATTGGTTAAGAGAATAGTTCTTATCATCTGAAAATCATATTGCTCCCAGCCTCAATTTCTCCAACACAGTAAGGCGTGGTAGGGATTCAGTGAATTTGTATGCTTGGGGGCTCAGTGTGGTGCCGAGGACATAGAATGTATTCTGAGAATGGCAAGTGACACTGAATTGAATTGTGTCACACCTCTTTGTATAATAAGGAAAAATATGTATCATCTTAACAGTTGGTAGAACGTTTTTCTTAGGGAGGAAACTCTCTTTGCTTGGGAAAATAACCTTGATGATTCACTAAGGGTATTTGAAATCAAAGGCTGTGAGTGTTGTTGTAAGCCCAATACCCGCCTTCCCCAAGAAAAGGGGAATCATTCTAACAGTTGCATCTAGAAAATAAGTTTTTTTTTTTTTTTTTCTCCTGAGAAGGAAGAGTACAAAGGGGTAGAGAATCATGAAGGGTGAGGCTGAGCTGGTGGGAAGGAGATGAGTGAATTATGAAAAAGCTAAATGAAGTCCCATATTGAAATCCTTGGCTGGTGGGATGGTCCAACCCTTTACATTTAATGCTTAACATGCCCTTGTGTTGCTGCATCACTCCCTCCTGTTTCTTCCACAAGCTCAGCAACTTCTTCCAAAAACCTACTCACAAAACTCACAAAAGCTTTGCATGACGTTTTAAATAACTAGAAATGACTTTTTTCATGACCTGGTGGATATGGGCCTAGATAGAGAAGGCATTTACAAAGGGAACCTGGGTGACCATAAATACAAACGTCTCTAAGGATTCTCAGAAACCTTCAGACTTCAACAGAGTAGCTGGGATTCACACTGATATGGTTGACTCTTGAACAATGTGATGTTTAGGGGTGCCAAGCCCCACGCAGTCAAAAATCTACTATAACTTTCGACTCCCCCCAAACTTAAGTACCAACAGCTTAATGTGAACTGGAAATCTTATCAATAATAGAAATGGTCGGTTAGCACATATTTTGGATGCTATATGTATTGCATACCGTATTTTTTTTTTTTTAAAGATTTTATTTATTTATTTGAGAGAGAGAATGAGATAGAGACAGAGAGAGCATGAGAGGGGGGAGCATCAGAGGGAGAAGCAGACTTCCTGCTGAGCAGGGAGCCCGATGTGGGACTCGATCCCGGGACTCCAGGATCATGACCTGAGCTGAAGGCAGTCGCTTAACCAACTGAGCCACCCAGGCGCCCCTGCATACCGTATTCTTACAATAAATTAAGCTGGAGAAAAGAAACTGTTATTAAGACGTTCATAAGAGAAAATACATTTGCAGTACTATACTGTAAAAAAATGTATATGATTGGACCTGCGCAGCTCAAGTCCACTTTGTTCAAGGGTCAGCTGTACGTGGAGGTACACAGGGGTGACCCCCACTGATATTTTGTTTACTGTTGTTGCCTTGCTGGTTTTTGTATATGATAAATGCTCAGCAGACATTTGTTGAATAACTAAGGAGAACAATGAAAAGCATATCTATGTGGCTCAGACTCTAATGACATAAGAATTAACAGAGGCGAGAGATCCATGAGTTAGGGGAAAGTGAGAAAAACTTTGTTCAGAAGCTGTCACTTCTTTTTCTTTTTTTTTTTTTTTAAAGATTTCATTTATTTGATAGAGAGAGACACAGCGAGAGAGGGAACACAAGCAGGGGGGAGTGGGAGAGGTAGAAGCAGGCTTCCCGCAGAGCAAGGAGCCTGATGCGGGGCTCGATCCCAGGACCCTGGGATCATGACCTGAGCTGAAGGCAGACGCTTAATGACTGAGCCACCCAGGGGCCCCAGAAGCTGTCACTTCTGACACCTTTGAGAACCGACCCAATAGTGAGCTTTGCTGTGGTCACTGGGTTGATAGAAGAACGTGAATGGAGAATATTGGTGCAGCCAGCCTGCTCTGTGCCCCCTTAGAATCCAGGATTGTGCTTATGAGCACCTCTGGAGGATACCTGGGTATCATTGGGTGTGGTCAGAAAAGCATCATGCCGTTGCCATCACGGAGGAAAGAGGATCAGGGTGTTCATTTTGGAGGGGAGCAGACAGCTCCCAGATCCAGATGTGGGTGGTCTAGGCAGGACCAGAGAGGAGGGGGATCGCTGAGAGCCTGCATGTGCAGAGAGGATGGCATTCAGCCTCAGAATGGTCAACTTGCCCGCTGCCCGGGAAAGGGCACCTTGGACGCCTCTCAGTTGGAAGATATTATCTCCAGATGGAGTCCTCTGCCTGCTGGCAAAGTCACCAGCATTATTTGGTAATATTTTGATGTACTATTTATGTGGAAAGGGGTTTTATTGACATATCTTTCACATTATGCACAAACAGTTCTAGCTTTTCCTTCTGAAAGGGACTGTAGCAATGAAGATGGCAAATCTTGGAAAGGCATTAGGGGGCAAAGAATGGACCGGGCCTGGGCTTCTGCCCAACACCATGTGTCCTGGCTGGAGGGTCCAGGCTGAGGCCTGATTTGCATTCAGATCGCATCCCTGGTTGGTGAAACTGGACTCGCCTGTCGTCCTGATGAATCTGGCAAAAGCTCCAGACGAGGGGTGACAATGAGCGGGACAACACTGCGGAGGGGAGGGCTTGGGGGAATTACCCAGGGGGTTCATGTCCTGCATTTGCCTGTTCATCATCTCCGTTTGGGAAACGACAACTTCAGAAAAGCAAGCAAAGAGGTTCACACTATGTTAGTGACCCCTGAAAAAACTTGCATATCTCTGCTGGGAAATGTGTGCCTTTCCTCTGTGCTGCATTTATTTTAAGCATTTAGCTTCCCCACACAGTGGCAACTCATTTACCCATTTTCTTTCTTTCTCTCTCTCCCTCTCTCTCTCCCTCTCTCTCTCTCATGAAATCACTTTAGTCAGCACAAATTTGGAGGCAGAACCAAACCCAGTAATAGCATATCTCATGCTGCTATCAATTTTCCGCCAGAAGAACATTTTGGGACACAAAGTCCTTTGTCTATTTCCAGAAGCTCGATTCAATGACATTACATGAATGACTACAACACTATAGCATGTTCTGCACCGTTTCAAATTGTAACCTAAAAAAAAAAAAAAAAAAGGAAGAACTTGGATCATAGCCAGAGCGTAATGATTTCAGTTCTTAAGAAAATCCAGCAACCACTACACCACATTCAATATTTTCTTGCTGTGGAAATTTAAGAATCGACTCTAATCAAATAGCAACCCCACCACCCCATCCTCCATTTTGCTAGGGTTCCTGTTACTAGCAGGCCTCCCACGTCTGTTTTGGCTTAAAAAAATAAATAAGTTTACAATATGTTTTTAAAAATTGGGCTGAATCAGACAATTGTATATTTTGGAAAATGAATGCAAAATGTAAAACAGACTAATCATGATTCCAAATTCAATCTTCAGGGCCCTAATTGATCCCATCCCAAAGGTAACATTCTATCTTAATTGACATGCGAGATGGTTACAATTATGTAAAATAAAACTGGGCCTGGTGGAAACTCCATGTCTTCTTATTGAACAGGGGATGGCCAGCTTTTATAATAGTTGATTGCAAAAGGATGCAACCACTTTGCTCATATTTCCTATTTTGGTTTGGCCCTTGTATGTGTGCAGTGAGGTGCCCCTCCCTTTCAATAGAGTCTGGATATCAAGGGGAATCCGATGTCATTATATTTTCCTTGGGGTTGGGAGAGGCACTATAGAAAGGGCCAATATTTTCAATGTCCGTTTCATAAGTCAGTTAAAAAGAGAGAAAGAGAGGGAGAGGATGAAATGGAGCATTTTCATATTTGTTGGCAGAGTGATTTTTCTGGGCGATTGTGACCACACGCACGAGCCTGTGCTCAGCATCGATGGAAAACAGATGGTAGCGAGCGGGTGTGGAGTGTGCGAAGATCACACGAAGCTGGGCCCACGGGAGGGACCACCAGCCCTTCCAGGACTTGGTAGAGTCTGAATAACAATGCCCATAAGGAGCTCTCACCCTCTCTTGGACCCCTGCACCCCTTCTGCCTCTCTGCCTCGAGCACCCTGGACTGGAGGCCAGGTCTCCCTGGGGATGCTGGATGTTGAGGAGGCAGGAAGGCAGGAGGCCTGTTTATGCAATCAGGAGAGGCAGAGGCCGCCGTGGAACACCTGTGCCTCTTGGCATCTTGCCTCCCTGGACGGGTGAACCAAGCAAGCCTTGAGCGTGGTGATTAGTACTAATCACTGTCCTGCCCAGCAATGCTGGCCATAGGGGTGCTTTCCTATCGCATCTCCCCTCAGTCACTCTCTACCTCCCAGGGGTGTCGGTCTGTCCACGTCCCCCTGACTTTATTCAGGTCCCCATCAAGTCTCTCCTGGATTGTCGCAGTGGATTTTCTAACTGGTCTCTGCCTCCGGTCTTGCTGTCTGGAACTCACATAGAAGCTGGCGTCATACAAATCTGACTGTATGACTTCCCTGTCTAAACCCTCCCTGGCTCCCCAAGAGACTCAATGAATGGAACATGACTGTTGTTACTTACTTACATAATTATTTGCCAGGCACTATGTGCAGGGCCTTGGTAACTTTATGTTGGCTAAATGAAAATGTCTTCTGGGGCGCCTGGGTGGCTCAGTCGGTTAAGCGTCTGCCTTGGGCTCAGGTCATGATCTCCGGGTCCTGGGATCCAGCCCTGCATGGGGCTTCCTGCTCAGCAGGGAGTCTGCTTCTCTCTCTCTCTCTGCCCCTCCCCACTGCTCGTTCTCTCTCTCTCAAATAAATAAATAAATAAAATCTTTAAGAAAAAAAAGAAAGAAAATGTCTTCCTTGAGCACCTAGGCAGGCTCTCCTGCCCACAGGGCATTATACAGGCGTGCTCACGGAGTTTGTCCTTAGCAAGCTATCAAGGCTTTAGTCATTTTTTACCTGGGCCCATATAGATAAATAACAGTGAAAGAAGCGCTCTTTGGGCGAACACGGCAGTCTGGACATACTTAGCTCCCCAGGAAGGACTTCAGACAATAATGGTGTGGTAAATAAAAACCATTATATTTTGCTGTTACTTTTTGCAGGCCCTCAGGACCTTAAATCACCTTGTTCCACAGACTACCTTTCCGGAAGAGGAAATGGAAGCCTGATGGCCATGTGACTTCTTAGGTGGTGAGTACTAGTTACTGGCTGGGCTGAGATGAGAACCAGGGCTTCTAGCCTGAGGATCTTGTACCGTGTTGGGCAGGAGCCCCAAGTTATTTGGGAAATAAACAAAATCCCTCCATGGCACCTCCTTTAATTCCATTTCACTTTTACCCGCCTTCCCCTCCACCCTCTATTCCTATTTTTATGTTACTTGTGCTCAAGGCCCCCGTGGAGAGCCCTGTTCACGAGAAGCAGCCTGGGACAAAGGAAGGAGAGTCAACCCTGGAGTCAGAAAGCCCTGGGTTCAAATCCAAGCTCTACCATTTTGCTCTAGGAACTTGAACAATTGACTTATTTCAGCTGACGTGAAGACCTACTGTGTGCCAGGCGCTGTTGTAGATAGTAAGTGAGGTTACAGCAGTGATGAGCAAAAGAAAGTTCCTTCTCCCAAGAAGCTTTCATTCTTGTAGGGAGATAATGACAGACAGACAAAACAGGTGCAGAGAACAGGAGGTGTGTTTGGGGAACAACATATAATTCAGTGTGGTTAGAACCTAGAGTCTAAGGGAACAGGGAGAAGCAAGGAGAGGGTGGCTTGGAGAAAGATAGGACCGATGATAAATTTGTCCCTGAGGACAGTTGACAGCCACTGAAGAGTCTTATTTTATTTATTTTATTATGTTATGTTAGTCACCATATAGTACATCACTAGTTTTTGATGTAGTGATCCATGATTCCTTGTTGGCGTATAAACACCCCACTGAAGAGTTTTAAGCAAGAAAGTGACATTTCCCTTTTATTTCACTTTGTTTTTTTTATTTTTTATTTAAATTCAATTTAGTTAACATATAGTATATTATTAGTTTCAGCGGTAGAATTTAGTGATTCATCAGTTGCATATAATACTCAGTGCTCATTCCATCAAGTGCCCTCCTTAATGCCCATCACCCAATTCCCCATCCCCCCACCCACCTCCCCTCCAGCAACCCTCAGTTTGTCTCCTGAGGCAAACCATAAGGGACTCTTTTTTTTTTTTTTTTTAAAGATTTTTTATTTATTTTTTGACAGAGAGAGACACAGTGAGAGAGGGAACACAAGCAGGGGGAGTGGGAGAGGGAGAAGCAGGCTTCCCGCAGAGCAGGGAGCCTGATGCGGGGCTCGATCCCAGGACCCTGGGATCATGACCTGAGCCGAAGACAGACGCTTAACTGACTGAGCCACCCAGGCGCCCCCCATAAGGGACTCTTAAGTATAGGTGACATTTCCCTTTTAGAAAACAACTCTGCTCACAGATATGAAAAATCATTTCAGCTACAGGAATGAAAATGAATTGGAAGGAGGAAAACTGTGCGACTTTGGGAAAATTATTTAACCTCTCTGAGCCTTAGTCTCTTCATTAGTAAAATGGGCATACTGCCCATCTAATAAGATTGCTGTGACATTAAATAAGGTAAAATAAATCAAATGGCTTTAGCATTACCTGGCCCTGTGTACTCTTCATGTTTCAAGATAATTGGTTTTTAAGAAACCCAGGTGCCAAGTGGATTTCAGGGAGCCACTGGAGGAGAAGGTGGGTGGGGCTGGACTGGGCCGGGTTACAGACGAGGTAAGGAGCATGGACCTTCAGCCCCTGATTCAGAGCTAACAGTAATGGTTGCTGGGTGTCTAAGGATTATTGCTGGGATAAGAGTGTGGTGGTGGTTTGGCGGGGGGTGGATTGCTACGTTGAGACAAATCCGATCCCTGTCACAGAGAGAAAAGCCTTTTTCTCGGACACACCTTCATGGTGTGTTGGATCATAAGGAGCCCCTGTGGCACAGCCAGGGAGAGCTGTGGGGGAGGAGGGGAAGAGAAACCTGAATGGGTACGAAATAGACACGAATGTGCAGTGTTGGGAGCAGAGAAGAAAAACGTGAGAGCAATGTAGGGAGAGAGTGGAAGCAAACAGTAACAGGGGGCCAGAGATTCTGAGGAGAAGGCAAGCAAGCGAGAAACTCCCCCACTGCAGGGATGGCTGTGAGATTAGAGGAGCAGGACCCTCTGATCGCCGGACCGCCTGATAGTGACGCTTACCACGCCATCTGCTGTGTGGTTGTCTTGTGTCACCGCCCATCAGTGTTCTCCTATATTCTCAGTGAACTGTATAGGAGCGGTATCTGGGGTAAATCAAGGAAAAAGGTAGAACTGTATATCTGAGTCAGAACAGAGAGAAGAGGATAGACAGAGTGCTTTCTAGATGTAGCTGGAACAAAAAATCTGAGTAACAAGATCAAGAACATATAAGCCCTAGAACCACAGCAATCTTGGGGAGACTGTGAGATTTGATGAGGAATGGCATGGAGGTAGTGTCTCAGCAATGTTGTTAGACTCTCAAAGGACAGAGTGGTCCTAGCGCACACTTGAGTTGCATATGGCATTTGTCCTGACCATCCCACGAAGCACGAGGACTTTGAGAAACTATGTGTGGCCTTTTGGGGAAAACACCAAGCAAGTGACCGAGTTAGAACCTTGCCCACTTTATCCACATTTCCAAAATGTTGCCTTTTCACCCACCCACCCACTCGTCCATCTACCCACCCATCCATCCATTTGTCCATCCTTCTGTCTGGCCCCCACTCGTCCAATATTCCATCATTTCTATCTCTTCCTCTCATTGTTCTCTGGTGCCCAGACTGATATAGTAAAACAAAACCAAAAACAACGCCCCCTCCCCCCAAAAAATCCCCAAAACAAAACAGAAAATCCTCTTTCATCCTTTAGACCTTTCATGGAAAATGTAAAACTTTAGACCTTTTTGGCCTCTTTCCAATGCTTTACTGAAGAGTTGCCTCCCAGTACCCGTACTGCCAACAAGATCATTCTAAACCAATGTGGTCAGCTTCTCCCTTCACAGTTTGATCTAGATATGGATTTGGGACTTTCAGATTTAATTAGAATCTGTTTCCCCCCATTTTTAGAAGCTATTGAATAATATAAACTACATTTCAAATCCTCTTAGCTTGACCTGAATCTTCTGTATTTTTCCTTTAACTATTCTGATTGGTATAGATACTTGAGAGATTTTTGTCTTCAGCCATTAAAAGGAAACGAACAGGTTTTTTTTTTCCTTAAAAGAATCCCACTTATATTTATTACCTATATCCATTTTACCCCGAAACCATTTGGATATGTGGTTTTTACATTATTAATAAGTCACTGAAGCTCCCAACCTGGCTTTGAGTATATTGTGGTGAGGAGATCTTTGGATTACAACTCCATGAGTCTGATTTCAGGATGTAAACTCTAGGGCACAAATGATTTTGAAAGTAGGTTGAAGCCACTTTTCTGGAGTGGTGATCTGAATGTAGAAATCTATAGTTGTGGGGGGAGAGTCTGAGGTTCTATCATAAAGATAGAGACAAACCTGAGCAAGGCCATGGCGGAGAGAAGCACCTGGAATCCTTAATGATCGGCTTGGCTTCCTGTCCCTGCAGTCCACTAATCCTCCAGGTGCAGCCACTTAATCTACACCTGTGGGCTCAGCCGTGCCTCCAAATCTGGATTCAATCCTCTTTCCATTTAAGGGGAGTTTAAGGAACTCTGGGATGTTAGTTCAATCAACCCAATGACTGGTTCCCAATGACTGAGATTTGCATCTGAGTTCCCCTGTTTTTTCTAGGGCTTACCCCATCCTGACCTCCTGGTACTATGTCTGAGGTTCAGTTTCCTGGGAATCTGTTCTGCAATCCCCCCACCCCCATACAGACCACCCACAGGTCTGGATGTTGCCAATGCTGTTGAGACGCTACTAAAACCAGGATGTCACTTAGAGCTGAAGCTTCCAAATGTCAGTTGCTACCCGCCTACATTTTCTCCTATTTCAAGCATCTTCTCCTTTTGTCCCCTTTCACTGGGGTTTGCCTGACCTCTGGATGTGGGTCCATTTTCATCTCTTTATTTGGAAACTTCTATGAATCAGTCACTACACTAAATCTTGTGAATACAAAGAAGAATAAATCACTATTCTTGTCCTCTGGGAGTTCCCAGCCTGGCAGAGAAGATAGGAATGGAAGCAAACCCTCTTACTCAGTGGATGAAGTATAAACAGAATGCCAGGAAAAAACAAGGAAGGGTGTCCTGCTCCCGGAGGGTTCAGAGACAGCTCCACAGGGGAGGAAATTTGAACCTTAGAAAATGGGTAGGAGCCAACTGTGTAGGTAAGTTAGCCGAGGATTGCAGCGAGGGAGCAATTAGAAGCACATGTGTGTTTGGGGGCATTTCAAGCAATCTGGGAAGACTGAAGTGTGGGATGGGTGGGAGCTGAGGCTAGTGAACTGGGCAGAGGCCAGATCAGTGATGACCTTGTATAATAGCAATGACTCTGGCAGTGGTAAGAGAAGGATGTTGTCAATAACACCAGATCCAATGTTCCTTTTTGGTACATTAACATAATATTAATATGAATAACTTCTACAACAACAATAACTGCCATTTATGTCCCCACATGAGCTTTATAGGATGTTCCTGAGTGTTTCCAACGCCCATGGTCAGATGTTTGGGAATTGCCGGGTTAAAGCGAGTTCAGGGGATTTCTCAGAGCCTTTGATGGGTTAATGTGCTTTGTTACTGGGATGGGGCCAGAAGCATTTCTCAAATCTATTTGACCACCACCTTCCCTGTCTTCCAACATTGCAAGGGACACTAGTTTTTGAGCACCACACTTTGGGAACAGACCTGGGATGTTCTTCGTGTCCTGCCCAGTTCAGAGCATTTACGAGCAGCCCATCTGCAGGAGCTTTGTAAAAGTGTAATATTGCTCATTGTGCACCCTTCTCTGTTCTGTCGTTCATAGCCTGCCCGAGACATTAGGGCTAATCTCTTAGACATTGCACAAGGCTAAGGCTGCCAAGTGTTCACAATTTCCGAAAGGGAAACATGGGGAAAAGAATCCAAGTGCAAAGGGGTGAACTATGGGGGATGGGGAAGTACTAACAGTGGGAAAAGTAAAATGGGGGACAGAACTTTAGAATGAGTAAAAAACCCTCACTGAATTGTGCAAGACTGTTGAATCTCAGATCTGTACCTCTGAAACAAATAATGCAATATATGTTAAGAAAAAAAAAAAGAAGAAGAAGAAGATAGCAGGAGGGGAAGAATGAAGGGGGGGAAACCGGAGGGGTAGACGAACCATGAGAGACGATGGACTCTGAAAAACAAACTGAGGGTTCTAGAGGGGAGGGGGGTGGGAGGATGGGTTAGCCTGGTGATGGGTACTGAGGAGGGCACGTACTGCATGGAGCACTGGGTGTTATGCACAAACAATGAATCATGGAACACTACATCTAAAACTAATGATGTAATGTATGGGGATTAACATAACAATAAAAAAATCTTAAAAAAAAAAAAAACCCTCGCTGAAAATCAGATATGGAGCCCATTCCTAACTTATGTTCTTGGTTTAGAGACTTTAGATCTGAGTTTAAAACATGTGGGTAAAAATTACCAGTAAGTGTGTGCTTCCCAAGCCCCGGAAAGGCAAGACACTACCTTGCTAATTTTGTAAATCCATAATGGCATCTGGTGTAAGATGGGTGCTCAGTCATACAATGACTGAAATTTAGGTTTTCTCTCCAGGGTTCAGCTCTCTTTTAGTGGGCTTGCTGCTTTCTGTTGACATTAAAAATGACATTCCTTTGAAAATAGTGGTGCTCTTTGGGAGGAAGGATTGTGACTGATTTACATTTTGTTCTTTCTTTTGATCTGTGATAAACATTTTTTTTTTGTTATAATAAAGGTATTATTCTTATAATCAGGAAACAGCAATAATTTTTTAAAAGGTGCATCCGTAGTTCTCGCTCCATGTAAATTTTATAGGAAGAATAGAAGGTTGAGGGGATACACTTTTGTGGTGACTCAAATTCATCAACCCCAATTTGGCAGGGAAGGATGGAGAGAAAGTTGAAGTCTTCAAATCTCACATTTCCGAATACTGAGGATTTACTGTTATATGTACAGTAAATAAGTATCTGTTGGATGAACAAATATCAGGGAGGTCGGGGAAGCCTATTATTCCACTCATTCATTTCCCCTTCTGAAGATCTTTCCAGTTGGAGAATTCCTTCTGGGGCATATGGGTGAGGGATGGCTGCGTCAGGAACAGGGTACAGACAGGTTGAATGACCTGCCCAGGTCACTCCATAGGTTGGGAGGCCATTTAGCAGATCCAGAGCTAAATCCAGAGCCCCGGGTTCACCCTGGGTCCAGGCTGTCCAGGGCCTGCAGGGTCCTTGGCCAGTCAGAGTGCTGCCCTGCCTCAGATTTGCACACACGTTGCTCTCAGGTGCACGGTGGTGGTGTTTGGAGCAAAAGGGTGCCTTGAACAGATTGTAACTACACGGAACAAAAGTAACTTTGAAAAAAAACAATCCCTCACACACTAGCACCCTTCCTGCCGGCCCTGTTGTGATTTTGCACTGAGGGTGCATTTTAATTGATGAAATGTGCTACACAGCCCAACCAAATTGAAAAGTAACAACCTTCACTTACCATTTGGAGATGTGACGGAAGTGCCAGAAGTTAAACTCTGAGGACTAAATGAAATAACAGAAGCTCCCTATCCTCTCTTGAAGAAGCTCATTAGTTTTTGCTTTCTCACATTCTGTTTGCTGTGGCCTGCAGCCAAAAATGGCGGGCGGTGGAGATAATAAGTGAGAGTTAAAAATATGCACAGAGTGGCTGGGCTGTGTGTGGACCCCTCCCCCCCCAGGCATCTGGGGGAGGGGCTCAGGTAGGGGCAGGCTGGGAGGGCAGGTGGAGGGGCAGGCAGAGGGGGAAGGAGGGCAGAGACAGGCTGAGAGAGACAGAAAGAGAGAGAGACACCCACACACAGAGACACAGGTCATGGGAAGACGGCGAGACAGAGAAATGGAGAGGGACAGAAACACAAGAGTGTATGAGAGACAGTGCACACACACTCAGAAATAGAAACACACACACACTGAGGTGGCGGTTGGGGGGGGTGCAGGGAGACAGAGACAGAGACAGAGAGAGACAGACATGGGAGATGGAACATGCTCTGAGCAAAAACTTCTACCAACTGGGGTGGCTTCAGAGGTCAAGGCCATGCTGTGGGCAGGGCAGGGTCAATCACATCTTGTTGCTTCCTCTGCATGCTCTACCCACAGCAACAAGTAGACGCAAGGGAAAGTAGATTTAATGTGAATGTTGAGGGCAGCCAGGAGAAGGACAAACAGGGGAGAGGAGGTCTCAAATGTGGCCGGCCTGGCAAGAGGCAGGTGCCCTAGTCCACGATTACAGTTACAAGGAGCAAGCCCTCCCATGCTAGCCCCCACTTATCAGGGAAATTGAGGCTCACCCATTTATCACTTAATCCCTATATTTCCAGGCCTCACCCCGGACCTGGATGGAGCAGGAGCATGCTAGGTAAGTGCCGGTTGTCGCCACGCACCGTGGTACCACCTCCTCCCTGCCTGCAGCTGCTGCTGCTTTTTTTCAAAGATTTTATTTATTTATTTATTTGTCAGAGAGAGCAAGAGAGTGAGCGCATGAGCAGGGGGAGCGGCAGGCAGAGGGGGCAGCAGGCCTCCCGCGGAGCAGGGAGCCCGACCCGGGGCTCGATCCCAGGACCCCGGGATCATGACCTGAGCCGAAGGCAGATGCTTAACTGACTGCGCCACCCAGGTGCCCCCCTTCCTGCTGCTTCTTGATGTCACACTGTTCACTCCTCTATTTAGTACGTGCCCGAGCACCCGACTGCGTGCCAGGTTCTGGGGGAATGGACACAGTCCCCTTCCCCAGAGAACTTCCATTTCACTGGGAGAGACGGACTAGAACATCGGTGCCTCCAACCCGAGCAGAGCAGGGGGTCCCAGTGAGCTGCAGCTTGGGCCAAGCTTGTTATATGTACAAGTCTTTGACAAATGCCACAGTGTGCAAGCAGACTTGGGTCTGAAAGGAAATGTCAGAGAGCAAAAAAAGAAAAGGAAGAGAAAGGAGAAAGAAGCTAGCATTTACTCTTGTGCCAGGGACTGTCACATATGTTATCTCATTGCCTACAGAGTCACCCTGGCAGGTGGTTATTTTTATCCTTTTTTTTTTTGTAGACAAGGAAATGGAAGATCAGAGAGGTTAAGGAACCAGTCCAAGGTACCTCAGCTAGTCAGTGACCGAGTCACCAGCCTGGGTCTGTCGTTACTGCCCCCCTTTGCTCCTGAGGCCTTGTGAGAGTCATCGTCCGCCGAGGAGACCAAGGGCCACCACGAACACTGAGGCAGCCTCAGAGCAGAGCTGGGCTCTGGCTGCCGCCCACCCCTCCATAAATGTATTTTTCAACAATGAGGTTTTCTCTGCAAGTTAGTGATTTTATGGCTCTCAGCAAAAATCTGTGACACCAGATGTTAAATGCAGCAGGAGAAAGTTATTTTCATCATTGGTGAAATCTTGCACAGTGCACTGAGTCTGGTCACATATCTGACTTCAGGCAACATGTGATCTGATTTCTGTTCACAGAAAGAGGCTCGGCAAGGGCTGACAGAGACGTGAACGGCTGTCTGGGCCTCTGGGTATTGGGAGAGGGGGCTGCTCAGTCTGTGACTTCGCTTGTGCCTTGACTGGTAAACATCAGCGGGCTTATCTGTGGGACCAGACCCCTTGGCCAGAGACCCCGCGATCACTTGCGGGGGGCTCGACAACAGTATTTTTGGAACTTGTCCACACTGAGGCCATCATTCCCTCAAGTCCTAGCTGGCGGTGTCATCCTGACCCCTCCTCTGGTTCACTTCCAGCCTGTCTGTTCACTTCCACTAACGTGTTCATCCTGAGGAGACTCCTGGGCCAGTGCTCATGGAGACAGTCACTATTGGATGGAGCCACAGAGAGCTGCCATTGTTTTTTGGTAGGTGAGCAATAGCCAAATATCGGCAGTTACATCCAGAGTGGTTTCTTCATCGTAAATCGGGGTGTTGTCGGTACCTGGATCACGGGGTTGTTGGGAGAGTTGATTAGATAATGTTTATAAAGACACTGACGACATTGCTTGGAACATGGTCCGTGCTCAACAAAAGGGAGCCAGGATGAGAATCTGGTTACCCTTGTCCCGGGCTCCTTACTCCATCTGCCCGCGAATGGAGTCTTGCTCCCAGGCCTGCCTAATGCTGACTTGTGCCCCTCCGTACAACTTGAGTCTGCCTGAAACACCCGTCCAGCTGCCAGGATCCCACCACCGAAGACTATCTCCAGCCCCGTGTGACTCGCCTGAGTGTCTGCCCGCCTGCCATTGCCAAGTTCGGCGGTGCCTTTACTGCTGGATTGCCCCAGCGTATCCCGTGTTCACCGAGGTATGCTGCTCCTAGGTTTGCTTCCCATTGCATCTAGAAGAAATGAGACAGCAGGGTCTTCTGGGGAGGGGGTGGGCGGGGCACCACTGACTGCTCAGCCAGGGCACTTCTGTAAATTTGTTCCTAGGCTCAGAACGGAGCCGTGGTCAGGACGGATCCCCACTGGCCTGGCTTCCAAGAGGGCAGGGCCTGACCAGGGCCAACTCAGTCCTTTGCGATGAGACACGGAGCTGCCAAAAGGAAAAAAGAATGCCGGCGTCAGTCCACGGTCTCCCTGTGGGAAATCCGCAGGGCAGGTTTATGGGATGCTGGCTGAAGAGTGAATCTGAGAAAAGGAGGCCAGGCATCGTGAGGGATGATGAGGCCTGATGAGTCCACTGCCCCAGCTGAGCAGCCTGTCTGGTGGCCAGTTGGAGTCGGGGCTTGGTTCACAGACTTTCTTCACAGACTTTCTTCTCTTGAGCGGGGCTAGGTAAAAACAACCAGTTCTTCCCCCTAAACATGTTGTTTTCCTATTCTACTATGACCTCTGTCCTTGGGTGAACACCATCCTCGATCACCTATGGCGATACTATTTGATTCTATTAACTGTCTACTGGCTTCCTGAAATGCAATTAATCTGTTTTGCCTCTCTGAGATGATCCAAGTCATATTCAGTTTAATTCAATTCAATATGACAGATGTTTACTGTGCACCTACTACGTGCTAGGCCTGCCTAAGATTTTCCAGGTCATATTAAATTCAGTCTCTTCAATTAAGTTTAATTTGACAAGTATTTAGTGAGCTAGGCCCTGTCCTGGATCCCAGGGCTGCAGTGGTAGACATTATACATACAGCACTCATCCCGTAATCTAGTTAGGGGAGCTAGACAGGTAAAAAAGCAATTACAAAACCGTGTAGAAGGGTTAAGATGGTGAAGTATGAGGTGCCACTGGGGAGTCATAGGAAAAGCATCTCATTTACATTTCTTTTTTTTTTTTTTAATTTTTTAATTTATTTTTTGACAGAGAGAGAGAGACAGCGAGAGAGGGACACAAGCAGGGGGAGTGGGAGAGGGAGAAGCAGGCCTCCCGCGGAGCAGGGAGCCCGAGGCGGGGCTTGATCCCAGGACCCTGGGACCATGACCCGAGCTGAAGGCAGATGCTTTATGACTGAGCCACCCAAGAGCCCCTCATTTACATTTCTAGAGGGCTTCCTGGAAGAAGTGATGTCTGCTCTGAGGCCTGAAAGATCAATAGGAGTAGGGGGAAGCGTGCACATGCGTTTGTGTGTGTTTGTGAATGCGTGTGCATGTGTGTGTGTTTGTGCGTCTGTGTGTGTGCATGGACGCATGTGTGGGTGTGTGTGTGGGGCACAGTGGAGACAAGATTAGGAGGGTACTAGGGTGAGGCTAGGAAAGTGAGCAGGGGTGAAAAACTGCAAGGTCTCCTAGCCCAGTTAAGGAGTTAGGACTTTGTCCTCATAACAAGAGGAAGCTATTTGAAAAGTTTTAAGCAGGTGGCGAAGTAATCCTATTTGTGGTTTAGGAAGATCACTCTGGAGTGAAGGCTTTGGGGGATTTCCAATATCCTCTACTAATACTTTTATAGATACATGTCTCCATTTCTGCTTACATATGATTAAATTTTCTCCATGAATTATGGATTATCTAGTTTATTTCATCCATTATTTCCAAGTTTCTGATGGGCTGGGGTAGGGGTTGGGGAACACTCTTTGTCACCCCATGAACTCTATTCCCTCTCTTTTTCTGCCCCGTGTTGCTAGAAATAAACCATAATGCCCCACCCCGGAGCCTAGTAATAAAATACTGGAATAATGCCACACAGAAAAAGAGGTATTTTCATTAGCGTTAAAACACTTTTTTGGAGGGAGCAAAATGGCCATAGAGGTGGCTTTAAAAGTAAGAATTTTTAACTCTGTATTTGGTTGTTTGGGTTACTAAATGATTTCTGTATTACGAGGGAGACTGATGTGTGAGTGACGGAGACATCATTGATCACTTCATTAATGGAAAAGGCTCTGGGGAAGGACAGAGATAATCCTGTTAGGGAAATCAGCATGTTCTAATTGACTTAGAAGTAGTGGGGGCAGAGGGCTCCATTTCTTCTCCTTCGCTTGCTGTCATCGGATTGAGGGCAAGCAAAGCTCTGCAGTTCTCGCCTGAGACTAGGTTTTCCGTCACCAAGGGGAGAAAGAGGGACCTGATGCTGGCCTCTTGTGCCGCCATGACTGTCTATCTGGGGCTTCCCGGGTGAAGTGTGAGTAAGGAGCAAAATGGAACTTCCTGATACTTACAGAGTTACTCTTCACTTCAGTCTGGGTTTAACACATGAGGAATGCTTTGCCTAGATTTTCCATTTTTATCACTTACTAGCTATTAAAAAGTGCACATGTTGTGTGCATGATGTATGTGGATAACAACGGATACAGCCCCTGATAGGGCTAGATCCTGACAACTCTGGAAAACAGCTCAGTTTGCCCTTGTGACTCCTTGGCCGTGTGAGCCTCCCTCTGTGGGCTTCTCTTCCTTCCTCCCATTGCTTTCATGGGATTCCCTCCCTCCTTTCTTCCCCTCCCTCCCTCCTTTCCTTCCTTCCTGTCTGCCTTCCTTTCTTCCTGCCTTCCTTCCTTCCTTCCTTCCCTCCCTCCCTCCCTCCCTCCCTCCCTCCCTCCCTTCCTCCCTCCCTCCTTCCTTCCTTCCTTCCTTCCTTCCTTCCTTCCTTCCTTCCTTCCAGGAAGGGTTAGTAACTTGCAACTTAAACCCATTCCATAAACATGAGTACCAGTGAGACCTAAAAAATAAGTGAGATCCTGTACCTTAGAAGGCAAGCCATAAATAGTGATTCTATAATGTGGAAAGTTCTGAGGGTTCTAAGAGAGCAGGAGAAAGTGCTTACATTCATTGAGCAACTACTAGTGGCTACCTACTCGCTGGACGTTATTTCTTTTAATCCTTATGAAAACCTTCTGAGGTAGGAATTTTAATCCCCATTGTATTCGTGAGAAGATGATGTTCAGGGGACGCAAATAACTTGTTCAATGTCACAAAGTTCAGCTATGGCCCCAGGTCCATTTGACTCTGATACTCATGTTTATTTTACTAGTGTTTCAAAGTATAGAGAGAATATATCCAGGTTTTGCTGGGGGAGAGGGACTATGGGTAAAGGCTTCACAAAGGAGTAATACTGGAGATGGGCACTGAAGAGTAGGGTACTATTTTAGTATTTGAAAATTGGGACTTCGTAGTGAGATAAGCTTTTTAGTCAGAGAGAGGAGAAACATACAAGGAAACTTTTCACATGCATGCTAAGTGAGAGAAAGTTTCAAGTAGAGACTTTTGCTCTCCAAATAGGGTTTCTGGACCATAGCAAGATGTGTTGGGGGGAAAAAAAACAGGCTTCAAGCCCTAGCTCCACCGTTCTTTGACTTTCTCGTGTGATCTTTGGCAAAAATAACCACTCAGAGGCTCAGTTTCTGCATCTGTAAAATGGGAATAGTGATATCTATAGTAATATCTGAGAAGATTGAAGGAGCAGATGTTTACAAGGTGCCTGGTACATGGCAGGCCCTCAGTCAATATTAGCAATTCTTAAGATAAACAGCTCCCCTTTGGGGTCCAAGTCACTGGGGTCAGCCAGGAGAAAGAAGTGAGGGCATTCCCAGACTCAGCCTGGATTTGGGTGACGGCTCTCAGAAGCAAACGCAGCTCCCTCTAATGACACCCCACTTGGCCATGTCTGGGAGCGTAACCATTTCCACCTTTTATTGTATAGTTAGCAAAGCTTTTATAGGCTTCTGTTTCCTAGGAAGGCAATTTTTGAAGTGTTTATTATTTCTGGTGCTTGCTCCCTCCTCTTTGCACCATTGGATGATGGGGAACGTTAGCACATTTTGGTCCACTGAGGCCAATTTGGTATGTGCAGCAGAAGGCCTGTGACGCTCACGAGCCGAGAAGTCTGAGGAAATGGGTCTGTGGACGTGGGAAGACGCAGCCTCATAAGAATCCTGTACCGGCGCCCTGAGCCCACGGTCTAGGGCCACGGAGTCAGTGGAGTGGAAGGTGAGGCAAGCACTCACTGTACAAACTGCAGACAGGAAATGTTACCCAGAAGATCAATTTCTTTCCCCCAACACCAAAACTTACAGGAGAACAATTCTTTGCAGTACTGCAAACCCAGAGCATGTGTCTCTCCAAACCCTTCCACTGAAGCTGTGGCTTAAGTACGTGATCTGCCCCCTCCTCACTCTCTTATCCGACCTCGTCTTCTACTCTTCTCCCTTTGATCTGCTGGGCTCCAGCCACATTCATCGCTCTGCTTTTCTAGAACATTCCAGTCCTGCCCCTGCCATAGGGCCTTTGCTCTAGCTTTTCCTTCTGCCCAGAATGTTCTTTCCTGACTGCCCTGTTTAATAATGCTCCCTCATACCCTGGCACTCCTATCTTCCTCACCTGCTTCATTTTTCCAGAGCACTTATTTTTAAGTTATAATGTTAGTTACACAACTTAGTTATCCTAACTAAGTTAGAACGTTATTTTAGCATTGTTATGGATTGAATTTACTTGCCTCCCCCAAATTCATATGTTGAAGTCCTAACCCCCAGTACCTCAGAATGTGACCTTATTTGGAGGTAGGATCTTTACAGAGATAACCAAGTTCAAGTGAGGTCATTAGGATGGGCCCTAACCCAATATGACAGGTGTCCTTACACAAAGGGAAAACATAAGAAGTAAACATAGAGATACACACAGAAAGAAGACAGTGTGAAGACACACAGAGAGAAGACAGCCATCTACAAGCCAAGGACAGAGGCCTGGAACAGACCCTTCCCTGAGGGCCCTCCAAAGGAACCAATCCTGCTAACACCTGGATCTCAGACTCCCAGCCTCCAGGTGAGACAGTACATTCTTGTCGTCTAACCCACTGGATTTGTGGTAGTTCAGCCCTGGCAAACTAATATACATTCTCTGTCCTTTCCTTTTCCATAATCAAACTTCTTTTAGAACTCTTCCTGCTAGAACACAAGCTTCACAAGGCAGAGATTGTTTTCTGTTTTCATACTGATATAACCCCGGTACCAGAACGATGCCTGCCATATAGTTGCTGTTCAATAAATATTTGTTGAGTAAATCTATCAGAAGACAGAGCATTCATATATTTTCTCTCCAAGTGCCCATATCAGGAACGAAACTGGGAAGAGCAGGTCTCTGACATTATTCTCTTGGTTCTTCAATGTTGGAGTCAGAACCCCTGCGCTGTGGGCGCTATCTTCACTTCCAGTGGGTTTCAGAAACCTGAGCCATTCTTCAGAAGACCTTTAAGGATGTGGAGGGAGCAGCCCTCATCAGTGCTCCGAGAGAGTAGCTCCAGATGGAGCGTTTAGCACAAGGCTAGGGATCCAGTTACACTCGACCGCGCTGCCACGAGCACTAATAAGGCCCGACGGCCTAATAGGCTGTCCTGCGGTGAGGCTGTGTTGGGAAGAGGTTACCAGTAACAAGATTATTCTCTTGACGGTTAGCTTGGCAGGGGTCAACAGTGCTGAAAGTAGACTCAGGTCAAGGCAGAGGCTCAGGTGGAAATTCTGGGCTCCCAAGCCAGTTTCAAAAGGAGAACCACCTTCCCTTTTGGCTGGCTGCAGCAGTGAACAGTTTTCTGGAGACACAAAAGGTCCTCTTCCTTTTCTTTGGCCCTGCTCTCACACTGGCCCAAGCAAACTGAATGTATTAGCATAGTAGAACAGCTTTTATTGAGCACCTACTTATGTGGCCAGTGCCGTTCTCCCAGGAGGAGACGAAGAGGTGAGAGCCACATCAGAGAGGTATCATGAGGATGGAATTAAGTGAAATTAAATTAAATTAAATGATAAGGAATGTAAAGGTCTGGCTTCGAGTGAGCATTGGAGGGGGCTGAATTCCTTTCTTTGGCTTTTGGTGAGGGTAGTAACCTGGGGTGGAAGGCAGAGCATACTGGAAAAAGGCAAGTTGATTTTTAGTGTGTCACAGTGGCAAAGGCTCTTACGTGTTATAGGTTTCAGAGGAGGCAAGCGTCATTCGGCTAGACTGGTCAAGGGGACAAGAGTGGGCCCAGAGGCTGAGGAATATTTGGGTAAGGGGAGATGTCTGGAGGTGTATGGGTTGAGGCTGAAACCTATGTATTTTGTAGGGACAAAGGCACAGCTGTGGGTTGAAGTGTGAGCATTTGGGAGGTCTCCCAGGTAAGGCCTGGGACCAGGAAGGTGTGTGTGTGGGGGGCAGGCTCTATGTGTGTGTACTATTTCTTTAAAAATCACTTGCCTCTATGAACTACCTTCAATTATCATCTCCTTTTTCTAGCTGAGGAGATGGAGGCCCAGAGGGGGAACTTGTCCAAGGTTTCACAGACTGGAGGAGGCAGAGTCTTGCATTCTAAAACTCATGCCTTTTCCCACAAACCAAACTGTCTCCAGTCTTTCTCTTGTCAGCTGCTAGCTCCTTTCTAGCCCATGTCCTCCCAGGGTGTGGGACTACAGTCCCTTTTCTGGCAATGGAATTCCTGCTGAGGAGCGCGGCGCACTTTGCTAGGTGCCTGTGTCCCATCCCTTCACATGGTCCGTGCGACGGATGGTTGCACCTTCACTGAGACCAAACCAAGTCCGTGAAGATGTATAAGTATCTTGGGGCTGCTGTAACAAGTACTGCAAACTAGATGGCTTAAAAGAATAAAAATTTATTGTCTCACAGTTCTGGAATCAAGGTATTGGCAGGGCTACACTCACTCTGCAACCTGTAGGTGAGAATCCTACTTTGATTCTTCCTAGCTTCTGGTCCTATTGTTGGCATTCCTTGCTTGCAAGGCCCTACTCCAATCTCAGCCTCTGTCTTCACAGGTGTGTCTCTTCTTATAAGGACTTCGATCATATTGAATTAGGGCCGACCCCAGTGACTTCATCTTAACTTGATTTAACATCTGCAAAGGCCCTATTTCCATATAAAGTCACATTCACAGGTACTGGGGGTTGGGACTTCAACAGATCTTTCTAGGCAACAGAACTCGACCCATAACAGAGTACCTTCGTCAAAATCACACTATTGCCTGGGAACCTCAAATTGGATTAAATTTTGCATTTTAAAAATTTCAGCACTTTCTCAGAGTGGCTCCTTGCTTTTTTGCCCCTAGATTCTCTATATTCTTTCTCACCTCCTTGCTTTGTTTATCTAACTCACAGTTGGGATTATCCTCTTCCTTCATTTGTGCTGGGAAGTTTCTCCTTCTTTACACTCAGCTACCTCTGCAAATCATCCTCCTCGACCTGAGCCCTGCTGGCAGCTTCTTTCTCTAAACCCCATAGCAATTAGAGTCATATAATACTTCGGTTGACTATTTTACAGTTTACTAATTCCTACTTACCACTTGGTCTTATTTGCCTAACTGGGTTATAATTTTCTGATTCTCAGCAATAGAGGCTAATCACAACTCTTGCTCCAGGGTTTAGCATAGGGTGAGCACACTCTAACTCTCCATGAGCCTTGCTGGGGGCATAGTATTCATTTGTTTCAGATTCTGATTTTCTGTAAGGGTTCCTTGGATGAATACAACCACCCAGCCTAGTGACATGGAGGGCTGGGCAGTGATCTGGTAAGGCTGATGCTTACAGGAAGCCAAGCTTTGCCAGGCCCTGAATTCAGTACTTTTTCTCCTTTTGCAAGATTTGAATCATCTGGGTAATTGTCTTAACTTTCCACCTGACTTAGCCTGTGCCCACCCAGCCAAAATCACTAGAGGTTTGACTAATCTAAGGACTGGTAGACTGGAAGCTAAACTGATTACAGACCTAAGCAGGCTCAACCGGAAAATCTAAGGGCCCCTTTGTTCCAGGTGTCCTCAGAGTGGCTCCGCCTCTGGGGGATCACATTGCAGGCCCTGCTCCTGGGGAGCAAGATGCTTCTCTTTCCTCCCCAAAGGCTGGCAGGAGCCACGGAACGGTCTTTTGGCCCTGATGGCTTTAACCTTACTGACAGTACATCCTCTGTGGGGCCCTGGTGCTTCCTCCTTCTTCTTAAGCACCTCTCCCGAGACTTTCCAGGGATGGCAGTGGGGGCAGGACGGAACAGAGCCCATGTTCCCTTCCCTTTGTTTCTAGAAGTGACAGTCCCAATGTCCATGACACCCAAGAAAGTTAGCAAGAAATTGAGAATCTGAGAACTTTAGGCTGGATGATTTTGCCCAAATACATCTTGTTTGAGGAGTGGAAAACTGAGGCCTCCAGAAATGAAGCTGTGTGCTGAAGACAAACTTTACAAAGATTAGGTGACAAATGTGAGATTAGGACCCAGGTCTTCTTCCATCCAGACCAGGTCTGCTCTGCTCTTCCAGGTTGCCTTGGTCATCATGGAGCCAGGGACCCAGGCAGGGACTCTGCCCCACACAAGGAGTATGGGGGGGCGGGTGGTATTCTTCTGCATGTAGGATTCAACCCACTTGAGCTGGTCTCTGCTCACCTTTCCAGCCTGAGCTGTACCTTTCTTCCCCTTGTTAACAAAACGGTAGCTGTCCTGGCCTCATTCCCACCTCTCCACCTCCAAGGCTTCACACACTGTTCTCACAGTCTGGAGCGAGATTTTGCCCACACTTCACCTGTATAATACCAACTTATTCTCTAATTCTCAGCTTAAATGTCACTGCCTCGGAGCAATCTTCCTTGAGCTCTGTCATCTAAATAACACTCAGCATTAATTGCTTTCTTCTTCTTTTTTTTTTTAGAGAGAGGGAGATTCTCTCTCTCCCTCTCCCTCTGCCCCTACCCACCCCCTCTCTCTCAGGGGCAGAGGGAGGGGCGGAGGGAGAGGGAGAGAGAGAATCTCAAGCAGACTCCATGCCCAGTGCAGAGCCCGACCTGGGACTCCATCTCACAACCCTGAGATCATGACCTGAGCTGAAACCAAGAGTCGGATGCTTAACCACCTGAGCCACCCAGGCACCCCTGCATTAACTGCTTTCATAGGACTATGCATTTTCTTTCAGAGACTTGTCTGTTTATTTGAAGTCTGTGCTCTCCTACCTCACCTAGTCTGCAAGGCTCATGAGGGCAGGGACCATGGCTGCCTTGTTAACTACCATATAATCTGGATCACTCACGCACATGGTAGGTACTCTGCAGATATTTGCCAAATAAATGAATGAATGAATAAAATAAAAGACTGGCTTCTTGGATATGAGAGGGGCTGACCTGTCCACTTACTGGAGCTTTGTTATTGCTACCATGTTATATAGAACCTACTAAGTCACTGTTCAAGCAGGCTTGTGTTATGGGTCTTATTATATTCAAGCTTTTATATAAGGCAACTGAGGCTCAGAGAGGACAAGTAGCTTGCCTAAGGTCACCCACATTGTAAATGGCCATTCCTAGGTTAGAATGCAAGTTTGCCTGGCTCCAAAGCTGAATTTTGTTCATTATATTATTATTATTTATTATTATTATTATTATTATTATTATTATTATTATTTTGAGAGAGAGAGAGACAGAGAGAAGAGAGAGCACATGAGCAGAGGGGTGGGGGAACAGAGGAAGAGGGAGAGAGAGAATCTCCCTCTGACTCGGGGCTCAATCTCACAACCCTGAGATCATGACCTGAGCTGAAACCAAGAGTTGGATGCTTAACCAACTGAGCCACCCAGATGCTCCTGTTCATTATTTTATGGGGTTTCCTCTGTATATCAGAAACTTTCTCTGTCTATAAGAAATGTCACCATGCCCCTGTGTGCATCAGATAGTTCAGGCTTTGGCTTTCCAAAGATTGCACACCTTATCAGTGGAAGAGCAAGCTCTTGATAGAACTTTGCTGACTCTTAAGTCAGAGTTTTGCATTCCAGCTTCACACTCGGGCACCCCTTGGCTATGCACTCTATGGGGTTACAAGGCTCCTGGGCATGCACTAGCAGAACTCTGGCCTGTGTGGGGTGAAAAGAAGCCATTACAACACCCATTCACCATGAATCCTGTTTTTTATTTTATCCCTCGTAACTGAGAACAAAGCTCATTTCACCAAAATGTTCTGGTGCCAGGGGCCCAATGAAACTCCCGTTTTCAATCACTTGCACATAGTTAAGTGGAGACAGTTAGAACACTCTTAATTACTGAGCTGGTGGGTCCTGCTGACTCCTGTAAGACATTTGGAGCAGTGCAGGAAGTAAGGCTTCCTTTCCAGTTTACATCACCATTTAATCTAATTATTCCTTCCAGTTTAGCTTTCACATATTCCATCAAAGAAGAGATTGCTCATTTCCTTGTGAAACTGTATACATCGACTGTAATGTGATTTTTTTTGCCTCTCGTAAGTAATCTGAGATTTCCTAACCTTCTCCCCCTACTGTATTCTCTGGTTAATGTATAAACTTGGGAGAAGTTTCTTGACAGAGAAGTCAAGAGGGTCTCACCTGGGGGAATAGTATTTACATTTCAGAGAATTTGAGAGCTCAAAGGGGCCTTTCATGTCCTCAGCTGCATTAAGTCCTTCGTCTTCTAGCTAAGGAAACTGAGGCCCCAACAGGGGAAGCCAATCCCTTGTTGAACTATTCCTGAGCTCCTGCTATGTGTGAGATTCCAGGAAAAAGTAGCCCTTTTCCCTAGACCAAACCCCTGCCCTCAAGGAGCTTGTGTCCAGAGGAGAAGAGAGAAATGACTGTCATTGAAAATAATTAATGAATCTCAAATGCACAAAGTAATGTATAAAAGAAGTACAGGTTTTTTTTTTTTTCACTTAAATTACAAAAATTTTATGGAAAATTCCCCGAGTGATGCTTAAAATGAATTGTAAAGAGTGAAAAAGCTTTCACTATGTAAAGAGTGGAAAAAGAGCATTCCAGGTGGAAGGAACAAGCGTATGGTTATGGCAATGGAGAGATGTCTGGAACATCTGGAGTGGGCAGATGAAGAGAGAATGCAGACAAAGAAGAAGTGAAAGTCAGGTGAGGGCCAGTCTCGGTGGAGCCTGTATTAAGAATATCTTCTTGAGGTCATGCGTGGATACACTGTTTGCCCTTCTAAATCCAGCCTTCTGTCCTGTGCTTTGTGCCCTAGGAGGCTGACCTCTCCTTGCCCTCTGACTTCTGGTTGGGTTTGCCCCATAGGTGGCACCAGGGGAAATGAGAGTATGTGAGGAGAGAGGTTGGGGTATCATTCTCTGGGCTGCTTCCCGGCTGGGGGGTAGGCTAGCAAGACGTGCTATGGAAGACCACAATGAGGTGGTCATCTCCTATAGGTTTCCCTTCACATGTCCCTTTAGGCTTAGGGATGGTAACATACTCTGCTCTTGCCAGTTTCAGGTCACTTCTGGTCTCTTGTTAGACTCGCCCTCTCCTGCCCTGCGTCATGATGAATAGTCCCTTCATTAAACTCCCTTCAGTGACTCCACTGGAGTTTTCCATCTGTTTCCTGCAGGGTCCTTTAAGAAGGCTCCCACTCCAAAGGGCAGCCTGCAATGGAGAAGGCCCTCAAAGTGAGGACATCAGTGATGTGCATAAGTGGCTGTAGGTGCTAAGGGTCAGATAGAGGGAGAGATAGCTGGGGGCCTAGCAGAGGATCCTCTGAAACCCCACAACCGTGCCCATGACAAAGTAAGGCATCTCTCAACACCTGGCAGGCCCAGAGATCTCAAAGCTGTCTTATGAAGGTACCTATCAAGGAGGAACTTTCCTACACATTCCCTCTGCCCCGATTCCCCAGCCCTGTGCTCCAACCACTGAGGGGCCAGAAGTCAGGATAAGCAAGCTCAGGGAGGAGACGGAGGGAGAGAGACCAAACCAGGGGCACCCATTGTGTGGAGGCATGCCACCCACCTGCTACAGCCGACCCAGTAGATTGAAGTACTGACTGATATATTGGCATCTCAAAGTTGAGTTATTGTCTGAGTTGTCAGAAAAGTCATAGAATTGTCTGAGTTTTCCACCAGGTACGGGGGAATGACTTTGACTCCTACCAAACAAATTTATAGGGATTGTTGGAAATCAAACACGCATGAGTGCTTTTAGGATTACTCTCCATGTAATCTCCATGTATGTCTTCACATATTGGTCTTATGATTTTAGGAAATGCCACAAACTAAAACCCTATTTCACTGTGTTGGGCTTGCTAGACCATGAAACTCTTTTTTTGAGTAACTCTTAGGTAACTGATGTTCCTTGCAATATGCTTTGGAAAATATTGCTTCTGATACCAAATACACAAGTAAGTAAGTAAAAATAATTTTTTTTTTCTTCTTAGGGAGAACATTGGAATAGCTGCTATGATGAAGTTCAGGCTGCTATGAGGAAGCAGTCTACCCCATGGTACGATTTTATCCTAACAATATAGTTGTAAATAAAAAATTGATGCAGAGACCAGAAAGTTATAAAAAATCATCAGAGAACATTTTGCATACTTGCCATGTTATAGAAATAGTTAAGTTACACTAATAATGTGGATGCTTTGTATTCCTTTAATGAGCTCTGAGACCCCACAGCTCATGACCACCCCCTGGGAGGGGCCTACTGGGCATTAAAGGGAGAGTGTTAAAAGAATAATGAGTATTTGTCTACCATGTAGTAGCCATCCACATGAAATACTGTGGACTTTGCTTTTATAAAGTCATGTCATAATTTTATAATTGATTTAAAATACTTGCTAGAATCATGGCAATAAAGCAATAAATGAAAGCTAGGAAGAAAAAAATACGAGGCAAAAACTTGCCCTAGAGGGCCTTGATATTCACGTTTTTTACTTTTTTAATTTCAAGTTTTTATTTAAATTCTAGTTACTTAACACATATGGTAAAATTGGTTTCAGGTGTAGAATTTAGTGATTCATCACTTACATATAACACCCAGTGCTCATCACAACAAGTGGCCCCCTTAATACCCATCACCCATCTAACCCATATCTTGCCCACCTTCCTACTTCCCTCCATCAACCATTAGTTTGTTCTCTGTAGTTAAGAGTCTCTTATGATTTGCTTCCCTCTCTCTTTTTTCTCCCTCCCCTATGTTCATCTGTTTTCTTTCTTCTTTCTTTCTTTTTTTCTTTCTTTCTAAAGATTTTATTCATTTATTTAGAGAGAGAGTGCACGCGAGAGGGAGCAGGGCCAGAGGGAGAGGGGGAGAGAGAATCTCAAGCAGACTCTGCGCTGAGCACAGAGCCCGATGCAAGGCTTGACCCAACAACCGCAAGATCATGACCTGAGCTGAAACCAAGAGTTGGACGCTCAACCAAGCCACCCAGGCGCCCCTTCCTGTTTTGTTTCTTAAATTCCACATATAGGAGTGAAATCCTATGGTATTCGTCTTTCTCTGACTGACTTATTTCATGAAATTCCCCTTTGTATGAGTAATGACAGGCTGACAGGCAGGCCTTTGGAGACCCTTCATGTAATCCCTCAGACTTCCATTGTTTACATTTTTTACCCTCAAAGAATCAAATATTGAAGTTATGGGTGCTAGTGTAGCAACTACCACAGAGAAGGTGTTCACAACCTATTTGCTGAATGAATGATTCAGCCAGCACCTTCCTCTTACAGAGAGGACATGGACACTATTGTGCCATTTCTGTCCTTTCTCTGCTTGGCTTCAAGCTGGGGACTTTATAGACTTTAAGTCTAAATGTCACAAAATCTCTGTGAGGCAGGAGTTATGATTCTTATTGTGTGGATAAGAAGGCTGAGGCCCAGAGAAGTCACACAGCTGGGACTTACCTCCCCACCAATGTAAAAGTAAAATGCAGTAAATGTACCTGTTCTTGGGTTTGTTGGACTGTTGCGCATTTAGCCTAAGACAGGAACCATAAAGCATAGAGGAGACCCATGGTACCCTCCTAAAAAGCTTTGAATGTGAGAGTTTTGGGCCCAATGGCTCTGACCACTTTAGGAAACCAAGTATAATACTTGACAGGCATTTCCCAGGCTATGAGGTTACAAGATGCTGGAAAGGAGGCCTTAGAACTGAGAGAACAAAGTAAACAGAGAATGATACATATTCCAATATTTGACAGTATTATGAAATAGGGAGGGTTTGCCTTTGGCACCCCTTCATCACCCTTTATTGCCTTCAGAATCCAAAGAGCTAGACATTTAATGGCGGGATTCTGGATATTTTTTTCTGGGCAGGATTCAAATCATTGTTTCGGGTATTCAATCTGCTTCCTTCTTATGAGCATGGCTTTTGGCATTCCTGTGAGGTTGCCAAGTTTATCTTCCCATTTAGTAAAAGACTCAATTTCTATGGTCTAGTCTTATTTTACAAAAACACACCTTAAGGCTTGGAGAACGAAGTTGAGCCAAGGTGGGGGCCAACTGCGTTCTCCTGTGACCTTCAGGCTATGTGTTCCTGATTCTTTTCTTTTTTTTTGAAAGATATTATTTATTTATTTGAGAGAGAGTGAGAGCCAGAGAGATCACGGAGGGAGAGGGTGAGGGAGAAGCAGACTTGCCACTGAGCAGAGAGCCCGATGTGGGGCTCGATCCCAGGACTCTGAGATCATGACCTGAGCCGAAGGCAGACGCTAAACTGACTGAGCCTCCCAGGTGCCCCAATGCATTCCTGATTCTTGGGGAATGCCATCACTCATATTTTTGTTCCTTTACTCAGGTACACTGGGAGTGTTTCTTTCTTTTATTTTTTGGGGGGATATTTCTTTAAATGAAGCTTATTTAAACAGATCATGTTTACAATCTCTCCCTCCTCCATTACCAGTTCGGACCTCATCTCCTACTATGTTCTCCCCATTCACTCTGTTCCAGCCACATGGCCTCCTTGATGTTCCTGGGGTGTACTA
Source organism: Halichoerus grypus (assembly GCF_964656455.1). Lineage (NCBI taxonomy): Eukaryota > Metazoa > Chordata > Mammalia > Carnivora > Phocidae > Halichoerus > Halichoerus grypus. The sequence continues at coordinate 139,104,130 of NC_135716.1, forward strand.
AGCAGGCTTTACCTTAGCCTTTACACTGGCTGTTCCCTCTTCCCCAAGACACCTGCACAGCTTAGCCCTCACCTCCCTCAGCATCTGACTCCAATGTCAACTTTTTAGACTCAACTTTCCTGACCACCCCATTTTAAGTTGGACCCTTTCCTCACCCAGTACTCCTTTCTCCCCCTTTCCCTATTGTATCTGCTGTACTCAGAACAATGCCTGATGCAGAGAAGTACTCAATAAGTATTTTGAATAAATTAATGAATTCAAGCAGTTCTGCTTTAATTAGATTTTCAGCAGCCACTCAAAATTCTGAAATGCCTAAGCCTAGGTGGCACTGTTCCTGCTGCTCAAACACTTCCCATCTTTATTAAGCTCCTTCCTGCTGGTCAGCTTGAGGCTAACAGGGTCGAAGAGGAAGATAGCCTTCACCAACTGTGAAATGCTAGGAATGGCTGTATATCTTTTTTTTTTTTTTTAAATGTTTTATTTATTTATTCATGAGAGTCAGAGAGAGAGAGAGAGGCAGAGGCAGAGGGAGAAGCAGGTTCCCCCACTGAGCAGAGAGCCCGATGCGGGACTCGATCCCAGGACCCTGGGATCATGACCTGAGCTGAAGGCAGACGCTTAACCATCTGAGCCACCCAGGCGCCCCTGGCTGTATATCTTGAATAAATACTTTTCTACTTTATTTATTTTTTATAGATTTATTTATTTATTTATTTGAGAGAGAGAGAGAGAGAGAGAGAGTGAGAGAGAGATAGAACATAAGCAGGGAGGAGGGGCAGAGGGAGAGGGAGAAGCAGGCTCCCCACTGAGCAAGGAGCCCGATGCGGGGCTTGATCCCAGGACCCTGGGATCATGACCTGAGCCGAAGGCAGACACTTAATCGACTGAGCCACCCAGGCGCCCCAATACTTTTCCACTTTAAACACTCTTCATCAATCCACTCACATTCCAAATAAGGCTGACTGAAAAGAACCAACAGCTCCTAGTTGAGTTTGGTCTTCAATGTTGAGTCAAAATTTAAGTCAACCTTCATTTTCATTAATCTTTATTTTATGGTCAAGAGAGGGAGGTAGGGAGCTAGAGCATTTGGGTCTAAATCCTTGTTCTACCGTATATTGGCTGGGTCTTGGATAAACTTCTTTACCTCTCAGTCCTCAGTTCCTCGTTAGTAAAGGGAGGACAGTAGCAGCTACTTCATGGGGTTGTGGTGAGAATTAACCAGGTTAACGTGTGTGAAGCACTTAGAACCGTACGTGTTCAGCAAGTGTTAGGGATCTTCCTATGAGTCATCAGAGGAGAATCCTGTCATCTTCCTGTTGAGTATAAGTGGAGGTGATGCAGCCCCCCTCCCTCCTTCACCCCCTTGGCTATCCACATCAGCTGCAGACCCCGGCTCTGGTGGGTGTAATGATTTCCGGGGTCTTATATCGATGTAGCAGAAGGAGGCAAGGAGCCAGACGTGCCCAATAAAAGCAGGTCACCAAAAACAACTCTCTGGCCAGCCTGGCTGGGCCCCCAGTGGTCATCCCTGCCCAGGGGCATCCCTACCCCCCGCCCCGGTAGCCACTGCCTGTGGACTCCCCGTGCCTGCAGCCGGAGAAAAGACCACACTCGGTGCTCTTGCCAAGTGATGGGTGAGAGGCAGGCTGGTGCCTGGCCCAGCCCCGTGACACAGGAGCCTGTTGCCCCAACTGAGATAATTTTCTTGTCACAAGGCCTGAAATCCTCACTCGAAGTCCTCTTCAAACTGGTGTTCTGAAACAGGGCCAAGTCCCCAAGCCTGAGTTTCCAGGCTGGGGAGCTGGTGTTCCCTCAAATGCACCTTTCTAAGAAAAAGAAAAAAACTTAATACAGCTATACAGCTTGCCAGGGAGAATTAAGTGTCAGTGTCTTTTTTTTTTTTCCTTTTTCTTTTTTCTTTTTTAAATTGGCTATTTGGATGTAGACAGGAAGCTTCAGAATCTTTTGCAAAAACAGGAGGAAAAAAAAAAAAGAGAAAAGAAATCCCCTACCTCCCTGGGGAGACATTTGAGGAACAGTCCAGCCTGAGGGAAGTTTGAATGCCAAGAAAGCCGTGTTCTGAGCTAGTCCAAATGTGGGCACGGTGGGCAAGACTTGGGCAGCTGCATAGCTACTGCTCAGCTTTCTATTCAAACCCACTCTGGCAGAGAGGAAATGTTCTTTCTTTTTTCTTTCATCACTTTCTTTTAAAGGAAAGAAAAAAAAAACCACCATGAAAGATCCAGAGACGTACCGATGTCACCGAGAGGGGAGACCTAGGTCATAATCAAAAGTTGGTTTCAGGGGAACCTCCCCACCCCCGCCTCCCCTCCCCCACCCCACTCCCACCCCCACCCTACAATAAAAGCTTGGCTCTAAAAGGCAGCTCAGACAATGGATCAGATGCCAAACCATGTGAAGTGCCCAGAGGCAACTCCAAAACACCCGGCCCACCAGCGGGTAGAGGCTGCCAAGGAGCCAGATGCTGTAGCTTTAAAAATATCTTCAGCTGCTCGGCATCTGCAGTTGCAGAAGGAGCCGGACGGGGCTGGGACAGCCGGGCAGGCGGCAGCAACCCCCCTGTATGTAATGGAGAGCGCCTCCAACCACGGGGCTGCCCATTTGGCCTTGTTAAATCACCCCCAGCATATGGTGAGAGACATCTGCCCAGGATTTGGACCTCACAGACTGGAAGAGGAAGGCTCCACACAGACACTCTGAGGCTGGAGAGGGTGGAGGCAGCTGGGAAGGCATTTCTAAGGCCACGGGCCTCATTTCACAGAGGAGCCAGGATTCTGAGAAAGAAGGGGCTGGCTCAAGGTCATGCAATAGCCTACTGTTGGATCTGTAGGGGACAATTCATTCCGGTTCTTTGAGCCTCTGTTTATTTATCTGTGAAGTGGGGTAAACATATAGCTTACGGGCTAATGTGGGGGTTAGATGAAATCATTTAAGGGAATGGGCCCTGCTCAATACATTTCAGTGGAATATATTTCTCATTCTTTCAGTTCTAAAAGTCAAAGGCAGCCACTGACAATGTTACGTTTTCAAGAGGCTTCAGAAAAGATCCAATACTTTCCCAAATCCTTCTCTAGCTGCTTAGTGCTGGAGGAAACTGCATCCTTCCGACTACTATTTGAGTACAATTACAATGCAGTCTCACTTGCATGGATAAAAACGTCAACTGTGGAAGGTTTACTTCTAGGTAAGTTTCTTTTTTTAGGGGCAGTCGTGAATTTCAGTGCCCACTTTGTGGGAAGACTTAGAAACTAGGAAAACTAGGAGGGGAGCCAACATCTTCATTGGAAAGCAGCCCTGAGCCTCTCAGAGCCATCTCATTTCCCTCTACCTCAAACCTCAACTTCAAAATGGAAATTATGGTTTTGTTTTTCCTTTTTGGCTTCCAGATCACACTCCGCGATTATCTTTGCACCACTACCCTCCCATTAAAAAAAGCCACTAGGAAGTAAATTCTTAAGGAGGGCAGTGGCCCAGGCTGGAATGTAGTGGGGAAATATACTCCCAAAGTGGCATGAAACAAGGAGAAATTCACACAGAAATCCTTGTGGACGTTGGCTCTGCATGAACACCCGAGGTGACTGGAGGTACACCACTCTTCCCGCCTTGCATACAAACACTTCATGAATACCTCTGAAGAATATGACCTACCCTTGGAAGTATCCAGAATCCCTCCCAGATCAAATCTAAAGACTTCCCTATGCAGTGACATTATTACTCTTTCTTTAGGACCAGAAATATTTGTGACGGCCTTACCAATCTTTATTTTCACCTGTCTCCAATCCCAACAGCTTCTAACTCCCCATTAGAGAGACCAGTGGTTCCAGGTTCCACTGTAGATGCGGGACATATGACTGGGTAAGTTTTGGTTTAAGGATGGGCCATAGGACCTACATGGATCCAGAGTGACTCTTTTTTTTGTTGTTGTTGTTGGGAATGCTGGGACTCTTTCTTGTTCCATATGAATGGTGAAGTAACTCAGAAAGATTCCTGCCTTAGGAGTCCAAGAAAGGCAAAATGGAGAAACTGGGTGACTCCGTGTTTCTGGATCAAGCCATGACTGAAGACAGTGCTACCTTTGGACTTTTTACTTGTAAGAGCATTTTATAATTTACATATATTTATATGTATAATATGCATATTATATTTGTAATTTAAGCCTGTTGGAGTCGTATTTTCCATATTGAACAACTGAAAATATCCAGATGTGCTCAGGGAGCCCTAAGAGATTATAGATATTTGGCCCTGGCTTATCTTTAGTTTGTCAATTAAGACTTAAAGTCTTGTTGGTTTGTCACATATGTTATATGGCAAAGCCATTAGACCTGGTGGCCGAATGTGCAGATTTTGCTCTTATAGCATGAATAAGATAGTCTTCTTGGATTGGGAATGAGGATAAGTGGGGGCAAGTCTTCATCTGCCACCAAAAATGCCTTTCTGGTCCTTCATTTCTCCACTTGGACTGACAAGTGTGTTGTATTACGTTAGGATTTGGCAAACCTCAATCATTTATCTATTACTGTTATAATCTTTTCTATATTCCTCTGTGTTACTAGTTACCTAATATTTTTCTTTAAATTAGCCCATTTCCTTAATTTTATAAATCATTTAAGAGTAAGATAAAGTGTATATTATTAAAAAAATGGAAAAGCCAATGTTTAATACATGTATAAATAAGTACATAGTTATTAACATAAAAAGGGCTTGTGTACCACCTAAAATTACCTTGCATATGATCCATTGGGAAAGTCTAGGAGTTGATCAGTGGTTTTCAAGCTGTGTTTTTATGGGCTAACTTATTTAAATTTAAATTATTTGCAGTGTTACATGCGAATTTAATTTTGTAACACATTTTTAACTATTTTGATAATTGAAATAAAAATCCATGAATCTACTTAAGTCTATGTGTATACATAATATATTTATTTATTTATTTTTTAAAGATTTTATTTATTTGAGAGACAGAGAGAGACAGAGAACATGAGCAGCAGGGGTAAGGACAGAAGGAGAGGGAAAAGCAGACTCCCTGCTGAGCAGGGAGCCCATGTGGGGCTTGATCTCAGGACCCTGAGATCATGACCTGAGCTGAAGTCAGATGCTTAACTGACTGAGCCACCCAGGCGCCCCTACCTATTATATTTATATTAGAGACCACCATCATAATTATTTGTGCTGATAGGTTACTAATTTTTGTATGAGCTCAGAAGAAAACTTAAACAATATCTATGGATATATTTAATTTTATTTCAGAAATAAGTCTCATCAAAATTTTAATACAGAAGAAGACAAATCACAAACGGGTTAACAATCGCAATACCCACAGAATCCCTTTGATGTTAAAAAAATAATAATACATGTCTGTATATACATTCTAATTTCTTACAAATATGTCACTGATTAGGACTACTGTAGCTCTGCAGGGGTCTTTCTGGAATTCAGATTTTTACCCTAAAATTGTATGAGTGAGTCACAGATACCCCAAATAAATGTCAAGTTAACATCAGATCAGTTGCTTTGGCCAATCCTTTTATCAAACTGTAACATTCTAATGCAGAAACTTCAGACATGCTGATCTCCATGATTCACATTATGGACCACTTTAGAGTTAGTGTAAATTTTGGGCTCCTCCCGTCTGATTTTCATATTTATGTCAAAGAATACAGAGAACCATCAGAAGTGTTGTTACTGATTCAACTCTGAAACTGAAATGTCTCGCTATCCTGCCTTCAAGCTTCTGGCCCAGATTAAATGAAGAGTATCTTGAGATTGTGAGTCAAGCTGTTAACAAAAAACAAACAAACAAAAAGCCCACAGATGTTACCACTTTCGCTACTTATTGGTGCAATCAGAATTTTCGTAATGCCACGTATGCAAAACAAAACACCGAAATAAAGACGATACTGGGGCTATGACTGCAAACATCACCTATCACTCCAGTATTAAATGTTGGGGCTGAATCTGAATAAACTCATTGCTCTTTATGGTGGAACTTGAAGAAGTAAATGTTTTCAGTTTGACATTATAAAACAGCATTTTCTCAATATGATATCAATATATATGTCCACACAAGCAAACACACATCCACATGCATGTATACACACTCAATTATTCTGAAAACCACATGATCTTTAAGGTGTTCTTCCAGCTCTAAAAATAAAGTCCTTGTTTCCCCCTTGGGCTGAGAAACCTCAAAGCTGTGGTTGGGAAAAAGAATACAGAAACGACAGGTAACATTTGTACAGTGCTTTTCAGATGCACAAAGTGCTTTCACTTGAAGGAAGAATGTGAATCTCAACCTTGAACCTTAATCTTACTTTTTCTGTGAAGCTCCCCCCCCCATCCCCCAGGCAACATTGCACTACCCCAAGACACACCGTTTTGGAATTGTTCCTTTGCACGCTTGCCCCTGCCCCAGGACTGTGAATGCCTCAAAGGAACAGACCATACTTTGCTCATTGTTGTATTTTCCGTGCCTAGTCTTGTGTGCAGTATCTGCTTAATAAATGTTCCGATGCTTCAATGAATGAATGATTCTGTGGGATCCAATAGAAAAACTGAGCCCTGGATGATTAAGTTCTTTTTCCTTTTTTTTTTTTTCCCCATCAGCTCAGCACATGTCTTCTCCATCAGGAATATTTATTAAGTAACAGCATATGTTGTCCTCATCAAGGAATATTTATTAAGCAACAAATTTGCACATAAAATTTGGCAAGGTACCACTTGTTCTGACATCCATCCTCTCCTCTATCCAAGTTCATTTCCTTAAAAGCTTTCCTCAGTCTATTTCCTTGAACTCTTATCAGTACCCATCTGACCCATCCCTACCTCTGGGCCTCTGTGCTGTGTTTCTCTCCCCCTGGAACACCTTTCCTCATCATTTCTGGACGGTCATTATTACCTGCGCTCGAATCCTTTCTCAGGGTCTCTTTTGGCCCAGCCCTAGCTGGAGGTAATGGAATTCAGATATGCCATTTCCTGAGACTCTCCAATGGAACATATCACTCTTTTACTACATAATAGTCACTTAGAAACAGGCCTTCTTTCCTCTTCAGGATTTTGCTCTCCGTGGGGCAAGAATTTGCACCAAATTATTTTTGTGTTTATCAGAACACCCAAAGCCTGTAGTAGATGCTGGAAAAATATTTGGTGAAAGAATAATGTATATGGTCCCTGTGGTTCATTCTGCCTCTGTCCGAAATAACTAATAAGACAGTCACCATCAGACTTAGACTAGAATCCTGGAATCTTGAAAATCAAGCTCACTCATTCCCACCAAGAACACAAAAGGAAATTATTCCTGCTTTCGCTGATTATTACATATTATTGGCTGAATGATCCTGTGCAGGTTACTCAGTTTTTCTAATTCCCCAGCTTTTCTTCCATAATCATGGCTAATAGCATATACCGAAAGAGTGAAATGAGCTCCTGTATGTGAAGGGCCTGGCACAGGGCAAAGGTTGAATAGATATTACTATTACTGGTATTATTACTATTACTATTTTTATTCTCTATTATTACAACTGTGGTTGTTATTATTGCCAAAAGATGCTATAGAAAAATTTTGTGAAAATTGGAAACTAAAAGGCATGTGAGTAGAGAGAGGAAGAAGGTTAAAGCTGTTTTGTAGCTGAGGAACCAGTGTCTTCCAATGGAGAACCCCCTGAGGGTAGGTTCTGTGTCTTTTCTGTCTCCGCATCCCTAGCACTTAACGTTAATGCTTCCTCCAAAAAAGGGATGTATTAAAAGCTTTCTGATGGGACCATATGCATTTGTTGATTATGTGAACAATAACTTCGGTGTAGTGAGTGTTCACTGGGTGACAGGCAGTGTTCTAGATCCTTTGCAAACGGTCTCATGTGCTCTATACAACACTCCTGCTAGAATGAGCTACCCTGCTGTTTTGTGGCAGAGGCCCCAGAACCTGTCTGTGTTTGCACGGCGAGCTGGTGGCAGAGCCACGAGGAAGACGCAGGTCTGATTCTAAAGGCCACTCTCCAACCTGATGCGACGCACACTGCAAGGTTGCCCCACAGTATTAGAAGGTTCATGGAATAGTCCAGGCCCTGAGCTAAGGAGGTGGCAGAGGTGATGGGAGACAGGAGAAGGAAGCAGCAGTCCATTGCCTTTGGGGACCGATTCCTTGGAGAGGGACCTGAGGGGGTGGGGCGGGCAGAGGAAAACTGAGGGTCGCAAAGAGAATTCCTGAAGGAGGCCAGCTAGGGAGCCAGGCTGCCCTGTTTCTTGCACAGCGCACTTCCCTCCACCCAGGTCCCCTCGACTCCCTCAGAGATTTCCTGACAGGCCCTGATCAAGGTCAGCAGCGGCCCACTGCAAGGCAGGCCCATGCGCGGGCACGCTTGGTAACAGCAGTGCTAATGGGAACTTGGCCCTGCCCCAGGCGGGTATGGAAAGCGGCTGTTGGCTCTTGTAAAAATCCTTGGTCCAGGCTGGTTTTTCCACAAAGAGAAATGCACCGCCCGGAAGAAATGCTATCGCCTGTTCCTGGTGCCAAACTCGAGGAAAATCAAGTCGTGAGACTCTCTCCTCTGCCTGGCTGAAATGACAGATAGCGAAAGAGCTTTCAGTTTCCTCTCCCCCAAAAAAGTCTGCCAGAGATATAAATATTTAAAAACAGGAGCTAGACTGAGAGGGTTAGCTTTCACCGTGTCTTCTTTGGCAAGCGTTCGATCCACCCACCAGATATCATTTTATTCTGTGTAATGGAATGGCAGTTCTAGGTCGCACATCCCAACTTCTGACACACTGCGTGGAAAAAAAAAAAAGACTGTGACCCTTGTAAACTATTTTTGTCGTTGGAAACAGAGACAGACCCAGGTTGTGAATGCCAGATTGAACATAGCTATGAGTGGTTTCAGTGGTGGGTTTTTTTTTTTTTTTTCCTGCTGTTCCTTATTTTTATCTCCTGCTAAGAAGTCCCCTCTCTCATTTCTGTCCAGTAGGATAATGCCTCTTCCTTGTTACACAGGATTTATTTATTTATTCACTTAGCTGTTCTCAGCTCAAATTGGTTAAACAAAGTGCAGGTCTGTACTAACAGTGTTCTCTGAATTTCTTTGTTTCTCTCACATGGCAGCCCCTGAAACTCTGACAGATACAGGAGACAATTCAAAGTTCTTAATTCTGTTTTTCATATAGAGAAGTGGGTGCAAACCTCCATGATATTAAATAGGTTTGAATCATCCCAGATGACCTTCACAAATCTCGGTCTTTATACTTTTAGGTGGATTAGGGGAAACTAATGAGGATTTTGAAACAAGCTTTGGACTAAAACTCTCATCATGCAAATCCATTGAAAAACCCCATAACTTGCAAGCACAATTAACCCGATCCCCAGTGCCCACTGCCCTGTATCTGACTCATTGTATTTCCTCTTATTTTACTTTCTTCATAAAATGATAATAACAACAATGCAGTGGGTATGTTTCTCTGTCATCAGATTCCACGGTCCTTGTTCTTTCTTTTTCTTCTTTTTTCTTTTCTTTTCTTTTTCTTTCTTTTTTTTTTTTTTTTGGTTCTAAATTGCTCTGTCCTCAGAGTCCTTTTAATATAGTTTAGGACTCACAAGAGTTAATAGGCGAGGGTGGGGGGAGGAACCCACTTGTTTTAAGCCTGGAGCCTGTCACCTTTTCTTGGCAATTACACTGCTAATGGCTGGATCCCAAGCAAAGTGGCAAAGAATATCTCTTCTCACGTTCCCAACTCACAGTGCATTCCCAAATACCAGATGGTGTTTTTGGAATCCATTTCACTATGTTTGATATGACAATACTTTTGTATAATGTTAAATTATATATAACTATTGCAAATAGCTGAGATCAGAACAACCAAGAAGCGGAAAATTAGACACAAGAAGGAAAGATAGAAACTAAAGACTGTGGACTTTCATCTGCCCCCATTGTGTCCTGTTTCCCTTAGATTTTTCTTTTAATCTGAAGAGGATTGGCAGGCGGAGGCTGGGTGCGGGGCGGCAAGGGGGGCTGGAGAAGCATGGGGGGTGGGGCGGAGCAAAAAGTAGTCCGCTGTGTTGTTGCAGGGAAATTACATCAAATTGGGATCCTCTCGCTGCTAGAGTTTGGTACACATCATGAAAAACTTGCCAGACGTTTTCGAGAGCAGAGTCATCTCCTTTCAATGGCCAAAAACCTCAAAATAAGCCAAAGAAGACTGATAAAGCCCTACGCTCAACCCCTTTGGAAACTGTGTGGTGGTTTTATTCTGCTGGGAGGGACAAGCAAATGAATTAGCAGATCTTAAAACCTCAGTCACTGCCTTAGGAACCATTAAAAGGACAGGGATAGAGAAAACAAATACGGACTCAAAACAGTACAAAGGAATTCGACAGAAACAGTTGAGCGGCTTTTCTGAGTTTGGGGGCACATGGATATATTGATGTGATTTCTAAAAGAGTGGCTAGAACTGGACCCTAGCATTGAAAAATATCTCAAAGAATCCACCCTTGAAAAACCTGGGTAACACCAGTGGAGCCGTATTGCTACCCCAGATGGCCAAATGGGGTAAACATATCACTTTAATTTAAATTTTCTGGCTATTTGACAATAGGCAACCTCTGGTCCTCTTTCCCCAACCTTCAAACAGGCCTTATCTCTACATTGCAGGACTTATTGATTTCAGCCCAGAGTGAATGCATTACAGCCAAGTGATAAATTGCTTAAAATTATTCTTAAATGAAAACGCTGGAAACCTCCGATGTGGCTTTTTGAATGGAGGGTGGGCAGGACAATTTCCAAACTGCCCGGATCAGAGATTCTTTCAGCCGATTGATTCCTTCTTCAGCAGCTACGTTGCTAGCCTTCAGAGCCCATCGTCAGTACCGAGGGCTTACCCTATTCATGCTGCTTGCTCGGGTTTCCCCCCCCACAAACAACAGTCCTTGCTCCATGCTACCCTCCCCCACTTCCTCCCCCCCCCCCCCATATAGCCGAACCGTGCTCCCTCCCCGGAAAGCTCCTACAGCTCCAGTGACTACTACATAATTAACAATAACTTGTAGTAATGCAATTTAAGAGTCCTTTTAATGGGCAGCGATGGTAGAATGTATAGCCCATCTTTCTTTGTCATCTGAGAAAAGCGGCCCCATGCAGAGCTGCTGGTTGCTGAGTGATGCTTTGTTGTCTGCACCAGACACAGTACCAGCTGCACTGGCAGGTAGCCGAAGTGCAAGGACATAGCTGCCAAACTATGCTATACAAAGGGAGCCGTGCCAGAGAGAAAGGGACCTTTGCAGGCGATGACCTTTGACCCCCAAGCCAGCATGGATCCCATATTCATCCCTTCCAGACAATTGCATCTTTCATTCCACCACAAACTATGATTAGAAAGGGGCCATTTGCGATCAGGGGTCGGTTAGCTTATAAGTTCCCAGCAATGGGGTTATTGCTTTTTTCTTCGGTTTTAATGGTGACAATATTTTCCTTAAAACGGGGTAGGAGGAGACGAGCAATTAAATGAGGGAAAATTATAGAAGCAAAACAGTCACCCGGCCAATGGTGTGGGGCAGGGATTCAAAGAAAGTGAAAAGCGTGGAGACAATGACCATATGGCATTTAAAAAGTCAAACGGAAATTGAACTCTCACCTGATCGCAGGGGATCGCAGGGAAGCTTCCCACACTCAGACCGCTAGAACTGCGCCTTTTTGGGGAAATTGCTAACTTACTCAACACTGCTATGTAATACTTCTTTCATCCCACCAGCAACGCTTTTGTTTGGTCAACTTAGATTAATGAGAAACTAACAGCTTGTGTTTGAATATGTCCTAGCAAGTCCACTTTTGTTCTTCTTTGAAAAACACCAGTGATCTTTGGAAAATGGCTTTTATTTTGTGTTTTAAAGACATTTTACATCGGGACTTATGAAAAGAAGCCTAAAGCCTCAAGTGAGGACCCACGTCAAAGTCAAGGCAGCCCTTCGGAACCTACCCCTGAGCCATTCTGTGTGGGGGGCAGAGAAATCAGTTGTCAGTGTTACCGAGTTGCCACCACAATGGCCCGAGTGCACCTAGGAAACATTCTCGAAGCAGCTGGGATGTAATGAACCGGAGTTTCAAATTCTACATCTTTCCAGAAAAGAAAAAAGAAAAAAAAGAAGCCTGTGGTGTCCATTGGGGGTATACTTTGAGAGCTTTCCCAGTGGCAGAGAAGTTTCTGGAAAGGCCCGCGTCTGATCTGTCTTCCCACTGAAGGCATGGTTCCTTGGAGGCAGGGGAAACCACCACTGATACCTTCAGGACAGCCTGAGGAGACGCACCTGACTTCAAGCTCCCACGTGAAGCCGTCTGTTCTTTATTTTCCCTCTGTATGAAGCTAATGGAATTTGCAGTTGATTAACCTCAAACCTGGAGAAGTGATCCAGTCTGGGATTGCAGCTGGCAAGGCTAAGGCGACTTGTACTTCTTAAGTGAGTCAGACAGCAACAAGTGTTCTCCCACCAAAGCAGAAGCCCAGAGGAATGGGTACGCGAGGGAGAGTCCCTTGGGTCCAGAACCGCCGACAGGCATGGAGGCAGATTGTGTTTGGGATCTGGGCTCCAAAAATAAAGGGCTGGTATCCAGATGACAAATTAAACCAGGAACCTGAATCTTCTTCCTTTTTTTTTTTTTAAAGATTTTATTTATTTATTTGAGAGAGAGAGAGAGAGACAATGAGTGGGGGGGAGGGGCAGAGGGAGAGACAGAGAGAAAAGCAGACTCCCTGGTGAGCAGGGAGCCCGAGGCGGGGCTCGATCCCAGGACCCTGAACTATGACCTGAGCCGAAGGCAGACGCTTAACGACTGAGCCACCCAGGCGCCCCCTGAATCTTAAAAAAAAAAAAAAAAGTCCCAACCACATGGAGGCTCTCCTCTGTGGAGAGACAGCAGTGTGGTGGGTAAAGCATGGACACCAGAGCTAGACTGCCTGCCTTCGTATCCTGGCACCCCTACTTACTGGCTGTTTGACTTTGAGTAAGTTACCAAACTTCTCTGTGCCTTAGTCTCCTCATCTGTCAACTGAAACAGCATAGCAATCAAGGAATTGTAATGAAAACTAATGAATTAATATTTGTAAGGTACTTAAAAATCATGCCTGGTCCATTGTAAGCTTATATGTAAAGATACGTGGAGTTTTTTTTCTAGGAAAATGTACACACACGTATTTTTTCTATCAGAATCATTACTCTGATTCAAGAGAAATGCAGTATTACTTCACCAGCTTCTAAAGACAAAAGACAATAGTGTAGGGTATCCTGATACTCTGCTCGGTTAAAAAAATTTTTTACAAAACGAACTCTCATGTTTAAAACACTTGTGAGAGAAAGTAAAAGTTGTAGGGTTAAAATTTAAAAAAAGGTGTCGGGTTGTTTCTTATTGTTCTGCATCAGACAGTAAAGGTTGCTGCTAAATTTTCTGAGGGGAAGCTTCCACATATGGTATATTTAGTGCATGAAATGTGGCAGTTGGATTCCTGTGTGTGTTTTTTTTTAAATTGTCATATAAACAAATAATTCCAAACATATTTCTTCTTCGTGGATTTGTTTCTATTTTGCAAATTGTTTCAGGCATCAATAAACAGGATTACACAAATGTGCATACAACTGCAAAACTCATTTAGTTTAGCAAGTGCTTCTCACATATTCATTTACTCAACAATGCTACTTTCAAGTCATGTCAACATTACTCCATTGCTGCCTCATGACTAATACAGTGTTACTTAAACCCATTTCACATCTTCCATCCCAGGAACACCACCAACCTTTTTGGTTTGTATCACCTGGTTTCTAATTAAAATCAATCTGCAGGGGTGTAGGTTCTTGCCCAGCACACTCATGGGTCCCCGGCAATGCTTTGAAATATAAGATCACTAACGTGGAAGCTCATTATAGGAAAAAAGCAAAAACTGAAAAGCACATTAGACCAATTAAGAGGCTGTGAGCGAGAGGCATATGGGTATCGAATAGTGCGATGGTTTCATTGTCCGCTTTCTATCAAGGAGGGTGAAAAGAATTTTTTCACTTGTAAAGTAATACTTTGCCAATTTCAAAATGTTCAGAATAGATCAGCAATATCCACGGATGATAGAACGGAGGGAAACACAACTGAAGCCCCACACCCTCAGCATCATAACAAGAGAATCTGCTATTTTGTGTGTCAGAGATTTCAAAACGTGCAACCACTCTAACCACGGCAAATAGGAAAACAATACCCGTTATTCACTCAATTTTCTTGAGCTAAAAAAGGCGAATGATAACAACATATGCTCTAAATGTGACCCATGCAGTTTAGCTTAAAGGCAAAATAAGATAAAAGTCAGCATTGCACACAGAGTTTAAACAGAAACATACGTATCTATACACTTCCTTTCCCTCTCCATATGTTACCCTGTGGTGGAGATTATAATACTGTGCATCACACCTTTCACTCAAGGATCTCAAGCCCTTCTCAGAAATGAACACAAACCCACAAACGCCAGCCCTGGGAAGCAGGTGGTGAGTATTATTATTACCATTTTACAAATGGAGACACTCGGTATTCCCGACTTCTAGTTGATTGAACTCAAGGCACTGGCACTTTCTAGGTGTGTGTGTGTGTGTGTGTGTGTGTGGGGGGGTGTTCTCTCTCTCTCTTTTAAAAATTTTATTTTAGTGTCAATACAAATGAATGGAAGCCCTTTAAAGTGCTACAGCTCAATGATGGCATTGTAAAAGGATTTGCTTCCCTACCATTGACTTTTCTTCATCCCTGAAACTGCCAAATATAACTGTCTCGAAGAATAATGATCTCAAACTTTCTTCTAGGTATCTCTATTGGATAGAGTTTGGAACACTAACAAATGAAAGTCACAACCCAGAGAAGGGAGTTCTTGAATTGGACATTTTTATTAGCAGGAGTAAAGCCCGGGCATAGCTTAGAATTGAAACTGACAAGTCGCACCCTCCGTGATCCAAACTTCTGGGCTGTGGTTAGGGAAGTCGATTTGGACAGCTTTCCAAAGCAGCCCAAATGTAAATCCAGCGCAGATAGGTGTGCTTCACAGCAGAGTTACCCAGGACATTGTTTTCATTTTAAGTTCTCAGCTGCTAAATTTTAACCCAGCTACAACTCTTTGGAAACCTGGGGTCTAAGTCAGCATACACACAGAGGGGTCTACAACACAGGCTTCCCAGTGAAAATGGACCTCTACGGTCAGTGAGCTCATCCCAGCTTGGGGATTTCCTTAAGCATCATTAACTTCCTGCCAGGTTCATGTCCTCTGAAGTAGGGCTTCAATTTGCTATAGCTGGTCTTGGGTAAGTGACAACCTTTCTGAATTTGACCCAGTGGATTCTTGGGAAAAAAATATCCTTAGAAATTATAAAAATCACTTTGCTTTTTAGGTCCAGAAGGAGAAATACTCATTTTGCCAAAATCATGTTTATAAAAATATCTATCTATGGGACAGACTATTCTTATATTCTCAATGAGACCCAGCACAGTGTGAAATACATAGAAATACTGGATGGGGGCTCAAGAAGTCCTTTTTTTTATTTTTAGGAAGATCACATATAGCCATAGGTGGAAAAAACCCCCATGAATCAGAGCTCCCTCCTCCCTGACCCGTCAAAAACAAACAAAAAAACCAAAAAGCCTTAAAACAAAGTAATAAGAGGATATTTTTATCTAGTAATAATAATAGCTAAAAAATAATAATAGTTATTATTTCGAGTGTTTCTTATGCACCAGGTTCTGTACTAAGCATTTTATAAGCTTGCACCCTTTTTAAAAATTCTGAGAAATCAGAGGCTAAGAGAGTTTAAGTAACTTCTTTATGGTCACACAGGAAATGCTTTTGGATGCTGGGTCTGTTTGTCTCCAGAGTGCATGCTCTTTATCATTGCTTATACTGCCCAAGGACAAAATATTATTTATGTGGATTATTATGGCCTAATTAAGATAGGAAAAAATGAGGTAGCAAATAAAAGAGTTGCTAGTAAAATTATTTCCTTACGGAGAGCTGCTGTGTCGGGTAATTATGTGCCACACACAGCAGTCCTAGGTTACCTCTGTTCCTCTGCATTGATCTCACTTCACCCAGCTTTCACCAAGCCCTCCTAAAGTCTCAGGGACTATATCATAGCTGCCTTTGTCTTCTCAGTAACTAGGACAGTGCTGGTCATAAGCACATGCTCAACAAAACTCTACTGAATGAATGAATGAATGAATAAATGAAATGACTCTGGGTTCTCTGAAAACACATTGATCCATCGATGGATTATTGGTGGCAACTTTTAAAATAGTGGCCAGTCTTCCTAGGCATAGAGCCGGTCTCCCGTTCCCCTCTGGTCTGTGTGAGCTCACGGCACGCAAACGCACTGATATTAACCTGGTAAACTCTGATTAGGTCCAGGGACGGTGGTGAGAAGTGACACTGGGAAAGGCATACTATGGGCAGCTAGAGGAGGAACTCATAAGAGACTCACTACTCGTTTAGAAGAGGTGGCAGTGAGTGATGGAAATTCTAGAAAAGAGGCAAAGTCCTGATTCAAAATCTATTCTCAATAAGCATCAGGGAAGATGCTCAACATCACAAATCATTAGGAAAATGCAAATTAAACCACAATGAGATACACTTCATATTATTTAAGTATCATGAAAGAGTGAGCCTGTCGCATTATCCAGAAACCAAACCAAACCAAACCAAGCCAGACCAAACCCAGAAAATAAGAAGCGTTGGTGAGGGCGTGAAGAGACGGGAACTCTTGTGCATCTCTGCTGGGAATGGAAAATGATGTAGTCACTGTGGAAGACAGTATGGTCATTTATCAAGAAATAAAAAATAGAATTACCCTATGATCCAACAGTTCCACCTCTAGGTATATACATATCCCAAAGCATTGAAAGCGGGGACTTCAATAGATATTTATACCTGTGTTCATAGGAGCATTACTCACAATAGCCAAAAGGGGCAAACAACCCAAATGTCCATCAGCAGATAAATGGATAAACAAATGTAGTATATACATACAATGGAATATTATTCAGCCTCAAAAACAAAGAAAAGTCTGATGTAGGCTACGACAAGGATGAATCTTGACAACATTATGCTAAGTGAAATAAGCAAGAAACAAAACGGAAAATATCGTATGATTTCACTTGCATGAGTTACCTAGAATAGTTCAATTCATCAAGACAGAAAGATCAGTAGTAGTTACCAGGGGTTGGGGAGAGGGAGGAATGGGGAGTTATTGTTTATGGGAATGGAGTTTTAGATGAGAAAGTTTTGCAGATAGATCGCGGTGATAGTTGCACAACAGTGTGAATATATTTAAAATCAGCGAATTGTTCACTCAGAAAAAATTAAGATGATACATTTTATGTTATGTTATATATATTTTACCACTTCTATCATATTTATGTTATGAATTTTTAATTTAAAAACCTATCCTCATGGTCAGCAGGCGATGGCTGGAAGCGTGTAAATGATTGTAAACTTGGGATAGGCCTAATTTTTCATGACACTTTAACAAATTCCCAGTGCCCACCATCATAGTAAAAGCATGCTTGGGGAGGGTGCTGATGGCCCCTTGACAAGCTCCCAGCAATGGGGAAGTGGATGGCAGGTGCACAGCCCCAAGGGTGTGGTGTTTCCTGAGCCTGTTGGTAGGTTCCACCATCTGGCACACAGGGCTGAGAGTTCCCAATCTCTGCTTTGAACACCTTTTGAATTTGTGTGGGTTCTGGGGATGTGGAGCATAAAGTCTTTGGGTTAGAGAGCTGCTTCCCTTTCAACATTGCCTTGGGCTTTTAACATGATTGCCACGCCAGACAGAGCAATACTTTTTGTTCCAGGTTGACTTAAAGGACATTGCCCTTAGGTGAGTTCCTTCCTACTTATAATGAGGACATTAATACAGGATATCAGAATCAGATGCCTAATGATTTTTTGAAGATGTAGATGAATTCCTTTCATGGTAAGTGGTACTCTGTATGGTTGTTTAGGAATCAAGAGAATTTAAGAATTTAGAGCAAAGGTGCAGAACTGAATTTTGGTTACTTCATCACTAAAGCATTAGGACTTTAAATGACATGGATGATGATACCAATCTCTTTCTGTTTGTATTGTTTTCAATCTTTTATAGCATTGCTTTCGTATCTGCTACTGACACTGAGATCCTCCCAATAAACCTGCGAAGGAGGCAAGGCAGGAATTTGGTCCAGTGTGCGCATCAGAAAATTACTAGAAGTTCCTTAAGGCCAGAGCCTGTGTCTTGTTTCCCTTTGTATCCTCAGTACCCGGCCTTTTACTCCAGCTTGGAACATAATAGGTTTTCCTAAGTTCTTGCTGAATGACTCAATGAATGTATGGAAAACTTTCAGTTCATTGCTTAAGGTTCTCTAGTAACGGGAGCTGGGCCTGGAACGCCTTCTGATTTCTTTTTCTATAACGACACCTTGGTATAAACAGCAATTTTTCCTGAGCCAAATTTCTTCTGGAGAATCTGTCCACCAGCAAGGTTAAATACATCTTAGCCAACCAGCCACGAGCTTGGTGGGCTGAATGCCTCAGTGGTTTCCCCTTAAGTAAAAGATGTACATCTTGATTGGAAGCTGGCAAGGTAACAGGGCTCCTATCGGATCCCTCCACGCCACCCTGCACCTCACAGCCCCTCCCCCCGTACGGAGCTCTCTGGTTGCCCGGCTTCTGTCACCCTTTGCTGTCCACGTCAGGCGATGCCTTGCCTTGCCTGCCTTCTAGACTAGCTGCTGCTGGCTAGACTCCCTTTATCGCATGGCTTTCTATCGCTATCTTATCAGGCGATCCTGCTCCACTCTTGTTCCATCCTTCCAGGCCTCCCTGCTGGGTTCTGAGCCTTCGGTAGCTGAGCACTGGATCCCCCCCCCCCCCCCCCCCCCCCGGCCCCATGCAGGGCGAGCTGCTTCTCTCATTCCCCTTCTCTCTCACAGTCTGCTCTGTTTCCCATTAGGGGAGCGTGCATTTTAAATGTCTCAACAGCGTCTGTCGCTGCAGCCACAGTTCCTCTGCTTCCCCAGCCCCCCAGCCCCCTTCCCAAGACAGACACTAGAGTGGGGGGCATCAATTTACAGTTTCTGGCCAGATACCAGATGTGCTGGGTGGAAGCAAATTTTTATAGAAAATGTTTGTAATTTCAGATAAAGATCAACGCTCAAGTGGTAAGGAGGGTCAAGGAACGAAGAGAGCTACAGTTTGTCCTGTTATCACAATTGATTATAGTCCCAAGCAGTCTCTCTCTGTCTCTGTCTCTTTCTCTCCTTCTCTTGTTCTCACTCTCTTTCAGCCAGTTGGAAGTGATTATAAAGTTTCTCTAGGACACAGGCTCCATCCTGTCCTGATGCATCACATTAACACAGGGAGCTGAGAACAGATTTTTATTGGATAATGGTGAAAAGTGATAAGTAATATTTCCAGGAGAAACTTTTGTTTCTGTGAAAAGGTGTCATAGCCTCTTAGGGATGGAAGATGGAAGGTACCACTGAAGTGATCTAGTTTCACCTCCTAATTTTGGAACCTCATCAAAAATAAAGAAACTCGCCCAAGGCCACACAGCAAGATTGAGCAATGTTGCTTATTATAACATTGCTCTTAGAGAATCACAAAGCACAATAGCATATTAAAGACACTGAAATTCAGCAGTCAATAAATACGTTTACTTATCTGTCTGGTCAAGCATAATCCTAACCTATTGAATCACACCACTTTTTTTCTCCGAGAATTAGGAATTAGTGTCAGACAGAATACACTTTCACAAAATCTGGCTTAATATATAAAGACCAGCACTATCTCTAGTCATTTAGGTCTTAAATGGTGTATTTGTACCCAAACAAAGATGCTTCTAAAATAACTGGAATTATTGTTGAAATGATTTCAGGGGGCTTGTAGGGAACAACCGTGCCATCTGTCTCTGCTCTTTGGAGATGTTTGCTGGAGACATGAAACACTCACATCGGGTGACCTATGTTGATTTCATCTCCAAAGGGAGAAAACACTTCTCATTGTGGAACCTCCAGTGAAGGCTGCCTTCCAAACTTAGAGTGGAAGCTCTGAAGAAAACATTTCAAATGACAATTAGGTGAAATAAAAATCACCAGACTTAGCATGCACCAAGTTTGAAAGGTTCTGGCTGCTTGTCTATGCACAGATACCAAGGACTGGGGGACAAGAACAATATTCTGTGATATTGAATGTGCTTTAGATGTTGCTAAGTGAAATAAGTCAGACAGAGAAAGACAAATACCATATGATTTCACTCATATGTGGAATTTAAGAAACAAAACAAATAAGCAAAGAAAAAAAATAGACAAACAAAAAACCCAGCCTGTTAAACATCAGAACACCGGAATGAACTGGTGGTTGTCAGAGGGGAGGTGGATGGGGCAGAGGGATGAAATAGATAAAAAGGGATTAAGAGTACAATTATCTTGATGAGCACTGAGAAATGTATACAATTGTTGAATCATTATATTGTACATCTGAAACTAATATAACACTTTATGTTAATTATACTTTAATTTAAAAAATAATTTCAAAGAGTGCTTTAAAGGTAAGATAATAGGATCAATGGGTGGGTCTTTGGAAAGTGAAGTGGTTGATCTTGAGACTTATGCCTCTGTTTCCCAATTGCTTCTTCCTTTTCCTTTTAGTCTTCTCTCTCCTTCCCAGGTGGGTACATGCAGGTGAGTGAACCAACCAAAACACTCACATTTGCTTAGTTGGCCTTTGGACTCCACTGGGACCCAAGAAGGAAGGCTGATGATCTGGTAAATTAATTCACTCATAAGGTGAGGGCCATGCTGTGCCCACAGGTGGCATGTCAGCCATGTGATAGCTTGCGATAGAAAGAATTTGCAGTCTGCACCTCACATGATAGTGTGTAGGTGACTGCCTGCCACATCTAGGTGTGATGATTGAGAAAACAACATGAACAACATAAAATGGCAGATTATTTAGCTTCCACTGCCATGGACTCAAAGGGAAAGAGCTGGGTAAGCAAGGAGATTGGATAGAATAATTGCCTCCATCTTTAGGAGGGGAGGTTTGGGGTACTTCTATCTCCTCAGAACTCTGATCCACAGGAGAGGTGTGGCATAACTCTCAAGTCCCTGTAGACAATGGTAAAGGGAAGGAACAGATTATTTCTGAACTAAATTGAGTGGATTTTTCTCTTACTTTCTAATTATTATAATAGGACAAGAGGCAACCATAAGGACAGAACTTGAAATCAGAATTTTTCTCAAAATGTTACCTGGTATATTAAAATTACCTAGGAAGACATTTCAAAGCATTCCTGCTTTCTCTGAATCTATCTGAATCTGGGGTTATCTGAATCTGGGGCTTCAAGGTATGTATTGAGGGAAATCCTTGACTCCTCGGTGTGCTGATAATGCCCTATTTTAGAACCACTTTTAGGGGGTTTGTCTCTAGCTTAGGTTCAAATGAAAGACCATGGGATTTGGGGCCACCTTGGGGTAGTTTTATGACATGAGGGAACTTATTAATTCTTTGAAGTCTCAGTTCTTTTGTCTGGAAAATGAGGATAACAATACCTACATTTGAAAGAGTGTAGCTCAATGTGTTTAAAAATGTCAGACCAGTGACTGGCACACAGTATGGTGTTCAATAAATGTGAAAGTCCTTCTGTTTCTAAACTAAAAGCCACCAACTTATGCTCAGGAAAACGACTGTGAGCACTGCAAATCCTCAGGCATTAAATAAAATTTCAGCGTAATGCCTTGTTGAGGCAGAGAAGTAAGCTATTATATTTCATAAGGAATCTTAATCTCCAGAGTGGAAATGAAAAGGGCCTTTGGGTAACTCTCAGCTAATTAGAAAGTAAAATCAAGTAGATCAACTCTTCTCTAAAAATACCCATTGAGATATTTTTGTAGATATTGACAAGTGCCCAGAGGATCAACCAATGGGAATGATTTTGCTCAGGAAAGGCAAGAGATCTATAAATAATGTTTAAGTTCCCCAGAATCGACTCCTTCCAAGCATAGAATGTGCCCTTCCTTTTGGAAAGTCAACATTTTAGGGTTGAACTTTCAGAGAAAATCAATTTCTGGATGGGAAAGGTGTGTGGGAGAAGTTGTTCACTTAAAGATTTATTTATTTATCTCAGAGAGAGAGAGAGAGAGCGTGAGAGCGCACGTGTGAGTGGGTGGGACGGGGCAGAGAGAGTCTTAAGCAGACTCTGTGCTGAGCGTGGAGACTGATGGGCTCGATTTCACAACCCTGAGAACATGACCCCAAGATCACAACCTGAGCCAAAACCAAGAGTCGGACGCTTAACCGACTGCATTACCCAGGTGCCCCAAGGATGTTCACTTAAAAAAAAAAATCCAACAGTGTCTTTTCACAGCTGACCTTATGTAATTGACTGGTTGGTTTAAAGACTGTGAGTGGTACGAGTGGATGGAACATGAAAGCTGACAATAAAACTACTACTAATTAAATACTAATTGAAAATGAAGAGCAGTTCCTTAACATTCTTTACCTTCTACCTACCCCAGCAGCTCATCTTTTGCCTGGTCCTCGAGCTCTTGCTCTAATCGCATTGGATGGATCACACTGAGCGCTCTTTCAACTCCTATTTCATTTTGATGTTTTTACAGGTTCTGTTTACTTCTCTGAGATGTTCCCACTTCTGTCTGGTGAATTTCTATTTGGTCTTCAAAACTCGGCTCAGATCCCTCTCTTCTTAAAGTGTTCTCTGTTAGTCCCCAGACTGGGGTTTTGGCTTCTTTTTTAGCATCCTATGCAAACCTCTATGATTCCAGTTACTACACTGAGCTGTAATTACCTGCTCCCTTGTCTCTGTCTCCCACTGTTAGGTACATATATATCATATATACCGTATCACATCATAGGCATTCAATAAATAGTTACAAAATTTATTTATTTGACTAATATTTATTAAATATTACAATGTGCCAGGTGCTTTTGTAGACATAGGAGACCATGCCCTGGATTTCCTTTTTTTTTTTTTTTTTTTTTAAGATTTTATTTATTTATTTGTCAGAGAGAGAGAGAAAACAGCAGAGGGAGAGGGAGAAGCAGGCTCCCCGCTGAGCAAGGAGCCCGATGCAGGACTTGATCCCAGGACCCTGGGATCATGACCCGAGCCGAAGGCAGATGCCTAACCAACTGAGCCACCCAGGTGTCCCTGCCCTGGACTTCCTAAAACTTTTATTTTAGTAGGGATAGCCAGACAATAAATAAATGGTGAAAAACACAAAGGAGAAAAAATAAAATTGGTAAGAAGGAAAGAAAGTGTGTTTGTGTATGTGTGGTAGCTAATCTAGCTAGGGTGGTCAGGGAAAGCACCCATCAGATGAGATTTGAGCAGAGATTTCAAAGAGTTAAGGGAGCACACTCTGTGGATATCTGGAGGAAAAGCATTCCAGGCAGACGGAAAAGTGAGTGCAAAGGCCCTGAGGCAAGTGTGTACTTGTCCCGATGGTAGAACAGCAAGGAGGCTATGTAGAGGAGTGACTGAGAAATCACAGACATGAGGTAGGTCAGAGAGGGTATGTGACATACCCGGGTGGCTTCTGTGCCCACAATCTCACTTCCTTTCCATCCATCCTCCACACAGCGGCCGGAGCAATTGTTTAAAATCTGAATCTTATCATATTACTTTCCTGTTAAAAATTCTAGAATGATTCCTCAGCACTTCCAGAACTACCTTCAGATGGCTGCCAGTTTACTTCTCCCAGGACTGTCTTGCCCTCAGCATGCCTCATCCTGCTCACACTGAATGAGTAGCTCTTCCGGTACACCAATTTGTTTCCCTCGTCTGAATTCTATGTGTTGCTTTTCCTCCGAATAGTTGCCTCTACCCCCAAGGCAAATCTTCATATAACTCAACCAACCTTCCAAATTGAGCAATAATTGTCACTTGTTCTGAAAAAATGGGACACCGAACTTTCTTTTAGCTCCTGGCCCATCCTTATACTTACCCCTAAACCTAATTCTAAAACTAAGTTCGACCCAAACCTTAATCCTGTCCCAAATCCTACCTAATCCAGCTCCAACTGCAATGCTAACTGCAATCCTAACTCCAACCTAATCCTTCACCTAGCTTGAACTCCTGCCCAGACTTGACCCCAATTCCAACCTTGACTCTACATTAGCTAGCCAAGGATCCATTTAGTGTGATGTGTGGCTCTCGAAAAGACAGAGCATGAAGTCCACCGTTCCAGTACTGAGCTTCTTGCAGTGAGGAATGCTGCTGCAAGGGCTGTAGGGGCTTCTCACCACGGGCAACTGCTGCTTAGTTAGCAGGGTCTGTTGCTTCTCCGGTCTGAGAGAAATCTGTCTGAACCTCTGATTTGTTATCTGCATACATTCGGTAAGTTACTAAATTTCTTTGTGTCTCAGGAGACTCACTGATAAAATGGAGAAAATTAAGTTTATGTCACAGATCTCCAACGAATACGACATAGTCCAAGTACCAAAGAACACAGTAGGTCAATAGAAGGTTAGCCGAGTTGGGCCACCTCTATGATGTTGGGTCTCTAGGAGGTCTTGGGCTTTTCCTATACCTCTGAAGGGTCCCTACCCTCAGTGAGCAAAGGATTCTCCATATTAGAAACCTAATACATCTGATTGGATAATAATATTATTCTTGAAACTTGGTATAAAAATACTTCATTCTAATGAAGAGGATAATAATCTTCATCTCTTATATTTATGTAGAGTTTTGAAATAAAACTGTTTAGTCTCTGCTATTTAAATTCCAAGTTTTAACAAAGCAACAAACACACAAGCAAACAAACTACAGTACTGTATTAGGATTTTGACCTGAATGGCATTGAAACTATGAATTAATTTGGGAGAAAACTGTTGTATCTGCAATGTTTATAACATACCACGTTATAACCCTACACTGGGGATGGACTTATTAAAATCTTCTCAGTAATGATTTCTGGTTTATTCATTTAGGTTTTGCAAGTGACTTGTCGGGGTTTCTTCTGGGTGCATTATGATTTTGTTTTTGTTACTATTGGGGAATGGAGTCATTTCCCATTACGTCTTTTATTGACCACTGTTGTATATAATTAGCTTGTGGCTATCACTTTACTAATCTATCTTTTTTTTAAGTGAAGTATAGTTGACATATAAGGTTATATTAGTTTTAGTAATCTGTTTTATTAATTGCAACAGCTTTTCATTTGGCTCTTTTGGATTTTCTAAGTATTTAATCAGGTCACCTCACCTGAAAATAACGATACCTTTGTCTTCCTTCAATAATTGCATCCTGTATTTCTGTGTCCTATCTTTTGAGTTGGTCAGAACTTCCAGGATAACATTAAGTGACAATGGTAATTTGGGGCATCCTTACATTGTTACTGATTTTAATGGGAATGCTTCTTGTTTTGCCATTAAGTTTGATGTTGACTATTGTTGTCATTACATTCTAGCTTCATTGCATGTGGCTAGACAAGAAAGCCTGTGCAATTTCCACTTTGGGAATTGGTTGGTATGTGTGTATGTGTGCACATCTCCATGCACCTGTATGAGATAATAAATTTTTGTAGAGGCTTCATGAATGCTTTTAAAGATGGCATAATCTATGTTTGTAAAGGTCAACATTATTTAGTGGCCTTAATGTTATTAATTATATTTATTTAAATTCTCCATGTCACTAATTCTGGCTGGTCTAATTGAACTAGAAAAAGTGGATAAATCTGTGTTAAAATTACATGTACAAATTGTGTTCTTGTCAGTTTCTCTTCACTTTTCTAGCCAGTTTTGCTTTGTATCATTTGGTATTAGGTTAATTGGCACATAAAGGCATTAATTACTACTTCAGCTTTATTGGGCTCTTCTCCAGTTTATAAATATAAAATAATATAAATAATCTATTTTCTCTATTTAGTTACTTTTGCCTTGAAGCCTACTTTGCCAGAAATTAATATTGTCTTTCCTATTTTAAATTTTATTCTATTTAATAATTATATGCCCTTCCTTTTATTTTTAATACAGACAATTTTATTTTAGGTATGTCACTTAGAGGCAGCAGATATGTGGATTTAATTTTTTACTACAATATGAGAATCTTTGTTTCCTAATATTGGAATTTAACCACTTACATTTATTGACATATAGATGGCTTTGTTAACTTCTGTCATTCTGTTCTACATGACTTAGTTCCTTTTTCATTTTTTGCTATTTCTTTTGCTTTGGGGGTTTGTTTGCATATATGGAATCTTGTGTGTGTTTTTTGTTTCCTTAGTAACTGAGAAGGTGTATATCCTCTTTTCAACTTCTTTAAGTTTCCAAAATCCAGGCTTTGTTTTATATTTTTCTAATTATCAGAGTGAACAATTACATGGAGTTTTAGAATCTCTTCTGTGTGAGGTAAGGCATTTGGTGAATTTTTATTCCTCTCCTATCCAATTTTGTAGAATCCTTTTGCCCATTCCCGAAGACCAGGCTGAGCTAGGTGTGGATCCCTCATTGATCTTCGCCTGGAATGCAGTAAACTTGGCTCAATCTATAAATGTCTTATGACATCTCTTTCCCCTTCAGGATCAGAAAGTTTTGTTTTGGTTTTTTTTCTGTTATGTCTTTGACTATTGCTTCCTGTCCACTTGTTCTATTTTCTTTGGAAACACCTGTGTAATCTTTCAGTTGGATCTTCAGTTTCTGGGATAGGTGTCATTCTCTGTCATATGAATTTCACACTTTGTGTAATTTGTGTGTATCTGGGGAAGTTACTGAAAGTATGACTTTGGGGGCACCTGGCTGGTTCAGTCAGTAGAGCATGGGACTCTTGATCTCAGCGTTGTAAGTTCAAGCCCTACATTGGGTATAGAGGTTACCTAAAAAAATAAAAAAAAATAAAGTATGACTTTGAAATTACTGGGTCAATTTGTGTAGTGTTAATTCTGCTCTATGGTAGACCTAGTACTGTTAATTTTCTGGACTTACTGCTTTAGTCAATCTCATTGAAAATTTTATGATCTAGTTTTTATTTCATCATATATTATCTTTCCAATGGCATTCTACTCTTATTTCAGAGAATAGAAAATTTTCTATTTTTTTCTTACTGTTTCTATACTTAATGATTTTCAGAAGATTTCTTCCTCCAAGTCTTTCTTTACTCCTGTTCATAAGCATTTAATGCTTTCTATTTTTGTATGTTCTTCTTATTTATCCAACTTCAAATGAGGGAGAGAATTATATGGATCTATTTTTTTCTTACATATAAGGTATGTGGATTGCTTCTGCCCTGCCCGCCCCTGCTCTCCAACTGGATTCTGGTGAAATCCTCTTCCCAGATCTCTAATTGTGTATCAGATTGATGTCCTGGCCTGATTCCCAGTGTATCGACATCTTCCTTCTATTCTGCTGGTCTGTCATAAGAATATCTTCTTATCCTAAGGCTTGACTCCTTAATGTTCAGAGCAGATGGAATATATAAAACTACAATTCCCAACATGTGAGGGCACTTTGGCTTTTTCCAATTTTTCCCCCTACTTTTTGCATTTTACTAATGGGACCACACTTCAGAGGATTCATAGTGTTACCACCAGCTTCCTGCCACCACTACTCAGTTGTTTTGTGGTGGTTGCATTATCTAAATGAGTATGGAAATATTAGTGGCAAAAGAGGAATGGTTATGTCCATGTGTTGTAGACTTGTGTTTTTAAACCAATAGAAAGACATCATGGAAGTGACAAAAGATCTTCCTACCTATTGTCATGTGCTGTGGGCCTTTTATTCTTGAAGCACAGCAGTCATGGGCCATTAATCATACATTTCTATTTAATATCATAGATGTGTAGTTAGTGGAACTTCCTACCAGAATTGTTAGTGGGTCAGTTCTTAGAACCAGTGGTCAGTATTTTTAAAAACTCTTGTCTTTGTTGGTAGCTTAAGTATTGGAACATTGGAAAGAGACTTCTAGTTAGAAGCCCTTTTCAACCAGAGATCTCTAATTCTTCCCATTGAATCAGCTCTGAAAGGGTGCCCAAAGGGGCTTAATTATTACACTTTCCAGGTCTTTAGTGATGTTGCCATGAACCCTGGATCCTAATGATAGCTTTGTGATTATTATTCTCCATGCGGAAAAATATTAATGATATGATTAATAGCTAACAAATTTTAAACAGCAAACCTTAATACAACAACACATTGAATCAGGTGGGATAGCCAGGTGATTCAGAACATGAGTTTGGATCAGGGTTCAAATCCTGGATTAGTCACTTGTTGCTTTTTGAACCAACCTTAGGTAACTTACTTGACAGCGCAGCTTCTAATCTATAAAATGGGAATATTTCACAGGGCCTTGTGTTGCCCAAACTGAGTTGACACAGTAAGTTAATCGAACATGTTAGCGGAGCAATTTTTTTGTCTCAAAATCCAAATATGCCATCTTGTAAGAATGAATCTGTTAGGTATTCTTTAACTGCCTTGCTATCTTCCTAGGCCTCTGAACGTTGATCTCCTATTAAGTAATAACCAACATGATGATGATGATGATAGTGATGAGGATGGCAACAAAACAATAATCTTAGTAATGGTTGACTCTTATTATGTGTATAACGTATGTCAGGCACTGATCTCAAGGATTTATGCAGATCACATAATTTAATTCTTACAACAACCTGTGAGGCAGGTACTATCATTTGTCCCACTTTACAAATGAACAGATGAAGCAATTTGCCTGAGGTCTCATTGTTGGGAAATTGTGGAGAAGAGATTACATATAGGCATTCTCATTCTAAAATGTGTTTTTTAGACTATCCTCTATTAACTTATCTCTCTCTCTCCATTACACTCATGCACATAATTTCAATTAGTAACTACTTGAAGTCATTGTTGAATAGGTGTGTTGAACTACACTCTCCTTCTTTCAGTATGGTCTGTCATGAAGAGAAGATAAAAGGAAAGGCCACCTAATGCCCATCACCCAGTTACTCCATTCCCCAGTTTTTGATTGACTGTGTTTTTTTGGAGTCTGTGTTTTTTCAGGTTGACTCTAGCAGTGTCTTACGTATCTATCACACTTTATAATTTTCAGAGAAACTTCCCACCTCCAAATAGGCCTAGGAACCATGTGAGGATGACGTTATTTTAAAGATGATGAAGCTGACAACCTTAGAGGGCAAGGGGCTTCTTAAAAATTAATTTTACAGATAAATTAGAGAAAGATTTGGGATTATCTATATTAGTAAGAATAACAATAAATCATTTACTAAATATTGACTGTAGGCCAAACACCATGCTAATCACATCAATGGCATTAACTCATTGGAGCCTCAACAATCAAAGATGTGGAATCACATGGCCAAGGTTCACTCTTAGTACATGACAAAGTCAGGGCTCAGTCCCAGGTTGGGAGCTCTCAGCTCTTAATTTAAGTTTCTACTTCTCTAATTCTTTTACTAAGGATAAATGAATTTCCTTTAAAGGACATAGAAAGGACACTTAATCCATTTTTAAACCCCATTCTATGTGTGGGATATATTAATTATGATAATAATAATTAACACTATTTGGTGTTAGCTGTGGCAGGCACCATACCATCCATTTGCTCATTGAATTAGTAAGTCCTGAATTACCACCTGCGATGTGCCAGGCACGGTTCTGGGTGCAAGAAAAACACACATGAGCAGAACATTATCTTTCATGGAGCTTACAGTCTTTTGGGAGAAACAGAGAGTAGCCAAATCATCACACACCATTGTAACTATAAACAGTGCTAAGTGCCCTGCAGGGAAGTCTGGAGTGCTCTGAGGGTTAGTCAGTAGAGTTCTTTGACACAGTCTGAGAACAGGGAAGGCTTCCTGACAAAGCCATATTTGTATTGAGAAGGGAAGGTGGGGAAATGTTAATTATGGGAGAAGACTGTGTTCTAGGGAAAGGAGAAGAACATGTATTAGATCTGGGATTTGGGGGATTTTGAGGAACTAAAAGGTTAACTAACTGGCTGGAGTATGTTTAGGAAGAAGAATGGTCCTAAACAGGCTGGGAGAGGCAAAACCATGCAGGCCTTGTTAAGGATTTTCTCGTTAAGAGACAGGGTAATTCATTGAAATGACAGATCACTTGTGTTTGAAAAGATCCTTTGGCCTTAAGTGTGAAGAATAAATTGCATGGGGCAAAGACAGATGCAGTGAGGCCAGTTACAAGGCTGCTGGGTGAATGTGGGCTGGAAAAGATGGAAGCTTGGCCTGGGGGAGGGTGACGGAGGTGGAGAAAAGTGGATGGACTTAGGAATTACTTAGGACATAATTTCAACAGGGTTTGAGTTATGTGGAGTGAGCAAGAGGGTAGTAGGATGTCTCCCAGATTTCTAGCTTATACAATATGCATTGTTTCATTGAATCCTCCCAAGAGCACTGTGATGATGATACTTCCAAGTTTCAGGAAACCCATTCAGAATGTTTCCAGTCCCTGTCCATGGTCATACAGCTTATCCATGGCAGAGCTGGGATTCATTCAGATCTGCCTGAATCTGAAATCTGGGCTTTTGATGGCTGTTACAAATGGGGAATGGGAAGAAAGTACATGACCCATTGTAAGAAAGGGAGTGTTAACAACAGCAGTTAAATGTAGAATCTAATGAAAGAAATGGGCATCACTCAACTTTGAAAATACGCACATCCCCAGTGCCCAAGCTCTCATGACATCCATGCATGTTTGCATCTGGAGCTACTGCTATGTCTATGAGCTCAATGAGAATAAGACTAATATCTTCAATGAGTATGACTTTGTTAAATATCACTCATAAATAAATAACATGTGTTCATTGCAGAAATACTAACAAATACAGAAAAGCAGAAAGAAAAACAATGAAAATCTCCCGTAATCCTCAGAGGGGGAAAATGCTTGCTTGTTTTTAATTAAACAATGCCATACACTATGATTTACCACCATGGGTATTTAGTAGAAAGATCACTGGAGACCCCAGTTCTAGATCCAGGCTTCCTGATGATTTTGACCTCTGCGGGGGGGGGTGGGGGGGGGTGGGGGGGAGGTGGGCGGCGGAATTTAGCCTCTGGGACTCTCGCCTTCTCTTCTGTAAAATGCAGTGAAACTGCCCCCATTTAATTATCCCGGACCTTTTTGGAGGCTGAGTTAGCGTGTGACAGGGCTGGGTGTATTGGTGTCATTACAGTGTAGGAGTGAAAAGCACAGCTTTAGAGTTTCTCAAACTACTGTCTGGCCTCTTCACCCCTACTGTACAGTTTTCTCATCGGTGAAGTGGAGGTAACGATATTGATCTCACGGGGATGTTTGTGAGGATTAGCTCACATGTGTGCAGAGTACTTGGTGGGTTCAGCGGCTACACAGAGCAAGCAGCCAGCACAGGGCAGTCAGAAATTTCCACAAATACCTGGCGGGGCAGCAGTTTGCTGAATGATCTCCTGTAGCCTAGAGGCTCATGCTGGGGGTGTGTGTGGGGGAAGCAGAGTCCTGGAAGGCCCACCAGCCTTAACTGCTCTCACTTCTCCAACTTCTCCAGCTGAGCTGCACGAAACCACTCTTTTTTTGGGTACTTGACATGTGTTAGACATTGGCTAGACATAGAAAGAAGTGTACTCTTTAGACCTTATTTTTTAGGAAGAAGCGACATCGTGGGGCTGGATAGTAAACAGGAAAACCCCAAAATAATGTAATCAGTGTTGTTGTAATACTATGAGCAAAGGACTGTGAGGTGGGGTGGGGGTGGGGTGGGGGGGAGTGACTCATTTTGCCTCAGGGAACCTGGGAAGGCTTCAGGGAGAAGGCCTGAGCCTGGCAGGGGAGGGTAGAGTTTACTGGGTGGAAAAAATGGGCACGGGCATCAGTCTGTGTGCTCGTGAAGAATACTCTTCTGAAACTCACAGCCCAGGAGACCCTCGAGATGGCCAAAGCCACTTGGAGACATCTGGTGCCAAAGTAGAGGGAATTGGGGTGGGCAGAGGAGGTTCAGCAAGGCAGGCCTCTGCAACGACCAGGCTCCCTGCTCTGCATTCTCTCTGTGTCCTCCAGGTCCCGTTCCTGCTAACCACTTTCCTGCTTGAGGGCCCCTTTCCCTATTTTAGATACTTACATGGTCTTCTGTCTCCCTTCTCCCACCCATGGAAGCCTGCCAGGAGAAATGGATCAGATGTGAATAGTGGGAACTGCAGTGTAGTTTGTATGGTTTATGTGGCCGTGATCCCTCTCTTAGGGATATTTGCATTTCAGTTCTTTGATTTTGGGGGAATGAGACACTTTGGTGCGGGAATCCCATTCTAGCTTCTGATCCATGGTGTACTCTCACTAGCTTTAGGCCCTGGGTAGCAGGTGTGTTTTGTTTGGTTATTACAGTTTTGTTGTTACTGTTGGTTAGTGATATTAGATATCACTCTCCAGTTTGTCACCAACCCCACCATTCTCCACTAGATCGATTATAGCCTCATTGTCTTACCCTGAGCTCACCTGCTTGGTCTGAAGATATTAGTGTATGTGGCCCCCTGTGTTAGGCTTTGTTATTTCTTGACTTTTCATTGAGAAATTTTATCAGTCCCTCCTATGGTAATCTTCCCCCTCAGATTTTTGCATTTGTCCCTTTCTTATGCAGTTCTATCAGCAATACTGGGTACTCAGTGCTGGGCAACGTATTACAAGTGTTCAAAGACACCCTCCTACTTACTAGGACAGAGTCCAGACCACAGCACCTGTTACCAGGTCATTTCTCACATGTTTATAAAAATGAGAATTGAGGTTACCGTTTTTCTTAAAATAAAACACAACAAAGCAATTTATCATGATTTTAATTGATTCTTAAATGAATAGATGACATAAATTATTTAGCCCACAATGTTTATCTTTTCAACATTTGAAGGGAGCTTATCAAATCCAGCTGCTGAGACATTTCATCAGCAGGACTAGAGGTTGTGCATCTGTGAGGGAGAGGGTGGATGAGCTATATTTGGGGTTGTGGGGAGGAAGATGAGGCCATCCTGGGAACACACCCTAGATGGGTAAAGACTTTTTCTACACCTCGGTTATGTGGGGAGATGGTGCACATAATGGGGTATCTACTGAGGTGAGAAAGGTCAGCCACATTGACTGAGTGTCTGAGTCAGCTTATGGGCACCAGCCCTCCCCTATGAGCCTGCCAGGCACACCGATTTGGTGGAGGGCTGCTCTGCCCAGGATTCGGCATCCCCACGTCTGACCTGGTCATTATTCCCAATTATCATCCATTTCAAAGAGTCAGCAGGGCAATAGCATGTACACATCAAGGTAAACAAAAGGAACTTGGATTATGAGGAACAAAAAAATCTGTCTCACATGTGGCACCATTAAAGAGCTCTGGCTGAGACATATTGTTTATAGTCAGCAGTTGTCTGGAAAATAGATGTTTACTTGTAGTGAGTATATTAAGATCTTTGCCATTAGGTAATATATATCCTGCATTGTGTCTTTCCTTACAGAAAACTATGTTGGAATAAACCTTCAATTAGCAATTCCTGTGCAATGAAAAATATTAAACAGCAATAATGTTCTATATTGGCATTTCTGCTTATTAGAAAGAGAGAGAGTGATTGAAACACCAGGAATCTTTCTTTGGAAGGATGGCCTTTTTAAAATGGTATATTCCTTTTAAAACTGCAAGTGAAAGATCTGCTAAATAAAGATTAAATTGCTTACAGAAAAAATTGTCCCTAATATTCAGTAAGGACTTTAACACACCAAGTTTCCCTGAACCATCCATCTTCTGATGAAAAGGTGTATTTTAATATGACCACATGCATCAGACTCTCTGCCTCTCTGAGCGTCTGTAGTCAGTGATGATACAGGCTGTTTCTATTACAAAATAGGAACTTGTTTCCCACAGCTCTTCTAGAACAGGGCCTGGGTCTTATCTGGCTTTTGACACATTGTCATTTCTCTGCCTCCATTTCCTTAGCGAACAGACTTGTGCCCCCACAATACCATCATAGGAATGGATGGTGCTAATCCTGTCAAATTCTGAATTCTGTTACAATCTAGCACTTAAAAGAATCAACTCGTTTATGACAAGTCCAAGATGAAGCCAGTGGACTCTTGCAGTCTGAGCAGCTCCTTCTAGGTGAGCATGTCCTTGGGTGGCGAGCGACCTATTTGGCATCTTGGTCCCCTTGTATGTAAAGGGGAGCAATAATGCTCACTTCATAGGTTTATGGTTAGGATCAAATAAAAAAATATGTAAAGTACCTAAAACAGATTCTGGCAGATAGTTCGTGTTCAATCAATTCTGTTAATATGAAATCCTCAGGTATGGAGAGGTTGGCTCCCTAGTACGTTTGAAGCTTAAATGATGGCAGCTGGCCCTACCCCTTGGCCCTTAGTAGGGGCTCAGTACCTAGTTGGTGAATAAATGAAAGACTGCTGCAACAAGCTCCTAAGTTTTCACTCCCGGATCTATCAGTCTAACTGACCAACCCATTTTGCCAGACCATACATTCCACTTTTCTTCGTCTTCTGTTTTTCTCAGTGGAACCCACCATTTCAATTAGTAGCAGGAAAAACTGTTACATATTATTCTAGAGCTTTCTTAAGCCAAATCAACAAATACTTACTGAGGGCAAGACAGGTGAGCAGAATGAGGTCAGGAAAGAGAACTCAGCATAGTTTCTAGAACACTGCTCTGCAAATATATATGGCATGGTAAAAATCTAGGACAGTGGTTTGTCTTTATTATTTCTTTTCCATTTTAAACGATCTAATGGAGTAAGATGAATCCTTACCTTCTGGTCCTGATTTGTTATTTCATTCCCTGCCAAGCACCCATTTCACAATATATGCTCACCTGAAACACTCAGACCTGCTGTCACAATAAGCAAGATTTCCTTTCTTCGTAGGTGCTAAGGAGATCTCAACAGGGCTTTGGAATCTTCTTAGATTAACTCCTTCGCTCCTTATGGGACACCTTCTGCACTCAATAATATGGGTGTTCACAATTCTGAGTAGAACTGAGGAGAGATGGATGGCATAAGGGCTACGACCATCTATTTTTTATTTCCAAACTAGTGCATCTTGCTTTCTCCCTTACAGTATTTCCTTCTTTGCTTGGTTTCACAGAAATGTTTTAATAAGAAAGTTTTGAGAATATCCTGGGATTATAGTCTTGGAATGAACTTTCATGCTCATAGTATCAGCCCCTTTAGTTTAAAACTATTCCACTTAAAAACATCTACTTATAACTACCAGCTGCTGGTTCTTTTCTCTTCATACTCACGAACGCACACACAGACACATAGAGTCTGCATATGTACACACACATGCACACCCCCCCCACATGCCCTGTGTATATGTAAACATCCAGAAGGAACAATGCGTTGTAAAAATTGTCCTGTTGAGTTTGTAATCCAGTGTGAGTTACTGAGTGCTGATAAGTAAAGGAAGTTCAACCAGACAGTTTAATCCTCCAATTTCCTGTCTTCTAATCAGCCCCTGATTCTTTTGGTTTTAAATTAGAAACATTCCTGACAATATTCGGGACAGGTGAAGGAAAATCAACTAGAAAATAAGTAAGGACAAAGCATTTATTTTACAGTCTAAAGTTCACAGGAGAAATATGAGCATAATAACAGGAAATCAAGATTTTTAAAAAGATAGTAGAAGAACATAGGCTAGCTTAAGTAACCAATCACATTTCTGAATGGAGTGCATTTGGATCATAATTTGATTTAGAGAAAAAAAATAGGAACATATTTTAAAGGATTTGTGTCTCCCTAAGCATAGTAAATGGTACTTTAAAAGATGTTTTATAAGGCTAACCTAAAGAAAGTGATAAGGACAATTTCTTAATATATGTGAGAGAAAAAAAATAAAACGCTACTTTTTTCAGATTTTGCTTGCAATCAATCGTTGCTAATACTGTGAGAAAATAATAGTGCATGGAAATCTTTGAAGTGAATGCATATTCTTGGAAATGAATATAGTCACACATATTTATAATGGCGGATAAAAATAAGACAAGTGTGCATTTAAAAATAAGCACAGGCAGAGTGTGCAAATGCTTGAAATAGACTGTGTATAAATATGTTTATCACGGACACTTCCTTTGGAAAATATACTGGGTACCGAAAATATGATATGATTTATTATTTACTGAATCCCCTCATTTTGATTCTTTTCATTTATAGCCATTGTAGAAATTTCCAAGTTGTTTTAATCATCATCGTGAAAGAGCTAGTGCAAAAGCATAGAAAAATCTTCATTAGGCAATGTCTTCAAAAGAATATAGAAGACAATCATTAACCACAGTGGCTCAGTTGAGAATTAACAATTTAAAAACTGAAATGATAAATACAACTAAAGTTGTGAATCCAAGCAAATAACAACAACAAAAGGTTGCATGAGATATGAGTTCTGAGTTTTGCGTCTGCAGCGGTTAGGGCTGTCAATCATTCGAGAAGTAGGCTGGAGTTGAGAGTTATTTTGAATTGTTGAACACAATAAGACAGTATTTCACAGACGTACCTTGCTTGGTAAACATATATATTTACTTTTAAGAAAGGCATTTACATTCCAAAGCATAGCATATCCTTGCTACCCAAGTATTTCCTGGTATCAAAGTCTGAGTTGTAAAAATTTGAATTAAGTGATGGATAATTCTTGACTGAAAAATTATATGGCAATTTCTAAAAAGAATGCTTCCAAAATTAGTGCTTGGGAACTGAGCATGGGGAGAGGGAGGTGGCAGGATGATTTAATAACCTTCATTTCATAGTAACTATGAGTTTTTAAATTGGATTGAAGAAGCAAGTGTATCTTGTAATTCACATAAAAATAGTCCCATAATATCTTATCAGTAAATCATTAGGAAGAGGAGGCTGTTTATTCTGCCTTCGTTTGAACGCCATGTGGGTACAATGGAGGTAATTCCACTGGACAGAATTATATTTTGAAGCATATGCATGCTCCCAAGGTGCTTCCATTTCATCTGGAGTGGAGAAAAATTTCATGAGGGTTTTCTTTAGTTGTGTGTCGAAGGCTTCAAATAGAGATGTCACAACATAGCTAGATGCAGTTGATATGCAATATCTATTTCTTGATTTGCATGATTAAAGCATTAGAGAAGTGGCTCCGATATCAAAAGATTTCTCATAAGTGGCAGCGCCAAAGGTAATTACTGTTAAAATGTACATGCTTGAACCCTGGTCGCTTGTTAGCTTCTAAGTTGTGTTTACAACTCTTTGGGTTGGAGTAAAAGTTTTCATTTGAGTTTTCGATGTCAACCCCTCTCCCACTCCATTTTGATATCAAAAGTGTATTTAACATTTCTTATATTCTATGTCTGTCGAAACGGCATCAGCTTTAACCCCAAAAAGCAATAAAAGGTAAAGAAGACCCTTCTTAGTATTTCACATTTTAAGATACTTTTTTCTTGAACAAAAGTAGCCTTTTGAAGACAAAGCTAAAATTTGTACTTAAAAAAAACACAACACACCAACCCCATTAATTTAGTCAACCAACCTTCAGTTTGTTATCAAAAAGTGCAGTTAAAACCCTACTGTAAGCTGGGCGCATTATGATAGGGGTGGGGATAAAGAGGGAAAGAGGAGAGGGGTTGTTATTCTCAGGCTTTTATTAACCAGTTTCTTTCATTCTAGTGGGTCTTTATTATTTAGAAAAATAAAAATGATTTGGGGCTCTATCCATTCTCACCTAAAATTTTGGAGTAGGTAATGGCTGTCTACAACTGGTCCAACATATGCCCCCAAACTAAAACAAACAAACTCATTTGCCATACAAATTGTTTACGATTCATTAAAAAGCAAAATTGCATATCACGGTGCTGGCAGCTGAGGCCGAGCCTCCACGGGCGGAGGGGGCATTCACTGAGTTGCCTTTGTATGCTGGGAGGACCAAGCGGAGGTTCCCACTATGCAGCCCGGAGCCTGTGCAACCAGATGACGCATGAGGTAATTTTAAAGCTTTATTTGCCTTTAGTGTGAAACTCGGATCTTGTACTGTCCTTTGGTTAAAGAGCCATATCAGCCAGGGGCAAATCTGCATTTTTTTTAAGTTGGGGAAAATTGTTTGGGGTAGTGAGGTGAGGGTCTGGAGGGAAAGGGAGTGAATTCTATTCAAGGAAAGAGAAGAGCTAAGAGAAAATGCGAAATTTCTCTTATTTTAATTAATCCTTTCCCCCCCCTTCATCAAAGTCCTCAATTTCCCATCAATAGTGGGAAATTTACATTAGAATTATTTGTAACTGGCAAATTTAAAATGTTGTGGTATGTGGTCACCTTTGAGGGAAATAAAAAATCCATTTATTCTCTATGGTAACTTCTACAGCTTCTTTAAAGAGCACTCTGATTTCTCACCCTTTTTCAAAGCAAAGATCTAGAAGCATTGAAGTTGAGAGAAACTTCCTGTCGTATGCAGCCTAAACAGCAGCATGTGAGCTTACAGCATTGTTTATTTTTAGTCAACTGCATTGCTAAATGTTTCCACCACTTTTATATTTTATATTCCCGGCGGTAAAACATCTGTAAAACAATTTTAAATGAAAAGCAACTTCCAAGTAAACTTTACAAAAAATAAATGACAGTTTTCCAAGTTAAAAAAAAGAGGAGCATTTGGTGATCTTTGCAAGAAAAAAAAAGATAACACAATTTGCCATAAAAAGTAACAGTCTATAAAATCTACGAGCTCTTGAAATACAAGGAAGGAGAATGTCACCCAGAATATGACATCAGCGCGCAGGTTTTTTTTTTTTTTTTAAGGCTTACAACTTAGCTTAGAAAATAATAGCTAACCCAATCATTATATTCATTTCTGGTGTTTAACAAGCTGCACAAGGCAAAGCAATAGGCAACATCATGGCATACAAGTAAACCTTGTTCTTGCTGGCAGAAACTCTAATGGGAAAATAAGTGCCCTGAATAGTTCAGGATCTGAGTGGATAGTCTACTGCTAGTCTAATTAATCAAAAAGTGCAAGTAACATTGTCCTGAAATATTTGGCAAAGTTTCTATTGTCTAGTTAAGAAATCACAAGTTAAAATACACATGTACACACATACCCACAACCACCTTTACTCAAGGGTCCTTAGGATGGACACACTGCACCCCAAGAGCAGCCGAATAGAATCCTGCGGTAGCTCACTTTTAATAGTCTCTCAGTCCTCAGAATTCCTAAAACTTGCCCAAATGATACCACCATTGGTCCAGGAAGGGGAAAGGAGAACTCTTTCCGCAGATCATGCAATGAAACCGACCATGTCCTGTCTTGTAATTCCATTCGCCAGTCTCCCCCTTCAACACCACTCTCTCTCTCTCTCTCTCCCTCTCTCTCTCTCTTTTTTTCTTAAACTGATATCTATGTGAAATGAGCTGAAGTTCACGGTCCAGTTAGGAACGGATAATACATTCATTGTCCTGGCAGCAAACTTTTTTTTCACTCCCTGGAAGAATTCACGCTTGCCACAAGAATAATAATTACGGAAAACTAGAAGTGCTCTGCTAACGAAGTAATCCTTAACGGACACCACCCTAACGAGGGCAGTGATGATGTGAGGACTCTCTTCCTCACAGGACGCGCATCTCCCGTGACAATAAGCTATTGTGCGCCCTCCCAACTCACTCTACCTCTTATAGATCCAAGATGTCAAAGGTTGTCTGGCCTGGTTGACCATGACATGTGAGTTAACTCATTCTGCGGCCGCATGGTAGAACTTTATTAAAACTTTATTTGTACCCAGAATAACTAAAAGATAGAGTGTGTGGGTCTTTTCCCACTCAGAGCCGGAGTTCCTCAGAGATTTAAGACCTGCTCTGAAATAAACAAATGGGGAAAAGTTAGATGAGAACTACGGGTCCCCAGATGGAAAACAGGGAGTGGGGACCCAGAGTTCTCCCACAGGTGACTTCAGGCACTCCAATTAATGGGGCAGGACGGGAATTCACCCAGGGATTGCTTCTCCCCAGCTCCAACACACGTCCTCAGAAAATACCACAGCCAAGGAAAAACCAAGCACCCCATAGTCCCTGAAAACAAAAGTAAAGGGGGCTGCGAAGCTAGAGAGAGGGAGCAAAACCTGAGGGCCAGGACGAACATTTCATTTTTCTTTTTTTTAACCCCAAGACCGACTTGGCTAAAATACCCACCTCCACCTTAAAACTTCTGCTACTTAAAAAAAAAAAAATTAAAAAAAAAAAAAACCAAAACAAAACCCCAACAACTCTCAAACACTGTCCCATGGAAAACCAGGGTAAGCGTTGCTGGGAACTCGAGTCGGAGAGTGGCAGAGAGAGGATGTCAAGAGGAAGCAGTGTGAGGCTGCTTCACTGAAGAGTGTGAAAAAAATCAAATGTGAATTTGATGAATGTGAGGTCTGGGACATTTTGTCAAAGAGGGAGGGAAAGTAGAAAAGGGAAAAAAAAAAAAAAAAAGCAGCCCCGGCTGCCAACTCACCATCCACCAAGTTCTGGCCGAGATGTCGTAGCAGAGCTGCCATTTGATGGAGCCGTCGGAAGCTTTCCCTGCCATTACGCTGTCAGCAAGCTTCATCTGATGCTAACTCACGGGAGATAAGACACCTAATTGAGAAAACATTTGCAGTGGCATGTGGGGCAACATGTAGTCCGGTCCATACCATATGGAATCATGGGTAAAAAAAAAAATCTCCTTGACAATGAACCAATCTCTCACAGACCCAGTGGCAAGGTGAAGTGGAGATGAAAAGTCTTCTGCTCCTAGCACTGTCTTCGCTCTCCTTTTTAAAAAACAAGGACCCACTGCTACACATCAAAGAGAGGCGGTTAAAATTAAGGCTTCATCACTCAGATGATTTTGGTCTGCAAGGTTTTTCCTTTCCTTCCAACAACCAATCCCCCCTCTTTTTTTTTCCCCCTTTCTTTCTTTCTTTTCTTTCTTTCTTTTTTTTTTTTTTTTAAGGAGAATAAAGAGATTTAATAGGACAAAGGCAGGTAGTGGACTGCGGAGGGAGATCGCCACAGGCTATTAGCCTAAAATTTCTGCTTGACAGATGGAACTGCTTAGAGACTATCATGCGATGTTTTGGGCTTTTTTTTTTCCTGCTCCCCCCACCCCCTTCGACTTTAGGTCTGATTCAGTATCTGTTTTTCACAGCCACTTCTCTCAAGAACGTGAGCTGTGCATTTAAAAAAATGTTTAGTTCAGTTTTCCTGTCTTACACATCTCATTGGAAGCAAAGAGAAAAGTCTAAAACTAAATCTGGGAACAGCTGAACAGGTTTTCCAAGGAGAAAAAAAAAAAAAAATTCTGGGGAAAAATATTTCTCTTTCCTTACCTTATTTTTTAAAAAATTAATTCATTGGTTAATTTGGTTGTGAAGGAACATAAACATGAGATGGTTGAGTCCCTTGATTTTTGGTTCAGCTGGCATTGTATTTAGGTGTGTTCTTATGTGAGGAAATACATTACTGATATTTCACAAGTTCTAACCTAGGCTAGGCTACACGCCATCTCTATTTTTTGGTGTTCTATTTTTTTTTAAATTAATTCTGAGCGTTTCAATTCTCTGTGAATAAAGTGATCAGTCATTATCAATTCAGTTTAACACAATTCAGGCTAAACTTGACATGAGTACTTCCTTATTCAAGGAAAATCACATCTGATTTCCTTACTGTAACCAAGCCATCTTCTTCACAGGGGTTTTTAACCGCACATCCTCTCTTTAGAGGAAAAAATAAACCACAGCACGGACCTACCAATAAGAGTGACTGTAAAAATGATTTTTTTTTTTCCTTAAGTGAGAAGTCCGGGCAACTGCTGAATTTCAAGTCATTTTACTCGAGGACTAAGAGGGGAGAAGTAAAGCGAATACCATGTATTTGTTATATTTTATTCTTTCAAACTGTGTCAAATTAGGAAGAGCAGAAATACCTTTATAAGGGCCGTGTACCGGACACATCTTATTTATTTTTTTTCTGGATATAAGCGGTTTCTTGATCCCCAAGAACCTAGCAGTGATATTACAGTTCTCTCCACAGCAGGTCTTCTGTATAGGCACTCCTGAGCCTGGGGGAATTTATCTACATCATTTTTCAGGGCGATTGAACTGTGGTTATTTAAAAACTTGTGCATTTACAGCCCAACTATCCAGTGGATTTTTTTCTAGTCACATTTTCACCTGAATAATATTTCGATGAACTTATCAGGACACATTTTAAGTTCCAAAAAGGTTAAATTCGGTGGCTTTTGCTTTCCTCTTTCTAACCTCTTCCTTAGTAGGTGTTATTTTAACTCTTTAGCATAAGGTAAAATAGCTGTTTTGACAAAAATAATTTCAGTAAAGTAAATTTTATCCAGTTGCATCTGAAATGTTTTATAATTTAAAACAGGACGCCCAGACTGTTTCTACAGAATGAGCCACAAATATAACAAATAAGACATTTTTATCTCTCCCATCCCTCATTGTAATGGGGTATTTTTTTCTAATAATATGGGGGCAGAAGGTGGTATCAGGAATTATTATCAAATATGGATATTGCCATCATGCTTAGAAGCATCTTTACAGTTTTTATTACTCTGGAATTACCTCTCTTTTCAGAAAAAGAATCTGCAGCAGCATAGGAAATGTTAAGTTGCCCTCAGTGTCCACAAGCAAATGGACCTTCTGCCAGGATCTTGCCCTGAGCTTGCCAGCCAAAACATTTGCTGTCTTGTGTAACTGCCGTGTCATTAAAATGACCTGATCTTTCTGCAGTTTACCATTTCGAGAAAGAAAAGGAAAAATGCTGGAACTTCTACATAGAATGTAAAATAGCATAAAACAGAAAAAAAAAGGGGGGGGCAAGGGAATAAGAAAAGAAATGAAGCAGAATTACGCATTTGAATCAACCTATTTCGTCCTTTCCTACTTGCCTCTGAAAAGCAGACAAAACCAAAATTTTTTCGCTTTAGGGTCTTCTCAGCGTTCTCCAGGGCAAGGAGGCACATGGGCATTTTGGATTCATGGGGCCACAGCCTTAACAATTTCTAAGTTTGTCCCACAGCAACCTCTGAAGTTGGAGGTGTCTCTTATCTGAGCTACTGCATTTCTGAGACTCGGAACACCCTGTTCATGCCCATTATTTATGAATGAATGGGGCACAAGGTAAACTGGAGTCCAGATTTTACTTTGTATATGATGGAATACCTGGGAAGGTTTTACAGGAGATGACACAGTAGCTTTGAACAAAGAAATGAGAAATATTATTGGATAATAGTGTTTTAAATCCAGAACAATTAGGTGCATTTAACTTTATCATTGTTCTCTAAGAGGCTGGTGGATGCTGTCCTTTCTCATACGGCAATCAGTCTTTTCACAGTGTGGCCCGTTGTTAATAGCCTTAAAACAAGATTAAATAAAACATGTTAAATATTGCAATTATTGTGGGAAATAAAATTATTTGGTGAGCATAATGGGGAGCAATTCAAGCATTTAACATGATCCAGGAAATGCTACTCCAAACAATTGCATTTGCTTTATGCATTTTTCCCCTTTG
This sequence comes from Halichoerus grypus, assembly GCF_964656455.1. Lineage (NCBI taxonomy): Eukaryota > Metazoa > Chordata > Mammalia > Carnivora > Phocidae > Halichoerus > Halichoerus grypus. Next base: position 139,147,635 of record NC_135716.1, read on the forward strand.
ATTGCTGACAGATGCCTCTTTGGAAACAAACATCTAAATGGTTTGCTTTCAGTCAGAAAAAAAATATAACAGAAAGTGGCTACATGTTTTGAATTTAACTCTTGTCATTTGAATACTTCTTTCCACTGCACGTGAATGAATCTGAGACAAAAACAGGACCCTCATCAAGAAATAACCCCATCAGGATTTGGACTTTCTGACTTCCTTTGAACATGTTTTATCAGAAGTGGGAATCCTGCAGCTATGAAGTCAAGTGGTGGGTTAAACCGCTGGGCATTCCGCACGGTATGAGGAATACGGTCCGGTGACTGTGGGGGAGCATTAGAAAGGGAATTGTTTTCTTAGAGCATGAGGCCTCTGGAAAAGAGCAAATTACTTTCCAGACTCTTTCTGGTTCTTGTGGCCGAAGCACCCCAAATCAACTACCCCCTTTTGATGAATGGGAAGAGCCCGAGAGAGCTGGGGGGGCGGTGGGGGGATTCCCATCTGTATCTTTGCTGCAGTGCGCTTGGATAAAAACCTCAAAGACTCTGCTGCCAACAGGTGTACAATACCAAGGAGGGACTTGGGTTTGTCATATGTTGCTAAAAGGCAACATGAAATGGAATATTAATGATTTTCAGAGGCTGGAGAGTAAGCAGAGTGGTTGCGAACACTGTTTCTGAAGTTCAATGGTCCATATCCTGGCTTGGCTTGTTACTAACTGTGTGACCACTCCCTGCTTACTTTACCTCTCTGATTCTCTGTGTCCTAAATAGGAAAATGAAAATAATTCATTAGTTAAGTGGATAGATGGATAGATAGATAGATACAGTTATTTAGCAAAAATATGCATGAAGTCAATAGTTCCTATATGTAATGAGTGCTCAAGTTATTGTTTTGGTATTGATGTTTTGTTATTATTCCTCTGTTGAGCTAAATCCCCTCTCTTTCCCTTCTGATTCTGGTGAAGCTGGGTTAGGTCTCTTCTCTTTGATCTAAGAGTCTAATAACAGTCTAATAATCTAATAATCTTCTAATAATCTGTACCTTGCCCCGTTGCAGCTCTTAGCACCATCTATGCGTTCTTCTCATATTTGCACAGCTTTTTCTTTCACCTTGGCTCAGACTATTGCCCCTCCTAGTGCATCATCTGCCTTTGCAAGTTAACTTCTGTCTCTGAGACCCCTGTCCACAGTGATCTCTAGCACCTTTGAATTCCTGTTGCCTTTCTTATCTGTATGATTAATTGGTACTTCACATAAATTCACTACATTGTTATTTATCTTTAATGAATATATGTCATTCATTCATTCTTTCACTCATTTAACAGCAACTCCTGCAATGTAGGCAACTAAATTTTTTTTTTCTCCTTTTTTTCAAGCTTTGTTTCCAGAGTCATTGGAAAATTGAAACTCTAGGAGAAGAGTAACTTGATTTTGAATGTACCATATAATAACAGCTAACATGTATTGAGTACTTCCCCTTAAAGCCAGGCACTGTTCTGAGATCTTTTTATTTTCAGGTAGGTCCTTACGATATAGGATCTATTATTAACCCCATTTATAAATTAAAAAAAAAAAAACAGGCTCAAAATTTGAAGCAACTTGTATAGGGTCCGGGACTTAGAGGTGGAAGGATTCAAGCCTAGGAATTATGACTCTGGAGCTTCCCCATTCTGGTGTTGCCTCTAAAACCATGAAAGAGGGGAAATAACAGGACTTAGCACCTGCTATATGCCAGGTAGTTTTTAAGGTACTTTGGGGTATGACAAGTCACTTAGCCTTCACAAAAACCCTAGGAGGTTTGTATTATTGTTTTAAATTTGGAGGTCAGTGTCAAAAAGCAAGAGTCTTGCCTAATGACATGTACTAAGCAAGAAGAGCAAAGATTCCACCCTATGTCTATTTGTCTAAAAGGTTTTTCCTATTCTAATTAGGCAGCTCTCAGAAGATTTTTAAAAATTTCTTTTGTAGAGTTGGATGCTGGGCTTAACAAATATGTATGGCTTTGAATCTCTAGGCTCTTAGAAATCATGAAATTAGAAATGTATACTTTTGCTTACACCATAGAGAAGTTTGGTTTAGGGCAATGGGTATTTAAGACTTCTTTTTTAAAGCGTGTATTGAAGGGGGATTATCTACTATTAATACCTAGGTCTTTTCTCTAACCTTAATCAGGTGGAAAATCCTAGAATGGTGCTCAGGACATCAGTGTCTCACCCTGAAAATGAGTGTGTACTCACACGGAAGCTTTGGAATAAGAAGAAGAATCTACACAAAAGGAGAGACAGTCTAGTCCCTCCAAAGTACAGAGAAATGCCAGGGTCTTTGGTGGCAGATTTATCCCTTCTTGATGAAAGTAGCCAAGTCTTCTGAACAGGTACACATCATTACTGGGCATGAGCGTGGTGACTTAAAAAAAAAACAAACAAACAAAAAACCAGTGTCCCAAGTCACCTGGCATGGTTTTCTCACCGTATGGCAGAAGCAAATGCTACAAAGCTGAAAAGGGCAAAATTGAAGAAAATGCCAGGGGGTCCAGACAGCCCCATCCATTTTAATGATATGTCCAGAGATTGCCCAGATTTTTGAATTAGGATATGTATATATGTATATATATATATATATATTTTTTTTTTTTTTCCTCAAGAAAAATATTGATAATTTTTTCAGCAGAAACTCACCCTCCAAACCCAGCGGAGAATTCATTTCCTTCCTAGTGGCAGGTCTTGTACCTCATTTCCATTTAGAAATTCTTTGACTTTGACTTTCTCTGCATTTTCGGTTAACGAGCTGCCACCCAAGATTGGACTAAACCCTCTGCCCCTGTTAAAATGGAAAAGAAGGAACACCGCATGCAACACAACCCTCTAATAAGTACATTCACCACTTCTATGCAAGGCGCTTAAGAAAACGCAAAGGTTAATATATTCTAACTAGATGTTGGGTATAGAATGTCAGATCTGTCAAATTTCATTATAACTTGCTGCTCGTTGAAAAAGATTTGATTTCTTTTGCCACTGTCCTACTATGCTCAAGTCACAGACTGCCAGCAGCAGCCCACTGAAGACCACAGGCTGGCAGCGAGTGGGCTCGGGTGGGACACCAGCCGCAAGGACCATCTGCTTCCGATTTCTAGCTGAGCCAAGATGTGCAGTGAAGTGCACGCCGTTCACCAGGCCAGCTTCTCCCCTGCTCAAGTTATTAGTGTTACAAGTGAAATGATCTTTTCCAAACGGCAGGGGAGCTATAATCCTTATGGAACAGGACCTTAAAACACGCACATGCACCCACAAAACACATGCATGCACATACACATGCACACACAACATTCAGACATCGTTTGTTAAAGTTGTGTGGAAGGCTGCTGGTAAACTTAATTACAGCCTTCATGGGGTTTATAAAGTATGTTTTATTAAGCGTGATAACCTCTGAGGCAGCAGCTTATACATTGGCCTCATTTAGTCTAATTGAATGATCGAGTATCTTTAGGATGCTTTTTGTGGGCATGGTTGAAAATGACGAGGTGGATTTATTGATTGATTGATTGATTGATTGATTGTTATGTTAATCCCCATACATTACATCATTAGTTTTAGATATAGTGTTCCATGATTCATTGTTTGTGCATAACACCCAGTGCTCCATGCAGAACGTGCCCTCCTCAATACCCATCACCAGGCTAACCCATCCTCCCAACCCCCTCCCCTCTAGAACCCTCAGTTTGTTTTTCAGAGTCCATTGTCTCTCATGGTTCTTCTCCCCCTCCGATTTCCCCCCCTTCATTCTTCCCCTGCTGCTACATTCTTCTTCTTCTTTTTTTCTTTCTTAACATATATTGCATTATTTGTTTCAGAGGTACAGATCTGAGATTCAACAGTCTTGCACAATTCACAGCGCTTACCAGAACACATACCCTCCCCAGTGTCCATCACCCAGTCACCCCATCCCTCCCACCCCAACCCCCACTCCAGCAACCCTCAGTTTGTTTCCTGAGATTAAGAATTCCTCATATCAGTGAGGTCATATGATACATGTCTTTCTCTGTTTGACTTATTTCGCTCAGCATAATACCCTCCAGTTCCATCCACGTCGTTGCAAATGGCAAGATCTTATTCCTTTTGATGGCTGCATAATATTCCATTGTATATATATACCACATTTTCTTTATCCATTCATCTGTTGATGGACATCTTGGCTCTTTCCACAGTTTGGCTATTGTGGACATTGCTGCTATAAACATCGGGGTGCACGTAGCCTTTCGGGTCCCTACTTTTGTATCTTTGGGGTAAATACCCAGTAGTGCAATTGCTGGATCATATGGTAGCTCTATTTTCAACTTTTTGAGGAACCTCCATACTGTTTTCCAGAGTGGCTGCACCAGCTTGCATTCCCACCAACAGTGTAGGAGGGTTCCCCTTTCTCCGCATCCCCGCCAACATCTGTCATTTCCTGACTTGTTCATTTTAGCCATTCTGACTGGTGTGAGGTGGTATGTCATTGAGGTTTTGATTTGGATTTCCCTGATGCCGAGCGATATTGAACACTTTTTCATGTGTCTGTTGGCCATTTGGATGTCTTCTTTGGAAAAATGTCTGTTCATGTCTTCTGCCCATTTCTTGATTGGATCATTTGTTATTTGGGTGTTGAGTTTGATAAGTTCTTTATAGATTTTGGATACTAGCCCTTTATCTGATATGTCATTTGCAAATATCTTCTCCCATTCTGTCAGTTGTCTTTTGGTTTTGTTGACTGTTTCTTTTGCTGTGCAAAAGCTTTTTATCTTGATGAAATCCAGATAGTTCATTTTTGCCCTTGCTTCCCTTGCCTTTGGCGATGTTTCTAGGAAGAAGTTGCTGCGGCTGAGGTCGAATAGGTTGCTGCCTGTGTTCTCCTTTAGGATTTTGATGGAGTCCTGTCTCACATTGAGGTCTTTCAACCATTTGGAGTCTATTTTTGTGTGTGGTGTAGGAAATGGTCCAGTTTCATTCTTCTGCATGTGGCTGTCCAATTTTCCCAACACCATTTGTTGAAGAGACTGTCTTTTTTCCATTGGACATTCTTTCCTGCTTTGCCGAGGATTAGTTGACCATAGAGTTGAGGGTCCATTTCTGGGCTCTCTATTCTGTTCCATTGATCTATGTGTCTGTTTTTGTGCCAGTACCATACTGTCTTGATGATGACAGCTTTGTAATAGAGCTTGAATTCTGGAATTGTGATGCCACCAGTTTACTTTTCTTTTTCAACATTCCTCTGGCTATTCGCAGTCTTTTCTGCTTCCATACAAATTTTAGGATTATTTGTTCCATTTCTTTGAAAAAAGTGGATGGTATTTGGATAGGGATTGCATTGAATGTGTAGATTGCTCTAGGTAGCATTGACATCTTCACAATATTTGTTCTTCCAATCCATGAGCATGGAACGTTTTTCCATTTCTTTGTGTCTTCCTCAATTTCTTTCATGAGTGTTTTATAGTTTTCCGGGTACAGATCCTTTGCCTCTTTGGTTAGATTTATGCCTAGGTATCTTATGGTTTTGGGTGCAATTGTAAATGGGATCGACTCCTTAATTTCTCTTTCTTCTGACTTGTTGTTGGTGTATAGGAATGCCACTGACTTCTGTGCATTGATTTTATATCCTGCCACTTTACTGAATTCCTGTATGAGTTCTAGCAGTTTTGGGGTGGAGTCTTTTGGGTTTTCCACATAAAGTATCATATCATCTGCAAAGAGTGAGAGTTTGACTTCTTCTTTGCCGATTTGGATGCCTTTTATTTCTTTTTGTTGTCTGATTGCTGTGGCTAGGACTTCTAATACTATGTTGAATAGCAGTAGTGATAGTGGACATCCCTGCCGCGTTCCTGACCTTAGGGGGAAAGCTCTCAGTTTTTCCCCATTGAGAATGATATTCGCTGTAGGTTTTTCATAGATGGCTTTTATGATACTGAGGTATGTACCCTCTATGCCTATACTCTGAAGAGTTTTGATCAAGAAAGGATGCTGTACTTTGTCAAATGCTTTTTCTGCATCTATTGAGAGGATCATATGGTTCTTGTTCTTTCTTTTGTTAATGTATTGTATCACGTTGATTGATTTGCGGATGTTGAACCAACCTTGCAGCCCAGGGATAAATCCCACTTGGTCGTGGTGAATAATCCTTTTAATGTACTGTTGGATCCTATTGGCTAGTATTTTGGTGAGAATTTTTGCATCCATGTTCATCAGGGATATTGGTCTGTAGTTCTCCTTTTTGATGGGGTTTTTGTCTGGTTTTGGGATCAAGGTAATGGTGGCCTCATAAAACGAGTTCGGAAGTTTTCCTTCCATTTCTATTTTTTGGAACAGTTTCAGAAGAATCGGTATTAATTCTTCTTGAAATGTTTGGTAGAATTCCCCTGGGAAGCCATCTGGCCCTGGGCTTTTGTGTTTTGGGAGATTTTTGATGACTGCTTCAATTTCCTTAGTGGTTATAGGTCTGTTCAGGTTTTCTATTTCTTGCTGGTTCAGTTTTGGTAGTTGATACATCTCTAGGAATGCATCCATTTCTTCCAGATTATCTAATTTGCTGGCATAGAGTTGCTCATAATATGTTCTTTTAATTGTTTGTATTTCTTTGGTGTTGGTTGTGATCTCTCCTCTTTCATTCATGATTTTGTTGATTTGGGTCATTTCTCTTTTCTTTTTGATAAGTCTGGCCAGGGGTTTATCAATCTTGTTAATTCTTTCAAAGAACCAGCTCCTAGTTTCGTTGATCTGTTCTACTGTTCTTTTGGTTTCTATTTCATTGATTTCTGCTCTGATCTTTATTATTTCTCTTCCCCTGCTGGGTTTAGGCTTTATTTGCTGTTCTTTGTCCAGCTCCTTTAGGTATAGGGTTAGGTTGTGTACTTGAGACCTTTTGTTTCTTGAGAAAGGCTTGTATTGCTATATACTTTCCTCTTAGGACTGCCTTTGCTGCATCCCAAAGATTTTGAACAGTTGTGTTTTCATTTTCATTGGTTTCCATGAATTTTTTTAATTCTTCTTTAATTTCCTGGTTGACCCATTCATTCTTTAGTAGGATGCTCTTTAGCCTCCATGTATTTGAGTTCTTTCTGACTTTCCTCTTGTGATTGAGTTCTAGTTTCAAAGCATTGTGGTCTGAAAATAGGCAGGGAATGATCCCAATCTTTTGGTACTGGTTGAGACCTGATTTATGACCTAGGATGTGATCTATTCTGGAGAATGTTCCATGGGCACTAGAGAAGAATGTGTATTCTGTTGCTTTGGGATGGAATGTTCTGAATATGTCTGTGAAGTCCATTTGTTCCAGTGTGTCATTTAAAGTCTTTATTTCCTTGTTGATCTTTTGCTTAGATGATCTGTCCATTTCAGTGAGGGAGGTGTTAAAGTCCCCCACTATTATTGTATTGCTGTCGATGTGTTTCTTTGCTTTTGTTATTAATTGGCTTATATAATTGGCTGTTCCCATGTTAGGGGCATAGATATTTACAATTGTTAGATCTTCTTGTTGGATAGACCCTTTAAGTAGGATATAGTGTCCTTCCTCATCTCTTATTACAGTCTTTGGTTTAAAATCTAATTTGTCTGATATAAGGATTGCCACCCCAGCTTTCTTTTGGTGTCCATTAGCATGGTAAATGGTTTTCCACCCCCTCACTTTCAATCTGGGGGTGTCTTTGGGTCTAAAATGAGTCTATTGCAGACAGCATATCGATGGGTCTTGTTTTTTAATCCAATCTGATAGCCTGTGTCTTTTGATTGGGGCATTTAGCCCATTTACATTCAGGGTAACTATTGAAAGATAGGAATTTAGTGCCATTGTATTGCCTGTAAGGTGACTGTTACTGTATATTGTCTGTGTTCCTTTCTGGTCTATGTTACTTTTAGGCTCTCTCTTTGCTTAGAGGACCCCTTTCAAGATTTCTTTTGTAGGGCTGGTTTCGTGTTTGCAAATTCCTTTAGTTATTGTTTGTCCTGGAAGCTTTTTATCTCTCCTTCTATTTTCAATGACAGCCTAGCTGGATATAGTATTCTTGGCTGCATATTTTTCTCGTTTAGTGCTCTGAATATATCATGCCAGTCCTTTCTGGCCTGCCAGGTCTCTGTGGATAGGTCTGTTGCCAATCTAATGTTTCTACCATTGTAGGTTACATATCTCTTCTCCCAAGCTGCTCTCAGGATTTTCTCTTTGTCTCTGAGACTCGTAAGTTTTACTATTAGATGTCTGGGTGTTGACCTATTTTTATTGATTTTGGGGTGGGTTCTCTGTGCCTCCTGGATTTTGATGCCTGTTTCCTTCCCCAAATTAGGGAAGTTCTCTGCTATAATTTACTCCATTATACCTTCTGCCCTCTCTCTCTTTCTTCTTCTTCTGGGATCCCAATTATTCTAATGTTGTTTCGTCTTATGGTATCGCTTATCTCTAGAATTCTGCCCTCATGATCCAGTAGTTATCTCTTTTTCTCAGCTTCTTTATTTTCCATCATTTGGTCTTCTATATCACTGATTCTCTTTTCTGCCTCATTTATCCTAGCAGTTAGCGCCCCCATATTTGATTGCACCTCATTAATAGCCTTTTTGATTTTGACTTGGTTAGATTTTAGTTCTTTTACTTCTCCAGAAAGGGTTTCTCTAATAACTTCCATGCTTTTTTCAAGCCCAGCTAGTATCTTTAAAGTGATGATTCTGAACTCTAGATCTGACATCGTACTAATGTCCGTATTGAGTAGGTCCCTGGCAGTTGGTACTACCTTTTGTTCTTTTTGTTGAGGTGATTTTTTCTGTCTTGTCATTTTGTCCAGAGGAGAATAGGTTAATGAGAGAACAAAATGCTAACAGGGTAACAACGTTCCCAGAAAATATACTCTAAACAAATCAGAAAAGACCTGAAGCAGTGGGAAAAGAAAGGGAAAGAGAGAAAAAAGGAAAAGAAAAAAAAAAAAAGAAAAAGATAAAGATAAAAACAAACAAAAACAAAACAAAACAAAAAAAACAGAATGTGATCAAATATGATCAGGCTGGTATATAGATCAGTGCCACACACTAGATTTTGGGTGTATTTTGGTCTGTTAGAAGAAAGTGCCTCCCAAAATTTTAAAGAAAGAAAAACTTATATATGTACAAAAATAAGGGTTGATATGATGAAGGGATGGAATATGACTGTAAAGATGGAAATTATAAAAAATTTTATAAAAGGAATTGATAAGAAGTTGTTTGAAAAAAGAAAGAAGAGGACTTAAGAAAAAGAGAGAAAAAAAGGGAGAGAATGTGATCAGGCAGGGGAGTAGAAAAAAACCATACACTAGAGATTTAGGGTATATTTTGATCTGTTAGAAGAAACTATCTCAAAATTTTAAAGAGAGAACAACTTATATATATATGCCAAAAATACAGGTAACTACTATGAAGGGATAGAATATGACTCTAAAAATGAAAAATAAAAATGAAAAATAAAAATTTTTTTTTTAAAAAAGGGATTGATAAGATGTTGGTTGAAAAAGGGAAAAAGAAATATTCAAAAAAAAAAGACAGTTAAAAAAAATTAACTTTGAAAGACTAAAGAATCATAGTAAAAAAGCCATGAATTCTATGTGCATTATTCCCCTAGCGCTGGAGTTCTGCCGTTCTCATTGATTGGTAGACTTGGTCTTGGCTGGCTGTTCTTGCTGATCTTCTGGGGGAGGGACCTGTTGCCGTGGTTCCCAAATGTCTTTGCCGGAGGCGGAATTGCCCCGCCCTTGCCCAGTCAGGGCTAAGTAATCTGCTCGGGTTTGCTCTCGGGAGCTTTTGTTCCCTGCAAGCTTTCCGTACAGCTTTGGAGGTGGAGAGTATAAATGGCGGCCTCCCAATCTCCGCCCCGGAGGAGCCGAGAACTCGGGGCCCCACTCCTCAGTGAGCCCCCAGAGAAAAGCAGTCAGTCACTCCCGTCTCCCCGGTCTCCGTGCTCACCCGGCCTGTGACCGAGAGTTTCTCTCTCTGGTACCCGACCCCGTGTGGAGTCTCCAAACCCAGCAGATCCCTGCAGTGCGCTCCCACGCCTCTCCTCCCGGGGGAAGAAGGTGAGTCTCCCCAGATCTGCCGCTTGTTGGGTCCCTGCTGGAGGAGCAGTGGCCCGACTGTGCCGTGGATCACGGTTTATGACAACCCCGAGCTGAGAGCCCGCGCCTTGGCTCCGTCTCTGCAGCCGGCTTCCCCGCTCCGATACCTGGGAGCTCTGCCACACTCAGGCACCCCCGGTCTTTCTGTGACCCCGAGGGTCCTGAGACCACACTGTCCCACGAGGGTTCCACCCCCTGCTTAGCCACCGGAGTGACATCCCTCAGCGGAGCAGACTTCTAAAAGTTCCAATTTTGTGCCCCGCGGCTCTATCACTTGCCAGAAGCGGCTGACGGAGGCCCCTCCCCCGCCGTCTATCCTCCCGAATATCACCTCGGGTTCACTTCTCCGCACGTCCTACCTTCCAGAAAGTGGTCACTTTTCTGTTCAGAGAGTTGTTGCTCTTCTTTTCTTCGATCTCCTGTTGAGTTCATAGGTGTTCAGAATGGTTTGATCCCTATCCAGCTGAATTCCTGAGAGGAGACGAAATCCAGGTCTCCTACTCCTCCGCCATCTTGCTGAGGCGGATGTATTTAAACCATCTTCAAGTGTAATGGCTTTCAGAAGTGTAATGGGTTTTTCGGAATAATCAATGGGAGCCCTTGCTTGGTGGGCCCAAGTGAGCCAATCTTGTGCAAGTAGACAGTGCTGAGGCTAGTTAGCCAGTTATTACATCCCAAAGGGGCCAAGTGACTGGTTGTCACCGTGTACATTGGGAGACTACATGTCTTTGTTTTTTGGAGTTGGTTTCCTGTCTTTCTCAAGGTTGGCCATTTTTTGAAAAATATGGAGGTGAATTAGCAAGACTGATTGTGTGGTAGTGTAATAGAAATAGCAAGAGGAGAAATCAGGAGGTTTTAATTAATTAATGTGGTCAACGTGCATCTAGTAACTCATGTTTGCCACTGGGGTAGGTGCTCAGGATACAAATAAGAAAGACTTGGGAGCTGCCCTCAAGGAGCTATTGGGTGCTTCTGTTACACTGTTGTGGAACCATCCTCGTGGTCTAGCCTTGGTTCTTCCATGTTTGATGCATGACTCTGGATTGTCACATGCCCCCTACAGGCTGGTCTGTAAAATGGAGATGGCAATGGCTGACTTCAGGGAGTGTTGTCAGAATTAAATGAACTAACATACATAAAAGGACAAAAGCCAGTGATAAGAACTTAGCAGGTGTTCAGTATATGTTAGTTTCTATTACCCTGTAGTTATTCTGGGGATACTCAAGAACCTTATAAATTTGTAGAGTGACCTTCCAGCAGATTTCTCCTAGGTGGATTCAGGGAGGCTGCCTTGGCTGTGGCTCCCTGGCCATGTCTGCTAGCCCCAGACCACAGGCTTCAAAGGGCAGGGCCTGCAGAGGGTGCCATACAGAGTCATGAATAATTAGGCACCTAATGTCTGCTTTTGGTTCTTGGTGAATGAGAGACTGATTGAGACTGATTTCTCCAAAAATGAACTTTTTTTCTTTTAAAAGCCAATATCACATAAATTCATTTAACATGAGGAGAGGGAGAGAACACAACAAAGTTTCTTATTTTGTATACTAAGAAAATGAGGTCCGACAGAGAGAATTACCTGGAATTACCCAGCTAGTTCTGAGATCTCCAACCCAGAGATCCAAATATTCAGTATCTCTGTTTGCTGCTGTATCACCTGTTTCCCAACGTTTGAAGAGCTATGTCCTGAATTCTGTAATCAGTTGGATTCAGAGGCACATGAGGCCCTGCTGTAGCTGCCTCTGCTGATTATATTATACACCTGGCAGTTGCATCATTGTGCTTTACTCACGTTTGCAGATAGAAATGGAGGCATCTAGCAAAGCCCTCTTATTGGATCAGTGGGAAAGCCAGGGACCAGTGTCCCAGGTAGGGTCCCCTAAAACAAACTTTGATTCTTGTGTGAGACTTGTGGAGATTTGTGTGCAAGAATTTTACTGGGGTGGTGTCAGGATCAATATCTACAGAGAAGTAGTCCCCACAGAAGTCTAGGTAATGCTACGGGGAATCCAGAAGCTGGAATGGCCTTGCAGAACTGTTCCAAATTGGGCAAGGGGGCCAAGCTTTTGTACTCCCACAATGACTGACTGGTTGTTGAATGTGAGCCATCTCAGGCAAAAAGAAGAGACTTTCAGCCAAAGACAAAATCCAGAGGGGTTTTCAGCTGAGAGCTGTCAGGCTCCAATGTTCCTGATAGCTGGAGGGCATCTAGATGGTGTGCCAGAGGATCCATTGGTACCCAGAGAAATCAAATAGCTTGTGTAAGGACACCTACCAAATTAGTGGCAGACTTGGGCCTGGAATTAATGGGTCTCTGCCCATAGCTCTATTAGTTTCCCAAATGACTGGGAGAAGGCTTCATGTCCTATTCGAGCAGAATCTATACAGTATATCCAGGAGGCCCCCTTCTCATTGAGACACAATAGGGGGCAGGGGAAGAAAGCCAAGACAATGAGGATAATGTTGGGCATTTCTTGGCTTTTTCTCCAGTTGTCCAGTGACAGGTAACTTCCTTGGCATATACAAGAGTTCAGGGAATGAATGAAAGAGAGACTTGGACTGTAACTCTAAACCCATGCAGTCAGATCTCTGTTTGAACCACCAAAAAGTGTCTTGGTAGAAGCATGTGTTGGCAGCTCCCTGGAGCACTGTTTCAGTGGAGAAGAGAATTTGGGTGAGAGAAGGTGGAAGCAAAGGGTACCAGTGGAGTGAAAAATTGGTGTTTCTTAGTCCCTATATTTTCATCTCAAAGAAGCGCTTCCATAGAGCACCTAGTCAAGAAAAGAAAAAAAAAAAAATCCAAATCTGAAGCATTTATGGTGTGGGATGATTACATTCTTTGTCCAAGCTCAGATAATCTTTTAAAAAGAGCAAATTTCCAAGTGGCAAGATTTCATTCTTTTTGATGGCCAAGTAATATTCCATTATATATATATATACATATATATAGGTGTGTATATATATATGTATATATATATATATATATATATATCTACCTACCACACCTTCTTTATCCATTTATCTGTTGATGGACATTTGGGCTCTTTCCATATTTTGGCTATTGTGGATATTGCTGCTATAAACATTGGGGTGCATGTGCCCCTTTGAATCACTATTTTTGTATCCTTTGGATAAATACCTAGAAGTGCAATTGCTGGGTTGTAGGGTAGTTTTATTTTTAACGTTTTGAGGAAACTCCATACTGTTTTCCATGTGCAACGATGTGGGTGGAACTAGAGGGTATTATGCTAAGCGAAGTCAGTCAGTCAGAGAAAGACAAATACCATATGATTCCACTCATATGTGGAATTTAAGAAACAAAACAGATGAACATAGGGGAAGGGAATGAAAAATAAAATAAGATAAAAACAGAGAGGGAGGCAAACCATAGGAGACTCTTAACTATAGGGAACAAACAGGGTTGCTGGAGGTGAGGTGGGTGGGCGATGGGGTTAATGGGTAATGGGCATTAAGGAGGACACTTGATGGAATGAGCACAGTTATATGCAACTGATGAATCACTAAATTCTATCTCTGAAGATAATAATATACTATATGTTAACTAAATTTAATTTAAATTAAACCCCCCCAAAAAACCACCAAAATAAAATGAAGTACAAATGCAATCCACCAGAAAAAAAAATAAAAAGAGTAAATTTGTTTAGAGCTGAAAGAAGGCTTTTAGCTATCTTCTACCCCATCTAATTCCAGCCCTTTAATTTCTTTTTCCTTTATACCTTCAATTGGATTCTTTTATTTGCCTTAACATTTTAAATATATATATATATATATATATATATATATATATATATAAGAATGTAACATATTTAGAAGAAGCCATCTTGAATTTTGAGACATTGTCCTTTCTATGTTCTACTGACAGAGAACATGATGTAAATGACTTGGGAATCCACAGGGCACTGAAAATCTTTAAGCTGGTACCTTTTCCCTGGACCTTGATGGGACAAATCCGAGAGACTTATTTCTGTCTGTTCTTCACTGTCCCAACACAATAGTCAACCATTTCTACAGGGGATCATGAACTGCCCCTCATGAGAAGCAGAAATAGGATTTCCACATGCACTTTGGGCACTTTTCCTTTCTCTTCTCTCCTAATGGTTTGGTGTAGGCTCTTTCCTTACTCTCTTGCCTTTCCATATCCCATCACAGAACCTGTATTTATAGTTGAGAACTTCTTTCATTTGTCTGTCCTCCCTCCCTCTTTTCCTCCCTTCCTCTTGTCCTTCCTTCCAACATTTATTGAGCTCCTCTTATATTCCAAACACTGCTAGTTACTTAGGAGGTTCAATTATAATCAAGACAGGAACCTGCTTTTACAGCACTTGTCCTCAGGACAGCTAAGCAAGCCATCTGAATCCAGTGTGATAGCCACAATGATGGGAACCTAGAGGTTGCTCAGGGAGGACAGGAAAAGGGCACCAAACTTATTATAGGGCTGGTGATAAGGGTGGGTTGGTTGCATTTCCTGTAAGAAGTGACAGTGACGTTTGGCTTGAAGAATGAAAAAGTATGGCAGACAAAGGTAGATGTTGAAAAGGAGGGCGGTAGCAGGAGTTTTGTACTGCAAAAGAGGCCTGAGGGAGAGCCTGGTAAACCGAAAATAGCCTAGTGTGCCTGGAGAGTCTCACATTACCTGATCTTCACATTCTCTCTGTAGATGGATCTACAGCTCACCATCTGTTTTTATATGGCCCACAAGCTAAGAAAAATTCTTACTTTTTAAATGTTTGGAAAAAAAATTAAAAGAAGAATAATATAGTGTAACATATGAAAGTGATATGAAATTGAAATTTCATTGTCCATAATAAAGTTTTATTGGACATAGGCATGCTTATTTGGTTGCATGTTGCTTATGGCTGCTTTCACACTATAGTTGTGGAGTAGAGTAGTTATGATGTAGACCATATGGCCCCCAAAACCTAAAATATTTACTATCTAGCCCTTACAGAAAAATGGTTTGCTGACTCCTGACCTAGTGGCTGGGGTTAGGGCTTGCAGTCCAGTGGGCTTGGATTCAGACCCTGAGTCTTCAACTTCTAGTGATGTGACCTTTAGCAAATTTCTTAAACTGTCTATATGCCAGTTTGCTCACTTGAAAACTGATGATAATACTTCACAAAATCCTTCACAAAAGTTGAAGGAGATATTGCTGTGTAAAATTCCTGAGAATAGGAAATGATCAAAAAATAATTGTTTATAAAAAATAGTTAATGACAATTTCAACCACTTTAAGATATTAATAACATTTGTGATAAGATAAATATGACAACATCGTAAACTGCCATATTCATTGCCAGAATGATTGCTTTGGGAGTTATCAGTTAAAAAAATATTTTCTGTTACTAGATAAATGGGAAAAGAGAAAGTCCTATTTGTGAGTGAGAAGAGAAAGCTGTGAGTTGCCAGAACTCCTCAAATAATTATAGCTAAAATTGATGAGAGCCTGCTATGACGTGTGGTTAAGTACTTTACATGCATTGTCTCATCTGGTCATCATTTCAGACATATGAGGTAGCAACTCTTGTCACTCAGTTTTGCAGAAGTTTTGAGAAGACCAAGGCTTAGGCAATTAAGTTAAGCCAAGTCACACAGCCTGTAGGAGGTAGAGTCATGACTTGAACCTGAAGTGGTCTGATGCCAAAGTTTCTGTCTAAACCACTGTGCTTTTGGACAAATCTTCTGATGAGAACCAGCAACCTACATTTCAGGGCCTAGAGCTGTGCATGTGGCTGGCACGTTGGAGCATCACTCTGTGCTGAGCTCCGCAGAAGTGCCAATTACTGTGGCTACTGCCTAGGGTCCATTCTAAGGGTCAATTTCTCAAACTTCCCATGAGAACTACAACTGAAATTACTCATTGAGGATTGTCCTATTAGGAGTGATCCTGCATATAATCTGGTACTTGGTTGTGGGGATATGGGTATGGCTGCCTTTGGCGTAGACAAACGAGAGTGAGTTTGGCTGTGTGATGGGGATAAAATGTTATTATTAACAAAGCAAATCTATTTGGTCTTCAAGTATTATTTATTGACAAGGGAATATGCTTACAAACTCTTCTACCGAAAACCAAACCCATACTATGGCCTCAGTTTGGTAATAATGTGTATGTATATATACGTATTTTCAAAAAGATAGGGAAGGAATATGCCAGGATAATTAGTAGTTTCTCCCTGTGGGTCAAGGGAATAATGGTGAATATTATTATTATTATTTATCTATACTTTCCTTTTCTGGAATTCTAAAACAATGTCTGTGTAATTGTGCATCAATAAGAAAATATATATTATAAATTATGTGGAACTATTTACCAAAAAACTTAAAAAACTTTAAATTCTTTAATGCCATAATTTTACTTTGGTACACTACCATAAACATGGATCAACTGTTATATATACAGATATATATGTTCATTTTAGCATTATTTGAAATAGTGAAAAAATATTTATTTATTGTATTTATTTATTTATATGTTATTTTTTTATTATGTTATGTTACTCACCATACATTACATCATTAGTTTTTATTTTTAAGATTTTATTTATTTATTTGACAGAGAGAGACACAGCGAGAGAGGGAACACAAGCAGGAGGAATGGGAGAGGGAGAAGCAGCTTCCCCACGGAGCAGGGAGCCCTATGCGGGGCTCAATCCCAGGACCCTGGGACCATGACCTGAGCCGAAGGCAGACACTTAACGACTGAGCCACCCAGGCGCCCCACATCATTAGTTTTTGATGCAGTGTTCCAGGATTCATTATTTGCGTATAACACCCAGTGCTCCATTCAGTACCTGCCCTCTTTAATACCCTTCACCAGGCCAACCCATGCCCCCACCCCCTCCCTGCTAGAACCTTCAGTTTGTTTCTCAGAGTCCATAGTCTCTCATGGTTCATCTCCCCCTCTGATTTCCCTCCCTTCATTTTTCCCTTCCTGCTATCTTCTTCTTCTTCTTCTTCTTCTTCTTTTTTTTTTTTAACATATAATGTATTATTTGTTTCAGAGGTACAGGTCTGTGATTCAACAGTCTTACACAATTCACATTGCTCACCATAGCACATACCCTCCCCGATGTCTATCACCCAGCCACCCCATCCGTCCCACCCCCCACCACTCCAGCAATCCTCAGTTTGTTTCCTGAGATTAAGAATTCCTCATATCAGTGAGGTCATATGATACATATCTTTCTCTGATTGACTTATTTCGCTCAGCATTATACCCTCCAGTTCCATCCATGTCATTGCCAATGGCAAGATTTCATTCCTTTTGTTGGTTGCATAATATTCCATTGTTATATATACCACATCTTCTTTATCCATTCATCTGTCAATGGACATCTTGGCTCTTTCCATAGTTCGGCTATTGTGGACATTGCTGCTATAAACACAGGGTGCATGTACCCCTTTGGGTCCCTACTTTTGTATCTTTGGGGTAAATACACAGTAGTGCAATTGCTGGATTGTATGGTAGCTCTATTTTCAACTTTTTGAGGAACCTCCATACTGTTTTCCAGAGTGGCTGCACCAGCTTGCATTCCCACCAACAGTGTAGGAGGGTTCCCCTTTCTCCGCATCCCCGCCAACATCTGTCATTTCCTGACTTGTTCATTTTAGCCATTCTGACTGGTGTGAGGTGGTATGTCATTGAGGTTTTGATTTGGATTTCCCTGATGCTGAGCGATATTGAGCACTTTTTCATGTGTCTGTTGGCCATTTGGATGTCTTCTTTGGAAAAATGTCTGTTCATGTCTTCTGCCCATTTCTTGATTGGATCATTTGTTATTTGGGTGTTGAGTTTGATAAGTTCTTTATAGATTTTGGATACTAGCCCTTTATCTGATATGTCATTTGCAAATATCTTCTCCCATTCTGTCAGTTGTCTTTTGGTTTTGTTGACTGTTTCTTTTGCTGTGCAAAAGCTTTTTATCTTGATGAAATCCAGATAGTTCATTTTTGCCCTTGCTTCCCTTGCCTTTGGCGATGTTTCTAGGAAGAAGTTGCTGCGGCTGAGGTCGAATAGGTTGCTGCCTGTGTTCTCCTTTAGGATTTTGATGGAGTCCTGTCTCACATTGAGGTCTTTCAACCATTTGGAGTCTATTTTTGTGTGTGGTGTAAGGAAATGGTCCAGTTTCATTCTTCTGCATGTGGCTGTCCAATTTTCCCAACACCATTTGTTGAAGAGACTGTCTTTTTTCCATTGGACATTCTTTCCTGCTTTGCCGAGGATTAGTTGACCATAGAGTTGAGGGTCCATTTCTGGGCTCTCTATTCTGTTCCATTGATCTATGTGTCTGTTTTTGTGCCAGTACCATACTGTCTTGATGATGACAGCTTTGTAATAGAGCTTGAATTCTGGAATTGTGATGCCACCAGTTTACTTTTCTTTTTCAACATTCCTCTGGCTATTCGCAGTCTTTTCTGCTTCCATACAAATTTTAGGATTATTTGTTCCATTTCTTCGAAAAAAGTGGATGGTATTTGGATAGGGATTGCATTGAATATATAGATTGCTCTAGGTAGCATGGACATCTTCACAATATTTGTTCTTCCAATCCATGAGCATGGAACGTTTTTCCATTTCTTTGTGTCTTCCTCAATTTCTTTCATGAGTGTTTTATAGTTTTCTGAGTACAGATTCTTTGCCTCTTTGGTTAGATTTATTCCTAGGTATCTTATGGTTTTGGGTGCAATTGTAAATGGGATCGACTCCTTAATTTCTCTTTCTTCTGACTTGTTGTTGGTGTATAGGAATGCCACTGATTTCTGTGCATTGATTTTATATCCTGCCACTTTACTGAATTCCTGTATGAGTTCTAGCAGTTTTGGGGTGGAGTCTTTTGGGTTTTCCACATAAAGTATCATATCATCTGCAAAGAGTGAGAGTTTGACTTCTTCTTTGCCGATTTGGATGCCTTTTATTTCTTTTTGTTGTCTGATTGCTGTGGCTAGGACTTCTAATACTATGTTGAATAGCAGTGGTGATAGTGGACATCCCTGCCGTGTTCCTGATCTTAGGGGGAAAGCTCTCAGATTTTCCCCATTGAGAATGATATTCGCTGTAGGTTTTTCATAGATGGCTTTTATGATACTGAGGTATGTACCCTCTATCCCTATACTCTGAAGGGTTTTGATCAAGAAAGGATGCTGTACTTTGTCAAATGCTTTTTCTGCATCTATTGAGAGGACCATATGGTTCTTGTTCTTTTTTTTATTAATGTATTGTATCACATTGATTGATTTGAGGATGTTGAACCAACCTTGCAGCCCAGGGATAAATCCCACTTGGTCGTGGTGAATAATCCTTTTAATGTACTGTTGGATCCTATTGGCTAGTATTTTGGTGAGAATTTTTGCATCCATGTTCATAAGGGATATTGGTCTGTAATTCTTTTTGATGGGGTCTTTGTCTGGTTTGGGGATCAAGGTAATAGTGGCCTCATAAAACGAGTTTGGAAGTTTCCCTTCCATTTCTATTTTTTGGAACAGTTTCAGAAGAATAGGTATTAATTCTTCTTGAAATGTTTGGTAGAATTCCCCTGGGAAGCCATCTGGCCCTGGGCTTTTGTTTGTTGGAAGATTTTTGATGACTGCTTCAATTTCCTTAGTGGTTATAGGTCTGTTCAGGTTTTGTATTTCTTGCTGGTTCAGTTTTGGTAGTTGATACATCTCTAGGAATGCATCCATTTCTTCCAGATTATCTAATTTGCTGGCATAGAGTTGCTCATAATATGTTCTTATAATTGTTTGTATTTCTTTGGTGTTGGTTGTGATCTCTCCTCTTTCATTCATGATTTTGTTGATTTGGGTCATTTCTCTTTTCTTTTTGATAAGTCTGGCCAGGGGTTTATCAATCTTGTTAATTCTTTCAAAGAACCAGCTCCTAGTTTCGTTGATCTGTTCTACTGTTCTTTTGGTTTCTATTTCATTGATTTCTGCTCTGATCTTTATTATTTCTCTTCCCCTGCTGGGTTTAGGCTTTATTTGCTGTTCTTTCTCCAGCTCCTTTAGGTGTAGGGTTAGGTTGTGTATTTGAGACCTTTCTTGTTTCTTGAGAAAGGCTTGTATTGCTATATACTTTCCTCTTAGGACTGCCTTTGCTGCATCCCAAAGATTTTGAACAGTTGTGTTTTCATTTTCATTTGTTTCCATGGATTTTTTTAATTCTTCTTTAATTTCCTGGTTGACCCATTCACTTTTTAGTAGGATGATCTTTAGCCTCCATGTATCTGAATTCTTTCCGACTTTCCTCTTGTGATTGAGTTCTAGTTTCAAAGCATTATGGTCTGAAAATATGCAGGGAATGATCCCAATCTTGTGTACAAGTTGAAACCTGATTTATGACCTAGGATGTGATCGATTCTGGAGAATGTTCCATGGGCACTAGAGAAGAATGTGTATTCTGTTGCTTTGGGATGGAATGTTCTGAATATGTCTGTGAAGTCCATTTGTTCCAGTGTGTCATTTAAAGTCTTTATTTCCTTGTTGATCTTTTGCTTAGATGATCTGTCCATTTCAGTGAGGGGGGTGTTAAAGTCCCCCACTATTATTGTATTGTTTTTGTTGTGTTTCTTTGCTTTTGTTATTAATTGGCTTATATAATTGGCTGTTCCCATGTTAGGGGCATAGATATTTACAATTGTTAAATCTTCTTGTTGGATAGACCCTTTAAGTAGGATATAGTGTCCTTCCTCATCTCTTATTATAGTCTTTGGTTTAAAATCTAATTTGCCTGATATAAGGATTGCCGCCCCAGCTTTCTTTTGGTGTCCATTAGCATGGTAAATGGTTGTCCACCCTCTCACTTTCAATCTGGGGGTGTCTTTGGGTCTAAAGCGAGTCTCTTGCAAACAGCATATCGATGGGTCTTGTTTTTTTATCCAATCTGATGCGTGTGTCTTTTGATTGGGACATTTAGCCCATTTACATTCAGGGTAACTATTGAAAGATAGGAATTTAGTGCCATTGTATTGCCTGTAAGGTGACTGTTACTGTATATTGTCTGTGTTCCTTTCTGGTCTATGTTACTTTTAGGCTCTCTCTTTGCTTAGAGGACCCCCTTCAATATTTCTTGTAGGGCTGGTTTCATGTTTTCAAATTCCTTTAGTTATTGTTTGTCCTGGAAGCTTTTTATCTCTCCTTCAATTTTCAATGACAGCCTAGCTGGATATAGTATTCTTGGCTGCATATTTTTCTCGTTTAGTGCTCTGAATATATCATGCCAGTCCTTTCTGGACATGCCAGATCTCTGTGGATAGGTCTGTTGCCAATCTAATGTTTCTACCATTGTAGGTTACATATCTCTTCTCCTGAGCTGCTTTCAGGATTTTCTCTTTGTCTCTGAGACTCGTAAGTTTTACTATTAGATGTCAGGGTGTTGACCTATTTTTATTGATTTTGGGAGGAGTTCTCTGTGCCTCCTGGATTTTGATGCTTGTTTCCTTCCCCAAATTAGGGAAGTTCTCTGCTATAATTTGCTCCAATATACATTCTGCCCTCTTTCTCTTTCTTCTTCTTCTGGGATCCCAATTATTCTAATATTGTTTCATCTTATGGTATCCCTTATCTCTCGAATTCTGCCTTCGTGATCCAGTAGTTGTTTATCTCTCTTTTTCTCAGCTTCCTGATTTTCCATCATTTGGTCTTCTGTATCATTGATTCTCTTTTCTGCCTCATTTATCCTAGCAGTTAGAGCCTCCGTTTTTGATTGCACCTCATTAATAGCCTTTTTGATTTTGACTTGGTTAGATTTTAGTTCTTTTATTTACCCAGAAAGAGTTTCTCTAATATCTTCCATACTTTTTTCAAGCCTAGCTAATATCTTTAAAATCATCATTCTGAACTGTAGTTCCGACATCTTACTAATGTCCATATTGAGTAGTTCCCTGGCAGTCGGTACTGCCTCTTGTTCTTTTTTTTGAGGTGATTTTTTCCGTCTTGTCATTTTGTCCAGAGGAGAATAGATGAATGAGAGAACAAAATGCTAACAGGGTAACAACAACCCCAGAAAAATATACACTAAACAAATCAGAAGAGACCTGAAACCAGGGGAAAAGAAAGGGAAAGAAGGAAAAAAGAAAAAAAAGAAAAAGATAAAAACAAACAAACAATCACCAGAATATGATCAAATATGATCAGGGTGGTGCATAGATCAGTACCATGCACTAGATTTTGGGCGTATTTTGGTCTTTAGAAGAAAGTGCCTCCCAGAATTTTAAAGGCAGAAAAACTTATGTATGTACAAAAATAAGGGTAAATACCATGAAGGGATGGAATATGACTGTAAAGATGAAAATTATAAAAGATTTTATAAATGTAATTGATAAAATAAGAATTTGGTTGAAAACAGAAAAAGAGGATTTAAAAAAAAAGAAGGGAGAGAATGTGATCAGGCAGGAGACTAGAACAAAGCCATACACTAGAGATTTAGAGGATATTTTGGTCTGTTAGAAGATAATATATCCCAAAATTTTAAAGAGAGAACAACTTATATATATATATATATATATATACACCAAAAATAAGGTTAACTACTATGAAGGGATAGAATATGACTCTAAAAATGAAAAAGAAAAAAGATTTTTTAAAAAACGGATTGATAAGATGTTGGTCGAAAAAGGGAAAAAGAAAAATTCAAAAAAGAAAAAAGAAAAAGAAAGTTAATAAAAAAATTAACTTTGAAAGACTAAAGAATCATGGTAAAAAACCCATGGATTCTATGTGCAGTATTCCCCTAGCGCTGGAGTTCTGCCATTCTCTTTGATCGGTAAACTTGGTCTTGGCCGGCTGTTCTCGCTGATCTTCTGTGGGAGGGGCCTGTTGCCATGGTTCCCAAATGTCTTTGCTGGAGGCGGAATTGCCCCGCCCTTGCCCCTTCCGGGCTAAGTAATCTGCTCGGGTTTGCTCTCGGGAGCTTTTGTTCCCTGCGAGCTTTCCGTAACAGCTTTGGAGGAGGAGAGTGAAAATGGTGGCCTCCCAATCTCCGCCCTGGAGGACCCGAGAACTCAGGCCCCCGCTCCTCAGTGAGGCCCCAGAGAAAAGCAGTCAGTCACTCCCGTCTCCCCAATCTCCGGCCGCTCTCCGTGCTCACCCGGCCTGTGACCCAGCGTTTCTGTCTCTGGCACACGACCCCGTGTGGAGTCTCCAAACCCAGCAGATCCCTGCCTGGTGCGCTCCTGCGCCACTGCTGGAGGAGCAGTGGCCCGACTATGCCGTGGATCACGGTTTATGGCAACCCCGAGCTGAAAGCCCGTGCCTTGGCTCCATTTCTGCAGCCGGCTTCCCTGCTCCGATACCTGGGAGCTCTGCCGCACTCAGGCACCCCCAGTCTTTCTGTGACCCTGAGGGTCCTGAGACTCCACTGTCCAGTGAGGGTTACACCCCCTGCTTAGCCACTGGAGCAACGTCCTTCAGCGGAGCCGACTTCTGAAAGTTCCAATTTTGTGCTCCGCTGCTCTATCACTTGCCAGGAGCGGCTGATGGAGGCCCCCTCCCCCGCCATCTATCTTCCGATTATCACCTCGGATTCACTTCTCCGCACGTCCTACCTTACAGAATGTGGTCACTTTTCTGTTTAGAGAGTTGCTGCTATTCTCTTCTTCGATCTCCTATTGAGTTCGTAGGTGTTCAGAATGGTTTGATCCCTATCTAGCTGAATTCCTGGGACCAGATGAAATTTAGGTCTCCTACTCCTCTGCCATCTTGCCTCCAGGCATGGAAATTGTGAAAAAAGTTTTAAAAATGTTCTGCATGGTACAACTACTTCAAAGCATATTGTGTAGCCATGAAAGAAAATGTTTATAAATGGAAATGCTTATGATATTATATTGTAAATAAAGCAGGGTACAAGACTGATCAGACAATATGAGCACAGTTCAGTGAAAGCTCAATGATCTATTCATTAAAAGACAGAAAGAGAACACATTCAAGTGCTAACAGTTGTGTATATAATTGGTGGGATTATAAATTTTTCTCCTTTTCCTGTTTCTCTGCAATTTCAAAAATCTCCTTTAATAAATGGATATTATTTCTATAATGAAAACAAATAGGCATTAAAAAACTGTTGAGATTGGATATCTGTTGACTGGTGCTTAGTCTTAAAAATGTCCCCCTCCCTCTGTGGCCCACTACTTGACCCTTTAATTCTGGGTATTTTCCAGGTCAGTCTCAAGAGGTTTAATGAGAAATCAAAGAATACCATGTTGGGAACCAGGAGATGTGGATTCTAGCCAGGGCCATGACGCTAACTCACTGCATACTCTGGGGTGAGTCCCTTTTCCTTTCGGGGTTGCAGGCTCTTTCTCTATAAAATGAGGAGAGCTTAGATTACATCAGGGATTCCTAAGGAATTGGGCTGAGAGGGAGTGAGAGGTATTAGTGACAGTGTGTGCTGTCTGAAATCTGGATCCCTCCCTCTAACCCAATCAATAGAAGTGGTTCTACTTCTATAGTTTCCTTATTGCATTTACTGGAAAAGTTTAAATGAAGACTGATTCCAGTGTTAATTGAAGTTTCTAAACCATTGTACTGGACAATCTAGATTGGTGATATCTAGATCATTGACTGCTACAGAGCGTAGCTGCTGTTCATGTCTCTCTTTTAATTTTAAATTTTTTTATTGTGGTAAAAAACATATAACATGCAATCTATAGTCTCAACAGTTTTTTAAGTGTACAGTATAGTATTGTGAACTATATGCACATTGTTTTACAGCAGATCTCTAGAACCTTTTCATCTTGCATAACTGAAACTCTATACTTATTAAATAACAACTTCCCATTTCCCCCTTCCCACAGCCCCTGGCAACCACCAGTCTCCTTTCTGCTTCTAAGAGTTTGACTACTTTTGATATTTCACATAAGTGGGATCATGCAGTATGTGTCTTTCTGTGACTGGTTTAGCGTAATGTCCCCAAGTTTCATCCATGCTGTAGCAAATGACAATATTTCTTTCTTTTTAAGGTTGAATAATATTTCATTTTATGTATATATTTTCTTTATCCTTTCATCTGTTGATGGGCATTGAGGTTGTTTATACCTCTTGGCTATTACGAATATTGCTACCATGAATATGGGAGTGTAAATATCTCTTCAA
Organism: Halichoerus grypus; assembly: GCF_964656455.1. Classification (NCBI taxonomy): domain Eukaryota; kingdom Metazoa; phylum Chordata; class Mammalia; order Carnivora; family Phocidae; genus Halichoerus; species Halichoerus grypus. Next base: position 139,172,817 of record NC_135716.1, read on the forward strand.
GATCCTGATTTCAATTCTTTTGGATAAATATTGAAGGAGTAAGTTTGCTGGATCATATGGTAGTCCTATTTTTAATTTTGTGGGGGTAACTCCATTCTGTTTTCTACAGCAACTGTGTCACATTACATTCCTACCAACGGGGCAATTTTTCATGTTTACTTAATTTCCTTTTGAGGTTGTTTGTTGTTAGTACATAAACACACAACTGATTTTTGTATGTTGATTTTGTATCCTGCAACTTTGCTGAATTTATTGCTTTAACAGTTGTGTGTGTGTGTGTGTGTGTGTGTAATCTTTAGGGTTTTCTACATAAAAGATTATGTCATCTGCAAACAGAGACAATTTTACTTCTTCTTTCCTAATTGGGATGTCTTTTATTTCTTTTTCTTGTCTAATTGCTCTGGCTAGGATTTCTAGTACTATGTCAAATAGAAGTGGTGAGATTGGGTATTCTTGTCTTGTTCCTGACCTTAGATTAAAAGTTTTTTGTTTTTCACTGTTGAGTTTTTCACTACAGGCTTTTCATATATGGCCTTTATTATGTTGAGGTAATTTATTTCTGTTTTTAGTTTGTTGGGTGTTTTTATTATGAAAGGATGTTGAAGTTTGTCAAATGCTTTTTCTTCACCTATTGAGATGGCCATGTGATTTTTATCCTTGTTATATTAATGTGTTGTATCATATTGGTTGATTTTTGTATGTTAAATCATCCTTGTTTGCCAGGGATAAATCCCATTTGGTCATGGAGCATTATTCTTTTAATATACTGTTGAATTTTATTTGCTAGTATTTTATAGAGGATTTTTGCATCTCTATTCAACAGGGATATTGGCCTATAGTTTTCTTTTCTTGTAATGTCTGTTTGTCTTCACTATCAACATAATGTTGGCCTCACAAAATGAGTTTAGGAGTATAATCTCTTCTTCAGTTTTTTGGAAGAGTTTGAGGAGAGCTCGTGCTAATTCTTCCTTGAATGTTCTCTGTGGTCCCCAGGTATCCAAGGCATGCAAGTTCCATAAGCTCTCTAAGTCAGGCAAAACAGAAACTAATCATTCCAACAGCCCCCAGAAAAACTGGAACGTTGGAGGTACATTTCACTCTTTTCTTTCCCACTCAAGGGAGCTGCTGCAAGATTGCCTACTTCTGATCATGGTGAACTGTGTTTGTTTCTTTCTGTTGTATTACAAGTTCCATGGAGTTCCATAAACTGCTGAGTTCTCTTTTGTTCTCTGTGGCCCCCAGGCATCCAAGGTATGCTGGTTCTTCATCAGCATTCCACATCAGGTGAGACAGAAACCAGTCCCTCAGGCAGCCCTGTGAAAAGCTGATACATTGGACATACATGCACTCTTATTTTTCCTTTCTAAAGGAGAAGCTATGAGTTGGACTTTTCATCTTAACTGCAAACTGTGCTGGCCTGGGGAAGGGCAGATGTGGTTGCAATGAAATGGCTTTATGTACCCACTTCAGTGTAACTGTTCTTGGCTTTGAGATAGCCTGGGGGTATTGTGACTTCCTAACTGATTTCTGAAGCTCTCATAAAGGCTTTTTGGATCATATATATTATTGTTAAGTCAAGAAATGAGGTCTGGGGCTTTCTATTCTGCCATCTTGCTGATGTTGCTTTCTCATGTGAGAAGTGAAAGCTTGCTCACACTACACTCATATGTGCAAAGACACACACCTCCCACCCCCTGATCCTCCTACCTCTGGCCCCCTTCTCATTTCTACAATCCTTCCACCAAAGTACCCTTTCCCCCAATATTGCCTAGCCAGTCACCTCTGATGGTTCATGAATAGATTTTAGTGCTACCTGTAGACCCAAGTCATAGAGACCCCCTCTTTGAGCTTTGCTTTGGAGGGCTGTACATATCACAAACACAAAAGACAGATTTATTCTAGAACACATGGGCACCTCTGTAGCTCAGGATCTGTTGTTGAGGGCTGACACTCACAACCTTTAATTCTATATATCTGCTCTCATAACTAATACTTTTCAGACCTCAAAGAAAAACTTCTTTACATCTCTTGCTGTATGTCCTCTTTAAAGACTTGTGGTTTGTGCCATGGCAATATCTCAGATAATCTCCACTTCAGAATGTGGGGAATATTTATTTTTCCCCAGTTTTATTGAGATATAATTGACATACAACATTGTTAAGTTTAAGGTGTGTAACATAATGATTTGATATATTGTATATATTGAGAAAAGATTACTACAATAAGTTCAGTTAACATCCATCACCTCACACAGTAATAAAGTTTTTTTTTCTTTGTGGTAAGAACTTTTAAGATCTATTGTCTTAATTGCACCAAAACCCATAAGATTTCTAGGAAGAAACATAACCAGAGAGGTAAAGGATCTGTACTCAGAAAACTATAGAACACTCATGAAAGTAATTGAGGAAGACACAAAGAAATGGAAAAACATTCCATGGACTCATGGACTGGAAGAACAAATATTGTGAAAATGTCTATGCTACCTACAGCAATCTATACATTCAATGCAATCCCTATCAAATACCATCAACTTTTTTCACAGAGCTGGAACAAAAAATCCTAAAATTTGTGTGGAACCACACAAGACCTTGACTAGCCAAAGGAATGTTGATAAAGAATACCAAAGCTGGTGGCATCACAATTCCGGATGTCAAACTCTATTACAAAAGTGTAATCATCAAGACAGTATGATGCTGGCACAAAAACAGACACATAGATCAATGGAACAGAATAGAGAACCCAGAAATGGACCCTCAATCCTATGGTCAACTAATCTTTGACAAAGCAGGAAAGAATATCCAATGGAAAAAAGACAGTCTCTTCAACGAATGGTGTTGGGACAACACATGCAGAAGAATGGAACTGGACCATTTTCTTATACCATACACAAAATGGACACAAAATGGATGAAAGACCTAAATGTGTGAGATAGGAATCCATCAAAATCCTAGAGGAGAACACAGGCAGCAACCTCTGTGACCTCAGCCACAGCAACTTCTTGCTAGACACATCTCCAAAAGCAAGGGAAACAGAGGCAAAAATGAACTATTGGGACTTTATCAAGATAAAAACTTTTGCACAGCAGAGGGAACAGTCGACAAAACCAAAAGACAACGGACAGAATGGGAGAAGATATTTGCAACTGTCTTAACAGATAAAGGGCTAGTATCCAAAATCTATAAAGAACTTCTTAAACTCAACACCCAAAGAACAAATAATTCAATCAAGAACTGGACAGAAGACATGAACAGACATTTCTGCAAAGAAGACATCCAAATGGCCAACAGACACATGAAAAAATGCTCAACATCACTTGGCATCGGGGAAATCCAAATCAAAACCTCAATGAGATACCACCTCACACCAGTCCGAATAGCTAAAATGACAAGTCAGGAAATGATAGATGTTGGGGAGGATGGTGCAGCCACTCTGGAAAACAGTATGGAGGTTCCTCAAAAAAGTTGAAAATAGAGCTACCTTATGACCCAGCAATTGCACTAGTAGGTATCTACCCCAAAGATACAAATGTAGTGATCTGAAAGGGCATTTGCACCCCACGCAGTGTCCACAATAGCCAAACTATGGAAAGAGCCCAGATGTGCATCGACAGATGACTGGATAAAAAAGATGTGGTGTATATATGTATACAATGGAATACTACTCAGCCATCAGAAAAAAAGAAATCTTGCCATTTGCTGTGATGTGGATGGAACTAGAGGGTATTATGCTAAGCAAAATAAGTCCATCAGAGAAAGACAATTATCATATGATCTCACTCATGTGGAATTTAAGAAACAAAACAGAGGAACATAGGGGAAGGGAGGGAAAATTAAAGCAAGATGAAATCAGAGAGTGAGACAAATGATAAGAGACTCTTAATCATGGGAAACAAACTGAAGGTTGCTGGAGGGGAGGGGGGTGAGGGGATGGGATAACTGGGTGATGGACATTGAGGAGAGCATGTGATGTAATGAGCACTGGGTATTATATGAGACTGATGAATCACTGAACTCTACCTCTGAAACTAATAATACATTAGATGTTAATTAATTGAATTTAAATTAAAAAAATTAAAAAATTAAAAAAAGATCTATTGTCTTACCAACTTTCAAATATACAATACAGTATTGTTCACTATAGATATCATGCTGTACATTATATTCCTAGAACTTATTCATATTATAACTGGATGTTTGTACCTTTTGACCATATTCACCAATTTCTCCTACCACCACCACCTGCATTGGGAAATCACCAATTTGCTCTCTGTTTCTATGAGGTTTTTTTGTTTGTTTGTTTTTTGTTTTTAGATTCCACATCTAAGTGGGATCATATAGCGCTTGTCTTTCTCTGTCTGACTTATTTCATTTAGCATAGTGCCCTCAATGTCCATCCATATTGTTACAAATGTCAGGATTTCCTTCTTTTTTATGGCTCAATAGTATTCCACTGTGTCTGTCTGTCTGTCTATCTATCTATCTATCTATCTATCTATCTATCTATCTATCATCTATCTTACATCTTCTTTGTCCATTCATCCCTTGATAGATACTTCCATGTCTTGGCTATTGTAAATAATGCTCCAATGGACATGGTGTTCAGATATCTCTTTGGGATAGTGATTTTGTTTTCTTTAGATATATAACCAGAAGTGAATTTGATGGATCATATGGTAGTTCTATTTTAAATTTTTTTGAGGAACTTTCATACTGTTTTCTGTAGTAGCTGTACCAATTTATAATCCCACCAACAGTGCACAAGTGTTCTCTTTTCTCCACATTCTCACCAGCACTTGTTATCTCCTGTCTTTTGACAGTAGCCATCCTAACAGGTGTGAGGTGATATCTCATTGTGGTTTTGATTTGCATTTCCCTAATTAGTAATGTTGAGTACCTGTTTATGTACTTTTTGCCATTTGAATGTCTTCTTCTTTTTTTTTTTTTAAATTTTTTTATTGTTATGTTAATCCCCATACATTACATCATTAGTTTTAGATATAGTGTTCCATGATTCATTGTTTGTGCATAACACCCAGTACTCCATGCAGAACGTGCCCTCCTCAATACCCATCACCAGGCTAACCCATCCTCCCAACCCCCTCCCCTCTAGAACCCTCAGTTTGTTTTTCAGAGTCCATTTCTCTCATGGTTCTTCTCCCCCTCCGATTTCCCCCCCTTCATTCTTCCCCTCCTGCTACATTCTTCTTCTTTTTTTCTTTCTTAACATATATTGCATTATTTGTTTCAGAGGTACAGATCTGAGATTCAACAGTCTTGCACAATTCACAGCGCTTACCAGAACACGTACCCTCCCCAGTGTCCATCACCCAGTCACCCCATCCCTCCCACCCCACCCCCCACTCCAGCAACCCTCAGTTTGTTTCCTGAGATTAAGAATTCCTCATATCAGTGAGGTCATATGATACATGTCTTTCTCTGTTTGACTTATTTCGCTCAGCATAATACCCTCCAGTTCCATCCACGTCGTTGCAAATGGCAAGATCTTATTCCTTTTGATGGCTGCATAATATTCCATTGTATATATATACCACATCTTCTTTATCCATTCATCTGTTGATGGACATCTTGGCTCTTTCCACAGTTTGGCTATTGTGGACATTGCTGCTATAAACATTGGGGTGCATGTAGCCTTTCGGGTCCCTACTTTTGTATCTTTGGGGTAAATACCCAGTAGTGCAATTGCTGGATCATATGGTAGCTCTATTTTCAACTTTTTGAGGAACCTCCATACTGTTTTCCAGAGTGGCTGCACCAGCTTGCATTCCCACCAACAGTGTAGGAGGGTTCCCCTTTCTCCGCATCCCCGCCAACATCTGTCATTTCCTGACTTGTTCATTTTAGCCATTCTGACTGGTGTGAGGTGGTATCTCATTGAGGTTTTGATTTGGATTTCCCTGATGCCGAGCGATATTGAGCACTTTTTCATGTGTCTGTTGGCCATTTGTATGTCTTCTTTGGAAAAATGTCTGTTCATGTCTTCTGCCCATTTCTTGATTGGATTCTTTGTTCTTTTGGTGTTGAGTTTGATGAGTTCTTTATAGATTTTGGATACTAGCCCTTTATCTGATATGTCATTTGCAAATATCTTCTCCCATTCTGTCAGTTGTCTTTTGGTTTTGTTGACTGTTTCCTTTGCTTTGCATAAGCTTTTTATCTTGATGAAGTCCCAATAGTTCATTTTTGCCCTTGCTTCCCTTGCCTTTGGCGATGTTTCTAGGAAGAAGTTGCTGCGGCTGAGGTCGAACAGGTTGCTGCCTGTGTTCTCCTTTAGGATTTTGATGGAGTCCTGTCTCACATTGAGGTCTTTCAACCATTTGGAGTCTATTTTTGTGTGTGGTGTAAGGAAATGGTCCAGTTTCATTCTTCTGCATGTGGCTGTCCAGTTTTCCCAACACCATTTGTTGAAGAGACTGTCTTTTTTCCATTGGACATTCTTTCCTGCTTTGTCAAAGATTAGTTGACCATAGAGTTGAGGGTCCATTTCTGGGCTCTCTATTCTGTTCCATTGATCTATGTGTCTGTTTTTGTGCCAGTACCATACTGTCTTGATGATGACAGCTTTGTAGTAGAGCTGGAAGTCTGGAATTGTGATGCCACCAGCTTTGCTTTTCTTTTTCAACATTCCTCTGGCTATGCGGGGTCTTTTCTGGTTCCATACAAATTTTAGGATTATTTGTTCCATTTCTTTGAAGAAAGTGGATGGTATTTTGATGGGGATTGCATTGAATGTGTAGATTGCTCTAGGTAGGATTGACATCTTCACAATATTTGTTCTTTCAATCCATGAGCATGGAACGTTTTTCCATTTCTTTGTGTCTTCCTCAATTTCTTTCATGAGTATTTTATAGTTTTCTGAGTACAGATCCTTTGCCTCTTTGGTTAGATTTATGCCTAGGTATCTTATGGTTTTGGGTGCAATTGTAAATGGGATCAACTCCTTAATTTCTCTTTCTTCTGACTTGTTGTTGGTGTATAGGAATGCCACTGACTTCTGTGCATTGATTTTATATCCTGCCACTTTACTGAATTCCTGTATGAGTTCTAGCAATTTTGGGGTGGAGTCTTTGGGATTTTCCACATAAAGTATCATATCATCTGCAAAGAGTGAGAGTTTGACTTCTTCTTTGCCAATTTGGATGCCTTTGATTTCTTTTTGTTGTCTGACTGCTGTGGCTAGGACTTCCAATAATATGTTGAATAGCAGTGGTGATAGTGGACATCCCTGCCGCGTTCCTGACCTTAGGGGGAAAGCTCTCAGTTTTTCCCCATTGAGAATGATATTCGCTGTAAGTTTTTCATAGATGGCTTTTATGATATTGAGGTATGTACCCTCTATCCCTATACTCTGAAGAGTTTTGATCAAGAAAGGATGCTGTACTTTGTCAAATGCTTTTTCTGCATCTATTGAGAGGATCATATGGTTCTTGTTCTTTCTTTTGTTAATGTATTGTATCACGTTGATTGATTTGCGGATGTTGAACCAACCTTGCAGCCCAGGGATAAATCCCACTTGGTCGTGGTGAATAATCCTTTTAATGTACTGTTGGATCCTATTGGCTAGTATTTTGGTGAGAATTTTTGCATCCATGTTCATCAGGGATATTGGTCTGTAATTCTCCTTTTTGATGGGGTCTTTGTCTGGTTTTGGGATCAAGGTAATGCTGGCCTCATAAAATGAGTTTGGAAGTTTTCCTTCCATTTCTATTTTTTGGAACAGTTTCAGAAGGATAGGTATTAATTCTTCTTGAAATGTTTGGTAGAATTCCCCTGGGAAGCCATCTGGCCCTGGGCTTTTGTGTTTTGGGAGATTTTTGATGACTGCTTCTATTTCCTTAGTGGTTATAGGTCTGTTCAGGTTTCTATTTCTTCCTGGTTCAGTTTTGGTAGTTGATACATCTCTAGGAATGCATCCATTACTTCCAGGTTATCTAATTTGCTGGCATAGAGTTGCTCATAATATGTTCTTATAATTGTTTGTATTTCTTTGGTGTTGGTTGTGATTTCTCCTCTTTCATTCATGATTTTGTTGATTTGGGTCATTTCTCTTTTCTTTTTGATAAGTCTGGCCAGGGGCTTATCAATCTTGTTAATTCTTTCAAAGAACCAGCTCCTAGTTTCGTTGATCTGTTCTACTGTTCTTTTGGTTTCTATTTCATTGATTTCTGCTCTGATCTTTATTATTTCTCTTCTCCTGCTGGGTTTAGGCTTTATTTGCTGTTCTTTCTCCAGCTCCTTTAGGTGTAGGGTTAGGTTGTGTACTTGAGACCTTTCTTGTTTCTTGAGAAAGGCTTGTATTGCTATATACTTTCCTCTTAGGACTGCCTTTGCTGTATCCCAAAGATTTTGAATAGTTGTGTTTTCATTTTCATTGGTTTCCATGAATTTTTTTATTTCTTCTTTAATTTCCTGGTTGACCCATTCATTCTTCAGTAGGATGCTCTTTAGCCTCCATGTATTTGAGTTCTTTCTGACTTTCTTCTTGTGATTGAGTTCTAGTTTCAAAGCATTGTGGTCTGAAAATAGGCAGGGGATGATCCCAATCTTCTGGTACCGGTTGAGACCTGATTTATGACCTAGGATGTGATCTATTCTGGAGAATGTTCCATGGGCACTAGAGAAGAATGTGTATTCCGTTGCTTTGGGATGGAATGTTCTGAATATGTCTGTGAAGTCCATTTGTTCCAGTGTGTCATTTAAAGTCTTTATTTCCTTGTTGATCTTTTGCTTAGATGATCTGTCCATTTCAGTGAGGGGGGTGTTAAAGTCCCCCACTATTATTGTATTGCTGTCGATGTATTTCTTTGCTTTTGTTATTAATTGCCTTATATAATTGGCTGCTCCCATGTTAGGGGCATAGATATTTACAATTGTTAGATCTTCTTGTTGGATAGACCCTTTAAGTATGATATAGTGTCCTTCCTCATCTCTTATTACAGTCTTTGGTTTAAAATCTAATTTGTCTGATATAAGGATTGCCACCCCAGCTTTCTTTTGGTGTCCATTAGCATGGTAAATGGTTTTCCACCCCCTCACTTTCAATCTGGGGGTGTCTTTGGGTCTAAAATGAGTCTATTGCAGACAGCATATCGATGGGTCTTGTTTTTTAATCCAATCTGATAGCCTGTGTCTTTTGATTGGGGCATTTAGCCCATTTACATTCAGGGTAACTATTGAAAGATAGGAATTCAGTGCCATTGTATTGCCTGTAAAGTGACTGTTACTGTATGTTGTTTGTGTTCCTTTCTGGTCTATGTTGCTTTTAGGCTCTCTCTTTGCTTAGAGGACCCCTTTCAATATTTGTTGTAGGGCTGGTTTCGTGTTTGCAAATTCCTTTAGTTTTTGTTTGTCCTGGAAGCTTTTTATCTCTCCTTCAATTTTCAATGACAGCCTAGCTGGATATAGTATTCTTGGCTGCATATTTTTCTCCTTTAGTGCTCTGAATATGTCCTGCCAGTCCTTTCTGGCCTGCCAGGTCTCTGTGGATAAGTCTGTTGCCAATCTAATGTTTCTACCATTGTAGGTTACATATCTCTTCTCCCGAGCTGCTTTCAGGATTTTCTCTTTGTCTCTGAGACTCGTAAGTTTTACTATTAGATGTCGGGGTGTTGACCTATTTTTATTGATTTTGAGAGGGGTTCTCTGTGCTTCCTGGATTTTGATGCCTGTTTCCTTCCCCAAATTAGGGAAGTTCTCTGCTATAATTTGCTCCATTATACCTTCTGCCCCTCTCTCTCTTTCTTCTTCTTCTGGGATCCTAATTATTCTAATGTTGTTTCGTCTTATGGTATTGTTTATCTCTCGAATTCTGCCTTCGTGATCCAGTAGTTGTTTATCTCTCTTTTTCTCAGCTTCTTTATTTTCCATCATTTGGTCTTCTATCTCACTGATTCTTTCTTCTGCCTCATTTATCCTAGCAGTTAGCGCCCGCATATTTGATTGCACCTCATTGATAGCCTTTTTGATTTCGACTTGGTTAGATTTTAGTTCTTTTACTTCTCCAGAAAGGGTTTCTCTAATAACTTCCATGTTTTTTTCAAGCCCAGCTAGTATCTTTAAAGTGATGATTCTGAACTCTAGATCTGACATCGTACTAATGTCCGTATTGAGTAGGTCCCTGGCAGTCGGTACTACCTCTTGTTCTTTTTGTTGAGGTGATTTTTTCCGTCTTGTCATTTTGTGCAGAGGAGAATAGATTAATGAGAGAACAAAATGCTAGCAGGGTAACAACGTCCCCAGAAAATATACTCTAAACAAATCAGAAAAGACCTGAAGCAGTGGGAAAACAAAGGGAAAGAGAAAAAAAAGAAAAGGAAAGAAAAAAAGAAAAAAGAAAAAGATAAAGATAAAAACAAACAAAAGCAGAACAAAACAAAACAAAACAAAAACAGAATGTGATCAAATATGATCAGGCTGGATTATAGATCAGTGCCACACACTAGATTTTGGGTGTATTTTGGTCTGTTAAAAGAAAGTCCCTCCCAAAATTTTAAAGAAAGAAAAACTTATATATGTACAAAAATAAGGGTTGATATGATGAAGGGATGGAATATGACTGTAAAGATGGAAATTATAAAAAATTTTAAAAAAGGATTTGATAAGTTGTTTGAAAAAAGAAAAGAGGATTAAAAAAAAAAGAAAGAAAAAAGGGAGAGAATGTGATCAGGCAGGGGAGTAGAAAAAAACCATACACTAGAGATTTAGAGTATATTTTGGTCTGTTAGAAGAAACTATCTCAAGATTTTAAAGAGAGAACAACTTATATATATATGCCAAAAATACGGGTAACTACTATGAAGGGATAGAATATGACTTTAAAAATGAAAAATAAAAATGTTTTTTTTTAAAAAAGGGATTGATAAGATGTTGGTTGAAAAAGGGAAAAAGAAAAATTCAAAAAAAAAAGAAAAAAGAAAAAAAAAAGACAGTTAAAAAAAATAATTAACTTTGAAAGACTAAAGAATCATGGTAAAAAAGCCATGAATTCTATGTGCAGTATTCCCCTAGCGCTGGAGTTCTGCCGTTCTCATTGATCGGTAAACTTGATCTTGGCTGGCTGTTCTCGCTGATCTTCTGGGGGAGGGACCTGTTGCCGTGGTTCCCAAATGTCTTTGTGGGAGGCAAAATTGCCCCGCCCTTGCCGGTCCGGGCTAAGTAATCTGCTCGGGTTTGCTCTCCGGAGCTTTTGTTCCCTGCAAGCTTTCCGTACAGCTTTGGAGGCGGAAAGTGAAAATGGCGGCCTCCCAGTCTCCACCCCGGCGGAGCCAAGAACTCGGGGTTCCGCTCCTCAGCGAGCCCCCAGAGAAAAGCAGTCAATCACTCCCGTGTCCCCGGTCTCCGGCCACACTCCGCGCTCACCCAGCCTGTGACCGCGCCTTTCTATCTGGCACCCAACCCCGGGTGGAGTCTCCAAACCCAGCAGATCCCCGCGGTGCGCTCCCGCACCTCTCCTCCCGGGGGAAGAAGGTGAGTCTCCCCGGATCTGCCGCTTGTTGGGTCCCTGCTGGAGGAGCAGTGGCCTGACTGCGCCGCGGATCACGGTTTATGGCAACCCCGAGCTGAGAGCCCGCGCCTGGGCTCCGTCTCTGCAGCCGGCTTCCCCGCTCCGATACCTGGGAGCTCTGCCGCACTCAGGCACCCCCGGTCTTTCTGTGACCCCGAGGGTCCTGAGACCACCCTGTCCCGCGAGGGTTCCACCCCCCACTTCGCCACCAGAGTGACGTCCCTCAGCGGAGCAGACTTCTAAAAGTTCCGATTTTGTGCTCCGCGGCTCTATCACTTGCCAGAAGCGGCCCACGGAGGCCCCTCCCCCGCCGTCTATCCTCCTGAATAATGCCTCGGATTCACTTCTCTGCACATCCTACCTTCCAGAAAGTGGTCGCTTTTCTGTTCAGAGAGTTGTTGCTATTCTTTTCTTCGATCTCCTGTTGAGTTTGTAGGTGTTCAGAATGGTTTGATCCCTATCCAGCTGAATTCCTGAGAGGAGACAAAATCCAGGTCTCCTACTCCTCCGCCATCTTGCTCCGCCCCCCCCATTTGAATGTCTTCTTTAGAAAATTGTCTATTCAGATCCTCTGCCCATTTTTAATTGGATTATTTAGGTGGTTGGGAATGTGTGGTTTGATAATGTTTTCTCCCATTTTGTAGATTGTTTTTTCATTTTTTTTTTTTAAAGATTTTATTTATTTATTTGAGAGAGAGAGAATGAGAGAGAGAGCACATGAGGGGGGGAGGGTCAGAGGGAGGAGCAGACTCCCTGCAGAGCAGGGAGCCCGATGCGGGACTCGATCCCGGGACTCCAGGATCATGACCTGAGCCGAAGGCAGTCGCTTAACCAACTGAGCCACCCAGGCACCCTGTTTTTTCATTTTGTTGATCATTTCTTTTGTTGTGTAGATGATGTCTGTGGGGAATATTTGAAGAGCAGAAATTCTTAGATGAAGGGAATGACAAATTAGTCAACTTGTCAGATCTTTCTTTTCAGATAGCTTAAATGTGATAGATTGTTGCTCAATAAGCAATCATTTCCTAGTGCTGTAAAGCATCCCTTTTCTTGCACCTCTGCCTTCTAATGGGGTTCCAGAGACACATCAGATGACGTTACTTGTGAGTTACTTGTGACAGATGAAGAACATTTTATAATAGTTAAAATTCATATTACTTTTATAATTGTATATCGATAGGTCTAGAAGTAATATGAAATGTGACATTCATTCTTTACCTTACTATATAGGTTTAGATGTTGTTTTAAAAATGGTAAAAAAGAAATAGATAAAGGGGCTTAAGAGGTAGAAACTTCAAGTTGTAAAATAAATAAGTCACAGAGATGAAAAGTACAATATAGATAATATAGTCAATAAAATTGTAAATAATGCAATATATGTTAAGAAAGAAAAAAAAAAAGAAGAAGAATGTAGCAGGGGGGAAGAATGAAGGGGGGGAAATCGGAGGGGTAGACGAACCATGAGAGACGATGGACTCTGAAAAACAAACTGAGGGTTCTAGAGGGGAGGGGGGTGGGGGGATGGGTTAGCCTGGTGATGGGTATTAAGGAGGGCATGTTCTGCATGGAGCACTGGGTGTTATGCACAAACAATGAATCATGGAACACTATATCTAAAACTAATGATGTAATGTATGGGGATTAACATAACAATAAAAAAATTAAAAAAAATAAAAAAAATAAAAAAAAATAGTCAATAAAATTGTAATAATGTATGGTGACAGATCGTGACTACATTTATCATGAGGAACACTGAGTAATGTATAGAATTGTCAAATCACTATGTTGTACACCTGAAGTGGCTATAACATTGTGTGTCAATTATACTTCAATAATGAAAATAAATAACTAAATAAAAATGGTGAAAATGATGTGTTAATTTACACAATGAAATTAAAAATTTGTTAAGTTTTCTTTGATAGTTTATCATATGTAATCCCATTACCATGTTTGAATATTATACCTAAAATTCAAAAATCTTTGTAAATCTAAGTATTGCTTTAATAATTTTGTTGACAATTCCAGTTGCTACTGCCTCTGAAGAGTGAGGTTTCTCTGAATTGAAATAAAAAAAAATGATGTGGGAACTGCAGTGACTCACGAATGAGTGCCTTACTTGGCATTACAATTAAAGAATAAAAGTTATGTGACAATCTTAATCATGATAGCATAACTAAAGATTTTGCCAAAATAAAGAAAGAAGAATAAACTTTGAGGAATTAGTATATAGCAATTTATAAATTATGTATGCTTTTACTTTAATACTCAACAAACCTCAACCACTGATTAGTAGAACATTCAGACATACACAGTATTAATTCAATTCTGTTATCTTTGATCTCTTGCTTATTTCCAGTTATATAAAAGCCATAGTTTTACATATATTTTTAGATTTTTGTGTTTATCAAAATATATTTGTTAAGGTTGGGAAACAGAATACATTTTATTTAACACTTCACTGTCTTGATTATGAATTTCAAATATTGAGTCATATGGTATGTGGGGCTCTAGGTATATCTTTCTCCTGAACCCACAAATGTTTGGGGCTGGCTTGAATAGGTTATGGTGTGATAGCCAACACCTGCTGGGCTACTGCGGCATATGGAGTGTGGATGACCATGTGCATTACAATGTGGAGCCTGCTGATCATGAGTCTGGAGCTATTTGAGGAGTCGTCCAGAAGCAGAGTGCTCAGTTCACAGATGGATGGCAGGGAGGGGAATGGGCTGAAGTTTCTGTTATCTTCAGGTTGCAGAATGTTTATCTTCAGTTACATGAAGATCTTTTTGTCCCCTCATGACTGTTGCCTTTGATTGGTCAAGCAACTGTAGAATGACTAATCATGCAAGCCCATTTACAGGTTCATCACTGTTTAAAACACTGGGTTTGAGGCGCACCTTGGTGGCTCTATCCATTGAGCATCTAACTTTATTTTTTTTAAGATTTTATTTATTTATTTGAGAGAGAGAGACACAGCGAGAGAGGGAACACAAGCAGGGGGAGAGGGAGAGGGAGAAGCAGACCTCCTGCCGAGCGGGGAGCCTGATGCGAGGCTTGATCCCGGGACCCTGAGATCATGACCTGAGCCAAAGGCAGACGCTTAACGACTGAGCCACCCAGGCGCCCCAAGCATCTAACTCTTGATCTCAACTCAGGTCTTGATCACAGGGTCATGAATTCAAGTCCCAAGCTGGGCTCCACACTGGGTGTAGAGCCTCGTAAAAAAAAAAAAAAAAAAAAAAAAAAAAAGAAATACTGGGTTTGAGAAAGTTTGATTTGTATCTATACCAATTCACGTTTTAAAAATTAATTTCAACACTGTCTTTGTCAATGAAGAGAGCTCTCAGAATCTTTAACTATGATTTTAACCGTTGCACAGTTTTTTCCCAACTAACATTTTTATTCATGGAGATAGAAGCATTTTCTTTCTTAAAATTTTATTTAAATTCAATTAATTAACATATAGTGTATTATTAGTTTTAGAGGTAGAGTTTAATGATTCATCAGTTACATATAACATGTTGCACATTTTTAAACAGTTTTAAAAATAGTATAATTTTTTATCACTCGTGAAAGATAAAATTTCTTTTTTGTAGTAATAAGTATTTGAAGAGATTATTGATTTAAGAACCTTGAACAAAGACTGCATGTAAGTTTTTCAAACATAAAAAAATCTGATAATGAAGATTTAGTTATAAATGCAAACTCCACTCTTGCATTGTAATTTGTGAAAATAATTTTGGAAAGTTTTCTATAAATCCTAAATTTATAATCATTTATAATATTTTCAAATTTTTATATCATAACTATGTAATAATGAAAAGATTTTTTTTAAAACCAATGCCATACTTCCATATACCAAGCCCCTAAATCTCTAATATATTCCAGCGTGCTTTTTAAATAGTCAATTTCTAGGTATGCCATAACATAAAAAAAGTTGGAATCCGTATTTTATCTGATTAACAACCTTGGCTGTACTTTGAGGTCATCAGATGAACTTTATAAAGTACTCAACCAGTACTCAGTCCAACCATGAAGTTCTAATTAAACTGGTCTGGTGTGGGATGGGAGTTAGAAACTCAGTGTTCTATTTGTTCTGGGAGTAGATCTGAATGTTAGAGTGGCCAGCAGAACTCAGAAAATTCAGATGCTTGAGCTTCACTTCAGACCATTGAGTCAGAATATCTGGATCGTGAAATCAGGACACCATATTTTTTCAAATGTTTGAGGTGGTATTTTGCCCTCTCCTTGCATCTGACAACAAGCCTCATTGCTCAGCCTTTCAGTGGAAGACTGTAAAGTGAAGAATTGAATGACATTGGTTTGAGGCTTATAAAATATTATCTGCATTACATCTGATGACTTGGGACTTGAGTTGCAAAACATGTAATGGCATTGAAAGCCCTCTCTTAATGATGCCAGTTGTATAATACTGGTGGTCTAAAGAGTGCTTTTTAACCCTGGCTGTATGTTAGAAGCCCCTAGAAAGCTTAAAAAAGGAAAAAAAAAAAAAAAAGAATAAAACAAGCATGACTGGGCCTTACCCCAGACCAAATTAAGTCAGAATCTCCAGGGGTTGGGTCCCTATTCTGCCTTTTTTTCCCCTTAAGCTTCTCAGATTATTTTAATGAAAAGCTAAAATAGAGAATAATTGGCTTAAAGGAAAAGTGCAGGATTTGTTTTCCAACTACTTCCCTACTTCTGTTTCTTGAGTCACACTGGTCTACTTAGTGTCCAGTGTCCATACCAATTCCTAACTCTGTCTGTGGTTCTCATTAACTGCACAATTACCCATTCTGTCTTCTTTCATAAGCCCTCTCAATTTTTCTCACCCAGCAAATGATTTACTTTGTCTGCAGAGCCTCCCTTTATTGCCCCAACTTCCAGTGACTGCTTCTTCTGTAATTTCCTCTAGTTTTAACACTACACCTATCAGTGACAGCAAGAATAATGCTGTACCCATCTTGTGTCCCAGGGCAAGCAGTGTCTATTCATAGCAATATTTTAGGAAATACTCTTGCTGACTGTGCTTCCCTTAGAGAAGGTGGAAGATTCCACTTTGTGGAGGCAGTGAAGAGCTGAAGGAACTCAAACTCTTCATCTCTATTTTCTTTCTTTCCATTTGAGGCGTCTTTAGAGTGAAGGTGTGAGTCCAGTCCACTGGAGAAGAATCCTATATTGGCACCCTTACTCCACCCTTATTCCACTTCCATGCCATGGTGAGAAGATGTTAGATCAGGTGCTGTGTTTGTTATAATGACAAACAGCTTAAGCCAGGTATCACTGCCCTGGGGAGGCTTGGAATAGACCATAGCTTGGAAATATACCTCTTGATCTTAGATTTCCTTTGGCATCTTCTAAACATATCTTGATGTTCTCTTACTTGGAATAGGAATCTTAACTTTATCCCAAAGTTCATGTGAACCGTTTTGATCTCCATCCATCACTTCTTCATAACTCATCTGTTGAGTACCTTGTGCGCCAAGCCCTGCATCAGGCCCTGTGAAACCTCTGTAGGGCCAACTAGTTAAGTACCTACAACTTTCAGAGCTGGGGTTTAAAGAGTAACAGAACAGCAATTCCTTACAAAGCTCCCCCCCCCCCACTCATCCTATTTAATTAATTAATTAATTAATATTTATTTATTTATTTGATAGAGAGTGCACAAGCAGGGGGAGTGGCAGGCAGAGGGAGAGGGAGAAGCAGGCTCCCTGTAGAGCAGGGGATCCCAATGTGGGACTTGATCCCAGGACCCTGGGATCATGACCTGAGCCAAAGGCAATGCTTAACCAACAGAGCCACCCAGGCTCCCCACTCATTCTACTTTAAACTCATTTTAATTTATTAGTGAAACACTGTAGCGAAATTATGCAGGCTGAGCCCATTTAGAAAAATGAAACTTTTACCTGAAATAAAAGACGTAATCTTTGCAAATGTTTACAAATGAAAGGGAAATAGATCCATATGCATGCAAACACAGAACTACAAATATAAGGCACATGAATATATGATATGTGTTGCTAATGCATATGCAGACCCTTGTAACATGTCCATTTCAACACTAAATATTTAAATTCTCCTTAAAGATGCCAACAATTTGCCAATTCATGATAATTTCATTCCACTCCAAAACCTTACAACAGTTCCAAGTATAACTGGTTCATAATTTCCAGTGCTGATATTGAAGCCCCAAGTTCGGAATTGAATAATTACTGTGTAATTACATGGTTTTGGTATCTATGCACATTGATAGTGGCTGAAGAGACATCTTGGTTCATTTTGCACACTTATAAATTATTAACCTGTTCTGCTGGAGTTCTTGAATTTGCATTCATATATTCAAGTAATATGTCATTTTATGAGCATTTGCCCATGGCTAAAAAATAATAGTCTAATGAAAACAAAACCAAGTCATTGGTCTTTGCTTTACAATGTTTCTGAGACGTCAATCTCATTTTAGAATTGTCATTTCTAATCTCTAGATCTTTTGGTGAACTCACCAATTCATTTGAATTTTGGAAGTTGAGACTGTTTTTTGTTTTTGTTTTTTTTCTTAAGATTCTGGGACTGTGACTTAGTCACTACATGTATAATTCCAAGAAAACTTTAAAAGGAATTTACACAGAGCTCTACTAGAAAAATAAGCAAATTACAGCCAGTTTTGATGCTATCATCGGCTTGTATAAAGGCTATCAGCAGTTTGGCTTGCTCATTACCCTTTCTACCTTTGAGGAACTATTCTTCTTCCATGTTGTATTGTTCTGGTGGAAATAACAACAAGGTGCTCTGCCACCCCCAGCCAGAAGATAAGGCAGCTCCCACTAATCCAATCCCAATGTTACACCTGGGAGTTTGAATACCGAGTGGGATTGTGGGGGGATGAAAACTAGGGCTGAAGCATTGTGTAGAGACCACCCTAATGCTTACATTCCCCAAAAGGCTATGATTTCTGATGTTTCCAAAGTTTTTTTTTTTAATGTTTTCCTTAGACTGCATGACTTTTCACATCCTTTCAATACATTCCTTTTTTCCAGGGAGTGAAGTCTTATGTTACACTGAGTTTGTCTATAATATTTGTAATCAAAGAACCCTAAAAGAACTTGGAATTTCTGAGATAATCATAGATTCATAGAGATTTTATATCTAGAATACATCCAAGAGATCATTCAATCCAAACATCTCATTTTACAGATAAAGAAATAGAAGCCCAGAAAAAATAGCTGACTTACCCACGGTCACGTGGATATTTGGTGGAAGAGCAGGAAATAGAATTAAATTTGTTCAGTTGTATCAGTGTACATTGTTGGAGTTAGATCCATAGATTTTAAAGATACACGAAAACTTAAAGGGGAGCCTGGGTCCATTTATCCAATTTAGACAATGTATCATCACTATCTTATAGGTGAGCTGAGACTCCGAACATCCGCGACTTGCCTGGTTTTGTAGATATCAAATGCCCCTTTAAAATCCATGCCCATTCAGATTTTCCTTTGGGGAACTATGTCTCCCAAAATCTCAGTCCATGTGGTTCCAGTAGGACTGATCCTACTTCTAGGAATAGATATATGAACCAGGTCTGGCTGATCAAAACACTTCATTTCTCTGGCCACAGTTATTGGTGATCATATTACTAAAGCTAAAGCTATATATGACATGGAAGTCAGGGAGCATGACCCCTGAGGCTTTTGCTACAACTACGAGAAAGGCGAGTTCTCCTTTCAATGGTCTATAAATTAGTGTCCCAACAAGAAAGAAATGACACATTTTAAATTAGATGATTCAAGGAAGGTCTATTTACAAAGGGACTTTTAACAAGAGAACTACAAGAGATACTGTAGTATCCTGAGGCTATTAAAAGTGGACGAGCTGTCTCCCTCAGGCAAAGAGATGATGGGAAGAGTAGTTAATAAGTGATCTGACAGGAACTGTCATGTAGAATAGATCACTTTGGTCATGGGATATAGGCAATCCAACCTGAACTTTTAGGAAGGGAGCCAGCTGAATGAATACGTTGCCCTCATTCTCTTTCCTCTCTCCTCCTGCCATGGCTTACTGTTGGTCAAATCTAGCCAACACATAGGAATCTTTTGATGTCATCGATACAAGACAGCCTTCCAAGACACAGAGCAGGGTGGATAGGGTGGAGGATAGATATAAAGAGGCAAATTGGAAGATATCCAGTGTAACTAGAGAAACTAAGCTGAGAAGATGAACTTTTTCTTTTTTTTTTTTTGAGGACTCTTCTCAGGTACCCCCCCCCAGGTTTTTTGAGGTATAATAATAGACAAATTAAGTTGTAAGATATTTAAAGTATACAATGTAATGATTTGATATACATATATAATATGAAGGGATTTCTCCCCCCCCCACTGAGTTAATTAACACATCCATCCCTTTACATATTTATCCTCCCCCCCCCCTTTGGTGAGAACATTTAAGTACTACTCTCTCAGCAAATTTCAATTACATAATTATGTAATACAGTGTTATTAGCTATAATCACCATGTTTTACATTAGATCCTCAGACCTTATTTTATAAGTGGAAGTTTGTACCCTCTTACCAAACTCTCCCTATTTCCCCCACCCTGATCAGCCCCGGTAATCACTTTTCTACTCTTTGATTCTATGAATTTGACTTTTATTTTTAAAAAAAAATTCAACATGTAAGCAATACTATACAGTATTTGTCTTTCTCTGTTGGGCTTATTTCATTACCATAGTGTTCTCTACATTTATCCATGTTGTCACAAATGACAGGATTTCCTTCTTTTTTAAGGTTGGATAATATTCCTCTGTGTGTGTGTGTGTGTGTGTGTGTGTGTGTGTGTGTGTGTGTGTTTGAAAATAGACTCTCTGCCTTGATGTAGGAACTTCCAAGAGTTTTAGCCATTTTATTTTTCCCAATTGCATAGTCCCTTCCCCCTTTTTGATATTCCATACATCAATTTAGTGTAGCTGTAGCTCATGTTTCCCAACTCCAGGAGCAATTGTAGAGAATTGTAAGGCTTGAAAGAGCCTCAGAGAGCATCTAGAATAATCCTTGGATTTTATAGATAAGGAAACTGCAGACCAGAGTGACACAGTAACTCCATAAAATAGGTATCATCATTTCATTTTACACATGAGGAAAGATGGAATCATAAAGGTCAAACAAATTTCCCTAAACCACACAACCAGTTGGTGGTAGGGCTGGGCTGAAACCCGTATGTGTCTGGTTCAAGTGGTCTTTTAACTAAACCATGTCAGTTGAACCCCTGGGACGCCATTTCAACTCCTGACATGGAAGAGTTGTGTTTTGTGCAGTGCAAAGGATCAGTCCGTGACCCCTGAAGTTTGGGGTGGCAAGGGTAAAGATGAGCAGTTCAGAAGTGTTTACTTTCCTCCCTGTTAGAGCCCTTCTTCTTAGCAACTTCTGAATAGTCAACCATATAATGGCTGGCATGAATTCCATCTTGGTTACTGGATTATTGTCACCTATTGTCCTACTGTTCTAGCTGTCCTTTGATTATGTTTGGTGGTATCCTTACTCCTTCATAAGTTTTTGTGCCTATATTAGATTGTTTATTTTAAGTCTCTCTGAGGCCACCTTGATTCTAGTTTGGCAATTCCCTCAGAAAACTTTTCTGGAATTCGAAAATTCCAGTTTGAAATTACTATGCCTTTTGTGAACATAGCACATCTCATCTTTTATTGTGATGATTCAATTAGTTCCCTGTTTATAGACTATGAATGCCTTTATGGCAGGGTTTCTGTTTTCCATCTTTGCTTCCCTGGGATTAAGACAACACCTGCCCCCAAATGTGTGTTTATAAATATTTATCAGTGTGAATAGACATAAAGGACACACTCAGTTGGAGTCAGTCTGCTACATAGAATAAAGATAGTAGTAGAGTACTCACTCTCAGGGCCCGTACACTGTTAGAACCTCCTCATACTACAGATGAAGGAACTGAGACTACAGCTGAAATGAACTACTCAAAGTCACAGAGCAGAACTCAGAATAGAATTTAGGATGGATCCTTCCTTGTCTTGTAGGACCTTTCTACAGCAACTGTGGTTTTCAAACACCTTTTTAGCTATAAAAGTCTTTGTTGAAATAAAATGGGATTCAGACCACTACATCAGATTGTTAGAAGTAGAACTGCTCTGATTGCTACTGGCGGAGGGATCAGGGGGCAGATAGAAGCCTTGGTGCTGTGCCTGCAGCTCCCACCCACCCCATCCTCTACCTCTAGTCCTTGGAAGGGTTCCATGGAGTTTGAGAAACACTGTGCTACACTCTGCCCCCTTGCTTTTTGATTTAGCGCTATAAATAGCTAAACAAATGCACAAAGGAACAAAACAAGACCACGCATACATTTACTACCCACGGCTCCTCTTCTAAACAGGAAGTTTTGCCCACTTGGTAACCCCAGTGGGGATCAGAAGAACAAGTGTCATTTTCAGCCCAGCAGTACAAAATACCCATTCTTGCACTTGGAGCCAAGGCAGCACAGCCGGGCGGGGCTCCCTCCCGTGGCACATCTGCAGGGCTGTCTCTCACAGGAAGTAGTGTAGCTCTTCTGAGATAAGTTTCACTGGGGAACAAAGAGGGATTTTGTTCACTGGCTCAAGAAGGATGCATTGAACCTGGACTCAGCGTTCATGTAGTTGGAAACAGGGCAAAAATGACCCAATGTGCTCATTTTTTCTCCTTCCCGAGTCTGGCAGAGTGGCAACCCCCTCTTGTCTTCCAAAGAGACTTAGAGGTCACTGTCTCTCCTTTTCTATACAAATCATTTCCACTAAGCCACCACACTCCCTGAAATCAAGCTTGAACATTTTATACTTGTGCGTATTTCACCCATTTTTCCCCTCCCCCCTTTTGGGAATCTGGGCAGCTGAGCATGTTGACAGTAAGATGCTACAAAAGGTGGAAGCTGTTGTTAAGAGGTTTTGAACTTAATAGTTCCAGCAAAGTATCGCAGAGTCACAGTATTAGAGCTTTTTTATTTTTGGAGAAACATGCTTCTGAATGAAAAGGGACAGGCCTGGGTTTGAACTCTAGTTTCCACCAACTAGACCTTGAGCAGTTTTCTGACTTGTCTGTGCCTGACCTTTCTCATTTGCAAAATTGGAATAATGATAACCCTGCTCCCATTTCAAAGATGAAAAACTGAATCCCAGAAGGGTGGTATATTCTGTGGAACATCCAGCAGTAAGTTAGTGCCAAAGGTACATGGGCAAGGCTCATGTGTGCACTCAGAAGCTGGCCTGCTGGTGTGGCAAACACCTGACTCTCACCTTTGTGTCTCCATCCTAGCTTCAGGGGCACAGAGCTGACCACATCTGACTTTCCAGAAGTTCTACATTTCCTGTGAGATAATGAGGTGTGGTATGGAGGCAGGCAGGATTTATATGGCAGTTAAATGTAGTTTGGTATCAAAAATATGATTGCATTATTCACTGTGGCATAGCAAAGATCACCTCTGCCCCCTTGCTTCTGGCTGGATCAGCAGATATAGACCACGATTAAGGAAACCCTGTCAAATATTTCTTTATAGTTTAATTTCCCTCTTACTCTCCACTGCCTGAAATGCCCTTGCCTTTGGGAAAAGTGGCAGAATAAACATGGCTTTTCTTTTTTTTTAAGTCAGTTTGTCCTTCCTGCTCTTAGGGAATGGTTTAGGGATACCGATTGGCTCTGGTGGTGGAATGTCATCTTTGGCATGTTGCATGTGGGAGTGGGATGGCTAAGTAGGACTGAGAATCTCCATCCAAAGCAAACTAAGGGCCTTTTGGCAGCTGAGAAAGTCCTGAGATGGGGAGACCACTGCTTCCTGAAGCAGCCCATTTCATTTCTGAAATGCTGTCATTGGAAGCAAACACTTTCTAACAATCAGAGAAGTTCAGTGATGGGTTGGGTCAAATGTGGATTATGAGCTGTTAGTCCCAGGAAGTGGTTAAACAAAAACTGCATGTTACCTTTTCAGGGAAGCTATCAAAGGGATTCCTTTTTGGAGATTAGGCAGTCCTGGGTTTAAATATTAATTATGCCACTTTATCCTCTAAATTCTGAGTCTCAGTTTTCTCATACATAAAATGGGGCTAATAATGCTTACCCACTGTGTTGTTCTGGGGATAAATTGTGATGATCTATATAAAATGCCTAGCATATGATGGGTCATCAATCAATGTAGTTTTCTACTTGCTTACTTCCTCAGAGACATAGGTATTGGATCTTTGGAAGAGTAACATCTTTACCAATGGAAAGAATTTGTAATGGAAGATTTCAGGCACTATGGGAAATGGGTGGGGATATCATTTTGGGAATGGTAATATGAGTGCATTTGTGTGAGGTCAAGGTTCTATATTAGAGAATAATTCATCTCAATATTCTAGGTCAATGTGGGGTCATGTGAAGCTCAGGAGAGCATCAGTGGTCCAGAGAGTCAGAGTCTCTGTTGAGGGATTAGGGTATTTATATTAGCAGTGATACCATGGACATGGATTAGATTGGATTGGAGGGAAGATGTGAAGTGGTGAGAGGCAAGGGTCCAGGATTTTGTGAACTTAGTAAAGTCATCTACTTTTGAGAGAGAACATCAATCTTTGGTATTCTTGCATTATTACACTCTTTATATTGACCTGTATCTTCTCTACTAATCTGTGAACTCCATGAAGGTGGGAACAGTGGCCTATTTACCTTTTACTTCTAGCCTTTATCACAGTGCTTGATCCATAGGCACTAGATGAACTGTTGTTCAGCTGCTCTGCAGGTTTAGAAAATGAGTTGGAGTGTTGAACTGTTTGCATCCTACATCTGCCACTTACTATGTAACTGTGAATAGGTTAGTCACTTAACCTCTTCATGCCATAGTTTCCTCATCTATAAGCTGGGGATAATAATAGTAGCTATAGTGTTTGAGGACACAAGGTGATAAAATAATAGGTGCAAAACATCTAAAATAACCTGGAAAATAATGAGAGCTTAATAAGATTAGTGATAATGTTGCTGTAATGGTATGACTCCAGAGGGCAGAACTGGGACCAGAGGTTAAACGGCAACATGAGGTGTATTTCAGCACAAGAGAAGAAGTAATTTTCTAATGAAGGAGGGGGGTATCTGAAGGCTGAATAGGCTGCCTTAAAAAGTTGTGAGTTATAGTAATCAGAACATCATGGTAGTGGCATAAGGATAATCACATATAGAATAGAATAAAATAGAAGAGAATAGAACAGAACAGAATAGAATGCAGAGGAGTCTAGATATAAACCCATATACATATGGTCAATTGATTTTTGACAAGGGTGCCCGACCATTTAATGGGGAAAAGATAGCTTCTTCAACAAATGGTGCAAACAACTGTATACCTATATACAAAAGAATGAAGTTGGACCCTTACCTTACGTCACATACAAAATCAACTCAAAATGGCTCAAAGACCTAAATATAAGAGTTAAAACTGTAAAACAATGAAATGGAAACATCTGGCTAATCTTCATGACTTTGGCTTTGGCAATAGTTTCTTAGACATGACTCCACAATTATTAGCAACATAAGAAAAAAATAAAGAAATTGGACTTCATCAAAAACAAAAACATTATTTCATCAAAGGATACTGTCCAAAGAGTGAAAAGACAGCATGAGAAAAAATATTGGCAAATCATACACCTGATAAGTGTCTAGTATCCATAATATGTATAGAATTCTTACAACTCAACAACAAAATGACAAACAGTTCAGTTAAAAAGTGAATGGAAGACTCAAATAGACATTTATCCAGGAAGATATACAAATGGTCACAATAAGCTCATGGAAAGATACTCAATGTCATTAGTTATTAGAGAAATGTAATCAAAAGCATAATGAGTTACCACTTCGTACCCATTAGGATGTCTCTAATTAAAAACAACAGAAAGTAGCAGGCGTTGACAAAGATGTGGAGAAGTTGGAACCTTCATATATTGCTGGTGGGAATGTAAAATGGTGCATCTACTATGGAAAAAAGTTTGATGGCTCCTTAATAAGTTAAATAGAATTACCATATGAACCAGCAAAACCACTCCCATATGTATATCTTAGATAATTGAAAAGAGGTGTTCGAAAAATGTCTGTAAGAATATTCACAGCACCACTATTCACAATAGGCCCAAAATAGAAATAACACAAATGGCCATCAACTGACAGATAAATAAGATGTGGAAAATCTGTATTTTGGAATACAGTTCAGCTATAAAAAGGAATGAAGTATTGATATATGCTAGTATGCGGATGAACCCTGAAAACATACTGAGTAAAAGAAGCCAGACAGAAAGAGCCCATATTGTATGATTCCATTTATATGAGTTGTCCAGAACAGGCAGATCATAAAGACAGAAAGTTGATTAATGGCTGTGGGGAAGGGGGAATGGGGAGTGACTGCTTATTGGTATGGAGTTTCCTTGTGGGGAGATAAAAATTTTCGGCAACTAGATTGTTGTAATGGTTGTACAACCTTGTGAATGTGCTAAATGTCACGGAACTGTATGTTTTAAAATGGTTAAGATGGTTAATTTTATGTTACGTGTATTTTACTACAGTAAAAAAAAAAAAAAAAAGGAAGTAGTAAGATTCCTTTTGTAGCAGATATTGAAAGAGAGACTGAAAAGCCAGTCACTGGGGATGCTGTCTGGAGAACTCCACAGGGTGATGAAGGCTGGACAAGATGACCGCGAAGAAGTCAGTGACCTGTGAATGGTCCTTGACAAGAGCGGTCCTTGTTGGGAAGCCAGGGTGCCACATCCAGGCTCTGTGACCCTGGGCACTACTTACCCCTTTCTGAGTCTCATGTGTAATGTGAGGACAATAATTACAGGGTTGCTGGAAGGATATATGGTGAATGCACAATGCCTGACACATGTTAAGTGCTCTGTAAAGGCCAGTCCCTTTTCCGGTTTTGGGATTCTATAATTCCTTAAAGGAAACTCCTAATAATCAAAAATACATTTTCAAGATAATCAAGAAGTGTTTGGGCAGCTGTGGAAGACCCACAGAAATCAGGAAAATGTGAAGGCAAATCCCTCCTTTCCCATCTCCTCCCTGAGAAAACCACTGCCACCAGACCCATTTCCCAGGCCTTAAAGGGATTTGTTTCTCATCTCTGTCTTTGCTCTATTTTCTTCAGCATCCACCTCTGAACGGGAAGGAAAACTGGACCAAGCCCCTGTCAAGCCCATGAGAACACCTTCTTGGTTCTTTCCTAATTGGTTTCTGGAAAATGTTTCCATGTCCAGCTTGCTTTGTGGGTCCCAGCCCTCCCCGTGTTTTGGCTTCATAGTTTCTGCAATACTTCAGTTTGTTAGGATTCTGACCGTGAATGGTCAGTCACCTTCACTTTCTCTAAGTAGTTACATCCACAAGGATTTCCAAGGCTGAGGCCAGCGTTCCACAGGCCTGTGGCATTTTCAGAGATGACACTCATGGATTTGCCAGAAGGCTACAATGGAAATAAAAAATACAGGCATTCCCTGATCTCTGAATATCTAATTTACAAAGGTCAAAACTCCATGGGAGCTTGGCCCATGCCAGGCAGGGAGCTGGGGCAGATTCCCCTTCCTGTGAGTCCCGGAGAGGGAGGAGTTTCAACTCACCCATCTTGCCTCCTTACTATGGATGTAGTGGCTGGGGGATCAGGGAAGGGGATTGGGATGTGGGGGAAGAGGTGTGTCCTTGAGAACTCTACATCCTCACAGATGGTGTGTCATGGTCATATATTCCAGAGTCTGGAATCAAGGAATCAGAACTGGATTAGAAATCTGGCTCTACTTCAGTTTCTTTATCTATTAAGTGGAACATAAATATATTTTCTTTTTTTTTTTTTTTTCACAATATTTTTTTTTTTCTTCAAAGATTTTATTTACTTTATTTATTTATTTATTTATTTATTTTTTGCGAGAGAGAATGAGAGTGAGCACGAGAGGGAGGAGGGTCAGAGGGAGAAGCAGACTCCCCGCTGAGCAGGGAGCCTGATGTGGGACTCGATCCCGGGACTCCAGGATCATGACTTGAGCCGAAGGCAGTCGCCCAACCAACTGAGCCACCCAGGCGCCCACATAAATATATTTTCTTGAGGGGTCATAGCAAAGATTAAATAAGATAAAATATGTAGCACAGTGCCAATAATAGCTGACATTTATTGAGCACTTACTACATGCCTAGAACTGTTCTTTGTGTTTTGAAGTAATAACTTATTTAATCACAGCAACACTGAGAATACAGGCATAGCTTGGAGATATTGTGGGTTCAGTTCCAGGCCACCACAATAAAGTGACTACACCAATAAGGCAGGCCAAATGAATTTTTTTGTTTCCCAGTTTATATAAAACTTATGGTTACACTATCGTGTAGTCTAATAAGTGTGCAATAGCATTATGTCTGAAAAAAGTGCATACTGTAATTCAAAAATATTGCTAAAAAATCCTAACCACCATCTGAGCTTTCAGCGAGTCACTGATCACAGATCACCATAACACATATAATTATAATGAAAAAAATTTGAAATATTGAGGGAATTACCAAAATGTGACACAGAGACACAAAGTGAGCAAATACTATTGGAAAAATAGCACCAAAGACTTGCTTGATGTAGGGTGGCCTCAAAACCTTCAATTCATTAAAAAAAATGCATTATCTGTGAAGCATAACGAAGTGAAGCACAACAAAGTGGGATATCCCTGTACTGTTTGAGTTCCCATTGTATATATGTGGAAAGAGGCACAGAATAAAGGAAGTACCTCATCCAATGTTCAGATCTAGTCAGCGTTTGGAGTCAAACCTAGGTAATCTGGTCCTAGTACCTATGCTGTTAAATATTAAGCTATATTGTCTTTTCAGATCCTATTTTCTTCATGCAGAGGCTGAATTCCTGCTATTATGTGGCTTTCAAAATAGTTATTCCCAGGAGAGAGGGAGATGAAACGTGTTTCTGAGATTCCTAGGATCTTGCCTTAGTGCTTATAGCACTGCTATACATCACCAACATGGCTTGACGTGGTTTTTGAGGGTCCTACTGGGAATCCAATTTTTGTTCACAATATTGTCGCTGTGGAAAAATGCATTCAATATTCTAGAGGATGGATTTACACGAGGATGTTTTTTTGCTAGTACTTACAGTAGTGGAAGAGTTGTAGTAGTAATTTTCCTCACTCTTAAAGAAAACCAATGTGCTTAACATCTCTTTTTGTATTCTTAAAATGTTTAGCATGAGATGGAGAGGGGAATTGGAAAATTGGTTGCGTTTTCTTTTTTGAAAGCAGAAAACAATGTAATTAATGGGAAATTTACCCATAATCTTGATCTTCAAAATCTTCCGCCCCTTCATTCCATTAAGATTGCCTTTTTTTTTTTAAAGGAAGGAAAAAAATGCATAAATAGCTAGGCTACTAAATTCTCTTTAATGACTGAAGCTAATAAGAAATGGCTCTGGTATTTCATCCAGCCTCTCAAATAATGGCTCTGTTGTTTTGATCTCAGAAGTGTAAGGGAAGCTTTAATTTCAGAGATGGGCGTCCCTGTCTCAAGCACCTGAGAGACTGCATTATATATTTGAAAACCATTTTACAATGTCCCTTCCCAGAGTGTGAGGCCATTGATGCTTTGATGTGGTTAAGTAATTTCGTACAATCAGGTAATAGATTAAATTAGATTTCAGCTTCCTTGACATTTCTGAAGAATGCACATGAAATGAGTGCATCCCTAATCTTGCAGCATTTCCCATTTTTCTGCTTTTATTTTTCCACAGTAAAATGCTGGTAGAGCAAGCAGCAAAGAGTCCCTCCCCTTAATTCTGAGTAGAAGAGAAAGAGAAATTGCTGAATTTTGTTCTGACGTATCCATGCCTGAGTGGGAGAAGAAATGATGGGGGAAGACAGAGGGAGACATTTTTTCTAAAACATAGAGGAAGAAGCTGTTGTATTTATTTTTTTAAATTTTTTAAATTTTATTTTATTATGTTATGATATGAGGAATTCTTAATCTCAGGAAGCTTCTTTATTTTTCATAAACTATGGGGTATATATTACTGGTGGGGGGGGAAGAAGAAATATTTTGCAAGAGATTTATAAATAGGTAGATCTGAGTTTTAATCTTGATTCTATAATTTCTTTGTTTTGTTACTTAATCTTCCTGAGCATGTTCTCTAATCTGTAACAGCGGAGTCACAATATTAAAGCTGAACCCTTAGTGTGGGATTAAATGATATGTTGCAGATGAAAAGTCAGTCAGAATACCTGGCAGAGTCAATGCTCAATAAATGATTGTTCCTCTCCTCTGATTGCAAGTTAGTCAGTTAACAAATATGTATTGAGTTTTTATTTTGAAACATACACTGTATGGCATCCTAGATACTTAGATACTGCATTGAATAAAACATATACTATCCACTTGACATCTCTCGTTGGAGAATATAGCATCATTCAAACTTCGAAAGTCCCAAAATGAACTCATTATCTTCCCTTCTGCCAGCATCCCCGAGCTCAGCACAGGGCACCCTTTTCACCTGGCTGTCCACAAAAAGAAAACTAGGAATCACTCATGAAATCTGCCTCTCCTTCAGTCCTGACAGCCAATTCATCACCAAGTCCTGTCAGTTTTATTCTAAAATATTTTCAGATCCTTTAATTTCAGAAAAACATCTCCAATGTCAGTCTTGTTAGCCATGCCCAAACAATCTTTCCCTTCTTCCTGAATCAGATGAACACTCCTGTCCTCTTTTCCCTGCATTCCCCATGGAACTTCTCCACCTTGTCTTTACGGAGAGTGCTTTTATAAATGTAAGTCTTATCATGTTACTTCCCTGATCAAACACCTTTAATGATTTCCTCTTGCTTTTATGAAAAAAGACAAAATCTGTTTTGTTTATCACCTAAGCATGAATGCATTGCACATAGTCCTTTTAAAAAAAATTGTAAATTTAAATTTAATTAATTAACATATAGTGTATTATTAGTTGCAGAGGTAGAGTTTAGTGATTCATCAGTTGCATGTAACACTCAGTGCTCATTGCTTCAAGTGCCCTCCTTTATGCCCATCACTCAGTTACCCCATCTCCCCACCGACCTCCCCTCCAGCAACTCTGTTTCCTAGAGTTAAGAGTTTCTTATGGTTTGTCTCCCTCTCTGATTTTGTCTGATTTTATTCTTAACTCAATAAACATTTTTGAATACATGACGTTTTTAACATTATGGTCTGGTTGCTCTGCGTAGGATGAAGTGGAGAAAATAAGAGAGCAATGATTAGACTATATTAACGACTAAGAACATTAAGGCGTGAAGAGTTGAGGATATTCCAGGAAGGGGGAACATCATGGGCAAAGGATGGAGTATAGGTAACAGAGATAAGCAAAATGGAAAAAAAAATTTGAAGAAATAGTGTAGGACTCTGAAAATTGTACTGCGGCTGATATATAAATAGCTTTTTGAGCATCTTTAGAGTGATGACTATCAATGTCTTAGTTGCATACCACTTAAGCAAATATTTCAACTTTTTGACTGTCCAAGATTTGAATGCTAATAAACAATCTGAGAGGAATGTACAAAAATAAATTATTATTTAACTTCTAGTGAGAAATATGAACTTGTATGCATGCTATAATATTATAGCACAACATCCAATGACCTCAAGATAACTCAATAATTAAATTACATTAAGCTTTGTTAGTTGTTTTCTATTTGTTCCCTCTGATAGTTTGTCTTTTCCTCTGTTCCTTTTTTCTTAGTTTCTTTTGGATTCTTTGACTATTATTTTTAGAATTCGGTTTTAATTTATCTCAGTGTTTGGCACATGGCAGGTGCTCAGTACATATTTGGTAATTAAATCAAAGAGTAAGTAGTATAGTATCTGAAACATAAAATTCATAATAAATGGAAGCTTCTTTCCTTTCCAACCGATGGATGATGTGGTAGGAGGGATGGAGTTTGGGCAGGCACTGGTAGGATTCATGTGGCAGATGTGAGAAGAACCTGGCTATCATTCAAAACTCAGGGTGGGAAACAGTTGGCAATTGGTATCGGGAGTGAAGGAGGCAGATCTAGACCTATGGGGCTGGCCTCAGGCAATATTGTGATAAATGCTCATCATTATTATTTTTATAGCACCTTGCATAAGTATGTTTCATATCTTTCAAAGCACTTTTTCACCTATGATTTTGCTCATTTTTAGGACAGTTCTGAAAGAAAGGCTGTTGCTATTTCATGGATGCTAATTATATGTCAGGCACTGTATGTTATGTGTGTATGTATATTTGTGTAAATTATATACAAATTATGTACATAGCACCTGATGTAATTGACTTGTATTTGCCTGCCAGTCCTATGGAGTATGCACAGGATTGAAATCAGAGAGCCTCAAGTTGTTTTGCCCCTAATGACTTTGAGTAACTCATTTGATGTTTATGGGAATGTTTCCTTATTCTGAATTCTGGTTCTCACTACTGAGTATAAGCTCTTGGAAGATACTTAACTACCCTCTGTCTCTATTTCCTTATCTGTAAAATATAGATAATAGTATATATCTCATAAAATCATTCATTCATTAACACATATTTATTAAGTGCCTATATATATATATATATATATACACCGGGCTATGTTCTAGAAGTTTGCAGCACATTGGTGAACAAAAGAAATGGAGACTATTATAAGGTTGAAAGGAGTTAACACATGCAAGACAGTGTCTGTCATAAAAAGAACAATCAATCAGGGTGTTATCTTAAAAATGAACAAATAGTATTTTCTATGGTCTAGGCCAGCCTGAATTTTGTTATGTGTAAAGGGCACTGTTATAATTTAGATATTTTTTTCTTCTCATAAATCCTGGCTTTTAAGACTATGGGCTTACTAAGGATTCAAGAGAGTCAGGTTTGAGTTGACAAAAGATCCATGTTTTTGTACATTGTTTGTTCTTTCCTGGGTTGATCTTTCTTGCTTGGCCTTAAATGTAGAAATTTGTCAGAGAACGTGATTTCCAGGGCAAAGTGATTTATAGGGGAATGAGAAATACATTGGTTTAATATCATATCTATTATATCAGGCACATAGTAAATGTTTAATAATTATTTACGATTATTTATCTTAGGGATTCCTAAAAATTTCTAATAAAAAAACTTAAGTCAAACAAATGACTGGTCAGTGTCAGGACCCTTTGGCAATATAACTTAATGTAGATGGAAATCATTAAGGATAAGTAAATATTCATAGGAAACCATGAAACATATACTATAAAGGCCAACAGTCTAAGTAAAATCAGGCTGTCCTTGGCAATGGAGAACCCAATGGATTGACCAGGAGTGTGTTAGAGAGACAGAAATTTCACAGGTTTGGTGGTTGTTAACAAATTGATTTCCCCTTCTATTTCTCCAGGCATTCCTGCAAAACAGAGTTAAAGTCATTATTTTGGGATTCTTATTCAACACAAATAAGGACATTCCTGAATAATTTAATATACAAATATAGAAAGATATATTTGAGTGTTTTCAACAATGGGAATTTAGGGATATAATCTAGGATGTGCAGTGATGATGAGTTTCAATGTATTTTTCAAATACACTGCTGGTTATCTGTGCAGTGGAAACGTTTATGATCTATGCATTTTATTGGAATGCCATTAAATTTTCGAAATGCCTCTCTCTTAGGCTGAGGGACTAGAGTTGGCCTGGTTGGTAGGCCTACTGCTATTGAAGGAAGTTTCTCAGTCAAAGCTGAAAATCTTGGCAGCTGAGCACGTGTAGGGTAGATTTGAGCAGGTAGTGGGTGTAATAAGTAAAAGAAGTCCCTGTGTACTTGGAAACTGGAATATGATTCCAAGATTGGGAGAACTGTAGAGACCAATGAAGACCAGCAGGTTGAGAACATGTAAGGGATTATTACAGATATTTTTGTGGAGTAGACATTAGAGTCTTTGTTGGCCTTCATGGATATACTTCAGCTTGGTACCTGGGAAGGTAGGCTACGTTTAATGGTCTAGGCATGAAATGAACACAATAGCCATTATTCTTATTTAAAGATTGTCCGTTCCGCTATTCTTTACCATCGCTAAAAACTAAATTGCAATCTGTAAGCCACATTGTGCCTCTTTCTTTTCATTTTTCCTTCATGATGAAATTAACATATTTGCATTTAAAAACTTTGCTATCACCTATGCATTGTGTTTATTTAAAAACAAACAAATAAACCAAAAATAAGGATCAGCCTCAAATCCCAACTAGCTGTGGAAAGCAAAGTCATTATGAACACTTGTGAATTATGTCTTATGCATGAAAGCCTCTAATTGGGATATTAGATAGCAAAATCCTTCCACTCTTGTAAGAATATAAGTCCAGTGTGGGATGGCTTTGAATGATTTAATGCAAATTAGCTACTGAAATCAGAGTGGGTGGTACCACAATCTTGCAGCATAGATAGAACAATAGTTCCCAAACCTGGTTAAGCATTAGAATCACCAGTGAACTTATTAAAATGAAGATGTCAGACCCAATTAACTAAATTAGTATTCCTTGGAATGAGTGACTCCTAAATTTGTTGTTTGAATTTTATTCATATGTTTTGTTTTGTTTTATTTTATTTTATTTTTTAAGTAGTCTCCATGCTGGGCATGAGTTCAGTGTGGGTCTTGAACTCAATAACCCCAAGATCAAGACCTGAATTGAGATCAAGAATTAGATGCACAACTAACTGAGCCACCCAGGTGCCCCTAAATTTTCTTCATACTTTAATTTGAAGCACAGAAAAGTTTAGGAACTATTGGGATAGTGCACCGGAATGATTTCTCTCTATCAGAGTTTATCCAAGTGTGGCCTGTAGCCCAGTTGCCACTGAGTCTTGGAATGGTAGGGAGAGAGTAAAAGTAAGGAAAGAATACACATTAAAATTTAGATTCTTGGGATTCACTCAAATTTGCTGAATCTTCATTTCTAATGAATGCCTCAGGTGATTTTTTTTTCATTAAAACTTATTATTTTTAGAGCAGTTTTAGGTTTACAGCAAAATTGAGATGAAGGCGAGAGATTTCCCATATACCTCCTCCCCACATACACGTACAGCTTCTCCCATTATCAACATCCCCCACCAGAGTGGTACATTTATTACAATGAATGAATCTATATTGATACATCATTATCACCCAAACTTCATAATTAACCTTAGAGTTCACTCTTGTTGTTGTACATTCTGAGGGTTTGGACAAATATATAATGACATGTATTCACTATTAGGGTATCATCCAGAGTATTTTCACTGCCCTAAAAGTCCTCTCTGCTATATCTTTTCATCCCTCCCCACTCTCCCAACCCCTGGTAATCACTCATCTTTTTATTTTCTCCATTGTTTTGCTTTTTCTAGAATGTTATATAGTTGGAATCATACAATATGTGGTCTTTTTAGATTGGCTTGTTTCATGTAGTGATATACAATTAAGTTTCTGCTATGTCTTTTCTTTTTTTTTTTTTTTAAAGATTTTATTTATTTATTTGACAGAGAGAGAGGCAGCGAGAGAGGGAACACAAGCAAGGGGAGTGTGAGAGGGAGAAGCAGGCTTCCCGCAGAGCAGGGAGCCCGATGCGGGGCTCGATCCCAGGACCCTGGGATCAGACCTGAGCCGAAGGCAGACGCTTAACGACTGAGCCACCCAGGCGCCCCTCTGCTATGTCTTTTCATAGCTTGATAGCTCATTTCTTTTTAGTAATGAATAATATTCCATTAGTCTGGATGTGCCACAATTGATTTTTTCTTTCACCTACTGAAGGTCATCTTGCCTAATCCAAGTTTTGAAAATTATGAATAAAGCTGTTCAGGTTTTTGTGTGGTTATAAGTTTCAACTCTTTTGGATACATACCAAAGAACATGATTGCTATATTTATGATAAGAGTATATTTAGTTTTGTAAGAAACCTCCAAACTATCTTCCAAAGTGGCTATATCATTTTGCATTTTCACCAGCAATAAATGAGTGTTCCTATTGCTCTACATCCTCATCAGCATTTGTTGTTGTCAGTATTCTGGATTTTGGCTATTCTAATTGGTATGTAGTAATACTTTTTGTTGCTTTAATTTGCATTTTTTTGATGAAATATGATGTGGAACATCTTTTCATATGCTTAATTTGCCATCTGTGTATCTTCTTTGGTGAGGTGTCTGTTGAGGTCTTTGATCCATTTTTTAATTAGGTTGTTTGTTTTGTTATTGTTGAGTTTTAAGAGTTCTTTCTATATCTTGGATCAGTCCTTTATCAGATATGTTTTTTGTGAGTATTTTTCCCAGTTTGTGACTTGTCTTTTTCTTTTGATCAAATGATTCTTACTCCAAAATAGTTTGAGAATTGCTATTGTATATTTCCCTATGAATGGACCATAAATGGAAGAGATTCACATTATTTGAATTGGCCCTAACAATCAATGTGGTGGGAAATGTTTGAAACAAATGGGGAAGGAAACTAGTTATACTGGGAACCTACTGAGTCCTAGGCAAGATACTTGGCAATTTATCAGTATAATCTGATTTTTTCCCTTGATAAGTATGTTATGAAACAGGTATTAGGATACTTAATTAAAGAGGGCCTTATTTGAAGTTCCAGAGTTAAAAGAAGTAGGAACAAGATAGAAATTTGGGTCTAATCAACATTTAAGCCTTATGCTTGACTATATCTGCACCAAATTGCCAATAAATCTATACCGAATTATGTGTAAGTCAGGAGGACTAAACTTTTTAAAAAATTTTTATTGTTATGTTAATCACCATACATTACATCATTAGTTTTTGATGCAGTGTTACATGATTCATTGTTTGTGCATAACACCCAGTGCTCCATGCAGGACGTGCCCTCTTTAATACCCATCACCAGGCTAACCCATCCTCCCACCCCCTCCCCTCTAGAACCCTCAGTTTGTTTCTCAGAGTCCATAGTCTCTCATGGTTCTTCTCCCCCTCCAATTTCCCCCCTTCATTCTTCCCCTCCTGCTTTCTTCTTCTTCTTCTTTTTTTTTTTTTAACATATATTGTATTATTTGTTTCAGAGGTACAGATCTGTGATTCAACTGTCTTGCACAATTCACAGCACTCACCATAGCACATACCCTCCCCAATGTCTATCACCCAGCCACCCCATCCCTCCCACCCCCCACCACTCCAGCAACCCTCAGTGTGTTTCCTGAGATTAAGAATTCCTCATATCAGTGAGGTCATATGATACATGTTTTTCTCTGATTGACTTATTTCACCCAGCATAACACCCTCCAGTTCCATCCACGTTGTTGCAAATGGCAAGATCTCATTCCTTTTGATGGCTGCATAATATTCCATTGTATATATATACCACATCTTCTTTATCCATCCATCTGTCGATGGACATCTTGGCTCTTTCCACAGTTTGGCTATTGTGGACATTGCTGCTATAAACATCAGGGTACACATACCCCTTCGGATCCCTACATTTGTATCTTTGGGGTAAATACACAGTAGTGCAATTGCTGGATCGTATGGTAGCTCTATTTTCAACTTTTTGAGGAACCTCCATACTGTTTTCCAGAGTGGCTACACCAGCTTGCATTCCACCAACAGTGTAGGAGGGTTCCCCTTAGGAGAACTAAACTTTAATTCCCACTCTGATAGTATCTATCTCTGTGGTGTCAGCTTTGTTTCTGGTCCTGTTTACTCCCTCTTTATAGCTTAAGTGTCATGTAAAGATATGGCTCTATTTTCTATAATGGTGTTCCTTCTTGAATATCTAGTAGTAGACACTGGACCACAGAAAGAATGTCCATGGGAACTAAGCCTGGCATCTGAGGGTCACATATTCTCTTTTCTTCTAAGTAACTGTCTGAAGTCAATATTTAAATGTTTTAAAAAAAGAATTCTTAAGAAAGAATTCTATTATTTTTCATATGTGCGGGCAGCCTGAGACAAAAATCCAGTGTGTTGAAGATGTATTGGCATTATTTATTTACTTATATAATTTAGAATGCTCCCAGTCACCTGCCCTCAAATTAAGGCCATATATATTAACACCAACAGAATCTCAAGAGACTTATTCAGCAAAACTAGAAAAATAAAAAATGGTCTCACATTTGCTATGGCTATTTGCCTTCTACATTCCCGGATAAATGATGTCTAACCTCTGGGACCCTCTGAGTACCAGTAAAGGTTAAGGGCCTTTTTTTTTCCTAGATGCCTGTTCTATTTATAATGCAGGCTGCCTCATTCTGGAACTAAATCCTGTGGGAAACATTAGCAGTGGCATCCAGGCAGCCAGAAGATTTCTGGTGGCTCTTTAAGTCACCCATACCTGTGCCCACACTATCCTCACAGGCTAGTGGGTGAGCTATGATATAGGATGCATGCTTGCACGTCCTTCTGTGTAACTAGACTTTTCTAAATGATTTCCTCTGGCTCCGACTCATGTTGCATCAGAATGAGTTCTGTGGCCCCTCTAGACCTAGCATTCATACCCCAGGTTTTCTCCAGGTCCTTGGCTTGACTTACGCTTTCATCTCCTTCTATCCAGTTGACTTAGCAGCAACTCCATAGGATGCTGTCCATGGCCAGCATTCAGCACTCAGCAGTTAGGTGGTGACTGGCATTGTTAGTCCACAGCTCCTTCACCACTGCAGGATAAGATGAACAAGGGCTTTAATGAAGATTAGAGTGACCACACACTGGTTTGCCAGTAAACATCCTTGTTTACTTCCTTATCCCAGTATAATTATTAATAATTTTCTCTTTCTCTTACAAAATGGCCCAGGTTTGAATGATTCAATTATATTGTCACTGCATGTATAATGTTGTCTATCCCATGGAAGTGGTTCTGTAGTGTCACACCCAAAAGACACAGAATTACACACCAAATAAAAGCTGCCTTTGATGAATTTTCATGTATTGTGGAGCTTTTCAAAACAGAGCTGCTCCTAGCACAGTCAATGGTGCACCATAGGCATAAATAAATGGAAGTTTCATATTATCAATTCTGGTCATTTGTCACATTACCCGGGTTAGCGTGGATAGTAAATGCACAGAGAATCAGCCCAGCAAAGCATTTGCACTCCTCACAGGACATGTCAACCTTTATGTTAAAGGGGATCTCAGGACATACTTTCCATTTTGAATCGAAATTCTAAACTTCTCTGACCAGCTCATCCTTTTCATTTTCTATTGCCTGATTGCCTTACTTACCAGTTCTGCAACTCATTTTTAGATAAAGAGAAGTGTTAAAATGATAGAAGATACTGTTGCAGAAAAGAAAGAACTGAGAGGTCTGGATGTAATTAAGTGTTTGTAGCTGAAACAATCCAAGGTAAAGGAGGAAAGATAGCACATAAGAAACAAGGTCTACAGGGGTTTTACAAGTGACCATGATTTTATTCAAAAAGAAGGGGGATTCGGGATCAGAGGATGGGAAAGATTGGGGGGGAGCTCTAAAAGTCCTTTTTAATTATTATTTGTTTTACCATGTCTGGCCACAGTGAAGACCTCTGCGTTTCAGATGATGTAGGAAAAGTGCTCTCCCCTTCTGGGCCCAAAGGAAGCATGTACTCTCTGAGGCAGCCAGATTCCAGGTCTTGGAATGAATGGGAAGCCTTGGAGCGATCACATGTCCTCTGCTAGGAATGCATTCCTGGGGATTTGTGGTCTCCCCATCTGGGCTGCAGGTGATGGAGTGGCATTAGATCAGGGAGGGGGAAAAGGCCCACGAGGGGATCTGAGACCCTGGGCTGCACAGGAGCTTTAGCTGGATTAACACGAAGGCTGCAGTCATGGCCAGGCAGAGGGATTTTCAACTCCCCAAAGCAGCACAATTGGGTATGATGCTGGGGGCAGGTGAAAGGGGGTTAAACTATCAGAGGAGCACCTGAGTTTGGAAGCGAAGGAGAATACAAAACTTCTTAAGCAGCAAAGGTCAGAGGAGACAACTACATAGACAAGAGCAAGGATGAAGGACAAGGAGTTGATCATAAATAAAGGGACCTCTTTTGGCATGAAACTACCTGCTAAGTACTTGAGGAAAGATCCAAGTGTGTAACCCTTTAAATACATGAAACAACTTGTAAATGAAGGCCCAGGTTTCTAAATAGAAGTACTATGTTCTATATCTTGACTCAAGAGTGGTTGATGGAGAGAAGGCTGTACTTAAAAAGACTGGGTTCAAGTCCTGGGTCTACCCTTAAACTTCTCATATGTTGTGGGCATGTTCCATTTTGCCTCCATTTCTTCGCTTAAAAAAACTGGACTCAGTATCTGTGCTAATATGGTAGCTACATACAATGACTTAAATTTAAACTAATTACACAAAAAAATTTAGTTCTTCAGTTACACTAGACACATTTCAAGTATTCAACAGCTACCTATGGTGAGTAGCTATACCATTTTGGACAGGGCAGATATGAAATATTTTCATCACTGCAGAAAGCTCTTCTGAAAAATGTTACCAAAATGATCCCTGAGGCACCTTCTAGCCTGGATTTTCTCTGAGTCAGTTTGGAAGCTGTAAAGAAAGTCATTGTGTGTCAGGGATGACACTAGATGCTATTTCTGCCCATCCCAGGATTCTCTGTGAACAATCTCTGCAATGAAGCTCCCTCAGGGCTGGTGGAGACTTTCTCAGAGTTGAACCACAGTCTGAGGCTCTTTCTACCCAATCCTGTGTCTACCCCTCTCCTTCCACAGGTATTAGATCTGTACAGTTTGCCTACTGCTTCTCCTTCTCCCTTTATCTTTTGCAGGCATTGTCCTCAATAAACTACTTGCATTTCTTTTTCTTTTTTTACTGTTTTATTTTTGTTCTTTAAGTTTTTATTTAAATTTCAGTTAGTTAACATTCAGCGTAACATTAGTTTCAGGTGTAGAATTTAGTGATTCAATACTTACATACAGCACCTGGTGCTCATCACAACAAGTGCTCTGCTTAATACCCATTACCTATTTAACCCATCCTTTAGCCCCCTCTCCTCTGGTAACCATCAGTTTGTTCTCTATAGTTAAGAGTCTGTTTCTTGGTTTTCCTCTCTTTTTATCCCCCCATGTTCATTTGTTTTGTTTTTTAAATTCCACATATGAGTGGAATCATATGGCATTTGTCTTTCTCTGACTGACTTTTTTCACTTAGCATAATACTCTCTAGCTCCATTCATATCATTGCAAATAGTAAGATTTCATTCTTTTTTATGGTTGAGTAATATTCCATCATATATATATATATATATATATATATATATATATATATATATATATATATACCACATCTTCTTTATCAATTCATCACCTGATGGACATTTGGGCTCTCTCCAAAATTTAGTTATTGTTGATAATGCTGCTATAAACATTGGGGTGCATGTATCCCTTCAAATCAGTTTTTGTATCTTTTGGGTAAATACCTAGTAGTGCAATTCCTGGATCATAGAGTGGTTCTATTTTTAACTTTTTGAGGAAACTTCA
Organism: Halichoerus grypus; assembly: GCF_964656455.1. Lineage (NCBI taxonomy): Eukaryota > Metazoa > Chordata > Mammalia > Carnivora > Phocidae > Halichoerus > Halichoerus grypus. Next base: position 139,213,774 of record NC_135716.1, read on the forward strand.
TACTGTTTTCCAGAGTGGCTGCACCAGTTTGCATTCTCACCAACAGTGTAAGAGGGCTCCCCTTTCTTCACATTGTCACCTACGCCTGTTGTTTCTTGAAATCACTTGCATTTCTAATCCCATCTTAGCATCTGCATTTTGGAGGACCAGAACTGACCTATGATGGAAGGTTCTTCACGACAGACAATTAAGATCACCAAAGGATATGAGTGTAAGTCCTGGTCTGAGCAGGCAGCCAGGCCTGATTTATCTTAGAGTCCTTCCTAGCTTTCTTCTCAGCCATAAGCTTCCTAGAGACATCCCATAAAAGATTTCTTGCCCTGCAAATTTCTAGTCTCTGCCTTCTGGGTTCTCTGTGTCCTGCCTATTCTGTTTGAACAGACTCTATAGTTTAGAGCTTGTATAGGTCAGTTCTCTGACCACTGTCTTTAGTTTGATATGTTTGACCATACTTTTATTTAAGTCCCACTCTTGCTCAGGATAGAGATCTTGATTCTCCTTTCCTCTGTACTCTATGGCCTTGGTCACATAACTTATTCCCAGCCTTGGATTTTTGAATTCCAGCCTAGGGAAATCAGTAGGCACCTTCTTGCCTGAAAGGTAAGGTGGATAAGACAGAAAATGAAATGTTGCAAGAAAGTGGGATATTCCAACAGGTAGAAGTCAGATGTGCCATGCCTGGGAGTCTAGTGGAGTTGAAGTAGGGTATCCAGAAAGGTACAGGACAGTCAATAGGACTCCTTGACTATCTTTTGGTCTTTGGAATAGAAACTTGGAAAATAGGAAAGGCTCCTAAAAGGGCAATGGTAGAATATATTATATCATTCATTTACTTTTTTTCCTTTTAATATTCAACAAGTATTTGTGCTATGCCAGGTCCTGAGCTAGCTGAGAATGAAAATCTGAATTATCAGAGTCCCCACCCCTGAGTGTTCATGGTCTAGACTGTAAACATGAAATAGGGAATCAGGAACTCTATCTGAGGCATATAACTGGCCATAGAACTGGAAGAAAACATCCTAGTCAAACTATGGGCAAGAAAGTATTGAAGCTGACTCCTTGGAGGTGGCTCTGGGGCTACTCAAACTCTTTACCTCAGATAGCCCTTGGGTTTGGACTCAAGCAGCTCATGCTGGGAGGAGAAAAGAATAGTAGAGGGTAGGATCCAGGAAGAATCCAACACTGGCCTCCCTAGATTGAGACTTTGTAGATTTCAGGCTTCTGTGTCCTCTGAGTAACATGCAAACCATTGGACGACTCACAGAACTGCTCATTATTATAATTCTGATTATAATTCATCATTCCATGACAGCTCGTGTTTGTAGATGTCTTCTGTTTGACGTATTTGTCAATTGAAATATACAGATTCATCCAGACAAATCACTTGCCCTATAGGTAGGTGTAAAAGGATATAGATATGGCTGCATATAATGAAGACCCAAGATAATAGAAGCATATGTGAGACAGACACACGTAATTCTGTCATATAAATGTGCTGTTCCTAGGGTGGCTCTGCTTTATGAATTCATGAAGGAACGGCCCAGGCCTCTTCTTTCTGGTTGCTGTGACATTCTTAGATGATGCTGTCAAACACATGGTCCAAGATTGCTTACCACCATGCTTGGATTCCATCCAGAAGGAAGAGGGGTGGGGAAAGGGGTGAACGTGCCTTTTCTTTAAAGGCAGAGCCTGGACATTACACTTACACTCATACCCCACTGGCTAAAATTTACTCCCAGGCTCCCTGGAAGAGGGCGCGTGCCAAAGCAAAGATGATGGATACTACGCTATAATTTCCATCAATCCAAATGTACAGAGCATGGACCAATTCTAGTATTGCCCAGGTGGGGTTTCTAAGCCTTCTTTTCTCCATCACCATCCCTCAGAATTACCTCTATTAATACTTTTTTTTCACTGTGGGTTCTAACTCAGTGTTTATTTGTATCTGGGAGCTCCTTGCCAAGCAAAAACTGTTCATATCTATTATGTGCCAAGCCTGGCACAAAGTAGATGCTCAAAACACTGGATGTCTGGCTCAGTAAATGCTTGGTGAATGGATGAAATCCTTTAGAAATGAAATGTTACTAAATTTCTGCGTGAAAAGAGACATTCAACTATAGGCATTTTTTTTTCCTCCCACAAGGACTGGCCAGGTCTGTATATTTTTTGTTTTTTAGTTTGCAATTTTTTGAGATTAATTAAAAAAATCTATTCACATCAGGCATGATTTACTGAAGAATGACTAAACAGGTGTAGAAGTTACAAATTTGGCATTCGCAGATGCAAAAGTCACTGTGAATTTCAGCCCCTGGCCTCTCCAAGCTCTCTCCACTCCTCTGTGGATAAGAACTGGACAACCTTTGCTGGCTTGGTTATACCAAGTGGAAGTAACATCCTTTCCCACCCCCTGCCACATCAAAGGGGCCCTGGGAGCAGGAAGGAGTGTTATTGCGGCTTTTCACTTCAGGAAGCAAGCATAATGATGCTATTCAGTGCATTAACTACAAAAATCTATCATTAAGTCTTTGAATGTCTTATAATCATGGGGAAGGGAACTAATACTTTGGAGCTTCAAATATGCCAGGCGCTTAGTGACCACCTTCTCTTTTAATCTTCTCAATATTTTATGAGAAAGGTAATTTGAATCCCCATTTTACAGATGGGAATCATCTCAGAGAGATAAAATAATGTGCCCAATGTGGTGCCGGGATTGAAACTAGGATCTGTCTGTCGGAAAGCCTCCACTCTTCCTATGATGCCAAATGGCTGTCCGTTATGTTCATAGACTACATTGTAATGCATAAAGCACCTTAATAACACCAACTTTCTTCACCTTGACAATTACCTGTGAGGTGTGGGAGGCAGTGGTTTTTGGTCCCCATTTTGCAGATGATGGAGAGAGGTTCACAGATTAGATGGCTTGCCACATGTCACATTGCTATTAAATGACAGCCAGAGCTAGGTCTTCGAGTCTAAGGCTCTTTTGCCCTGCCCACACTCACCCTGTGCAGAAATTGTGTAGTTGGCAGGAGAACAGAAAAGGAGTTGATTTCTTAAAGATATCAAACACTGTCATGATGGAGTTGTGAAAATTAATGAAGGGAAGCTGTGCTAGGATGGAGTTGGGAAGTTTGGCAGGGGGAGTTCTCAGTCCTTACCACTTATAGGCAATTGCAGACACATGGGAAGAGAGGAGCTTTGCATGTGGACACTACTTTACTACCCCAGCAGGAGGAAGAAAGGCTTTCCTCATAGTCTGGGGACAGCCTAACCAATGACAGATGGTCACCACTCAGCCAACGAAAAACCACTATACTTCCAGCTCTCAGTTTAATCCAATGGACTTTTTGTTTATAACAGCTCCTCCCAACTTCCTGTTTTCTTCCATGAAAGAGCATTCCTCTATGGTGTTGGCAGACTTGCCTATGGTTTTGCCATATCTTGCTTCTCTTGAATTGCAATTCACTGTTATTCCCAAATAAGCCCATCTTTTGCTGGTAAAATAACTGGCAGTTTTATTTTTAAGGTTAACAGAGTCCGGGAGAGGTAACCGACTTGTCTTGATTTTCCCAAGGACTTTCTTGGTTTAAGTACAGAAGGTCCTATATCTTGGGAATACCTTTGGCCTTGGGCAGTCTGGGACTGTTGGTTCCCTGACCAGGTAGGTTTTCTTGAATTTCATAGAAATCAATAATTTTCTTTGACAATGTCATGCAAGAAAACAGCATCATAATAATAGTAGATATGTGAATAAAAATACAATCATCATTGGCTCAAAATTATTAAAAAAGTTAGTTCTAATGGGGAATCCCAGCATCTTGGCGTTCAAGATGCTGCATATGTGTATTTAGTTAGCAGTGGTTCTCAAAGTTTATGATCCACAGAATGACATGGGGAGCTTGTTAAAACACCGATTACCCCAGCCCCAGCGATTCTGATTCAGTAGGTGTGGGCGGGTGCCCTGAACTTGTACCTCTAATGGGATCCCAGGTGATGTTGATGCAGCCAGTTCATGGAACACACCTTGAGCATCACTTGGTGAGTTCAATGCTCCCTAAAGTAAGGGTGCAACCCACTGGGGTGCAGAAAAAATTGAACATTTATGTATATGTTTATGAAATTAAAAAATTGTGATTTTCAAATAGTAGATAAAATAAGGTATTATTAGTACAGTAGTAAAAGTAAATAATCTATACGTAAATAAATATGGATAATTAGGGGTGACTGTCAAGAAGATCTTGATAGAATCGACCAACTGGTTTTTCTCTAGTAAAGCAGGGTGCACCTCCTACATCAGAGTCGCCTCTATGCATCTGAGCCTGCATTCTGGGAGGAGGCGGGAACTGCATTTTCAACAGGCTACTTAGATGATTCTTGCACATTTACCATTGGAAGCCCTGACCTAAATTCTGGGGCTCATTCTCTGAGCCCATCGTTCTCAAGGTGTGGTTCTGAAGCATTAGCATCTTCTGGAAACTTGTTAGGAATGCAAATTGCTGGGCCCCACCCCAAACATACTGAATTGAATACTCTGGGGGGTCCAGCCAGCAATTTGTGGTTGAACAAGCCCTCTAGGAGATTCTGATGCCTGACAAAGCTTAAGAAACCCTGCTCTCCACAGGAGACCTTTAAGAAGATAGAGCTCGTGACTTAGTAATGGGTTACTCTCAGAGTCCCACTGTTTCTGACTTTTTAAGCTGCAGACAAATCTCTCTAGAAGCCTGAGTTCCCTGAGAAAATGAATTCCTATTTAGTTTCTTCTCTCGTGGAATCAGAGATAAACAAACCAGGTCATAGCCTAAGCTTCACTGGATCTCAATTTTTTGATCTGTGAAATGGACAATTTTTTGATCTGTAATGATGTATTGATTGTAGAGAGCCAATGGGATGACAGGTGAAAAAGGGGTTTTGCTGATTGTATAGAACTATGAAAATAGTATTTAATTTTAAATTTTGAGCTCTGTTTGAATCTGTTTCACAGGGTTTGTTCATTCCTATCGTCTTGTTCATATCTAATCCATTCGCACGTGCATATTCTTCTAGGCAACCCACCTGCTGCTGTTTATAGAGTCCTGCTGTATGCCAGGCACTTTGTTCCTGCTTCAGACACTTTCACACACTTTATTTCTAATCCTTATAGCCCAATAATTATTCTTATTTTACAGATCAGGAAACTGAGATCCAAAGAGTTTACATAATTTTCCTAATAAGTAGCAGAGCTTGGATTTAACTCAAGCCTGTCTGATTACAAAATCCACACCTTTTTAAAAAATTAATTTATTTATTTAAAAAAATTTTTATTTACATTCAATTAGCCAACATATAGTAGTTTATTTATTTTTTTAATTTTTAATTTTTAAAATATTTATTTATTTTTATTAACATACAATGTATTATTTATTTCAAGGGTACAGGTCTGTGATTCATCAGTCTTACACAATTCACTGTGCTCACCATAGCACATACCCTTCCCAATGTCCATCACCCACACTTCTTGAATCCCAGCACATTAAATCCTCATTCTGGTTTTGTCATTAGAATTGACCTTTGTTTGTTCCTTTTGGGTCCCAACCTCCCGTAAGGTAGCTTATCTCCCCTGGCTCTGAGCCCTGGTTTAGACACCCCTGCAAGGGGCTAGCGATATCCCACTGGAGTCAGCTGATGCCAGAGGCACACAAGAGTCTGTAAATATCACCGCTTCACCCAAAAGCAGTTGCATTTCTGGTTCTGCCTCAAACATCTGAAAAGTCTGACTTTTAAATACTGTGGCTTTCTATTTTCAACACACACACTTATGCAGGTTGCCTTAGGAACCTGTCCTATCTGCTCCCTTAGTATCTCAGGCTTACTTGTCTTACATTCTTTAAAGTGGTGAATTGTGTGCTATAGGTGCTGGTGTATTATTCACCCAACAGCCACTCTCCTTCTTGTTGCAATACTTTGATTTGCTCAGCTGCCTACTTTTCCATGTGACTCAGGAGAAGCAGCCCATCCACCGCTCCTTATTCTAGGAGTAGGTCGTGATTGTCTATTCATGGCAGCTTGATTCCTCTTTTCAGTCATTGGTTTAGGGATGGGCATATTACACAGTAATGGCCAATGGCTGAGAGAAGAAGTCTCCTAAGGGCTCTTGGGAAAGGTTCTTTACTGACAAAGAGATATATAAGCAGCCATGCCCCTGCTTCCTCTGCTGCATGATGTCGCTGTACATGTGGGTTTTTAAAACTATGGCAGCCATGTTGTATCTAGAAAAACAGCTAGAATGTGGCAATGCCAATACGCTAGGAATGGAAAGGAGCTGAGTTTTTACAACAGCATTGAGACAGTGTATAAAACATTCTTAAAGGAATTCTACTGTCTGTTTGGGCTGTTATAACAAAATGCCATGGACTGGGCAAGCTTGTAAACAACAGAAATTCATTGCTCACAGTTCTGGAGACTAAGAAGTCCAAGCATGGTTGTGTTTGATGAGGGCTTCTTTCCTGGTTCATAGTCAGTACCTTCTTGCTCTGTCCTCCCAAGGTGGGAGGAGCTCTGTTCTTTCTGGAGCCTCTTTTATAAGGCACTAATCCCATTCATGAGTGCTCCATCTTCATGACTTAAGCGATTTCCAAAAGCCCCCCTTCCCAGTACCATCACCAATGGGGGTTAGGATTTCAACATATGAATTTTGGGGGGACACAAACATTCAGAACATAGCACCTACCTTGAGCTTCTTATTGTGTGAGATAATAAAACCTCCATAGATGTAACTTCATGTTTTAAATTGGGGTTTCTATGTCCATGATTTGTAGCTGACAGCACTATAACTGACACTATAACTGACCTTGAAACTATTTGCTTCGGTCTCTACACTGGAAGGTGGAGATTTTATTTTTCCTGTTTAAAGTTATATCCTTAGCATCTAGCCTATAACTGACACACAACAGCTGCTCATCAAACGCTTATTGGCTGAATGAATAAGAGCTTTGCCAGGGAAACTCACTGAAAGTAGAAATGCAATATTCTTGCCTAGGAGGCAGCTTGAAATCAAAACTTGAGGTGGCACTGTATATGGACCAGGAAAAATTTTTGCTGGATAATACGCATTCAGAGTTAGATAGAATCCTTGAATATCAGAGCAGAAAGGGGTGTTGGACACAGCTCTCCCAAACTTTTTTTTTTTAAAGATGAAGAAAAGAAGCCCAAAGAAGGCAAGCAACTTATCCAAGGCACTGTTATTGACCAAATGTTCGTGTTCCCCCAAAATTCAGAAGTTGAACTCCAGTCCCCAGTGTGACTATATTTGGAGATAGGGTAAGGTTAAATGAGGTCATAAGGGGGTGGACAGTCCAGTAGGATTAGTGTCAAGAAGAGAGTTCAGAGACAACCTGACCCACTATCCCCAGTGTGAAGACACAGTGGGAAAATGGCTGTCTGTAAGCCAGAAAAAGAGCCTTCACTAAAAATCTAATTGGCCAGCCTGTGATCTTGGACTTCCCAGTCTCCAGATCTGTGCAAAATAAATTCCTGTTGTTGAAGTCAGCCAGTCTGTGGTTATTTTGTTATAGTAGCACATGTATATTTCTTGGCTCTGTTCCTTTATGCCAACCAGACCCTTACTTGCTGTACTCCTTGCTATATGACTGGGGAACCTAACACCTACTCTCTGAGCCTCTTTCTAGCATAGTAACAAAGGAGTAATGATTCCTGTTTGCTCACTTCCTAGGTTCAGGGTAAAGATAGGTGCTATGATAGAACTGGACAACTTTTGCAAATTGTACAATTCAAAGCAAATTTATTTTGCTCTTATACTAGATATCAAATATAGGTATATGGAAATGAAGTGACAGAAAGAGTTATAACTAGGGTGCTAACAGGCCTTGGTGGTGGGTTCATAGGGAACACATACACAAAAGGGTTCAAATAGAAAAGGAGGGGAATGAAAAGATGTTAGAATGCAAAATTGCTAGTTTTCGAGAACTGGTTTGTGCCAAGCACTGTATAGACACATGCATCCATTATTTTGTATGGTCATCACATTAACCCTGAAAAGGTGAGGCTGTGAGAATTTCACTGGGTTGTTGGGGTAATGGGCGGCCAAGCAAAATTTGTATCTAAATCACCTGACTCAGCATCCATGCTCTCTGCTGCACCATGGGCCACTCCAGAAACTTGAAGGTATCTGTCTGGATGATCCACTTTGAGGTCCTTCTGCCTCTAGCATGCCAATACTCCCATTTTCCCATAGGTCCTGCCCTGACTGAGTAGTGGAACTATGCCAGTAAGGTGGCTTTGATAGTGAAGGTTCAGAGGTCATTGTGCAGATGATCATGGTGATCAGCCACAGAAACCTCCTGCTCCATCACCTTCGTCCACAAAAGACAGGAAATAACATGGACACTTCTTCATTTTTATTTTGTATATAGGCCATGCAATTTGTCTTTGCTTCAGTTGTGTTTGGTCTACAAATCTGAGCTCTGGGATGAGGGCAACAAGAACTAGTAATGTGTGTGACTCCCAGTCAGGCCTGGGTTCAAAGCCCAGTTACACCACTGCTTACCTGTTGGCCTTGTGCAAGTTTCTTCTAGGTCTCAGTTTATTTACCTGTGACACGGGGATAGCACCTTACTTGTAGGATTATTGTATATAGTGATGTTGAATGTAGTTTTTCTATGCAGTAGATCCTCAAAATATGATATCCATTCCTTAAATTCATTTATAGAAGAGAAAAATTAACTTTTCTTTCTCCCTATTAGTGTTCCAGATCCTTCAAGTGCAGTTACTATCTTTTTTCTTTCTCTATACCTTTCTCATTTGTTCTCAAATTAGCCTTTGTTTCCTACAATTGTATTTCTGATAGGTCCTACTCTATATTTTTTTGGGTTTGCCCTCCCAGCTCTGTTTATCTCTCCAAATGGATTCTTTTGTTCTCTGCCTCTCTTCTTCTCTCTTCCTTTCCCCCTCCTTCTGTCCACTTTGCATACCAGACTTGCTGTATGTAGTAATATAGAAGGCTGTGTTTGCCCTGAGTTTGTTTCCAGCTCCATTTAGTATCTGTCTTGCTCCAGGAATTTTTGAGGCCAAAACATTTGGCTGTGGAAGTGACTCCCTATGGCATCCATTGAGGTGCATCTGGATTCTGCAGCCAGCAGCCTTTGAAGCCCTATAGTGCATCTGGTAGAAAATGTTTTTGGCCAACAAGGAGCTCAATTATCTATGCGCTTTCCCCCCAATCTCTCTTTCAATCTGTTAAAAACATCCAGATTTCTTGGGTTCCATTTAGAACGGAAAACTATAACCACTTGGGAACTCTGATAGTAAAAACCTTTGCTGGCTCCCCATTGCCTATGGAATGAATGCTAAAGCACTCTGCAGGCAATCAAGGCCCTCAAAGTCCAGCATCACATACAGCCTTTAATCAGGGGTTCTTAATCTGGGCTTTGGGAATCCCTTGAAGTTCCAAGCAGAATTGTTTGTATGTACTTTTTTTCTCCCCTTCTGGATAGAAAGTTCAAAGCTTTCATCAGTTTCTCACAGAGTTCCCAAAATCAAAATGATTAAGTACCCACCAATCCATGAGGCTTGCCCTTGAATCAAGTAACTGGCACATCAAACTATCATTTTCATAGCCTTAGTTCTGACCTTCTTGCCCTTCTGTGCCCCTACCTACTGCCTTCCTAGCCCACATCTTACATCTTCTCTCACTCTCCTACTTACTGGCTTCTCTCCCCTGGTTTCTCTTTGTAGCATTGTCCTGATCTTCAAAGCTGACCATTGGTTTTATTTTCCTGATGATGACTTGGTTTGTCTTTTGTGATCATTTTTCTAATAATGTCTTAGTTTGGCTTCCCCTCAGAAGCAGACCCTGACTAAGTCAGATGTAAATGGTATACATTAATAGGATCCTAGGAAACCTCAGTGAAAAAGTAAGACAGGGTAGAGAAGGAAGCTGGTAGAGAATTATTATCAAAGAAGTTAAAAACGTGGGCAGCTGGAGCCTAATTCTGCAGGGCAACACATGTTTCAGGGTTTTCCTACCTGAGTTAAGTGAAGAGAGGCGTTTAGTCACCATTAATCCTTGCTTGGGGAAGGGGGGGGGAGCAGACGTAAATTCTCTAGCACTCTGGTCTGCCCGCAGAGGTGGCAGCAGTGGAACTTGGGCTGGCTTGTACAGAAATGGTGCATGATGAGGGGGTACAGATGGGGCCCCGACAGTGTCTGCTACATGACCTCAGCTCTACTTAATTTACCTGCTGCTTCTGACTACCTAGGCTTTTTGTAGCTCTGGCTTTTTGTAGCTCTCAGTCTAGCCCAGTCTTTGGGCCACCTGTCCTAACAGGAGGCATTTCTTTTGTGTTTGCTACATCAGACCTCTGGAATTCCCAGGTGTAAACACTGTTGTCTTGCTTCTGTCTGATTTCTCATTTTGTTCCTTTTGCCTATGATGTCCCTGTCTTGTGCTGAAGACTTAATCATAATTCAAGGCTAAGATAAAATGTTCTCATTTTTACAGGTCCACCTAAATTAGAATCAAACGCCCCCTTTCACTTGGTCCCTTAATATTTCATGTTTGCTTCTATGCAATTGGCAAAACATTATGGGTGGATGTACTGTTTCCTTTCCTAAGAAGTAGAGTTGGAGGTCAGGTATTGGTTTATTAATCTTTGCATCTTGGACATGAATCAAATACTTAGCACTCAGTAGGTATTTGAAAAAGATTTGCTGAGATGAAGTTCACAGTGTCTAAGAATACAGTTCTTGACTATATCATGCCATTGCACATGGACTATTTTCTTTGGTCTCTAAAATCGAACTCTATAGTGGTTTATTTGAGGGATAGTCTTTTTTTCTTGCATCAGTCTGTTGTGATATCCTCATCTCAGTTGCCTTTCTGGAAATCAGTGCTTTAGGATTGCGCTAAAATTATCCTATAGAGGGGCGCCTAGGTGGCTCAGTTGGTTAAGCATCTGTCTCAGGCTCAGATCATGATCCCCGGGTCCTGGGATCGAGCCCCACATCAGGCTCCTTGCTCAGTGGGGAACCTGCTTCTCCCTCTCCCTCAGCCCCTCCGCCCTGCCCGACTCATGCTTTCTCTCTTACTCTCTATCTCAAATAAATAAAATCTTTAAAAAATTATCTTATAGAGAAGGATATTAATTAACACAACAAATATTTACTGAGCATTAATTATATTTTAAGTACTGGAAATACTCACCTAGATATACTTTCAAGGAACTCTTAGTCTTGCTTCACCACTTCCTGGTCATGTGCACTTGGACAAGGAAATTTGTCATCAGCTGCCTCAGTTTTCTCTGAGTGGATTAGATTCATTATCTTTAGAGGAGCCTACTTCTAATTCTGTGATGCTCAGAGACATTTTGGATGCTAATGATAAAGAGAATTTTTTTTGACCCTTTCAGATCCTGCTGCTTCTCTTGTATCAACACTAAATTAGGACTAATATAGTTGGAACCACAATGTCTAGCCTGTATTTACAAACTTGGAGCAATGCCTATCTGTTCTGTATGCATGCAGAACTCCTCTCTATGACTGGATTGTAAAGTCATTGCAAAAGTGTCCAAGTTTCCGTGCCCCAGAACACGTGTGTGGGATTGGGTTATTATAAAAATAATGATAGGCTAGTGAAGATTTTTTGGGTAGTTTCAGGCCCATCTCGATAATTCTTTCCCCGCCTCCAAGGATCAGTTCAGATGTGTCCTTCAGGAAACCTTTGAGTGTTCAAATTGGGTTAGGTGCCCATGCAGTGGTCCTCTAGCATCTGGTGCTTGTCATATAAATATTATTAGCTGTGTTTCCACCTAATGGACTGTCAGCTTATAGAGGTCAGGGGATGTACTTTGTTTGGCTCCTTCTTGAATGGAGTGTCTGATATAAAGAAGGTCTCAATCACTATTTGTAAATGGAATAGAACTCACATGTACATATGTTTTTATTTTGGAAGGAGAATCCATGGTAATTCCAGAGGTGGGTGATTTTCCCAGCAAGCTTTTCTCCAACATCCTCTTTTTTCCCTCATATATTCAGTTTTTCATTACCTTCCTTGAATGATTTATAGGATAGGTTACATACAACTCTAATGAAGCCAAAATTTTTTCACAGTACTTCTGGGGCTTGCTGTACTTACTTAACTTCTGGAGATAATTGTTCACTCAGGCTCTTACTTCACCTTTTCATTCCTTTGTTCAGAAAAGGTGGTGCTTTATGCTTTCTGGAGGGTGAGAGAGGTTTCAAGTTATTTAAGTTAGTCAACATAAAAATTTGGTGAATATAGTGGGCAGGAACATGCCATGTCCATTTTCTGTAAAGTATTAGTAATTGTAGAAAACCACTGGGTAGGTTTTAAAGTCCTTTAAAAAAATTTTTTTAACTTAAATTCAATTAGCCAACACATAGTACATTGTTAGTTTTTGATGTAATGTTCAACGATTCATCAGTAGCATATAACATGATGTGTCTGATCATTTTTATGGCCTTTTTTTTCCAGATTTTTCCTTTGATTTTAATTTACTTTCCATGGATTTTTCCTGCCCCCAAGCATTTTAGTGCTGTATTATCAGAATGTAGCTTCAGGAGTTCAAGGGTATGTCCAGGCCCTGCCTATACCAAAGGATGAGATTGATAGGGGTCCTTTCCACAGGGAGGCAAAAAGGCCTAGGGTGGAGAAGCAGGGATCAGTTATGCAGAACAACCAAAAGCAAGGTAGCCAAGGGTGGGGGTGGGGCGGGGGAGGCAGAGCAATCTGTGTCCAGAGAAGCCTGGGTTCTATGCTATAAAAACACTGTAAGTGGAATTGGGAGGGGAGACAGGATGTAAACGTAAAAAGGTAGGCCACTGACTAGAACACTCTAGATCAGAAGAGTGTGAGATGTGAGCTACAGAAAATAGAAAATGGTTAAGGAATGCAGTTGTCAGTAGAGGAAGCCTCATGTATAATGTAGGGACAGGTGTAGCACCTTAAAGAGATTTCAGTTGTCTGGACAGAAGATACAGACAAAAGGTCCCTGTTAATAGGGTTTTGCCTTCACCTATAACACTTTCCAGTCCCTGGAAACTTCTGGAGTAGAATTGTACTATCTGTGGAGAGAGTAAATATCTTAGGCAGTCATGCCTTTTATGATTTTCCTCCTGCATCTATTTCCCATTCATTTGGATTTTACTTAAAAAAAAAAAAAAGTCATTCCACAGACCTACCATGCCTGTACTTCTGCTGTGTGGTATGTGAACTTGTGGGGTAGCTATGAAAAGTCAAAATATAAAACAGGTGTCCAAGCACTGGAAATGAGAGAGCAAGACCAAATTGATTCCAGTGCCATGCAAGAGACACCCCCTATCTCAATTCAACCCTAAATGCTGCCTCTGCAGCCACCATCCCTCTTGTTGTGCCTTCGACTCTCCCATGCATATGCCATATATTATAGAGTGGCAGCTCCAACAGGAAAGGAATGGTTTCCATGCAGTTCAGCTCACAGCCCCCCTTTTTCCTCTTACACTAATGCTGACATATCCACCTGAAGAATAAGTGCACTCTGTCAACCAAGATAGACCACAATGCCATATTAATTTTTAAGACTTAAATTCCTTACTCACAAAATGGTTGCCAAAATGCAAGCAACCCTTATACTCATTCACTACAACCTTGGTGGACTATCCACTGAAATTAACTCCAATTAACCATTTAATTAAAGGTAGAAATTGAAGTCTAATTACTGAAAACCATGGACTGAAACCCAAGACCCTCAATTCAATGAGTATCTCTTGGTTTTATAATGGAATTGAAAGAGATGGAAAATTCATGTCTGTCTGCAGGAAGCTTAGTGTCTAAAGTGATTCAATCCACATCTTCTGAAATTGATAGTGTTTGGTTCCATGAGGACAAGAGATATGGTTTAGGCATTGTTCCTGGTCTTAAGAAGCTCACGGTCTAGAGAGAGATTCCAGGGTACAATCTGTTGATACAATGTGATTAATTCTATCCCTTTTGGAGGTACAAATTAAACATTTCCAAATCTCAATCCCATTGACTTCAATGACTCTCTTCTCAACTAAAAACTACTAAAAATACAGGCTTGCCCCCACACCCCTGCCAGTAGTGCCTAAAAGGGCATAAAACTGTCTTTGGTTTGGAGTTCAGGATCACTACTGTGATTGAGTCAAGGATTCTAAGGAACTTGAAACAAATTCAAGGGGTCAGTCGGGATAACTGTTGCCCTGCAGAGAAAAAATAAGAAATTTTGAGCTGTGGCCTGCATGGTCCTGTTCTCTGCTGTAGTTGTTCTCAGAGGGTGTTGCCACTCAAAACAATTGGTGAATAGCTGGACCATTTCAGTAAGTGCTGCAGCGTCCCAGGCATAGTCACAGAGAGCAACTGTACCTGTTGGTTGGGAGGTCAGCCACACAAGTGCAAGGAACAACTAAAAATACAGGCTTGCCCACACGCCCCTGCCAGTAGTGGCTAAAAGGGCATAAAACTGTCTTTGGTTTGGAGTTCAGACATGAGAAGGTGGTGTGCTTGATATGTTTTCCAAATTAATGTTTGAGATTCTCAATTTTGTAGGAATGTTGGGTTGGAATTGCTGGGAGTTTTATTTTATTTTATTTTACAAAACTAGAAACAACCAGAGAAGGTGCAGAACTGAGGGAGGCAGTCATTAGTTCAGCTCTGGTCATGTAGATTCTGGGGCCCCTGTGAAACATCTGAGAGCAAATTTCAAGTAGGCATTTGGATGTAAACGGCTGGAGCTACAAGGGTGGCCAGGTCAGAGATATAAATTTGTGTATAGTCATATTATTATTATTAATCTTACATTGTAAATGAGGTTAAAAACTTGCCAGAGTCTTGTCTCTATCTTATATGGTCCTCTGTGCCTAGAGTCGAGTCTTGTTCAAAGGAGATGCTCAGTAAATATTTTCATATAGCCTCAAAATTCCCTCGATAGACATCTCAAATCCACTTAAAATCTGCTGGCGATTCTTGTCATTTGGAAGAGTGTGCTTTGAAACTGTGAGCTCTCTGATGACTGCACTCTGGGAGACAACAGGCGAGGAAACGCGCGGTGAGACTGCTAATTGCATTTACTGGACCACACGCCTTCCCTGGCTCTCAGAGGAATACATGTTTCCAAGAAATATGGGGTTTGTCTGAGGTCCAAGGGCACTTAGACAATGGAGAAAACAAGTCCCTTAGGTTGTGGTTAATGTCTCTGCCTGTCTCAAGACCTGACTCCCTGATGCCTTATTTATGTCCAAACAACAAGGACTTCAGGATATTTGTGTTTAGATTTTGTGTGTATAAATATAAGGCTCTTTTCTCAGTTTGGGTGAATAACATCCTGTCCAGGGTTTTCAGTGCTCTTCATGTGAATTGCATATGGGGTTCTAGATTTGGAGACTGAAGTCTGGGCTCTGTATGTTACTTCTGACCCCTAGAAGCATATGACCTTGGGCAAGTAATTCTAATTGTCTGAGTTCTGTTTTCTTTACTCATAACAGGGGATTAACATTACGTGCCTCCTGGGGTGGTTGCAAGGGTTCAGTGAAATGGCCAGTGTGAAATTATGTACCACATGTTCATCAAAAAATACCTGGTGGCTGTTAGCAATGCATATTCCTCCAAGTCTTTTGCGGTCTTAAGACTTCGGGAGCATCTTCAGTTGGAGAGACCCTCTCATCCCATACTTCACCTCTTCTATGGATAAATAGAGCTACTCTGCTTCAGAAAGCACCCCTGAGATAATATTTTAAGCCACTGTAATAGATGCGAATTGCTTTGTCTCTCTAGAATAACCCCTTCTCTTGGGGTAAATTTCTCTTGCTCTAGTGATGTGTTCTGGTGGAGGCTGCTTATCATACATAGATCCTGCCCTTGGCGAGAGAAATTGGCTCCTGAATTAGGCCATTCCTAGGCCTCCAGTCCTTGAACCATAATTATTAACGTAGGAATGTGCACAGTGTCCAACTGGGCCAATATCTTCCTCTTCAAGTTTAAGCAAAAATTCACCCTAGAAGGGACAAATTTTATTTCTTGTTAATATAGGAAGAGAATTAGAGGCAACAAGTGGAGAGAGAGTTCTGATAACAAAATCAGTTCCTGGACTATTGTCCATGAGGCCAACTTCAGCCCCTGCTCTTTCCAGATGCATGAGCCAATAGATTCTCCTTTTTGCTTACACTAATTTGGTGGGAGTTTTGCAGTTGTAGCTATCATAATTGTTCCAGTTGTTTATTATTGCATGACAGACTACCTCCACATTTAGTGATATAAAAGAAACACTGCAGATTGTGTCCTGGATTCTGTGGGTCAGGAATTCAGACAAGGTACCAGGGGAATGGTGTGTCTCTGCTCCATAATGTCTGAAGCCTCAGCTGATAAGTCTTGAATAGATGGGGTGACTCAAATAGTTCAAAAGCTGGGACTACCAATGGGGCCGAAGGTCCTACCACTAAGATGGCTCCTTCACACACATCACTGGCACCTGAGCTAGGCTGACCTCAAGGCTGGGCTTACCTGAAACTGTCACTTGGAGCAGCAGTGTGTGGCCTCTTCAGGTAGCTGAGTCTCCTCACAGCATGGTGGCTGGGTTTTAAGAAAGAGTGTCTCAAGGAGAAGCATTGGGAGAGCAAGTGTTCAAAGACAATGGGAGAAGCTGCATGACCATTTATGATCTAGACTCTGAGGTCACATAGTATCATTTCTGACATACTCTCTTGGTAGAAGCAATCAAGGAAAGGGGACATGGACCCAACTACTTGACAGAAGGAATCTCAAAGAATCTAAGGCCATTTAAAAAATACAAACAAGCGTAACAGTCAACCTGCCTTCCCTTTTTTGTATCTAGCCTCATCGTTCTAGCCCCTCATCTCTGTCAACCCTTACACTGATGTCTTAAAGCTTACCTCCTCCAGGAAGTTCTCCTTGACCTTCCTTATTTTACTCAGAACTGCCTTTTAATTCTTTGGTAAAAGGCAAAACATTTATTTGAACTAAAGAAAGACCACAGTATCCTTATTAATCGTTGTCTCCTTGATGGTCATTTCTAGTATATTCTTAGGTACATCTATGCATCACAGAGCCATAGATGTTGAAAGCTGAAACGGATGTGAGAAATAATCTAGTTGACACTTTTACTTATGCATATTGAGTTCAAAAGACCTTTATTTTAAAAAATTTTTAAAGATTTTATTTATTTACTTGTCAGAGGGAGGGAGAGAGCACAAGCAGGGGGAGGGGCAGGCAGAGGGAGAAGCAGGCTCCTCACTGAGCAAGGAACCCAATGCAGGACTCTATCCCAGGACTTGGGAACATGACCTGAGCTGAAGGCAGACGCTTAACCGACTGAGCCACCCAGGCATCCCCAAAATACCTTTATTAAATTCAACTCTATGCCAGCTATTGTGCTTGGTACAGAAGATAAGAAGTTGAACTAAGTGCACAGAATATCCATATAAGAAGTTTATAACCCAGGGAGGCATTTCCTAAAGCATCTTCTAAAAAGTTAGTTTCCACTGAATGTTAGCATTTTATGAAGAATAAAAGTTATGTTAAATATTTGAGAAACACAGGGTTTAACAAAACTAAACATGCTCTTCATGATAAGATATTTTTTAAGGCCTCTAATGTGCATCTGTTAGCATTGAACAAATGTTTGTCAAATGAAGATTATTGGATGAAAGTGCATCATACATCTCCAAGGTAGGAGTGAAGTTCTCTGACCTCATAGCCCCTTTCCTTGAAACTTACATGCAAACTCTTTTACTGTGGAAAATATTTTGGGATTGACAACAGGAAGAGAAATGAAACAATTCCTTTTCCATTCCTCTCTTAGTCTTTCAAGTTGGCTTTGTGTAAGGCCTGGGCTTCTGCCTCAGTGTCCCTGTGTGCATTCCTAATGCCCTGATGAAATGTAGACACATCCCCCACAGTCTGCTGGTTGGGAAACTCCAACAGTCTAGCCTCACTCTTGCTAGGACTCCCCTCTGGGAGTTGTGTCTAGTGCCAGACACCTGATGGGCAGACATTCTGCTTTGAATGAACTAATGTTCCAAACCATGATGCCAGTATTCGCTATATTTTGGGAATTCCCCCATCTATTAGATTGGACTTAAAATGCTGCCTGACAGAAACATGCCTGAATAAGCTGGCCTCTTCTTGGCAAGTGATAATAAGATTAGTTACTATTTACGAAGGATTCACCTTAGACCAGGTCCTGGGTTAAAGTATTCTCAACCCTTTTATTGGGTTGAACCATACCATATTACCATTTTTGTAGGTCAAACAAGTCAAATATTGGCAATCATGTGGTTGTACCTAATACCACTTAATCTTTACAATATTTCTATGAGTTAAGCCTAAGCTGGTCTAGGACAAGGCACGTGGACATTATAGCAGCTGAATAATTTGTGCTCTTTCAAATTGACCATCTTTAAATTTCTAGCACTTTTAGAGAGGCTGAGGGTAGTGTGGGAGAAGTGGATAAAGGGGGTTCCTGTTGGCTAGCCAGCCATTCTTCTATTTTACAGAAGAATTACACTCTGGCCCAAGATTTCATAAGGTACTCTGCCAAAGTCCTACTGTTAATCAGATAAACCTATACTTAGAAGGTGGTTTGGCAACTGTTTATTTATACTTCATATTGCTCTCCCTTCCCCAGCAATTGATTAAAATATTCCTCTTAGCTACATATTCTATTCTTTGTGGAAGAAGTTCTAGAAAATACTTTTCTCCTCCTTCATTTCATTTTTAGTAATGTTTTGATGCATTACATGTACCTGCTTGGAAGCCTTGATAGATTTCATCTGGCTCTGGTTATATTCTCTCCATTTTTCAGATGAGGAACTCAAAACTCAGGTAAGTTAATAAACGTGTTAAAGATCACACTGCCAGTATGTGCTAGAGCTGGGATTTGAACTCAGATCTGGATGAGATCTCCACATCCAGTTGTCTTAACCACTTCAGAGTCCAGCTCTTGTTGCCCTCAGGCATAGTTTCCCTAGTTAAGTTAGCTAAAAACATAGTGCTTAAGAGTGTGGCCAGCCTGGGCTTGAATACTGCTTTGCCACTTACTAGTTGCACATGTAGGGTAAATTACTTAACCTCTCTGTTTCAATTTCCTCATCTGTAAAATGGAGATAAAAATGCATCCTTAAAGATGTTGTGAAGATTAAGTGACTTAAAAATAGTAGCTATTGCTATCATTTATTATACCCTATCCCCAAATTTCTATCTTTCTTGCTTTTCCATTGGCCTGTGTTGCTGAAGACCCAGTATGTCTTGGACTAGAGTTTACTTAATCTGGAGCCAGCCTATTTAAAAGCCCACAGAATCTGCATCCTCCTCTCTCTGTTCACTTGGAACTGCTGCCGAGAAATTCTAAATGACCAACATTAGGGGATTAAATGGTACAAATTTAATAGCCACCAATAATCCCCTAGTGTTAGATATTTAGATTGTGCCAAACTTTTGCAATTATTAACACAAAGAGCAGGGACAATTAAAGGAAAATGAAATAGAAAATTTAAAAGGTCAAGAGACTGATTATATAAACAATGGCCAGACCATATATGACAATAGAACTCTGACCTACGACCTCTGCAACAAGCAACCTGGGAAGGTAAACTACACCTCTGCAGCAACCTCCCCAGGATTTGGTCAGTGATTGCCAACTGCCTTATTCTGTGCCCTTACTTCCAACTCAGAACTAAGCAGAGAAAGCCAAATATGCTCCCCAAACTGATCACATAAGGTGCCTTACTCCAGCTTCCTCATGCCAACATCCTCCAATTAAAGCATACCTGAAGCCTTCCCATTTTTCCTTCTGAAAGGTTTTCTCACTACCTTGCCTGCCTTTGAATCTCTACTAAATGTGAGTAACAGCAGCTAACTCCTTGCTGCAGCAAGCTCTGAATAAATGGCCTCTGCTTGTTCTCATTTTGGTGGTCTTTGTTTATTTCCAGTTTTTCTGGAGGTTCCACTGAGATATGGTCTTCACTGCCCATCACATGGACGCCAGCCTTCAAGCAGGGTGCAGCACCCACAGAGGCCCCTTGTGCCTTGCTGTTCACAGCTTGTAGACTCAGTGCTTATGCGGTAAGTGAACACTGGGTCTGAACTCCATACTCTTGCGTTGAGGTTCTTGGCTATCTATTCTCAGTTTAGTAAGTGGGGTTTGTTATTAGCTCTCATTTGTTCAGTATCCCTGGTAGATTCAGGCCATTTCTTTTTATCCCTTTGCTCTGTTTTGTGCTTTTGTATAGGCCTTGTAGGCCTGTTGTTTGCGCCACCCCATAGACTGGTGAGTTTGAGGTTATCACCCCACCAGCATCCATACAAACTTTGCTATGGGTCACCAATGGGTAAGGTTCTCCTTCCATCTAAATATTTTGTCCTAAGAGCTTAGCTTTGATCCAGAGAGACTGTTTTCTCTTTCTCTGCCTTCTGGGGTGTGCTGTCTGTATTTGGAGGCTGCCAACTGTCAGATTGGGGCCCTGAGACACTAAGTGCACAAGCATCAATTTCAACTGACTGTTGCCAGTTCTCATGGGGTTGTTTAAGTATAAATCCTTTCCAAGTCTTGGGAAAAACTCCGGCTTATATGTACTCTCATTAGAATCCTATTTTTTTCAATTATCTCTCTACATGACATAACTTCACCAAAGATGATTTAGGCTTTCAGTGACCACTCTGGGGAATGTTTGAATTTGAACAAAATTATTCATTTGAGAGATACTTTGGAAGATAAAAGGAATTAATATTTCTCAGGCCCAATGAGTAGCATTTTTTGTTTGATTGGTACACAAACAAATTTCTGATTAAAAGAATTGTTTTATTAAAGGATGTTTTGGCCAAAGCTAATGAGTCATTTGACAAACTTAAGTAACAGTATACTATACTTGTTTTCTCTAGTAAATAATTTCTTTCCTTTTCCTCTAGTTGCCTTCCTACATCCAGTTCTCCTTCTCTCTATTCTTCAGACCTGTCTGATTTTGTACCTATGTTGACTCTTCTTAGCTCTACACCTTGACAAGATGCCTTACCTTTTCCCAAAGACCCTGTTGAAGACCTGAAAATGTCAGTTGTCTCTAAATATCCATCTTCCTTATGAACCAGATATGTTGGCTACAGTAGAATTGAAACCACGAACCCAAGCTGAATTAAGAGCTATAAGGATTTCTGGGCACCTGGGTGGCTCAGTCATTAAATGTCTGCCCTCGGCTCAGGTCATGATCCCGGGGTCCTGGGATCGAGTTTCTCAATTCAGATCAATGAGATTGCTCCAAGGAATGAAAAAGTGCCCAATATGCTGCCTAGACTAGTCTTAAACATGCAAGGTAAATTCATT
This sequence comes from Halichoerus grypus, assembly GCF_964656455.1. NCBI lineage: Eukaryota > Metazoa > Chordata > Mammalia > Carnivora > Phocidae > Halichoerus > Halichoerus grypus. The sequence goes on from NC_135716.1 coordinate 139,235,112, forward strand.
ATGAATAAAAATGGTCAAAACTCCACTATTTCTGGTAGATAAGCATGCTATTCTTTCTACATTAAATTCTGCCACCTTTGATAAAACTCTTCCTTGCAGTAAACATACCATACAGATGGTAGGTGTTTCAAATAACTCACAGATTCCTTATCTCCTAGCCCTTAACTATACCCTGCTCTGTGATAGTTTAATAAGAAGAGACTTACTTTGCAAATGGAATTGTAATTAGCATATCAGAGGGACAATTTCTTGAGGTCCAGAGGTCTCCTCTATTTATAATCAAGTTGTGTCTGCTTTGGATATACCTTTGCCTTTTCCATTATAATTGATGTATATCTCAGATAAAGATCTTGACAGTTGACGAGTTAAAACTTTAACCGACATAGGAAAAATAATTGGTACAGAATCTATTGAAATTCAGATAGATCCTAGCAAACTGTTACCCAAACTTTCCCAATATCCCTTGAAACCAGAGGAAAGGAAGGACTTAAACCTATAGTCTATGGCTTTTTATCCAAATGTCTTCTTATAGCCTGAACTAGGTCTTGTAACACTTCTATCTTTCCAGTAAATAAACCAAATGGATGAAGATATTGATTTTTAAGATCTCAGGACCATCAGCAAAGTTGTAATTCCTTGATTTTTTGCTAATACCTAACCCAAATATCATCCTTAAGCATTGGATTCACTGTAGTGGACTTTTGTTTTGTCTTTTTTGGTTTGCCTCTAGTAAAGGACAGATAAAAAACCTTTTTGTCCTCATCTGGGGAGGACAAAAAAAGATTCTGGGGCAGTCAGTGCCCCAGTGGTTGACTGAAGCATCCTTCTATTTTCCACAGGTCCCCAGTAAAGAACTAAATGATCTACATCTGAAACTAATGATGTACTATATGCTGGCTAATTGAATTTAAATAAAAAAGAATTAAATGTTCTAAATTTTAAAACAAATAATTAAACTAAAAAAACAAAAAGCAGAATCAGACCTGTAAATACAGAGAACAAAGTAATGGTTGCTAGATGGGAAAGGGGTTGGGGAGATAAGCAAAATGGGTGAAGGGCAGTGGGAGAGATAGGCTTCCAGTTTTGAAATGAATAAGTCATGGGAATAAAAGGTGTACAGCACAGGGAATATAGTCAATGGTATTGTAACAGGATTATATGGTGACAGATGGTAATTACCCTTGTGTTGAGCATAGCATAACCTATAGAGTTGTTGAATCACTGTGGTGTACATCTGAAACTAATGTTACATTGTGTGTCAACTGTATTCAAATAATAAAAAAAATCTAAATTTCCCCTATGATTTAGTTCTGATACAATATATAGATGATCTCTTACTTTGTTCAGAGAACAAGTAAGCCTGGAAAAAGATTCCATTTACTTCCTCTTAGTCCAAGCAGAAAGAGGCTTAACATTTCAGAAGATAAAATTACAGTTTTTCCAAAACATAGTCCATTATTTAGGGTAAGACCTATTCACAGAGAGAAAAATATGATCTCTTAATAGACTAAAAAATATGCAAACTTTCCTACATCCCTCACAACATGACAACTGAGGGAATTTCTCAGTTTAACTGGATGTTGCAGACGATGGGCACCAAGTTTTTCTAAAATTACAATACTTGTTTATGAATTGACTAAGCCCTTAGTAAGATACCCCCTTCTCTGGGAGCCCGAACATGAACAGGCCTTCTGGAACTTGAAAATGTTTCTTTAATAGCCTCCTTCCTTAGGCATCCCTAACTATGAAATGCCCTTTGTCTGTTCATATGTGAACAATCTGGACAAGCCCTTGGGTTTTAACTCAACTTTATAGGATAAATAAAAAACCTGTCGCTTACTATAGCTTCATTCTTGATCCAGTTATGAAGGCTTATCTCCCTTATCTCAGGGCAAGAGCTGCTGTGGCAAAACTCATCCATGCTTCTAACAACTTAGTTCTAGGTTCTCTGCTTGACCTCTTGGTTCTTCATCCAATATAGACACTATGATTGACTGAGAACACTCAACACTTTTCAGCAATCAGAATAACCTTTTAGGAGAATGTATCACTTTCTCCCTCTCACATTACCATTCATCACTGCAAAACCTTGAATCTTTCCACTCTCCTGCCCCAACCAGAAGAAGGACCTCATCATCCTTCCCAGTTAGGGAAATGTCTAGTTCACTGAAATTTATAAGAGGTTTCCTTTTAGAACTTTGTTCTGTTACTTTTGATGAATCATACTCAAAACAGAAACTGGTGGTTATCAAGCAAAATTTGTTTTCTCTAATTTAAGCTATTCTTTATAATACAGCCCTCTACCTGAGGCAAAATCAGCCTGGATAGCAGAACATAGTGCTTTGATTAGAGCTTATAAAGTCTGTATGTACACACACACACACACACAAACACACACACACACAAAGAGCAGGTATACTTTTGGAGTAATACCTAACTTTGAGATGCTTTGAAAACAAAGGATTTATCACTTCCTCTGGAACCTTCATCCAAAAGGGACAAGTTAAGGAACTTTTAGATGCTACTTCTACTTTTTAGAAAGATAGCTATTATGAAAGTTGAGGTCCATGAAAAAAGAGCTAAATATTATCCAGCTTCTACCCTCCATGGGTCTACATATGTTTTAGTTATTGTATGTCTATTTTTGGGATGTACTGATGTTGAAATATTTCCTTGGCAAAAACCTACAGCCCTTACAGTTGCTAAAAAGCTGCTTGATTTTTTTGTTTCCAAGCTGGGGTACACTAACTTTTATATTACATGATTGAGACACATACATTATGGGAACTATTACTAAAAGACTGTAAGTTGTCACCAAAAACTCAAAAACTGCATTGCCCATACCATCTAAATCTTCTGTAAAGATTAAGAGAAATAATGGCATTCTTAAAATTAGCATAATTATCAAAACCTTCAGTAACCCTTGGCCAAAGGTACTTCTTGTAGGTCTTATGTCCATATAGTCTACTCCCTTGGTGACACATCAGTTATCCATGTATGAACTGGTATATGGAAGGCCTGTGCATAAGGGATTTCACCTCTAATACTAGAACCTGCCCTATTGCATGAAGACATGACAAAATATTGCAAGGGACTCATACGTTATCGCCAGCTCTTTCACCAAAAGTGTGTCTTCCCTCCCACAATATCTGCCTAAATAATCTTTTCATGATTTTCAACCAGGGGATTTCGTCTATTGGAAAAGACATAGAGGAAAACTACTTGAGCTTTGTTGGAAGACACTTTAACAACAAATAGAGTGGTGAACTTGAGTCAATCCTTGGAATTATGTTTCACAAATAAAGAAGCAACACAGAATTCCACACACTTGGGAGACCACTTAAATATGAGACTTCAAAAATGGTTTTCATGGATCCTTTAGAAACAATTGACCTATGGAAGTAGACAGTTGGCCCAAGACCTTCAGAACAATCCAATGACCTCAGATAATGGTCAGCTTCCACACAAGATATTAGACCAATACCTCTGCATAATCCCTGTTTTGTTTTTCATCTGCTTGCTTATTATAGCTTGCCTTGCCATTTTCTATAGAGTCTTTTTTGTTTTGTTTTGTTTCAAGTTTTATTTAAATTCTAGTTAGTTAACATGTACTGTAATGTTAGTTTCAGTAATAGAATTTAGTGATTCTTCACTTACATATAATACCCAATGCTCATCACAACAAATGTTGTTTATTGTTTTTCACCCATAATGGTCCTTTTGTCCTTTTCATTCCTTTTCATGACAATTGTTAGGTTATTATTGAGTTAGATAATTCTGACCTAACAATCAAAAGACAAACTAGAAATTATTGATGGTACCACTCTTGCCCTAGATAGAATGCAACTTATTGGCATGAGTAGTAGACTCATTGTTGTAGATATTTTGTTGGCTAGTCATGGTGGTATTTGTGTCATTGCTAATAGTCCTTGCCTACTCAGATAAATGAAATCAGCAAGATAGAGCAGACTATACTTCACCTTAAAGAAAAAGTGACTTGATTTTTCTGATTCTGATCCTCATTGCCTATGGCGTTTGTTCTCTTTGCCTAGATTAGGCAATTGGAATTCATTGTTTGACCATCTAAAAGGGATTATGAATTGTTCTTGTTTTTGTCATAGTGGTTATAATGCTGGTTCATTACATTCCATGCAGACTTCTACATGCTTCCATGCAGCAGCTCTCTCATCAAATGGTTGCTATGATGATACAACAATAAAAAGGGCAAAAAAATCTTATGATACAGTTGACTATGGAGACAACTAGACAATTCCACATTAGGAAGATCTGGATCTCTCATCCCTCTTAAATTGATCAACCTACTGTAGGTGAGAAAATGATCAAAAGGGGGACTGAGGGACTGAATATACAAATGGCCAATGGCCAGGGCATATATGACAATAGAACTCTGACCCGAAGCTGTAAATATGGAGTTTGGACTTGGATAGCTTAGATCAGGAGTCAGCAAACATTTTCTGTAAAGGGTTAGATAGTAAATATTTTAGGTTTTACAGGCCATATGATATCTGTAGCAACTAAAATAGTCATAGACAATAATAAACAAATGGGCATGGCTGTGTTCCAATTAAACAGAAGGTGGGCTCATCTGACCTGCTAGCTATATTTGCTTGACCCTTGGTTTACTTCTCTGGAAGTGAGAAAGTTTCCCCATTCTTTAAGAGGGGGAGAAAGGAAGGAAATTAACATTGATCAAGTTTATACTATGAGCTAGACACTGTACTCAGGACTTCTGCATTCATCATATCATTTAATCCTCACAATCATATCCCTATGCTGTAGGGAAGAAAATGGAGTTTCTGAAAGCTAAAATAAGTTGTCCACAATCACATGGCTGGTGGGAAGCAAAACCTTCTGACGCTAAAGTGTTCTTTCTTCCTCACCGTCACAGATTTTTTTTATTTCCCGTCCACATGCCTTCTCTAGCATCTCTGGCCATCTTTGCTTCCAACTCTGTAGTAACAGCACCAAAAACAAAGAAATAACAATAGCAGCTAAAGTTCACTGTGTGATATATTTATAATGTATATTCTTTTTTTTGGAAGGTTTTATTTATTTATTTTACAGAGAGAGAGAGCACAAGCAGGTGGGGCAGAGGGAGAGGGTGAGAGAGAGAATCTCAAGCAGACTTCACACTGAGTGTGGAGCCCAGTGTGGGGCTCAATCCCAGGACCCTGAGATAACGACCTGAGCCAAAACCAAGAGTTGGATGCTTAACCAACTGCACCACCTAGGCACCCATATAATGTATATTCATATTTATATTAAATAATATACATATTATTTAATATATATTTATAAATCCCAGGAAGTATATTTTTCCTGTTTCATAGATGGGGAACACCAAGTTCACAAAGCTGGAAATTGGCAAGTTGAGCATAAGAACCCCCATTTCCTAATTCCTAATTCTCTAACTAGGACTTTATATCCTGGTCAACATTTGTTTAATTAACACAGAATAATATTTTCCTTTCTCTGAACCTCTCTAAGTACAGCTGCCAAGTCAATTCTGACCAACAGAAGTAGCTGAGACTAGATTAATGGTTTTGGAGGGAATATCAAGTTCAGTGAAATGAAATCCTGTTAAAGCAATATGGATTGGTGTCCAGGAAATATCAGAAACTCTGGTGCTTTGTCAACAATTTGGCTATAAGGCTGAACGCCACCTGGATTCCTCTTTAAGGAGTTCCCTAAATGAAAAATGACTTTGCAGAACATCTAACTCTTAGATCTCCCAAAGTTCTGGGCAGGGAGAAGCCACTGTCTTTGGCTGACATTACCCAAAATATAAATACAGAGCCTCAAGGGTAGGAAATCTTTTTATTTTTTTTAAACTGTGTATTGAAAGAGAGAAATCAGGATATTCCCAGATGAAACTACTGGAAACTCTTCAGACTTTTTCCTTTTGGAGCCCCATTGTAGGCAGTTTTCTGGTTTGACTTGAGAGGAGCTTCTGAAGGAGAAAAAGTGTGTCTGTCTCCAGTCTCCCCACTCAAGCCCCCATTTTTGGTTGTCTGTGCTAACAGGATGTTGGAGGCCATAGAGCAGGCTTGAGGTAAGGCTTTCAGTGGAATTGGTCTGATAAGAAGAGTAAAATGTGAGCCCCAACACTGTTCAACTGTGTCAGGATCTGACCTGCAATGTCAGATGCTGAATGCCATTAAGGAGAGGAGGGGAGAGGAGAGGGGAGAATGGGAGAGAGCAGAGTGGAAGACAAGAGAAGAGACATATCTACTTAGGTTCCTAAATCCTGGTCCATATCTGGGCTTTAGATACAAACGAGCTGGCAAAAGCAAGTATCTAGCATTTATGCCTCTATGAGAAGAAGCAATTTTATCTTCGAACAAAAACCATGCTGAGTAGCCATCATAAATGACTAATGACCATGAGAGTGTCCTGCCCCAAAGCCTTGACCTTCACAAATTCTTGGTTTCCAAGGAACCCTATAGCAACTTTCTCTCTGGAGGAGACTCTGAGTTCTGAACCTCTTTATCTTTCACTCCTTGGAGCCCTTTTTTCTTACAATGGGCTTTGTGTATAACCCCAGAATCCTAGCATCTCTGTCATAGAGGCACCAAAATGCTCACCCAGGCCAATGTTTTCAAGCATGATCTGGGGAGCCACATGGGTGAAGGCCCTTTCTCCCTTTCCCACCCTCCCCCTCCATATGCAGCCCAATTCAATTTGGAGGAGCTCAGCTTTGAATTGTTTTGCATATTGGGCTTTTCTTTCGAAGGAAGATTCAAATGTTTATAGTCACTGGTGTAGCCCAAGGCCCTCTACATGTCTCATTCATCTTTGTAACCCTGGTGCCCTCTACACAACCTGGCACAACAGAGGTACTTGATAAATATTTATGAATGCAAACAAACAAATATTTCATTCATTTGTCCATTCATGTATTCATTGGAGAAACACTTGTTCAACTCCTGTTGTGTAGTGAGGACCATTTGCCCATAATTTCTGTGACTCCATTGACTGCAGTCTTCAGTTAGCCAATGTGTGTGGCTAGAAAGCATCCCTTTTCCCCCTCACTGCACCATCTCTGTACAACCCATGCTCTATCCCAGGCTGAATAAGCCTGAGGGTTAAAAGTGAGGTCATATTAACAGTAACAGACATTATTATTTTTTTTTTGGCTTTACTCCCAATCCGTTATTGCACATTTTCCCTCATTTGCTGGACTCATTTCTCTTTGAGACATGCTTTGCTGTAAGCTTTGTCTCCTTACTAACACACAGGATAGAAGTGGTGGGAAGAGCCTTTTGCTGCAAAGATTATGGAGCTTTAATAGAATATATATATGAAAGTACTTTGAGCAAGAGAAACTGCTCTCCAAGGGTCAGAGGTTGTTATTAAGTAGGGCTGCCTGCCAGCCAGCTGGGTACTTGTGAGAAATTTAGGATGCTGGGGAGAAGATACTCCCCCAGAATAACTGATGCTGTTGTTAAAAAAGCACTTTGCGGTCAAGTCTCAGACAAATCTTAGTCTTTCCCATGAGGAAAAGCCACGGCTTGTTGGTGGTGTTTCTATTTGGTGCTGGCATCATTCTGCCAGCTGTGTGAGCCACGCTGTGTCCCTTTGCTTCGTTCAGCTAACATTTAATGAGTACCTCTCAGTGTTTACTTTGTGCATACCCTCATTCAGCCATTCATTCATTTAATGATTCATTCAATAGATACTTATTATGTTCCTACTATGTGCTAAGGGCATAGCAATAAATGAAACCAGAATTCCTGCTCTTTCAGAGTTTATATTCTAGTGGTAACAACATATAAGTGAAAAGAGAGGTGAAAATGTAGAAATATATGAAGAATCAGATGTTGATAACTGCTGAGGAGAAAAGTAAAAGCAGGAAGAGAGATAGAGAGTGTTGGGGGGATGGGCTCACCATTTTAGTTGACATGGCCTAGGTGGGGAAGACTTCATCACAAAGATGATGGCAACTCTATGAGCTAGGTATTAGTTCTATTTTATTTTTTTTAAGATTTTATTTATTTGTCAGAGAGAGTGCGAGCCCAAGCAGGGGGAGCAGCAGGCTGAGCAGGGAACCTGATGCGGGACTCGATCCCAGGACCCAGGGATCCTGATCTGAGCCGAAGGCAGACACTTAACTGACGGAGCCACCCAGGCATTCCACTAGTTCTATTTTATAAATGAAGTACGTCAGCTCAGAGAGGTGAAGTGACATGGTCGAGGTCATGCAGGGAGTTAGTGGCTGAGTAGGTACTTGGGCCCAGATCTGTGTGATCTTAAATTCAGGCTCTTTCTACAATGAAGCACTGACTGCCTACATGTTTTCATCCGTAAAACATAGGGCTGGGTTAAGCCAGGACAAAGAAACACCTTCCTTTCTGGTTTTAACATGCCTTGGGCCAGTGGTCTTTTCTGTGAGCTACAGAACATTCTTAACTGCTGTCAGTAATATCAGAAATGACTAACATTACATTACCCACTTTCTTGCTCACTTTGAGGCAATTATTTCTGGTTAGAGATTTGGCTTAAAAGTTAGATCTTTGACACACAGACGCAATACTGCAAAGTGAAATGGAAGACATGTTTTGGTGCTCTGTAATACTGTTAAAATGAACCAATGTGAGAGTCATTAGTGTTATTTATGGTAATAGATTATTTAGATTTTAAACAATACTCATGAAGATCGTAGAAAAGTAATGCTGAAAAAAATCTAAATATGTGGGATCACAGAGAATTCTGGAAGGGGGACTATACCATCATGCTTTGTGGATGGGTGTGAGTCCTGGGGACCAGTGATTCCTGTGGGGTCCGATGGAAGGAGCATGCTGCTATCTTGAAGCGCTTTGAGAGCCTCAAGTTGGTACTTGATAAATTATAAGAATTATAAGAATTATAAGAATTATAAGAATTATAAGTCATATCCCGTAGCTAAGTTCCAACCATGAGGGCAGGGATTGCCTTTTGATTCTCTTGTATCCATAAGGCCAGGCACAGTGCCTGGTACTTGGTGTTTCAATAAGTGCTTGTTGAGTGAATGAACATAGGATGACAAGGAGATCTGAGACCATATGATACAAGGAATGGATGCTGGAATTGGGACTATGCATTGCTTTTTCCACACTCCCTCATCTATTCCTGAACTTTGCTCCTTTTCCCTAGGATTCCCTCTGTGTTAGTTCTCTAGGGTTGTGGTAAGACATACCACAGCCTGGGTGGCTTAAACGACAGAAGTTTATTTCTCATAGTTCTGGAAGCTGAAAGTCTAAGATCAAGATGTCATCAGGGTTGGTTTCTTCTGAGGCCTTCTTTCTTGGCTAGTGGATGGCTACCTTCACCCTTCATCTTCACATGGCCTTCCCTCTGTGCCTGTGTCCTAATCTCTCGTTATAAGAATACCAGTTGTATTGGATCAGGGCCCACCCTTATGCTTTCCTGTAACTTCATCCTTCTTTAAAGGCCCTAATCTCCAAATGCAGGCACATTCTAAGGTTTTGGGTGTTAGGACTTCAGCATGTGGATTTGGGGGGAATATAATTCAGCCCGTTAAACCTCTTATACAAATTACTTGTACATAAGTCCTTCTCTCGTTTCTGCTTTTGCAAAGGAATATAAACTAAACTATGGCACTATTAAATCTCTCTTTCTCCTCCCCTTCTGACCTCAGTGTATACATCTCTATCTTATCTATCTATCTATCTATCTATCTATAATCTATCTATCTAGTTGTTTTGTTATTTTTGTTGTTGGTGATGGTGGTGGGTGTGTGTGTGTGTGTGTGTGTGTGTGTGTGTGTGTGCATGCATGTGAAATTACATCCAAATAGAAGATCTGGTCATTTCTTTGGGAAAATCTCTTAAGAAAATTATAATGTCTGAGCAGCAATAAACCTTTCTTTCATCTATGATGTTCAAGCAGCATTAATTGTCTAGTGCTTTTGACAATGCTCTGCTGATTCCTTAGTTGTCATTGCTGTATAAGCCCCATTAAAGGCTATACAAACCCCTTTTGAGCTTTCTCACAGCTAATTATGCCTTGATTGATGGAAAAGTAAGCACACCTTGATTGCTTATGTAATTTTGAATTAATTACATTACTTCCAGATTTGTATGTCATTGAGGAAGGTACTTATCGACAGATTCTAATTAATGTATAACAACTTTATGATATACATGGAAGCTTTAAACACTTAAGATATTATAACTCCCAAGGTTCGGTTCATTCATTCATTCACTTCTTCATTCATTCAATGAATATTTATGAAGTTTTAATATGTAGAAGGTGCTTTGGGAGTTGGTATGGTAATGCAGAGAATGTAAAATGCTTGGCGCCTGCATCCTAAGATGGGAATGACAGGCACACAAATAATCGCAAAGCGCAATGACAATATATAGGATAGTTGCTCTAGCTTTCTGTTTTATCTTCATTTCTATCAGTCCAACTAGGAAAATAAAAACCATTTTGAGGCAGTTTAAGGTAGGAATTGGTTACACAGGTGATAGAAAAGTTGAGACACCAGCAAGGGACAGTAAGGCAACCCAAAGATCTGTGGCAGCAAGAAGCCTCCACCCCTGTAGTTTAGAGGGACCAAGGGAGGCAAGTGTTCCTGGAACCTAGCATCACTGGGCAAAGCTTGACCATGGCCAGCTTATCAGATGGCATCTGTAGCCAAGGAAATGATGTGGCTCTCCAGCATAGAGAAGGGGTGGGGATACTCTGGACCCCTCCCTCTTGCTCCAGTCTCTTAAGTATCTCTCCTGGGAGTTTCAGGCTAGGGAGGTGAGTCCCTAATATGATATGGAGCAGAGGAGAGGCGAGGAATAGATCTGAATACAAAGTGGCCCGAGTCTTGCACAGAACTCTAGGATTTATGACTGTCTAATACACATTACACTTAAATATAGAGACAGTGTTCACATCATACCAGAATCAGACAAGGTCTGTGTGGAGGGAATGCTCAGTGTGTGCATATCTGTGTGTGTGTCTGATGTGCACACCCGGGTAGTGTGGGGGTGGGATGGGGTAGACTGCTAGCCTGGGAGAAAAGGGAAAGATAGATTTCTCCCAAGTAGTGGATCAGACTGGAGATGCTTAGTGGTAAGTTGTCTGCCATTAAGGTAAGATATTTGGAAAGAGGGAAAAAGGATTGGATCTTACTTCATGATTGAGCTGAGGTGGGGATCTGATAATACAGAGTGTAGAAGTATAGCCTTACTGGGAGGCATTTAAGAGTGGTTAACCCATTTACTAATTAATTCAAAAAACATCTATTAAAAGCCAACCTTAGACCAAGTGAAGGTCAGGTGCTGGTTATAATATGATGTGCAAAAATAGACTTGTTTCTGGCCTTATGGATTTTATGCCCTAGTGAGTGAGAAAGATGTTTATTTTTCAAATGATTACAAATGTGAAGAAGTACTAACTGTGATCAGAGTAATAAGGAAGAGTGCAGATGGTTATAATGGTGTATTGTAGGGTGATGCTGATCAGGGGATCAGCCTGAGGGATCAGGGAAGGCTTCCTACAAGAAGCACCAGTTTAAGTATCATGGCAGTAGGACTAAAAAAAGCAAAGAGGGAGTGGGGAAGAATAGTCCAAGGTCAAATAAGAGCCATGCAAAGACCCTAGTGTGTGAGGAACATTCCAGTGAGATGGGTGGTGGTGAGAAGTACAATCTTTCAGTGGAATTTTTCAAACAGGTTTATCAACAGTAGTTGAAAGGACTCACATATCACACCTTTCCGTAACCTTCCAACCCTAAAATTACCTGATTTACAGCATTTAATTGCTTGCTGACTTTGGGCTCGGTTTAGTGAGAGATGCTTTGAGAGATAAAAGAACAGCAGGAGGCAGGGTGCTTTTGGTGAGTAGAGTGTAACATGCCAACCAGTTGAGTAACTATAAACGACAGCATATGATTAAGTACTGCAATGAAGGGTCTACATGGCTGGAAGGACTGAGGTCAGGGAAGAAAGTAGAGTGGGATGGGGCTCCTGTTGTCGCCTCTTCTGATCAGACAGCTAGAATTCTCTACTCCGCAGGAGAGAGTCTTGCTGAAGAGAATTCTTGGCAGCCAGTAGGTAATCACTACATCAGCTGTCAGTTGTGTAACTCACAGGAAGGAGCAAGGACACAGCAGGGGGATGAGTACCATTGCTCTTTTGTGCCAGGTGTTTTAAGTGTATTGTCTCACTTAGTCTTCATATCCACTGTATGAAATAGTAAGTATTATTCCCATTTTATAGACAGGATGCTGAGATTTAGTGGTTTGGCTAACCTGCCCATGGTCATACATTTACACAGTGGCCAGCCTGGGATTAGAACCCAGTTCTCCATGGCTCTAAAGTCAATGCTCCTACCATAACCCTACCACAGAGGCTTCTCCACTCACTGTGGTTGGTGCATGTGTGTGTTTTCTTGCTTTATTCCCTGTATTATAGTATTATATTCTTAATAAGGGTTGGAGATGAATGAGTGGGGAAGGGAAGTAATTTTTTGAAGAACCTGCTGTTTATCAAGCAATATGCTTGCTAATTACATAGAGTATTTCATTTAGTGTTTACCAAAAACTTCATGCTATATGTTATTCTTCCCATTTTACAGATGAGTGTAAAGCTCTAAGGTCTTTCATTTACCAAGGGAGCAGAGCTGGGATTAGATTGTGGGTCTTCTAGAGTCCAAACTCTATACTCTTTCTAGTCCATCACATTACTCCTGGGACCCTCCTAGTCATTGTATCTTGCACTGTCACGTGCCTTCTCATGTTCAAAAATATTTGTTCATTTATTTACTTTTTACCCATTGTACCTCATTTTTGTGATGGACACTGTAAGAAGCACAGAGAGTGGAAAAGAATTATTTTAATTCCTTTTTGCTCTTATGGTCAGTACTAAGCTTTGTGACAATTATTCTCATACTGTTTCTTGGATTTTATTCAATGGCTATTAGCACTTAAAGGGATCTTACAGATCAGTAGTCAGGGGGTGCCTCGGTGGTTCAGTTGGTTAAGCGTCTGCCTTCAACTTGCGTCATGATCCCAGTGTCCTGCGATCAAGCCCCACATGGGGCTCCCTTCTCAGTGGGGAGCCTGCTTCTCCCTCTCCCTCTGCCTGCCACTCCCCCTGCTTGTGCTCTCTCTCTCTCTGTCAAATGAATAAATAAAATCTTAAAAAAAAACCCAGATCATCAGTCAGTGTTTCATATTCTAAAAAATTCTTGTAAAAGAATTTTACAGAGATGTAAAAATTCAGAACTTTTATAGAATTTAGCAGCATATTAAAGAATACTACACCATAAGGAAGAGGAGTTATTCCAGGAACATGAGAATGAATCAATATAAAGATATATATTAATAAAAATTTTCAAACTAATAGATATAATAAAAAATTTTCTATGATCATTCTCCAAACAAAATGAAAGGCAATTGATTAATGCAACATCACATTTATCTTATGTATATACAAATTATATACGCATATATAATACATATATGTATAAATGCAATTGCATAGTTGTCTACATGCATATAACACACACATATACACTTCTGAAATTCCACAAAAGAAGAGCTGAACAAATAAGGCATATACTAAGTTCTTGGATAGAAAAACTCAACCTAATAAAGATAAATTTTTTCCCTACATTAATTTGTAAATTGAATAGCATTCCAATAAAAATGCCAAGACTTTTTAAAAAGTTCTTATGGAAAAAGAAACAATAAGAGTAGGCAAAAAACACAGAAAAAGAGGAGCAATGAGGGAACATCAGTTCTAAAAAACAAAGCGTATCATAAACCTTTAATAAATTAGTGAGATTGGCTGATAAATAAGACCACTGAAAAAGAAGCAAAATTCCAAATATATATGAAATTCAAATATATATAGAAATTAGGATATAATAAATTTAGCAACTCAATTCAGTGTATATGTGTGTATATGGAAGGGAACAATAACAGATTAGTCCTTATAATAATAACTGGGTAGCCATTTGGAAAATAATTGGATTCACATTCACATTATACACTAAGATGAATTCCAAATGGATCAAAGACTTAAAAGTAAAAAATGAATTCATAAAAGAAGTAGAAGAAAACACGTGAGACTTTTTTTATTATGTGGGAATAGGAAAAATCTTTTCAATTACTATACAAAATGTAAAAGGCAGAAGAAAAATATTGATATATCTAAAAAATCTGTATGCAAAAAAAATGCTATGAGCAGAGTCAAAAGACACTTGACCCTAGGCAAAACATCTGCAATTTATCAATAGGGATAATCTCTCTAATATGTAAATAGCTCTTAACAAATCAATGTAAAAAAGATGGTCAGCCCACTAGAAAAATGGTCAAAGGATATGCATAGACAGGTCAGAGGAAAGGAAAATCCCAAACTAAAGACTTATAAAAAGGAGAGTTCCTTGACTTTTTGCATAATAGGGGAAATTAAAATTATATTCATATACCATTTTCACCTATCAAATTGGCAAAAATTCAACTATGAGACGATACTCTCATGTTGCCAAGACTCTGTGGAAACACTCCTATATGCTCCCAGTGGGAGGGAAACTGGTATAGTTTAAACAGTATTAAACAAAATTACAAATGCATTTCTTCTTTGACCCTACAATTCCACTTCCAGGAAATTATATTATGGATATATTTACCCATGTGAAAATGACATATGCAATATTATTCTTTATAGTAAAGGATTGGAAATGATGTAAATATTGATCAACAGAAGATTAGTTAAATGGAATTTTGCAGCTGAAGCTTTTTAGCAACTGATATGGAAAGATCTCCAACTTGCATTTTTAAGTGAAAAATCAAGCTGTAGAACAGTGTGTATGGTACATAAGGAAAATGGAAAAAAGGATCAATACTCACATTTGCTTCTATATTCATTAATATCTCTGAAAGGACACATAACAATAATAGTGAAAATTTTTCTGTTGTTTTGTTTCACTTTTTCTCTTGGAGAGAGGTGTACTGGGTAGCTGGGGGATTTGGATAGGAGAAAGGTTTTTCATTCGGTACATTTTTCTACTTTTTGAATTTTGAACCATGTATAATATATAACTGATTTTTAGCAATTCAATACCTACAAAATACATGAATGAACAAACCCCAAATTTTCAGGGACTTTTTCTGGGTGACATTTGGAGGGCTGACCCAGAGACCCATCCAGTGTACCCTCCCCACTTCTCAATGACCTCCATAGCACCATTCTGGAATCCTGTTACCACATGGACAGTCTGAAAACCAACTTTTAAAATCTGAGACTTAGTACATATAGAGCATCTGAAAGGCCTGGCACATAGTAATTATCTTGGCAAATGTTAACTATTGTTTTTATTTTTATACTTTGTATGTGGGCAAACTGAATCACACAGATAGTCAGAAATAGTTGATTAGATTTTAAGATCCTTTTAAAATATTTCTTACATGGTGCTTATTGATGACTTGACACATAGAAGATATTCAACAAGCACACGGCGATGGATTGACCTCACCCTGTGGTATTGCCAGTGATTAACAAAGGTCATATTGTTGGTGGAGGCCTATGGGCATGAGGTAACATATCAAAATGTGGTAGCTTGTCCTGGAATGGGCCTGAGCAGCTTCCCCTCTGGAGAGAAGAATGTTCAGTAGGCAAAATAAATTTGAAATCACAACCTACGGAGGCAACATGGCATGATAGGAAGCACATGGAATCTGGAGTCAAAAGATTTAGTATAGATCCACGATTCATTCGCAGAGTAGCTTAGGAGAGACCCTGAGTGGGTCTGTTCACCTGTCTCAATCATTGACTGCATCCTTGCAATACCTGTCCTCCTTTCCATGGCTGCTATAAAGCTCAGAAGATCTAACTAGATTTGAAAGCATTTCAAAACTATGCAGTAACATAGATGAGTGCAGCATAATACATGGCAATTCACAATAACGTTAGCCCTGTTCATTCTCTCTGCCTAAGTGGCAGAGGATTTGTGGCTGGTGAGGACAGTGTTAAATTTACAGAGCAACCCAAGGAGAGACTGGCTTGCTCTATGGGGAGACCCAGGACTGATGGTAGGCACTTAACAGCATGTTCCAATTACAGCATTTAAATCTAATTGCATACTCTGTTAATCTCTGTCAGTGCAGCATCATTTAATATCATCACGGCAGCCTCTAATATCGTGAGCAATGTGAGCCGAGCTGAGACTATTGAAAAAGTTCAGTCCCAGGTCTTCATATCCCCTTTAATTCTCTCTGTCAGTTATGCCGCAGTCAAGAGTTCAAACAAAGGTCTTGGGATCCGGGCTTGGAGCTACCTTTTTGAAGCGAAGCCTCTTATAAATATACAGATTATATCAGGAGCCTCCAATCCCTTACCCTGGTTATTTTTGATGGGTTAGTTAAGTGACTAGTCCCTGGGGTAAAACTGACTATGCACTTATTTCAAACAAATATTGTAAATGCTATCTGTTCCATAGATTATAGTTTTAGAAAAAAAATGGAGTCACTTGCACATTTATTTCCCACCCTACCCCCAATCCTCCTGGCTCAAGTAAGGTAGATGGGAAAAAACACCCAGACACCTACTTAGCTCAGTTCCTTGAACATAGTAGGCTTTTTGTTTTTGTTTTTTCTCATTCTGAATGACAGTTGATTAGTATGAAATTGCTGGTTACAAACTTAGGTTTATTTTTTTAATTTAATTTAACTTATTTTAATTTGAGTGTAGTTGGCACACAATGTTACATTAGTTTCAGGTGTACAACTTAGTGATTTGACAAGTTTATACATTTTGCTATGTTCGCCCTAAGTACAGCTACCATCTGTCCTATTACATCCCTATTACAGTATCACCAACTGTATTCCTTATGCTCTGCTTTTTATTCCAATGACTTACTCATTCCATATCTGGAGGCTTGTATCTCCCTCTCCCCTTCATCCATTTTGCTCAACCCCCACCCCTCTGGCAACCATTAATTTGTTCTCTGTAGTTACAGTTCTGATTCTTTTTGTTTATTCATTTTTTAAGATTCCAATTTTAAGATTTTTAAGTGGAATCATATGGTATTTGTCTTTCTTAGTCTGACTTATTTCACTGAATATAATACCCTCTAGGTCCATCTGTGTTGTCTCAAGGGGAACGATCGCATCCTTTTTTATGGCTGTGTAATATTCTGTTATATATATATGATATTTTATATCATATCTGTTATATATATATGATATTCTTATATATATATATTCATGTCTTGGCTATTGTACATAATACCACAATAAACATAGGGATGCATATATCTTTTTGAGTTAGTGTTTTCATTTTCCCTGGGTAAATACCCAATAGTGATATTATTGGGTTATATGGTATTTCTATTTTTAATTTTTTGAGGAAATTCTATAGTGTTTTCCACAGTGGCTGCAGTAGTTTGCATTTCAACCAACAGTGCATGAGGGTTACTTTTTTTCCATATCCTTGCCAGCACTTGTTTCTTGTGTTTTTGATTTTAGCCATTCTGACACATGTGAGGTGATATCTCATTGTGGTTTTGATTTGCATTTCCCTTATGATGAGTGATGTTGAGCATCTTTTCTTGTGTCTGTTGGCCATCTGGAAGACATTTGGAAAAATGTCTACTCAGGTCTTCTGCCCATTTTTTAGTTGGATAATTTGTTTTTTTGGTGTTGAGTTGTAGAAGTTCCTTATATATTTTGGATATTATTCCCTTATTGGATATGTCATTTGCAAATATCTTCTCCCATTCTGTAGGTTGTCTTTTTATTTTCCTGATGACTTCCTTTGCTGTGTAAAAGCTTTTTATTTTGATGTAGTCCCAGTAGTTTATTTTTGCTTTTATTTCCCTTGCCTTGGGAGACATATCTAGAAGAATGTTGCTGTGGCTGATGTCAGAGAAATTACTGCCTGAGTTCTCTTCTAGGATTTTTATAGTTTCCGGTCTCAGCTTTAGGTCTATAACTCATTTTGAGCTTTTTTTTTTTTTTATGGTGTTAGAAAGTGGTTCAGTTTCATTCTTTTACATGTAGCTGTCCAGTTTTCCCAGCACCATTTTTTGAAAATTGAAATTTCCCATTGTGTATTCTTGCCTCCTTTGTCATAGATTAATTGGCCATATAGATATGGGTTTATTTCTGGGGTCTCTGTTCTGTTCTATTGATCTATGTGTGTATTTTTGTGCCAGTACCATACTGTTTTGATTACTATAGCTTTGTAGTATATCTTGAAATTTGGAATTGTGGTACCTCCAGTTTTGTTCTTCTTTCTTCTTTTGTTCTTCTTTCTCAGAATTGCTTTGGTTATTTGGGGTTCTCTATGGTTCCATATAAATTTTAGGATCGTTTGTTCTAGTTCTGTGAAAACTGCTGTTGGTATTTTGATAGGGATTGCAATGACTCTGTAGAGTGCTTTGGGTAATATGGACATTTTGATAATATTATTTCTGATAATCCATGAGGATGGAATATCTTTTCATTCATTCATCTTCAATGTCTTTCATCAGCATTTTGTAGTTTTCAGAGTACAGGTCTTTCACCTCTTTGGTTAAGTTCATTCATAGGTATTTTATTCTTTTTGGTGCAGCTATAAATGGTGTTGTTTTTTTTAAATTCCTATTTCCATGACTTTGTTGTTAGTACTGTTGTCAGAAACACTCCTGATTTTGGGGTATTAATTTTGTATCCAGCCACTTTACTGAAATCGTTTATTGGTTCTAGTAGTTTTTTGGTGGAGTCTTTAGGATTTTCTATGTATAGTATCATGTGGCCTGCAAATAGTGACAGTTTAACTTCTTTACCAATATGGATGCCTATTTCTTTTTCTTGTCTGATTGCTGCAGCTATTGGTTTGTTCTCTCTAACCTCATTTTGTTGAGAGGTTTTTTTTTTTTTTTAATCATGCATGGATGTTAAATCTTGTCAAATGCTTTTTCTGAGATGGTCATATGATTTTATCCTTTGTTTTGTTGATGTGGTGTATTGATGTTGATTGATTTGCAAATATTGTACCATCCTTGCATCCCAGGAATAAATCCCACCTGATCATGGTGAATGATCTTTTTTAATGTATTGTATGTGGTTTGCTAATACAAACTTAGATTTTAAAATGTAACTCTTGAATCATAAAAATCAAATTTAGGAATACAACCAACTCTAAATCCTATATTAATTAAGAGTCATTTATTCAATCAACAAAGGTCTGATGAGTGAGTGCCACTTATGTCTGGATTATGCTGAAGCTCTGGCTGAGGAGTTCCGTATTTTCTGAAAGAATTCCGGGCTCCAGTTCCAGCTCCATATTTTGTAAGCTATATGATTAGATAATTTTTTAAGCTTCTCTAAATCTAAGATTACTTTTCTGTTATTTTAATACTTTTGCTTCCCTTGAAGCACTGTTCAGAGGATTAAATGATAATGTATATAAAACACCACATACAATTTTGAGCACTTTTATTTTGATATGTTTAGTTTTTGCTAAGAGTTAATGAATAGTTAGCACCTATCAGTCAAAAGGTTAAACCCCTTCCATGAGGTTCATTTAATGTTTCTGGCAGCCCTGTGGTTAGATACCATTATTATTCCCATTTTACAATTGAGGTTGAAACACAGGGAAATGTAATATTTTATCCATGGTGCCACGGCTGGGACGTGCAGAGCAGGAATCTTAACCAAGGAAATGGAAATCCACTGGTGTGCTCTGTAAGACCACAGTAAGATCAATTGCATTCCTTCAAGTACTTTTCTTCAGATATTCCTGGGGAGAGGAGACTCACCAGAAGTAGTAATTGATTAGCCAAATCCAGCCACTTGTGATTAAGTGCCTGAGTGACTCTGCATGTTTTGTTGGAAGGCCTTGAGGCAAAGGGTATTACAGAGAACAGGCTGAGCCATTCAGAGAAACATGACGTAAATGAGATAGACCATGTGCTTCTCTCTCAAGAAGTTGTCCAGAGATACATAGTCCTGGGATGCTTGGTTTCATCTGCCATATGCACACAAAGGTTGGCTTCAAGGCAGCTGCTCAAATTGTTGTTGGTCTGAGGTTCTTCCTATCTTTGTGACCCAATGTTAGGTGTAGTGATTAAGACCTCTATTGCTTTCTGCCTACAGGAACTTAGGCAAGGTATTTACTCTCTCTGCTACATTCTTCTCATCTGAAAATGGGCATAATAATAAAGTTGATAGAATTGGAAAATGTTTAGAACAGTGCTTGGCACACAGTGAGTATTAGGTATGTATTATTATTTGTATATAGTGGTTCTCAGTATTTGCTCATCACTTGGCTCCTTGGGATGGGTGTACCCCTTTCTGGAGTTGCTGATGTGAATTTACTTACCTGAAATAAATGAGATTTGTAATCTCTTTCATCTGGAATTCCTGCAATGGATATGGGGATCCAAGTGGGGATTAGAGGAGACAGAGACAGAAACCAGCCTACAATGCAAAGAGCATAGGGCAGGCTTCAGTGTCTGCAGGCAGAGGGGTTGGAAAGCAGTATGGGGTACGTGATGGGACCCCTGCAACCACTAGTAGAGGTGAAGGCTTCTCTCATCTTCCCCATCCTTTCTTCACTCCTGTAGAGAAAATGAACTCCAGTTTTGGCCAAGGATATGCCATGAGCCATAGAACTAGACAGGGATACTTTAGCATTCTAGGTACCTTTCTTTTGAAGGCTCTACCCAAGATCATTTCAAACATATTATCCCCTATTTTCTATAATTATAAATAACTATATGAGTTGAGTTGTAGTCTAGTAGATAACAAAATATTACATTTATGTAGATATTTAGTTCAACATTCATTTATTTTGATTTGCAGTTTTTGTTGCTTATTTTGGAGCCAATATATATTTTTTATGCATGCAAGTTTTTTTTTTTTTTAAAGATTTATTTATTTATTTGAGAGAGCGAGAATGAGAGAGAGAGAGAGAGAGTACATGAGAGGGGGGAGGGTTAGAGGGAGAAGCAGGCTCCTCGCCGAGCAGGGAGCCCGGTGCGGGACTCGATCCAGGGACTCCAGGATCATGACCTGAGCCGAAGGCAGTCGCTTAACCAACTGAGCCACCCAGGCGCCCCTATGCATGCAAGTTTAAGGCCCTGAGGTCACAGTACCAAATGGATTAAGTAGCCTTGGCAGATGGTTGGGAGCAGGTGATTTGGTCAAAATAAAAAATTGGTTGAAATTTTGCTTTCCACTGATTTCTTTTTAGAAACTTCTCTCAGAACCTGTGTGGTTGGAATTCCTTCTGCATGGGAGGGGAGAGAGAGGTCACAAGCTCTTGCATTTTTTTTTTCCTCTTTTGGGATTGCTCTTTACTCTAGATGGTGAGGTAAGATTGTCCAGGGATTCCTCTCACTGAGAAGATAGAATTCTACCTCCAAAAAGCATCATAGGGCCAAGATGATGGTCAGAAAAAGGAACCCAGAATTGGATGCTTAGGACTGATACTTGAGTGGGGAAAAAGATTTTGGAAATGTCTCATATGGCTCAGTCTAGATAGTTGGGGGAGGTTTTAATAATGGTGTGACCTTCAGCAGAGTCAGTGGGATCATAGAGGAGAAGGGGGTTAGAAGCTATAGGATTAGGTATCCCAGTTGGAAATTCAGCAAAGTCCAGTGCCCTTCATTGATATGACCAGAAGAAGGTTTTGCAAAGATATCTTTCTTTGTTTTGTGGGGGCCCAAAACCTTCTGAAAGTTTGGTGTGAGTTACTTAATTCCTGGCATCCTAGAAGCAGAGACCTTTCCTGGGAACAGAGTTGGGAGGATCTCTATGAGCTGGCCACTTTTCTTACCTTAACTAAACCAGGACAGGTCCTAGAGGAGCTTGATAAAAGAGACACCTGCTATAATGCCCAGCATTGGGCATGTAAGTTTTGCATAGCATGGCATTCTAAAAGAAACAGAACAACACTTTTCCCCACTTGTCTAATCACATAAAGGGGTGTGTGTGTGTGTGTGTGTGTGTGTGTGTGTGTGTGTGTGTAGAGATTTTAGAGAAAGAGTTTAATTGAAGTTAGCCTCCTTTCCCTACTCTAATTGAATCCTTGGCATTTTTCAAGAAGGGTAAAGTGATAGTTCATTCTCCAGATGGATGTTTGCTAGATTTAAGACACACTTCCAGGATCCTGCAGTTTGGAGATAGAAGTGGTAAGGATGTTGGAAAAGGGCAAAGATCATCCCACCTATTATTGTGGGTTCTTAAGGAACACTGGAAAATTCCACATACTTCTATAGGCCTTGGATTTGGGATGATGAGGGTAAGGAGATTGTTGATCTGAAAGTTCATCAGAGACTACTGTGGACATTAAAGAAATTGGCTGGAATCAGACTGACGATGTCTCCAATGTCTTGGGGGGCTCCTGCATAGGGCCAGGTCCATGCTGGCTGAAGCAATTAGTGCTCACCTATTTCAGACTATGAGTAGAAAGGCAGTGAGAGAGGAAGAAGAGAGGGCACTGGAACATACAGGTGTGCCCCTCACATTCTCTGGTGGAACAAGCTGCTCCTTCACTGACCCCCACTCCAAGAAGAAGCACAAGAGCATGAGAATGAATAGTCAAGGGAGAGCAGGTCATGCTCCTTTCCTTTCTCAGTGGCCCCGTGCAGCTGCTTAATGGAAGATACCTAGATAG
Source organism: Halichoerus grypus (assembly GCF_964656455.1). NCBI lineage: Eukaryota > Metazoa > Chordata > Mammalia > Carnivora > Phocidae > Halichoerus > Halichoerus grypus. The sequence goes on from NC_135716.1 coordinate 139,257,737, forward strand.
GGGATGATAATCCCCACATTGGACTGAATGTTTACCTGAAATGAGTTAGAGGATCAGTCCACAAATTGCTGTACCGGGTTGAATTATTGGAGGGACTATAATATTGTCAAGGGTTATCAGATAATTTAAGGTATCATGAAACCATTGCCCTAATTCTACCTCTCCACTAGCATGTGTGGTGGTAAGTGCCTGAAAAAGTAGTCAGCATATAAACAGAAGATTATAAAAGGGAAAAATAGTGTGGTAAGGTAGGGAATGCTATGGGTCCACATTCAGAAAGTGAGGACTAAGCCTATGGAGGGTGTGGGCATGTGCAGTTGTGTAAATACTAAATAGTCCCTCTCTGGAAAAAATAGCCCTGATTTGTGGCATTTGCCAATTTCTGTGGTGTAAATACTCCTACCATGGCTATAAATATGATGTCACAAAATGAGGAGTTGAGAAAAAATGTACACAGTCAGCTCTAGCAAGCTAGTTTCAGCTACCTCAAGCACACTAGTGTGTGTGTGTGTGTGTGTGTGTGTGTGTGTGAGACAGAGACAGAGACAGAGAGACAGAGACAGACAGAGGAGAGAGAGAGATTGAGAGAGTCAAAGAAGGTTTTCTGGGAAAAGGGACCCCTGACCTAAGTCTGAAAGGATGACTAGGAAATAACCACGTAGGAAGGATGTCCCAGGAAGGGGAATAGAATGAGCAAAGAAGGAGGCCTAAAGCAGCATGACTTATAAGGATAGAGCATTCAGTACACATTATGGTGGTTCCAAGGATCAGTTCAATTCTGTTCTTTTTATTTTTGTTATAAATAACATGTATGTAGCTCAAATTATGGCTATATTTAAATTTATTCATTTTACTCATCATTCATTTGTCAAACACAAGAAACATTTATGAGAGCCTACTTTGTGTTTATGAGGAAGTAGGATTTAAAGGATTTGAAGATGAGTAGAACATAGTCCCCGTTCTCAAAACACTTGTAGTGTAAGTAGGAGCAGAACAAAAGTGTGTAACAGGTAACAGCATGATGAGCACACTGGTTAAAATATGCATATGTTATTAGGGGTTGTGGGAGGCTGAGTAAAGGACTTCAAAGATATACATGTCCTAATTTCTGGAACCTTGTGAATATGTTACCTTAGATGGCAAAAGGGACTTTGCAGATGTGATTAAGTTAAGGACCTTGAAATGGGTAGATTATCCTCCATTATCTGGGTGGGCCTTAAAAGTAGTCACAAGGATCCAGGTAAGAGAACAGTGGTGGAAGGACAGAAGCAGAAGGAGAGAGATGGTGCTATGCAGCTGGCTTTGAAGAGGGAGGAAGGGGCCAGGAGCCAAGGAATGTCAGCAGCCTTTAGAATCCAGAAAAGTCAGGAAAAGGGATTCTTCCCTAGTCTCCAGAAGCAATGCAGACATATCACAACTTGATTTTAGCTCAGTGAAACTGATCTCAGACTTCTGACCTCCAGACTGTAATTCATGTTGCTTTAAGCTACTAAATTTGTGGTGATTTGTTACTGCAGGAATAGGAAACTAATATGGGGTATTAAAAGGAAGGATGTAATGATTAACAATCTTGATTTGTGGGTCAGATCGCCTCTTTGACAATCATGGCCTCATCTCTTAATAGATCTGTAACTTTGGGCAAGTTACTAACTGCCTCAAGCCTCAGTTTCCTCATCTGCAAAATGAGATAATTATACCAACTTCATGGATTTAGTGTGGATGTTGTGAAATTACATACCTACTGTAGTGAGCAATCTGTAAATATCAGCTATGCTTTTCCTTTAGACCATTAAGTTTCCTCTTTTGCTACCCGAACTGAATATGCTGAGGATTAAATAGGCTTTTGTGGTACGGCCTGGACAAATGGCTACCATTTCCAATGTTATTTTTGTGGGCAAATATGATCTCACGTTGGAAAAACCCAATCCTTCACAAATTTGGGAGCTCCAGAACAATTTTAATTGTGAATACCATCTCTTTTCTGTTGGAAATGAACACTCACACTTGATCAGCCAATGAAAGGGTTAAGAGTTGTGCGTCTTTCCCATCTCCCCGCAGCCCCCTCACTCCCACCCCACCAATAAAAATCCCATTTTGTGCACCCTCTCTTTGGCCCGAGTATTATTCTCTGCTCCGTGATTTGGAGTCGGCCTGTCTGTCCCCTGACTGAGCAGGAGCAGCTGAACAGCTGTGAAAACAATGGAGAAGCCGAGGAGAGCTGTGATTAGTGGGGGAAGCTGGGGAAATCTGGGACCCACCAGCCCGTTTCCCATGTCAGCGCACAGCCTGCGGAATCTGGGCATCACGTGGCCAGGCTCAGCCTTGGCGGGCCTGCCCACAAGCGGGGGCTCCCCATCACTGGCGCGGCTGGAACTCTCTGGCACCCTCTCTTCAGAAACTGTTCTTTTTTTTTTTTCCCTCTCTTATTCCTTCCATGTTCTCCGGACTGTTGCATAAACATAGTGTTGCTAGGCAGCCCTCAAGCCTCCTTTCATCCTGGATCCCAGGAAACTCTGTCCAGGCAAATTCACTGGAGTGTACTTACAGCTGGTGTTGTCCACGGAGCCAGCTCTCCTGTCTGGCCCCGGGTTTCCCCTCCAGAAGCCCCCCGGCGTCTGCCTTGTACATTTGATTTTCTAGATGTGGATGTCAAGGCGAGTTTAGAGATCCACCCCCCCTCCTCCCCCTGCTATTAAGTGTCCCTTTCTCTGCGGGCTGTGCATACACAATGTCTAACTTAATCACAGCCCTTTGCCAGCTGATCCAAGATGACTGGACAACAAAGAATTTTGCTTAGGTTCCAGTGACACACCCAGTGACCTCCTAACAGCTCTCTGTAGGTCACCCCACTTTTTCCTTTCCGCCACAGAACTCACCACTCACTTTTTCAAACTCCCTCCCACCTTGGCTTCCTAGTGCCCAACCTTTCCCGGTTTTCTGTTCACTGAAATGGACAGCACGTGGCCCTTTCTAGAAGGCAGCAGTGTGGCATTCACCTTGATAACCCCAGCAACCAACACAGACCCTGGGACACATTCAGTTCAGTAAAGCATTTGCAGGGCGAAGAAAGGAAATCATTTAAATGGACTCTTTCTTTATTTGTCCCCTCTCTTTGAAATATAATTTTGAAAAAATCTTATTGCCATCCTGATCTTCGCTTAATATTTTCTCTTCTGGATTGAGTTGTCACTGTAATTATTCTCGGTTCTCATTTGATCAAAATAATCTACATACATTATAAATGTTGATAAATATTTATTAAACATAAAATTAGAATTTCATTGAAAAAGCATCTCTCAATGAGATGAATGGGCTTTTCATGTAGTTTATGTATCTGTGGATGAATACTACTTATTTTTAGAGTGACAGTCTTCCACGTTAATTCTATTCCAACTTTCTGTTTCTTAAATATTATATATTATTGGAAATTCCAAACACTAGAGAGCTTAGTATAATAAATTATCATTTACCTCTTTTTATGGTTGCCTACATATTGTACTTTCTAGATGCACATAAGTTATCTAGCATGTGTAACTTTTTGCCTAGTCAACTTTTATGGAGCGAATGATATAAACATCTGTCCTTATTTGAATTTTCTAATTGTTATACACAATATATGGCTCTTATTTTTATCAGGCTGTGGAATGTTGATTATATAGCCTGTGTGGCATTACCTCTTCTTGGGGCTGTGGCAGATTTGCTGACCAATCAGACTATTGGTTTCTGCTGAGCCTCGATGCAGCTCAAAATCCCTCTTAGCATGGTGGCCTGGTAATGGCTACTAACCGACCAGTGTGAGCATGGAGCTGAAACCAATCTTATGGCCTTGTGTGTGTGTGTGTTTTTTTTTTAAAGAATAATATCGTTATTATTTTTGCAAGTACAGTACATAAGAATAAAAAGCAAACAGTATTGAAAAGTTCATAGAAGCAAGTAAAATCTCACCCCAGATTCTTCCACGCATGCATTAGCATTGTAAGTTTCAGACAGTATTGTTTTGTACAATTGTCTTTGCAAACCTAGGGATAAAGTTAAGTACAAATAATTTTATAAAAATGTGATCATTATATGCATACCATTTGAATAAAAACTACATTTACTTTTTCTTGAACTTAATGAAAAGGAAGGAATTGCTGAACTTCAGACTGTTTCTTTACAAGAAGAGATATTTATTCTTAAGAGATAACTTCAAAAGTTAAGAGAAACATTATGAAATACATTAAAGGGGTGAAGAAAAATTGCTTTTAAATTATATGTTTCAAATTGGGTGGTATCCGTAGTGCCTTTTTTGAAATATGAGAATATTAGATAGTCTATGTCTCCGTATCCCCTCCTCACACTTCCCATTTTTTTCTTAGTGAAATTATTTTCTCTTGTTGGAACTCATAATATTAATATTCTGATCTGTAATTCTGACAGTTGTTTAATCTTAATTCAATATTCAAATCCATTTACTGCTCAGTACCAGCCTTATTACCATGGCTTTGCTGTGAAAGAGGCCTTTTATTTTGAAGCCTCAGTGGTTTGCTATATTTTGTTATCAGGTACCTTTTCCACAAAAGGCTCATAGGTGTCATATTTGAGTTTTTCATGTGCTTGAGAATGTTCTCATCTTTATGCTTGAAGGGCAGATAATTAAATCGTCCTAATGATCTGGACAACAAAATGGTACTGTTATTTCCCTGCGAAGTGACTTAAAGATGGCCCACATCGCCAGCATTTAGGTGTTCCTTCGAATCCTGCCTGAGGTCAGGGATGATGGACTTTCTACTTACAGCCAGCACAGCTTCCCTAGGAGGCCCCCTTCGCCCTCCCTGAGTCATGTTGCCTCTCTTCAGTCCCTCTTTGCTCTTGGACCAGCCAACTACTTTTTTCTTCTTTACCATGTGGCTCCTAATTCTGGCCTTCCTCCATCCTCTGTGAGATTTAATTTCTTTAGCACCTGCTCTGGAAAGATCTTGTTTCTCACCAAATTTCCTCTTTCTTACTCACAAGGAAAATGCATTCTGTCCTTGGCACCTCTGAAAATTGAAGTCAATGGTTTTTCTAGGCCTTTCTGCAGGTTTTCCTACTTATTCCATTAGGATTTTCCTTGTCATCTCTCCCCCCTTCCATTTTTTTTCTCAGCCCAGTGTTTCCTCAGTTCAGGATACAGCCACTTGCTTTGAGCAGTTCTTTATTGTATCTACAAATGGGGTGCTTATCAGAGACCTATTACCCTGCAGCTCTGAGATGTTGACTGGTTCAAAGTCTGATAACTGATTAGTGACATCTAACTTGGTTTCTGTCTTTGTTCTTGCCCACTAAACTAAACAGCAGAGGCCACTCTAATAACCCTTTTTATTATCATGGTACAAATACAAAACCAGACTAATTTGGGGTGATGCCTGGTTTGTGATTTCAGTGGGGAAGACAGTGAGGACCACAGTTATAATGAGAGTGTTGCTTTAACTGGGTGAGAAGAGGGGTGGTGGGAGAAGGTGGTCTAAGCTTGTTTGAGGGCTTTAGGGAAGACTTACAAAGGATTTGGCATTTGAAGGAAGACTTGTAGATCAGGTCAGAGTTTGTCAGAAAATCAAGCCCTTGGGGAGAGTACAGCAGAGAATGACAGAATTCATGGAGTGGCAGAAAGGAAAATGTGGGGGGCTGTGGGAACTAGAAGTAGCTTAGCATGGCCTGGAAGGAGAAGCATTGGAATCTATGGCTGATGAGGTAGGCAGAATTATGTATGTGCCATGTAGACGAGTTTTGAATTTATGGTGTAGGTGAAGGAAAGACAGGGAATGATTTGAAAGGCAGGAATTTGATTTAATCAGATTTGCATGTCATGGAGGTCACTCTGGCGGGGAGTGGGGGCCATTGTCAGAAAGTGAACGTAGAGGCAGTGAACAAAAGGCTACTGTAAGTGTACAGGTGAGAGATGACGGGCTTGACTGGGGCCTGACTAATATGTGTGCCAAATATTTTAATTATATTATGTCATTGAGGTCCCACAATAAGCTTATGAAGTAGAAATTGCCCATCTACTTTACAGATAGGAGTATTGAGGCTAAAGCACTATAAAGAACTTACTCAAAGTCACTTAACTAGAAAATATTAACTTTGGAAACAGAACTGTATCAGATAGCTTCTGCTGAATAACAAACCACCCTGAAATGTAGTGGCTTCAAATAACTTTTACTACTACTCATGAGTCTGAGGGTTTGTTAGATGTTTTTGGTGATTTGGGTCAGGCTTGTCTGATATTGGCTTGGCTTCCTTCTGCATCTGTGGTCAGATTGAGGACTCACTCATCTTGAACAGCCTCTTTCAACATCCTCTCTGGCTGTTGGCCCGCTGTTGGCTAGAGCAGTGAGAGTGAATGGGCTTCATCAACTAGGAGGCCAGCCTAAGCTTTTTTCACATGACTGACAGGGAGTGCTCCCAAACCAAGAGCAAATGTGAACAGATGCTTGAAACCCAGGCTCAGAATATTGCTTCTGCTATAGCCTTCTGGCCAAAGCAACACAAGGCCAATCCAGATGAAAGGATGGAGAAGTGGATTCCACCTCTTGGTGTAAGAATTGCAAAGAATTGTGGCTATTTTTGTTCTATACCATGCAAGCCATGGCTTTGGGCTCCCAAGCCTATGATCCTAGAGTGAAGAATATTGTTTTAATGGTTATTTTATAGATGAAAACACTGAAGTTCAAGGGTATTAAGTGACTTGCTCAAAGTCACTTGACTTAGTGAGTAGCTGAACCATTTTGTGAAGCCAGGCATGTCTGACTCTAAAGCCAGGGAATTTCTGCTGGATCTGGTTGGTGACACTAAGGATTCAGAGTCTGTGAGATGTAGAGCCATTCCCTTCTGGGGGGTGAAAGGAACCTCAGAAGTTGTCTGGTCCATTAGCTGATAGAATTTTAAATTTCATAGTTCACTATAATTTCAGAAGTCATTTGGCAACCAAGACAGATTTGTCAACCTGCCTTTTTTTTTTTTTTTTTTTTTGGTCAAGACAAAGCACTATAAAAACCATCTCCTATCATTGTCATTTCATGAAAAAAAAAAAAGGAAATTTCAACACCAAAAAGCATAATTTTATAATAAAGTACAATTGTTTAAATTATTTCAGCTTTGCAAAATCCTTACTACTTTCTCTTTAGTTTTGCTTCTTTTGTTGTGGGCCTGTGATGTCTTTACATTGGTCAAAAGATGAACATATAGGAGCCACTAATCTAGCCTACTCTCTTTATTTGTTGGTACTGAATGCCCTCTAAAAGATTCCTAATGGTGGTCTTCAATTGTTGCATACTTGTAGTGACAGAGAGTTCACTATTATCTGAAGCAGTTCACTTCATCTTTAGACAACTATAGAAAAGAATATTCTCTTACTATATTGAACCAAAATCCTTCTCCCAGTGACATCTACCCACTAACTGAAGTTCATCTTTTGGTGCTCAAGTATAAAAGTGAATGCATGAAGATATCTGGAAATAGCCATGCTCCTCTAAGTTGTCATTAACCCTAGTTCCTCCAGTCTCCACTTACATAGCATTGGCTTGGAGTACCATCTGCTTTTGTCCTGCCCTCAGGCTCCATCCAGCTTGACTACATCTGCCTCTATGTGGATGTAGAAGTCAGTTTATGTCCCTGTATTTGGCCTGATTAGCTGGCGTAGATTGGGTCATCCATTTTCTCTTTCTACGTATGATTCTTCTATTAATGAGATTTTTTTATTTTTTTTATTTTTTTTTAAATTTTATTGTTATGTTAATCCCCATACATTACATCATTAGTTTTAGATATAGTGTTCCATGATTCATTGTTTGTGCATAACACCCAGTGCTCCATGCAGAACGTGCCCTCCTCAATACCATCACCAGGCTAACCCATCCTCCCAACCCCCTCCCCTCTATTAATGAGATTTAAGGTCATATTAACCTTTGCAGGAAAACTTATCAAGCTGTTGACTCAAGGTTCAACTTTAAGCCTCAATTTCTATATGAATTAAACTATAGAGCTGTTTTAAATGCTCAGTAATTATTTAACAAAATGTAATACAACTTCCGTTGAAGTTTAAAGACCATCTGTCATGCACTAGGCCCTGTGATAGGTGTTGGCACTGTAAAGAAGAAAAGACAGTTTTTCTGTTCTCAAGGAAGTCAAAGTACAGAAGGTAAAACAGACATACAAACACAATATTACCACAAGATTATCGGCTTTTTGGGGGGTGTGTACCAAGTGAAGGTGGGAGAATAGGAAAAGCAGCATCAATGCATACATTACTCCAGGAAGGCTTTATAGAGGGTGTAGCCCCTGAACCAAGACCTGAAGAACGATAAGATTTGCCAGCTGGGCCTGGTCTCTCTACCTTTGTGGCGGGTGTGACACCAAGGCAGTTAAATAGCACAGGCTTTGCGACCAGACCATCTGAATTCCAGTCCAGGTTAAACCACCTACATCTCAGCTTCCTTCTCAAGGCATTAGTGCTCTCCTCTCAAAGCTGTTGTGAGGGTTAAATGAGATAATGCACATAAAGTTGTTGGCACAATCCTGGTGCATAATGTGGTAACTATTCTTATTCTAAATGACTAAGATGACTCAAATTCTAAGCCCTCCTACCCTGATCAAGGACATTTGAACTCCCCTTACCTTTGCCCTCCACCCAGTGCGATGAAGAGTGCACCCAGGATGCATCCTTATCTGTCAGAATCTTTTTTCTTTTTTTTTTTTAAGATTTAATCATTTATTTAGAGACTGCATGGGCAGAAGGAGAGGGATCATGCAGACTCCTTGCTGAGCATGGAACCTGACCTGGGGCTTGATTCCTAGGCCCTGAGATCATGGCCGGAGCCGACACTGGACACTTAACCAACTGGGCCACCGAGGTGCCCCCTTACCTGTCAGAATCTTCAGGGAATGACTTCATGAAAAGTACATGGGCTGGCCAAGAGGCTGCTGCATTCGTAAGTGCTGATATCCACTGGAGCAGCAGGATAGTTTGAGGCAATCAGGTTCACATTTCCCTTCTAAAATATAGTCACTGGAAACCCAACACAACAGTAAAAATTTTTGAAATTGTAAATCATTTTAAACATGAAGAAAAAATCACAAGAATAGGAATAGTAGCAATGATAGCCAAATGTTCTTTATCCAGATTCTCCTATTGTTAGCCTTCTGCTCTATTTGCTTGATCATTTCCTTTCTTTTTCCCTTCCATACATGCGTACACATACACATGAAGACACACATACACACAGGAACACACGCATACACAGATACACAGACACAGACACAAATACACAGATGCACACATACATGTACACAGATACACAAATATACACACAACACAGACACAGTTACACACACGGGCATACACACATACACAGATACAGACACACACACACAAACTTTTCTGAACCATTTGGGACGAAGTTGCGTATCTTACAGCCTTTACCTTTTCCTATTTGCTATGAACAATTATTCTCTCTTACATAACCACAAGGTGGTTATCAGCTGTAGTAAACACCGATCTAATACTTTGATATACTCTACTGTCCTTATTCCAACTTTGTCGTTTGACCCAATAATATCTTTTATAGATTTTTCTTACCTCCATTATAGAGTCCAAAAGTCAAAATTTTATAAAAAGCTGTACCCAGAGGAGAGTTACTCCTTCACCTCCCTTTCTCTCTGTTTCCTCACCCCTGTAGGTAACCTGGTTTATGCTCTTTTACTGGTAAAGATAAGCAGGGATTTGTATGTTTTCTTATTTCCCTTTTTATTCTATGTAAATACATGCTATATATGTTACTTTGCATTTTGCTTTTGTCACTTAACAATATCTCCTGGAAATCACTCTATGCCAGTGTATAGAGATCACCATTCTTTTCTATAGCAGCCTAGTACTACACTGTGTAATACTATGGTTTATTCAACTAGTCGCCCATGCTTGAGCATTTAGGTGGTTTCCAATGTTTTGCAAATAAAAATGATGCTGCACCAACTAAACTTATGCGTATGTAGTTTCATATTATTTGAGGTGTATATTCAGGGTAAATTCCTCGAAGTGCTCTTGCTGGATGGCAAGGTGAATACATATGCAGTTTTGGTACTGACGAATTGTCCTCTACAGGGGTTATACCATTTTGCATTCTTACCAGTAAGAGAGTACCTGAGAAACCCAATGTTTTGACTTTCATTTTTACACAATGATAAATCAGAAGGGATTCAGGAGCCAGAACAGAATGCAGAGCAAAGGTCAGGTGCTGCATGGAGTAGGAAAAAAGGATGCCCAACACAAAATCAATTCACAAAACGCTTTTTTCAGACACTTGGACACCATCTGCTTATGGGCAGGGCAGTCTTATTTAATTTTTCAGTCTAGGGCTAGGCATCTCTAGTAAGATTTCTTGCTAGAGATGCCTAGCCAGGTGCCTAGAACATAGGTGATGATCTATAGATATTGACCATTTAAATGAATAGAAGAATGAACTGGCAAAAAGCTGGCCTTGTTCATGGGAATAAATAAACCTGGCTGGGAGATTATTTTGAAGGGACATATCTCACCTCTACTTCTCCCTTTCCCTCCTAGACAGATGCTTCCTTGTACAGCCATTCCTGGGGACTGAGCAGTTTGAAGTTTCCAAAGATGAAAACATGTAAGCAGTCCTTGCATTAGGAGATGGGCCTGCACAGAGGCCTATTGTCTGCAGGGACACAGGGAGCTCTGTGGTGAAAGGGGAGTGTCCTTCACCACAGCCTGGTCTTTTCAGCCTGAGCATTGCCTTTTCTCTCTGGAATGTAATATTCTACCCATGCCCTTCGAGTGGCATTGTGCAGTAGCAGGGTCAGCAGTGGGGGGTGGGGGCACAAGCAGGGAAATGATCTCTGTACGGGCAACCCAGTAAGTCAGAGACAGCACCAGAGGGCACGGCCAGGTCTGGGCCTCTGAATGAGTGCTTTGTGTGAGGTTTGGTGGCAGTGGCTGGAGAAGCACCTTCCTCTTGCAGCTCACCTGGTGGCTGAACAAAGCTGTCTTTCAGGTCTCAGGCCCCACAGCAAACACAGTGCAGGTGATAGATCTGCTTTCCTGCCCTGCCATGGCCCAGGGATCCCATTTCTGCCTGGCATTTCTTGTGGGTTGCCACTAGGGCCCGTACTCCCTTCCAGAAAATGAAACAGCCCAACTAGCCCAGGGGGAGATGGGGCACCTGTTCTGAGGCCGGAGGGTCACTGAAACTCTGAGGATTTCTTTTCAGAGTCACAGGGGAACAGGCATAGCTCATCTACGTTTCTGCTGACTCTTGGCATTGTCCACACGAGCAAGCACTCTTTGTCTGGCTCTCAACATTTATACAATTCTTTTTAAAATTTGAACTCCATGATGGTTTTAAGGGGTCAATGTGACAACTTTTACACAAGAGAAAATGGAGCCATGCATGATGAGCTGAAGTGGGTCCAGTATGGTGGAGTCTTCTGACTCCAGATTCAGAGTTCTTTCTAGGACACTCTAATCCACAGTATCGTAGGAATCAGTGAGAAGGTGGGGGCAAAGTACTATGCTGCAACAGTATTTTGGGTTTTGTTCTGGCTACTAGCTCAACTTGAAAGGACAAGAGGTTCTTTCCCCTCCCTTAATGGAAGAGCCAAATCTCTGTGCTCTGATCTAAGGGATTGCTCGTTTTTAGGTGTCAGGGTTAAAAACAGAAGCTGTGAAGCCCCCTACAGAAAAACACTCATGATTCTATTTGGACTTATAACTTTGTGGAGAGAGGCTGGTGCTGTGATTCGAAGGATAGAAAGCGTTAATCTGGAAGTGGAAGGCTGGATTTCCCTTGTGCCTGACAGGGTTAGTTAGGATTTGGGGTGTTTCTGTGAATGGCAGAGATCCATGATCTACACACCGAGTATGGGGAGATGTCTGTGAGAGGACTGTGAAGGCCAGCGGCCAGCACTGAGGCGTTCGGAGCAGGCGTTGTGTGTGTGACTGGGCCTGTGTTGAGTGGGGAGGCCTGCTGAGGAGCATCTCTGAGCCACCTGGAAGGCCATCATCTGCTAGACGGCAGAGGACCTTTGGCCCGGTAGCATCATGTACAGAATGGACGTAAGTAAAGATGATGAACACCATGGAGTAATCCCTCGTTTTGTGAATATCATCTAAGCATCCAAGATTGTTTTTAAAACCCTAGGAAGGGAAGGAAATCCCCCTCAAAAGTGACTGAAACTGAATCCCCCCTGCCCCTACCAAGTAGGACCTCAGAGCCAAATTCCATTTGCTTAAAGAAAATGAAATAATTCACTCACTCACATATTCATTCATTCAACAGTATTTATTGAGTTGTTACCATGAGTCAGTATGATCTCAAAGAGTGTCAGTATGTCCTTCTCTGAACATCATAATAACATTTGATTAAAATGGATTATTTTGATATTTAGCCTCTGTAATGGTTCTGTTTTCTCTGTCACGCCTCCTCTTCGTGGGTCATTTGCTGCTGTGTTTGCATAAATCCTACTCTTACTTCAAAGTATGGCTCAAATACCTCCTTTTCCACAGATACTTTTTTCTTCCACCCAACCCATAAATTAAGGTGGAGTGGGGTCTCAGCTTGAGCATGGGCCATGTCTGTTCATGGATCCAGGCATGTCTGGGAGTGTCTGGAAAACTGCAGATTCAGGCCTGATGGAGCTCTATTTTTGGGGCTATTGAGAATCCTCCTGTGAAAGAAATCATGATGTTTCCACTTGTGGGATCCAGACAGTCATATCTCAGAATGTCTGGAGAAGCCCTAGAGTGACTTCAGGTTTTAGGGAGGGGATAGCAAATCCCTAAGAAAGACCTTATCCTCTAGTGAGAAGGAATCCTACCCAAAGATCTTGGTACAATAACAAGCTTTACCTTCAGAGGCCAGAGAGCAATAGCTCCGAATATAGTACAGAGTTTGTCATTTGGGTTTGTCTCCTAGCTTGCCTTGGGCTCTTTTGAAGACTGGCTCTTCGGAACACGGTGTTGCCATATGTAAAAATAGAAATAACTGCTTAAATCTCTGCAAACTTTGGTATAGAAGATATACATCTTGGTAACCCCCTCCATGCCTCCTCATTGTTGGAGATTTATACAAAAGGAATATAAATATTCTCCTCCATTTGACCATAAAATTGTGTTGATGCTTTGGCACATTGAAGTCTAAGTCACTGAATGTGGGGCTTGTCAGAACAGAGGTAGAACAGCCACGAACCTTGGTCTCCGGCCTGACTGGGGGGCACAGAGGAGCAGCCAGCACTGTGGTGCCTGGTGTCAGGTGTAGCACTTCTTCAGGAGTGAGATCTGCTTGTGGAATTCCAGAAATTACTTGAAAGAGATCTCTTGCAGGTGGTTAGTGTTAGTCCAGTGGATGCAAAATGCCACAAAACTTTTGGATGTTCCAGTAAACGTAACCCAGAGCCTGAAGTGTGGGTGAAGGAATGATGGCAACAAGGGTGAGGAGGGCAGTAGGGGAAGATGCTGGACGGTCTGGGAGCCAGTCCAAGGCAGCACGATTGATCATGAGTTTTACGAAGATCATTCTGGAGGTTGGTTGGTAACTGAGAGGAGACGGGTAAAATTGAAGAAGAGGAAGCCAATAACTTGATGGGATTCTCAATATTTCTAGGGCCATGGAGTATGTCCTGTCCAGGAAAATGGCAGGATTTCCTCCCCAACGTCCTCTATTTGGATGGACTAACTGGGGAATAAGGTGCAGACTTAGTTGTTATCTTGAATTCTTTTTTGATGACTCTGCTTTCCAGTTATCAAAGAATCCTTTAATTTAGAGGCATTTGTTGAAGAATCCTTCATTTTATGAGTCTTCTTGATAATCACACTTTTGTCTCAAAGCTAATTTCTGCCTTTATTATAGACGTCTAGAAGACCTGACCATTCTGGGATAGTAGTTAATAAAGAAACAATGGATGAAACCTGGTTCCTCTAGTAGGATTCTCACTCTCCCGTGTTTCCTCCATTTTGCCTTAAGTAATAAGAATACTCCTTTCTTTAAAACTTCTGTTTGCTTTTTAGTACATCTAGTAATGTTTGTCAACCCTCAGTTCTCATTTGATCTCCACCCCCAACCCACTACTCACATACCACTCCTGAAGTGCTTGACCCTCTCTCATCAGAAACGATGGTTCACTCTGACAAAAGGTCAGGGTCTTTGAAGAGATGATGAGTCATGCAGTTTGAAAAATTTCATGTAGAAATGTTGCTATTTCTTGAAGGGCTGAGCATCGCCAGCCTTATAGGATGGAGGCCTATTTACACTTTGAGTCATTCACATCTACCTTTAAGATCTACCTACACTGGCCTTTAGAAAAGCAAAATATTTATTTGATCACCTTCTCTGTACTACACATGGGAATTTTACATGTGTGGCATGGAAGAAAATTTACGTGAAAGTCCAAACACAAGAATTATTGAAATAAAATTTGTAACTGTTATATTGTCCTTCATTTAAAATGCCATTGGAGTTATCAGAGAGTGCTTTCCTTTGGTGCCTGGTGAAGGGCTATGAAAGTGGGCCAATGGGTCATATAGTCAGAATGGGAGGGCAGGTTGTCACGGATGATTGCAATGACATAATGAGGGAATTGCTGGTAACTGATGGGTTTGTTTTACTTCTTAGCTCTTTATGTGTGTTTATGACTGACAACTATTTTAAGATATTGAATTGCAATTAGACCATTATAATATTATCTTTTAAAAAGATAATTGAGCCCCTTAACAGTGTTTAGATACCTAGACTTTATGAGTATTATTAATCTGGCAAAGATCAGAGCTGGAACATTTCAGTTAAGGGTATATATTTATTCTTTTTTTTAATATGCCTTGTTTCAAAGTATGGAGGATTTAAAGGTGTGTTTAAAGTTACTTAATCACTTGTTCAATAAAACTGTGAAATGTACATTTTTATTCTCTATGTTAGAATTTTTCAAAATGGCCAACTTTCTTGTCCCTTTAAAAGTTACTTTAAATATAAAATAAATAAATAGAAGGAAGAAACATGGAAATCTAGTCAGCTAATTTATGGTCATGTGATTTTTTTTCAGAAACCTTTTTTCCAACCAAGATTGTACATGTAAAAGGATGCTCAAACCTTCCATAGCACTTCAAATTCTCTTCTGCCCAAACACCGAATTTCCTCAGAAATGGCTTAACATTTTTTTTTTTTGGTCAAGCCGTGGTTGAGGACTATTCTTTTCATAGTTCTAGAAAAAAATCTCCTCTGTCTCATTTTTATTTGTACAAAAAAATGGTTAAAATGGGACAATGCCATTTTTTACCCTGAATGGTGACTGCCAGCTATTAAAATGCTAATTTCAAAAAAAAAATACAAAAAACCAAATAGAAGAGCCAAAGACAGCCAGGAAACAAGAGGAATGAAGTCTACTGAGTGATTAATCATTTGATTAACCAGGTAAGTTTCTGGCACATTACTAATTAGCTCACTTACAAAGCCCTGGACTGAGCAGCCCTGGTTTGATTAAAGAGGTGCCGAGCCATTCAAACCCTGATGCTTGAGCTTCTTTTATAAAATAAAATGCGACTTTCATGCTAAGCTCATCTCTTTAATCCAGCTGTGATTTCTCAGGCCTCTGACACTCAGGCCTAGGCACATAAATCAAAGAGTAGAAAATGGTCCTCATGAATGTTCAGAGAATATGATCTATATTTTAGGACTCTTTTTTTTTTTTCTAATTTAAAAAGGGGTTGTTTAAATTATGAGGTTGTAGTAACTACCTGTTGACTGTCTTAAAGCTGCTGCTTTTGATGACCCTTTAGGTTATCTGGAGGCTTTGGGAGAGGCTCTGCGTTTGTAGGAGGGAATAAATCTGCTCTCACTATACTCTTGCTCTGGGAGGATTTATGAGCTATAAAAAAGGATATTTGAAATTAATAAAGATCTTCTCAACTTTATTAGGTAGTCCACCTTTAAAATATTTTTAAAGCTTATTTCTTTGGGGTTAAGTATTTGTATTCTTAGTCATGTTAATGCCACTCCCACCCCCCATGCTGAAATATCCATCTTCTTGTTGGTACTAAAGTAAAGCCATCCTGGCTGCTTAAAGAATAAGGGGGTGTAGAGGGCTCTTCATGCTCCATGATTCTACTTTGGGTCTCATATAGGATCTCTGCGTCTTTACTTTTAAGCTTGCTTAAGACAACTGAATATTTTCTCAGGCTATGCACTGTACCAGTGAATTCAGGGGGCTCAGTTGTGGTTTCCTTTGTGACTGTTGTAGGAATAAAGAAACTAATAGAAATGTTGGCTGGATCAATTGAAGTATAGGGATAAGGTCAAAGCCAAATCCTTATCTGATGATATTCCAGGTTGATCACATCATGGCTAGATGTCTCCTTGTGGGTGCTGTATTATAAAAGAGCATTGATAGACAGAGCTCATCTAGCAAAAAGGCCAGGGAGGACAGGGCAGTGTGGGAAATCTTGTCATGAAGGGAATAGCTGAGAAATAGGAGAAGAGAATACTGGGGTAGATATGGAGTAGAGAAATGTGATAACTGTCTTTAAATAGTTGAAGGGTGTCATGTTGGGTAGTGTGAAATGTGTTCTTGTCCACATTGTATCCCCAACACGTAGCACAGGGCTTGGTAAAGAGCAACCATAAACAACAGTGGTCACCATGTTTTGAGCACATGCCACATGCCACATGCCAGTCATTGTAATAGTGTTTTGCTTACCTTATCTCAGTTAGAAATTATTACTGTCTGCAATTAATAGCAGAGGAAGGCCAGGCTCAAGATTAAGACACTTATCCAAGGTCACATAATAAATATCTAAGCTAAAAGTCAAGCCAGGTCTGTCAGGGACTGAGGACTCCTCTCCACGGTGCTCTGCCTCTCAAGACTCCTCTCCCTGATGCAGCCATGGGGATGATGTCACTGGGGTCTGGGGTGAGGGTTCAGTGACCAAATTCTATCACTTTTATCTTTTTCCTTGTGGATGAAGAATTGCAGTTTGGGGAACAGAGGTTCCACAGCCAGTATGTTCCAGAGTCAGGATTGAAACCTATGTCTGCCTTGCACAAAATTCAACCTCCTGATCACTGTGTTCTACCACTTCCCTGGTACCAGCAAATGCAATACATGCTTGTTTCTAGTTTGACCTGGATGAAATATTACTATTTCAAGTTTGAATCTCTGTTACACTTACCTTCTTCTACTTAACTTCTGAACACTTGAGAACTCCCTTGGCCTCTGTACCTGAATTTCTGGTTTGCCTTCACCTGGTGCTCACTTTCTCCCTGGATCCTCCACCTGGCCTGCTCTACCTGACATTTCTCCCTGATGGAGATGGGAATAATATAACCTAAGTTTATAGAGTGTTTTGCATCACTGTGAAGATATGAGATGCAATACTGAGGTTTATCCTCATCACATTTAAATATTCCTTATAACTATCACATGAATATAATTAATATTGCCTGTGTTTCACAGATGAGCAATCAGTATCTCAGAGAGGTTAGGTAAGTTTTCTCAAGGTCACACAGCTAGTTAATTAATGGCCAATTTAGCCTAATAATAATAATAATAATAATAATAATAATAATATAATAATACATATGTTCTTTCTACTACATGCATGCTGGGAATTATATCCACACCTGGATATTGCCACCTTCACTTGCCAACTTTTTCCTTCTTGCCCTGCAGAGCATGAAGCACCCCTAGTTCACCAGGGCATCACCAGATAGGTATCATTGTCTTCATTATCAATTTAAGTTGAAAACTATAAAAAGTATAAACAAAAATATAAATCACTCTATTTTTAGAGACAGAGGAATTCATTATAAAGTAAAGAAACTGAGACTTATAGAAATGAAGTGCGTTTCTCACAGTCATTCAGCTAGTAACTAAGAAGGCTGAGCCTTGATTTTAGGATCTTAAATATTAGAAGCACATCTATTTAAAACAGGAGCAGATGGATAATTCAGATGTTAGTAGGGGAGGCATAGACAAAGATGGAAAAATGTTTAAGAGATCTACAAAAGAGAGGCACCTGGCTGGCTTAGTTGGTAGAGCATGAGACTCTTGATCTTAGGGTTGTGAGTTCGAGCCCCACATTGGGTGTAGAGATCACTTAAAAAATAAACTAATTTAAAAAGATCTACAAAAGATAGTGAAAGAGGGGTGCCTGGGTGGCCCAGTCAGTTAAGTGTCTGACTTTGGCTCAGGTCATGATCTCAGGGTCCTGGGATGGAGCCTGGTGTCGGGTCTGTGCTAAGTGGGGAGTCTGCTTGTCCCTCTGCCCCTGCCCCCGCTCATACTCTCTCTCTCTCTCAATAAATAAATAAATAAATAAATAAATAAATAAATAAATAAATAAAATCTTTAAAAAAAAGATAGTGAAATGTTATAGAAATATCATGGAAGTCGTAGTAAAACATAACTAAAAACTTTTAGTGGTATTAGGCTGTCTGTATAGCTATTGTGTGGGTAGACAAAGCAGTCCTTTTTGTTTCAGAGGAGATTCAGTTAAGTGCTCCCTCCTGATTAAGGAAATGTAAAAATCAAGGTGAGTATGCATGTACTGTCTTAGCAGAAGAGCATAACTGGACTTGAGCGCACATGGGTGTATCCGTGTGACTTAGATTGGAAGGAACACAAAAGCTATGTTCCTTAGATCCTCTGACATATGGAGTCTTCAGGCAGGGATAGATCCATTTGCCTGCTGAGATAGAAGAGTAGATACCCAAATACCTGCTTCACACATTGTGAAGGGAGGGACCCGACTGAGTAGACTGAGGCAGACCTGACCAAGGTGTGCTGGCAAGAAAGGACTCCAAAGAGCCTAATGGCCCCAGAGTAACTCAGTAGGAGGTAAGAGAAACATGGTGACTTCCAGATTTACATATCCAGCCTCATTCTCTTTCATAAAGCCCAGACTTGTATATCTATCCTGACATCTCCATTTAAGAGGTCCAAGGAATAATCTCTTAATTCTCTCTGCTCAAACCGCTCCACTGGTTTCTCATCTTGCTCAGAGTAAAAGTCGAGGTCTTTACATAGCTGCCAGTATGCCTTATGATCTGGCCTCTGCTTAGCTCTCTTGTTCCCTGTTTCTATTCTTCTGTTTGGTTCTCTCTGCCCCTGCCACACTGGCCTCCTTGATGTTTCTCAGCCATGACAAGCATGCTCTGGCGTTGGGGCTTTTGCACTGGCTCTTCTCTCTGCTTTGAACTCTACCTCCAGATATTCACAATGTCTGTCTCCTTGTTTCATTCGGATTTCAGAAACTACCTCACCACTGAGGCCTTCTGCAAGCCACCCACCTAGAATAGCCAGAACTTGCCTCACAACCCTCCCCCTTGGAACTTTATCACTGTGCCTTGTCTTGTTGCTCTTCCTTGCACTTGTCACCATCTGACATATTCTATTTTTGTTGTTCATTTGCTTGTTTTCTGTCTTTCTCAATTAGAAATATGAGCTACTGTGTCCCCTCTGCCTAGACACCTAATGGGCACTTGTAAATATTTTTAAATGAATGAATAAAATGGGCATCTAGGTATGTGACCTTGGTCAGCCTAAAAGTCTAAGCAATTGTGATGATTGCTGCCCTGGGAAGCGGTAGGGGGCTGGTGGTGGACCACGGTCTGTCGGATCTCACAGGTCCAGCCTCAATAGTGACCTCATGTGGCATGAGAATCAAAGTCAGCAGAGGGCTTTTAGACCCTTTACTTTTCTTTCAGCCTGGCCTGGCATTTGTAAGTAGGACTGAGTAAGCTCCAGGGGGTCCTAGGCAATTCTAGGTGACATGTTTTTAAAATTTTAACTCAACATATGCTGATAAGGCAATATATTCACATGATTTTAAAATGCAAAAGTAGTATAAGGTAGATAGTGAGGGGTCACCCTCTCACCTCTGTTCCTAGTCACCCAGAAACCCTCCTCAGTTTCTTGTGTGGAAATATTCTATGCAAGTTTAAAGAAATACATATAGAGACCTATATATTTTTCTCTTTTGTTTATTTTGTGCTCAATATAGAGTATTACACATGCTGTTCTATATCTTGCTTGTATTTTTTAACTAAGATGAAACATCCACAGTGAGGTACAGAAATTTTATGTACAGATGATAAATTTGCCTTCCAATATATACTCTTATAATCATCATCCACATCAAGACATGTATTTCTAGCACCCCGGCATCTCCCTTGTGCTTCTTCTCAGTCTCTCCCGAGGTCATTGCTATTCTCACTCTTATCACTGTCTGCTCGTTTCCCCTGGTCTCGAATGCCGTATGGATGGAATCAGCTAGTATATGCTACTGCGTTTCTGACCGTTTTATTCAAGAACATGTGCTTTTTAATATAAAGACATATTTGCTTGTGATGATTGTATCTCATAAAGATAAAGGACATGAAGAATTTCCTCATTCTCTTTTATGATTACACGGTATCCCATTGCAAGAACGCCCTATGCTTTACTTCACTGCTCCACGCTGATACAGATGGGTGTTGCAGTATAAGAGGCATAAACACTTGTGCAAGTGCATCTGGTCATTGACTACAAGGGAGTGGAAGTGCTAGGTCAAAGAGTGTGTATGTGTATAATTTTGAGAGGTACGCCCAGTGTCTTCCTGTGGTGTTTGTGGGGATACACAACCCCATCAACAATACCCGAGAGTGCTTATTTCCCTCACTATCCAAGTGTTTTCGAACTATGGGGCTTTGCCAGTTTTAAAGAAAGAAGTGACATCTCAGTATATTTTCTCGTTATGAGTGAGATTGAACATTTCTTATTTTAAAGACCCATTTTTATTCTTTCGTAAACTTTGTACCTATAGTTTGACCATTTTCAATGGGATTAGTTATTTTCTCTTATTTCCCTCTGTACATGCTAGAGGTATTAGGAAAATTATCCCATTGATGTAATAGGAGTTCCAGATATATTTCCCCAGATATTTCATTTGTCTTCTATTTTTTTAGCCATTTACAAATATTTTATTTTTATGTGGTCAGACTTATTAATTTGTTTAAAGTTTCAGGGTTTTGTGTTATCGCTTAAAAGGGCTTCTCTACTCCTAGATTGTTAAAATAAATCATGTATTTTTTTTTTGGTCTTTTTATAGTTTTCTTTTAAATTATTAAATATTTTGATACTTCAAGAAGTCATTTGTGAGTAAGGCATGAAGTAGGGATCCAACGTTTTTTCCCCCCAAATTGTAGCTATCACACTCATTCTGTTTATTCACGGATCCAGTTTTCCCAAAACTGAAATGCCACTTGTCATATACCAAATGCCCCTATGCATTTGGGTTTATTTCATAATTTGACATTGTTCTATTTATATGTGTACCAGACTAAACTATTGTAGTTTTACTATGTTTTAATATCTGGAAGACTTGTAAGTACGGGTATGTCAATGTAGAGGTACTGTTTTCCCTTCTAATACAGACAGCAGGCTCTATAGCAATTAATTGTAATAATTAGAGAGATATAACTATATTTGCAACTCAAATTTGGGGAACAAAACACAGTAGCCAGAGAAGAAGAAAATATAGCAATAAGAAATATCTTAGATTAAGATTCCGAAGTACATTCCTATCTCCCTCCTAACCCCCATCCTCCCCCAGTGCGCACGCGCACACACACACACACACACACACACACACACACACACACACACACCTGCAGATTGCCTGCCTGGAGCAGACAGGACAGTGTGCCCAGAGGAGTGTAGATGGTAACATGAAATGGATAAGTCAGAGCTTGATTGTGGAGGCTCTCCCTTTACTCCTCATCCTCTAAAAGTGATCATATAAGTAACAGATTTTATAACTATTTTCTTAATGATTTAGAACTTAATTTATAATTTTAAAAAATTATTTTTTGAAAAAAAATATTTATTGACTCCACACTTATTAGAATGGCCAAAGTCCAAAACATTGCCAGCACCAAATGCCAGAGAGGATATGGAACAATAGGAACTCTCATTTATTGCTGGCGAGAATGCAAAATGGTACAGCCACTTTGGGAGGTTGGCAGTTTCTAACAAAAATAAACTCAGATCATATGACCCCGCAATCATGTTCCTTGGTATTTAGCTAAAGGAGTTGAAAACTTATGTCCATACAAACCCCTGCACACAAGTGTTTATAGCAGTTTTATTCATAGTTACCAAAACTTGGACTTGGCAAGATGTCCTTTAGTAGGTGAATGGACAAATAAACTGTGGTACATCCAGGCAATGGAATATTATTCAGCACTAAAACAAAATGAGTTATCAAGCCATGAAAACACATGGAGGAAGCTTAAATGCATACTTCCAAGTAAAAGAAGGAAATCTGAGAAGGCTACATGCTGTATGACTCCAACTATATGATATTCTGGAAAAGACAAAGCTATGGAGAAAGTAAAAAATCAGTGGTTGTCAGGGGTTAGGGGCAAGGGAGGGTTAAATAGAGCACAGAAGATTTTTAGGGCAGTGAAACTATTCCGTACAGTGCTATAATGGTGAATGCATGTCATTATGCATTTGTCAAAACCCTACATTTGTCAGTGTAGCTTCATTGATTGTAACAAGTGTACCACTCTGGTGTGGGTTGTTGATAGTGGGGGAGGTTTTGGGGGGGAGGGGAGCAGGGGTATATGTGAAATCTCTCCACCTTCCTCTCAGTTTTGCTGTGAGCTTCAAACTACACTAAAAAATGAAGTCTGTTCAAGAAAGTTTTTTTTTAATTTTTTAAATAATGAGTTTCCATTATATTTTAGATACTTCAAAGGTAGTTGGGATTAAATGATAGTCCCTGCCCTCATGGATCTTGAGAATGCCTATTTAAAGGTTAGTGATGTCTGATGAAGAAGTCCTAAAAAGTCTTGGAGGGGAAGCAGGAAGAGTTGAAAGGGCTTTGGTGGTAGTCAGCTGTTAAAATTCTGACTACACAACTTATAGGCACAACTTTGGACATATTTTGGAGACCCATTTGCTCGATTGCAAGAAGGAGGCAAAAATGTTTCTCTTGTAATATAATTCTGAGGATTAAATGATAAATGTAAAGGACTTAGAGTAGCCCCTGACACATAATAGGTGTTCATGAGATAACAGGTCCTTTCTGCTGCCTTGTGTGCCATTCCACTTGGGCAAACCAAAGGGCAACCTAGCTCAGAGAGTGCTGGCTAATGCTTTCTGAATGTGTAGCATGCATACCTCTGTAGAGAGCTTGCCTGGCCTTGGCAATTTCCCCCAGAATCTTTCCAGATTGCATATGTTTTTTTTGCAAACTATTAGACACAGACTAAACATTCATCCTCCACTTCCCTGTACCCTTCCTTGGGCTTCTCATGTTTATGCTCTCCTCTTCCTTTGGCTGAAACCTTGGCTTTTAAAGACATTTCCCAAGTGAAATGCTCTTCTTTTAAACTAAGAAAGTAGATGCTTTTGACAACTGTACATCATTATGATATTTATACTACGTATAATATTCCTAACATCTGCTTCTATGTCAGTTTCCCAAGGCCTAAACTGACTAATGATATGACAGGTTGATACTAAATCAACTGTGTCAGTTTGATGCACAGCTCTGCTTTTGGGGGGAGGCATTGGAGGTCAGAGCTAAGTGCTCTTTAGTATCAGTATGAAAAGACACTGACAGGAAATACGTGCCAAGTGTCTGACATTCGATCTGGATTAGATCCCCTCCTTCATTGCTCCCTCAGTTCCGTGTGTGTTTGCCCCTGGACAGGTTCTGTTGGGTAGTGATTAAATTCTGTGGGCTCTGAAATCTGACTGCTGGGTTCAGAGCCAAGTACCATCACGAAGCCATTCTGGATCTGTATTAAATTGCTGATCTACTCTGTGCCCTAGTTTTCTCACCTGTAAAATGGGCTTAATAATAGCACTTACCTCACATGGCCAATGGGAGGATTGAGTGAATTAATGCATAAGAAGCACTTGTGCTGGGTACTATCCTAAGTGCTTCTTATGCATTTAATTTATTCAATCCTCACAACAACCATTAAAAGGGTTCAAAAATGCTTACTATGTTTTTTTCTGTATCAAAACAGTTATCACACTGAATTGTAAATCTACATTTACTTGTGTTTTTACCCCACTAACCCATGAGGTTTTGGTGGCAGGAAATACATTTTGTTCATTGTTGTATCTCCAGATCCTAGCCTTGGGCTAGCATGTAGTATGTATTCAATATTTGTTTTAAAAGTAACAATAGCACGGATGGGCCTTGAAGGCATTGTGCTAAGTGAGCTAAGTCAGGTAAAGGTAAATACTGTATGATATCACTTATATGTGGAATCTAAAAATGCTAGACTGGTAAAAACAAAAAGTGGAATGGTGGTTACCAAGAGCTGGGGGTGGTGGAATTGGGGAGGTGATATTTAAGGGTATAAACTTTCAATAGTTGATAAATAAGTTCTGGAGACCTAATGTGCAACATAGTAATTATAGTCAATAATACTGTACTATAAAAGTTGCTAAGAGACTAGATCTTAATTATTCTCACCACAAGAAAGAAAAGATTAATATGTGACATGAGGTGATAATTATATTGTAATATATAAATGTATCAGATCAAAAGGTTGTACACCTTAAACTCACATAATGTCATATGTCAATTATATACCAATTTAAAAAACTCTGGGGCACCTGGGTGGCTCCTTTGGTTAAGGCTCTGTCTTCGGCTCAGGGTCCTGGGATTGAGACCCACATCAGGCTCCCTGCTCAGCGGGGAGTCTGCTTCTCCCTCTGCCCCTCCCCCTGCTTGTGCTCTCTCTCTCTCTCTCTCTCTCTCTCAAATAAATAAATAAGATCTTAAAAAAAACTAAATAAAAAATGAATGGATGGGTAATATATCACTCTGGTCCATCGACTGAGTTGTGTGGGGGCAGGTCGTGTGGTGTGAATAGGCAGAAAGATGTTTCTATACAGATCACCCAGGTTGTACACTGGATCAAGCTCAAAGGCTACTCTTCATGTAGACTTTACAAAGCAGTGGCTCTGAAAAAGACGTTCTTAGAAACCATGAAGAAATAATAGTTTTTCACATGAATAATTATTCTTTTTTTTTTTTTTTAAGATTTTATTTATTTATTTGAGAGAGAGAATGAGACAGAGAGAGAGGGCATGAGATGGGGGAGGATCAGAGGGAGAAGCAGACTCCCTGCCGAGCAGGGAGCCCGATGCGGAACTCGATCCCGGGACTCCAGGATCATGACCTGAGCCGAAGGCAGTCGCCTAACCAACTGAGCCACCCAGGCGCCCGCATAATTATTCTTAAGAGTTGATTTCAATGATTAAAACCATTGGAATACTTAAAGATTGGTAGTTCTTTTAAAGTTATAGTTTGGGGGCGCCTGGGTGGCTCAGTTGGTTAAGCGACTGCCTTCAGCTCAGGTCATGATCCCGGAGTCCTGGGATCGAGCCCTGCATTGGGCTCCCAGCTCAGAGGGAGCCTGCTTCTCCCTCTGACCCTCTCCCCTCTCATGCTGTTTCTCTCTCTCTCTCTCAAATAAATAAAATCTTTAAAAAAATAAAATAAAAGTTATAGTTTGGATAGGACTCAGAAATGTATGTGTAATGTTTCCCTCCCCCCTTCTTTCTTTCTTTCTTTCTTTCTTTCATTTTTTCTTTTCTTTTCTTTTTTCTTTCTTTTCTTTCCTTTCCTTTCCTTTCCTTTCCTTTCCTTTCCTTTCCTTTCCTTTCCTTTCCTTTCCTTTCCTTTCCTTTCCTTTCCTTTCCTTCCTTCCTTCCTTCCTTCCTTCCTTCCTTCCTTCCTTCCTTCCTTTCTTTCTTTCTTTCTTTCTTTCTTTCTTTCTTTCTTTCTTTCTTTTCTTTCTTTCTTTCTTTCTTTCTTTCTTTCTTTCTTTCTTTCTTTCTTTTTCTTTCTTTCTTTCTTTCTTTCTTTCTTTCTTTCTTTCTTTCTTTCTTTCTTTCTTTCTTTCTTCCTTTCTTTCTTCCTTTCTTTCTTCCTTTCTTTCTTCCTTTCTTCCTTTCTTCCTTTCTTCCTTTCTTCCTTTCCTTTCCTTTCCTTTCCTTTCCTTTCCTTTCCTTTCCTTTTTTCTTTTCTTTTCTTTTCTTTTCTTTCATCACCTAACATTTACACTGGGACTTAGGGAAAATGTGGAATGGTGGGCTGTGTCTAAGTGCTCTAACCAGATTGTGAAAATGATACTCTGCCCTCTCTGATATTTTTACTGATCTCCCATGTTTCTGCTCTTGCCTGCAGGGGAAGTACAATCTCTCCTCAGACCACCAGACCATCTCTCACCCTCTTCTAATATCCCTCTGTATTGGTATGAAAGAAGATTTTTGATCAGATGGATCTAAGGGCTCAGTCTCTCCTTGCTGCCTTGCATTTCTGTTCCTGTGCAGTCATCACACCCTGCAGGGCTTGGTCCAAACCAGGAGGCTGGCCTTCTTTCTCAGTGTCTTGGTGGATATGTCAGACTGGTTCTGCTTTGCACATGTGGCTGTCTTTGATATAGTCAGAAGTAGGGAGCCCTTCTTAACACTTACCATCCCCAGGCATGTGCTTCACTTCAGCTTATTAGAGCAACCCTGAATTGGGCATTCACTTACTTGGCTTCTTTTCTACAACTTTTCTTTGTGTGCACAGCTTCCTTAGTTACGCATCCTAAAGGGGAGGAGGGCTGCGTGTTAATATTTTAGAGATAAAACCCCAACCTCAAACCCCCAAATGTCATGGTCCTTGAAGTGTTATGAGAGGCCAAATGCTATGGAAGTTAAAGGCTCGGGTTCTAGAATCAGAAAGGCCTGCGTTGAATCTGGGATTCATTACTCTGGGACTTGGAAATGTGTCTTAATAATTTTTTTTAATTAATATATAATGTATTATTTGTTTCAGGGGTACAGGTCTGCGATTCATCAGTTTTACACAATTTACAGTGCTCACCATAGCACATACCCTCCCCAATGTCCATCACCCAGCCACCCTATCCCTCCCACTCCCCTCTACTCCAGCAACTCTCAGTGTGTTTCCTGAGATTAAGAGTCTTTTATGGTTTGTCTCCATCTCTGGTTTCATCTTGTTTCATTTTTCCCTCCCTTCCTCTATGATCCTCTGTCTTTGTTTCTCAAATTCCTCATATCAGTGAGATCATATGATAATTGTCTTTCTCTGATTGACTTATTTCGCTTAGCATAACACCCTCTAGTTCCATTCCACATTGTTGCAAATGGCAAGATTTCATTTTTTGATGGCTGCATAATATTCCATTGTGTGTGTGTGTGTGTGTGTGTGTGTGTGTGTGTGTGTGTGTACCACATTTTCTTTATCCATTTGTCTGTTGAAGGACATCTAGGCTCTTTCCATAGTTTGGCTATTGTGGACATTGTTACTATAAACACAGCACTCACCATAGCACATACCCTCCCCAATGTCTATCACCCAGCCACCCCATCCCTCCCAGCCCCCACCACTCCAGCAACCTTCAGTTTGTTTCCTGAGATTAAGAATTCCTCATATCAGTGAGATCATATGATACATGTCTTTCTCTGATTGACTTATTTCGCTTAGCATAATACCCTCTAGTTCCAACCACATCGTTGCAGATGGCAAGATTTCGTTTTTTTTTGATGGCTGCATAATATTCCATTGTATATATATGCCACATCTTCTTTATCCATTCATCTGTTGATGGACATCTTGGCTCTTTCCATAGTTTGGCTATTGTGGACATTGCTGCTATAAACCTCAGGGTGCAGTACCCCTTCAGATCACTACATTTGTATCTTTGGGGTAAATACCCAGTAGTGCAATTGCTGGGTGGTACGGTAGCTCTGTTTTCAACTTTTTGAGGAACCTCCATACTGTTTTCCAGAGTGGCTGCACCAGCTTGCATTCCCACCAACAGTGTAGGAGGGTTCCCCTTTCTCCACATCCTCGCCAACATCTGTCATTTCCTGACTTGTTCATTTTAGCCATTCTGACTGGTGTGAGGTGGTATCTCATTGAGGTTTTGATTTGGATTTCCCTGATGCCTAGTGATGTTGAGCACTTTTTCATGTGTCTGTTGGCCATTTGGATGTCTTCTTTGCAGAAATATCTGTTCATGTCTTCTGCCCATTTCTTGATTGGATCATTTGTTCTTTGGGTGTTGAGTTTAATAAGTTCTTTATAGATTTTGGATACTACCCCTTTATTTGATATGTCATTTGCAAATATCGTCTCCCATTCTGTCAGTTGTCTTTTGGTTTTGTTGACTGTTTCCTTTGCTTTGCAAAAGCTTTTTATCTTGATGAAGTCCCAATAGTTCATTTTTGCCCTTGCCTCCCTTGCCTTTGGCACTGTTTCTAGGAAGAACTTGCTGTGGCTGAGGTCGAAGAGGTTGCTGCCTGTGTTCTCCTCAAGGATTTTGATGGATTCCTGTCTTACACTGAGGTCTTTCATCCATTTTGAGTCTATTTCTGTGTGTGGTGTAAGGAAATGGTCCAGTTTCATTCTTCTGCATGTGGCTGTCCAATTTTCCCAACACCGTTTGTTGAAGAGACTGTCTTTTTTCCATTGGGCATTCTTTCCTGCTTTGTCGAAGATTAGTTGACCATAGAGTTGAGAGTCCATTTCTGGGTTCTCTATTCTGTTCCATTGATCTATGTGTCTGTTTTTGTGCCAGTACCATACTGTCTTGATGATGACAGCTTTGTAATAGAGCTTGAAGTCCGGAATTGTGATGCCACCAGTTTGCTTTTCTTTTTCAACATTCCTCTGGCTATTTGGGGTCTTTTCTGGTTCCATACAAATTTTAGGATTATTTGTTCCATTTCTTTGAAGAAAGTGGATGGTATTTGGATAGGGATTGCATTAAATGTGTAGATTGCTCTAGGTTGCATGGACATCTTCACAATATTTGTTCTTCCAATCCATGAGCATGGAAAGTTTTTCCATTTCTTTGTGTCTTCCTCAATTTCTTTCATGAGTGTTTTATAGTTTTCTGAGTACAGATTCTTTGCCTCTTTGGTTAGATTTATTCCTAGGTATCTTATGGTTTTGGGTGCAATTGTAAATGGGATCGACTCCTTAATTTCTCTTTCTTCTGTCTTGTTGTTGGTGTATAGGAATGCCACTGATTTCTGCATATTGATTTTATACCCTGCCACTTTACTGAATTCCTGTATGAGTTCTAGCAGTTTTGGGGTGGAGTCTTTTGGGTTTTCCACATAAAGTATCATATCATCTGCAGAGAGTGAGAGTTTGACTTCTTCTTTGCCGATTTGGATGCCTTTTATTTCTTTTTGTTGTCTGACTGCTGTGGCTAGGACTTCCAATACTATGTTGAACGGCAGTGGTGATAGTGGACATCCCTGCCATGTTCCTTAGGGGAAAAGCTCTCAGTTTTTCCCCATTGAGAATGATATTCGCTGTGGGTTTTTCATAGATGGCTTTTATGATATTGAGGTATGTACCCTCTATGCCTATACTCTGAAGAGTTTTGATCAAGAAAGGATGCTGTACTTTGTCAAATGCTTTTTCTGCATCTATTGAGAGGATCATATGGTTCTTGTTCTTTCTTTTATTAATGTATTGTATCACATTGATTGGTTTGCGGATGTTGAACCAACCTTGCAGCCCAGGGATAAATCCCACTTGGTCGTGGTCAATAATCCTTTTAATGTACTGTTGGATCCTATTGGCTAGTATTTTGGTGAGAATTTTTGCATCCATGTTCATAAGGGTTATTGGTCTGTAATTCTCCTTTTTGATGGGGTCTTTGTCTGGTTTTGGGATCAAGGTAATGGTGGCCTCATAAAACGAGTTTGGAAGTTTTCCTTCCATTTCTATTTTTTGGAACAGTTTCAGATGAATAGGTATTAATTCTTCTTTAAATGTTTGGTAGAATTCCCCTGGGAAGCCATATGGCCCTGGGCTCTTGTTTGTTGGGAGATTTTTGATGACTGCTTCAATTTCCTTAGTGGTTATAGGTCTGTTCAGGTTTTCTATTTCTTCCTCGTTCAGTTTTGGTAGTTTATACATCTCTAGGAATGCATGCATTTCTTCCAGGTTGTCTAATTTGCTGGCATATAGTTGCTCATGATATGTTCTTATAATTGTTTGTATTTCTTTGGTGTTGGTTGTGATCTCTCCTCTTTCATTCATGATTTTTTTTATTTGGGTCCTTTCTCTTTTTGATAAGTCTGGCCAGGGGTTCATCAATCTTGTTAATTCTTTCAAAGAACCAGCTCCTAGTTTCGTTGATCTGTTCTACTGTTCTTTTGGTTTCTATTTCATTGATTTCTGCTCTGATCTTTATTTCTCTTCTCCTGCTGGGTTTAGGCTTTATTTGCTGTTCTTTCTCCAGCTCTTTTAGGTGTAGGGTTAGGTTGTGTATTTGAGACCTGAAATGTGTCTTAAT
This sequence comes from Halichoerus grypus, assembly GCF_964656455.1. Taxonomy (NCBI): domain Eukaryota; kingdom Metazoa; phylum Chordata; class Mammalia; order Carnivora; family Phocidae; genus Halichoerus; species Halichoerus grypus. The sequence continues at coordinate 139,288,099 of NC_135716.1, forward strand.
CTTAACCTAAGTTTCTTCATTGTGAAAGGAAGCATGTTTGTATCTACCACATAGAGTTATTATGCAGATTCTGTGTGATAATGCATGCACAGCACTTACTACAGTATTGTCCGTAGGAAATAGGCAAAAAATGCTAAGTAAAATAATTTTAATGAGTTTCTAATTTTGAAGATTATCAAGAGTATCTACAGCCATGCAGCATATTTTTACTCAAAAATACAATTAAATTCAATTAAAAATAGCTTTCTTCCAAAGTGGGGCATTGAGCTAGATGTGGATTTTAATATTTTTCTTTTCAATATGTGGACAGTTTTTGTATGGTTTATTTCCCACAGTTTTTTTTAATTAATTTTATTTTATTATGTTATGTTAGTCACCATACATTACATCATTAGTTTTTGATGTAGTGTTCCATGATTCATTGTTTGCATATAACACCCAGTGCTCCATTCAATACATGCCCTCCTTAATACCCATCACTGGGCTAACCCATCCCTACCCCCTCCCCTCTAAAACCCTCAGTTTGTTTCTCAGAGTCCATAGTCTCTCATGGTTTGTCTCTCCCTCCGATTCCCCACCCTTCATTTTTCATTTCCTACTATCTTTTTTTTCCTTTTAGCATATAATGTATTATTTGTTTCAGAGGCATAGGTCTGTGATTCATCAGTCTTACACAATTCACAGTGCTCACCATAGCACATACCCTCCCTAATGTCTATCACCCAGCCACCCCATCCCTCCCAGCCCCCACCACTCCAGCAACCTTCAGTTTGTTTCCTGAGATTAAGAATTCCTCATATCAGTGAGATCATATGATACATGTCTTTCTCTGACTGACTTATTTTGCTTAGCATAACACCATCTAGTTCCATCCACATTGTTGCAAATGGCAAGATTTCATTTTTTTTAATGGCTGCATAATATTCCATTGTATATATATACCACATCTTCTATATGCTTTCATCTGTTGATGGACATCTAGGCTCTTTCCATAGTTTAGCTATTGTGGGCATCATTGCTATAAACATTGGGGTGCACGTACCCCTTCAGATCACTACATTTGTATCTTTGGGGTAAATACCCAGTAGTGCAATTGCTGGGTCGTAGGGTAGCTCTATTTTCAACTTTTTGAGGAATCTCCATACTATTTTCCAGAGTGGCTGAACCAGCTTGCATTCCTACCAACAGTGTAGCAGGGTTCCCCTTTCTCCGCATCCTCGCCAACATCTGTCATTTCCTGACTTGTTCATTTTAGCCATTCTGACTGGTGTGAGGTGGTATCTCATTGAGGTTTTGATTTGGATTTCCCTGATGCCTAGTGATGTTGAGCACTTTTTCATGTGTCTGTTGGCCATTTGGATGTCTTCTTTGCAGAGATGTCTGTTCATGTCTTCTGCCCATTTCTTGATTGGATTATTTGCTCTTTCCCACAGTTTTTTTTTTTTTTTTAAACACATATATTTCTACCTTTCACTTCATAGAGTCAGCACTTTAAGGTCATGGGGGCACACCTAGGAAGGCCAACTAAATCAGAGTTTCAGGGTTAGGAAAGGTTACTGGAGAAAATGGCAACTCAGCTGGCAAGAGAGAGTTACCAAAGCATAGTTTGAGGGCAGAGGGTCCTGGCCAGCATCACCCACAAGAGAAAGTTGGAGTGCTAGGGGGGATTTGCAAATAATTTGTTATGTTTGGGGTTGAGGGAGAGAAAGGAGTGGCTCTAGGTAAGTATTCAGTCATTGTCAGGGGTTGGGTCATAGAGGGTCTTGCCAGCACATGAGAGAGAGGGCTTTCTAATAAGGGCAATGGAGAATCACTGAGGGGTTTTTAATAAGGGTGCTGATATGAGAAAGTGTTTTCTTTAGAATGATCTTTCTGACTACCATGTGAAGAATGGGTAGAGAAAGAAAGACAAGAGGCAGTGAGACCTCTTAAGAAGTTACTGCAATCAAGTTGCCAAGAGATGTTGATGGTTCACATAAACGTGGTGCTCTCGGGGATGGAGAAGAATAGATGGATTCTAGAGATATTTTAGAGGTTAATGTATGGAGCTCCATGATTTATTGGTTATAAGGAGTGAGAAAGAGGGTGAGACACCCAGATTTAAGTAATTGGGTGATGTGGGTATTATTAATTAATGTAAGAGGAAATGAGCATGTTTTCTGAGAAAGAAAATAAATTCAATTTTGTATGTGGTCTATGGAAACAAGATGAAAACCAGGAGGCGATAACACAGAAGCCAAGGGAAGAAGGCTTCCCTAGGAGAAAGGAATGGTCACCAGTATCAATGCTGCCAAGAAGTCATATAAAAAAAGAAATAAATTAGAAAAGTTTATCAGGGAGATCCAAATTTCAGTTAGGAAAATAAAAAAAAATAGTAGAATTATTAAACATTTTAAAGATGTAAAAGGGTGAGGTTTTCATGGAGAAAGGTTTCCAGTGCAGAGGTTTGGGAGAGAGGGGAGCAGTAGAAAATGAGTCTGTGGAAGGTCAAACAGCAACATCAATAATATTTATGGTGCACTTACTATTTACCTTGTAAAGTGTTTTACTCATATTACTGAATTTGATACTCTCACTATCTCATGATTGCCACTCTTATAAGGTCCCTTTCATAGATGACACAACAGGTTCTGAAAGGTTAAATAAATTTACCTAAGGTCACATAGCTAGTAAGCGAGAGTCTAAATTTGAACACAAACCTGTAGTCTCAGAATCCTGCTCATAACCACCAGCTATGCTGCCGCCTAGATAACATGCACAAAACACTGTGAAGAGTAGAATATGAGAAATAACAGATAGCCACAAAGACCTGGGTCTTTGAGAGTCTGACCCTGTGAATTGTATCATTTGGGATCCCTTGCAGGTTGCCTTCTGATTGGGTTCAGCCCATGGGAGATTGGTAGGCAGAAAGAGAGAGACATCTTACTTGTTTTGGTATCCCTCATCTGGCAATAGCTGTCTACATCTGGCAGCCCCTCTTCCTTTAGGGCTCCAGTCCTCACTGAGGTCTGGTAGAAGACTTTACTCTCTTTGTCCCTTAAGCCATAGTGGGGAGTAACTGTGTCCAGCTACTGCTGGCCTCTTGTCACCTCACCATCCCTTATTTATTCTCTTAACTATATGCACACCTTTATACATAGAGGCTTCATTAGAGTCTCCCCATTTGAATCATCTGGAAATGAATCATTTCTCTTGCAGTGACCCTGAATGATAGAGACAGTAGCCAAGGGGTAATGGGGACATGGGGACTGAAAGATTTAACTGGCAGCAAAGCCTATACACTCCATCACCATAAATAGCTGTGATGAGAGTCATAACACTCACAGTTGTTGGCACTCTATAATTTATAAAATGCTTTCACATAAGTTATATCATTTGAGTCAAGAAATAATCCCAAATAGTAGGTGCTATTATTCACATTTCAGACAAGCAAACTGAAACTCAGAAAAGTTAATTTGCCTAAGGTCTCCCAACTGGCAGAGCTGAGCTTCTGAACCCAGACCTCTTGAGACTAGGACAAGTATTCTTTCTACTGTACCTCGTCTGCTTCCCATTAGTTAGTGAGGTGACAGGATGCCTTTTCTATATAAAGCCTCCTGCAGTGGGCAAGCAAAGAACGTCTAAATCATGTCAGGAATCCCCAAGGACTCAGTGCATTTCACATGTAGCTAGATTCACATGAAACAAAAATTCCCTCCACCTCCTGGGACTTGTTTCACTATGTGTAGTTTGAAGACTAATAAAGTGTGCCAACCTCGCCACCAACAGTATTAATATAGAATGGGAACAGATAAAAGGTCTCTGGGAGGCTGAAAATAACTGGACAAAGTTCTAAAAATCACCCCATGATGCCAGGAGATCATGCTGATGATTTCATTGAGCTTAATCTTGGGTCTGCCACCCTTTTGCCACATATTTGACATTTCTCCTGTGAATGTTGCTTATTTCTCAGGATCTGTACTAGCTGACCATAGATGCACATTTGAAAACATCTTTTGAGAACCTACTCTGTGCCAGATGTTTTCACATGCATGATCTCATTTGGATTCCCATAGTAGCCCATACAGGTGAGATGTTTTTCCTCAAGGCGGTAGGACTAGTAAGTAAGAGGATGGAATAAAACCTAGGTCTCCTGGTATTTTTCAGAGTATAAGTCCCTTAATTCCACTGCCACCAGTTAGAAAGCAGCTCCTGCAATTTCTTGCCCATTTAAAAAATTTATTTATTTATTTATTTGAATTATAATTGATATACAATATTAGTTTCATGTATACAAGATAGTAATTTGATATTTTTATACATTATGAAATAATTACCATGATAGGTCTAGTTACCATCTATTACTATATGAAATTATTACAATATTATTGACTATATTTCCTATACTGTATATTACATACTGGTGACTTATTCATTTTATAACTGGAATTTTTTGCCTCTTAATCTTCACATATTTCACCCACCCCCCTCATCCTATCCCCTCTGACAACCACCAGTTTGTTCTTTTTATTTATGAGTCTGCTTCTGAATTTGTCCATTTGTTTTATGTTTTTAATCTTACATAAGTGAAATCATACATTATTTGTTTTTCTCTGTCTGACTTATTTCACTAACCATAATACCCCTTAGGTCCAGCCATATTGTTGCATATAGCAAGATTTCATTCTTCTTTATAGGTGAGTAATATTCCATTATATATATATATATATATATATATATATATATATATACACATATACATATATATATATTCCATTATATATATATATACACACACACACACATATATATACACACACCCTATTTTTAAAATGTGTGTGTGTATATATATATATATATATATACTCTATTTTTAAAATAAATTCATTTATCAATGGATATTTAGGTTTCTTTTATAAGTTGGTTACTGTATATAATGCTGCAATGAACATGGGATACATATATCTTTTCAAATTAGTGTTTTCATTTTATTCAGATAAATACCCAGAAGTAACATCGCTGGATTGTATGGTGGTTTTATTCTTAATTTTTTGAGAGATCTCCATACTATTTTCCATGATGGCTGCACCAATTTACATTCCCACCAATAGTACACAAGGGATCCATTTTCTCCACATCCTTGCCAACACTTATTATTTCTTGTCTTTTTGATAATAGCCATTCTGATAGGTGTGAGGTGATAGCTCATTGTGGTTTTGATTTTCATTTCCCTGATGATTAGTAATGTTGAGTATCTGTAGATACAGGATATTTTCTTTAGAAAAATGCCTATTCAGATCCTCTGCTCATTTTCTAATCAGGTTTTTGTTTTGTTTTGTTATTGAGTTGTATTGGTACTTTATATATTTTGGCTATCAACCCTTTATTGGATACATCATTTGCAATTATCTTCTCTCATTCAATAGGTTGTCTTTTGGTTTTGTTGATGGGTTCTTTCATTATGCAAAAGTTTTTTAGTTTGATTTTTTAATTTTTGATTTTGTTTCCCTTGCCAGAGGAGTCATATCCAAAAACATATTGCTAAGAATGATGTCAGAGAATTTACTGCTTGTGTTTTATTCTGGGAGTTTTATGGCTCCAGGTCTTACATTTAGGTCTTTAATCCATTTTGAGTTTATTTTTGCATATGGTATAAGAAAGTGGTCCAGTTTTATTCTTTTGCATGTAACTGTCCAGTTTTTCCAACATCATTTATTCAAGGGATTATCTTTCTTTTCCTTTCCTTAGATATGTCTAGGGGAAACTGAAAGAAGAATCAAGTTCATGAGGTTGAATCTGTTGATTCAGTCTAGGGGTATATGGAAGGGGTGTGCTGAATAAATAGTGAATTAGGTTGATGGCATGGAGATTTATATTTTCCAAACCCAAGTCTTCATCTCATCTTTATCTAGATGCTTAGAGAGAAAGGAAGAGCTCTAAACTTGTTTGTTTGTTTATTTCTGGATTATGAGAAAATAGGCTTGGAAAACCTCTCTACTAAAAGTTAACTCCTGAGAGTTATTCTAAACCAGTGCTTCAGCCTGAGCAGAATAACTCCCTCAAAGTGACCATGACAATGACAGTCAATATATACTAGCCATTATTCTTTTTATTGTTGTTTGTTGCCTAAATTATTGGAATAGCATACTAGCCTCAGGGTTTATAATCTTCTTAAGAACTAAGACATCATTCTTGATAGAAGTCTTCAATCACCAAGTGTGACAAAGCAGCCTGAATGCGGCAATGGCAATGGAGATGCAAACACCCTTCTGTTGAATAAACTCCTAGATGTTTAGCATGGAGTATATGTCTTCTCAGTTTGATCCAAAATTATGCTCTTGTCATGTAACCTGTTTATGATTCTCCTCCATGCACACTGAGCTACAGTTGCACCAAATTATTCAAGCTCCTTGGATACACCATACCTTCATGCTTCTGTAAGATTTTCTGCGGCAAACTTCCATCCTTTTCCATTTGAGGAACGTCTGTGTTTATTTTAAGACCCAGTTCAAAATCACCTTTTCTCTGGAGTCTTCCCTGATTCCCTCCTCTCATTCCTACTGCTCTAGAACTGATCATTCCTTTTTTTGTGCTCCTTAAGTATTAACATCTTACATTTAGCACAGGGCTTATTACTTATAGAAAGCAAGCTATTTGCATTCCTGACACTGATAAACTCTCCTCAAGGGAAATAGCTGTTCTAAAGTGGGCACTCAGTGGAAGCTGATGCCTGAATAAGGGATTTAATTTTTTTCTGTGTGTGGAGGATTCTAGTATTTGATAATTCTCTGATCCTTATGAAACATTCCAGATTGTGGTTACACAACGGCAATTTATATCTTTGCTTTCAGATAGGACCAAACTTTGGCTTGATGCCTAACAATAGAGTGGACATAAATTAACAGTGGAGCAATTTACAGTCTGTCATGTCTTATTGCTTAATGAATTTGTCAAAAATCATATTACTCTGAAAATTATGGCAAGCAGGGTCCATGGGGCTTCTGTCTTTAAGAACAAGATTGTTCCAGCCTCACTCAAGCAAAACTGCTTCACTACTTTCCTCTTTTTAATGTGGATACCAGAATATCAGAGCACTTCTGTTTATTTATCAAATCTCTGTTGACTTTCACTTTGCATTAGGACTACCAAGGATGACCTTGGCCAGTTTGCAAATCCTCAACCCCAGCCCACCTGCTGTCAGAGCCAAATAGGATTTAAGAGTCTCTTAAACTCCTGATTCTATGCTAATATGATGTCATCCATTTCTGGCTTATGCTCACCCTAGACTTTATTACTCATTTTTCAAACAAAGCCAAAGCCTTGTCCTCTATTATGAGGGCACCAAGCAGAACCCCCATTAGCTCTGCCCCAACTATTCCTCCATCCTCTTCCTCTTTTCCCATCTATTTACTCCCCAAGCCTCTTAACCTTTATTCCTCTTTGTTTCTCAGAATATGAATCATTTTTGAATGATGCTATTTCACAGGGTAAAGAATCAGATAGACTTCGGTTTCTCTAGGCACCACTTTCCTCATTTGTAAAATGAGATTAACAACTAACTCATTTGGTTAGTGTGATTAGAGGTGCCTGGCTTCCATCCACACACCCATCCAACCATCCAGTCATCCATCCATCCATCCATCCATCCATCCATCCATCCATCCATCCATCCATCAATGCATCCATCCAGCCAGCCAACCAGCCAGCCAGCCATCCATCAATGCATCCATCCAACCATCCAACCATCCATCCGTCCGTCCATCCATCCATCCATCCATCCATCCATCCATTTAAAATCCATTCATTCATGATGTAAATGTTCAAGAATGTAAAATGGGTCAGGCCCAATGCTTGTCATTTAGGGTGCATAGTTGATCTTAGGCTCTACTGTTAAGGACCTTGGAGGCTACTGGGAGGATGGACAAATTAAAAAATAACTAAAAACTAAGATGGGAAGTTGAGTGATTGAGACATGTTCAGACAAGATGACAGTTTCACAGTGATCTTCACAGGGCTCTGGGGAAGTGTGTGGAGGGCTGCCAGGGCTCTGTTCTGGAGGGAGAACTGCCCTTAGGTTTGAGGCCATAGTTAATACTCAGAAATGACAATGGCATTGCTGGTGGGAGCAATAGCACTGGCAATAGTAGTTTTGATTGTTATCATATTTCTCTGTTGGTTTTTCTCTCTCCTTTCTCTGTTCCTCTTTCAGTTTCTTTTTGCAAAGCTCTCTCTGTTCTTTACATTTCTGCATTTCTCCTTTCACACGCTATCTTATAATTCTTTTGGGAAAATGTAACTATGGATTAACTGATGGCTGATTAAAACACAATTGGATCTTTTTATTATGTCTTTTTCCTAAGGAAAAATTGCCCCAGTGGCACCTGAACATATGGAAGAGCCACGGCTGGGTTGCAAACCAGTGGGGGCTGCCCCATGAAGGTGGCAGATGCCCCCGGGCAGCTCCCTGGCTCATCCTGTGATCTGTCTGGTTGGCCAAATGGAAGCAGGCCAGGCACCTAACAGTTAACTGTGATGCTTTTTTTCCCCATTTCATTTCAATCCTTTTGTTCCATGCAACCAAAGAGCTAATGCCTGGCGAATTTATTATGACCCATTGTTTGGCTTGTGGAATAAACCAATTCTTCCCCTTTATGTGTTCTGACTCCCCCCTTTGTCTGCAGTTTTATTTTATGGTTCTTTTTGTACACATCCAACACATGCTGAGGTTATTGAAAAGCACAAATTACACAGAGTTTAATTTGCATATCTATTGAGGGTCCAATCCCAGAGTCCTTAGTCAGGCAAAATGCCCGTTGACTCTTACCTCCTTTACTCTGCTCCTTCTTGGCACCAAAACCTGCAGGCTGCCCCTCTGCTGCTTCTAGCAGACCTGGCAAGTGGCCTTCATGAATGGTTTAAGCAGAGTCACACCATAGAGGACAATGAGTTGGGTTTTTTAAACTTGCAACAAAGTCACTCAGAGTATCTTAGTGGGCAAGGTAGAGAAAGAGAGATCAGATGACAGCCAAGTGGGGTCAATTTAGTACTGGTGTGACCGGGAAAGTATAGGTGTTGGAGTCACTCAGGGTTATGTGTGAATCCCTGTTCTGTCAATTACTTGCTGTAAAAAAAGGGTTTTATTTTAAGATAGCTGTCAGTTCACATGCAGTTGTAAGAAATACAGAGAGAGCACTCATGTACCCTATACCTGGTTTCTCCCATCATTTGATTTTGACCTTGGGCAAGATACTTAATTTAGCTAAGTCTCATTTTCTTCACCTGTAAAATGGGAGAAATATTAGTACATACCACATGGGATTATTTTGAAGATCATTTGAAATAGCATCTATGAGACAACCTAGCATAGTACTTGTACCCAACCTGTCCTCAATAAACAGATATTCTCCTCAGAATAAATGATGGTAGCCAAATAATTCTGATCATTGAGAAATATTAACCTTGAGAGAGAGAGTCTAGCAGTATAGTCATAGTTTTGATCTAAATCCTGCTGTCAGGAAAATAGCATATGTATTTAAATTTCGATGTAAGAATGATGTTTTTTTGTAGAAAAAATTAAAAAAATAAGGTAACATAAAATAATTTAGAATCCTAATACCCAGTTAAAATTATTGCTAACATCTTGTTATATACCCCTCATAAGTAGATCATACATCTCATAGTCTTTCATAACCATTATTTTAGGGCTGTGTGATATTGTGCAGTAAGGAATACCACATTTTATTTACCTTTCGGGGGTGTTCAATGTCTTGCAATTTCTTTCCTTTCTTCTCCTCCTTCTCCTTCAACTACTCCTTCAACTCTACCTCCTCCTCTTCCTCTTACTCCTTTTTTATTTTTTATTTATAAAGAGATCTGTGTTAAACATCCTTGTAAATAAATCTTTGCGCTCATCTATGATTATTCCCTCAGAGTCCATTTCTAGGAATAAATAATTATGGTTCAGAGAGTCTCCACATTTTATGGTTTTTGATACATAGTAAACCACATTAGTATCAGCTGTTTAGATCAGTGATTCTTCAATCAGGGTGCATATCAAAATCATCTTTTTAATTCTATACTTCTGAGTCTTGACCTCTGGAGATTTTTATCCCAGGGATCTGGCACTTTTAAGATGCTCCCAGGAGATTTCCATATGCAGATCTGCTTGGGTACCATTGGCTGAGAGGAAGACAGAGGTAAAATGTCAATAAAATTTTCAAATAACAGGAGGCTGGAAAGAATTAATTAATTGGGTGATAATATCAGTTTTCCCAAAAATGTCCATATACTGGAATAATAGAAGAATGTGCTGAGGGGAGTTAATATATATGGAACACCCTTTGTAAGCTTCACACTGTATTGCCATAGCACATAGATTATCTTAATGATCATAACAATCCAGGCAGGAATGTGTTCTATTTTACAGATGAGGAAATTGAAACTCAAAGAGTTAACTTACTTGCCCAAGGCCAGCATTTGCAGAGCTAGGTTTTGGCTTCTTATCTCCAAATCTTATACTTTTTATTTAATTTTTCCATACCACAAATTTTTATTGGTGAATTTAAGAGGAATCAATACAAAATAATGAAGTTGGACCTCAAATCCAAATGGACAAAACACCATTAGGAGATATACTTTATCTAAGACATCTGTAAGAAAGATTTGAAGCAGCATTCATTGACTCTAGAATTATTAGTGGGAGAAATTATTAAAAAATCGCAGGTTCTTGAGCCCCACCATAGATCTACTGAATTAGGATCTCTAAGTTGGGACCCAGAAATCTGGATTTCTAATAAACACCCAGATGATTAGCATGCACACCAAAGTTTGAGAACCAATGGTTAAGAGTTTTAATTAAATTGGGGTTTAATATTAGTCGGTAGGGTAATACTCCTGAAAAGATAAGGAAATCTTATTGTGAGCCAAATTTACATTGATCAAAGGACAAACACACCTGTACTGTCGAGGTCATTTTTGAGTCACTCATTTAAGGATATTTAAAATTTATAGTGTACACAGAGAAGAGTAACCAGCGTGGTGGGTGTACCTGATACAGTTCAAGGAACTGTGACCACTCAGCCTGCAATAGCAAAAACTTATGTACCAAATAGCATTGCTCTTACCCAGTTCTAGTTATAAGTGATGATATTTGCAATTTAATATAAACCAGCATTCGATTTTTAGGAATATTAGAATTAGATGTTAAATTCAAATAGCACATTCTAGATTCCTGCCTTTAATTATTATGCTAAACTACTTTTGTATATGTTGATTGAATGAACTAGTTAAAGGGCTTATGGAAACAACTATTTTTTTTCTTGAATCTAGTGAAGTTTGGCTTCCAGAATGCTATATCCTTTGCTCATAAGAATCAAAAACTAATGATGTACTTTATGGTGACTAACATAACATAATGATAAAGAAAAAAAAGAATTAAGATTATTGAGTTTTTTTTTTTAAGACTAGAATGAAAGAAGTGCCTTTATGTTAAGAGCAAGAGTTTAAAAATTATGTTTAAACCTTTCACTTAAAACTTAAAGGAAGGCCAGTCAAATATTTCTTAAGCAAGGTAGAAAAATAATGGATCATTATAGAAAAGATAGATAAATTGAACTTCATTAAATTATGATTGTTTATCCCCATTAAGCAAGGGAATGTGCAGTTTGCACACTTGGATAAAATGTGAACAATACATGTCTATAGAAAGAGCTTATTCATAATATAGAAAAAATTCCTATAAGTCAACTAAACAGCGAAAGACAAGCAACACAATTAAAAAATGAGCCAAATACTTGAACAGTTTTTTCATAAACAAGGATAGACAAATGGTCAATAAGCATTTGAAAAGTTACTCAACATCATTGCTTAGCAAAATGCACATGAAAACCACAATATTATATCAGTACACATCCATCAGACTGGCTAAAGTGGCTCATAAAAAATGTTGGCAACAATGTAGACTTCTTACACATTGCTGGTAGGGATGTAAATTGGTATAAATACATTGGAAAACTGACTGGCAATATATACTAATGATAAAAAATTTATTTTCCTTGAGACCCTCCTAGACATATACCCCAGAGAAATGAATGCATATGTCCACCAAAGCCATGTACAAGAATGTTCATACAGAAGCTTTATTTATTGTAGCCAAATCAAACAACACAAATGTCCATTGGCAGTGGAGAAGACAAATACATTGTGGTAAATTCAGTTTGATGGAAAACTACGCAGCAGTAAAAAAGGTGCCATATTGCCTCACACAATAACATGAATGAATCTCTGGTCACGACTGCATACTATATGATTCTATTTTGTGAAGGTCAAAAATAAACTAACGGAGGGTGATAGCAGTCAGAAAGTGGTTATCTCTGGAGAGGGGTGGTGGATACTGACTGGGAAGGGGCATGAGGGGAACTTTGGGTATTGGAAATGTTCTATATATTGAGCTGTGCCGTAGTTACAAGGATACACACAAACACAAACACAATTCATATTATAACATAGGATTTAAGACTTTACTATAAAACTTCAATAATTAATATGATGAAGAAGGAAACCAGCACTTTGATATCTTAATATAAGCTAGATACTACATACTTTTTAAGGGATATCAATAACAACAACAAGGAAAATAATGGCCATTTATTAAATACTAGAGACCCCAAGTTTGTTGCCTAAAAACCACCGTGGTCCTATGAGATGGACATTATTATTTTACAAATGAGGAAATAAAGACTCAGAGAGGTGAAATCACTTTCCTGTAGTCTGTGAAGCTAGGATTAAAAGTAATTTTGTCATATTAAAATATTTGCTTTAGACCTTAAATTTCTTGGAAGATGAAGACATGTCTGTTTAACTCACTTGGGTATCTCCAGCACCTGGCACACTGTCTTGAATTTATGAGGTACACAGTAAACAGAGTTGGGTAGATAATGATTAAATGAATGAATAAATGGTCATGTTCTTTCCCTTCTACCAGGCCAGATACTTCTCTGCTGGTGATGTCAACATTAGTGAGGATCAAAATGTATTTTTCTCCCACATTTCATTGGTGTGTAGACTAGAATTTAAAAAGCAGCTCAAAACCAGGAATGCTCATGGAATTGGAATGTGATGGAAATTCCAGCCAATCCTGAAGTGCCTTGACTTGGTGGCTTTTTCTCCTCTGCCCCACCTCCCTCCAGCTCCATGCACTTTACTAAAAGGGGTTCTGGAAGATAAACCAATATACTTGTGTTCTATAGCCTTTGTGCATGACTTGGACCAGCGCTGATATGCAGATGGCATGGACTGCATTAGCCTTGCAGGTTGTTAATATTTCCAATGCCACCTTACCTTCAGACCGAAGGGCAGTAAGTCTAATGGAGGGTTTGATCACTGCTTAACACAGGAAGAAATTCCTAAGATGACATGAACTGCGTCCTGAAGTAGCCAAATTCCTATTAGTGGGGATGTCCAGTGCTTTGGACAAGCTTTTGCAGATGCTCTGAAGAAGATTTGAATATCAATTGAAAGCATGGGCAAGATTTATGATTATCAAACTACTTTTTTGTTTATTGTTAGTGGCAGATCCATTTCTTAATGGAAATATTAGGTAGAGGCTCAATCCATGAAATAGATAAAAGAGATGCTCAGATGGCCTGTCAGGGCTTCCTTCTCACCCTCCCCTGCAGAGGCTGGCAGTACAGTGGGAAAACCTAGGACTGGGGACTGTATATTCTCTTTAGCAGGGTGGTGGAGGCTCTCATCTCTTAGGCATCTGTGGAAATCTTTCTGTAACAGGAGGAAGGGCTGTCATCATAATGTGGGACTAATGGCTGCTCCCCTCCATTGTCACAGGATGCTGAAGCTTTCATCTGTCAGCCTGTTCTCTCTCTGTTTTTGTTAAGTAATTTCATGTTGCCAGAGAAGGGCTCTCATTATGGTCCCCTTTTGGGGGTACTACCATTTTCATCACCTCTTTTCCTCTTTGTGTCAGTGTGGGGGAATCTGGGATTCAGCATTAGGGGAGCTGGGTTTGCAGTTAGCTGGGTGGTTAAGGCAGAACCTGCAATCTCTCTGTAGTTTCTTCATCTGCAAAGTAGTGATCATTGTGGCGGCTCTTCTTCCTCATAGTATTGCTGTGAGGGCCAAATAAAAAAAGACAGTGAAAATGGTATACCCATAAAATACTACACACAAAGTCAGGTATTAGTACATCTCTTACAACAGATTAAAAATATATGTATTTAAACATCTATGTTGTTTGCAAACTGAGAAAAAATATTGTGCTCAACTGTAACAGAACTGATCATGTAGGAAGGACTGGAACAGATTAAGTATAACAGTAAGTGTTTGTCCTTTTCCACAAGCTCTACTCCCTAACTTGCAGGGCTATTATAAAGAATGAGTGAGTATGTGTGTAAGGAAGGACCATGAATCTATCAAACTTGGCTTAAATGCATTATTATATCCATACCTTGCAAAACAGCTGTTGTAAGCCCCCTATTTTATAGTTGAGGAAACTAAGATCCAGCAAGTGTAAGCATCCTACCCACAGCAGTCAATTGTTGACATTAGACAGTGGTGAGGGGAGGGGGGACTGTGTTCTTCTGTGTTGTCATTGGTGAAGAAATGTACAATGATTTAGGTAAGATAGGGAGACAACGAGGGTCTCAAAAGCAGAGAAGTTGTTTGATAAATACCACAGCTCTAAGATGACCTTGTGGCAAGGATGGTCTCCCCCTTACATGCATTTTGGAGTTCCTGCTCTGAGACACACTCTGCCAGTCACTGGAGAGACAGCAAATAGCGTGCAGTTCCTGCTATTACAATGCCCTCAATACTTGCAAAAACAGTTTATATTTATACTTTCTGTAGCTTCTACTTCCTCCTTCCCCCTCCTTTTCATCCCTCAATTCTCAGCCTGTAAAAAACCTGCCAAAATAGAGCGCAGATATCCTTCTTCCTCTGCTCTCACCCTTTGCCATCCTCCTGGTAACAATCTCTTATATATTTACTATGTGCCAGACTTTGTGCTACACATTTTATACAGACCATCTAATTTAGTCTTCATAACAACACTGTGGAATGTTTTATGATCCCATTTTAAAAAATAGATCTGGGATGTTAATTTGTTCAAAATAGCTTGTTATGGCCAGTAAATGTTCGAGCTGGTTTTCATGCCTGGGTCTTTGGACTTGAAGTATATCACACTTAACATGATACAATAACTGCCTCTATTCAGCATGCATATATGTTTGCTGACATTGGTAATTACTTTGGTAGACATTAAGAATAAAAGGTTAACAGCTTTTGGAAACCATATTTTAAGAGAGTCAATGTGTTATATATAGTATGAGAATTATAACTAGAAGTCATATGTCTAGGAATTATTTATCTTGTAGGCAAAATTAGGAATGGCTACTTATATGCTATCATTATTAAGAGCATGTAGAGTTAGAGAAGTTGGGTTTGAGTCTTGCTTTCACCATTTAATTGTGTGACCTTGGAAATTTTATTTAATTTTTATAATCTTCATCTGATTAATGGAAATAATCATAGTGTCATACATATGGTAATTACAAGGATTTGAATCACAGCGTAATTCCTGGTGCTTATTATTATTATTATTATTATTATTATTATTACTGTGATTGAAACTTTAATGTTTTTCATGCACTCTCATGGGTCTTGTAGAAGATGCTGTCATTCTTCATTTTTTTTTTATACTCAATCAATGTAGAATGGGTGGAAATTTCATGAGTTACTCCACACTGTTAGAAGGAAATGTTTTTTCCTTATGTCTTGCTCTATGAAAGTTCTTAGTCTCTTTTTCTTATGGAATTGCTCTGTTCTTGGAGAGATGTCAAGACTTTATGAAAAAATTAGGTAAAAGTAACTGGTGATGATGATCTTTCTTCTTGGGAAGAAGCAGGACCATTCTCCTACAGTTAATTTCCCCTCTGCTTAGCCACACTGTGAGTGTCACCTGAGCACACCTGTCCTGGCTAACTATACTGTAACTGAGCCTAAGTTATCAGGTTTTTGTTTTCAGTGCTAGGAAAGCCATTTTGATTCACTTTCTAGCTTACATGCTCCAACCTATCAGCACAGATACTAACATTGAACTTTGACCTTCACCTGCCATTCCTTTGCTTATTCTTCAATGTGTTCAGGACTCAGGAGGAGAAGAGGGGTGCTATTTATTTTGTGTTCCCTCAGAGACCGCCAAAACACTTTTCAGTTAATCTGGCAGTAATTTATTAAACAAGTCTAGTGAGACCTCATTGCAAGGTGCTGGTAAGTCTAGGCTGAAAAGGTCTCACAGTGACGAGGCAAAGGCAGGTCTTACCCCTGGGAAGCCTGTGGCCCTAGATGACAGTGTGAATGGTGCAGTAAAGACAGGGAAGGACAAAAAGAAAAACCGGTATGGGAGTTGGTGGAGAGATGGGCCCTGAGATGATGCCTGGAAGGATAGAGATAAAATTGGGTAGTTGAAGAATACTTGGCAGGCCTTCCAGGGAGCAAGAGAAACAGTACTAGCATCAAGGAAATGGGTGGGCTCTGGCATTTGAGAGATTCTGATTACTGCCCAAACAGAATATGGACGTCGCATAGTGGTGGAGTCCTCAATTTGTGACTTACTCATTGAATGAACTTGGGGAAGTAAATTCCCGTCTATGAACGATGGTTTCATCATCCTTAGAATGAGAACAATAATTTTGCCTTTGCCTGGCAGTTGTGAGATATTAACGAGACAATGGATAGAAAGCATACAACTCAATGCCTGGCACATAGTAAAAGCTTAATACATTTATTTGTTATGACAAGAGTAACTGCAGTGCCTGTAAATGAGGTAGCTTGCCTGCAGTTATTGAGTGTTGTCTATGCTTTCTCTAAAATCATGTCAGAATTCTTTGAGCTCTGAAAACAAAACACCCTAATTCTTAAATGGATATACTCATTATTCAGTAGACCAGAGTTCAACCTTTAACTTGTAGTTGCAAAGTTCTTTAAGCTCTAATCTTTCTTCAATTATTCATTTTCACTAAATTTTTAATAAAAGAAATGTAAATACAGAACTGGCATGACCAAATTACAGTTCTGATGTTTTGTACCAATTATTACATGTAGGTTTTAAATATTAAAGACCAGGATTAGTAGGAGGATTTTATGAAATCAAGTCTTGCTAGAGGTTTTATCTGCCTTAATTTCTTATTACAGGTTTTCAGTCAAAGTCCTACTTCCCATCAGCAGCTCAATTGTTTGCTGTTTTTGTGTTTTAGAATACTTTAAACATGAATGAACATTGGGTGAAAATAGCCATGTCCTTAGATAACAGTTAGTTCACAACTAATAGAATAACAAACATTCCAAGGACATGAACAGTTCTTGACATGCAATCAGAATCAGATTGCAACTTGAAGAATATCACCCTGCCATTTCACATGGGCTGCCCCAGTGACGATGATTGACAGTCCATGTCACCCACTTGGTGACCATTGCCATCTATATACAGGTGACTTCCAAATCTAGATTTTTAGCCTAGAACTTTCTTCTCTGCTCCACACATACTTGCTCAGCTCCTTACTGGGCTTTTCCACCATGATGTCTCAATTGCCTTGATGAACATGCTCCCAAAGAAACATGATTCATTCCCCCAACATCTGCTTTTCCCCATATCAGGAAGTAAATGACATGGCCATCCATCCAGTAGCCAACAAAGTCAGAGTCAGTCACTCTTGGGAATCACTCCTGGCAGCATAGTATTGGTGTCATTAGTATTAGTGATTAAGAACCTAGACTCAAGAGGAAGACCACCCATTCACTAGCTGTGGGACCCTAATTAAGTGATTTAACCTTTCTGTGTCACATTTATCACATTTATAATTCAAGGATGATAGTAGTTCTAATTTCATAGGTTTGGTATGATGATTGAGTTAATATTTCTAAGTGCTTAGAACTGTGCTTGGCACAGAGTAAATGCCATGTAAATGTTTCTTTTTTTTTTTATTTTTTTATTTATTTGACAGAGACAGCGAGAGCAGGAACACAAGCAAGGGGAGTGGGAGAGGGAGAAGCAGGCTTCCCACCGAGCAGGGAGCCCGATGTGGGACTCGATCCCAGGACTCTGGGATCATAACCTGAGCCGAAGGCAGACGCTTAATGACTGAGCCACCCAGGCACCCTAAATGTTTCTTAAATAAATAAATCACACATAACATTCTTTAAAAGGCTATTGAATTCACACATTCCTCTCCATCTCCATGGAGGTTCCCTTAGTTTAGACTCTAACTCCTCTGGAATAATTCAGTGATCTTCATTTTCTCAGTGAGCTCTTGCCTCTAGTCTTGTGCCCCTTCAGTCTATACTCTCTAGGGCAACCAGAATGATCTACTGAATGCAGAGCAGACTGTGTTTCTCCCTTGTCTACAACTTTGAGTGACTTCTCATTGTCATACCCAGTCTAACTTGGTTCTGCATAGTTGGGATCCTGCCTGCATCTCCAGCAGCCACCTTCCCTCTTCATCACTGCATGTTCTAAACATGACAAATGAATTCTGTTTCCTTAAGTCTGTCTCCATTTGCTCTGATTCCTTTTGGTAGAAAGCCCCTCTCTGCCTTATTTACCTTCAGATCCAACTTAAGTATTTCTCTCATTCTCTCTCTCTCTCCTCCCTGATTCTTCCACCAGGAAGAATTCCTTCCCTTGTGTTTCCTCTGTATAGGCCATTATCATTGCATAATGATCCTTTATGCATTCATTTGTTTGCACATCTCCCTCCTCAACCAAAATGTGAGCTCTTGAGGGCATGGAGTGTTTCTCTCTCTGTCTCACTCACATGTAATTTTAATTATTTTTTGTTTTATTCTAATAACTTCTACAATGTCTGATATAGGGTAGATGTTCAGTCAACATGCATTGAGTGTATAAAAAAAAAACTGAATGGCATCTTATTGGTCACATAACACAACCCTTAATTTCAAGAACGAGAAAACAGATCTCAGAGAAGTTAACTTGTTCTAGGTTACTCAGCTGGGCCGCATTAGAATCCAGACTAAAAACATTTCCTAGCATTTCTCATTACAACACAGCCTCAATTATTAAGACCCTTTTGGATCAATTACACAATTTAAAATTCTCAACTGGGGAAGCTAAGTGCTCCCTAACCCCATTCTCCTCCATTAGAAATACCTTTCTTGATACCCTGGATTCAGACCCTGTGGTTAAGAATGTTAGCTGAATCTCCTAGTCACTTAGGGCTTCTACAGCAGGAGTATGATTTGCCTATTCTTTAGGTACTAGAAATGACCTTTACTCTTAAGCATTTTAATCAGGGTTGGGTTGGTGCGACATACTACTTTTTGAAATTTAAATGTGGGAACTCTTTTAAGAAGAATTATTTCATCCTTGAGAATGGTGTGTGTGTGTGTGTGTGTGTGTGTGTGTGTGTGTGGTGAGCAAGGGGGTTATAGGTTACTTGAAAGAGTGGTTCAGAGGTGAGAACTTGGGGATGCCCTGAGTTTTGCATTCCCATTGAAAAGTCATCAGAAAAGAGTAAGGTCAACTCTGAATTCTGCCAAGTTTTGCCTTTCGTGCTGCAGAATGAAATGAGGTAATGTACTTTATGAACTGTGAAGAGCTACAGAAGTGTGAGGCATTTTTAGAATCATTGATTTATGGAAAAGGGAGGCCTTTAGAAATGATGTAGGCCTCCTACTTCCTTCTTTCACAGAGAGGGGAAGTGACTCTCCCAAGGTCATAGCTAGAAGGTAGCCAAGCTGGACCTTGCTCTCTCTCCAGCTCATGGCTTGCCTCTCTTCACAGATATTCTACAGTCTCACCAAATAATGTGGCTCTGAAAGGGCTGAACTCTCCCCTCTTCTGTGCTTTTGCAAATGCTGTTCTCTATGCCAGGATACCTTGTCATTCATGATGTCTGGGATACTTCCTCATCCTCAGCTGACAACCCTCTAGTCTCCCAGCTCTGTACTCTTAATGTCTGGTCACAATATAAAACATCTAGAAGACATAGCTCTTCCATTAAAGACATTTACTATGAACTATTTCCATTTCAAAGGGGTCCCCTTGAGTACATGTCCCCACTCCTAGTTGTGTCCCAACTGGAGACTTTTTAGGTGGTAGGAGATGGGATTGAGGCACAGAGAAGATCCTCACATAATCCTCTTGGTCTTCTCCAAATTACACCTCATAGGCCATCTCCTACTTTACCAATATTTAAAGTCAGAGAGGGAGTTTAATCTTGGGGATCCAAAACAACAATATCTGTTAGAAGAATGTTTGCTTCTTCTCGGAGATTAAGTTGCAGAGAGGCAGATTTTAAATTAGTTCAAGGAAGACCTATCGTATCAGTTAGAGCTAAACAACCATGGATGGGAGTGCATCCCTGAGGAAGTGGGGGAATCTCCCTGTCCCAGGGAATGTTCAAACACAGCACCCAACAGCAAGCAGGGTTGAACCACATACCTCCAAGCTTCCATCTGGCTCTGAGGTCCTTGATTCAATGAAAGAGTTTCTGTCCCATTGCTAGTATTGCAGTTTAGGTCCACAAAGTGAAGGAGAGAGTTTTTCCTGTGGACCTCTATAGGTGTGTTAGTTTAATCAAAATTGGAATGACCAAATGAAGGTTTCTTTAAATGTTAAAAAAAAGTCATAATTTTGGTGTGAGTGTATATGTGGTTGTGCGTATGGAGAGGCAGCAAATATAGATATATCATTTATTTTTTTCTTTTCTCCTTCGTCTCTTCCACCCACTGGTAATGCTGTAGAATACTTCAATACACATATATTAAGCACATATTCTGCATCCCACTTTCTAAACTAGATGTTGGGGTACAGATTAAAAGATGAATAAGATTTAGACACTTTCCATTGGCTCAGTTTAGTAGGAACAGAGAGACACCTCTCTCACTTAGCCCTCAGCTGGTTCAGTATCTTAATCTGTCCCTAACAAAATATATGCATTTTCTCCCCATCTTTAATAAATTCCCATGCCCAATATTTATTTGGAGTCCTTTTGCGAACTTAGTCCCAGAAAGAAATAGATGGCATACTCAAACTGGGCAATTAGGGTAGAATTGATAAAGGATTCATTTACAAGGGTATGGATAGGTTGTATGGAAACCACCAGGAAAATAGTGTCCAGGGCTATTAGCAGCTGGATATTTTTACCCTTGTGTGTGAGGGATAAAAGGAGAGAGCAGTTAACAGAATCTAATGGTATAGAAAATAGTATGGAGAGGGCCACTTGGCAGGAGTTGTGACCTTCTGCCAAGTATGCAGCCGCCTGAGAGGACTGCAGAGGAGGGAGCTTGAGATGACTCTTCTTTCTCTCGGATCTCCTAGATGCCCTTCATTGTTTAGCTCAACTGGAAGTCAGGGAGGAAACCCTTTGATTGAGTCCCCAAGGCACACAGCTGGTGATGAGGGATCAGGAGTGGATCTGGGGGAACAAACTGTAGATAGATAGTTCATTATACTGGATAAACTAAGCCTTCAGTCCTATAAAAACATGCTCAGGGGCTCCTCACTTTATACGCAAATACCTATATGCATCCTCCCATCCCTCCAAGTTTATGAGAACTCACTGGTGTCAGACACTGTATGAAACACACCATCTACTGTATTTCTTATTTCAACTTCACAATCATGACTCAAAGTAGGTGAAGAGACAGAACAAAAATGAGAATAAAATCTCTCTGAGTCCAAAATATCTGTAGCATGTCAAATTTCTGAGCAGTATGAACATGTTTGCTTTGGGCAGTTCACTGGGCAGTATCCTCCAGAGACAAACTCTCCTTTTCTGGACATCCTTCCAAGCTCCATCTACCTGACCAACCATGATTCTTCACCCCTGACTCAGGTTGGTTTTATCTTCTAGGAATCCTTTATAGAACCTCCCAGCTAGTGGTATGTCCCTCTCTTATACTCCCTTATGTACACTGGCCTCACTTCTCATGTGGCACCAACCATATTGAATTTAATCATCTTGATTATTTTCCCTGTGAGATTGTTAGAAATTTGAGATCAGGGATCATTTGTTTTTCATTTATATGTCTGTAAAACAGTGTTTGCCATGCACTGGAGCTCAGTAAATGTTTCTTAACTGAATGATTGAAAAGTAAGTACTCTATACTGGGTATTTACCCCAAAGATACAAATGTAGTGATCTGAAGGGGTATGTGCACCCCAATGTTTATAGCAGCAATGTCCATAATAGCCAAACTATGGAAAGAGCCTAGATGTCCTTCAACAAGTGAATGGATAAAGAAGATGTGGTGTGTGTATATATACACAATGGAATATTATGCAGCCATCAAAAATTGAAATCTTGCCATTTGCAATGATGTCGATGGAACTAGAGGGTGTTATGCTAAGCGAAATAAGTCAATCAGAGAAAGAATTATCATATGATCTCACTGATACGAGGAATTTGAGAAACAAGACAGAGGATCATAGGGAAAGGCAGGGAAAAATGAAACAAGATGAAACCAGAGATGGAGACAAACCATAAGAGACTCTTAATCTCAGAAAACAAACTGAGGGTTGCTGGAGTGGAGGGGGGTGGGAGGGATGGGGTGGCTGGGTGATGGACATTGGGGAGGGTAAGTACTATGGTGAGTACTGTGAATTCTGTAAGACTGATGAATCACAGACCTGTACCTCTGAAACAGATAATACATTATATGTTAATAAAAAAATTTAAAAAAATAAGTCAATTAAAGAGTTAAAATGTAAAAGAATAAAAGAGAAAGTATAGCTAGATCAAAATGAGATCTCACATTGCTTACAGGAAGTAAATTTTTGGGTAGCTGTTTGGTGATAAGCCTCAAGAGCCTAAAAAAATTGCACGTATTTTATATCTAGACTTTTTACTTTGATCAGAGATAAAGGCAAGTGTTTATAATGATAAACATTTCTGAATTATGAAAAAAAAAGAAAAATAAGGACCCTATCTATAACTTAAAAAGATCAGGTGGAGGGATGCTAGGAAGATAAAGTACAGAATATCCTTTATTTTTCAATGTTTCAGGAACATTCAAATTCAGGAAACCTAGTAGGTTCTGTAACCAGATAGACCAAAATGATGTCATGAAAATCCCACTGTTATCACCCATGAGAACACCATCCTATTGCAGTTAATGGAAATAAATGTACCATTTAGTACTTTAAATCACGAAGCAACATAACTGCCTTCTATTTGCAGTGACCTTCTTGTGCCCTCATTATTTCTCACTGTGGATGTCTGTGCCTGATCTTGTTGATTCAGCATAAGGGGGGTGCATTCAAAAGGCATAGGTGAGGTGCAGAGAGGTGGCGGAGTTGGGGAAGGAGGAAGCTGGAGTCATCTGCAGCATGGAGAAGGACCACTCATGATTCCTCTACCCTTACCTGCATGTCTGCCCTTAGCACATTCATTGCATTGTAATGCTTTACACATCTCCCCACCAGACCTTGAGCATCCCGAGGGCTATTATCACATTCAGCTCATCTCTGGGTCCTCATTTCCTGGTATAAAATGTTGGACATAGGAGGCTCTCAGTGTGTACGCTATGTAAATGATGAAAGACAGACAGACTAGATTTTTTCTAGCCTCTATTCCTGCTTCAGAAGAATGACTGAAAGGGTGAGAGAAGGAGTTAGGACCCAGTGAAGAAGATGATGATTGAATTTTGGGGGTAAAACTCCCAGACAGTTTTTCGGTTTTTTCTTGGTACTATCTCTTTCTGACAGCCTTCTTGTTCTCCCTGTGTTGACATCCATCACTATAAAACCAGGCACCATAAGCACTATATTTGTTTGGTTCAATGTGATATCCTCACTGTTTTGCAGAAAATTTGGCACATCGTTGTAACTCAGTATTTTTAAAATAAAGTTAAAATATCTTTGTGGGCTTTTATTCCTCCTCTCACATTTGGTCCCCCCTACTTCCCCTGCCAAGGCTGCATACACACCCTGAGCTGCCTCACTCCATGGACATTCCAAAGTGAAATAGGAAAGAAGGGGGCTAGCTCTCATGTTGCTAAATTTTCCATTTTATAGACAAGCAAACAGACCTAAAAGGGAAAAGGACTTGTCTAAAGTCACATAAGTTAGTATCAGACTTGGCATTAGAAAATGAATCTCCTGTCTCCTTTGTTTGCTATCATATTATGACCCCAAAGGTCGATTTTTTGCTTTAGTGACTTCCAACTGTTTTTTTTTTTTTTTTTTTTTTTTATAAATTTATTTGAGAGAGAGAGAGATAGCAAGAGGGAGCAAGAGCACGGGAGAGAGGGAGAAGCAGGTAGCCTGATGTGGTGCTCAATCCCAGGACCTGGGATCATGACCTGAGCCAAAAGCAGACACCCAACCGACTGAGCCACCCAAGTGCTCCTATTTTTGTTTTTAACTAGGAAACTCTTTGTTCATATTCAGAAGCTCAATGTGTAAGACAGGCGAAGTCAGTGCTGCTTTATTTTTTTTTTTAATTTTTTTATTGTTATGTTAATCCCCATACATTACATCATTAGTTTTAGATATAGTGTTCCATGATTCATTGTTTGTGCATAACACCCAGTGCTCCATGCAGAACGTGCCCTCCTCAATACCCATCACCAGGCTAACCCATCCCCCCACCCCCCTCCCCTCTAGAACCCTCAGTTTGTTTTTCAGAGTCCATCGTCTCTCATGGTTCTTCTCCCCCTCCGATTTCCCCCCCTTCCTTCTTCCCCTCCTGCTACATTCTTCTTCTTTTTTTCTTTCTTAACATATATTGCATTATTTGTTTCAGAGGTACAGATCTGAGATTCAACAGTCTTGCACAATTCACAGTGCTTACCAGAGCACATACCCTCCCCAGTGTCCATCACCCAGTCACCCCATCCCTCCCACCCCACCCCCCACTCCAGCAACCCTCAGTTTGTTTCCTGAGATTAAGAATTCCTCATATCAGTGAGGTCATATGATACATGTCTTTCTCTGTTTGGAAGTCAGTGCTGCTCTGGTTAAAGTAGCATTGGAGACACTACCGCCAAACTCAAACACAAATGGCTCCCAGGGAGTCAAAGGAGCGCAGTTTGAAAACTGTTGATGTAGTAAGTCTTTGTTCAAAGCCTTCTGATGAGGATGAAGGGAAGGATCAATTGAGATTGAACTCTTACCCATTTCTGCATGTGAGATAACATAGTGGTGGTAGTGGTTATGAACTAGTTATGCCTAGTAGAGGGGAATCACAAAGTTGGGGAGGCATGCTAATTTAGAGGCAGAGGTTCCAGGTTCAAGGCTCAGAGCTGCCAATTCTTAAGGGCAAGGTTATTTTTTTTTTAAATAAAACTTCTAATTCAGTCTTGATTTCTTCAAGATATAAATGAAGCTTCATAATATCAGTGGTGAACAGCTATCAAGCTATTTATCTTCTAATGCTAAGTCAGGAAATAAAAAATGTTTAAGTACCACTTATTTAAATAATTCAAAGTGAAAATAATTTTACTGAATTCTATGGAAAATTATATTCTTATAACCTATATTAACTTCTTTATCAAATAGGAGATTGTCTTTTTCTTTTTTTTTTAAAGATTTTATTTATTTATTTGAGAGAGAGAGAATGAGAGACAGAGAGCACGAGAGGGAAGAGGGTCAGAGGGAGAAGCAGACCCCCCGCTGAGCAGGGAGCCCGATGTGGAACTCGATCCCCGGACTCCAGGATCATGACCTGAGTCGAAAGCAGTTGCTTAACCAACTGAGCCACCCAGGTGCCCTCAAATAGGAGATTTTCAGTGAGAAACATGGAAGATTTCTAAGCCACTAAAATTAAATCTCAGCATACTTGAGAAATGGCAATAGAGAAATAAGTTTGTAGTATTCCATTCTGAAATTGTAGAATAATTTAGCATTCACACTGTTCATATGTGTTATCTCTATTAATTAATGAAAAATTCTGCAATGTAGTTATAATTGATGGGGAGACTTGGGGAGGTAAGTTGATTTTCTCCAAGTTATCCAGCAAGTTTGCCACAGAGCTGGGACTCAAAGTAGTTAATTCCAGTTAAGGCAATGTTTATTAACTATATTAACAAAGCCAGGCCTAACAGCTATCATAAATGAACCTCTAAATCCTAATGGTTAATACTATAAAAGTTTTTTTCTTGCTCATCTGAGAGCCCAGTGTGTGTGCTTATGGTTAGTGGGTCTTTTCTAAGCATCAAGTCAGGGAGCCATGCTCCTTCCATCTGTCGTTCTATGGTCTTAAATGAATGAGGTCATCTCCATTCCAT
The DNA here is from genome assembly GCF_964656455.1 of Halichoerus grypus. Classification (NCBI taxonomy): domain Eukaryota; kingdom Metazoa; phylum Chordata; class Mammalia; order Carnivora; family Phocidae; genus Halichoerus; species Halichoerus grypus. The sequence continues at coordinate 139,314,340 of NC_135716.1, forward strand.
TCATTTGGAAAGGGGGAAGCACACAGAGGATTGCATGAAGAACATTTTTATGGAGTAGGGCTGGAAACGACCCACACCATCTTCCATGGTCTTGGACAATCACATGACCATTCTTGACCCCAAGTAGGCTGGGAAATGTACTCTCACTGGGTGCCTGTAAGAAAGGAAAGGGGCATGATAATCTTCCACATTAGTATTGTGAGCACCTTGAGGACTAGGACTGGGTTTTATTCATCTCTCTGTAGTGCGCATTGCTTTTGTATATGAGCGTGTGTTGAGAATCTTCCCACCATCAGAACCTTCCTCTGCTGTTGTTGAAGAGTCTTCTTTCTATTGGTGAGATGGAGTGTTAGATCCTAATTCCTCTCTCTGCTTCTGGTACTATCCTACTCCCTACCCCCCACCCCCATTCAAATGGATACAGCTGCGGTTGCCATATTGTTGAACATAACCTTGCTTCTCTAGACACAATGATTGGTACAAAAATATGTACTACCCCAATCCGAACCAAATAGAATCCTTCATTGAAACCATCTCTGGGATTTTTCTAGCTATAAGCTTACTTCTCTGGAGGTAGAATCTGTGCAGTATGAGGCCCAGGAGTGGTTGGTGGCCACGTTTTTCACTTTGCAGAAGGCAATCAGCAATGATAGACAAGGAAGTCAGCAGTGCAAAACCAGGGAGGTGCAAAAAAGAGATGAGACAAGTCCTTATGGTTCATGTTTCTGATTCCAATTGCTCCACGACCCAACTACAGCTATACATGCCTGCAGTTTGGTTCAATGTTCCAACTTACGTGAGATAACCCAGTATCCTTCTAATAAATTTTCCCTTTGCCCGAGCTCGTCTGAATTGGGTATACATCTAAAGCAATCACAAGAGATCTGATCATGTGGTTTAACAGCATAGGGTGAGCCAGAACTCTGCTGCCCTCCAGAAGGGCTTTCTCACTCCAGTGGGCTGTAATGAGCTCATTCTCCTCCCTGCAGGCCCTTCCACCCACAGTGGGGAAGGCCACAGTCCCTCCCATGGGACTCCTACAGGAGGATATTGTTCCTGAATATTCTAAGAAAATTTTCTGTGCAGTTGCATGGTAGACTTTTTTTTTCTCATTCATCTGCCTCCTGTAACTGAAACGCTTGATTATATTTCCAAGTGCATTGAAGGTCTTATCTAGAAGCTATGTGGGCCAACAAAGACTCTGGTTCTGGGTTCATTCTTATCTCTACCAGATGATCCATGACATCCCTTCCTACTCTGAGCCTTGTACAAGTGTTACATGTGGGCTGAAAGTGGAAAAATAATTATTTCTGAAGTGCCTCTCCTTTTACAAAGTGACTCTCCCATACATTTCTCTTTTAAGGCTATAAGGAGATGAATGACTCCATCACACATGAGCTTGGTAGCCTAGTGACCTGTAGGATTTCTGCTTCCTCATTTGTAAAATTCGTGATTAGTGAGGATTACATTCTATTAATGTATGCAAAACACCCAGCCAAGGACAGGAACTTGCTAAGTATTAGTTTCTCCCTCACACCTCCTCACATTACCTACCTCTATACTCAGGGCTCTGAGCAGCAGAGGGAGCTTAAGGAAGAGGAATACAGTGGCTTTGTCCAAATTCTCTCAGGAACAACCACCTCATCCCCCTAACCTGTTCCGCTTGGCCCTTTTCTTCTTCCTCCCTCTTTTTTTTTTTTTTTTTTAAGATTTTATTTATTTATTTGAGAGAGAGAGAATGAGAGACAGAGAGCATGAGAGGGAGGAGGGTCAGAGGGAGAAGCAGACTCCCTGCCGAGCAAGGAGCCCGATGCGGGACTCGATCCCGGGATTCCAGGATCATGACCTGAGCCGAGGGCAGCTGCTTAACCAACTGAGCCACCCAGGCGCCCTCTTCTTCCTCCCTCTTAACCCCTCTATATCTCCTCTCCTTTTTGGTGCAATATCCTTGTTTTCTCCCACAGCCCCTCTCCCTTCCCTAGTGCCTCTCCCCTCCTCCTGCCAGCCCCAGCTGCTGGTGTGGCTGGCTGTTCAGATGCTATTGATTTTCTTCTATAAAAGATTGCTCAATTCATTTTCTCCACCTCGGCCCAGCGCCAGACCTCAGGGTAGGCCCCATGATGACCGAGTTGATTATGTGCACTGCTTCCCCTGAAGGACTGCAACCACATTCTCTCTCGAGTCCCAGGCAGGATAAGACAGTGAAGGTGAACATGATTCATAAACTCTGCAGAGCTAAACAGAGAGCAGTGGACCCTGACTTACTCATCTCCATATTTACAATGCCTAGCACAGGGCCTGGCACCAAGTCAGTGTTAATAATGTTTGTTGAAATTAAATGAATCTCTTTTCTTAGCTTCACAGCATTCTGGGCACACAAGGAGGCTCTCCATTGCTTCTGATTGCCTACAGCAGTGGTTTGCAGCCCTGGCTGCACATTAGAATCACCTGGGGACATTTAAAAACTACCCATGGCCTGGTCTTACCCAAGACCAATTAACTTGAAATCGCTAGCAGTGTGGCCTGAGCATTGGCACTTTGTAAGAGCTCGAAGGGTGACTCTAATCTGTGCCCATTGTGGGCTTACAAGGTAAGACCAGGTTCCCAGGCTGGCACTCAAGGTCTCCATATCTCCCCTCCTGCCCTGTTTCCAAGCTCATCTCCTTCCACTGTAATCCACGTACTCCATGTTCTAGCTACTTCAACTTTTTTTTTTTTTTGTTTCAGTGGTAGAATTTAGTGATATACATCAGTTGTCTGTAACACCCAGTTCTCATTACATCAAGTGCACTCCTTAATGCCCATGACCCTATTATCCCTTCCTCCTACCCAGCTCCCCTTAAGCAACCCTCAGTTTGTTTCCTAGAGTTCAGCGACTCTTATGGTTTGCCTCCCTCTCAATTTTAATCTTATTTTCCTTCCCTTACCCTTACTTTGACCTTCTTGCTCTTCCCCTTGGGCATCACTATGCATTTGTCCCTGCTATTTCCCCTTCAAGGACCACCCTTTCCTAGTTTCTCTCCCTGGCAAGCTCCTACTCATCTTTTAAGACCCAGATTAAATGCCACCTCCTCTGAGAAGATTTTTCCAGCCTTTCCAAGACTCTCGTGCTCCAGATTTTCACCTCTGCCTTGTATTCTCTTTTCTGAATGGGTTTGCGTGATAACTTCCAATTTTTCTTCTGTCCTGGATTTAGTTTCTTTCACTCTGACTGGTCCCTCCTGCCTAATAGTCCAGGTGGAAGTTTAACCTGGCCTTGTGTCTTTGTCCTTGGCCAGGGCCTTTTCGGGTCGTCTTTGGCTCTAAGCTTTGAAGTCCACTTGCTTAACCCATCCCTCTATCCTTTCTTAGCTTCCAGAACCCCTGCACAGGTACAGTGGCTGGGACCCTACATCTCTGAAAGAGGCATACAAATTGCACTGGGTAAAAATGGCTCAAATTTATTGAGTGTTTACTATCTGCCATGTTCAAGTGCTTCACTGTATCATCGCACATAACCCTTTACTATTGAGTCATGGGGACTTAAAGACCTTAAGTGAATTGTCCAATGGCAAATGGGCAGCAAGAGGGAAACCTGGAATTTCCCTGTGGCTAGCAGTCTCCAGTCCACGTTTCATGCCTATGTGACACTTGAATGCTTCTCTGTACATTTGGTTTTCATTCTGTTGTTACATTCTTGTGCTGGATCATAATTTATTGGTTGGTGTGTCTTGTATACCCCCCTACTCTGTGACCATCTCAAGGTCAGGGATTGAGGTTTTCAAGTCTATATTCCTAGCATTTAGCAAATGCCTGGCATGGAACAGAGGCAAAATAAATACTTGTGGCATAAATAAATATATGGCCACTGTAGCCTTAATGGAGACTGGTAGGGAAAAGGAGACAGAAGAATCTAGACCACAGTCAAACCAAAAAGCCCACTCTGCTAGGGCCCTGATGGGTGAGATCTCTGCTAGGCAGGGAAGGCAGATGGGTGGAGGAGTAGGGGCAGCCAGCCTGAGGGCGCCTTTCCCTGGTTCCCTTGAAGGCTGCGTCTGTCCTGTCCTGTCACCCAGCAGCAAGAGAACATTTGTTCCCCGAAGGACCGGCACTGTGCCAGCAGCAGGTGGCGGCCTGTCCACTGGGAGGGAGGCAGCCGGCGGAGCACTGATGTGTGCCTGAGACAAGATGCTGCAAGTCTGCTCCCTGCACGGCAGTGACAGCAGCTGGGACAAGGTTGCAAGCCACCATTCTGTAACCATTAAAAACCAGTTGCTCTCCCTTTCATAATAATAAATTAAAATATCACTCCAAATTGTGCTGGTTTCAGAGAGCAAAAAGAAAAAAAAAAGCCACAAGCAACAACAACAACAACAACAAAGAAACCACCGAACAGTGTTGGACCATATGTTATCAGTTGGATTGTCTATAAAATTGATAGTTTTCTTGGTAATTACAGAAAAGCTTTATGGCTGCTTTTCAAGATGCAATTTTTCATTTCCTTACAAAACACACACACACACACACACACACACACAAAACCCTGCCATCAACCGACAACGTACACATTTGGAAACAAGAAGATGAGAAAGAGAGTAGAAGCAATGTATTCCTGTCTGCTTGAAGAACTTCAGTGTTCTTACTAAACCAAGCCACCAGCATTTCTTTTCATAACCATCTGAAATATGCACATTTGATATTGGCAGGACCTGCGTGGAAGCCTGTTGACCTCAGTGGCCTCATGTGCTTTGGCCTTCTGCAGGCCACTTTTTAATTTAATGACCAGATAAAGTGTCTGGAAGCCCTTCACCTGTCTGTGGTGGGCAGCCCAGTGCCCTCCTGAAGATGTAAGTGGATTCATGACATAGCTCCTTCTTATCTCTTAGGGTCTTTTGCTGTGAATTTTGGCTTCTTGATCAGCCAGCTCACACATCGCCTCCTGTGGCTGCCCTCCCGCCTCTCCACACTCCGTCCCATTTATTGACAGTTTCTTCTTTATTCCCCAAAGCATCACTGACAGAAGGCAGCTCTATGTAACAGATTTTACTAAAAGTTTAGGGATGACTACAGGATTATAGCATAGAACAGGAAACGACCTAAAATGGAAACTGGATTGTTAGATGTCTTAAAAACTGCCAGTCTTCTCTCCCCCAAAGGAAAGCTTCCCTTGTTGTGTTTATGTTCAGGTCCTGCTTACAGACTTACAGACATGTTTCATTAGACCACAACTCCAAAATTCCCATTAACTTATGTGCAGGGCAAGTCAGCATGCTCGCTCTCTCTCTCTCTCTTTTTTTTTTTTTTGGTAAGTTACCCATCCAGAACAGCATAGGAGGGTACAAACTTTTTTTTTTTTTAAATTTTTATTTTTATTTTTATTTTTATTTTTTTTTAAAGATTTTATTTATTTGAGAGAGAGAGACTGAGAGAGAGAGCACATGAGAGGGGGGAGGGTCGGGAGGGTCAGAGGGAGAAGCAGACTCCCTGCCGAGCAGGGAGCCCGATGTGGGACTCGATCCAGGGACTCCAGGATCATGACCTGAGCCGAAGGCAGTCGCTTAACCAACTGAGCCACCCAGGCGCCCCAAACTTTTTTTTTTTTTGTAAACCACAAACAGTCCCTGAATTTTGTTCCAAAAGAAATAAGAATCTATTTTATTTTTATAATACTAAGAGAGGAATCTGATTGGATAAGTTTGATATCAAATTCTTACTATTAAATATCACTACTACTATTACCATTAAAACTACCACACTATAAACAGAAAAATTTGGGGGGTTCTAAATATTATTTATGAGAGAGTGCATGATAGGGGTGGGGTGATGAGGGGCAAAAGGAGAGAGAGAATCTCAAGCAGGCTCCAGGCCCAGTGCAGAGCCTGATGTGGGGGCTCGATCTCACGACCCTGAGATCATGACCTGAACTGAAATCAAGAGTTGGATGCTTAACACTGAGCCACATAGATGTCCCCAAAGTTGGGCCCCTTTGTGCCCCCTTAGTTTAGAGGCTGAGAGCTCATGCTGTGAGCCCTGGCCTGAGCAGTCTGGGGTGGGTAGCAGGGTGGCACTGTGGCAGTCACAGAAAGCTTACACACAATAATCCATCTGGAATGACCTCCTTAAAAGGTGTCTGTAAGTATGGCAGATATTTAAATTTTCAGCCTGTTCTCTGGTGGGATAAAGCTGGGTCTTTGAGTTAAGGGGGTGGTGCTGATATCCTAGCTGTGGGCTCCATAGTGTACTTAATAAATGGAAGGATAAAAATGCCTCAGTGGCATAAAAGTCCTCTTCCACACTTGAAATCATAGTAAATATGTGAGATTATCTATGAGGTCTTGTTCCTGATGAATCAAAATGAGTTCTTCAGGACAGAGGCAATAAACTGCAGGCTTTTGCATGAGATTGGCAGGATACCTGGTATATGGTGGACACTTCACTTGCTAAATGAGTAAATGGAACTAATGGTGTATCATGACAAAGGCCTTTATGTATGTTATTCCTGCACCCTGGAATGTTTTCCTTAAACATCATGCATGTGCGTGCACACACACACACACACACACACACAGACACACACACACACACACACAGTCTCTCTCTGTTTTAACTTGGTTAATTCCTGCTTATTCTTATACATCATCTTAGGCTCTGTAATCTGTCATAATACTTATAGAATTTGCCTCTTGTACTCTATGTTCATATCACATTTTTAATTGTATTGTTTAAATATGTGTGTCCATGTATTTGTGATCACTTGTGAAGCCCTTTATTCTCCTGTATATTTTCAGCTCCCTGAGGGGAGGCCGTGTCTGTGTTGTTCTAGTGCATATCCCAATAACCTAGAACAGAGCAGGTGCTAATGGCAGAAACAAAGTAGCTTTCACCAAACCCATTTCTTCTTCGTGGGTCAGGCTACATTTCCTACTCTCACTTGCTGCTAAGTATAGCTGTTTGATGGAGTTCCAGCCAACAGAATGTGAGCAGAAGTAATATGTGCCATTCCCTGCCTTTCCTTTTAAAACCTCACATGTGGGATTGTCCATGCTCTTTCTTCCTACCACTGGCTTGTGGAAGACAAGCACAGTGACTTTGGAAGCCATGTACTGAAGATGGCAGAGCCACAAGGTGGAAGGAACCTGGCCCCTAGGTCATCACTTAGAATAAAACTATCACCAATCACGATTATCTGTTGTGGACTATACTTGAATGAGACACTTTTATTATATTTGAGCCTTTATACATTTTGCAGTTTGTCAGAGTGGCTAGCCTTACCTCAATTAACACATTACTCATTTCTTTGTGTGTGTGTGTGTGTGTGTGTGTGTGTGGTTAATAGATGTATACAGAGAAGCAGATATCTAGGATACAGATTGTGTTAGAAATGCTGAGCCCTGCCATATTATGCCAGTCTTCAAGGTACCTAAAAATTGATTCCATGAGTAAGAATGAAGTATTATTCCAGCAATCCAACATTTGCTTCATTCTTGCAATAAATACTTCACACTAATGTTAAGAGGCCTGTTTCCCCTTTGGACCCATGAAAATCCTCTCTTCTCAGGTATATACCTCAATATCGTAAAAGCCATCTATGAAAAACCCACAGCAAATATCATTCTCAATAGGGAAAAACTGAGAGCTTTCCCCCTAAGGTCAGGAACGCGGCAGGGATGTCCACTATCACCACTGCTATTCAACATAGTGCTAGAAGTCCTAGCCACAGGAATCAGACAACAAAAAGAAATAAAAGGCATCCAAATTGACAAAGAAGAAGTCAAACTCTCACTCTTTGCAGATGATATGATACTTTCTGTGGAAAATCTAAAAGACTCCACCCCAAAACTGCTAGAACTCGTACAGGAATTCAGTAAAGTGGCAGGGTATAAAATCAATGTGCAGAAATCAGTGGCATTCCTATACACCAACAACAAGACAGAAGAAAGAGAAATTAAGGAGTCGATCCCATTTACAATTGCACCCAAAACCATAAGATACCTAGGAATAAATCTAACCAAAGAGGCAAAGATTCTGTACTCAGAAAACTATAAAATACTCATGAAGGAAATTGAGGAAGATACAAAGAAATGGAAAAACATTCCATGCTCATGGATTAGAAGAACAAATATTGTGAAAATGTCCATGCTACCTAGAGCAATCTACACATTTAATGCAATCCCTATCCAAATACCATCCACTTTTTTCAAAGAAATGGAACAAACAATCCTAAAATTTGTGTGGAACCAGAAAAGACCCAATAGCCAGAGGAATGTTGAAAAAGAAAAGCAAAGCTGGCGGCATCACAATTCCGGACTTCAAGCTCTATTACAAAGCTGTCATCATCAAGACAGTATGGTACTGGCACAAAAACAGACACATAGATCAATGGAACAGAATAGAGAGCCCAGAAATGGACCCTTAACTCTATGGTCAATTAATCTTCGACAAAGCAGGAAAGAATGCCCAATGGAAAAAAGACAGTCTCTTCAACAAACGGTGTTGGGAAAATTGGACAGCCACATGCAGAAGAATGAAACTGGACCATTTCCTTATACCACACACAAAAACAGACTCCAAATGGTTGAAAGACCTCAATGTGAGACAGGAGTCCATCAAAATCCTAAAGGACAACACAGGCAGCAACCTCTTCGACCTCAGCTGCAGCAACTTCTTCCTAGAAACATCGCCAAAGGCAAGGGAAGCAAGGGCAAAAATGAACTATTGGGACTTCATCAAGATAAAAAGTTTTTGCACAGGAAAAGAAACAGTCAACAAAACCAAAAGACAACCGACAGAATGGGAGAAGGTATTTGCAAATGACATATCAGATAAAGGGCCAGTATCCAAAATCTATAAAGAACTTATCAAACTCAACACCCAAATAACAAATGATCCAATCAAGAAATGGGCAGAAGACATGAACAGACATTTTTCCAAAGAAGACATCCAAATGGCCAACAGACACGTGAAAAAGTGCTCAACATCTCTCGGCATCAGGGAAATCCAAATCAAAACCTCAATGAGATACCACCTCACACCAGTCAGAATGGCTAAAATGAACAAGTCAGGAAATGACAGATGTTGGCGGGGATGCGGAGAAAGGGAACCCTCCTACACTGTTGGTGGGAATGCAAGCTGGTGCAGCCACTCTGGAAAACAATATGGAGGTTCCTCAAAAAGTTGAAAATAGAGCTACCATATGATCCAGCAATTGCACTACTGGGTATTTACCCGAAAGATACAAATGTAATGATCCGAAGGGGTACTGCACCCTGAGGTTTATAGCAGCAATGTCCACAATAGCCAAACTATGGAAAGAGCCAAGATGTCCATCAGCAGATGAATGGATAAAGAAGATGTGTGTGTATATATATACATATATATATATGTATATATATACACACACAATGGAATATTATGCAGCCATCAAAAGGAATGAGATCTTGCCATTTGCAATGACGTAGATGGAACTGGAGGGTATTATGCTGAGTGAAATAAGTCAATCAGAGAAAAACATGTATCATATGATCTCACTGATAGGAGGAATTCTTAATCTCAGGAAACACACTGAGGGTTGCTGGAGTGGTGGGGGGTGGGAGGGATGGGGTGGCTGGGTGATAGACATTGGGGAGGGTATGTGCTATGGTGAGTGCTGTGAATTGTGTAAGATGGTTGAATCACAGACCTGTACTTCTGAAACAAATAATACATTATATGTTAAAAAAAAAAAGAAGAAGATAGTAGGAAGGGAAAAATGAGGGGGGGAAATCGGAGGGGGAGAGGAACCATGAGAGACTATGGACTCTGAGAAACAAACTGAGGGTTCTAGAGGGGAGGGGGGTGGGGGGATGGCTTAGCCTGGTGATGGGTATTAAAGAGGGCATGTACTGAATGGAGCACTGGGTGTTATACGCAAACAATGAATCGTGGAACACTACATCAAAAACTAATGATGTAATATAAGGTGATTAACATAACATAATGAAAAAAAACCCTCTCTTCTCTAAGACACCTAACTTTCCCAGTTGCCATGTGCTGTGTTCCTCTCACATTCATATATTGAAACCTAATCCCCCATTGTGATGGCATTAGGCGGTGGGTCCTTTGAGAAGCAATAAGATCATTAGGGTGGAGTGCTCATAAATGGGCTTAGTGCCCTTGTAAAGCAGACTGCAGAGAGCTTTCTTGCCTCTTCCTCCCCGTGATGACACAGCCAGAAGACACTAGACGCTAGATCTGCCACCACCTTGATCTTAAACTTCCCAGAACTGTGAGAAATAAATTTCTGTTGTTCATAAGCCACTCAGTTTTTGGTATTTTGTTATAACAGCCTGAACATACTAAGATACGGGCTTTCATTCCAAAATGATCTTCCCTTCCTTCCCATGCCACTGAAAATTCCAACGTTTTATCAGGCATTAATGATCTTCTGAAACCAGCTTGTCTTACAGAGTAAACTCCTGCTTTCTGTTTTGGTTTCACAGAGACTATGCACTTTTAGGGAGAATGCACAAGTCGGTCTTCAAGAGTAGGTTAAGATGCAGCATAGGTCACCGAGCAGTGACAGGCAGTGCCTATTCTCATCCTGAAGCATTTGAAATTCTCCAGTCAGAATGGCCGAGAAGAATAATACTGGGAGTCTGAGATATTGATAGAAACACACAACTGCCTTGCCTGTCCTGGACTTCATCCTCTGATCTTCTTTTATTGAAGGAATATAGTTTCTAACTGAAATAAGGGCCATGTTTTTCCATGACAGTGGGCTGCCTCCAGAATCATGGACATCGGGAGACTGAGGTGAGAGTGGGAATCTAGAAGTTAACTGTGCCAGAAAGACTGTAGAAATACTTCGTAGTGGGTTGTGAGATTTGGGGTTTTTCTCTTACGATAACGGCCTATCCTATTCTAACTAATTGATTTAAGAAACTTGCCAGGATCACAAAACTGATCATTGGTAGAGCTGTTGCTTAAGTTTTTAAGTTACCTGTTGTTTATCAGGTGTGTTGCCAGACTCATTTTGTGCACCGTTCCATATTTTCTTGGCCATGGTTCTCTGTTTGAAGCTCTTGATCTGGGAAGATCACCTGATAATTGTATTCTTACAGGCTGAAGAGGAGAGGTTTTCATCCTGAGATCTGTGGCCACTTTATGGCAGGGCCAAGTTGTCATGGTACTCCACCTGTTTCCAGTCCTTCATGTCTACATGACCTGTCCCAGGGCTTTCCTGCTGCTATGGAGGCAGGAAACACTATGGAGCCCTGATATTCAGGGTAATGCATGCATGCTGGCTCACGGTGGTTGCGTTGCAGGGCTGCAGCTGCACATATCTAGACAAGGAGAGCCACAGTCTCGCCACCTGCAGTGACTCACCCCTCAGCTACTGCCAGGGATCTGACATTCCTGAGGTTGCCAAGGGGCTGGGTAATACAGCTGGATGTGTGAGGGAGTTGATGCTACATTGGGTTAGCTTTAGCATTGGGGTAATTCTCCCTTTTTCTCCATATTTCCTTTTCTACGGAGAAGTGATGGTTTCATAGGATCTCTCAGAAGACATCCCCCGAGAGTGAGTTGTGACCAGTGTGGTAATGCTCCTGGTCTCACTCCCCTTTCTCTGCCTCCTGTGTCCCTGGGATGTGCTCTTCAATAAAGTGTACCATGAAAGCTTTTGACTCTGGATCTGTGTTCTAGGGAACCGTGCCTAAGACAGAAAGCCTCCTGTTGAGTCCGGGGTATGCTAGCCTATCTAAATTGGGATATTCGAGCTACCTGACAAAAATGAATACACTTATGGGGATAGAGGGTTGAAGGATTTTAACATTTGTCTATTTTTCTGTAAGTTCTGGGAATAATATGTTTGTTGTAGAAAATTAAAAAAATACAAACTTTGTTATTAATGCACTCATTTTCTCTCTTCCTCTCTGCCTTTCTTCACTCGCTCACTCACAAATCCAAATATTTGCTCTTTTTATTGATGAGGAAAAGCTCTGATATTCATTCTCAGAGAGGTACCAGGGAATTACCACATTGCCTTTTCCAGAGAGAAGTTTAGTATCTTTAGAAATACCCCTCAGAACTAGAACTGACAAGAACGTGAGGCACAAGAGGCCAGTGAGCACCCAAGATATCATGCTATTGACTCATTTGGCCTATGCTCAGGTTGTATTCCAGATGCAAGTGTGTGTGCACATGCGTGTTTGTGCATTGCAGAGTGAGCAGTAAGGGGCAAACAGCAAGAGAAAAAAAGGTGTCCTCCCACATCGCCCTCTCCCTCATTTTCCAGTAAGTTCCCACTGAGGCGGAAACACAGAGATTTGAAACAGCCACATGGAGCCTCTTTCAAAGTGTGCATGGCAGCCCTTTATCAGAGGAGTTGAGTCCAAATGCATTCACATTTTTACCTTTGTCAAGTGAAGCTTTTAATGACTGCAGGGGTCTTTGAGAGATATTGTTCAAAAATAAATGTAGAGGTTTGGCGAAGCTGCCAGAACGCAGACCTTCACCTTTTAAATCGCATTAGTAATGGTGGTATGTGTGGTTGCTGGACAAAATGGACTTGAAATATCATCAGGAAGGAAAAATAAATCAAGATATGTTTCCTTCCGGTGGCTCACTCTGAAAGCAGGGATAAAAGGCCCAGGGATAAGAGGGGGTCAGATCTGGGTTGCATTTGTTACAGCAATGAATGAACAACAGCAAAAATCCATTCCTGATCCACAGAGCTTGAAGAGAGGTCGGATCAGATAAATAACAGGAGTTCTAGACAGAAAGAAGATTTCTCACAGCCCAGCCAACCTGGGCTCTAAAGCAATCGAAATGGACTCCTGAGAGCCGGTGGGGAGACCCTAAGGAGGGGCTTGAGAAGAATGGGGAAGAGAGCCCTGTGGGTTGGCAGCTGGGGTGAGGGCTTCGCTTAAGGCTTCAAGCCTTTGCATCTTAAAATTTAACTTTTTTCCCATCTTGCTCTTGGATTTGAAGACCCAAAGGCCTTTTACAGGAAAACCTCCAGATTGAACATCTGTTTTTTAAATTTGGCCTTTTGGGTGGTAAGGAACAGAGTGCTGCCTACATTACCTGAGTAAAAAGAAAGTGTTCTTTTGGGACCCATCTGGATGGAAAGGGAGTTGTTAAGGAAGCAGGCAGCTCTAACGACAGCTTCCTTTCTCTGCCTCAGCTTCCTTTCTCTGCCTCAGCTTCCTTTCTCTGCCTCGGCTTCCTGGTTCTCCTCTGCCCTCTCAGAAGTCTCACTGCTCCTGTGAGCACATCTGCTGCATTCTTCTTTTGCTACCACCTGGATTTCTAGGCACCTGTCTGTTCTTGAGCCCTGTGTCCTTGGCTTGCCTTTGGCTCATCATAGCTGCTCTAGTCCTGACTCTTATCACTGAGCTGCGGCTACGAAGAGTAACTTAACCCATCCCCTTAGCATTTCTTATTTCAACTTTCCAAGAAAAGATGTCTGATTGTTGACTTCTAGGTCTAATTAGCTGTAGTCAAAGAGCAGAACCATGTAGTGTACCATATAGTCATGTAGGTAGCAGGGGCTGTGGGGAGGACAGTTGCACTTGGAAGAGGATCTGGGTGAGAAGGTACAATAAATGCCTGATCCCTCCAGCCCAACAGGCAAGCTAGATTCTCAGTAGGAATGTACACTAGATTGTTTTGGGTGAGTGTGATCAGACCAGGTTACCTTTGGGTAATCAGTGTGATCTGGCTATGGACATGGCAGAAACAAGAAGAAGAAGTAGAAGGGAAGGAGCCAATATGTGTCAGTAAACAACTATGAGTCAGGCATTTACAAGGAGGTAAAATGACTTTGTATTAGAATGAACAGCTCTGGAGAAACTATTTAGATTCCCTAAGATTCATTTTTCTCTGCATTAAAATAATAACATCTACCTCTCTGTGTGGCCATGAGATCAAAAAAGAGATTATGTGTGAAACATATGGGACATTCAAATATTTGCTGGTGGAACAGCATGGTGTGGATTGAGAACATACATGACTCAAACTAAATTAAAAATCCAGGCTAACTATTCACTAGGGCAACCTTGAACAAGCTAGTCAACCTTTCTGGGACTTGGTTTTGTTATTTGGTGAGATTAATAGGAGTGAATGGCATAAAGCATATTCTCAATAAATATTGGTGTTATTATTATAGCTATTAATGTTTATTTCATATTGAAATAATTACGTATATGAGACTGTCAGGTAGAGAATGGGAGTAAGGAATTATTTGGGTCATGGGAAAGCAATGTATATAGGCATGGAGGTGTGGAATAATTTGTTTGGAAAACAGAGAGGGGCCCAGTGGAGTTGAATGAGATTATTGGGCAGATGGAAAGATTGGCAAAAGCCACTTCATAAAGGACCAGGGCAGAAGCATTGGCACCTAGTGTCTTGGATTAGGGAGATGCAGAACTGTGGTACAGAGTCAGCCCTGCAGAGGTCTGTCTTCAGGCTTGCCATCTTCAATCCATTCTCCCCGATGCTGCCAGAGTCCTGTTTCTAAATCTCAGATCTGAGCATATGGCTCTCCAAACAGAGTGCTCCATATCTTCCAATCCCTGCAGGATAAACTTCAAACCCCCTAGCATGGCATTTAAGGCCCTCCTGATCATTCCAGGATTCTGTCCCTGCTACCACAGCTGTGCCACAGAAAGCAGTTCTCCCATTCCTGCTGCTTGTTTCTCCAGCTGTACAGTCAAAGCTTAGGCAGGGGCGAGGGACGGATGGAGACCCGGTTATGTGCCAGGCAGCTGGGCAAGTGAAACCTCCATGGCCGTCTTTCAGGCAAGCATGAAATACAAATAGATTTTTCCATACCCCAAATATAAATGGTGGCTGACCTTTCCAGGGATGTTTGAAGTGGAAAGTTTTCGTTATACTATATATGTTGATTTTGTAGGTATTTCTACTACTTCTGTTCCTATTTGCCTTTACAAATGAATAAAAACATAATATTTTACATCTAATTTACATGGAATATTATTGATAGAAATGGCCAAAATAACAGAAAATTGGTAATGGCTAAAACTTGACGTGATTAAGTGTATTACAGGTAAAAAATGGGTAAGGTTGAAAAATGCAAAGGGCAACTGGGGAAATGACAGTTTTTGGAGAAATAACCCAACAAAACCATCAAAGCCTAAAACTACATATGGGAAAAAAATTGACAAAATATTGATAAGTGAATAAAATTACTTTGACAAAATTTATAAATGCAAATTTGAGTCAAGAATATTAGATTTTGTGGAAAAAATGGCCCCCAGAGAAAACTTACTATGGCAGAAGCTACTACCATTCAATTTGATGTGGATGGAAGACAAATCAACAGATGAAAGCTTTATTATAAAATGTATTTGGAAAACAGTGGGTATTCATGAAAATAGTTTTAGTAAGATAAAATGAAGTTGGAAAATATTACTAAAAATTGGTCATAAATTAAAACGACTTTATATACATATATATATGTATATACACGCACACAATACAAACACAGATAAAAACAAATACATATATATATGTATTTGGAAAATTCACCAGTATTGATATATTGATATATATTGAGGACATGTTTGTAGTTGTGAATATTGAGTTTAAACAATTTTAGGGTCACTACATTTTCATTGAATTGAGCAATTGTCAGCCAAAAATTATACCACTCATTTATTGGCAATGGAACTATAAACTATTTATTAGAAAAGCAAATTTTGGCTGAAGTATTTCTCTGAACTGAAGATAAAAGGCAGGGATTTATTCATTTCTTCTGAGTTGATAATTAGATTCTGAGAGCAAGCTGCTATGCAATGTGCTACTGATAGGAGAGGGCCCCCACTGGGGAGGACGGCAACTGTCACTCTGTACTACCTGGACGCTTCTAGAAAAGCCTGTGTTGTTCAAAGGCACTGGGTGGTGAGCAACCAAATACAGCTCAGACTGAGCTGCTTGGAGTGTCCTGAGGGGTCTCTAACTCTCTTTCTTTTGTCATCCCCTTAAATAATTTCTCCTCTCTACTGCTGGGAATATGAATAGTACTGTGGGATCCTGGGGGCGTGCCCCCTACAGATGGCAATGCAGGGCCAGGCACACCATATAGGGCCTTACTGTTTTGACGTAGGATGCATAGGACTTCTCCTCAAGGTAGCCCCGTGGACACTGCCTGCTGAGATCTGTTTCTGTATCCATTATCAACATCTAAAAGCATTTGCTAGGATCTCTTTGTAAATGCTTCATTGTGACACTGGACACAATGAAGGGAACAGATGTGGTGGGCCAGCCTCCAGGGGTTTGTAATCCAAGGCAGAAGGACAGACAGTGTGAGCACAGATGAGCGCTCAGGCATAACCTGCAAACCAGGACACAGGTATGACAGTTGGGATTGACACAGTGCTGGAACCAAGGCTGAGTTCCTCCCTTTACATAAGGATGCTTCTTTTCACCATAGGTTTCCCTCTAGGGCTCCTTTAAACAGCTGGCTCTCTTTGTGCATTTCTAATAGGATCTGATTTACAAAATGTCTTGAAAACAACTTATGCAGCAGCATATTGGCTGCCTATTGCTCATGACGTTGTATAAGAAGATGTGGTCAATACTGAACAGGGCAATAAAGGAATGTGAACATGTATGTACATGTTAAACAATCCTAGGTGTTCCTTCCATTTTGCATAAGCAGTTAAAAATCTGGTTCTTCACTGTGCCTAGCCAGACACCTGGCATGTGGTAGATGGCCAACTAATGTTTATTAAATGAATGAATGAATTAAAAACAAAATACCTACCCCCTTCATAGTTAAGATAGATAAAATTCATTTCTGTTTTCTACTTTTTCTTTCTTCTCTGCTCTCCTTTTCCTCCCCCTCCTCTCCTTTCCCTTCTTTTCTTTCTCTTCTTCTTCCTCCTTTTTTTCCTCTCCCTCCTCCTTATCTTTCTTCCTTCTCTTCCTTTCCTTACATGTATCATTTTACTAAGTATGTAATTTATTTTGGTATATGGTATAAGTGAGCCTTTACACATTTTTTCCGCAGGGTATTAATAAATTCCCTGAAGACATTTACTAGATAGACCTTCCTTTGCTACTAATTTAAGCTTCTTCAGGATAAGGACACTTGGTTTACTAATCCTGTTGTCTCTAGTACCTGCTGCAAGGCCTAGAACACATTATCTTCTTCATGGATGTTTGACATATTTGTGTTGCCACATACCACCTGTTACACGCTGAGTTGTGTCCCTCCAAAATTCACGTACTGAGGTCCTAACCCCTGGTACTTCAGTATGTGACTCTATTTGGAGATAAGGTCTTTAAAGAGGTAACTAAGTTAAAATGAGGTCTTTAGAGTGGGCCCTAATCCAATATGACTGGTCTCCTTACAAGAAGAGGAAATATGAATGTAGATATATACAAAGGGAAGATCATATGAAGACGAAGAAGATGGTCATCTACAAGCCAAGGAGAGAGGCTTCAGAAGAAACCAACCCTGCCATCACTTTCATCTCAGACTTCTAAGCCTCCAGAACTGTGAGGAAATTGTTGTTTAAAGCCACTCAGTCTATGGTACTTTGTTATGACAGCCTAGGAAATGAATGTGGCACCTATAAAAATAATATATTTTTATATTAGGATCTGTGAGTTATCTACTTTATCTGACCATGCATTCTGACTTTACCTTTTGAATATGCATATATCCTATCATTTCAAGTATGCAACATATGTATAGGAAAAAATAAAGGAAAAATAGCAAAATGTTAATCGTGGTTTATCTCTGGGTATGGGATTTGGGGTTAATGTATTTGTTTCTTTGTACCTTTCAATATTTAAAAAGAAACGTCTATAGTGAGCAGGAGTTACTCTTCTAAATAAAGAAATTAATTAAAAATTATATGACAGTGTTAGTGTATTTATAAATTGGTGACCTGGCTATGAGTCACAGGTGAGGTTTATGTGTGGATGAGTTTTGCAGTCTCTGATGTTCCTTATCCATTTTTGAATTGCTGTAGCGTAGGTTTATTCTGTAAAAAGGGTTGTTTCTGAAAATAATTATTTGTTTGGATAATTCCCCACAACCCCCTCTTTGTATTTTTACTGTACAGTTGAAATGGAAAGGCGCTATTCACCTACACTGGCATGGTTCATGCTTTTATTCTTGCCACTGACATTATTTGCAGCTGCTTTTTTTTTTTCAGCCTTTTCTAATTTTCACACTACCACTTACTGTATTTCATTGAAACTGGTTTAGAAATGCAAGGCATATAATTAGATTGAGAAATATGCTATCGATTTAGCTTCCCATTATGATGTTGCCACATGCACAAAAAGAAAAGTCATTTGGTACAACTGTTATGATTAAAACCACAAAAGAGATCTATTACATCAGACTTAGTTTTCAGTGCCTGGTGTGGTATAAAATATGAGAGAGGGGTTAATCCATTTTTATTAGAGTGGTATATGTCATGTATCCATAATGCCTACAGGCTAATAATTTCAAATGAATTGTCAGTAGACAAGAGGTTTTTCAGGAGGTCATATTAAATAAAAGTATATCAATACTTAAATATTTTGCTTTTAAGGTTGCTGTGGATAATAATCCTTTTCTAGCTCTGCACTGTGTGAAAACACATTCCCCAAGTCTTTATAAGGCAGATTTTTATTGCAGGGAGACTAGGAGGGACGAAGAGCATGGATTCTGGCAGAAGTGGGGTCAAATCACAGTCGTTTTGCTGTCTAGGAGAAGGTGGGATCACTGTTTAATATGTTTGTGCCACAAGCCAGGCTTTTAGGGATATTATTTCAGTCAGTTCCTACAACGCTGTTAAGTTATTGGCCCAAGTTCGTAGCTAGTAAATGACAGGATTTTAGTCTTCTTCACCTCAAAGTCCATGAACTTTCTGCAGTAGTATTCTTTTTCCTTTTGTTGAGTGATGTTGAATAAGTTATTTAATATTTCTGAGACTTTGTTTTCTCATTTGCTAAACAAGGATAATCATATTTCTTCATAAAGTGGTTTTGATGGTTAAATGAGTTACTATCTGCATAAAACTGAGCATCCTGCTTGGCATTTAATGCCAGTATATGCACTTGCCCTTTCCATCTGGTAATCTGGGGTAACCAGCCGGTTGTTCCCATTTGAAGGAGAGATACTGATATTCCTTACTCCTGCATACACAGGTAAGGGAAATATAGGTTAAAAAAAAATCACAGTTTCTGACACAGAAAGATCTTGTTTATTAATTAGAATGGTCTGGGAACTAGGCATAAAGATTATTTTATGGCTCTATTTTTTAAGTCTTTTAAAATAGATTTTATTTTTTAGAGCAGTTTTATTTTCACAGCCAAATTGAGAGGAAGGTACAGAGATTTCCTGTATACCCCCTACCCCACCACATGCATAGCGTTCCCCATTGTCAGCATCCCCACCAGAGTGGTACATTTGTTACAACTGATGAGTCAACATTGATGTACTACTACCACCCAGAGTACAAAGTTTACATTAGGGTTCACTTTTGGTGTTGTACGTTCTGTATGTCAGACACATTTACAGTGACATGAATCCATCGTCACAGCATCATACAGAGCACTTGGACTGCTCTGAAAATCCCCTGGGTTTTGCCTGTTTATCTCTTCCTCCCTTTTAACCCCAGGTAACTACTGATATTTTTATGATATTCACAGTTTTGCTTTTTCCAGGTAGTCATATTGTTGGGATCATATAATATGTAGCTTTTTCAGTTTGGCTTCTTTTCCTTCGTTCATTTAGGGTTCCTCCATGTCTTTTCACTGTGTGATAGCTTATTTCTTTTTAGTGCTAAATAACATTCTTTATACTAGAGTTAAGTGGTTAACAAACTACTATATCACTGTATTAGAGTATTCTGAATTTTACTTATTTTTACCTTTACCAATGTGTTTTATATTTTCATACGTTTTCATGTTACTAATTAGCATTCTTTCATTTTCAGCTCAAAGAACCTCTTTCAGCATTTCTCATAAGGCAGGTCTAGTGTGAATGAATTCCCTCAGCTTTTGTTTGTCAGGGAAAGTCTTTCTCTCCATTTTGGAAGGACAGCTTTGCTAGGTAAAGTATTCTTGGTCGGCAGGGTTTTTTTGTTTTGTTTTGTTTTGTTTTTGTTTTTGTTTTCTTTCTTTTTAGCACTTTGAATATATCCTCCCACTCTCTCCTGGCTTGCAATGTTTCTGCTGAGAAATCAGGTTTATGCAGGTTTCCTTGTATGTGAGGATTTTTTTTTCTCTTACTGCTTTTAAAATTCTTTGCTTTTAATTTTAAACAGTTTTATCATAATGTGTCTTGGAGAAGATCTCTTTGAGTTGAATTTGTTTGGGCACGTATGAATTTCATGAACTTGGATGTCAAATCTCTCCCCAGATTTGTGAAGTTCTCAGCCATTATTTCTTTAAATAAACTTTCTACCCATTTCCTCCTTTTTTCTGGTACTATAAAAATACATAGTTTCTTTTCATGGTATTCTATAGTTCATGTAGACTTTTTTACTCTTTTTTATTCTTTTTTTCTTTGTTCTCTTCTGACAGGATAATTTCAAATGCTCTCTTGTCTACCTCATAGATTTTTTGTTGTGCTTAATCAGGTTTGATATTTATGCTCTCATTTGTACTTTTCATTTCATTCATTGTATTCTTCAACTCCAGAATTTCTGCTTGGTTCTTTATGATTTCTGCCCCTCTTTTAAACTTCTTGTTTTGTTTGTGTATTGTTTTCTTGATTTTGTGGAATTGTCTTTCTGGGTTTTCTTAGCTCACTGAGTTCCCTTAAAAAAACCATTTTCAATTCTTTTTCAGGCAAACCACAGATCAGTCACTGGAAAGCTACCACATTCCTTTGGTATGTCATATTTCCTTGATATTTCGTGTTCCTTGAAGTCTTATATTGCTCTCTTTGCATGTGAAGAAGCAGTCACCTCCTCTAGTCTTTATTGACTGCCATCAGGAGAGAAATATCTTCCATCAACCCTGTTGGGGATTCTGAGACTTTCTCAAACTTTACAATATTCTGCTCCATACTTTTTCCTTCTTGTGGGGGAATTCTTAAAATTGTATGCCTTCTCTTGACCCTGCAGAACAGGGTCAGGTGCTGACAGCCTTCCATTTGTTTTTCCTGGGATGGTGCTAAATGCTCAAGTTAGTGCGTTTTCTTCCAATCCTACAGAATTAGGCCAGCTTTCTGTGCATGCTCACTAGCTATCTGCAAAGGCTTGGTCTTGCTGCCCTCAGGGGCATTTTACAAGCATCCAACCATGGGGTACTGTGTGTGTGTGGGTGAGGCACACTGAGTGTTGGGGGGGGCCAGTTGGGGATATCTACAGGCAAGACGTTCCTACTGGCTCACAGGCAGACTTCCTAATGGAGTCTGCAATGCAATTAGTAGTACTACATCCCTTGGATGCCCTCTGAGGGGCCTGGCTGTTGTTCTCCAGCCACCTCCTGCCACCCCCCCCCCCCAAGTTGTGCAGCACATCCCAGTATACTGGATTGGGCAAGAAAGAAGTCTATGTATTTGGCAGCATCCTGCATAGCTTGGGAAGCCAGATGCTCATTCATACATTCTCATGTGTCTTTGTGGGAGAAATCATGGGCCTAGAAGGTCTCTTTTGGCACTGAGCTGTGCCACCTTGAGGGAGGGGTGACACAAGTAAAATAAAACTATTCCTCTTGCCCTCTTCATTATGTCCAATAATGGATTTTTTTTTTCCAGTGGCATGATGGAATTTCTCTGCTGGACTATTGGACTTCCATAAAGGCACCCTTGTCCATGGGTGATTGTCAAAATCAGTGTTCTTTGGTGGTAAGATAGAAGAAAACTCCTATTTTGCCATTTTGATGACTCATTCTCCAATAATCATCTTTCAGACTTGGAATAGAGCTACAAGTGTTACATAAGTTTTATGACACTCACAGTGATGAGTTCCTTGGGAATGAAGATATTGTACCTCTAGGGATGATGTTATGGACTGAATTGTGTCCCACCGAAATTCATATTTTGATGCTCTAGGTGCCAGTGTAACTATACTTGGAGATAGGGCCTTTAGGAAGGTAATTAGGGTTAAATGAAATCATTAGGGTGGGGTGCTAATCCATTAAGGAGTGGTGTCTTTATGAGAAGAGAGAGATGTCAGGAGCATGCATAGAGAAAATCCATTTGAGTACACACCTGAGTAAAGAAGGCTCAGGAGAAACCGATCCTACCAGTACTTTAATCCTGGATTTCCAGTCTTAGGAACTGTGAGAAAATAAATATATGTTGTTTAAGTCACCTAGTCTATAATATTTTCCTATGGCAGCCCTAGCAGACTAATACAGATGGCATCTGGCCTCTTTTACCTTTATGGAGGCTTCAAATTATATTAGATTTGTTCTCAAAAGTTTCAATAATTCATGCCTTTTATAATGGTAAATATCCATGTTTATTTAAAGGAACAGTTGTTGTGTAGATTAAATTAAATTGTTAGGATTGAAAAGCAAGATAGCTTTTCATACCATAGAAGAGAGCGTGAGAAGGACAGCTCTGAAAAATGAATAGGCAAGTGGGAAAATGTGCTGTAGAGAAAGTACCAGTTGTTTTTTTTTTTTCTGACACTAAATGTGAACCTGATATATTTGTTCTTTTGCACATTAATATGAGCAGCAGCAGGGCCACAGCCACATCCTGAGGGCCTTTGAGAGGAATGAAAATGTGTGACAAGTCATTTAATAAGCAAGAGGTTCACACATTCCCAAAAAGACATTAAAGAAATTGCAAATAGGCAAGTATATAGTATTTATTGAGCTCTACCTCTGTGCCTTGCTAGGTGCTGAGCCATTTATTAAGAGTTTTTATAGAGTTTGTATTAATAAGTATAGTATTTTATTAATCGGGCAATTCTAGTTGTAGTAACAAATAAATTCCAATATGTTAGTAGATGAACTTAGGAGAAATTTGTTTCTTGATCATATTACAGTCCAAACCAGCATTCCTGTCTAGTGGGAGTCTCTTCTATGTGGTAATTAGGCAATCAGAACTTCTTTTGCTCGGTTATCCCTGAGGTCCTTTCACCTGGAAGAAGGGGGAAAAGATGGAGAATTACACTGGCTGCTTTACCACTTGGGTTCATGAGTGATGCTCTGTACTTCTTACATTTCATTTGTTAGACCTAGTCACATGGTATCATTCAAGTGCATGCTTTTTCTTCAATTGTGTGGATTTGTCACTGGATGGTAGTTGTTCAGACAGGTACTACTGAGTCCCCTCTTGCATAAAGCTAGAGCCCTGTTACCAGTTCACATTAATGGAATATGAATGGAAGTGATGGATATCACATCCGGGCCATGGTGGTTAAAAGTGGGCATCATTTTTCACCCTGTTGTTTCCCTTCCAGTGATGATAAGACCCTGGGGCATGGCAGGGCCTCAAAGCAAAGGAACCTGGGTCTCTGGATGACCATTTAGAATGTTTCCCATTTCATTCACCATGACTACTTTCATTTTATTGCAGGGGAAGCAGAATACACTTTTATTGTGTTAAGTCTCTGAAATGTTGGGATCTCTTCGCTACAGTGGCTAAGGTTACTCTAACAAATTCACATGACCTCATCTAGAAGCAAGAGAGGAAGGTATGATCTCTGGTCATACAATCACTTCTCAATGAAAAATGTCTCAATACTTTGGAAATAAGAGTACAGCCTTTGACTGCCTAGTTAGCTGACTCTGCCCAAGCACTTTCCCAGTGCCTGACATTGCTGAATGAATAAATGACCCATAATTAAATTGATGCCTCTTTGGGGGGAAGCTCTATGGAAGTTGGTGTAGCTATTAAAGACTGCTATGAACATCTTGATTTATTTATATACATTATTTTATTTAACTCCAGTGATAATCCAATGAGTTAGGTTTCATTTTACTCCACTCATTTACTTGTATGTTGTTCTTTCTTCTTGAACTGTGAGCTTCTTGCCATTAGGATTGGTGTCTAACTTTTCCTTGTGTCCTTAGTGACTGGCACATAGTGGGGAGTCAATGCTTGTTGCCTGAAAACATGCATGGCCAGGTGGATGGATAGATACTGGTTAGTATCTACAAGTCCAAGTACCCAAGTACGTGTCATATAGGATTTACGTGTCAGAGCTGAGGGGCAAAACAGAGTAGGAGAAGGGTTTTGGGAATAGATATGTATGCTAGGTGTGGGGTAGAGGCTAGGTGCTAGACAGTAAGCTGATCTTCAGTTGGGAGAAATTCTCCAATTGGGAGAAATTCCAGTCAATAAATTGAAGCACAAATTAGGAATATATGGTTTGGTGCTAGAGTCTAAGCAAGTGGTGAGTAGGTCTCTAGAGTTGAGGATCTAGTTGTCCTTTAGATGTTCTAGGCAAGTAGTCCTGAATCTTTCGGGCTACATATTTCTCATCTACAAAGTTGCTAATTTAGTAAAAACCATGTATCTAAAATGCTTAGTTATCTAAGATAGAAGAGCAATCAGAATTTCCTGGGTAATGTCAGCACTTTTTTTAAAAAGCATCAGATGTGCAGATTTAAGTTAATCTTCCTCAGTCTGTTTCATCTCATTATCAGTCTTAGAAGGTGCCCTTTTTGTGTTATATTTTAGTACTTTCTCCCTTCATGTCTTTCCCCACCTCTGCATCCTCCCGCTCCACAATTGCCACACAAATGGTATATTGGATACATGCCCTTCTTAGCCATCTGCCCCGCAAGGGGCACTGTAGCCTGCTGTGTGAGAATACAGGCGTTAGAACGTGGAGTCCACCCTCACACGACAGCAGGATCTTGGGCAAGCCGTTTAGCCTCTCTGTGCCTCAGTTGCTTAATTTGTATATGATTGTTTGATGAATACATAGGTTAATATGTCTACAGTATAAAATTAGTGACTGGCATAAAGTAAGTGCTTGTAAACCTTTGAAAATATACATATTGTTTATGTGTTTAAAATGGAGGTATTTATAGATCAGTAAATTTCATTTAGTTTACTTTCATCGCTGTTAAGGTCTATGGGTTTTGACAAATGTGTACTGTCATGAATCCCCCACTGTAGTACTATACAGAAGAGTTTCCACTGCCCTAAAATCCCTGTGCTTCACCTAATCAACCCTTCCCCTCTACAAATCCCTGGTATCCACTGATTTGTTTTCTGTCTCTGTCATTCTGCCTTTTCCAAGGTGTCATAAAAATGGAATCATAAACTATGAAGTCTTTTAGACTGGCTCCTTTCATGTAACAATATGCATGTAAGATTCATCGGTGTTGTTGCATGGCTTAATTATCACTGGCTAGTATGCCATTGTATGAATTGTCACAGTTTGTTTACCATTCACCTACTGAAGGACATCTGGGTTACATCAAAGTTTTGGCAATTATGAATTAAGTCACTGAAATCATTTCGATGTAGATTTTTGGGTGGACATTGCATCTATTTTTAAAATTAAAATTGGCTTATATTTTTATTTTCTCATCTTGTCATCTGATTTCAGTATCAAGTATATATTAGCTTCACAAAATGAATAAGGTTGTTTTACCTCTTTTTCTGTTCTTTTTTTATTTTTATTTTTATTATTTTTATTTTTTTTTAAAAGATTTTATTTATTTATTCATGAGAGACAGAGAGAGAGACAGAGGCAGAGGGAGAAGCAGGCTCCCCGCGGAGCAGGGAGCCCGATGCGGGACTCGATCCCAGGACCCTGGGATCATGACCTGAGCCGAAGGCAGACGCTTAACCAACTGAGCCACCCAGGCGTCCCTTTCTGTTCTTTTTTTAAAGATTTTTTTTTATTTATTTGAGAGTGAGAGACAGAGATAGCAACACAGATGATGAGAGAGAGCAGGATTGGGGAGGAGAGGGAGAATCAGTCTCCCCACTGAGCAGGGAGCCCGATGCAGGGCTCTTTCCCAGGGCCCTGAGATCATGACCTGAGCTAAAATTAGATGCTTAACTGACTGAGCCACCCAGGCGCCCTTCTTTTTCTATTCTTAAAATAAACTTGTTTAGATTGGAATATTTATTTCTTAAAAATTTAGTAGAATTCATCTGAAAATTTGTCTATGCTGTGGCTTTTTAGGTGAGCAAAGGTTTTTGGTTACTTTTTCATTTTTAAAAATGATTATCGATTCATTAAAATTTTCTAATTTCACATGTGCCAGTTTGGACATTTTATATTTTTCTAGAAACATATCAGTTTTCTATAGGTCCTCAGAAATCTTGTTGTTTTATAAAAATCTCTATTATATCTGAATTTATTTCTCTTTTTTCCTTCTGTGCATGTGTGGTTGTGGGTATGCATGTGCATATGTATGTAGTTTCTTCTATGTTTGTCAGTTTGTTCTTACTAGAGATTTATCTATATTACTAATCTTTTTTTAAAAAATTATGATTTGCTGTTTATCTGTTTTTTTCACTTATTTCTATTCTTTATTATTTCTTTCTTGTTTCTTTGTGTTTATGTTAATATTCTTTTTCTAGCTTCTTTTATTGTGTAAAAACAGGTAGCATGACATCTACCCTTTTAACATATTTTTAATTGTATAGTACAGTACTGCTAACTATATGCATATTGCTTTACATATTTACAATTATAAAAACAAGTAACATGACATCTACCCTTTTAGCATATTTTTAATTGTATAATACAGTACTAACTATACGCATATTGCTTTACAATTTTATAAGATATTTACAATATTTACAATATTACAGATTTCCAGAAATTTTTCATCTTGCATGACTGAGACTATACTCATTGAGCAACAATTCCCTATTTCCCTCCCCACATCCCTTGGCAATCACCATGGTGTTAACTGCTTCTTTGAGTCTGACTGCTTTAGATAACTCATATAAGTGGAATCAGGCAATACTTGTCCTTCTGTGATTGGCTTTTTTCACTTAGCATAATGTCTACAAGGTTCATCCATGGTGTAGCCTATGACAGAATTTCTTTCTTTTTTAAGGCTGAAGAGTATTTCATTGTATGTTTATATTACATTTTGCTTACCCATTTATCCCTGATGGACATTTATGTAGTTTCCACTTTTTGGCTATTGTGAATAATGCTGCAATGAACATGGAAGTGCAAATATCTCAAGATTCTGCTTTCAATTCTTTTGGATAAATACCCAGAAGCAGGATTGCTATATCATGTGGTAGTTCCATTTTTAGTTTTTTGAAAAAGCTCCTTAGCTTTTCCATAGTGAATGCAGCATTTTATATCCCCATCAACAGCGCACAAGGGTTCCAATCTCTTCACATTCTTGTCAATACTTACTTTCTCTCTTTTAAAAATAGTGGCCATCCTGGGGCGCCTGGGTGGCTCAGTCATTAAGCATCTGCCTTCGGCTCAGGTCATGATCCCAGGGTCCTGGGATCGAGCCCCGCATCGGGCTCCGCACTCCGTGGGAAGCCTGCTTCTCCCTCTCCCACTCCCCCTGCTTGTGTTCCTGCTCTCACTATCTCTCTCTCTGTCAAATAAATAAAATCTTTAAAAAAAAAAAATAGTGGCCATCCTAACAGTTGTGAGGTGCTATTTCATTGTGGTTTGATTTGAATTTCCCTGATTATTGGTGATGTTGAGTATCTTTTCATATATTTGTTGGCCAACTGTATGTCATCTTTGGAGAAATACCTATTCAAGTCTTTTGCCCACTTTGAAATAAATTATAATTATTATTTTTGCTATTGAGCTGTACTCTTTTAGCTTATTAAATGCTAAGTTTATTTGTTTTCAGTCTTCCCTATTTTTTAAAATAGATTTATTTATTTATTTTAGAGAGAGAGCATGGAAGTGGGGGGAGAGGCAGAGGGAGAGAGAGAATCTCCAGCAGACTCCCCCCTGAGCATGGAGCCCAGGACCCTGAGATCATGACCTGAGCTGAAATCAAGAGTTGGACGCTTAACTGACTGAGCCACCCAGGTACCCCAAGTCTTCCTTATTTTTTAATTAATGTACTCAGAAACTAAAATTTTCCTTTTAAATACTTCTACAGTTGTGTCTCACAAATTTTGTCATGTAGCTCTTATATTGTTTTTCAGCTCTAATTTTAACAGTTTCTTTCTGACTTAATTTTAACTCATGGGTTACTTAGTGGTATTTTAATTATTAGGATCAAGAAATTTTAAAGTTATTCTTTTGTAATTATTTATGATATTATAGTAGTGTTATTTTAATTATTAGATATATAAGCTTATAAAGTTATCTTTTTGTAATTTATTTATGATATAATATTTATCATCTTAAATTTGATGCTCAAGCATTCTGTTCTTCAGCATTTGTTTGGTATAAATTTCCATCTGTTTACTTTTAACTGTTTTCTCTTCACTTTATTTATTTATTTAGTTTTTATTTAAATCCCAGTTATTTAATATACCGTGTAGTATCAGTTTCAGGTGTACAATATAGTGATTCAACATTTCCATACAACACCAGTGCTCATCGTGACAAGTACACTCCTTTATCCTCATCACTTATTTCACCCATCCCCCCCCACACTGCCACCTCCCCTCTGGTAATCATCAGTTTGTTCTCTATAGTTAAGAGTCTGTTTCTTGGTTTGCTTCTCTCTCTCTCTTTTTTTCCCCGTTTGTTTTGTTTCTTGAATTCCACACATGAGTGAAATTATATGGTATTTGTCTTTCTCTGACTGACTTATCTTGCTTAGAATTATACTCTCTAGCTCCATCCACATCATTGCAAATGGCAAGATTTCATTTTTTATGGCTGAGTAATATTTAAATCTATTTCTTACATTCAACATATTGCTGGATTTAAAAAATATTCTGAAAATCTCAATATTTGGATTAGTTAGATGAAGCTTTTTTCATTATTATAAATAATGATAAAACTTATTTTTATTATATTATTTATATTTCCTAGTAGGCATATTTTCTTTTCCTGCCTTTCTTTGTCTTTCTCTGCTTTTCTTTCCTCCCTCCCTCACCCCTCTTTCCTTCTTTCTTTTCCCCCCTCCTCCTCCTCCTCCTTTTTTATCATAATTCCCTTTACAAAGACCATATTTTCTTATGCAGGCTCAGAAGTTGTTTACTGTTCATGCTTATATATAAATGATAATTCAACTGGATATAAAATTTATTTCAAGTCCTTGTCCAAGATAAAAATATTATACTATTTTCTTCTTATATTCAATGTTGGTATTGAAAATTTTAACATCAATTTGATTCCTCTCCTGTTTTAGGCAAATTGCTTTGCTCTCTGGAATTCATTTTTTGTCCGCTTTGAGAATTGGGTGCTTTGGATATTCTTTTTAATATATCTAGTCATTTAAAAATCTATTCTGTGTCAAACTCTATAATCCCTTTTAATTTATTGCAGATTTTTTTATTTTGGCAAATTATTGGTCATTGTTCTTCAAGTATGGTTTTTCCTCCTTTTATTCCTCTCATTTCTCTTATTCCTCTCCTTTAATGGTACTACCACTAAATATTGATAACTCTACATCTCTGTTCTGTATCTCTTAACTTTTTTTCTTTTTATTTAAAATTTCTTTTTAAAAATTTTATTTGCTTTTATTAATTTATTATTTAAACCTTATCATATTACTGAGCTAATTTATTAATTTAATAAATATTATTTGAATGAACAATGGCCAATATTTCTTAATACCTCCTGGGATAATTCTTTGACTGGATCTTCTGGCCAACCCAATCACTTTTGATTCTATATCCTGTTATTCAGCCTACCCATTGAGTTCTTTACTACAGCAATTATGTTTTTGTACCCAATAAATCCAAGTGATTGTTTTTCATACTTGCTTATTTCTGGTTTGTTTTCCCATTATGCTTCTTTTCCTCTCTGTAAATATTTAATTATACCTTAAAAAATCATTGCTCTATTTGTTTCATCTATTCTTCTGCTAGTGTTATTTTTGTGTCATTATTTTCCCCTATGAGCTAATTTTTGTATTTGCGCTGCCAAAGCGAGCACTTCCCCTGTGAGCTAATATTTCCTTGGAACTCTGTTACTTTGGTCACCAGTGTGTACCTAGAAGAAATTTGACATGTGAGCCCCTGCTTGTGATTTTCTGAATAATTTTCTTGGGGAGCTAGTGGTGGGGAGTTCCCCTGGAGTTGTAATCCAGGCTTAACCAGTGCCTGTTCGCTGCTCTCTCCCTCTGTGCTGGGGGCACTTCCCTTAGTGCATCTTCTACAGGACTGCTATGTTCTGAAGACTGTGTTGCCTCGCCCATGGATGGGTCATGGAAGGGAGATGAAGAAATAAGGAGAGCTACTGAATTAAAAAAAATAAAGTAGAGGGAACATTCACAGACAATATTGATCACAGTTCCAGTAGCAGTAGCATGTGGACCAGATCAGACCTGTCATTTGGCTATGGCTCTTTCCCAGCCTGATGTCCATCCAGCCTCTCATGGGAGTCTGTGAACATCTACTCTTCCTTCCTTCCTCCCTTCCTTCCTCCCTTCCTTCCTTCCTTCCTCTCTCTCCTCTCTCTTCCTTCCTTCCTTCCTTCTTCTTCCCCTTCCTTCCTTCCTTCCTTCCTTCCTTCCTTCCTTCCTTCCTTCCTTCCTTCTTCTTCTCCTTCCTTCCTTCCTTCCTTCCTTCCTTCCTTCCTTCCTTCCTTCCTTCCTTCCTTCCTTCCTTCCTTCCTTCCTTCTTCTCCTTCCTCCCCTTCCTTCTCTTCCTTCCTTCCATCTTTCAGGGACCCAGAGTAATTACTGGGTCTATTATCTTTTGCTAGCTTCCATGAATCCTGTTTAGAACACTATGTGCTTTAACCTTTTAAAACGCAATCATTTTAGAAATTAGTCAGAACATATATTCCCTGGGCTTGTTAGCTCAAAGAAATGTTTTATATGCAGGAAAAGATTAAGTTGTAATATGTTTTATGCTGTAAGAGAAGGAAAAAAACTGAATGTGTGAATCTATTGCTGGCAAATGATGATTTTGAGTAAGATATGGAAAAAGATTAGAAGTGAGGTTTTAAAAAAACATTGCTTTGAAAGCAGGTGTCATATATCACCTCCTCCTAGTGAGTATAATTACTTGGTTTTCAGTGACGTCTGTGCTTCCTAAGTGAAAGGAGAAATGTGGAAGACATTTCAAAGAGTTTAGCTGTTTATTTTATTTATTTATCTCTTGGTTGTCTTTCCTAATCACAGAGAAACCCTTGTCTGATTAATAAACAATTTCTGGCGCTGTTTCAGAATCTGGCTGCAATGCATTTGCTATTTGATATCTGGGAGATGTACAACATGTTCACAGTGAATTCTCCAACTGAAAACAGTAGAGTTCAAATAAAGTCAATTAATTCACAGAGTGAATGGATTGAAGCCCAGAATCTCGTGTCTTGTGGAGGCCTTTTTGATTCACTTGCCAAAAGATATCTGTTTATAAATGCATTAAATGTACTCTAGCAGTTACAACCTGATGTGATTTTTTTTTTTCTTCCTGTGTTATGGCTGATCTTAGATAATTGAGTTACATTTTACATACATTTCAAACTTCTTTCTAACACCCTCCTTCTCTCTGTAATTCACTCACATCTTCCTGCTTTAACACAGAGACCTTTTCTCTCATTTCTTCTTGTTCTCCCCCTCACTTTCACCTTCTTCTTTTCTTCCCTTCTTGTTTCCTTCCCCCATTATCTTCTTTCAGTTCTCTTACTCCCCGTGCTTTCCTTATCTTACCGACTTCCTCTCCCCCGCCTTCCTTTACTCCCTTCCCTCTACCAGCTTCCTCACCTGGGGTTGCTGAAGCTGCTCCCCTGCAGGAGCGTGAATACAGTCTCTCTGAGCACATCAGGAGCCTCATTCTCCTGTGCTTCTGTTTCCATAATCCCTTCACACGGTGTGTCTGGGGTGGCCCTCAGCAATGAATGTTCACTGTGGCCCTGGTTCTCACCTAACTTGCCTATGTGCCTTGGTCCTGTACCTATAGCTGGGTTTTTTGTTGTTGTTGTTTGATTTTTTTTTCACATTGGATTCCTCCTTTTTTGTGCCACTTCCGTACTATATGTGAACTCTGGCTTAACGCTTAGCATGAATAGCTATTGATCAGACATCTCTTTTTAAGTCTCATTTTTTAATTTGGGTGCTGTCCCTGATACAAAGGAATCCTATCAGTATCATATTCTGAAAGGTCCGGTAACCAGGATTCTGAATAAGTCTTTACTTTGACTTCAGGTATAACAATCTGCCTAGAGATTTCCATAGCTCTGTCTTTCCCATGATATTGCATGATATTGGGTTCCTTCTTGTACACCAGGTCCAGGCTCCACCTGCCCTGGCTCCACCTTCTCTGGCACTTGATGTTGAACCGTGGGATACTCTAGTAGAAACTGCAGACAAGATGCCTCTGGTCATTCCTGCGTCAGTGCCATCTATTTTCCTCCTTTGCTAGATCATCCCATTCATATTCCTCTTACCATCTCTTTACCTCCAGCCCCACAAATGTTTTCTTCCTTCAGTACAAAGATGGACAAGAATTTGAAGCAGGAGAATAATTAACCCCTCCTTTCTCCAAATATGATTTTCTTGTGTTTTTTTGACCAACCTTAATTTTTTCCTTTATTCTCTTTCCTATTAGTATTTCTTTATTTTTTTCTTTTTAGTATTGCTTGCAAACATCTCATCTTGACTGTGTCTTTAAATATTAGAGTTCATGAGCCCTTGGGACCCTCTTCTCACCCACACCCTTTCCTGCTTTGACCTCATCTGTTCCTGCTGTTTCATAAGCCATCCTAATGTATTATTGCCTTAATGTAGTATTGCCTAGTGATTTTCTCAGGACATCTAGTTTTGTTCATTCTGTATGCTTAATGTTAATGGACCTGTGTTCACAAATTAATAAAATGAATATCTTCTTTGAGTGATTTTATGAGCTTTCCATGGTATAGTGTTTGCAAAATTTCTCTGTAAAGCACAAAACACTAAATAGTAGTGGCTAACATTTACTAAGAAAAATCTGTATTTCAGCAACTCCTTTAAGCATTTTATATGTTTCCTTCAGAGAATCATCACAGCTTCCTGTTAGCAGAAACTGCTATTGTCCCCATTTTATAGATGATGTAACTGATGCTAAAGGACAATGTATTAGTTGCAGTACAAATTTGGGGGAAAAAGGTACTGACTTTGTCTTATTTAAGGAAAAGGAATCTATTAAAAAAATCATCAGGTTGATTGGAAAATCAGGTTCAGAAGATACTCACCAGAAACACTACCCAAGGTCAACCCCAGAAAATTGGTTCATAAAGGAAAACATTGCTACTGCCAAAATAGAACTAGCAATTAGAGGACAGGAGACACCAACAGCTGGAATGTTATTTTGCAATGGTAACCACCAAAGGAGAGGATTCTCCATGGCCCTGCTTCTTTGGGTTATGAGCTAATTTAAAGCCCGTGGTGGAGGCTGCTGATTGGCAGATTCAAATGCTCAAGTCCTGTCTGCCAAGGAGACTATAAAAGCAAGCATTCAGCCTCTAGCTTCTGTGGTGAGGATCAAGGTACGCTCCAACCAAGATTTATAAGGCAGAAAATATCTCAAATATGCAGGAGTTTAGATTATAAGTAAATTAAAAGAATGGCAAATGTCCATTATAAGAATTTGCCCAAAGTCACAATGCTAAGATGTTAAAGGAGGGTTTGCTAAGACCTAGGGATGAACTACTTTACTATGCTGCTTCATGGGCTAGAAATGGAAGCTAGTGGAGAAAACTGTTTAAGCAAAAGTAGGAATCCTAAAATACAAGTGTTGAAAGTCTCCTTAGAGGTGACCTTGAATGGAATTCCTTTTAGACTCCCCTCATCACTCCCTTGAGACACATTGTCTTCATTAACCCAAGTTTGGTTAATTCCATTCCAGCAGACTGGTGCTACATAACTTTCACCACTGCTTCTTAATCTTGGCATTGTAGCTTCTGGCTTGGCATCTCTCTCTTAGATTTCTGATTTTTGGCTTGTGTTGTGTGTTTGGCTCCAGTTACAGTTTCCTGCTAGATAACATTCATTTTTGTAAGTATATGTGTTTTTTAAACAAACATATAGTGAACTCCTCTTATTTCTTAGGCTCCTCCATGTATATTATCTCACTTATCCTAATTAACCCTTATAACAAATTTGCAATGGAGGCACTATTATTGCTTTGTTCCAGATAAAGACACTGAGGTTTAGAAAGATTAATTAATTTGCCCAAATTGCCACATCTTATAAATTTATAAATAGAAATCTGGTATTTAAAGCCAGTGTTGTCTGACATCTGAGGATGTCCTTAGTCCAACATGTCACCTCACTGTATCTTCTGGTTACTCTACTTCCCTGACCACTGTTGACAGAATGCTCAGAAGGTTCCCCTTGACCCCCATTCCCTTCTCCCAACACCTGACATCTTGCTGTTTTAAATCCTTTATGTTCTAAGACATTCTTAATATGTGAGTGGTGAACATCTATTTTTCATCTTCTTTTTGGATAGCAACAGGGGAATTGAGATTTTTCCAGAAGCTGTTTGAAGTAGAAAGTATAACTTTCAGATGTGTTAATGAGAGCTTCAATTCATCCATCCTTATACCATTATTAATTAAGAAGCTAATCAGAAAAATATGCATTAAACACCTACCATATTATAAACATAATGTTTCATCTTTTTTTTTAAAGATTTTATTTATTCATTTGAGACAGAGATACAGAGAGAGAGAAAGCATGAGCAGGGGGAGAGGCAGAGGGAGAGGGAGAAGCAGATTCTCCACCGAGCCAGGAGCCCTATGTGGGGCTCGATCCCAGTATCCTGGGATCATGACCTGAGCTGAAGGCAGATGCTCAACCATCTGAGCCACCCAGGTGCCCCTAATGTTTCATCTTTTTATGGTTTCTTTTAGTTCCACTTCTTTTTTTCCCCTCCATTTTTCTTTATTGAAGTATAATTGACATAACATTATATTAGTTTCAGGTGTACAACATAATAATTTGATATCTGTATATTTTGCAAAATGATTACCAGAATAAGTCTAGTTAACATCCATCACCATACATAATTACAATTTTTTTCCCTTGGGATGAGAATTTACTCTCAGCGATTTTCAAACACCAGTTCTCTGTATTTATGGATCTGTTTCTGGTTTGCTTGTTTGTTCATTTATTTTGTTTTTTAGATTCCACATATAAATTAAACCACATGGTATTTGTCTTTTTCTGTCTTATTCACTTAGTGTAATACCCTCTAGGTCTTTCCATGTTGTTGCAAATGGCAAGATTTCATTCTTTTTTATGGCTGGGTAATAGTCCATCGTGTGTGTGTGTATGTGTGTGTGTGTGTATCATATTCAAACTGCTGAAAACAAAGGAAAATAAAATCTTGAAGTTAGCCAGAGAAAATAGTCACATTACATACAGAAGAAAAAAAAAGAATTATAGCAGATAGCAAATTTCAGAAATCATGTATACTGGGAGATAATGGTGTGACATTCTTAAGTGTTGAGAACCCGAAGAGGTTTTCTAATACCACCCATAACTGAATAACTGAGAATAGGTTTACTCTTTCACTGAAAACAAGTAGGGAACTGGACAAAATATTTAAAATAGTTTTTCATACATTGGGCAACAGGTACTGCAGAATAGTGATCTCTTAGAGAAGGAGAGAAAAATAAGGTGATTGTCCTGGCTATCTATCTGAAGGAGCTTTCTGGACTGTAGTGCAGAAAAGGGAACCCAAGTAGAGTAACCAGAGATACAGTGAGATGACATGTTGGACTAAGGACATCCTCATATGTCAGACAACACTCACTTTACACTGAGTTGAAGTTATAGGGCTAAAAGTTGGGAAGATGTAAGTGTCAGGAATTTTCTAGTCAAATTATAAGGAAAGAGATCTATGGGCAGAAAATCTCCAGAAATATGCACAGCAGTACCCTTGAGTCCTTGGCTGAATTTTAATCTGTTCAGGTATAAAGAATTGAATAAAAACAAATGCCATTAAGATGTAAACTAAATAAAAAGATGCTCAACATCACCCATCATCAGGGAAATGCAAATCAAAACTACAGTGAGATTCATGTCATACCTGTCAGAATGGCTGAAATCAACAACACAAGAAATAACAGATGTTGGCCTGGATGTGAAGAAAAAGGAATGCTCGTGCACTGCTGGTGGGAATGCAAACTGGTGCAGCCATTGTGAAAAACAGTATGGAGTTTCCTCAAAAAGTTAAAAATATATCTACCCCATCATCCAGTAATTGCACTAGTGGGTATTTACCCCCTAAAATGCAAAAACACTAATTCTAAGGGATACATGCACCCCTGTGTTTATAACAACATTATTTATAATAGTTAAATTAAGTGTCCATTGATAGATGAATGGATAAAGAAGATGTGATAGATCTATCTACATATATATCATTCTATCCATATCTATCTATTCATATATATATGAATACTCTTCAGTCATAAAAAAGAATGAAATCTTGTCATTTGTAAAACATGGATGGAGCTACAGACTATAATGCTAAGTGAAATAAATCAGAGAAAAAAAGCTTATGATTTCAGTCATATGTGGAATTTAATAAAACAAATGAGCAAAGGAAAAGAGAGAGAAGTTGAGGAACAGACCCTTAACTATTGAGAACAAACTGATGGTTACCAGAGGGGAGTTGGGTGGGGGGATGGGTGAAATAGGTGATGGGGATAAAGGAGTGCACTTGTCATGATGAGCACTGGTGTTGTATGGAAATGTTGAATCACTGTATTGTACACCTGAATCTAATAGAACACTGTATGTTAATTATCCTGGAATTAAAATTTTTTTAAAAAGATAATAAACTAAATAATCCCAAGAGCTAACACTGGACTGGGAGATGTTTGAATACAGGCATACTTCATTTTAGTGTGCTTCCCTTTATTGTACTTCACAGATATTGCATTTTTTACAAATTAAAGTTTTTTGTTAACCCTGCATAAAGCCAGTCAATCAGCACCATCTTTCCAGTGGCATTTGCTCACTTCATGTCTGTTTCATATTTTGGTAATTTTCACAGTACTTCAAACTTTTATTATTATTATTATTATTATTGTATTTGTTATGGTGATCTGTCATCAGTGATCTTTGAAGTTCCTGTTGTAATTGTTTTGGGGTGCCCTGAATCACACTCACATAAGCATGAGGAAATGGATGATAGACAAAAGAAAGAACAAAATGAAACTTCAAGAGATAAAAAAATGTAGTATTTGAAATGAAAAATAAATTTACTAGATGGAATTAGCAGATTAGAAAATGCAGAATAAAAGGTCAATGAACTTGAAATATACAAATGGAACCACAGAGAGGAAAAAGATTTAACAAATATAGATGGACCACTGCTGCTCACCAAGATGGAGTAATAAGGACTAGATTTATTCTCCCAACTGAAAGAACCAATAAACAACCCCTCCCCCCCAACAAACAAAAATGCAGTGATTATCAGGAAAGGGGAAAAAATAAAGTAGGCCCTTTGATCTCCCTATCTTGCTGCCATGAAAGAATTACCAGGCCATGGTACAACTAATGGGAATCTACATGGAGCCCATTGGACCCCTTGAGTTGAGGTGCTATAGCTGAGAGTCTGGGGATACCAAGGCAGGCTTATAGGTCAAAGTACTGGAGAGGAGAGAGCTTCACAGGGAGTGAACCAGAGATCTGTAGAAGA
This sequence comes from Halichoerus grypus, assembly GCF_964656455.1. NCBI lineage: Eukaryota > Metazoa > Chordata > Mammalia > Carnivora > Phocidae > Halichoerus > Halichoerus grypus. The sequence goes on from NC_135716.1 coordinate 139,351,955, forward strand.
TCTCCATTGAGTATTCTATAGATAAATCAGCTCATACTTGTAGGGACTCTACCTGAGGATAAGGAAAGAATGTCCCAAAATGATAGTGGGAACAGTGTCTGGCACCCAGGCCAGACTGGGAATAGTGCCTGTTTCTACCAGTCAGACTGAAAAAAAAAAAAAAAAAATCAGACCTCATGATTCACCAAGATTTGGGTTGAGCAACCAAAGAATTTGCCTCAGTAGTGGAGGGTAAAGAGCTCCATACTGAGTTCTGCTCTGATCCCGCCCAATAAATATCTTAAAAACAAGCTCTGAAAGGACCAAACTATTTCCATTTTCCAGCATCTGAGAAGAAAACTCACAAATTTGATAGGATACAGAAAATATCTAGCACAAAACAAGACAAATTCACAATATTTGGCATTGAAAGATACCAGGCATATAATAAAGAAGGAAAATATGACCCATAATGAATCAAAGAAGATCGATCAATTAATAATGATTTAGAGCTAACAGATGCAAAATCAGCAGATAAACATATTAAAGCCATTATAACTATATTCCATATGTTCAAAAAGAGACATGGAAGATATAAAAAGGCCCAAATCATACTTCTAGAGATGAAAATTGCAATATCTGAGATGAAAAATTGTTTAATGGGGTTAATGGTTGATTAGACACTGCAGAAGAAAAAAATTAGTAAACTTGAGACACAGCAATAGAAACTATCAAAAGTGGAACATAGGGAGAAAAAATAACTTAAAAAAATAAAGAAAACATCAATAAGCTGTGGAACAACTTTAAGTGGCCAATACAGATATAATTGGATTTACTGATGACTAGGAAAGAGGAAGGACAGAGAAAATATTTGAAGAAATAATCACCCAAACTGTTCCAATTGGATGAATATTATAAACCCATAGGATCAGGATGATTAATGGATCTCAAGTGCAAAAAACATAAAGAAAGTTATACTGAGGAATATCTCATGAAATAGTTCAAAGCCAGTGATACAGAGAAAAAAAAAAAAGCAAATGTATAAAAAAGAGACATGTATAGAGAAATAAAGTTACAGATGACAGCATATTTCTCACTAGAAACACTAAAGTGAGAAGACAGTGGAACACAATCTTTAACATTTTGAAAGATGTCAGTTCTCCTAAACGAAATAAGCCAGTCAGAGAAGCACAAATATCATATGATAATACCTGCACAATATATTTGAACTTGTTTTGCAGCTTAGTAAAAAAAATAAGGATATTAGATTATCTAAAAAAGTAAATATATTCAGAACTAAATTAAGATAAAATTTATTGTTTGAGTGCTTAAAGACTATTTAATAATATAAATGCCCAAACTGTCAACTTCAGTTTTGCAATCATAAAATATGGGCCAGATTTTAGATGATTTTGAATGACTGGATAGATTCATGAAGTTCTATGAAATATTTTTTGGGGTAGGAGAAAACTGTGGTCTAGGTAATATTAAATTACATTACATAGGTGAAAGTACATTTCATGGTTTTCTGTAGAAATGGTACCCATTGTTAATAGAGAAAATGACCCATCTTGTGTCAGGTGAATGGGAGATGTGAGACCAGTGTAGACACTTTTGCAATGTCATTGATGAGAGATATCAAATACTGGAACAAGGGTAGTGGTGGTGGGATTGAAGAGGACTGGATACATTCTGAATATGTAGAGATAAAATCTTCTAGGATAAAGCTTCTTGTTTTTGGCTGCTGTACCACAGATAAGAACCTTTTATTTGGCAGACAAGAAGCTAAGTTTCTAGCTTCCCTTTCCTTAAGATTCCAATTCTGTGCAGACAACCAAACCAGGGATGAGAAATTGCCTTTGCAGAAAAAGGCTTGGAATTGTTTTGAATTTCAGACTGAGTGAGCACAGAGGGTTTGTCCAAACCTTGAAGTTTAGCTTAGAAAGTTTAACAATCATGTGAAGGACGTTAAACTGGGTGTATGTGGGTATTTGAACAGTTGCTAAGATTCGAGGGTCTCAGTTGCAAGTCTGACTCAAGGACCTCACATCTTAGTAGGGACAGCAAGCTCTAGCCAAAGATGATTTCAATTCGCTGTCACATGTACCAAACCCATGGGCTGTAGGGCTAACAGGTAAAGATTCCTAGCTGGTACTGGCAGGAAAATTAAAGAAAGCTTTTAAGACTTTGTGCCTGAAAATGCTAAGCCGAGTTCTCCAGTGAAGGAAATGGGAAAGGGTGCCTCATGGGAATTATAATGTAAGGAGGCATTAGTTAGTCCCTGGAAAACATTCATAGAAACAGTTGTTTGATACTATAATTTTTTTAGCTTTTGCACTTCCCACCTTGAACTGGTAAAAACACTGGTATTTTCAGAGGTGTTCATAGATGTTGTATTTAAAAACAAAACAAAGTAAAACAACACCTAAACACAAGGATTAAGCGATTAAATATATTTCTTATTACAGATTTTCTTGGAGCATTTGATTTACTAGTGTGGATTGCTGTTATTCAAGAGGAATGTAAATACAGTGTATAGCATTTTCCAGACTTATGTGACCACAGAACACTCTTTTTTTTTTTTTTGGTAAAACCCCAATAAACATCTCAAATACGTGCTCTGGGAACAGTTTAGGAAACATTATTGTATCCTATTTGTTTCTTAACTTTTCTTTTGGCATCTGTCAAGGTTATTGAAAAGATATGTTCCTATTCAACTTCTCCTGCTTCTCATTCAAGCTCTTTCTCAAATGACCAAAATCTCATGCTGAATTGGTTTCAGACTTCCGATAGGAGAAAACCTATCATTTCCCCCACAATATTGCAGCAATCATACAACAGTCTGGATCTGATTAGTCTGTCCAGTGCCGCAGCCCGCAGAGCCAGGCCAGGGCCGCAGGGCATCCCAAGGAGACACTACTCCAAGATAGAGCTCAGTGTCCTCAGGGCCCAGCCAGCACCTGCACCTCAAAAATCTCAGATGACATCCACATAGCACCCTTTGCCTCCCCTAGGCCCACTATAGAGCTTTATTGGAAAGGAACCTGGGCAGCCAACACCACATGAAGGGCCTTGATGTTTGTCCTCTTGCAGCTCAAAATCTTCCTTAAGAGGCTGAGCAAACTTGCATGTGTCCATTAATCCCCATTCGTTGCCTAATGACTGTCTCTGAGGTTCTGTGCTCTTTACTTCCCATGAGATAGATGATTAGCATCCTTAGCAGATAAAGAAACTAAAGATTAAAATTTGTCCAAGGTCTTAAGTGGCAGAACTGGCACCCAGACCAGATATAAATGACCCCAAAGCCTGTACTCTTTGATCCCCGCCTTCTATTGTTGTTTGGTGTGAAATATGCAAGGCCAGCTGATGTTTAAGTCTTGGTTTTGAGAGAGGACTCTCTTCCCTCTCCCCATGTGAATGCCTCACAGTGTAGTTCAAAATGTCTTTATTTTTCTTTTCTTTTCCCTTTTTAAAAAGGACAAGCTCCAAGAAATCCCCTTGAGGATTCCTCACATCATCCCTGATCCAAATTCTAAGTGAAGAAACCTTTTGAGGTTTGGTGATTATTTTCAGCACCACATTAAGATAGATGTGTCCTCTAAACTTTATGTGTGGGATTGAGGTCCCCAGGCACACATTCAGGACACCGATAAAGCACTCCCCTGCGAATACCACATGAACAGTATCCCTTTACAATCCCTATATACTACTTCTCAGATATTCCAAAATTTAACTAAAATAATTACTTTATTGGATGGCTATTAACATTACACACTTGATAAAAACCATGTCTTCCCACTACTTTTGCATGTGGTCATAACTTAGTTTATTATTATTTCTGATGATAATAATAATTTCTGATGGTATGAATGAATATTCTTTATGTTTTTCTACACTTGATGTTTTTCTAGTCAGAAACTCCTGCTGTTAATCAGATCCCTCTGAGTATTTCACATCTAGTTTTGATCCCCTTGCCATATCCCTAGGGGGAAAAAAAACCATGTAGTTTTAATTTGATCATGAAGGTTACTGTTTGAATAGATTTTTTAGACTTCAGGCATGCTGGTTATTTAAATTGACTCAGACAGTATAAACCAGGCTCCCTGACATTCCAGAGCCTTCAAGGGTCAGTGGCTTCTGGCAAGTGCCCCAAAGTCTTCTACTTGGGCCTTAACTAAGACAATTCAACATACCAGGTCTTTAGAATTATGTGCATGGTCATAGGATTCCAATAAAGAATATCCCAACCTAAAGCCAGAGTACTTATAGCTGTGAACTTCTCTTGAATAAACTTTCTCCCTCTCATTCTTTTTTGGAATCCTGTAGCCTTTCCATAGATCTTGGTCTTTTGCAATCATACAGGCTTCTGTTGGTTGAGTGATCTCTTTGTGTCCGATATTTTGAATTTCTTTAATTCTCATGATACACCTATTAGGCAACTACCATCAACTCCATTCTATAGATGATGAAACTGTGACTAGAACAAGTGGCTTACTCATTAACTGACTCACTCATTAACTGCTATTAAATGACATAAGCTAAGGTTTAAACCTGCATTTATCATGTATACACAATATTTATTCTTAACATAAATTGAATATTTACTATACTCTAATCACTGTTACGTTAGGTTGAATCACATGAAATTGCGGATCTTTCACCAGAAAACAGTAATTTTATACGGCTTAATCTAACATTTGTCTCATTTGATCTTAACAATAGCTTTATGAAGCAACTGCTGTTAATGTCATTTTATAAGAGAGGAGATTGAAGCTTAGCTATGTTATATAAGATGCACAGGGTTAAAAAGTCAATAAGTAGTGTGCTTTTTTCTTTTTCTTTTTTATCACCAGGCAGTTCTTCTTCACTATGAACTGGTGACTATGATGAAGTGATGTGACATTTTTATTGTCCCCGGTGGTGGCAATTTTGAGTTTGTTAGTTCACTGACTTCATTCAATATATTGAGCACATGCTGTGTGTGTGAATCGTATATATTCAAACTTCGAAGGAACAGTGAGGTAGGAAATTAAGCTGGGTATTCCAGATTTGGGTTTAAAAAAACTCAAAGCCATCTGAGATAGATTTTCTTTAGTGCCTATTTGGTAGATCTTGAAGACTGTTTGTAAAGGATTCAGAAATTGGTTATTATTGGAACAGTATGTAACCTTTCAAAGTTTTTATGTCTAAAGTAACTATGCCCTCTGGATAGTGTGACTACCCTGTTCGATTAGTGTGAGGTTCTGGGGTATTTGTTGTCTAGTCATGTTTGCTGTTCTCTCTGCCTGGAATGCCCAGTTCCTAATCACAAATCTTTTAAGTCTTAGCTCAGTGGTCACATTCTTCAGAGGGCCAATTTTTTTCCAGCTGTAAATGAACTGTCCCTTATTTTGGTTCTCACTACATTTTACTTCCACTTTTCATTTGTCTTCTCTCTTATGTTCATCTGGTTACCCATCCATCCATCATTTATGATACACCTGTAAAGTTCTAGTCACTGTTATAGGCCCTGAGGATACAGAGATGCAGAGACATGGTTCCTCCTCCAAGACCTAGTAGAGGGACAGGTAAGTAAATAGAATATTTCAATACAACTATCATTCTCTATTTTTATTCCAGCTCAACACATCTGAAAGTTGCATTCCTATTATAATGGCTCATGATGGCTGTGATTCTGGTAGTTGGTGAGGACTGGTGGGAGGGAAAAGGGGAAAAGGGAAGCAATGTGTTCCCCTCACCCCAGAATGAGATGGGGACACATGATGCAGGTCTCTTCAGTCCAGCCTCTTCAGGTGGGGATTAGTGTGAGACATGAGCACAGGGGTTAGTGCCACAGAGAGGAAGTATGTTCCCACCGTGCTTGGAGCATCCATGAGGATGGTATAGGGAAGACTTGTGGGAGATGATGTTTGAATTAAATCATGCAGATGAGCTCATTCGGTGAGTACAGGAGGGAAGGAGGTTGGGTAGAGGGCATAGGTAGCAGCTGAAAAGACCTGGAGGTAAAAGACATGGTGTGTGTGTGTGTGTGTGTGTGTGTGTGAGTCTGTGTGCGTATGCATGTAAGAAGTCTGGCATGGCTATGGCAGAGGGCAATGTGGACAAGAATTAAATGGTCAAGAGCAGTGTCCAGATAATGGCATTTTTTAAAAGTCACACTTAATGATTTGGAGAATGGGGACTATGTTATACCTTATATCCATCATTAGACTGTAATCTACCTAAGGGCAGAGATTTTAATGCTGTCCATATCCTGGTATGCCAGACTCCTAGAACATTCTAGGTGCTTCAGAATTGCACTACATTATAGTTACAGCTTGGAGATCATCTCTTGTCTTTCATTCTGGTCTGGCCGGCTTGTCAGGGCTGTGAATTCCAGGAGAACACTGCTAGTTCCTGGGGGACACTGGGGACAGAGAGGCACTTGGCTGGAGGTGAGAAGGTCTGTTTGGAAGAAATAAAGGAGGCTTAAATCCATTATCACAACGACACTTAAATACAGCATTCCTTCTCTGAATGGTATCTGTTCCTGTTTACTTTCTTCCTCGTAGCATCGAGCTGGGCTGCATTTGCTATTTAGGCATAATTACTATTTTATTATTATTTTTTTCACAGTTAAGTGGAGCATTTGAGCACAGCTGAATTGCTGGGAGCCTCAGTGGAAGAAATCTATTAGTGGTATGGCTTGAAACAATACACAAAAGGCCCCTGCGTGTGGTCTGCCCTCCACGCTTTCAACTTCCTTATGTGGAACAATAAATCTCCAAGTCAGCTAGAATGCAGAGACTCCCAACCAACGAGAGGAGAGCTGCGTTTTTATCTTTTATTCATTGGCAGGAACATTAGCTGTAGGAGGTATTCAAATCACACTTTTATTTAAACAAACACAGCTGGATCGCAGCCTCTTAATATAGCAGTTCTCTAATGAAAAATAACAACATAGTATTTATCTCTTTTCTTTTGTGTGACTCTCAATTTGCTAAAATTAGGCAGACTTCAATCCCATACAAAATTGGCATGTTTTCATGACCAGAGCTCATCGCAACTAACTGCAAAATTATAATGGGGATGTAATTATAGGAGGGCATGTGAAATACACATCCTTTTGCTGCTGTAAGCTATATGGGGTTATACAATTATGTTGTAATAACATCATTTATCTTAAAGGAGTCAGACAGCTGACTTCATTTATTTAACTTGAGCACTCCAATTATGTGCTGTGTCAGTTTAACATAAATGTCTTGCCCAAAGAACACGGTGTAATAATAATGATAATAGCAATAATAATAATAATAACATACATTTATATAGGGCTCTACGGAGCACAAAGCATTTTTACAATTGTGATCTTGCTGGGACCTCCTCACTGTTCTGGAAGTCAAGCCTCTAGGCCTGTGATTGCATGTGCCCCATTTTACTGGTGAGAAAAATGAGGTCCAGAGAAGTGAAGCAAAGTGAAGTTAGTAAGTGGTGAAATAAGAGCTTAAAACTCAGGTCCTCTGATCTGATGTTCCGGGATCATTCTTCAGCTTTCACCAATAGGACCAGATTTTGGACAGTGTGACACGTTCATTCTCATCTCTTATCCTATTTCATCTCATGACCATTTTTTAAGGCATGTAGAACAGTCTGTGGTGGTGGGAATCACAGGGATTAATCCTGCGACCTTGAGCAAATTAAATGAAATTTTCAGATCCTAGATTCCTTCTCAGAAAAAACAACAATAACAACAAATAATACCAACTGAGCAGATGAGCAGAGTTGTTATAAGAATTAAGTGAGAAATGTTTGTAAAGTACATAGGTAGGTGCTCAGAAAACAGTTTTGTTCTCTTTCCCTGCAGGACGAGAACAAATTTCTTCATTTTACAAGGGATGGAATTACTATACGTTTCGCTTGACTGACTTGCCTAACTCACCAAGCTAGTAAGTGTCAGGGCAGTGACTGAAATTCACGTCCTCTTCTTTCCAATCTGCCTATCATTATTTTTAATCATATTGTAATGTATTTAATGCCCTCTATCATCTTTCAGCTTAATTTTATTTTCAAAATTTACTTGCTCAAATACCCAAAGATGGAATAACATACTTGTCTTTTATTTGGACTAAAATCTTAGGCTCTTTGCTTAAGTGGGAGAAACCAAAAGGGTAGAAAGAGCAGGATTTGGAGTCAGAAAGCTGTGTTGAGCTTCTGCAGCAGTGATGACTAGCTGTGTGAATTTATGCCTATCCTCTGACCTCTCTCAGTCTGGGTTAGCTCATTGATAAATGTTATTTCAATCTGAGCTTCCTGAAGGAAACCTGAAGTTCAGTGAGAGAAAAAATACCTGTAAAATAATGGACTTTGTTTACCCCATACTAGGCACCTTAGCATGTTATTTAACAAAGACCGTCTCATTTAACCTCAGAGGATGATGTTTTTCTTGTTTAACAGGCAAAGAAATGGAGATTAAAAGATTTACCAAAGAATTATAAGATTTCTATTTCGGTGAGTTCTACTTAGTGGTTTGGGGGACCTCAGGAAACTTGGAAGTTTAATAATTGAAACTTGAATAAGTAGTTAAATGGGAGTCAGTGGATGGGGTCTCTTTGGATGCCTCCAATTTACAAAATATAAAGTTTTATAAACTTTATCATGATTCCTAGAGGAATCATCTAAAGACAGGATTTCTATAACATCAGTGTTTCTAATTGAGCCAGGAAGGATGGAGTTTCTTAACTTAGGAAACCTTTGCTTAGTGAAGTCACTCCAAGTGTCTCACCTAATCCAGCCTCAGCCCAGGGGCCCAGGTATTTTGCAGGTGGGTAGATGGAGGCACAGAAAGTTGAAATGACTTACTTAGCCAGGAAGGACTAGAACAAGATTTTATGTCTATGTCAATGCTTTTACCCCCCTTCATTCTTTCTCTCCCCAAACTCCATCTCTACTTATCCACTTATATACTTAATTTGCTAAGATTTGAATGAAAAAAAAAAAATCCTCTCTCATTGCTTTCCAGGAACTTTCAGTGTATCAAGGGGAACATCCAAGGGAGAAAGCATCACAATGAGACTGCAGCAAGACAGATAGTGTGCCAGACATGAGTGTTAGGTTTAATGTGGGCTCAAAGGTGGGAAGTATCAGGGCGCCTGGGTGGCTCAGTCGTTAAGCGTCTGCCTTCAGCTCAGGAACTATCAAGTTCAAAGCGGTGGTTACACGTTTTCCAAAATTCTGATTTTTACTTGAAAGTTCAAATTGTATCATTGGCAACAAATACTGTTAGTTTTTTTTTTTTTAAGTAATAACAGGCTTACTTTGTTCATGAGTATTCCTGACAAACACCCAAATCTGAACAACCATACTTTTTCTGTAAGTTATCTTTTCCAAATAAAAATTATGTTCCATGAAAAAAAGGCAGCTAGTTCAGCTTGCAACTCAAACAACTGTGCAGTGACTTTTCCTCAAGGCAGCCTTTGTACTTCAGTATGCAGCCAAATAACTACATGGCATAGTTAATTTGGCATACAGGTATCTAAAGGCAGGTAAACAGGGTTAATATTTTTAAAAATTAATAGTTTCACTATTTATTCAAGGACATTCTTAAACTGGCACTTTTAGCTGTGAATGCAAGGCACTAACAAATACAATGACAACCTCACAGTTGGATACCACTGTTTCGATTCATGCTAAGGGGCCAGCAGTTTTACCTATGACTGCTTTTGTAACATTAGCTCAAATGTCAACACAGTAAACAAAGAAAAGGCAAATCGTATTTTAGGATTATTAAGAAAATGATCCCAGGGTCCTGGGATTGAGCCCCGCATCGGGCTCCCTGCTCGGCAGGAAGCCTGCTTCTCCCTCTCCCACTCCCCCTGCTTGTGTTCCGCCTCCAGCTGTGTCTCTCTCTGTCAAATAAATAAATAAAATCTAAAAAAAAAAAAAAAAAGTGGGAAGTATCAATTCTGCTCTGAGGGTAGAGTCAGGGCGGCTTCACAGATGAGGAGTCCCTTGAGCAGATTTTTTTTTCCAGATGTTTTTAATTATCAGTGATAGAAAACCTATATAAATGATTTAATCTCGGACTTTTATTGTAGAGACAACAGGGTGTTCATAGTAATCAAGGATAGCAACATGGCCAGGCCCAAGGAAAAATTGTGTCCTTTATCTGAACATTAACAAGATATCTCTTCCCCTCTCACTTCTGCCACACTCTTGTTGCAGACTGGCAGTGTCTGTCTCTTGGTCTTTCTCAGGCAGTACTGAAACTGACACAAAGTTTTAAAGCTGATAGCTTCACTGGAAAGAAGCTGCTCCAATGAACAGTCCGCATGCCAAAATTCTGAGGCCAAAATTTCTGGGGAAGAAATGTATTGGTTCACTTCCAGGCCAATCAGATGTGGTATGGGGCAGGGTTACTTAGAAATAGGCAGCTTCCACAGGAGCTGTATTACCTCTAATATAGTTGAAAGAGGCAGTTCCCAAAAGAGGGGAGGTAGGATCAGGTTAATGAATCCATAGATTCCATAGGTGACTCTCAAAGTATGGTCCATGGGTCTCAAAGTCCTTTTAGGGGGTCCATGAGGTCAAAACTATTTTCTTAATAATCCTAAAATACGATTTGCCTTTTCTTTGTTTACTGTGTTGACATTTGAGCTAATGTTACAAAAGCAGTCATAGGTAAAACTGCTGGCCCCTTAGCATGAATCGAAACAGTGGTATCCAACTGTGAGGTTGTCATTGTATTTGTTAGTGCCTTGCATTCACAGCTAAAAGTGCCAGTTTAAGAATGTCCTTGAATAAATAGTGAAACTATTAATTTTTAAAAATATTAACCCTGTTTACCTGCCTTTAGATACCTGTATGCCAAATTAACTATGCCATGTAGTTATTTGGCTGCATACTGAAGTACAAAGGCTGCCTTGAGGAAAAGTCACTGCACAGTTGTTTGAGTTGCAAGCTGAACTAGCTGCCTTTTTTTCATGGAACATAATTTTTATTTGGAAAAGATAACTTACAGAAAAAGTATGGTTGTTCAGATTTGGGTGTTTGTCAGGAATACTCATGAACAAAGTAAGCCTGTTATTACTTAAAAAAAAAAAAACTAACAGTATTTGTTGCCAATGATACAATTTGAACTTTCAAGTAAAAATCAGAATTTTGGAAAACGTGTAACCACCGCTTTGAACTTGATAGTTCCTTAGATGAGATTTGTGGTGATAGTAACAAAGTGATTTTTTGAGATAGCAACATTTGGAAGATCTGCATGGCTAAACCAGTATTTCCCAAATGACCCATGCATTGATGCTACAAAGTCTGTGGGTCAAAGACCCATTCAAGGTTGACCAATGGATTTTAATGTAACAAAGTATGAAGAGCTCATTAATATGGTTTCAGATTCTACATTGAAGCTAACCTTTAAGAAATCACCACTTACTGAGTTTTGCATAGATTCAAAGAATAATATCCACAAGATTCTCCAAATTTTCCTCATATACTTCAGCCAAAAACATATCAAAATAGATTGAATGCAAACACAGATATGAAAATCTTTTAAGCCAGAGAAGTTTTCTATTAAGCCAGACACCAGAGAAATTTATAGCAATGCAAAACACTGCTATTCTTCTCATTATGTTTTTTGAAAATATAGTTATTTTTCATAAAATATTTTGTATATGTTAGCATATATTCTTATTTGTAAATGAACTAATATGTATTAAAAATTATTGTCACTTTAAACTTCTAAATGTCAAATATTAATAGACAACTGATATCAGCAAATGATTTTGCGATCTTCAATGATATTTTATTTTTTTTTATTTTTTATTTTTGAAGATTTTTTATTTATTTATTTGAGAGAGAGAGAATGAGAGACAGAGAGCATGAGAGGGAGGAGGGTCAGAGGGAGAAGCAGACTCCCTGCCGAGCAGGGAGCCCGATGCGGGACTCGATCCTGGGACTCAGGATCATGACCTGAGCCGAAGGCAGTCGCTTAACCAACTGAGCCACCCAGGCGCCCCTTCAATGATATTTTAGAGTAGACTCTGATTCTGAGACCAAATGTTTGTTAACTATCACCATAGATACCCTCTGCAGTCTTTAAATACAGATAAGATCAAGTCAGGTGGGTGAGAGATAGGGGAGCATTCCAGTGGAGAGACCGGGAGGCATGAAGCGATGGGGCACATTCAGGACCTTATGCTAATGGAAAATGGAGTATGTGGAGTATATTATGAAGAGATAAGGTTGAAGAAAAAAAGGCCCTACCAGGAAATCTGGGGCCTTTGAAAGACTTTAAGTAAGAAAATGATGTGATTGGATTTGGATTTAGACATAGCACCTTGTTGGCAGTGTGCAAAATGGGGAGGTGCTCTAGATTGAATGTTTGTGTTCCCCCCAATTTACTATGTTGAAATCCTAACCTCCAATGTAATGATATTAGGAGGTGGGGCCTTTGAAAAGTGCTTAAGCCATGAAGGTGGAGACCTCATGAATGGGATTAGTGACTTTATCAAAGAGAGATTCTTTGCCCCTTCCACCATGTTAGAACACAGAGGAAAGGTGCCATCTATGAAATCAGAAAGTGGTCTTCACCAGACATTGAATCTGCTGATGTTTGATCTTGGACATCACAGCCTCTAGAACTATGAGAAATACATGTTTGTTGTTTATAAGCCACCCAGTCCGTGGTATTCTTCTTTGACCGCCAGAGCTGACAAAGACAGTAGACAATGGGGTGGGGGGGAAGTGTTGGCAAAACTAGTGACAGGGAAACAAGTTAGGAAGTAGTTCAGTACAGAGAAGATGAGGAACTGAACTATGATAATGGTGGTTGGGATGGAAAGGAAGGGGTGTGTTGTTGAGATTTTTAGAAAACAGAATTGAAAGCAATGTTTTAAGGGAGGCTATACAGAATAGATTTCGTAGCTGGAGCCGTGTTAGGTTAGATAATATCTCTAGGATTCTTTAACATGGATGGTCCCCTAGTAATTATTTTAAGAGAGTTGTGTCTAAAGCCCAGTTCCCAAGGTTTATTTTTATAAAGTTTCAGAATCAGATAGGATTGGGTTCTGCTGTACATAATAGAAAATACCAAACAATAATGACTTAAATAAGAGAGGAGTTTGTCTCTTGGGAAAAAAAAATATTCGGGGCCATTTTCTATTTCACTACTGTCAGCATATTGCTTTCATTCTCAAGGTCACCTCATTGTCCAATATGGCTGCTGGAACAAAATCACATCTGCATTCCAGGCTGGCAGCAGGAAGAAACAGGACAGCAAAAAAGGGCTCATGTTTTCTGCTTTCTACTTACCTGTCATGAGCCAGATCTTTTAAACATTACCATATTCAGCTGTAAGAAGGCTAGGACATGCAGTCTTTTAGCTGGGTTCATTGCTGTCTCAAATAATAACAGGGTTCTTTTACAATGAAAGTAGGAAGAAATGTTTATTGGGTGACATCCAGCAATCTCTGTCACAGAGGTCTAGATTCCTGCCTTCTCTTCCCAGAAATGCTGTTATCCAGATTTTTTTAAAAAACCTTTTCCTTTTACTATTAGATCTTCTGGGAATGAGAAGGATAACTACTTTTTTATTTAGAGGTCTCTTACTTGGCAACCCCAAGTTTTCATAACACAGTCTGAGAACTGAGAATAGAATAAATGAGTCTATACTATACTGTAGTCTCTTCACTGCTTTTCCATTTATTTGCATATTTCCCTCCAATCCTCCCTACACACTGTGGCAAGATTAAGTTTTCTGAAGCATTTTTCACATCATGCTATTTCATTTGTCAGGAATATTAATTAATCCCTCATAGCCTACTGAACATTCACAAATGTCCGCCAAGCATTCAAAGTGCTCTTGCATTTTTACCAAAAGCAACATTTCCAAGCATACTTCCCATACCATATGCTTTAGCCAAATGGGACCTAACTCCTTTGGGAAATCTAACCCCTGTGTTTTTATTCAAGTTGCTTTACTTTTTAGAATTCTAGCTGTGCACCTACACGGGCCAGTGAACCTACAGAGGATACAAGGATTTCTTGAGTTCCAGTCCCCTCTCAACACCTATTCTTTGATGAGACATCCTAAGACTCAACTCTGTAAATATTACATTACACATTTTATGCTTAAAGGGCATGTTGTGAACATAAGGAATAGCAAGGAGGACATTAGGAGAAGGAAGGGAAAAATGAAGGGGGGGAATCGAAGGGGGAGATGAACCATGAAAGACTATGGACTCCAAGAAACAAACTGAGAGTTTTAGAGGGGCGTGGGGTGGGGGGATGGATTAGCCCGGTGATGGGTATTAAGGAAGGCATGGATTGCATGGAGCACTGGGTGTTATATGCAAACAATGAATCATGGAACACTACATCAAAAACTAACGATGTAATATATGGTGATTAACATAACATAATAAAATAAAAAAAAATTTTACTAATAAAAAAATGAATGATGTTCTCTATGGTGACTAACATAACATAATAAAATTTAAAAAAAAGAGCATGTTCCTTCAATCCATGTTCAACCTTCCATAATAGTCTTAGGGAATGAAAGATTGCTTAGAAGCACAAGAGTCTGGGCATGTGCTTAAATGTATACCTCTTATGCAGAACTCTGTATTATGTCCCTAACCTGAGCCCTGCATTTACAAAATGGGCAGTTTTTGTTGTTGTTGATGTTATTGTGTTGTTGTTCACTGTTATGTGTTCCTCCTTTGACCTTACTCAACAATACAAGCGATTTTTGCTTTGAAAGAAGACATCTCAGCATCATCTGCACACACATCTTTCTCTTTTATCTAGCATATGTAATTAACCTTACAAACTAACCATCAACAGAAATAAAAGAACTTGGAGGATTATCAAGTACCAGGGGCTCCTTATTAATATGGGAAACTTTGTGTTCACATTGGCAGACCAACGCTCTCATTTGCTCTGGCTCCTTTGAAAGGTGCCAGGGAACCCAAGCCTTTAAGACATGCTTTTCATGTTTACTCCTGCTGCCATTGGAAGTGTGTTGTGAGAACACAGTGGACTAGAATGAGGACACCTGAAATCTCCTCTCCACCTTAGCCTAAGATCCACAGTACGATGTCATATAAATGGAGCAGGTGGTTGATTCAGAGACTGATTCAACTGTGTGTACTATACAATTTGTAGGACATTGACACAGTGCTACATAGTCCTATTAAAAGTTATATTTTTAACCTGAATTTTCTCATTAATCTATGGAAAATAGCACCTATAGAACAGTGTACTTTTCACATTGGCAACAATCCTTTAAGAAAGTCAGGACATTTACTGTTAGTTGGCACCATTTAAATGGTTAGATATGTTAAATAATTAATATTGTTTTCTAACTTCAAGGTAAGGACATGTCCATTCAGAGATTTCATTCTATCTCTCTTGGTTTCAGCTTTATTACCTATAGCATAGTTGTATAGTAATGATCTTATATCACTAGTCAGTTTGGAGCACTAAAGAGATAAGAGATGTGGAAAATTTTGTCATGTGGTAGGTGTTCACTAGGGATTGGTCTTGAGAAGTGTAGCTTCATCCTCTATCATTCTAGATTTTCCTCACCTTTACCCAGTTTTTCAGCTAGTATGGTTAGTTGCCTGGTAGAGTAACACAGATCTTCATCCCTGATGGAAATAAATTGCCTAGCTCTTGCTGGGTTGTGGATCCTGTCATTGCCCATCAGCGATTATTGCTTGGCATGGAAATATTAGAAGACCTTTCAGTGAGTCTCTTGAGTTCAACCTACAGTCTTCCCTGCTGCCCTCATCATGTAGTAATTTCTTTGTTTGCCTAATTGGTCCACTAGCAGGGTGTGACCAAAGTAGCCAGGTCACAGTCCAGTTCAGTGAAACTGTTATTGACTTCCTTGCTGGCTATGTTCCCCATCCCCAAGAACAAAGTTGTGGGGGTAGGAATTAGAATGCTATAAGTGGGTTCTGGATATGAGAGAGGCCATACCTACATCTGCTTCTTGATGCCTGACCCAAGTAGTCTAGCTGTTGTAGACACAGTACCACATATTGGTTTTTGATTTAATGCATATTCTGTATCCTGGAAGTTGGGAAGCAAGACAAGGTGATGTGTTATTCATTATCCATTGCTTCATAAAAGCCACAAATATGGACCCCAGATCTCTTAGCAGTTGCATCCACTTGGTCTCGTAAAATATTTCTAGTTAGGATATACAAAGATCTCAGGCCTCAGAGAATTCCAAAAGAAATGAGAAGGAGAGCGATTTTATTTGCTTGGCTTACTCCAATTTCCTTTATCTCATTGGGTAAAGTTAGCACCACTGGGAGTTAACTTATGCATACTTCTTGGTTGTATCATCTATTCCTTTGATAAGTTATTACTAGCAGTATAGTATTATTAGTGCTGTCATTATCATCATTATTATTTCTGTGTATCAGGAGAGGGGTATATAAATTTACATGTATGTCTATACAGCTCTCTTTATCTATAGATCTATCATAGTAAATACAATGACAAATATATTTAATGGGAATGTCAGAGCACTGAGCAGAAAAAATTAATTCTCTTGGGCATCAGAGGAGCTAGCTGGGAGAAAGGGAAGAGGGTTTGCCTGGAAAGTGAATCTCAGTCACAGAAATAGCATGAACAAAGACTCTGAGTCAAAATACAACTCAAAATATGCAGGAAAGCAGTTTAGTACTACTGAAACATGAAATATAAGGCAAGGATATCAAGTAGGGACAGTATCATGTAGGAACATGAGACTTCTACTGAGAACCTTCAAATCAGTTCAAATGTTGGTAACTTATTAAGTTGTTACCCTTTCTGTGCTTTTTCATAACAGGAATAATAACAATATCTACTTCACAATTGTTTTGTTAGGCAGGTAGTGAGGATTCAGTTAATGTTAGCCATTATTAGGCAGCAGAGAGCCATGAAACATTTTCAGTGGCAGAATGACACAGTCAGATTTATGACATTGGCATAGAGAATGGATTGGAGAGGGTAGCACCAGAAGCAGAAAGATGAGTTATTTGCTGACATGATACTGTAATAACCCAAGGGGAGATGGTTGTCCAACGTAGGCCAGAGTCAATGGGAAAATAAAGGAAATATCTAGAAAGCAAAATGGATAGGACTTAGCAGGTAATTGATTGGAAGTGGCAAATAAGGGGGAGGGCCAACTCAAAGAATATACCCAGGTTTTTGGCTTGACTCAGGTGACTTGGTAACTGTGATGAAATCAAGTAAGAGGAAATACAAGAGGGAAAGAGAAGAGAGCAGAGTTTTAAAAAGGAGGACATTTGTGCTAGACTGGAGAGGGTCAGTAAAGAAAAAGACAGATGTACATCCATTGCATTTGCATTAGTTATCTCAGTAATAGTACTTTCAGGGAAGTAGTCACTATTTTTATCGTTTCTTTACAGAAAAGAAAAAAAAGGGGGGGCACAGAGTTGTTGTGAGAATCCCTTAAGGTCATATAACTGGTTAGATCGAGCATCTAGTGTGGGCTAGTCATTCATTAAAAATTGCAGCAGCCGCAGAAGCAGCAACAACAAAACACTTATTGAGTGCTTACCATGTAGGTACTGGGAACCTAAGAAAAGTCATGCACTGTTGCTTAAACCAAAAAAAAAAAAAAAAAAAAAAAAAGTCATGCACAGCTCCTGCCTCCAAAGAGCTCATAGTTTTGGAATCCATGTAAAGAAACATTGTAAATTTGTAACAGCTGTGTTCAGAGTAAGGGGCAGTGGATACAAAAAGACCTTAGCAGCTCACACTGATCCGTGTGAAAGAGCCCAAAAGGTAGAAAGGTGGCAGGAACTACAGAGCTGGCCCTGAGACTATCAAACATGGAGACATCCACCTAAAGAGGACATTTGGGGAACGTACCACTGGTTGTGGCTGACGGAGACGTGGCTGTCTCTCTCTGAGGGGTTCTTCAGGGATGGAGGAGGTGAGGAGAAAGTCAGACACCACTCCAAGAAAGCCCAAGATGTATCCCGTCTATGTAACATTCACTTTATCTTCCACCTGTTAGGTGTGGCTGTGAGTGGTTTACTTAACCTCCTTATCACAGTTCCCTCATCAGTTAAATGGGTTAATAATCATAACAAATCTCACAGTATTACTATATTAGATGAGTTAGTACATGTAGAATGCTTAGAGCTGTCTTGCACATTCTGTATTTTATCAATTTTCAGAGGCCATCAATTGTTAGAGTCATCATTATTTTATGTACCACTAAGAGAGCAAACAATGCTTATAATTAAACCATGAGACATCATCAATTATAAATCACATTGCTATTTCAGAAATATTGGGATATGGAAGAATGTATTTTAGAATTTATGATGTTAGTGAGTGCTCAAGAAGCATTATATATCATTATAATTATAGTTATTATTTGCTATAATTATTGTTATTATTTGCAGAAATCACTAGGAGAAGATAAACCAGACAAAATCAGGGTACGATCAATGATGTCTTCCTTTTCCTGATGATGTGATCAGTTATATACGATGACCCCTACTTCCTCTATTCTTCTTGGGTCCTTATCAAACCCTAGGATAATTAGATTCAGAAGAGGGTATAGAAGACTATGTATTCAGGGCTTCCTTCTCCTTCTATGGTTATGCAGATTGTGTACTGGACAACAATAAATAGAATGGGTCATATGGTAGATTGTATGAATCTTGCTCCCTGGAGCTGAGCATTATATATCCTGAATGGATCTCATAGCCCAACCCACTCAGGCTCATCTCTGATACCCTACTCTGTTAAGCCAGAATCACAGCCCAAGGCTTAGCTGGGGAAAGGGAAGAGATGAGCTTTAAATCAATTTTGAGATTAAAGTTTTAAACTGTACTTCAGTCATGAAAAATAACTAGGTATTATGAAATCTGCCCAAGATGTTGTAAAGAAATTGGGAAGATTGATTTATCAGAATGTGGTGGAAGGTGTTAATGGCAAAATGTTAAAATATAGTCATGTTTTTATTACACCCTATTGAGAATCCCTAGTAATCTGGTTATGTAAAATTGAAAAAAAGATATGTTCCTGACCCAGAGGAATCTCCACTCCTCCCAAGAGAAACAGACAAGTGATAATGAGCTAACTGCTATTGGAGAGGACAGTTCTAACAGGTGTGAGGAGAAGGGGTTACTTTTGCAGGGGAATAGAGGAGACTTCTTTGGAAAGTGGACATTTTGAACCAGCCTAAAACATGATTGTTGGAATCCAAAGCCATGTCTGATTTCTGTAAATGATGAAATAAGATAGTTTTGAAGAGGGACCCTTTGGTAATATGTGTATTATGGACTAAATGTTTGCGTTCCCTCAAATTCATATGTTGAAGGCTTAGCCCACAGTGTGACTATTTGGAGACAAGGTCTGTGGAGAGGTGATAAAGTTTAAATAAGGTTATCAGGGTGGGGTCCTAACCTGATAGGACTGGTGTCCTCATAAGAAGAGGAAGAGTGACACCAGAGAGCTCTCTTTCTGTCCGGGCTCAGGGGAAAGCCCTGTGAGGCCAAAGGGGTGATCTGAAAATCAGGGAGAGAACTCTCTTTAGAAATCGAACCCTGCCCGACCTTGATCAGGCACTTCTGGTCTTCGGCACTGTGAGAAAACAAATTTCGGTTATGTAAGCCACGCAAGCAGCCAGAACAGACTAGTATGCCGTGCCTACTCTGTTTCTGGCTCTGTTCGACTGATTCTAGCCCACAGTTATAATTTTAACCTGTAATTCCTCAGCCATACAAAATAGATTAGTTTTTCGTTTGCTTTTTAGCCATCAAATTTCATCAGATCCTCACAATAGTCCACTGACAATATTATTTTCCCTCTTTCACAAATGAAAAATGTTGAGGGTCAGAGAGTGTCAGCTAACAAATTGCTCTAAGTTCATTGCTGTTTCTACTCAAATCCAAATACTGTTTTAAAGTCAGGGCTAGGGTCAGGACCTTGGCAACCCTAAATCACAGCGGCTGTATCTCCCCTCTACAGCTAGAAAATAAAAGCTTTTCTTTTTTTCTTTTCTTTTTTTCTCTCTCTCGCTTTCTCTTCCTCTCTCTCGCTCTTTCTTTTCCTCCCTCCCTCCCTTTTCTTTTTTTTTTTCTGAAGAGCAAAACTTCCAGAATTTTAGCAGATCTTTGAAGCCGTAATATCATAAAGTTGTTGACTTTTGGGGGAGGGGTAGGGAGAAGCACTTATCATAGTGACCCAAAGAATGATCCCAGAACATACCTGATCTATCTTCTATTCAAGCTATTCTTTCCAAGGAAGTGTTTTCCAAGTAATTACACTAAAGCATCAATTAAGAGCCTTGTCAGGTATGGTGATGCCTCAGGTGCAATTTGAAAAGTGCAATTATTAGAGTGTAAAAGTGGCCTCAAAACCATCAGGCAATCACATCAGTCAGTCGTGGCGTTGAAGCAGAAACAGCATCAATGGGCATTTGGAACTATACCTGGAAACTCTTGTTTCGCTTGATTTGAGAGACCAATACCCACAGCACAACTGAGAACTCCATTTCTGGAGCGCCCTCCCACCTGCCAGATGACTGATCAGTAATCTCCAAACCAACCTACAGCCTGTCTTCTAGTCTTCTTGTCTGTTAGCCACAGAATCACAGCAGGGTCCTTACCCCTTCTGTGAGGCCACAGTTCTGGTGAGGCTCTTTGCTAATCCTCCCCTGCTACATTGTTTTTTTGCCATTCTTCCAACTGTATTTAACATTAATTTGTCATCTGGATTGGTTATTGATCGCCCCGGAGCACACTGAGGAAATGGGTAAGAAGCTTCACACTTTAAAAAGTCCTCTTGCTTGAACTTACAAAGAATTTTAGTGGGTCTGAACTGCTGGGGTAGAAGGATTTAAGGAAAGACATTCCCTTGAGAATAGCAAGCCATGCGCATCAGCGTTTTCCAGGTGAAAATGAATAGGGCTCCTTGTAGTCATGTGGCCACGTGCCATTTACAAAATACTTTCTCATACTGGATCTCAGTTTTTCTCCTTTTTTCTCTTTTCCAGTCCCTCTTTCCCTCTTCACCCCTTTCCCCTTTTCCTTCCCTCTCCCTACTTCCTTTTCATCTTCCCTCCCTTCATTCCCTCCTTCCTTTCCTATTTTTTCTTTCCCTTCCCTTTTCAATTTTTTTTCCTGCAAGCATTTGATGACTGCTTGGCACTGTGCCAAAAACAATGTGCATTCACAACCAAAAGACTGTTAGCGTTAACGGGTTCAGTGTTTGTGAGATTGACAGTAAGAAGTGATTCTAATATAGATCGATAAGTGATCTAGTGGAAGCCCAAAATGTTTCCTAGACAAGAAGCCTCTAACTCCAGGTAGGCTGGGTGCTGGGGCAAGGGGGAGGTTGAGAAAGGCTTTCTGCAAAAAAGTGATCTCTGAGCTACTTCTGAAAGAAGGAATTCAACTTAGATAAGTGAGAAAAGGAGAGAAAGACTTTTCTAGGAAAAGGGATCAATAATTCAAAGGATTGTAGATAATATGTTTGCTTTTGGGAAAGTACAAATACTTAGAAATAGCTAGCATTGAGGCTAAGGGAGGTGGTAAAAGGGTCAAGTTGAAGGTCAGGGAATGGGAGGACAAGGGTCTGGGCAGATAAGAAACGGTGAAATCATGGAAGCTCCTGTGTGCCACATGAAGGAATCTAGATCTGTGTGTGTGTGTTCTAGTAAAACTTTACCTACGGACACTGAAATGGGAATTTTTATAGTTTTCACATGTCCTGAAATATTATCCATCTTGTGATTTCCCCCCCAACCCTCTAAAAATGTAAAGATCATTATCTCATGAACCATATAGGTGTGGGCTGCAATTTGCAGACTCCTGGTCTAGATCTTTGCTGCTCAAAGTGTGGCCCTAAACTAACAGCATTGGCATCACCTGGAAAGTGGTTAGAAATGCAGAATTTTGAGCCTCAACTCGGCTCTCCTGAATTAAAGGAGCCTAGTTTAATTCTGAAGGTAACAGAATGTTCTAAGAAGGCAAGTGTTGCAGTCTGGTTTAACTCTAATTAGATTTTTAACTCTCTTGTTTGCCTTCAAGATTCAACCAAATGTTCAGAGTGCTGTTGCCTTCTTACACGTCACCTGACCTATATGCCGCTGTGGCTTTGCAGAGTAGGAGAGCAGTTGCTGAGTCAGCACTGCAGGGAGGAGCCTGTGTAAGGAACATGGATTATTCATGGGGCCTGTGCACTGTTCCAGGTGCAGCCATGATTGCCGTGGACTGGGACCATTTGTAATGCAAAGGCATGGCAAGAAAATCCATTTTCTCATTTTCAGAGCCAATTTTATCTTCATGCTCCTGCCCATGTTACAAATTTAGGCTGATAAAGTGAAACAGGAGGCAGAAGAGCAAAATGAAATTTCTGACGACTGTTTGCAAAAGGAATTTTTAGATGCCAACGTATAAGCTCTTTTATTTGGAAGGAAATGATTCAGAGACTGTATCTTGAGGCCTTGTGGTATAAAACAATGGAGAATGAGTTTTAAAGTCAAATCTAAATTTGAGTTTTGTGACCTTGGGCAAGTCAGCTAGTTTCTCTGTACCACAACTTCTTTATCTGTAAAACGTGAGTAATGATGCTATGGGAGGTAGAATTATTGGCTCCATTTTTTTTTTCAACCTCTTCCTGTATCTTTTTTTTTTTTTTGAAGATTTTATTTATTTATTTGACAGGGAGAGAGACATAGTGAGAGAGGGAACACAAGCAGGGGGAGTGGGAGAGGGAGAAGCAGGCTTCCCGCTGAGCAGGGAGCCCGATGTGGGGCTAGATCCCAGGACCCCGGATCTCTATGGAGCAATGGCAGTCATAAGGTAAAAGTCAAAGATATAGGAAGAGGCGCCTGGGTGGCTCATTAAGCAGCTGCCTTCAGCTCAGCCATTGCTCCCACTGAAGGAAAATCCTGTCCTTTTGCTTTGGGTTTATCATAGGCTTTGCTTTGGCCAAAGGGATATGGAGGAGAGGGAGTTACAGCATGACAACCTTGAAGTCATCACAGGAGTCTCCTTCCTTCTTGCACTTCTGCTATTTCCAGGAGAAGAATTTCTCTAGGGTTTTATAGTCCCCTCTGCCTGTGCCCCAGTGAAGCAATGGAATGCAGCTGTGTTGATATCTTGATTCTTTTTTTTTTTTAGGCCACTGAGATCAGTACCAGAGTCATACCTACAGAAATGTAAGATAATAAATTTATGTTGTTCTTTTTTTTTTTTAATTTATGTTGTTCTAAGCACTAAGTCTGTGGTAGTTTGTTATGGCAGCAGTAGAAAATGAATACATAGGATGTAAGACTTGTCCTCAAGTATCTCAGAGGCTGTCATATGGAAGCAGGAGCAGATTTGTTTTCCATTTGTGCAATCTCAGTAGGTAGAAGGTTCAGGGAAGCAGAAGAATCCCTGTAGTTGCCTAGAACCCCAGTCTCCCTGCAAGGAAACTTATGAACTATAAAATGAGCAAAAAAAATTAGAATACGTAATGCTATCACAGATATGGTGGAATGTATACTTTCAGTCCCTAAGAAGATGTATTCAATCCACAATGTAACCTCATAAAATAATCAAAGATGTAGACAAAGTTGTATGCAATTATTTTGTATTGCAGTGTTGATTATAATGGCCAAAACAAAATAAAGACAAAAAGAAAAAGAAAAAGAACCTAACTGTTCATTGGCTGGAGAGAAAGTGAGTAAATAACACACATCCATTTACTGGGTTATTACACAGACATTAAATACAATTCAAGGTAATGAACTTATATGATATAAAATATATAGTATAATTTTCAAAGCAAATAAGCAGCAAATGGAATTGTATAGTTAATAAGATAACAACTATATAAAACAAATAAAACTATGCTCAGAAGGTAGAAAAATGATGATGAAATATATTTCACTAATAACAGATGTTTTCTTTTGGCAGAGGAACTCCCCTTCTCTTTTTATACTTCCATTTTTTCAACATATTTTCATAATGTGCAAATGTTACTTTTGGACTGAGAATATAATATACTTTGTTTTTAAAAAAAAAAGTGGAAAAAAGGTGCTATCAGAATTTATTTTTTCCCCATACATTTGTATTGTCTTCAAGGCTCCAGAGACTCCACTGTGTTCACACATACACCCACTCAAAACACTCACTGTGCAAATTATTCAAAATGATAACCCATTTCTATATACAAATAAATATAAATACCAAAAGAGTTTCCATCCTTATCAAGTACTTACCATGCATTAGGCAGGAGAGTGTTAAGGAGGTCTTTCATTCATTGTTGACTGGTAGCCATAGACTATTAAGTACCATTTTCTGAGTGTTTATGCTGGTGATTTTACATATATTCTCTCATTTATCTTCACAACCGACATGTAAATTAAGTATTATATTCTAAATGCCAAGATACATAAATTACAGCTTATCTAAGGTGGCCCAAAGAGGTGCCTGCCTGGATAGGAGTAGAAGCCATGTCTGTTTCTAAAGCCTATGTCTTCCTCCGCACCCCATGCTATTCATACAAAGAACATGTAAGGCACTATTTTCTCTACTCTCATCAGAGCCATTAGTTTTGTCTTGTTATGAAAGTGGTTGAGCCTTCTCACTGATGTCATGTTCCTTTATGACTCCTCTGGAAGGGCTGCAGTGGATCAGGCCAGGACAACTTGAAGTTGGATATCATGTTCTTCAAAGTGTTAGGATTTCCCCCACTATTTTACTCTCCTGATCTATTTTTCCCTAGGCTCCATGTAAATACACTATTCATAAGTCAGACATTCTCCACCCTCCTTTAAATTTTGTTAGAGAGGAGTTTATGATGCACTACTTCCTTGTAGTACATTTGCACATGTTATTCCAGCAGATTGGCTGCGGGTGACTGAGCCGGGGGTGGATACCTGGCTCAAGGGCAGTCAAGGGACTAACATAATAGATCTGTCCAACAGCCATGTTAATCACCAAATGAACCAATTAGATCTGACTTCGGTGAACTTGACTAGGATATGCAGAGGGAAAGATAATGATTAGCAGTGAGGGCAGAAGCCATAAAGCACGTACAGAATGGGAGTTACTGGAAGTTGGACGTGATAGAAGCCATGAGTACCAAACTGAGTAAATAAAGAAGGAAACCAGCCAGGAATTTGTTGGTGGCAGCAGGAGAAGCATGGTCGAGTCATGGTAATAGTGAACCTCAGAGAGTGCCATGGATGTTAGCTGCTGGTGCAGCAGCAGTAGTGAAGGCTGGTCACTAGACGAGCCTCCCAGTTCTTGAGCAAGATTCCATCTACCTGGGGGCTGGGATCTGCAGCCGTTGAAGCTTATTTCTCTGTGTATTCTTAAACAAACAAAAACTTATGAATATAATGTGTGTCTGTTTACCTCTGTCATTTTAAACAGCCTAACCATTAAATTACATCTGGCTAAATGGTGTAAGGTTTGTCATAGGGTCCAGAAGACTGGCCACATTAAAAGATGGGTAACTGATACTGCATAGCTAGGAGAGCTCCCTTCAAAACCACTGATTCTGGAATTTGTCTTGCTTGGGGAAGAGAGGGAAGGAGAAACACTAAGAAGATTACTTTTTTTTTTCAATTTTTTTTTTAAACCTCAGACTTTCCTATTTGATGTTTTTCAAAATGCAATGAAAATTATTGCAGGTAGTAGTGTAAGTACCTCGGACTACAGTCCTATCTGTCTCCCAGACAGGCTTGGTGACATGGGATTGAGAATTTGAAAACTGAAAGTCATGCCCTATTGTGTCCATATGAGCTGTGTGATTCCTGGCAAGTGGCGAAGTTCTCTGGATTTCAATTACTTCTTCCATTAAAATAGGAGGAATAATGGCCCCTGCCTTCTTAACCTCTAGGATTGCTCAGCAAGCTAAAAAAAGATTATAAATTTGAAAACTATGAAGTAATTGAAAGAGCTAGTGTTTTCCTTACCACCAATAATGACACATTGCCAATAAGCTAGTTTCTGAATTTGAAGAGTTTTAGTGAAAAATACCTAGATTATTATGTAAGCCTCTGTGAGGCAGGCTCAGAAAGAAATGTTAGAGAAACCTTGTGGACCATTTGCTAGAAGGGCTATGTTAGTTTCCCTAGGCACTGACCTGAGCTGGAAGTGCCACTGGGTATAGGTTAACCACACTTGAAAGCAGCTGTTCATGGTGTGTAGTTCGCTAATGGTCTTGTCTGTCTTCCATGTCTCTTTAAGAGTTTCACAGAGGAAAGGGCACTAAACCATTACTGACAAACCTGCTTATAACATCTTCAAGGTGCAGGTCAGGAAAGGTGGTTGCTTCTTTTGTGTTAGCTATAAAGCCAAAGTCCTTTATTGGACAACCATCCCGAAGGCAACTGTAGTCCACACATCTTCCCAAAGTCTTTGGTTGTGGAGTCAGCTCATCTTCAACCACCTACCCATCAAGGCTCACCTCAATGGCCAATGCCTCATGAAGCCTTCCCCAGTTCCCCTGAGGTGAGAATGATCTCTGTTCTCTTTTAGATTTCTTAAGGTTTTCCCTGTTCTGCTTTTATGGAACTTAGCACTTTCTGTATTGAATTTCACATTCTTCTGGGTACATTTTTTTTTTTTTTTTTTTTTTTAGCTGCAGTTTATAGCAGCATGGGTACATTTCTATCACTAGACTGATACCTTACATGAGGGTGGGCTCTGTTTCTGATTCATCTTTTTATCTCCAGAATGACAAACTTGCTACCTAGCACCAAAACATTTCTCAGAAAATGATCAATGAACCAGTGGGTATAGACTCACAACAAATAGGAAAATAGAAGAGTAGACAGAATCTAACTTACAAAGCTTGTTTTGAAAATACTCTTCAAGTTAGTTCTTTGAAATCTAGAACTTCATTTCCCATAGAGAATATTATAAATGATTAGTAGATTCTCATATCAGTCCTTTTTCTCTTGGGCTAAAAAAGTTCCAGTTTTGGCACCTATTTCCCCATCCTCTTACCACCATAGTCTTTCTTTTTCTTGAATTCCATTTTCAACTATTTCTTCAAAAATTGTAGAAATTAGCTTAACCCTCTAGACATGATCTGTTGGTCTGGTATTCTGTGGATAAAGTAGTATGTATGAGCCTCTTCCTCATTTCTTCTCTTTGGCTTTCCCCAGGCTGACCCTCCCATACCTTACTGGGTCCAAAGGTCCTTCCACCAGATGACTTGGCCTTGCTCTAATATCCAATAACAAACCAAATTAAAATAGTCTCAGCCTCAGTTAAGGAAACACACCTTGTTTTAGTCACTGATCCTTTATTTTTCTCCAGTTAATGTATTAAGTATTAGTAACATGAAAGCTACCATGTATTCAACACTGGTGCAGGCACTGTGCTAAGATCTTTGTATACTCTGTTTCATTTAATTCTCACTACAAATCTTGAAGTAGGTACTGTTAGGATTCCTATTTTACAGAAAAAGGAACTAAACTTAGCTTCCAGCGGTTGTTTTAGCTCACTTGGCCAGTTAGTGGTATAACCAGTCTTCAAACCTAGACATGTCTGCCTCCAAAATCATGTTTTTAATCACCAAGCTAGTTTATAGCAGGTAAGCAATACTTTTTTTTCTATTTTTTTATTATGTTATGTTAATCGCCATACATTACATCATTAGTTTTTGATGTAGTGTTCCATGATTCATTGTTTGCATATAACACCCAGTGCTCCATTCAGTACGTGCCCTCTTTAATACCCATCACCAGGCTAACCCATCCCCCGACCCCCCTCCCCTCTAGAACCCTCAGTTTGTTTCTCAGAGTCCATGGTCTCTCATGGTTTGTCTCCCCCTTTGATTCCACCCCTTCATTTCCCTTGTAAAGGTGGGGTAGGGATGGGGGCAAGATAATTGGATAGAGGTCATGCATTTGAGTCTGACAGGACTAAATTAGAATCTGAGTTCTTTGGTTTCCTACCACTGAGATCCTGGAAAACTGATTTAATCTCAATGAACCTGTTTCCCATAAAAATAAAGGGAGATGATAACATATTTAAAAGTTCTAGGTCCTTGGTTGGTGAAACTATTCAGCAAATAATTTATTTTTCTTCTCTCAATCTTTTCCTCTTGCCCTTCTGTTTACTTGAAGTATGGTGACCATAAATGCCTATTTCCTGGTGTAAATAAGACCACTTCCTTTCACTCTTAAATAGGTCTCCATTTGGACACAATCAATTATATGGGCATGCCCTGGATGATGGTAGTGTTCTCCTTGCCTTCTTTCTCTGGATCCAGTGGTATCTTTCTAATGGCAAATATGATTATACCTCTCCTCTGATTAATACTCCATACCTCATTTCCCTACAAATAAAATCCAGTGCCTTCATAGTGATGTATGAAGCCTTCATGATCTGAACTTGCTGCCTTTGTATTTTCTTCTCATACTCACCCAGCCTGTTATTCTACTTCCTGTTTATAGCAACTGCCTGCCTTTTCTCAAAACATCTATGCTATTACTCCTATGCCTTTGCAAATGCCTTCCTGTGCCTGGAATATATTTCATTCCTGTCATTGATGTGTATCACTCTTTCTGTTTTTCTATCATCAGGACGCTTTCTAAGTGTAGGGAATCCTCTACTTTGAGATATGGTGTTGAACAGACTGTTTTATTGCATAGGGAGTGAAATAGGTGTACTTCATTACAAACCCCTTTGTAGGTATGCTTCTATCTTAGCTACAGGCAGTTGGCACTAGCAATGAAACTCCACCTCAACCCATTTACAGTGATTGAGTCTCTGGAGAGCCAGACTATTTTTGGCTCTCTGTCCCATCTTGAGTGGAGTTTGTGACACGAGAAGGCAGGAACAGGGATTATCTCTTATTTTCTGACTGAGACAAAAACCAGGAGCTTCAAGACCAGAGAACCGAGTCCAAATCTTCTCTAACCTCAGTTACTAGTTGTGTAATCTTATACAAGCTTCATAACTTTTCTTTACATAAGTTTCTTCATCTGTAAAATGGGGATAACAATAGTACCTACTTCAAGCAGTGATTGGAGGGATTAAACATATGTGCAATATGACTGAAACAATCTCTGGCCCATAGTATTTACTCAAAATGTTAGGTTTTATCACTATTGTTGTTACTATTGTTACTATTGTTACTATTGTTGTTGATAACAGTAACAGTAACAACAATAGCAATAACAGCAAACTACCTTCTATAGTATGAGCTTTTGTTTCTTGCATTTAAAAAGTGTGACCAATACATTTCCCTCTGGCTATGCTAATTTGGACTTATGTTTGATGTCTAAGTTGAGACATTTTTCCTCCCAGAAATCTTTTCTGAAACTGCTGCCACATTAGAGACTACAGTTACAGATTCACATTTTGTTGTTACTAGTAGCAGAACACTTATTGCACTTAATTTAAATGCCTGGTCTTTGATGTTTTCCCCAAATAGACCATGAACTTCTCTTAGATGATACTGGCCATTTCCTCTACCTTGTATCTTTGGAGTATTGGTTAGGTAGTACATTTACACCTCATAGGTGTTTAGCAAACATCTACCTGATGAATGAGCAAAAATAGCCTGCCACCCTCTGCGATGCTGCAATGGGACAGTCAGTCAAGCAGGGGAGCCGTTGATTTCTATTCATATGCTCCAGCTCCTCCTGTGGGTTCTCTCTGTGACCCCATGTGAGATTTTTGTAATGAATGTTCATATTTGCATTGATGATCCTAAAATGTCTTTGACAATCTCAAGAGAGTCGTAATTAGTATATTTCATTGCTGCAGTGCTCCTGCCTCCCAGCTTTGGCTTAGGAGATGGAATTCACCCCAGAGATTTGATCCCAATCAGTGCTATTGTGCTTCCCTTAAAGAATATCTTACAAATTCAGGAAGATGCAAAGCAGTTCTCCAGATTGGGGAATGAAATGTGTCATAAGAGTCAACTAGGTGCTTCTATTTGCCCTTCTCTGAGTCAGTGACCTGAGGCAACGCCATGCTGTCTTCAACCAAATAGAATGATTTACTGTTCTTCTATTTAGGGAACATCTACATCTTCTTGCCTTTGTGTATGCTATTATTTCTGTTTCCTATGGCTTCTCACTGTTTGGAGTACAAAACTTTAATGACTTAGCAGGGTATTCAAAGCTCCTCACAAACTGAGCCCCATTTACCTTTCCAGTTTTATCTCTTACCATACCCCATCAGATCTCCTAACCTCCATATGCTTAATCATTTATTCATTCCTTTCATATCTTTAACAACAATTTATAGGTTATAATGTGGACATTGTGGTGATCCTCATGGCATTGCAGTCTAGTAGTAGACATAGCATTTAACAAATAATAGAAAATAGAAGTAAAAGTATAATTATAATAAGAACCCTGCAGTTAAATCATAACAGGGGGCCAAGCATGGCAGGAGACAGTATCACAGTGGGATCTGATCATGGAGAGTTTATGGAAGTTAAAACGTCTTCAGAAAGCCCTTTCGAAGTTTGTCGAATCTAGGCATTGTTCTGTGTCATTGGTGTGTTGACACCACTTAGCATGAGGCCCAGGACATAGCAGGCAGGCAAAAATGTTAAATAAATGTCTGAATGAAAAAAATGACATTGATAAAGCATAAATTAATCTGTACACTGTCTCATAACCAATTTCCACTCTTCATTCTTAGGTAACAGTTGACAAAAGTGTGTGCACACACACTCATACACACATTCGTTTGGGAGCAGATATTAATGTAATTATATATTAATTAGTACTTTACTGTTTACAGTGCTTTTCTATCCAATGTCTCAGTGAATTGCACATAAACTTATAATGTAGGGAGATAAACATTTTTATCTTTATTTATAGAAGCTGAGTTTATGAGAAAGTTGCCCAAAGTCATACATTTAGTAAGTGAGAAACAGATATAGTAGTTTGGTCTTCTGGCTTCAAGTCTGGGGCCTCATACTTTTTTATTTACAAAGAAGTAAGGGTGGGATGACTTCAATAATATAGGAATAAGTAATGCAAATCAACACTCTATGGGATAAAATATTAAATAACATCTCTTGAAGAAATAGAAATTTTATCAATGCAGTGAAGAATCACAGGGTCCGATCTGGGAGAAGGAAACCCAGAGAGGAGAGTCTGGCAGCTGGAGCCCCTTGTCATCCAGAAACATCTGTCAGTTCAGGCAGAGGCAGCTGAGAGATTGGGTGTGAGGCCCAGCGCCCATTGTGGATGGGGAGCTCCAGTACCTCACTCATGCTTTGAATTGGGAACCTAGAGGCCTCCACTCAAGATGGGACAGAGAGCCAAAAATAGTCTGGCTCTCCAGAGACTCAATCCCTGTAAATGGCCTGAGGTGGACTTTCATTGCTAGTGCCCCTAAGCTGCTGCCAGAGGCAAATCTAAATGCTCCTTGGAGCAGGAAACATCACCTCGGCTCCAATTATTTCCATAATTAATTTTTTTCACATAAGCTATTCAGAACTCAAAAAATAACCTGAAGGGAATCATTCTTAGATACGTTAAATTTCGTCTCTTAAATATCATTTTGTCTGTGGAGCTGGGCTTTATATTGGGGCTGTTAAAGGACTTTAAGGAGGCTACTGAAACATTTGGATGTATTTCTAAAGAGAGAACTCTGGAAGCTATAGGAAAATTGGATTAGGGTCCAGTTAGAATTATCTTAACCAGCTTCCACTTAACCAATTGGCTAGGTTGACTAACTTGCAAGATTAAGTGCTGCTCTTCCTCCCCTCTATAAAACTTTCTGATTGATATCTACAGAATGTCTGTGGCCAGTTGGCAATATTCTAGTATTCTCATGTACTTCTGGTCTGATCAAGGAGTTGTATGTTTTCAAAGAGTCACTTGTGTTAGTTACCAAATCATTTATGCCAATTAGAGTTGTTACTATAGGTGAATAATTTGAGTAAATATTATGCAAACTAAGAACATATTACTAAGAAAGGACCGTTTTTATTTCAATAAAGTGTGCTGAATGCTTTAGGAAAAAAAATAAGTTCTATTCCAAAGGGAAATTACCATCAAATAAGGTATGAAGAAAATAATTATGATTAGGGAAAATTGCAAAATTTTAGAAGGATTCTGTATTTAAATTATTTTTCAAATATTTTAAAGTTTTTATTTAACTGGAAATCATATATGGAGGTAATGGGTCCTTGTTCTCATAGAAATTACATTCTAGCTTCCATTGTAATTCTGATATGTAAAAGATTTGCATGTAAAAAAGGACTTATGCATCTAATATTACTACTATTGATCAGTAATATAGAGGGAAATGAAATATTTCCATATTAATAATATGACATATAATAAGATGACCTTGTTATATCATATTATTGTATTTCTCATAATAATAACATTATGTTATGCTATATTTTTCATATATATATATTATTAGGGTAATGCCATAACACTCCATTATAATATTAATTAATAATGGCAAAATAATAAGTAACATATTCAATTTTTTTGGCCATTCCATACATAAATATCCTGTATCCTTAATTATTAGCCCAAGGCTTTTCACAGAGTAAGCACTCAAAATTACATAATGAATGAATAAATCAATATACAAACTTTCAGAATCACAGTCATTTTTCTCAGGTATCACTCAAATTTGTCAACATCATTTGAAGAATATGAATTCCACAAATCAACATAATAGTTATAGGTGTTCTTTCACCAGCAATGGACCCATTTTCTCACAGAATTGACTCCTATGGAATTTGTCGTCCAAAAAACCTATAAATCTATTTTCACACAAAATGGTCTTATTCTAGCTCATCCCTCATTCTGTACATGCGGAATTGATTTTTATAACCTCAGTATAAAAGTCTGTATTGATTAACTTATTCATTTACTAGCTCCACAAACATTTATAGAGTACCTACTCTGAGCCAGATATTGTCCTAAATATCTCAATCAACTGTCACTTTATACATTTTGACCTGTTAAATTGTTTATTTTGCGTTATTGATAGATGTAAGACATTAGCTACTTCTACAACCTGTTTGTCACTTGCAAATTTTACAACCATATTATCATGTAATTAGTCAAGTCATTGAGGAAATATGTTGATCAGAATCAGACCAAATAAAGAAGACAGCAGAGATCATTGGAATATTCCCTCTCGGTTGTCAAATTCCTATTCTCATTCAGCTGGGATGGATATGAAACAAATCTCACAAGGCAGAATTTCAGATAACCTGTATGATTTAGGAATGGTGTGGAACTCCCTGGTAGTGTTTGAGGCTACCCGGGAAAATGGGGGAAGGAAGTCTATTCCAAAGGGAAAAAGGTCAATGCCCAAGGGGCCTCTAAAAAGAGAAGAGGCTAGAAATATAACCAGTATGGGAAGAAGAAACCAGGGAAAGCCATAAGTTTAGGTTTATAGGGATAAAAGGTAAGCCTCTAGGAATTCCATAGGAAAACAGTAGGTGGCCATGACAGATTTTTTTAGACTATCTTATGTGAGTGTGCATTTTTCATGGCAGTGAAGCTGAAAGGAGATAGGCTGTCCTCAATCTACAAATTATTCCTCTTTTATATTGTCAAATCTGGTTGGGTCCTTACTTTAATCCAGTTAGTGGAAAAGGATATTAATTACTTGCAAAAGTAGTGTTCCCTGACCCCCAAACCAAGGGAGAGCCAACCAGCTATCATATCAATATTCTTCCAGTGATGACCTGTAGATGTAGAGAGGACTGGCACT
This sequence comes from Halichoerus grypus, assembly GCF_964656455.1. NCBI lineage: Eukaryota > Metazoa > Chordata > Mammalia > Carnivora > Phocidae > Halichoerus > Halichoerus grypus. The sequence continues at coordinate 139,385,623 of NC_135716.1, forward strand.
TTCTGGCTAAAGGGTTAAAGGGGTTTTCTGATGCTCTAAGCTAGGATCTGGTCCAGAATTCCCTTTTTCTCAGGTCCTGGTCTTTTTGCTAGGATTTCTTCAATATCAGGAGTTTCTCTATCCTGGTAGGGGAATGCAGAGCTCTTATTGCCATAAGCCTAGGATATGGGGAAAAGTTGCAAGTGGGGAAGGTTTTAAACTGCATCAGTTCAGCAAATATTGGTTAAACATTTATTATGTTCTAGGCACTCTTCTAAATGTTTGAAGTACATCAATGAGAAAATAGGCGAAGAACCCTGTCCTCGTGGAGCTATTTTTCTAGTAGAGAGAAATAGATAACAAACACTAAAACCAATGAACACGTACATTAGGTAATTTCTTAGAAAGTCATAATCACTATGGAAAAAAGCAAAATAGAAGTGTAAGAGAGATGAGAGTTTCATGGGGTAGGTAGACAGATTGTTGTATTAAGTAAATTGATCAAGTGGAGGCCTCAGTGAGGACGTGAGATTTGAGTAAAGTCTTGAGAGGTGAGAAATTGAATCATGCAGATATTGGAGTAAAGAACACCAGGCAGAAGGAATAGAGTAAATGTTCTGAGGTGGGAATGAGTCTGGCATCTCTGATTAACAGCAAGGAGCAGAGTCAGTGATGGGGGAGCAGTAGGATAACACAGAATTAATGGTGGACTAGGCTACAGTGGGCTTAGTAGGTGTTGTAAGACTTTGGCTTTTACTCTGAATGAAATGGCTATTGGGTTTTTTTGAACATTGGAATGAAATGATCTGACTGAAGTTTTAAAAGGATCACTTTAGCCCTTGTACTGAGAGCATACTGGAGGGAAGCGAGACTAGATTCATGAAGACCTATTAGGAGGTTGTAGTAAGAGTTCAGGAAAAAATAAGATAAGAGGAAAACAGAGAGGAAGGCAAAACATAAGAGACTCTTAACTATAGGAAACGAACTGAGGGTTGCTGGAGGGAAGGTGGGTGAGGGGATGGGATAATTGGGTGATGGACATTAAGAGGGCACTTAATGTAAAGAATACTGGGTGTTATATGTAACTGATGAATCACTGAATTCTACCCCTGAAACTAATAATACACTGTATGTTAACTAAATTGAATTTAAATAAAAATTTTTTAAAAAGGAAAAAAAAAGAGTTCAGAGGAAAGTTTTTGGTGCTTTGGCCTGGGATGGTAGCAGTTATAGGAACTATCCAGATTCAAGGTGTATTTTGATAATAGATATAACAGGATTTCCTGGCAGATTGGGTGCTGCATGAGAGAAAAGAGATATTTTAAGGATGACTCCAAGGTATTTGGTCTCAGCAACTGAAAGGAGTAAGTTGCTAGAAGCTGAGATGGGAAAGACTGTGGATGGAGCAAGTTTCAGAGGGAAACAGAGTTAAGTTTGGGACATATTAATTTTGAGATGTCTACTAAACATCCAAATGGACATGTTGAGTAAGCAGTTGGATATCTGAGACTTCAGGAGAGAAGTCTGGGTTAGAGATAATTTGAGATGTCAGAATATTGGTGGCATTTCAAACCATGAGACTGGATGAGTTCCCCAGGAGAGCGAGTGTAATAGAGGACAATGAAGGACTGGTTCCTGCACCACTCCAATATTAAGACAAGGACAAAAAGTGGCCAGAGAAACTGCTGTTCTGGATGCCAACAAGGATTCTAGAGCATGTGGAGTGCTGCTGATAGGCCAAGAAGGATGAAGGCAGAGAATGGCAACTTCAGCACCGTGGAGGTGATTAGTGAGTGACCTTGTTAGCACTGTGTTTGCTTTATTAGGAGAGCTGGCTTTCTGTTTAATCCTGCAGCGGTTTTCTTGTGGTGAGGGGGTAGAGAATGTAACCTACTTCTTGTCTCTAGTGCTTTATTACTGGGTGGGATTCCTGGAAGGACTCACAACTGTGGGGATCTTCTACCTTCTTCACTCTGTGCTTCTGAAACTGCCCGGTCCTCAAAGATAATCTTTCTTTGGTTCGTGACATTTGATCTAGAAGCGCACCAAATTAACATACCTCTGTTTGAATATGGTCCCTGGTGTAGTTAGTTTCATTCCACTTTTTTGTTATTTTAAACAACTATTCCCCCTCATCCTTGTCTCTCTTCATTACCAGGGAAACAAGGTCCATTGACCTAGTGGTTATGGCAGCAAGGAGTTAACATTAATAATTATAGTTGCTCTACCAAGTGTTGTTCAATATCATAGCTAATTCTCACTGCCTCATCTTGTCATCAATGAGGGTATCACAAGAGGTTTTATTATGTGGCTTTCGACTTTGTTACTGACAGCTTTTGTGACATTTTGTTACTTGTAAGAGATCATGTTAAATGTCACACTAACTTTATGGTATTATCCTGAGATTTTTCTTGGTAGAATCTTTTCCAAGTGAATTCAAGGTGGCTCCACATGATCTCCTTGCTTTTATCACATGCTAACAAGAAATCTGTTTATGACCAACTTTCTTGCCAGGGATAAAATCATACTTACAAATCTTAACTTCTTAGGATTTTCTTATTTACCCTCTTAAAGTTATACCAGGTTTAGCCTGTTTTTGATATTCTGGCATATTTCCAGTTCTCCATGATTTTTTTCACACAAGTATGAATTTGAAAAAAAAAATTGCACAGCTTTTCATTAACACTTTCTGGAATTCAGAGTTGGCAAAAGATGTCATTTTTGAGAGAAAAATAGGGACTTTTCTAGTAAGAGAGAAGCCTGGGATGGTTTTCTGACATATGTTACTATATTTATAAAATAAACTGTTTTTAGAGATCAGTTTATAAATTTGACATAAGGTTTAGTATTTCCATTCTATTTTATTAAACTTTTAATTTTCTTATGAAAATAGCACAGGAAGCCACGTGATTTTAAGTCACGGTCTTTTCTATACATTGTGTGTCTTAGTGGAAAGATTGTGGCTTTGATTTGGAGGGTGTGGCAGATTTGGAGGGTTAAGTCTGAAACAGTTCTGGATTCTCCTCATATTTAAAGGTTTTTAAGTATATTAAGAATTGAAAACTATAGAGTCTCATCAAGGCTTAGCTACCAGGTGGGCATGTAAGGTCTAACTTAAATATAAGCTTTGGGCTATGTTAGAACTTCAGACCTCTTTTATGAAGTCACAATCTCTAGTCTTTCTGGGACTTGGAACAAGCTGAAAAGGCTACCCCAGATTACATGAAAAGATAATATAAAAGATTGTGTTGTATATTATAATATTTGGCCTAATAGGTTAGACTTCTTTAACCCTAGAAATTTTAGAACTAAGGGAAAAAATCAAGTGGATATCAAGATCAGGAATATATATATTTATGTAATTTACTTTAATTCTCTGTACCTTCTCCATTTCCTTATCTGTAAAAAGAAGAGAGTGATAGGGTTGATATGAGGACAGAGAATGGTGCCTGGAACATAGTAATTACTATAAAGGTGTTCGTTATTACAGTAGTATTAGTTATTAGCAATAATATTGAAAATCAATAATACTAAAAATGAACTTTTTTTTTTAAAGATTTATTTATTTGAGAAAGGCCATGTGCACAAGTGGAGGGGAGGGGCAGAGGGAGAGGGAAAGAGAATCCCAAGCAGGCTCCCCACTGAGTGCAGAGCCAGATGTGATGCTAGATCCCACAACCCATGAGATCATAACCTGAGAAGAAACCAAGAGTCTGACGCTTAACCAACTGAGTCACCCAGGTGCCCCCTTTTCAACCAAGGAATTTGTACTCAAGTTCCAGGCAGTACAACAGATAAAGGAAAATATATTAAGATCACAAAAACTGGAAATTAGGAAATTAAACTGGCACGATTTGCAGATAATGTGATCATTCACATTGAAAATTCAAAAGCATTTATAGACAGAATATTGGAAAAAATAAAAGATTTCAGCAGAGTAGGTAGCTAAATCAATATAAAAAACTCCATGAAACTGGACTATTTTCTTACTCCATTGCATCTATATATACCAAAGTAAATACTGTCCACTATTGTGTTGTTAAGTACCTATGAGATCTTGAGCAAGTAATGTCAGCTCTCTGGACTTGGCATCTTATCTGTTTACTAGTTTATCTCTGTAAACTGACATCATTTTACTCAGTCTCTGTTTTGGTCCTTTCTAGTTCTAAGTTATGATGGAACATCAGATTTTCTGCCTTACGTCCCCTTGCCAGTGGGACCAATTGAAAAATATGCTCTGATATTTGCTAAGTGCAATGCATTATTTTATATGATAATTTTGATATACTCCTTGCCTCCATTGAGTTTATAACCTAGTAACAACAGAAATATTAATGATACCTAGCATTGTCTTAGCTCGTCAAAATTAATGAAGTGCTTTCATTCATATGATGAAATATTTCATGAGTATATAACGAGTACATAAATAATGTACCATACAGAATATATTAAGCTCAATAAGAGGTAGAAACTGAATAGTATTTGGGAGCACTTCAGTAACATTGGCTGATTGACCACATGTTTATTATTTTTTTTACTATAATAAAATTATAGTAAAGAATTAAATAAAAAAACCCCAAATATCAGCCCACAAGGATAAGGATTTATTTGGCATTATTTATTTATGTATCCCAACAACCTAGAAGAGTGCCTGGTATCTGATGGGCACTTAATTGATATTTGTAGGAATGACTGAATGAACAACACCAAGAACTGTGGAGAGGTCATTAGGTGATGGAATATTTCAACAAATTTATGAAACACAATAGAGGTAGAAATATCCATTTCCAGTTATATGGCAGATTAGACAATCTACTGACCCTCCTGTAAAAAAAATCTGAAAGTTCTAGATTTTATGTGAGTCTTTCAAAATAAACTAAGTTGCTAGGAAGAAAGGAGGCCTAAACCAACTTGAAAATAGGAACCCAGAAAGATAAGCATAGCAATGCATACTGCTTTTGTTCTGAAGGTATTTGATGAACACAGATGACCTTAATTTGCATGACTTTGAAAGGCGCCATGAGCAAGAGATCAAGCCCATAGGAACTTTAACTTCACCTCTCTGAAATACAATACATCCTCACTCCTTTTCTTATAATTGAAGATACCTCTCAGTGTATCCTTCTGTTAAGTCTGAATGCCCTAACCTCAGTGGGACAGCAGGGAAAAGTGTTTGTCTTGTGTTTGTTGGAGAGGTAAACAATCTATCCTAAGAATTTTAACTACACAATAACAATCATTAAAATTTGTAACCAAAATTGACACTGGTTAGTTTCTTAAAAAAAAAAAATCTCGATTTGAGAGTTTAGTTAAGAGTTCTAGATTTATAGTATCCAAAATTCATGGCAGAGGCAAATATAACTAACTACTCTGCAGAAATCTTAAAACTAAACCTCAATGAATACCTAAAGTTAAAAAAATATAGTTTAGCAGTTAAAAATTACAAAACACATAAGAAAATGCATACCATGAGTAAGAGCCAGCAGACACTACAGATGAAAGAATCAGATTCAGTCCACAAAATTTCAGATATTGGAATTATTAGTCAGAATATAAACTAAATATAGGGCACCTGCGTGGCTCAGTTGGTTAAGCATCTGATTTTTGGTTTCAGCTCAGGTCATGATCTCAGGATCTTGAGATCGAGCCCCGTGTCAAGCTCTGCACTCAGCGGGGGTCTGCTTGAAATTCTTTCTCCCTCTCCTATGTCCCTCCCCCTGCTCACTTGCTCTTTCTCTCTCTCAAATAATAAATAAATAAATCTTTAAAAAACTTCAAAAAAAGAATATAAAACGTACACATAACTTTTATATAAGTCTATGTAACACACCACTTCAAAATTCAATGACAAAAATAAGCATTAATTTCTTGCTAGGGATTTGTAGGTGGAGATATGACTACTTGGTTTTTGTGGGATGTAATGGGCCTGGGATATGCTTTTGTTATGGTGGATTGTAATAGTGCAAAAGACCAAAACAAGTACTGCAAGAACATTTAAAATCATGCTCAGGCTTGGTATATATCGTGACTCTTCACATTCCATTGAGCAAACAAGTCACAGTCAAGTCCAACATCAATGAAAAATAATTCTCTCACTGGTTTGGGGGGAGGGGAGAGTGACTCTTTGATGAAAAATAATCTAATGTACTCAAATAAGCATGATCAGTATGCTTAAACAAATAAAAGAAGGTTTTAAAATATTAACAATGAGCAGACTATAAGAATGACCAAGCAAAATTGTAAAACAATTCATGTTTTTCATAATAAATGCATAGAAATGAAAAATACAATATTTTGTTGGTTGGTTGGTTTTTAAGTATTTTTGACACACAATATTACATTACTTTCAGGTATACAATGTAATGATTAGACAAGTTTACATGTTATGCTATGTTCACCATAAGCATAGCTACCATTTGTCCCATTATATTGCTATTATAATATCATTGGCTATATTCCTTATAGTCTACTTTTTATTCCTATGACTTTCTCATTCCTAACTGGAGGTCTGTATCTCCCTCTCCCCTTCACCCATTTTGCCCAGCCCCACAACACCCTTCCCTCTGGCAACAGTTTGTTCTCTGTATTTATAGTTCTGATTCTACTTTTTTATTTATTTACTTTTTAGGGATTCCATATCTGAATGGAATAATGTATAGTATTTGTCTTTCCAATCTGACTTATTTCACTTAGCATAATACCCTCTAGGTCCAACCACATTGTCTCTAATGGCACAATCTCATCCTTTTTATGTCTGTGTAATATTCCATTGTATACATATACCATATTTCCCTTATCCATGCATCTATTGATGGACACTTAGGTTGCTCCCATGTTTGTCTATCCTAAATAATGCTGCAATAAACATAGGGGTACATATATCTTTTTGAGTTAGTGTTTTCATTTTCCCTGAGTAGAAATACCCAATAGTAGAATTATTGGATCATATGGTATTTCTATTTTTAATTTTTTAAAAATATTTTATTTATTTGACAGAGCACAAGCAGAGGGAGCGGCAGGCAGAGGCAGAGGGAGAAGCAGGCTCCTGCTGAGCAGGGAGCCCAATGTGGGACTTGATCCCAGGACTCTGGGATCATGACCTGAGCTGAAGGCAGTCGCTTAACCGACTGAGCCACACAGGCGCCCCATCTATTTTTAATTTTTTGAGGGACCTCCACACTCTTTTCTACAGTAGCTGTACCAATTTACATTCCCACCAACAGTGCATGAGGGTTCTTTTTTTTCTAAATACTCACCAACCCTTGTTTCTTGTCTTTGTGATTTTAGCCATTTTGACAGGCAAGAGGTGATATCTCATCACGGTTTTGATTTGCATTTCCCTGATTATTAGTGATGTTGAACATCTTTTTATGTGTTCATTGGCCATCTGGGTGTCTTTTTTGGAAAAATGTCTCTTCTAGTATGTCCATTTTTTAATCAGATTTTTTTTTGGTGTTGAGTTGTATAAGTTCTTTATATATTTTGGCTATTAACCTTGGATATATCATTTGCAAATATCTTCTCCCATTCAGTAGGCTGTATTTTGGTTTCTTGATGGTTTTCTTTGCTGTGCAAAAGCTTTTTATTTTGATGTAGTCCCAATAGTTTATTTTTGCCTTTTTATCCCCTTGCCTTAGGAGACATATCTAGAAAAATGTTGCTGTGGCTGATGTCAGAGAAATTACTGACTGTGCTCTATTTTAGGATTTTTATGGTTTCAGGTCTCACATTTAGGTCTTCAATCCATTTTAGTTTATTTTTGTGTATGGTGTTAGAAAGTGATCCAATTTCATTCTTTTACATGTAGCTGTCCAGTTTTCCCAGCACCATTTATTGAAAAGACTGTCTTTTCTCCATTGGTTATTATTTTCTCCATTATATATTCTTGCCTCCTCTGTCATAGATTAATTAACGATATAAATGTGGGTTTATTTCTGGTGTCTCTATCCTGTTCCATTGATCTATGTGGGCCAGTGCTATACTGTTTTGATTACTACATCTTTGTAGTATATCTTGAAATCTGGAATTATGTTACCTCCAGCTTATTTCTTCTTTCTCAGGATTGTTTTGGCTATTTGGGGTCTTCTATGGTTCCAGACAAATTTTAGATCATTTGTTCTAATCTTGTGAAAAAAGCTATTGGTATTTTGGTAGGGATTGCACTGAATCTGTAGATTGCTCTGGGTAATATGGACATTTTGACAATAGTAATTCTTCCAATCCATGGGCATGGAATATCTTTCCATTTGTTTGTGTCATCTTCAATTTTTTTCATGAGTGTTTTATAGTTTTTGGAGTACAGGTCTTTCACCTCTTTGGTTAAGTTTACTCCTAGGTATTTTATTCTATTTGGTGCAATTGTTGTTTGTTTAATTTTCCTTTCTGCGACTTTGTTGTTAGTGTATAGAAATATTATTGATTTCTGGGTATTAATTTTGTGTCCTGCCACTTTATTGAGTTTATTACTTCTAGTGTTTTTTTTTTTTTTTTTTTGGTGGAATCTTTAGGATTTTCTATGTATAGAATGATGTCATCTGTGAATAGTGACAATTTAACTTTTTTACCAATATGGATGCTCTTTATTTCTTTTTCTTGTCTGATTGCTGTGGCTAAGACTTCTAGTACTATGTTGAATAAAAGTGGTGAGAGTGAACATCCTTGTATTGTTCTTGACCTTAGAGGGAAACCTCAGTTTTCACCATTGAAGGCAATGTTATCTGTGGGTTTTTCATATATTGTCTATATTCTGTTGAGGTATGTTCTCTCTAACCCAGTTTTGTTGAGAGTTTTATCATGAATGGATTTGAATCTTGTCAAATGCTTTTTCTGCATCTATTGAGATGATCAAAGATTTTTTTTTTAAAGATTTTATTTATTTATTTGAGAGAGAGAGAGAATGAGAGAGAGCACATGAGAGGGGTTAGGGTCAGAGGGAGAAGCGGACTCCCTGCCAAGCAGGGAGCCCAATGCGGGACTCGATCCAGGGACTCCAGGATCATGACCTGAGCCGAAGGCAGTCGCTTAACCAACTGAGCCACCCAGGCGCCCGAGATGATCAAAGATTTTTATCTTTTGTTGATGTGTTTTCAATTAGCAATAATCGCGCCTCAGATGAACCTCATTGGCTACGATACTGTCACTGCGCAAAGCTTGTTGATGTGTTTTATGATGACTGATTTGTGAATACTGAACCATCCTTGCATCCCAGGAATAAATCTCACCTGATCATGGTGAATGATCTTTTTAATGTATTGCTGTATGTGGTTTGATACACAGGGTTTTTCAGGGTTGAGGGTTTTTGCATCTATATTCATCAGGGATATTGACTTATAGTTTTTTTTTTTTATGTGGTGTCTTTGTATCAGGGTATCATGGTTTGCTATCAGGGTAATGCTGGCCTCATAGAATATACTTGGAAACTTCCCTTTCTCTTCTATTTTTTGGAATATCTTGAGGAGAATAAGTATTAACTCTTCCTTAAGTGTCTGGTAGAATTCACTTGTAAATCCATCTGGTCCAGGACTTTTATTTTTTGGTAGTTTTTTGATTACCAGTTCAATTTGTTACTTGTAATTAGTCTATTCCAATTTTCTATTTCTTCCTGGTTAATTTTTGGGATATTGGATGTGTCTAGGAATTTATCCATTTCTTTCTAGGTTGTCCAGTTTGTTGACATATAATTTTTCATAGTATTGTCTTATATTCTTTGTATTTCTGAGGAATCAGTTGTTACTTCTCCTCTCTTTATTTTATGTGTTTTTATAGGTTGGCAAAATAGCTACTTCTAAAGTTGAAGGAATGGTCTTGTATATGTTGACCCCTTATGTAGATTGTATAGGCTTGGTTACTTTGTATGCTGGCTGGCTGGAGCTGTAGCTGAATATGCTAGTTACTCTTTTAAACCATGGCTTTTTATAGGAAGAATACATTTTAAAATATATTTTAATAAAAGAAAAAAAGTAATAAGAGAAGAAAAGAAAAAAAGAAAAGAGAAAAAAAGAATAAAAAAGAAAAAACAAAAGAAAAAATAAAAACAAAAGACAAAATTAAAAAAATAAAAAGTAAAATAAATCAGTAAAAATTTAAAAGAAAAATGCAGTTTATTTTCTGTGTCTCAGAACCACAAAGCAGCTGGTGTATTCATAAGCCTCTCAAGATGACTGGACCTTCCCACCATGGTGTCCAGACCTTGCTCTGGTCCAGGCTTCCAAGGTAGGGTGGATATGTAAACTATGTAGTTCCCCAGTCCCTCTGACCTATAGAGCTTTCCCACAGCTCCTCTGCCATTTGATCTCTTTTTAAAATGCTAGTGTTGTTTCTTTTATATGCTATTTGCTATATGCTAGTTGCATATGCTAGTTTATAAGCTAGTTGCTAGTTGCTCTTTTAAGCCACAGATTTTTTCCTGTGTCCAAGGACAGAGAAATCTGTTCTTGGTCCCTTAGTTTTATCCCTCCCTAATGCTGATAATAGCACTTACCGTGTCTCTGTGTCTCTTGGTGTTCTCTTGCTGTTCTCTCTGCCTTTGGTTGTTCAGTAGCTGTTCAGTCAGCTCTCAGTTCTTCTTCAGGAGGAATTGTTCTGTTAATAGATATAATTTGGTGTTTTCCATGGAGGAGGTGATTTTACAGTCTTCATCTGTAGCCATCTTGAACCTGACTTGAAAAATATAATATTTGAAATAATGACTCAGTGGAGCTTTTATAACAAATTAGACATAGCTGAGCAGAGAATTAACATGTTAGATCATACATCTGAAGCAGCATTCTTTGAGAGGCAAAGAAACTTTGTAGGGAGAAGATATATGGATAGAGTGAGATCTAATAAACATTTAATCGGAGAGAGAGAGGATAGGAAGGGAAAATATTTGAAGAAATTATGGCTGGGAATTTTCCAGAACTTACAAATGTTAAAACTCCTTAAATTCCAGAAACCTAGTTAATTTCAAACAGGATAAATAAAAAATCTACACCTAGACACATGATGATAAAAGTGGGGTGAAATTTATATCACAACAAAATTTCAGAGCATTAAAGACTGAGACAATAGCAGCCAGAGAATAAAAGATAGATCACCTACAAAGCAATACTAATTAGTCTGTCATCTGACTTCTGAACAGCAACAATGGAAACCAGAAGATGTGGAATGATACCTTTCATATGCCAAGGGAAAATACTTGTCAACTCAGAAATGTATAATCAGTGAAGCTACCTTTCAATAATAAAAGCGAAGTAAAGTTATTTTCAAACAAAATTTGAGTTTACTAACATATCCTTATTATGGGAAATTCCAAATTATGAACTTCAAGGAGACAGAAGTTATCTCATATCAAAGGTTTAAGATGTAATGTGGAATGATAAGTAATAAAAAAGATAGCCAAATGAATAAATATTGATTTGTAAAACAAAAATGTTTTAGTGTGGTTAAAATAAAATAATGCAAAATGAAAAGACATGGCAACAATATCATATACAAATATGAAGGAGATAATGTATTGATAATAGTAGGACTTGGGTAGATTAAGTATGCATGTTAAATATGATATATAGTAGAGCAAAAAAAAAGATCAATCTAAAAATGGATTAAAAAAAAGAAAAAGAAACAAAAAAATCCAGGCCAAAGACAAAGTACACAGTAATGTAGTAATAAATTCAGATAATTCATTATTATGGTAAATGTAAATGAACTATACTTTGAAAGACAAAGATTATGAGGATAGCTATATTAACAAGATAAATATGGTTTACCAGAGCCATATCTAAGATATACAGACATGAAGGAATGAAAGTTAAGGGATGGAAAAAGATAAATGAACAGATAGGGAAATGGGTCTCTAATATTCTTGCTTCATTAATGACATTTGACAAAAATCACTTGCTTCAAGTTACACTGGGCAGTAGATTCAAATGTGCTCTCTATATGTGCATCTAGCCAACTATTTTTTTTTAAAGATTTTATTCATTTATTAGAGAGAGAGGGAGAGAGAGAGAGCACAAGCAGGGGGAGTGGCAGGCAGAGGGAGAGGGAGAAGCAGGCTCCCCACTGAGCAAGAGGCTTGATGCAGGGCTCCATCCCAGGACCCTGGGATCATGACCTGAGCTGAAGGCAGATGCTTAACAGACTGAGCTACTCAGGTGCCCCTGGCCAACTATTTCTTAATGTGATTATTGACTCCTTTCCCAATTAGTTGGTATTACCTTCTGTGATATAGTGCTATGGGCTATCTTGGTAAAATACTACCCTTGGTGTGGCCCTATCCCTACAGAGACCTCAGTTCAAGTGCTTCCTGGGAAAGACTTCTGTTAACATCATTTTGGTGAATGGTCTGCCGCTGGGCTGGAATTCATATTTTTACAAAGGCCTTACTTCAGGGGGTTTAATGTAGTATTTTCATGCAGGCTGTTTAGGACAATATTTTAAGAATGGGGCACTTTGGAGATTCTGGAATTATCCAGTAGTGGCAGATGTTTTTTTGTTTGTTTGCCTTTGTGTGAAACGGTCTATGATTGGGTTTTTTTTTTTTTTTTCCATTTTCAGCCCCTGCTATCCCTAATCCAGTTAAGTGGAAGTCACTGTGTTTTTGCTTTGCATAGTTCCTGAGTCAAGTCTACTAACTGCTCATTGCCTCTGTGTATATGAGGAAATGGAGTACATTAGGGTAAGGAATGGTTACCGGGCATTTAGCTAGACTCAGTTAGTAGATTGAGGGATTCATTTCTACACATCTGTCTTATATAGCATGTGATTCAGGTTCATGCCTCAACAAAATGAGAAATTCTTTGTGCTAGAGATCTTGCAGGTTTGTTATGAATAGGTGAAAAAAATGTAAATATTAATTTTATAAATGTTAAGTTTCTACTGACACTTTGCTGCTTCTGTTTTGACTATCATGTCACATGTCCTATTAGAGTTCTAAATGATTTCTCCAATTCTCCTTCCTTTGATTAATTTCACACAAGCCCACCATGTTAATTTCCTATAGCAAAGTTCTGAATATGTCACCTTTGCTCAGAAACCTTCCACTGTTGCTTGGTGCTTCAAGAAAATAGTCAAAGGACTTCTTTCAACCTAAAGACCCTTTGTTAACTGATTAGTCATTCTTTCCAGAAATTTTTTTTACCACTATTCCTCTTTTTCATTCTTAATTCTCTCTGTCAAAGTTAATATTTGTTCTTTGTATACATTCTATGTGTCCTACTTATTTGCCATTGCTCATGTGCCTTCTGCCTTAGAGTACCCTTACTTCATTTCCATAACAATCATTTTTGGTTCTTAGTAAATACTGGCAAAATAATCCTCAGGTATTATTATGTATAAGTAGAGAGTAACTGAATATTATAGTCAAAATCATCATGGTCAGAGTGGGCAAAAACTAGCTTAAGCGGTCTCCTTAGAGAATTCCCCATTAACCAGTTTGGTCATTCCTAGAAGTGTAGGATACTGCCTTAGAGTCTAGCTGTGTGTGTTTGTGTTTATGTTTGTGTGTGAGTGTGTGTGTCTGTGTGTGAGAGAGAGGAGAGAGATAGCTTGTGCACATATGTGTGCACTTGTGGACATTTCACCAAGACTGAGCATCTTTCCTCTATTGTGTCTGATTTTAATGGACGATACCAAAGATAAGTCAGGATGTTTGTATTTTTCTTCCAGTCAATCAAGAGGTTTCACCTAAACCTCTAGAAAGGAAGGTGAAATCTTTTGTCTAAAAAACTCTTTTTATTGTTGACTTAATCCTAGTAAAAAGAAACACAAACCAATGAGAAATACTGGTCAACACATTGTGAGATTTCAGAAGGTCTGGGTGATATAGGTGATCCATTGATGATGTGGACTAGTGTGATTTCCATATTTGTTCCCATAGATTCTTAGATGTGGTCTCTTAAAAAATGCCTTATAGACCATGTGAGAGGCAAGGAGGAGGCTGTTAAGGACTGAACTGTAACCCTCCAAAATTTGTATGTCAAAGCTCTAACTACAATGTAACTATTTGGCGATAGGGCCAATAAGGAGGTAATTAAGGCTAAATAAGGTCATAAAGGTGGGCCCTAAATCACTAGGACTGATGTCCTTATAGAAAGAAGTAGAGATACCAGGAGTGTTCAGGCACAGAGCAAGTCCATGTGAGGATGCTGTGAGAATGTAATCATCTGGAAGTGAAGGAGACAATTCTCACCACAACCTAACCCTGCTGGCACTCTGATCTTGAATCAAGAATTGGGAGAAAATAAATTTCTGTTATTTAAGCCACCCAGTCTATGATATTCTACTGTGGCAGGCCTAGCAGATTAATGCAGAGGCCAAGTAAACAAATTTGGTTTCTGAATTCCCATTTAAACTAGATTTACTTTGCTCCTGCTTTTTATATATTGGAGTTTTATGTAAGAATTCTTTCTTTTTCTTTCTTTTCTTTTCTTTCTTTCTTTCTCTCTCTCTCTTTCTTTCTCTCTCTCCCTTCCTTCCTTTCTTTCTTTTTTAAGATTTTATTTATTTGAGAGAGAGAGAGAGCATGAGCGGGGGAGAGAGGCAGAGGGAGAGGGAGAAGCAGGCTCCCTGCTGAACAGGGAGTTGGATGTGGGGCTCCATCCCAGGACCCTGGGATCATGACCTGAGCTGAAGGCAGACACTCAACTGACTAAGCCACCCAGGCACCCCTCTTTCTTTCTTTTTTATTTTTATTTATTTATTTTTAAAGATTTTATTTATTAGACAGAGAGAGACACAGAGGGAGAGAGAACACAAGCAGGGGGAATGGGAGAAGGAGAAGCAGGCTTCCCGCGGAGCAGGGAGCCCAACGTGGGGCTCAATCCCAGGACGCTGGGATCATGACCTGAGCCGAAGGCAGACGCTTAATGACTGAGCCACCCAGGCGCCCCTCTTTCTTTTTTTAAATAAATGTTTTGCTGTTAAAAATTCAGGCAGGTAAGTATATTATGTACCAATTTATTCATGTATTTGTAATGGAAGCATTTCTTCTTAGTCCCATATTGTGTCTCTAATCAGAATGCTTCCACTGGTGGGGCACCTGGGTGGCTCAGTTGGTTAAGCAACTGCCTTCAGCTCAGGTCATGATTCCAGGGTCCTGAGATCAAGCCCCCCATCAGGCTTTCTGCTCAGCGGGGAGCCTGCTTCTTCCTCTTCTTCTGCCCTTCCTCCAGCTTGTGCTCTCTCTCTCTCTCACTCACTGTCTCTCAAATAAATAAATAAAATCTAAAAAAAAAAAAAAGAATGCTTCCATTGGGTTTCTTCTCTTGTCTGTCTGGACACACGGATGGCCACATCATTGGAATATGAGTTACTCTGATGACAGAAAGAAGATATCACTCATCTTTATGATTTCATCTTGCCCTATGCTATGGACTGAATGTATGTGTCCCTTCGAAATTCATATGTTGAAATCTTAACTTCCAAAGAGATGGAGGTGGGAATTTTGGGAAGTAATTGGATTTAGATTAGGTCCTGATGGTGAAATCCTCATGATGCTATTAGTGTCCTTATAAGAAAAGATCAGCAAGCTAGTGCCCTGTCTGCCATGCAAAACCATAGCAAGAAGACTGAAAGCTAGCAACGGGCTCTCACCAGGAACTGAATCAGTTGGCACTTTGGAGTTGGACTTCTAGACTTCAGAACTGTGAGCAATGAATTTCTGTTATTTAAGCCACATAGTCTGTGGTATTCTGTTATAGCAGCTTGAGCTGACCAAGACACTCTGACTATCCCACCCCATTCTGTAATTACATACAGATATGTACTTAGTAGTATTAAATATGTAAGTAAATTTCATACCAGCCCATTCAAAAATGGCCTCTTGAGCCTCCTTGACAATATATAAACCTATGCTAGAAATCCTTTAGTAACAGAAAGCATACTAGAGTGCAGGTTTTAAAAAATCCTTAAGGATTTCTATGAAGAGTTTTAACTATTTTTAACTATTTAACTATTTTTATCTCCATACAAATTCCTGTGTCCTCTTCTATTGCTTAGATTATTCTCTATTTAGAAAGTTTACAAAGGGAATATTTACTTGGTACTGGCATGAGTGATAAATTAGAATTAACTAGCTATTACTGGACACCATTCCTACTCATTTCCCAGTAAAAGCATACCTCATTTTATTATGTTTCACAGATACTGTGTTTTTTTTACAAGTTGAAGGTTTGTGGCAACCTTGCCTAGAGCAAGTCTGTCGGCACTGTTTTTCCAACAGCATTTGCTCACTTTGTGTCTCTGTGTCATGTTTGAATAATTCGTGAAATATTTCAAACTTTTTCATTACTATTATATTTGTTATGGTGATCTGTAATTGGTACTTATGACTCATGGAAGCTCAGAAGATGGTTAGCATTTTTTTAGCAATTATATATATATATATATTTTTTTTTTTTTTAAAGATTATTTATTTGACAGAGAGAGAGACAGCGAGAGAGGGAACAGAAGCAGGGGGAGTGAGAGAGGGAGAAGCAGGCTTCCCGCTCAGCAGGGAGCCTGATGTGGGACTCGATCCCAGGACCCTGAGATCATGACCCGAGCCAAAGGCAGTCGCTTAACCAACTGAGCCACCCAGGCGCCCCTATATATATATATTTTTTAAAGATTTTATTTATTTACTTGAGAGAGAGAGAGAGAGAGACAGAGATAGTGACAGAGATAGCTAGACAGAGCACGAGCGGGGAGGAGGGGGAGAAGCAGGTTCCCCACTGAGCAGGGAGCCCGATGCGGGACTCAATCCCAGGACCCTGGGATCATGACCTGAGCTGAAGGCAGATGCTTAGACTGAGCCACCGAGGTGCCCGTAGCAATAATATATTTTTAAATTATGGTATATACGTTATTTTTAAAGACTTAATACTAATGCACACTTGATGGACTACTGTATAGTGTAAACATAACTTTCATATGCGCTGGGAGATTCCTTTGACTTTTTAGAGATATTTCCTTTATTGCAGTGTCTGGAAGGGAACCTGTGTTATCACTGAGGTATGCCTATATTATAAAAACTACTTGAAGGGAGGCTTCATTTTGTACATCTCAGTTGATCTTTGCACTATCTTGTGAGGTTGGCTATGGTATTTTCATTTTTCATATGAGGAAACTAGGACACAAGGAGTTAAAAGTAACTAAAATTATAATGATAATAAGAAGGTCATTTAAGTTTTGAATTATACATTTTATTCCATATCATTTCCTTTGCTTTTTATGTGTTTAACCTATGTAAAAAATAAAAGCCAGAGAAAGATATATTTATAGGATGAATAGTCAGATATGAATCCGTATGGTCAATTATAATCAGGTCCAGATGGTTAGTGCTCTGAGCTACTAGAGACCCCATTTGATGCCCCAGTTACCTACCATCATCACGATTAGGATGGGCATCAGCCGACACTTAATAAAGGAGACAGCATAAGTTAGTGGAAAGAACATGGGCTTCGAAATCTGTCCCAGAACCAGCTTTCAGCTCTGCCACTTACTAGCTGTGAGATGTGGAACAGTGAAGAGTTAACTCCTCTGAATCCTCATCTCCAGGTGTGTAAAATGTGAATAATAGTATAAAATCTACCTTATAAGGAATAAATGAGATAGCAAATGAACAAGCACTTATTATTGTCCTTGACACAGAGCAGGCACATTGTAGGCCTTCAATAAAGGTTTGTTGAATCTGAATGAACACAAATTAGTGTAAAATTCAATCTTTCCCTCATCAGGGTTTACAAACTAATTGGTGAAATACCGAAGAATGGCAACATAAAGGCAGCAAAGACTAAGTGCCAAGTGGACAAAACCATGGCATGACAGTGGGGAAGGGGATTCTTGAGGGCTGGGACAGGTAGGACAGCTGAGTTCTCTGAGAATCAAGCTTCTGAAGAAAGGCAGCTCTTATTTAGACAGACAGGGAGGAGGGAGCATGCACGTGGCAGAAAGGGAGAAATGACGATGAGAGAAATGTGTATGGTTGTATATGGGAAAAAGAATTGACCACTATAGGTAGAGTGAAGATACTGCAAGGTGGTTTGTGTATTGTGCTTTCCAGTGTACAATTTTTTTTTTGCTCATTTGAGCTTTTCTTCAGATGTAAGAGGAGAGGATGAATTTCACTATCTCCCTTTAAAGAACAGATGAAGATGAAACAGAAACTCTGAGAAGCAAAGTGTCTTGGCTACAGTAACACCTTCACTGTGTAGTAGCGTGGGGTCTAAACTTCAATCTGCTGTCTCCCAGATCTTAGAAAAGTGACAGGGAGGGGAATAAGACTAAAGAAGCTACAGAAAAATTTATGACTTTGAATGACCACATTAGGGGTTTGGGATTTTTTTTTCTGCAGACATAGTAAACCACAAAAGCTTATGACCAAGTACATGTGCAAAGTAGTATTTTTGAAAATTAGTCTGGCAGCAGGAGTAGGGGTGGATGTCTATTCCTCAGACAAGACCGTGTTCTTCTAGAATCTATCCTTTCTAAGACCATTGTCCAAATAAATTTTAGGCCAAAGAGGGCTCTATTCTTTATGCCATCTTGGAGAAA
The DNA here is from genome assembly GCF_964656455.1 of Halichoerus grypus. Taxonomy (NCBI): domain Eukaryota; kingdom Metazoa; phylum Chordata; class Mammalia; order Carnivora; family Phocidae; genus Halichoerus; species Halichoerus grypus. The sequence continues at coordinate 139,404,115 of NC_135716.1, forward strand.
GCCCTCTTAATCAGGCAAATGGAACTATTAGCACACTGGCAGCTTTTTCTTTTCTGCATTTTAAATTGTTAATTTAATTTATTTCTGGATAAAATATCTATGTAAATCAAGCCAGTTTGCAAATCTGACAGCCTCATGAAAAAAATATTGGGGGGGGGGGAGATCATATGCATGACTAAGCTATATTTTAATTTAAACAAGTGTTCTGATTAAAACATAAAGGGAATGAAAATGGCATAATGGCAACATCATAACTCGCTGAATCGGGGTCAGGTTCGTCTCCCCAGATAGCACCAATGCAATGCAATGAGGCACTGGGTTTGGTAGAAAGACTGAGGTTTTGGAACAGGTCAGATCTGGGTTCAGATCTTAAATGTAAGCTCCACGAGGTCAGGAGTATTTTGCCGCCTGTTTTATCCACAGCCCCTAGGACAGTATCTGACTCAGAGTAGGTACCATATAAATATTTGCCAAAATTAAATGAAATGAGAACTCAGCCTGACCACTTACCATTTGGAAAATATTGGATAAGTGCCTTCACCATCCTGCACCTCCATTTCTCATCTGTAAAAGAGAAATAATAATATTTACTTTATAAAATTATTGTAAGGGTTAATAACAATGAAAGTAAGCAAGATAGGGGCTTGTGAAATGGGATGGTTTAGATAACTATTTTTGAACCCTGGTCATAACCTGGGGTTTCTTTTTCATGTGTTTCCCAGCATGCTTTGCTGGGCTGAGGCATTGTCCTAAAAAGCCCTAACTGAGCCAGACTTTATTTAGGTTTATATCTTTCTCATGGATTAGCAGAGTATTTTTACTAATAGGTGCTCAGTTGTTGAAATTAAATTTTCTAGTAAACTAAACTTTAAACCAAATTATTCTGACTTAGCAACTTGTTCATTTAGAAAGATGATAGATGCCCACATAATGGACACTTTTTTAAAATTAAAATTATTCTATGACCTCTCCCACCAAGAGATACTGTATTCTTTTACCTCATCTTTTTAATTCCTACAACAGAGTCCCTTCTAAAGTATTCTCATTTAGAAGATGAGGAAATAGACTTGCACAAATCAAGTAACAAGCTCACAGTCACACATTAAATAAACAGCAGAGCTGACATTTGAACCAGGACTTTTGGGTTCAAAGCCACTGTACTTTATAGAAGTATTCCATATACATTTGTTGATTGAATTAATGGGCAAAGGCCAATCATGCCCAGCTTTAACGTTCCTTCAGTCACAGAATGTTCTTTTAGTCCCTGCCATGAAGATATTAAAAACAAGGACACTGGCTTTGGTTCAGTTGCTAAAAGCATGTGTAGTCTGGAACTGTTAGGTTTTTGCTAGACTATTCATAAGTATATATCAGTCTTACAAGAGCAAGGACATCCTTTCGATTTATTATGTACTCTCCCTTACACCCAAAGAAAGAGAAATGAAATACAATAAAATGAAAAGGCCAAGGTAAAGAGGCTATGAATTCAACGTTCATAACGGTGGTAGCAAACATTTATTATGTACCAGTTATGTAACAGGCCTTGTGCTATGTGCTCTACATACATTATTTCACAAAGGCCCTCTGTGGGCATATTGTTGTCCATAAGTTGTAAAATAAGAAACTGCTCAGAATTCTACACCGGGTTCTTGTCTCACTTAAGATAGTGCCAGATGTTCTTACCATGTCTCACAAAGCCCTCCATGACCAATCTGATAATCATAAACTGAGTGTAGGAAACACAATATGATAAGTTAGATTAACACTTGTAATGTTTACACCACTGCAGGTATTGGGTGTCAGTGGAACTGCACAGGAATATTATGGTTTCTGTATTTCTGCCCAATGTGTGGAAACCTACTTCAGTTCAGGCTCCAGCCAAGGGAGAGAAGAAGCAGGAGGAAACCTTTACATCTTGGTGGTGATGTTTGAGAAAACTTGAACAGAAAGAGGTAGAGCATTGCCTTCCCATGGCACACAGTACAGGGAGAAAATGGGGGCTGGTGGCGCCAGCAGCCAGGGAACAAAAACCAAGTGGTAGTCACTGTTTGGGACATAAATGAGGGCACAGGCTTCCTTAAAGGTACTTTGATTAAAAAACAAAACAAAATAAAGTCTTCAGTTAAAATAGAGAGCCAATGGTTATCAAGAGGAAGGCCTTCCCATGGGTGCAAGAGACAAGAAAGAGGTCTTGTCACTGTGAAAGGCTGGCATCCTTGAGGACATCAGTTTCACCGTCAAGAGGATCCATTTCGCTAATTTGGGAGTGGTGTTCCTGGTGAAGCTTGATTTGAGTTTGGTTTACTCCTATCTTTTTTGATGGCCGTGGAAAAGAGGCTACGAGGGATGGAAAAGTGGGGCATCTTGAGTCTCCTCATAAAAGTGTGCTTACCTGACCCTCCACTTGGATAAATGAGAATGGCAGACTTACGGGCCATGTTTCGCGAAGCCTCCTCCATGCAGGGACCAAGGACTGTGCCAGGTGGTCATCAGTTCTGTGTGTGGCCTTACCAGCAGCTCTCTGCCCCTATCCTTTACCCACTCCTGACAGGTAGAAAGCAAATTTGCATAACAAACTGTTTAAACATTCCATTTTGATCCACCTTCAAGGCACTCTTTGTCCTCAGCAGTTCTAATGGTTAGTGACCCCTTCAAAATCAACATCATTTGTCAAATCAAATTAGGCTTGTTACTAACTGCAAGGCAGTGACATTCATCTTTTTGATGCTTTCAAACCAATCTGAGGTAAAGTTCTCTTACGGAATTGGGTCTGGTATGCTGAATGAGTCACTTCCTCGATGAGGCAATTGTCAGAAAAACAGGAGACTTAGCTTGAAGGTAAATATTGTTGGGTCACTTGAAATGTATGCAGATTTGACATTTCCCTTCTGATTAGCATGTCTACACATTAAAGTTTTTTTGTATGTCATATTGGATAGTTCAGATGCCAGGGTAATGTCAGTGAGCACTTGATAGAAACTTTATTTTGCTCCTGATTAAGACAATGCGAGGATTAAGGGAGAAACTTCAGGTGGGAACCTTATTTGGGGTGAAACATGGAATGAATAAGGGATATGCAGAATTAAAATACAATGCCGGGAAGGGAAGTAACATTATCTAATGTGTGCCAGTGCCCTGTGTGTGTGTGTGTGTGTGTGTGTGTGTGTGTGTGTACTAATTTAATCCTTTTAGGGATTATGATCCCCTTTGAATGAATGAGATGAAGCCTAATGTCAAACAGAATAGCAGAGCTGGAATTTCAAATTCATTGTTTGATGCCAAAGACCATGCTTCTCTCACTGTAGTGGGATACCTCCTTAACCTGTGAAATATTCCACCTAGCCCTGACAGGAAACAGTAAATGAGAGTATTAAGCGGTCCCTATGCATCCTGGATTTATTCTTAGTTTGCAGATATAAAATCAGAAACTCAGAGCCTTTCCTGGTCCAACCTGTTCCTTTTATCAAAAATAAAATAAAATAAATGAGTATTCAGCCTCTACTTGAATACTTCCAGTGGCCAGGGACTCAGGATTTCACTATTCATCCATGTCTGTATTTATTCCCATACTGTTATGTTTATTCATATACCAAGATCTCTACTTATGACCTTATATGGTTAAAGGTAAAATCATATCTACATCTCATTATGATTTTAGAGTATTTGCTCTGTTGGAGACTCTGCTGTCTTTCATTTATTATATAATTTGATCATCACAATAAGCCAGTAAGATATGTCTCTACTTTACGGAAGAAGAACCTGAATTTAAGAAGCTAAGTAACTTGCCCAAACCATGTAACTAAGAGTAGTACATCTAATAATATACCACATCCCAGTTTCAAGCTTTTTCCTAACGCAGCGACAATCCACAGCCTATCATATGCAACAAGAGCATTATCAGGAGAGAAAATGCAGTCTTCACTCTTAATTCAAAGTTGGCTATCTAATCTTATTTTCTGATTTCCTGCTGCCAAAATTTTATAAAAATATAGCACCTGTCTAAGAGCAATGAAAAAGTCCAGATAAATCCAGGCTTTCACCATCATCTGTGTACAAAGGCTACCTCTAGAGATCTTTCTCATACTTCGCATACATTAGATCAGGAGTTGACAATTGAGACCCACAGGCCAAATCCTGTTCACTTCCTGATTTTTTAAATAAAATTTTATTGGAACACAGGTCCATTCATTTACATATTGTCTATGGCTGTTTTCTCACTACAAGTGCAGAGTTAAATAGTTGAGACAGAGACTATATAGCTAGCAAAGCCTATAATATTTACTCTCTGATCCTTTAGGAAAAGTTTGCTGACTCTTGCATTAGGATTCTTACATAAATCCTTCATGTCAACCATAGAAAATGTATATAAAAGGAATGACAGGATATTATGGGGTGGCCATGCATCCTATATGAAAAATGGCAACCTAATATCCAAAATAGTGTTTTAAGCTGGAGAACCAAAACAAAGAAATGTTATCCAAACCTTATTTTAGTTCAAGCCCTCTCCTATTAACACAGAGATTCTAAAAAGACTCCTCCAATCAGAGAATATTAACCTTTATTCACTTATCTTGACTCTGCTCTTAAAACAGTGATTTCCAACCTCAGATTCACCTGGGAGAGGTTAATTAAAAAAAAAAAAACAGATGTAGTGAAAAGAAGGGCCAGATGCACCCCAACGTTCATAGCAACAGTGTCCGCAATAGCCAAACTGTGGAAAGAGCCGAGATGCCCTTCAACAGATGAATGGATAAAGAAGATGTGGTCTATATATACAATGGAATATTACTCAGCCATCAGAAAGGATGAATACCCAACTTTTACATCAACATGGATGGGACTGGAGGAGATTATGCTAAGTGAAATAAGTCAAGCAGAGAAAGTCAATTATCATATGGTTTCACTTATTTGTGGAACATAAGGAATAGCATGGAGGACATTAGGAGAAGAAAGGGAAAAATTAAGGGGGGGAAATCAGAGGGGGAGACAAACCATGAGAGACCATGGACTCCGAGAAATAGACTGAGGGTTTTGGAGGGGAGGGGGGTGGGGGGATGGGTTGGCCCAGTGGTGGGTATTAAGAAGGGCACGTACTGCATGGAGCACTGAGTGTTATACAAAAACAATGAATTGTGGATCACTACATCAAAAACTAATGATGTATTGTATGGTGACTAACATAACATAATAAAATTTAAATAAAAAAAAAAGAAAAATAAACAAAATACCCATAGCTTATTGCACCGCAAATGGAAGTCCTAGACCTACCGAGTCAGAAACATTCAGAATGATACCAGGACATTTATAATTTCAAGATGTTTTATCAAGTAGCCAATGTCTGGGTATCATTGCCATAAATGACTACAAATAAATCACTTTATCTTTCTGCAAGCATTTGAAGAAAATTATCATTCTCGTGACTTTACATATCATATATATGTCAATAACTTGATCTTGACCTTTCTCTGAGCTGCAGACATATTTATTTCACTGGATACTTGTCATTTCCACTTGGCATTTCAAATTTCACCTGCCTCATCATAAACTTTTGATTTCTTCACCAAAGTCATCTCCATCACAGTTAATGGCACTGCCTATTCAGTTGCTTAAGTTCAGATTCTAAAATGTTTCCATGATTCTTTTTTTTTCCCAGCCCCTCATTGCTAAATACCAAATATATCCTGATTCTGTCTACTTCTATCCTCTCCAACACCACACTAGGTCAAGATACCATCATCTCTCACCTGGGCCACTGTAAGAGCTCCCGACTTTTTCTCTGACTGGATTTTTGAGCTTCTGCAATCTATAATTTTTTCTCTCCAGGGCACTTACGGTGACCTTCCTAAAATTGTCAAGCCACTTTCCTGCTTAATGCCCTTGATGATGTTTCATTATATTTAAAAAGGCAATGCTGACTTCTTACTGTGTCTTGCAAACTCGACATGTTTTGTCTATTGCCAGAATCCATCTGTATCACTTTTCTCCTCTGTCATTCAAGACAGCTTCATGAGTCTTTCTTCTGGTTCTTGGACACTGAATGCATTCATTTCCCAGGGATTTTACCCTTGTTATTCTTTGAGCCTGGACACTTTTTCATGTCTAGTTCCACCTTATCATGTAGGATTCAGCTCAGAGAAGCCATTCCTGACCACCCTAACTAAAGAAACTACTTAAAAGCAATATATCACTTTTATTGAATAATCTTGTTCTATTTCTCACATAACTCTTATCTAAATGAAATTATCATCTTTGTTTGCTTACTATGCAAATTTCTTTAATAGAATACAAAGTCTACAAGAGTACCCCAAGTGCATTGTATAGTGTAGAGTGCATTGTTCTTGCTTAATAAGTATTTCTTAAAAGAATACTATTTTTCTCCTTAATCCTTTCTTTTTCAGGCTAACTCTTCCTATTCTTTCAAATACTTAGTGAAGTATACTATGCAGTATGGTGTGAATTCATTAACTATAATCAGTTCTGTAGTCACAATCTATTTCAGCCAACTTGCTATATGCTTTCTTGGAGCAGAAACTGATCTTCACCTTTCTTTGAAAGCTTCCTATGCATTTAGTACAATATTGTGTACATAGTGGGTATTGAATAAATGTTGATGAATGGACTATATAATGGGCTTTTGGCTCCATACATCAAGATTTTCTTGAAGGACAGATAATTACTCCTACTTTATATGTGACATTTTATTTTATTTTATTTTATTTTTAAAGATTTTATTTATTTATTTATTTGACAGAGAGAGAGATAGCGAGAGCAGGAACACAAGCAGGGGGAGTGGGAGAGGGAGAAGCAGGCTTCCCGCCGAGCAGGGAGCCCGATGTGGGACTCCATCCCAGGACTCTGGGATCATGACCTGAGCCAAAGGCAGACGCTTAACGACTGAGCCACCCAGGCACCCTATATGTGACATTTTAATGTAACTGGTTGTGGTCATTATCTTTTGGAATGGCATCCTAGTCAATTCCTTTAAAAAAAGAAGAAAATAAGGCAAAATTACCTTGTGAGCAATCCACAATTGGATTTGCATTTAAAAATTGCCAAGTGAGCAATCCTGCTTGATGGCCAAATGAAATTAATCTCTTGTAACCCAAGGTCTCATATATTTGGAGAGAGGGGGGCTGGATAGACTCAAAGAGGACTGCAGACTTTCTAAATGGTAAAAATCATCTCTCTCATTATTTATATTTATAAGGTGTTCACAGTATTCTCTCACTATGTTAGCTAGTGGGAATATCAAGGTGGTGAAGATACTGTCCCTATTACTGAGGAGCTCTCTGTCTCTAGATTACATGATCAAGGTCCCTATCCAGGCTGCACACTACTCAGAAGTGTTTTACATCCCTAATGAAGGGATAGGCCAGGTATCCATGTTAGTGATGGTTTATCTTCTCTACTGGACATATCTGCCAGTCTGACTCAATGGAGTCAGTTTCTCTTTCTTAAATGTTTGAATTAAAAGGAAGACACTGAAGGAGTTGGCCTCTGAGTTGTGTAAATGATGTCCATGAATTCCTGCTGCTCTGGTCCCTGGGAAGACCTCATTCCTAACCTCCTGAGACCTGATTATTCATTTTTGTTTTTGGATTTCAGTGAGGCCTTAAGAGAATCTGAGTAGGCTTCTATTTCTTGCAACAAAATTTCCAAAAGAAACAGTTACGGAGATGAGGAGACATATACACCAAAACCTGTGCTTCAGTGTGATCAGTGCTAGGGTAGAAGTTTGGGCAAGCTAGTCTGTAAGCAGAGAGGAAGTACCTTAAACCTGACCTAAGAGGGTCAGAGAAAACTTGGCAGGAGGCATCATCTAGACTGAGTTATGACAAGTAATAATTATCATGGTGAAAAACGGTGGAGAGGAAAAAGGGAGGTTTATGCAGCATGAACAAGTCTGGGAAACTATAAAGAAGTAGGTGTGTTTTGGGAAATATAAGTTTTGTATAATTTGAGCTCAAAGTATAAGGTGATGAAGTGGCAAGGAAAACATCTGGACAAGTACATAGAAGCCAGACCATGGGATGTCTTTCATAAGATGCTAAGGAGTTTGGGCTTTGCCTTGTAGGTTTCTAAACTGCTAGGTGACTGGTTTTGATCCTTCCTCTGAGGAGATATGGACTGTATCCTCAGGCACCATATAGATACTTCATGACTCTTTTTAAAGAGTGACCCATGGTAAACTTATAGAAAGAAACACATGGCATGCAGACAGAAGCCAAGATTCAAAATCAGTAGTCCAGATTTTGAGTCTCTGTTCATTTGCCCTTTAGCTGAGTAATATTGAAAAAGGAATTTAATTTCTCTGAGCCTCTCTTTCCTCATCAATAATATGGAAGTTATAAAATATCTGCCTCCCTGGGTTGTAGTTCAGATCTAACACATGTATTTTTAGTGCACTATAGGGTGCCCTAGAGACACTAACTAGGTTAGTTTCAAATCTTACTCTATCACAGGCAGCATCTCAATAAATTGCAACCATCTTTTGAGGTGGATAGTATTGTCTACTCGTTCAAATGGAAAAACTCAGTCTCAAGGAGGTAACATGTCTGCTCAGTTTTATACAGCTAGATAAAGAAGAGCTGATACTCAGAATCATATCTTTTAGACTTAAATCCATTGCTTTTTCCTCAAACCACAGCTGCTTGATGATAAGGAAGCAAATGAGAATTTTAAAAATATGAAAACAGTATGGAGGTTCTTCGAGATGTTAAAAATAGAGCTACCCTATGACCCAGCAATTGCACTACTAGGTATTTACCCCAAAGATACAGACGTAGTGAAAAGAAGGGGCACATGCACCCCGATGTTCATAGCAGCAATGTCCACAATAGCCAAACTGTGGAAGGAGCCGAGATGCCCCTCAACAGATGAATGGATAAAGAAGATGTGGTCCATATATACAATGGAATATTATTCAGCCATCAGAAAGGATGAATACCCACCATTTGCACTGACATGGATGGAACTGGAGGGGATTATGCCAAGTGAAGTAAGTCAACCAAAGAAAGACAATTATCATATGGTTTCACTCCTATGTGGAACATAAGCAATAGCATGAAGGACCATAGGGGAAGGGAGGGAAATCTGAAGGGGGAGAAATCAGAGAGGGAGACGAACCATGAGAGACTATGGACCCTGGGAAACAAACTGAGGGTTTCAGAGGGGAGGGGGTAACAGGGTGATGGGTATTAAGAAGGGCACGTGTTGTGATGAGTGCTGGGTGTTCTACGTAACTAATGAATCATTGAACACTACATCAAAAACTAATGATGTACTATACAGTGGCCAACTGAACATAATAAAAAAATAAAAATAAGCATTTTAACTAAAAATTGTTGTACACATACTAGCTGGTTGTCCTGCAGTGGGGGAGGTCAATGTCTGCCAAACTCCCAACTCTTTTTGGAAGGTTTCTGTCACTGAAGTGCCTGGTGTCTTCTTGGGCTTCTTGTTCTAGACAAAATGCTTCCACACAGCTTGAGGTTCCTCTTAGGCTACTTACCAAGGCATCACCAGGGTTCATGATCCTCACTGACTACCTATCCAAATTGACTTTTTTTGGTGTTCTATTGCATTACCTAAAAATTTACCAGGCTAATTGATTTATTCTAAAGTATAAAATACTTTTATTTTCTTATTTTATTGTCCCTGCATTGCATATTTCCTTTAAAACAGGTTCCCTGAAGACCCATTCCTTAATCCAGCCTTTCTAAAAGCTGTTCTTAGGAATATTATTGTAAGGAGATGTTCCATTAAAAAAGGATTCTTTTTTTTAAAGGTTTTTTTTTTTTTTTTAAGATTTTATTTGTTTATTTGACAGAGAAAACAAGCAGGGGGGAGCGGCAGGGAGAGGGAGAAGCAGGCTCCTGCTGAGCAGAGAGCCCGACGTGGGGCTCGATCCCAGGGCCCTGGGATCATGACCTGAGCCTAAGGCAGATGCTTAACGACTGAGCCACCCAGGTGTCCCCATTAAAAAAAGGATTCTTGAAGCTATACTTGTGGTGAGCATAACATAATGTATAGAGTTGTTGAATCACTAGGTTGTACTCCTGAAACTAATGTAACATATATCAACTATACTTAAAAATATAATAAAAAAAAATTCTTGGGAATCACTATTGGATAACCTATTAAAAGCTCTGAGGAGTCCTGCAGATTAACAAAAAAAGACAAAAAGCAGAAACATTACTTTTTCTAACTTAATGATTCTCCTTTGTTTGACTGTGAGTTCTCTTTTTGTGAGTTACCTGTCAATGTCTCATCAAATTAACACTATGTAAAACATACTTTGGGAAACAGTGCCTTAATAGAAAACTGTCTTTGTGGAAATTCTGGCATTATACTGCCTGCAAGGGGTGATTTTGTGAGAGTAGCATCATATGAGTATATTTCTCAAAATACAATATATTGGCATTATTCTCAGTGGTTTTATGGGACTTGAAGATTATATTGGGGGGCACTTTCTAAGGAAAAGAAAAGAAAATTATGAATCAAAATTAGGTTTTGGAAATGACTTGTGTAAATGAAGAGCCCTACAGCTTAAGTTGCATCACCTTTATCATCAATGTATAAAGGATTGGTCTTTTTCAAATTAATGTAAGCCCACTGGCTTGTTTTCATGTAATAAGCAAAAGAATAGTGGACCTGGTTACAGAAGGCTTATGTTTTTGTCCAGAATTGCCCACTTTACTTCCACTTACTAGATTCTGTGAAATTGGATAAGTTACTTTATTTCTCATCCTCATGGGCTTTATTTTTTAAATGGGGCAATGATTGTCTTATTGATGAGGAAGAATCATTTTGAAGAGATAATTAAGGGGGAAGCATTTTTTTTTAAAATAGCCTTGTTGCTTCATACAAATATAGGTTATTCTAGTGAATGCTTAATTCTAAGTACTACACATATGTTAACAATCATTAATATTATTGCTAACATGTCAAATAAAAAAACAAATCTGGACTTAACTAAAAAAGGCTTTATTCCAAAAAAAAAAATTGCAACAGGGAAATTGAGACTGTTTTGCAAATGCTTTGGCCATAATATTTTGACCATAAGATCTACAAGCATCTCAGACAGAAAAGGGATTTTCTTTTATAGGGAGGAGTGTACACCACCAAGGTCAGCTGATTCTCAGGAGAGCCATTAAGGAGGGGTTGCTCCAAGTTCCGTGCTCAGTGATGAGCTGAAGTTCAGAGACCTGGGGGAAAGAAGAAGCCCGGAGTAAAGTTTGCTCATGTCGAGTTATGAGCATTTTGTCCAGCCTGGTCAGTGGAAAGAAATAGTTAAGCTAATCATATGTCAGACAAAGAATGGGAATTTGGAGGGTCTGAGTCTGGTCTTGTCAAAGGTAAACAAAGGGGTCATCCACGAGTCATATGTAAGTCATGTGGGGAAAGATGATTCTTTGCATTAAGAGATTTTGGGGGACATAAAAGGAGGCTAATGGGATTTCTTGGCCATTGTATTTCTGTCTGTACTGTTTGTGCAGAAGCACAAGGCTTAGGTAAAGTTTAACACTGTCAAATGTCACCATTATCATTGTTTTTCTGGTGTCTGGTTAGTGATTCAAAATACAGTATCTTTGGACAGATTGCTTAATTTTTCAGAGCTTCGGTTTTCTCATCAGCAAAATGGGGATAATTAGAATAGCAACAACTTGTTCACTAAGATGCTGTGAAGCTTGAATGACCTAATGATAATACAAGTGCCTCATAGCTGTAAATATTGTAGAAATGTTGTTATTTTTTATTATCATTATTAGTGGCTCCATGGGCTCTGTCACCACATCTTTGTTGTGGTCATTGTTACTGTTCTACTTCAAAAAAAAAAAAAAGATTTTATTTATTTATTTCAGATAGAGAGTGAAAGAGAGAACACGAGCAGGGGGGCAGAGGGAGAGGAAAAGCAGGATCCCCTCTGAGCAGGGAGCCCCACACGGAACTCAATCCCAAGACCCTGGGATCATGACCTGAGCAAAGGCAGACGCTTAACCGACTGAGCCACCCAGATGCCCCTTCTTCCTCCACTTTAATAAGGATAAATATCATCTGCTGAAGCAAAAGGGGGAAGGCATCAGACATTTATAAAATCAGGCGCCTGACACAGGGCTACTTAATACTCAAAATAAAATCCCAAGATGTATAGTGTCCCCATATTACAAAGAAGGAAATTGAGGGTCAGTGAGGTTTGTGTGCCTAATCTCCACAGTTCACAAGTGATGAAAGGAGATGGTACAGATTTAGAGGTGCTTGACTTGATTCTCTTTCTCACCAGGTGCATGGAACATGAACGGGTCATTTGCAGTTAAAACAGCCCACTTTTATCACAGGAATATGGAAGAGGGATGGAGAAAGGGACACCTCAGCTACAGATGCATGTGAATAATTGATTTTATTTTATTCTGGAAGCAATGAGATTGTTCTCCTATATGGTTTTCTTTGAAAAAGGCAAAGAAAATGATAAAGAGAGAGAGACCCAACCCATCAAGCCCATATTGCAAGTTGGCTGCCAGCTATGTTTTTTTTTTTTTTTTTTAAATAAAATAAAAATGTTCGGTTGTAGTTTTTTTTCCCCTTTTGGAGAGATACAGGAATTGCAAAGAGAGTGCCAGACAGCACTAGCATATGCTTATTTTTCTAACTCAATGTGGGCAGCCTTTCTTAAACATTTTGTATAAATATATTTATTCTCCCACTGAGACCTTGCCTGCCAGGTTCAGGAACAACTGAGTAAGCAGATGAGTTATAAACCCAGGAAAGAAAAGGAGGGATTGCCATGGAAATGCTGATGGCCCCTTTATTCCAGCTGAGTACATTGCCCCAGTATAATAAATTAGTAGTTGATGCGTTGATGATAAATCTATAGTGGTTTTCATATTCAAAGTAAAAGATATTTTACTCTGTCTTTGCTGGAGATGTAGTCGGAAAGCAAGGAAATGTTGACATCCGGTGGGCAGGATTGAAAAAAAACACACATACAAAAACCCTTTGGTGCGCAACCCACATTTGCAAGCTGTCTGCATTTCTTGTATTGGCCTCAGCTTTGACAAATGTAAAAAAGTCACTAATATTTTGACACTCTCCCTGCCCAAGTCTGATACCAGCTGGCTGCGAAGCCACATACTCATTGTTCTGCTGGATTTTAAAGACTGGGTTCCAGCCAAAGGACTGGACGGGATCCATTCATTCATTTTCAAGATTGAAGTTGCAGCTTAACTGTAATGACCATTTCTCAACTCAATCTGGAAACCTCTTCCAAACCCAACAGATGCCTAAGAGGCAAATGTGCATTTGGATTGGAAACCACTCTCTCGGATAAAGAAACAAAAGGTGATCTTTGAATCTGAAAGCAATTCCTTGTTTTGAAAGCAATTAATATTCTGTATATTGATTATGTCTTAAACTTTTATTTAAAAAAATTCTCATGCTTTTAAAACCCTTGCAAAAATGCTTATTTTACCACGTTAAGTGAAAATGAAAATTTAAATTGCAAATAGAGTATGACAACAATTATGGAAAAATATGCCCAGAGAAAAAAATTGGAAGAAAACACCCAAAATGTCAAAAACGTTAACAGGGAAGATCTTTAAGGTTATGGTGAGGTTTTTTTTCTTTCTACTTTTATGTAGTTTTCATCTATAATAAGTTTTACATTTGTAACTGGGGGAAAAAAAGAAAAACTATTTGTTCCTTTCAAAACATGCTCTCTTTCTTTTACCCTTACTGTATTTTCAACTCTGGTGACCATATTGTTCTAGTAATCATAAGCATCTATTGCTAAAATATGCTCCTGCCATGGAAAATAAAACCACTCTATAATCTACAAAAAATATCTTTGCTTTCTACTTCTAAAAAAATGCTCCCCTGCTGTGTGTTCCTGCTGTCCCATTTTTCCAGTCACTTAATAATTAGGGACATTAACCCTGATCACTTGCAAATTTTCCATTTAAATTTATTTTCAGGTAAGCAGATGCTTGGGAAAATTGCCATCATAGGGCTATAGGAGAAAGGGAGTTATAACTTGATCCTGAAATCATGTGAGGGGATTATTCCTAAGGCATGGTGAGATGCCTACACTATTAGTGTCAGAGTAATCTTTGAGAAATAATTTGTATTAACATTTTGATATAAATATAATTCGTTGTGTCCTTCTATGTGCCAGATACTGTGTGAAGGACTTATATGTACTATCTCATGTAAGCCTCAGACAGCTATATAAACTATATACCTTCCTCATATGCACTTGAACTGAGGAAGCTGATACTTGGATGGATTAAAGTTTGATTCCAGCCTTTGTGTTGCTCACCGCCAAGCTATTGGGTTCTGCCATCAGAGAGACCTGTCTTTTGATCTCTGTACTTCCACTTAAAACCTGGTGACATCAGCCAGTCCCTGTACCTCTTTAAGTCCCAATTTCCCCGTCAGTAAAATGGGGATACTAAAGTCGAGGACATAGGGCAGTTGCAAGAATTAAAGTAGTTAATGCCATCAACATCAATTGGAGAAAAAAAAAAAAAAACCTCTGATTCCAGGGCATCCCTTCCAAGTAAAAACTACTGAAAATGAACACAGAGATAGGCATCTTTGGAAACGTTTCTCTATCCTGCCTGTACAAATCTGACAGCATTTCTCCACAGCCTGTAGCCATATTCAACCCTCTGGCTTGCACAGCACTGATTAAAAAACAGATTGCTGGCAGTCATCTGTGATTGCCTACCATGGAAGTGCTGCTCATCTCTTCCTCCACCAAACTGTCCCATGCACTATTCATGAGTTCTACAATATTCCAAACTTTAATGTCCGCAGATTAATTCTCACTAATTATGCACCATGCGAACCTTTGCGGGAGAATTCTACTGGATGCTCTTCCATCCTGAGGCAGGGAAGGGCAATGTCGCATCGTTTTCTGATTTCAAGTGGAAAACAAACTAATTATGTGGAAATATGATAATAGATTACGCTGCAGGGACCGTCCTCTGCAGGCTTCAAAATGTTTGCTTATGATCGGCTCCTTGTGTTATTTCTTCCAGGAGGGGCTGTCCTTTCATAATGCATCAACATTATTGACTGGCCTCTGATTCCATACTTGGAGTTAAGATAATTTGCATAATTGTATATTACTTCCGTCTGGTGGAAACAAACAAGATGTCCGGGTGCTAATGATCAAGCAGGCAGCAGTGGATGCTGGGAAAAATCACATTAGTAAAGTCAAAAAACAAGAAATAGCGGTCTCTCCCTGGCGTCTTTCACCACCTTCCTTTGACCTAGCTCTCTATTCCACTTGGCCACAGGCATTGTTATTTTTATGTCTGTCCAAGCTTAGGAGGTGGCCTGGGCTAGGCATTTATTACAAATCTGTAAAAATATAAAGCATCCTTAGGCTGTGAATTTTCATACTTGTTTGTATTTGTTTAGGTTATTTCTTCTGCTTGGAATGTCTTCCTTCTTCTCTCTGGCAAATGCACCTTATCCTTCAAAATCCAGCTCAAATGCTGCTCTCCTTTTGATGTCCTCCAACTTTCCCAGTTAATATGCATTGTTCTCTAAATAAACAACTATCAAATGAGCACAATAGGCGCTCAACAAATTCATTCTCATTCATTTGCTTAACAGATTTTGATCTGTACAACTTGCTGGCTCTATTCTAGGAACTCAAGATAGAGTGAACAAATAAGAAAAAAATAAATCTTCTTTTCCTTGATTTCTTCAGTGCTTCTCTGTAGCAATTCATTATCTCTATTTAGCAATTACTTATTCTGCCTTGTAGTACACTTGATGGACAGGGTCGTAGCTTACCTATCTGTAAAACTCCATAGCCAGGCACACAGTAAGAGCTAAATAAATGTTTGTGAATAGACTTGAAGTTCCAAGAGAGTGGATCATGCAAACTGTTTGATGAATGACATCAGGGATAGAGAAGGGGTACCTTACTTACCAGCTCCACGTGATTTGCAGTGGCTGTGTGAAATACTATGAAAAGGATTTTGAGGCCGCATATCTTATTAGAAAAGTTTTCTGTGATTAATTATTCATGTCTGCAATGGAAATACTAATGAGGAATAGAAAACCTCATATCATGTATTTGCATTCTTGTTATAGATATTTAACCTTGGGCATCTTTAAAAGGCTCAATGGGTATACATCTGTGTATTTCATGGGTGGAGCTGATGAATTTATCAGGTTGTTTACAGTTCAAGGGTTAAACAGGTAATGATCTACCAAGAAGATTGTGATATTGTGGTTTTGAACATTAAACCCTTGAAATGAAACATTCTAATTTACTTTTTAGGAAGTAATATCTGCCATTATTGGGCTAGGCACCATCCATATATTTTCCCATTTAATTAGTCCTAGCAACACTGCACATTAGGTCATTTTAATGCCATTTTACAGATGTAGAAACTGAAGCTCAGAAATTTGGTCAGGATGAAAAGGTTGTGAATGGCTAGTTCAAAATTCAATTCAAATTATCCTGACTCTACAGTTTATGCTTTGAAAAAACTGTCCTCAATACAAAGTGTCACTTAATTCTAGTCTAAAGCATACTGCTTTGCATTTCTGAGAAAGGAGCCCCTTTGAACTAGCAGATAAGAAGTCAAACATATGTGAGGTATTCCAATGATTGTGCTCTTGGTGGGTATTAGAGGATCGGGGACCTTATGCGAGGGTGTGTGTGCAGACAGATTGAAGGGGAAAGTGGCTTCAAATGGAGAGGTTAAATATGAAAGAGAACTTCTTTTGATGAGTGTGTTTTGCATGCCAGGCATTGGGTTACATGCTGAATGATTTTCTTGAAGATCTTTTAGGGATGAGCCTTACTAGCTCCATTTCTCAGAATAAGAAAATACAGGTTCATTAACTACATTAATAGCAAGAAAGATATTGTTTATTCTACCTGTCCAATATTGTATCCCTAATTCAATAGTGCATCTTCTGCCTGGCACAATTTAGAGTCTAAATAAACAAATAAATACATAGAAATATGTTTTTGTGATAGTTAATAAGAAGTAAACCAGACTTTAAATCTGACTCTGTTCAACTCCAAAGCCTGTGCTATTTCTATCATGCCAGGATGCCCTTGGGAAGTTTAAAATGTGCTTAAGACTTTGAAACCAGTTCCATTTTTCAAGGATAACTTCTTATACAGCTGCCTTAATACAGCTGGTCCTTTGGAAAAAAATGTTTATAAGAAGGTTTGGCAGGTTTCTTGGACATTAAATATCTCTTACAAAATAATATTTTGATGGATTACATGTAAATGAATCAGAAACATATGGCTTCCATTTCCTTTAGAATGCACACACAGAATGTTTTTATGTGTTTGGCAAAATGGATTTTCCTGAATGGCACCTCCAAAAGGACTGGAAGATCTTCTAAGAATCCCACAAAAACCTGAAGCCTTCTATCTCTGCTTCTGACTCCACAATCCTATATAGGTTATTTTCCCTTTTATTTCCAACAGCAAAGGCAGCTGCTATTCAGTATGGCACACTAGTAGCCTGCCTAGGGCTGCTCTAGAACATGAGTCTCTCATCCTAATAGATACCCGTCTACTTATCTTGGGGATGCTGAACACGCAGTCATTGCAAGCAAAGAGACTCCCTCTTCATGTACAAAATGTTAGGTCATGTAAATGTTATAATATAAATATATACATATTTTGAGACTTTTTAAGAAAGAGACTTTGTGCCTAGAGGCATTTCATCTTTAAAAAATCCACTGGACTGGACACAATCAGATACTTATTTAGAACAGATAAAAGCTATTATGTAGCCTGTGGAGTGTGAAATGCACCCATCATGACTTCATAGCAAGATTAGTAACCACAACATACATACTCGTGTAGCTGTAGAACAGACTAATGACCAACTGAACCACAAAGAAATCAAGGGTAACCAATCAGGATTTTGAAGGGCTTTTTATATCTATTCTCAAAAGCTGGTATCTAAATTACAATGGTTGACCTTAATATTCAGCTTAGATCAATGAAAAAGTAAGGTATCTATAGTTAGTGATTTATTATTATAAACAAGTTATTGTAATATTCAATTGTCTATATGTTGAAGGGAACAGAGCCAAGACGGGAAATATCCTATTCAAATTACAAAAGCAGTAACTTCAAAAGAAAGTAAAGTGTGCGGGTTTAACCTGGTCTATAGATATCACACTCATGTGCCTCAGGGATCAAGGTAAATGAGTGAACATAAGATGAAGGTCAATCAGGTTTGTTGGCGGCTATGAGAAGAAGTGAGCAGGATCCCCTGTAGCACATTCAGATTCATAATTTTTACATCACTAGTTGCAAAAAGATCTTTGAATCACAGAAATGAATACATCTTTGCATACCTGGTTTTTAACCTCTGTGGCCAATCATTTCTGGGCAAACATATTTCTCTTACATCTGCAAACATTCCCTATCCTTTCCACCTTCATCTGCTTCCTCCACCCTGTCTTGATATTCAAATGGCATCACTGGATTGGCAGTAGGGAGTTGGCCTAAATTGAGAAAATTTGCCAGTAGTGAAGTTCTGCCAGATCCCACATTCACTTTCTACCCCCCTTCCTACTCCTTATCTTTCTCTTCTCTCATATAATTCCTGTTTTCACGAAAAGAACCTGATTCTGTTGAAAGTGATGTGATTTGTACCACGCAAAGGGAGTTTAGGTTGGAAGCAAGAAAGTGCCAGAGTCATGTTTTCAGGTTGATGGGCAAGGCTAGAGTATAAAAGAGCAAGAGAAAAGGTCAGTAATAATGAAGTAAAGACAAAGAGCAGGGGATGCTTGAATAAAGTAAATTTAATAAAAAGAATATATTTTTAGCTGTTTGCTTAGGTTGTTTTTAATTTATTATAGATAAACATCAGGTCAATTGTCACATATTCTCTGTAGCATTTGTCTGGAAAAGTATCACATCCTGCCTCACAGAATTGCCTCATACAAAGGCTGAGATCAATGGCTTTGGAGTCATGTATTTGTATTCAAATCCTGGATCCCCAAATTTTTCTAAGGTCACTTGTTTATTACATCAGAGCATGTTAGTTGGTATTTATTCAAAATATTTATTAAATAGTTATTTTGTGCACATTACATTTTACAAAGCAACTTTACATCCTTTGTCTCATGTATCCTAAAATACTATTGCAAGACAGAAAGGGAAAAAATAAGTAACGTTATTGTTCCCATAGGAGAAATGTGAACATGGAGGTCCATAGAATTGCTTCAGATCACAAAGCTAGTAAGGGGCAGAGTTGAGATGAGGAATCCATACCGCCTAATTCTTAGACTACTTTTTCCCCCCACATGATACTTCACCAAAAAACTGAATTAAAAAGCGTGGATGAATCTGCTTATCCAGTAAAATGAAAGTGACACAAAGGATTTGAGGATATGTGAAATAGTGAAAATAATTTTTGTGTGGAAAATCGTTCATCATTTTCGTTAGAAGACAAAAATGTATCTGTACACCATTTTCCAGAGAATTGCATCATGGAATCAGCAATCAGAAAGCAAGCTCGGTTATAGATACTGTGATTCATTGCTCGTGGAATGAATTAAGCTCACAGTAATAAAATGGTCCTATGATAATAGTGAAATTATCTGCAAAAGGCATTGAACTGAATGTTTGTGTCTCCCTAAAATTTCTATACTGAAGCCCTAACCCCCAATGTGATAATAATAAGAGGTGGAACCTTTGGGAGCTACGTAGGTTTAGAGAAGGTAATGAGGGTGGCACTCCCATGGTGGGCATAATGCCCTTAAAAGAAACGTAAGAGACACCAGAGCTTCCTTTGTCTACCTTGTGAACACAAAAGGAGAAGGCAGACATCTGCAAGTCAGGAATACAGCCTTCACCAAGAATTGAATCTGTCATAACCTTGATCTTGAACTTCCCAGCCTCTAGAATTGTGAGAAATAGATTTGTTTTTTAAGCCACTTGGTCTACTGTATTCTATTATAGCAGCCTGATCTGATTAAGACAGGCATCTTGCAGAATATAAAACCTCTTCAGATTTCTTTTTTTTTTTTTTTAAGATTTTATTTATTTATTTGACAGAGAGATATATAACAAGAGAGGGAACACAAGCAGGGGGAGTGGGAGAGGGAGAAGTAGGCTTCCTGCCAAGCAGGGAGCCTGATGTGGAGCTCAATCCCAGGGTCCTGGGATCATGACCTGAGCTGAAGGCAGACGTTTAAAGACTAAGCCACCCAGACACCCCACCCCTTCAGATTTCTATGATAGAAAATTTTATCAGAGAAGCAAATTTATAAAAATAATTAGAAAGTCTACAGTGAAAAATATAAGTATTGAAATTAAGAGATTAATAGGTTTTACAGCAGGTTTGACACAGAAGAGAGAATACTTAACTGGAAAAAAAGTAGAAAAGAAAAAAGAATAGAAAATGTATAAAAGAACATAAAGGGATATGGAAATGAAGGGAAGGTCTCACTTATGCATAGATACCTAGTAGGACAGGGGGAGAAGGTAGAGGAAAAGAATTATGGGCGAAGAATTTTTTAAAACTTACAAAAGACATCAAGCCACAGAAATTGAAGAAAACTATAAATCTCAAGAAGTGTTAATACAGAGAATTTTGGTAAATGTTTCATGCACATTTCATAGAAAACTGCTGAAAATCCAAAGAAAAAATCTTAACAGTCACATAAAAAAATACATATTACTCGCAAAGGAATAATAAGATTGATGGCTAATTTAAAAAAAATTATTAGTGTATAATTGAAGTACACTATATTGCTCATATTTAAAATATACAATTAGATCAGTTTCAACATGTATTTATACCAGTAAAAAAACCACCACAATAAAGATTCTAAACATTTCTGTCACTCCTACAAGTTCTTTGTGCCCTTTGTAATCCAATTATCCCACTAACCCCATCCCCAGGCAACAAATGATTTGCTTTCTGTCACTACAAATTAGATACTTCACAATTTTTTATATGGATGGAACAACGAAGTCTTTTTTTTTTTTTTTTTTTGGCCTGGCTTCTTTTACTCAGCATAGGAATTTTGATAGAATGACGCTGTCATTCACGCTGTTGCTTGTGTAAATAGTTAATTCCTTTTAGTTGATGAGTAGTGCTTCACTGCATGAATATGCCACTGCTGCTTGTTAATTCAGTCACCTGTCATGGACACCTGGACTATTTTTAGCTTTTGTCTATTACAAATAAAGCTGCTATGAACATTTGCATAAAAGTCTTTGTGTGCACCAATGTTTTTTAATTTTCTTGGGTAAATACCTAGCAGGAAAATGGTTGCCTTTTATGGTAGGTATATGTATAAAGTTTTAAGAAATGGTCAAACTCTTTTCTGAAGTTGTTGTACCATTTTCTGTTTCCAACAACGTGAAACAGAATTCTACCTATTCTACAATAGGACCAACACTTGATTGGGTTAGGTTTATAAAAAATTTTTTAGTCTTCTGAATAGGTTTGTAGTATAATGTATGGTTTTGGTTTGGATATCCTAGACACTTAATGATGTTGAGAATGTTTTCAAATGCCTACTGACAATATATCTTTGTTCGTGAAGTGCCTGTTTAAATTACTGTCCATTTTCTTAATGGGATGTTTGTCTTATTATGATTTGTAAGAATTCATTAAATATTCTTGGTAGAAGTCCTTTGATACATGTGTTCCAAATATTTTATCACAGTTTGTGACTTGCCTTTTGGTTTTCTTAAGATATTTTGAAGAGCAAAACTTTTAAATTTTAATGAAGTCTGATTTATCATTTCCTACTTTTTTGGCTCATGTTGTTTATATTCTAAGAAAACTTTGTCTTGCCCCAAGGCTGCAATGATTTTCTCTTATGCTTTAGAAGTTTTATAGTCTTAGTTTTACATTTAATTCTATGGTCTGTTTTGAGTACATTTTGTATATGGAGTAAGAGTTGATGTTTATTTCTTTTTTTTTTTCAAGTTTTTATTTAATTCTAGTTAGTTAACAGACAGTGTTATATTAGTTTGAGGTGTAGAATTTAGTGACTTATCACTTACATACAATACCCAGTGCTCATCACAACAAACACCCTCCTTAATAAGCATCACCCATTTAATCCATTCCCCTGCCCACCTCCCCTCCAATAAACTTCAGTTTGTTCTCTAGTTAAGAGTCAGTTTTCTGGTCTGCCTTTTTTACCCCCGATGTTCATCTGCTTTGTTTCTCAAATTCCACATATGAGTGCATCATATGGTATTTGTCTTTCTCTGACTTATTTTGCTTAGCATAATACACTCTCCATCCACGTCATTGCAAATGGCAAGATTTCATTCTTTTTTTATAGCTGAGTACTATTCCATTGTATATATATCCTACCTCTTCTTTATTTATCAATTGATGGGCATTTGGGCTCTTTCCATAATTTGGCTATTGTTGATAATGCTACTGGTATTTACTTCTTTATGAGTAGCTAGTTGATTTAACACCATTTGTTGACATGATTTTCCTTTTCTTATTGAATTGCCTTGATATCTTTGTCAGAAATCTATTGACCATATATGTGTAGATATATATCTGTATTCATTATTCTGTTACCTTGTTATATGTGCCAATCTTTTAGCCAGTACCAAACTGTCTTGAATACTGAAGCTTTTGAGTAAGTCTTGAAATCAGATAGTTCAAGTTCCCCAAATTCATTCTTCATTTTCAAAGTTGTTTTGGCTATTCTATCTCCTCTGCAGTTCCACATCAATATTAGAATAAGCTTGCTAATTTCTACAAAAGAGGCCTGTTGGAATTTTGATTAGAATTCTGCTGAGTATCCTGATCAGTTTGGTGAAAATTAGCTAATGGATGCTAGGTTATAGGGAACCATCTATATAGTGTTAAGAGAAAATAATTGCCAATGTAGAATTACAATCACATGAAAATATTTTCAGATAAACCTATTGAGATTATTCATGCCAAAGTTTGGAGTTAAAAGTATGGAAGAAAATGTATCATGCAAATATTTACCATAAGAATGATAGTACAGGTATACTAATATCAGACAAAGTAGGTTACAAGGCAAAGAGTATTGATAAAGATAAACAGTTTTTTTTTTTTAAAGATTTTATTTATTTATTTGAGAGAGCGAGAATGAGAGAGAGAGAGAGCATATGAGAGGGAGGAGGGTCAGAGGGAGAAGCAGACTCCCTGCTGAGCAGGGAGCCCGATGTGGGACTCGATCCTGGGACTCCAGGATCATGACCTGAGCCAAAGGCAGTCGCCCAACCAACTGAGCCACCCAGGCGCCCAAGATAAACAGAGTTTTTTATAACTGTATAAAAGGGTGGGGTAATTCTACCAGTAAGATGTCACAATTCTAAATTTGTATATAACTGATAACACAGCCTGGAAAACATATGAACCAGAAACTGACAGAGTAAAAGAAGTAGTCAGATCTAGAATTACAGTGGGAAATTTAATTTAATTTAAATTTATTTTATTGTTAAGTTTTAAACTTTAATTCCCTTAGTGTTAACATGCAGTGTTATGTTAGTTTCAGCTGTACAATATAGTGATTCAACAATTCCATACATTACTCAGTGTTCATCACGATAAGTGTGCTCTTTAATACCCATCACCTATTTCACCCATCCTCCCACCTTGTAGTGGGAAACTTTAAATAAACCCTTCTTATTAAATTATAGAAGAAGCAGACAAAAATAAGCAGGTATAGAGAATAAATTATACAATATGGTTACTACTGTTACCTAAATGACTTATATAATACACTGAGTAGAATTCATGCCTCCAGCAAGGAACACTCCCAATGGTTCCAGCCAAGAGGCCCCACCACAGTCAGCCAGCCAGTATTGACAATAGAAACTTACCTGATTGTAGTATATTAATTGTAGTATATTATCTCTCATCATCTTTCCCAATGACTGACTGGAGCTGATGCTGTGGTTTCTGTGTTCTGCGCAGAATCAAGACAGCCCCTTAAGACTTTATGGGAATTTGAGGGCGCCTGGGTGGCTCAGTTGGTTGAGCGACTGCCTTCGGCTCAGGTCATGATCCTGGAGTCCCGGGATTGAGTCCCACAAGGGGCTCCCTGCTCAGCAGGGAGTCTGCTTCTCCCTCTGACCCTCCTCCCTCTCATGCTCTCTGTCTCTCATTCTCTCTCTCGCAAATAACTAAAATCTTAAAAAAAAAAAAAGACTTTATGGGAATTTGAGGATGAATACAAATGATCTCTGTGACATCACATAATAGTAATGGGTAATAGAAAGTATTAATGTCAGGTCTCATGTTTCAGTTGGAACAAGAGTGTTAACTAAAGGCTGTATAATGCAAAGAACATGGGCTTGGGAATCAGACATACTTGGTTCAAGTTCCAGAACCACCACAGCCTGGCCTCAATATCAACTGTGTAATGTTTCTGAGGCTTTGTTTCTTCATCATGAAATATGGATAATAATAGCTGTAATGATTACCTGCAGAGGGACAGGCTGGTTAGAAGGGGCTGGGCTCTACAATGGGCTAGACCAGCTCATAAAGACACTTGGTGAGATTAAAGATACACGATACTTTTGCTGATCTTCAAGACCTAATGCACAGAGATCAGCAATCTGACAGTTTCAGCCAATTCATTGCAGGTATAGCAGAAATAGTTAAGTTAGAATATCTTTGTGTAGTTACTTAAATGTTTTCAGAACATTAAAATAAATGAAGAGGAAAATTCTAGGCCAGATACTAAAGTTTTCAAATCAAGAAGTGTTCTCTGGAGGTCAGCAGACAACAATAAGAAGATGAGATCTGGAGGATATGGTTGGGGTGATATGGACATTCAGTCTTTTTTAACAAGCAATGATCTCTTGTACTTTTGTACCTTTGCACATACCAGTCACTCTGCTGAGAATGTTTTTCCTTCTCTACTTGATTAGCTTCTACTAATTCATCAAAAATAACTGTACACACAGCTACTGGGTGAGTAGTGGTATTGTGTAATGTATAAAGCACATTACATATCCTTTCCTTAGTGTGCTAGTTGGGACTCTTGGTTACAAGTAATAGAAATCTAAGTCAAATGGGCCTAAACAAAACAGAACTTTTAATGACTCATGATACAGGGATGGTTCTTGTCAGGGATCTGTCCTTCAGGGTTCATGGTTCTTCCTCTTTCTCTGTTGGCTTCTGTCTCACGTTAGCCCTACCACCAGCAGCTCCCAGCTTACATACTACCATTTCAGCGAGCCTACTGAAAAAGAGCTCTACTGACTAATTCCTGCAGAAGTTCCAGGGCCAATTTCGGTCATGTGTACATCACTGAGCCGATTTCTCTATGGGATAGGAAGATACTGTTACCAGACAGGGCTGGGTCCTAAGTCCACCCTGGAGCCCAGGGGTGACTTTATACTTCATGATATTGTTTGTTTGATTGTGTTTCCCACTGCACTGACAGCTTTGCAAGGGCTTACTAAATTTACAAATCCCACAGGAGCGTGTAGAAGTAGCAGAGAGCTGTGGTTAGGTTGGTAGGGGAAAATGATGCAGTGGTTAAGAGAATAGACTCTGGAGTCTGATTGCCTAGGTCAGAATTCAAGATATGCCACTTACTGGTTCTGTCAGCTTGTGTTAACCACTTATTCTTTCTGCACTTGTTTCTTCTTTTCTAAAATAGGAATAATAATAGGTAACAATAATGCCTACCTCATAGGCATACATAGTATGTATTAAATGAATTAATGCATGCAGAGTGCTTAGGATGGTGCCTGGTATTTTTTATTATATATATGCAATTTTAATAATTTTCTTAACATATTTAACATATAATTTTCTTCACATATTCTTGGAATCTAGCATAGTTCCTGACACATAGTATGCACTTACATGTTTTTAGTGAATAAACATTATTTGCTCTTCCTAACGATTCTATGAATTTAGTGCTGTGATTCCCATTTTACAGATGAAGAAAAGTGAGACAGCGGTAAAATAACTTGTTCAAGGTCGTACAGCTACTGGTTGTGTAGGACAGGATTGATCTTAGGTCTGTCTGACTGCAGAATCTGGGCTCATAGAAACACCATTAATTGCTTTAAAGACTTAGCTTCATTACTGTCTCTTGTGGGAGAATTTCCTTAGTGCAAGCATCTGCCATGTGAGAGAGGTTCCCCTCTTTGTATTTTCCCTATTTGCCTGCCTGCATACCTGAGGGTATGGTGAATGTCTTGCTCATCTTTGAGTCTCTAGTTTCTATTATGTTGTTAGTTAATTAAGCTAATTGATAAATTAATGAATGTTAAACAATGATGTGGAAAGATTCTGGGAGTATGAAGAATAAACTAACCCCTTCTTTTACATGAGAAAGATAGCTTATTGGAGATTTTTCCTTTTGGGAAGAGAGCTATGAAGGACGTTTTACATATATTTGCTCACAACAGAGAAGGTTGTGCAGGTTGCTATGTAGCAGAACTAGCAGATGATTTGGCTGGCAAAGAGCTTAGAGCCTGAAACCTAATTCTTCCCTATGAACAAGGATGCTGAGGCTCAGAGAGTGGAAGGGACTTGCCCATAGTCTCACAGTCTGGGGAGGGCCAAAATGAGACTCAGTCTTCTGAGCCCCCATTACAGCTTCTTTCCACTAGCTCATGTGATGAACAATTTTGGGGAATAGAACAGCCCAAGGGAAATAAGAAGCCACTAATCTTATGGAAAGGGTTTGAAAATGAAAATACATTAAACATTTAGCAAATGAAGAAAAATGCATGAAAAACTACAGCAGGAAAAGAGGGAAAAATTTATTAATATATATCAGGCCAACCTAGTGCTATGTCTGGCTTTGGAGCAGGAAAGAAATTCTCAGCTGCTTTTGAGTAGAATAGATTACTTTGCTACTCTGAAACAATGCAGATAACAATATGCAGGCAGATAACAAATCATTTGAACTGTCCAAGAACACTAAAGATCCCAAGACTCCCTTACCCTTTCCTTTGGAGTACAGGCTCAGTGCTTACCAAGTGCAGACCCACTCTGGCCCTGCCTGGTACCATGGAAAGAACACAGGTTCTGGGTCACCCACCTTGACTTTACCACTCTCTAGGTCTATGGCATTGGGCAATCCACATACTCATCCTCTCTAAATTTGGGTTTTCTCACTTATAAAATGGAACTGTTAATTTTTAAATAAGAGGCTGGTAAGGATTAAATGAGATAGACTATATAAAAGTCCTGGGCCAAGGTAAGCTTTCAACAAATGGCAATTTTTGGGCGCCTGGGTGGCTCAGCTGTTAAGCGTCTGCCTTCGGCTCAGGTCATGATCCCAGGGTCCTGGGATCGAGCCCCGCATCAGGCTCCCGGCTCGGCGGGAAGCCTGCTTCTCCCTCTCCCACTCCCCCTGCTTGTGTTCCTGCTCTCGCTAACTCTCTCTCTGTCAAATAAATAAATAAAATCTTTAAAACAAAAAACAAAAAACAAACAAACAAAAAAAACAAATGGCAATTTTTGTTATGACTTCAAAGATGATGGTGCCCATAGACGGAAGGTGAACCCACTTACTGTATAAGCAAACCAGCAAATGAGACAAAAGAAAATTGGCTTCATTCAGTACTTTCTGTAATTTCTTTTCTTTTTCCACTGAAGGTTCTACACTGTAGCAGGAGGAAAAGGCGTTGTGTATGGTGGTCCCATTTAGGACATTTTATTTTCTGTCTGATGCAAAAAAGGTTTCCTTCAAGGTCAGAGTGAGATCAAGAGTTTACAGAGGAAACTGAAATCATTTTGGTTATAAGTTTAAAAAACTGAAATGTTAGTGTATGTAAATTTGTCTTCCCTTTGATTTTCTAAAATACTGAAAATGGCATATTAGAAGCAGTAGGTATACTCAAAGCTACAGATGAGAAAAGAAGACAGACCATGAAAAACAGCAGCAGAATAGTAAAAGCACAGCATTCTGGGCCACTTTGTATGGGGTGCAATAGCCAAAAATATTTAATTAGTTCCTTAGGGTACAGTATAATTGTTAATATTTATATAGGTTTTCTTAAATCATCAATTAAAGCATCTACTTGTCTTCATGTCATCATGCTGAAAGGATAAGAGATACATATTTTATGAAAAAGAAAAGCAAGGGAGAATGAGTTTCATGTCTACAAGAGGTAACCCGGTACACCATGTAGATGTTGGTGCACAGAGACCTGCGTTTCTACTTTCATAGTTACTATGGCTTCACAGGAACCACCATCGTCTTTTTGCCTCAGTCTCCTCTTGGAAAATAATGAGAAAGTTAGAATCAGAAGTTAAAAGACTTACGACTTTTTTGTTGGAATTCTTCTCTTTGCAAATGATAGAAACCCAAACCAAATAAGTTTAAGTAAAAAAATACATATAATTAATATGGTCACTGGAACAACTCATAGAACCAAATTACAGAAATCATACGAAGGCTCCAGAAAACTAGAACCAGTGGCTTGAATATCACCAGGACTCTCTGGTCTTACATGACTGCTTTTCTCACAAGTCTGTCTATGTTCTCTTTCTCCTCCCTTTTTTCTCTCTTTGTAATGGTTTCCTCTAATCTTCTGGTGCTCCTGCAGGGAAACAGGGGCAGCATCAGGGTGAGGCATGTGAGGCACTTTGGCCCCAAACTGACTGAGGTGCCCACTCTCAGGGCACTGTGAATGCTGACTCCTAAATGCTGTGCTTTCTGTGCCTTGCTTGCCTCACCTTGGTCCCTGTCTTGCTGGAAAATATGACTGTTGAGAAAACTAAATTAAAAAAAAAAATCTATTTCTGTCACTTTTTTCTCTTAGCCCCAAGCCAAACTTCTTAAAGCAGGTACATCTTGCAATGGTTTGAGTTAGTATGCACCATGGGTCAACTGAATGTGGCCAAGGGTTAGGCATATTTTACATAGTAGGAACCATGGTACACATTTGAATGAGATTGGGACGAGGCAAGAGGGAAAGTTTCTAGGAAAGAAGTGCTAGGCAAAGCAGGTATTGATGGCACCCCAAATACTGGATCATTGCCTGTTGTTGGTGCCATAGTGGGCTGAATGGCGGCTCCCCAAAAGATATGTCCTCATCCATCCTAACCATTAGAACCTCTGAATGTGACCTTATTTGAAAAATAAGTGCTTTTGCAGATGTAATTAAGGATCTTGAGATGAGATTACCCTGAGTTATCCAGGTGGGTCCTAAATACAATGACAAATGTCCTTGCAAGAGATACATAGAGAAGAGACAGAGAGGGGAGAAGGCCATGTGAGGATGGAGGCTGAGACTGGAGTGATGCAGCCGCAAGCCAAGGAATGCCTGGAAGCTGAAGAGGTAAGGATCAGATTCTCCCCTGGAGCCTTGGGAGGGAGTGTGGCCCAGCCAACATCTTGATTTTTTTACTTCTGGCTTTTTTTTTTTTTTTTTATGTTAATCACCATACATTACATCATTAGTGTTTGATGTAGTGATCCATGATTCATTGTTTGCATATAATACCCAGTGTTCCATGCAGTACGTGCCCTCTTTAATACCCATCACGGGGCTAACCCATCCCCCTACCCCCTTCCCCTCTAGAACCCTCAGTTTGTTTAAAACTGTGAGAGAATCCATTTCTGTAGTTTTAAGCCACCAGATCTGTTGTAACTCATTATGGCAGACCTAGGAAACAAAATAAGAAATCATGAACAAGTCATAAGACTTCTGTGGCCATCAGGGGAAGACATGTAACCTAGTGTTTAAGAACATGAGCTCTGGAGCCAGGCTGTCAGGGCTGGGATACTGGTTCTGCCATTTAATAGATATCATCTTGGACAATTATTTAACCTCTTCTGGGCTTCAATTCTTCATTCCTAAAATGGGAGTAATAATATTTGGTAATTCATGCAGAGTTTAGAACAGTGATTAGCATATACTATATACTGACTAGGAGTCACGGTTATTCATGTATGAATTTGGGGTAATAATAATATTTCCCCTGACCATGCCATCACGTTGTTGGAATAATTAACTGGGAGTAAGTGAATTTCATTCAATTCAAATGACCTATGTGTACGAGGAAACAGGGTAGGAAGTGCAGGGGGAAATAAAATAAGTTAAATAAGTATCTGGCCTGAGGAGTTTATAATCCTGTTATAGACTGAATTGAGTTCCCCCCAAATTCATATATTGAAACATTAACCCCTAATGTGACTGTATTTAAAGAGATACCTTTAAGGAGGTACTTAAGGTTAAATGAGATCATAAACGCAGGGCCCTAATCTGATAGGGCTGGTGTCCTTATAAGAAGAAGAAGAGACACCAGAGACTTTTCTCTCTCTCTCTGCATGTGCACAGAGAAAAGGCCACCTAAGGACACAGTGAGCTGTTTGTCGTCTGCACGGTGGGAAGAGAGTTCTCACCAGAAATCAACCCTACTGACACCTGGATCTTGAGTTTCCAGCCTCCAGAACTCTAAGAAATAAGTTTCTGTTGTTTAGGTAAACAAGTGTGTGGTATTTTGTTATGACAACCCTAGAAGACTAACACAAGTCCTTTAGTGGAAATTATAAAGCAATCCATATTAAAGTTATTGTATTCTACTGCTATTAATACTAGCAGCTAATTCTTGCTACTAGTATACTGTTTGTGGAATGAAAAAGGATGCCTCTAAGGTACAAACCTTTCTTTGTTTTACACTATGACTCTAAGAAGTTTGTGCAAATACACAGTGGAATTCTAGAACTTCGACAGCTCTAAATGAAATGCTCCTATGAGGGTTGTAATCAGGAAAGAGATTAGAATAAAACCAAACGCTTTCTACAGGGAGAGACTTTTTGCCTTTGTAAAATGTGTTCATTCCATTTGCCCTCTCTATATTTTTACCTTCATTTTGGAAGTCTTTTAAAATTTAAAAAAAAAAAGTTTTCCTATAGTATGGATGGAAATGAGTCTAAGGTAGAATATTATTTCCTTACTGGAGGAGGGAATTATTTTCCTTCCATATATTAGACAAAGACCATTTTCAAATGTCTCTGCAATAAAATTCCTGTTCAGCTCTCAGATGCACTGACATGTCACCTCTTCCATGAAGATTTCTCTGATGCCACTTCTCTCAAATTAGAATTAATTAATCCCTTCTCCCTTGTGCGTGACACGTGTCACAGTCTGACTTGGGGCAGGCACATCTCCCTAGATTATTAGATCTTTAAAGTCAAGGGCAGTTACCTTTAGTTTTGAACTCGTCTGTCTCCCCATAGCCAATGGGATGCCCATACTTAGAAGAACTTCAGTATATGAGTTGAAAGGAATTTCACCTATTATTCCTATTATTATTAAAACACACACACATACACACACACACTCAGCATTTCTGTTTGGAATTCTTGCCTTCTGGTGTAATCTAAGTAGGATAAAGGAACAGTAAGAATGAAACATTTAAAAGTCAGAAACTGATATCTTATCCTGACCACTCTAATCATGTACATTTAAAGTCTGATGGACCTACACTAATATCCCATCTCTGGCAGCCATTTCAGCCTGATGATGGGGAGTCTGTGTGTGCCTGTGGCAATCACCTTAGACCTTGACTTAATTCTGCACTCCCAACACCATTCTGGCTTCACTGGCATGGTATCCAATTTTCCACCCTATCCCTGCCTCTTGAGCATAATGAGTAATTTAGCTCTCCTGGTTTTGACTAATAGCACTGATGTTTCATAATTCAGTCTATCAGGGTTTTAGACATGAGCACTGTGCATTGCATGTTGGAAAGTTGGTTTTCAAACTGTGGTTTTTGGACCAGCAGCAGCAGCATCACCTGGAAATATGTTAGAAGTGCATATTATACAGCCTCACCCCAGAACTGCTGACTCAGAAACTTGGGGGGCAGGAGGTCATGCCCAGCAATCTGTGCTGTAACAGTTTTCCAGGTGATTCTTCTGATGATAAAATTTGAGAACAACCATTATAGAAAGTTCACCAAATTTCTTCAAGTTCTCAACTGTGGAGGTATAATTTCCATTCTGTGGGGTGATTTTTGTGACTTTATAAGTCCCAAAGTCCACTAAGTTCACATTGAAGGAGCTAAATAAACAGGGTTGAATCTGAACCTAGTAGTCCCATGTTAGAGCTGTGGGTCTGAGTAACCACAATTTCACTTCACAGGGCCTTCTATTCACATGGGTTTTTGTGCACCTGCTTCACAAGACAGCAGCAGTCCCACCCACACTGTGGCAAGCTCTCTATCACCTGGCACATATGCTGCTCCCAGTCTCATCACACCTTGGTGAAGGAACACATGGGCCCATATGCCAGCCAATGTGTTTATATTCTTTTATACAGAAAGGGGAAATATGTTTCACAATAAATGTTTGCATACTTTGGAGCAGACTTTTTTTTTTTTTTTTTTGAGAGAAAGAAAGAGAAAGAAAAACTTTGGAGGGAGCTCAATGAAGCTTTGTTTCTTTGCAATATTTTTATCACTCGGTCTTAAAAAGAGCCTGCATGTTCACTGGGAAGAATGTCTGCTGAAATTTGGGTCTCTGGAGACAGAACAAGTGTGGAGTGTGTTTGTTGAGACAATCAGGAGGGGAAGAATCAGTGGATCAGAGGTGAAAACTCTCATAATCCATGCAGGGAAACCAAAACTAAGAGATATGAAAACCCACAAGCTAAGAGGTGGGAGCTGGGAGCTGGGAGCTGGAAGGACACAGGAGATATGTCATAAATAATTTAGAAGGTTGCTAGATGATTGCCAGAGTGACCCTGGCATGCTTTAGTTGGCTTTTGTGTATACAAAGGGGATGGATTGCATTTAGGAATAATTAAAAAAAATGTTTGGGGATGCCTGGATGGCTCAGTTGGCTACGCGTCTGCTTTTGGCTTAGGTCATGATCTAAGGGTCCTGGGATCCAGCTCTGCGTCAACCCTGCGTTGAGACCACTCCCTGCTCAGCGGGGAGTCTACTTCTCCCTCTCCCTCTGAAGCTCCCTCTGCTTGTGCTCTCTCTCTCTCTGTCAAATATATAAATAAAATCTTTAAAAAAAATTTTAAGAAGTCTATTAAAATAATTGTGATTCAATAATAATGGTAACCATAACAGTGTTGATAGTGACAGTATGTGATATGAGAAACTGATGTGCCTTTATCTCTCCCTTTTCTTGTGCACATCTGTTTAACCTTGTGATATTCTCCCATTCAGGCTCAGAATCAAGAAACAGTGCTTCAAAGGCGGGATTTCAATGGAGAAAATGAGAAGCAAAATAATAAATAAAAGTATTGTTTTTATGTTTTAGAAAACAACAATTTAAGTAACAGAGAAATATTTGGGAGAAAATAAGGCAGAAAGAATTTGCTCTAAACCTTCTTCTCCATCCCAGCCCCCAGGGAACAAATCCACTATATGAATATGATCCTCCAAACTAGGGAAGAAGAGAACATTTAAAAGATGCAGAAAACAAATGTTAGTTACCATAGAAGGTTATCCTCTACCCTCCTCTCCTCCAGCCATGATAAGGAACAGAAACCATAGAACCCTCAGATAAATACAGGGATCTAAGAGTAGAAGAAACCCATACTCACCTCCTGCCCATAACTCTAAGAGATTAGATTCACAGATGGTCCCCACAGCCCTAAGTCATAGAAACTGTACAGAATTATGCCAAGTTTGGTGCTAGGTTCTCTAAATATAGTTTCTGAAAACAACCCATATTATTGGACTACTTTTAAAGAGGAAGAACTGAGATTAAAGCCCCATGACTGCACACCAATTATGTAGGAGAGGTGGTAAACAAATAGAGCAAAATAGCAGATGGAGAAAAGAAGTCCTTGGTAACCTTCAGAATTCTGTCTCCTTGAAAACTTATGTGAATGTGGACAAAACACCTAATCTTTCACCATCTACAAAAATATGGACATTTACTTTCACTACTTCATAGGGTCCTTGAGAGGATAAGCAAAATGCGGTATTTCGTTTTTATCCTGCTTAGGGTTCTTTGAGTTTCTTGGACATGTGGTTTGAGGTCATTTATTATTTTTTGCAGAATTTTTGGTCTTTATTCCTTCAACTATATTTTTCTGCATTGTTATCTCTGTTTTCCTTCTCTTTGTAGGATTCTAATTACATATGCTAGACTGATATTGTCACACAGTTCTTGGGTGCCCTGTTCTGGTTTTATATTTGTTGGCATGTGTTTGTTTTATTTGTTTTCACCTTTTCTCTTTTTGTGTTTCAACCTGGGTAATTTCTAATTGATCTATCTTCGAATTCACTGATTCTTTCCTTGGCTGTGTTGAATTTAATGATAAGCCTGATAAAGGAATTCTTCATCTCCAGTGCAGTCATTTTTTATCTCTCCTGGTGCCATTTGCCCTTTATGATTTTCATCTTTCTGTTGAAATTTCCCACTAATGCTCATGTGTTTTCCAACACTTTCACTTTTTTTTACACTGTCATTTTGAAGTCCAACACGTGGGTCCTTTCTGATTGTGATACTGTTAATTTTTTTTTCTCTTGATGATGGGTTGTTTTCTTTGTGTCTTTGTAATTTTTTTAATGAATACCAGACAGCTCATGCAGAATAATAGAGACTTGAGTAATACTATTTTACTCCTAGAAATGGGCACACGGTTTACCAGGCCAATGATGTGAAGGTTTGAGGTAAATCTAGATAAGAGTTGAGTGAGGCTTGGGTTTGTTGTTGCTATGGTTCCCTTAAAGCACCACAACCTTTCCTCTAAAAATGCCTTGTGCTTAGGATGGAAGCTGTGGTGCTGGGGTGGGTGGGGTGGTGGTTTCTCAAGGTACATAGTCCATCTTTATTTTTCAGCTTTTCTTGTGACATATGCCACAGGGCAGCATTCTTTATTTATGCCTTTTTACCTTCCTCAGTGGTATATTGTTTGTTGTTTGGTGTGTGTAACACTGGTGAAGCGGGAGCAGAGGGGCTTCCCTTTTTCCTGGTCTAGCCTCAGGCTTAGGAAGATGCTATGTGGGTGGGCCTCCCTTTTCTTTCTGCATGCCCCACAAAGGGGCTGCTCCTCAGTCTGGTAATGACATGAAGATAAAGCAGAAAAGAGCCAGACTTGACCCATGGTGAACAGGTAATGTGAGCGGGGAATACATCTTTATTGTTGCAAGCCAGTAAGACTTTGGGACCTTCTATTACTGAATAATAATTTAGCCAAATGTGATTGATATAACTCCAAAGCACTATTTTTTTCCATTTAGGTGATTAAAAGTATTTGCATACAATCAAATATTTTTAAAGCTCAGGGAAATGGTACATTTGGTTACTCAAGTATTCTGATTACTTAAAAAACAAGCCTCTTTGGAATCTCTTATGTTTAAGTGGCTTAGGCCAAGGGTGGAGTAGGATCGTATAATACAATTGGGCTGGCTTTTAAGTCAAAAGATATGGGTTTGATTTCTGACTTCATTTCCTTTGCTTGTAAAATGAAAGAGATTGGACTAAATTTAGTAATTTTTCAACTTGGAGGACTTAGAATACTGAGTGGCCTTTCAAGGGGTTTGCCTGTCCAAATAAGCTTGAACATTATTTGTAGCCTGAATAACTAATGTTTTCACATAGTGTTGTGGATTAGATTCTCTCCCAAAAAAAGGTGTGTTGATGTCCTAACCCCCATTTACCTTACAATGTGATCTTATTTGGAAATAGGGTCTTTACAGAAGTAGTCAAGTTAACATGAGGTTATTAGGCTGGGCTCTGATCCAATATGATTAATGTCCTTATAAAAAAGGGATATTTGGACATAGGAACAGACACTCCCAGAGAGAAAACAACGTGAAGACACAGAGGGAGAAGATAGCCACGTGACTGGAGTGATGCATATAAAAGCCTTGGGACACCAAGGATTGCCAGCAAATTCCAGAAGCTAGAAGAGGCAGGGAAGTATTCTTTCCTAAAGCCATCAGAGAGGCTTCCCTTCTGATATCTTGATTTCTGCTGATATCTTGATTTTGGACTTGGAGCCTCCAGAACTGTGAGACAATAAATTTATATTGTTTTAAGCCACATGTTTTTTGATACTTTGTTACAGCAGCCCTAAGAAGTTAATATAAATTTTGGTACCAGGAAGTAGGGTGCTGCTGTAACAAATACCTAAAAATGTGGAAACAGCTGTGGAATTGGCAACAGGTAAAAGATGGAAGAGTTTTGAGGCACTTGATGGAAAAAGGCTCAGTTACCTTGAAAGATTATTGGTAAAAGTATGAATGTTAAAGTTGCCTCTAGTGAGGTCTCAGATAGAAATGAAAAACATTTTACTGGGAACTGGAGAAAGGGTGGTTCTTATTATAAAGCGGCAGAGGACGTGATGAATTTTGTTCTATTGTGCAGAAAGTAAAACTTATAAGTGATGAATTTGGGTATTTAGCTAAGGAGGTTTCTAGGAAAAGTATTTAAAGTGCTGGCTAGATTCTCCTTCTTGCTTATAGTAAAATTCAGGAGAAGAGAGAAAAGTTGAAGAAGGAATTTTGTTTCAAGACTGAAACATAGAAATCCTGACAGTTTCCACCTTGCTGGCCTTCTCTGTGGTTTTCAAACTCAAGACATCAATTCTTACCTGAATTTGCAGCCTGCTGGTATACATAGATATGTGATTCCTTTCAAATCTATGTAAATTCTATGGATAACTAATATAAACAAATTCACTTAAAATTATTATGGTTGTTTTTTGTCCCTATGCAACCACTGAATCCCACGGTTATGGTCTTAGTACTGCACCTGTTTCACTATGAAGTGGGTTCCTTGTCAGATGCTAATCTGAGTGATATTCCCTGATTGTGAGTCAGACATTCCATAAATCCCCGGATTTTAGTGCTGGCTAAAGTTCTGTAAGCAAGAAAATCTACTATAGAATAGCTATCTATCCCTGTGAAGATGAACTACTGGTCCATCTAGGACAGAAGGGAACCAGTGTAATTAACTCGCTATGAAATGACTGTTTGGGTTAAACATTCAGAATTAATGGAAGCTAGATCAGTCTTGGTAAGGTGGAATCCAGATGTTTGGCTCATGTGTTACACCTATTTCTGCCTCTGTGGCTGTTCCATTCATTTGTCCATCATACCAGTTCTGGGGTGGCTGATTATAAAGGCTGGTTTATGTCAACTGGCTGAGTCATTTTGTCTCTTTGTTCTTCAATGTCTCTTCCATGATGGATGCTTCCTGGGGTGTATGAATGTGTAATGCAAACATTTTCATACTCTGTGGTTTCTCACATATGTCCATTCACATGCCTCTATCCCAGACATTCCTGTCTCTAATCTTCTAGGCTTTTTCATTAAAGTTCCTATGATCTGGATAGATGATTAACTATTGCCAGGACACTGTATGTCTTTTCACTTTAAGCCAATTTTCCTTCTACATAATGTAGATGAATGGGTTTACTACTCAGAGCTTAGAGTAAAGATTTTCCCCTTCTGCTATTTTTCAAGTCCACCCCTGACTTTGGCTGCAATGCAGGTGCACATTTCCCCCAATAAGCCCCTTGTTCATCAAATCCATTTTGGTAACTCCTTCTCAGAGGACCTAAACTATAAAAAATGTGGTATTGAGAATGATTTGAGAAAACAGGTTTGGGAACAGGCTCATTCATTGACCAGCTAGCAGAGAAGACCCCATCCTGAGTGGAAGCTGGGGATAGATAGTTCTTGGCACAAAATTTCACTATAATTGCTGACGATTTACCAGTGTGGATGTGGAAAGATATCTTAGTGGAAGAGAATGCCCAGGTCACAGTGGACCTGGCTTCTGGTGTTTAAGCATTGTTACCTAAAGAAATAGAGGACCTCCATCATGTCCATGGCTATTAAGGAGCCCAGTTCTGAGACCACTCTCCTACTGTCAGCTTTGACCTGCATAGTGAGCCACTACTGCACTTTTTAGTGATGCTGATGCCCCTTCTCATCAGCACATTCTTGATGGCCTTGAGGTCATTGAGGTTCAGGCTGCAGTGCAAGCAACCCTGCTGCTTGTGCAGACCCTACAGAATTTTAAGTTGTCAGGGGTGGAAAAGATGTAGTATAGAGTTTATGGTAAGCCTTATTGGGAGAATCACAGCATAGGTCCCTGAGATTCTGGAGCAAGGCCATGCCATCTGCAAGGGAGAATTATATGCCTTTTGAGAAACAGTTTCTTGTGTGTTACTGGGTCCTAGTAGACAGAAGGCTTGCTAATGGGTCACCAAAAGGACATGCAATGGGAACCCATTATTGGCTGGATTGTGTCAGAGACACCAATTTTAAGTAAAATGGGGCCAGGAGTAGTCCATTCTAAGATGAAAATGGTACATTTGGGATTGATCTAAAGTGTGTGAATGGGGGCGCCTGGGTGGCTCAGTTGGTTAAGCGTCTGCCTTCGGCTCAGGTCATGATCCCAGGGTCCTGGGATCGAGCCCTGTGTTGGGCTCCCTGCTCAGTGGAGATCCTGCTTCTCCCTCTCCCTCTGCCTGCTGCTCTGCCTACTTGTGCTCTCTCTACATCTCTCTGTCAAATAAATAAATAATTTTTTTTAAATTTATTTTTTAAATTATTAACATATAATGTATTATTTGTTTCAGAGGTACAGGTCTGTGATTCATCAGTCTTACACAATTCACAGTGCTCACCACAACATGTACCCTCCCCAGTGTCCATCACCCAGCCACCCCATCCCTCCCACCCTCCTCCACTTCAGCAACCCTTAGTCTGTTTCCTGAGATTAAGAAAATTTTTTAAATCTTTTTTTTTTAATGATTTTTTATTTATTTGACAGAGAAAGACACAGCGAGAGAGGGAACACAAGCAGGGGGAGAGGGAGAAGCAGGCTCCCCACAGAGCAGGGAGCCCGATGTGGGGCTCGATCCCAGGACCCTGGGATCATGACCTGAGCCGAAGGCAGACGCTTAACGACTGAGCCACCCAGGCAAGAAAATTTTTTAAAAAAATGAAGTGTGTGAATGATATGGTAAGGGAACAGAAGTTAACCACAGGATAAAGGGAAAGAAGAAGGAAGATAAATAGGAAGAGCTTCAGACTACAGTGCAATTTTGAGAAAATGTTGGCCAGCTAATGGGAAGTCTCTAAGCAAAGATTGCCTGTTAGATGTGTCAAGTGGGAATGACCTAGCTCTAGTACCCAGACTGTGCTTAGTCACTGGTTGAAAGCAACCTGGCAAAAATTTTGCTTCAGTTTGAACACTTTGATCCAAAGTGTGTTGTCTGGAGGCTGCCAGTCAACCACACTTCTCAGAGGAAGTTCTTTTGAATGGAGATCTAAGTAGTGTTCCTGTATTGCTGACACATCTGCTAAGTCATACAACTTGATTTTCCCTCTTTCTCTTTCTCTAAGTTACACTGTACCCTCCTTCTATAGAGTCCTAACATATACAGTTTCCTCTGCTTGGAAAACTCTTCAGTGCCTCCCACCCCCTGCCAATCACTCAACTGACTCTTCAATTCAAATATCACTTCTCCAGAGAGGCTTCCTTTGAACCTCCAAATAGATCCGATTCCTTACCACACTATTTCCTAACTTGCTGTACTTTTCATCCCTGGTACTTATCACAGTTTAGAGTTACACATTAGTAAAATGATTTTTTAAATGTCCTTACAAGCCTATAAGCTTTATATAGACATATTCTTTTCTATTCTCTATCCCCAACCTATCATAGTGCCTGTCATATAGAATACATTCAATGTGTATTAAATGAATGAATTAATTAATTAATTAATTAATGACTCAATTGTCTTTATTCATTCCAACCCATTTCTTTTCTTTTTTTTTTTTTTTTTTTCAGTAACTGAAAAACTCTGAGAGCCTTAGGTTCATAAATCTGGACATAAGTTATCTTCATCATATAGATGGATGAAGGAACAGAACATTCAAGGAATTGATGCCAGGAAGTTATAATTTATGAAATATACCTTTTTGGCTCTTTTTCCTGAATATGGATGGAATTTAACAACAAAGATGTTGATTTTTGGAGAATTTTGTATATTTTACTTTCTGGTCTTCAAGACTTTATAAATGGGCATTTAATTAAAATAAAATTCCAATAGTAAAAATAATAATGATAACATATAATTTAATCACTTTTATGTGCCATATATTGTACTCAGTCTTGAATATGCTCTATTTCACTAAATATTCTCAACATAGTAAGTTAATTATTATTATTATGATTTTGCAGATGAAGAAATTAGCACTTAGTAAATTTACATATTTGCTCAAGGTCTTAAACATCACATCTGTCTGATTCCAATGACCATTGGCTTTATCCACAGTCCTATAACTGCTTAAATTTTAAATTTCTTATCCAAATACTGATTTTTTTAAATTTCTCTCTTGGAGGTTATCTAAAGAATAAGAACTTTGAAATCTTACCTAATTCGATCCTTGATTCAAGTCAAATTTGAGCCTCAGATTCTCTTTAACAGGTCAAAGTCTCCTTTATGAGCATTAGAACTCCACACCCCCCCCCCATTTCTCCATCTGGATATATTTCTTGTTTACTCCTCAATCACAGTATGTCCAAGGCCAAACTTAGTCCTCGAATTCCCATATCACTTTGTTTCTTAGTTATTTTTTTCAGTAGTGTTGGTGATATACTGGTGAGCATAGATACATTTCTTGATTCCCTTTTTAAATAAATTCCATCACCATATTCCCAGGCACCCAGGTTTGAAATCTCAAAGCTATGTATTCTT
This sequence comes from Halichoerus grypus, assembly GCF_964656455.1. NCBI lineage: Eukaryota > Metazoa > Chordata > Mammalia > Carnivora > Phocidae > Halichoerus > Halichoerus grypus. Next base: position 139,444,751 of record NC_135716.1, read on the forward strand.
TCCCCAAACAGTACTTAATTCAAGTTTCTTAAGGATAGAGATCTTGTTCTGTTTTCTCTCTGTGTTTATCCTACATAGCATCTGACATGGAATAGGTGTTCAAAAGTAATGGTAAAATCTCTCCTTCTCTCTGGCCCAAGGCATCCAGATAAAACATTGTTAAATGCAAGACTTTTTCAGTGAGAACTAAATTCTGTTAAAAGCAATGCTTTTTAATTGGAGGTCAATGGATGTATCAGTCAATCCTTTGAAAATATTATGAAAGTTTTTGTGTATGGGTATATATGGTTATTTTTGTAGGAAAGGGCACATCCTTTAAAGAGTTTAAGAACCAGTGGTCTTTGGAATTTTGCAACATGGAGGTCATCATCTTCAAGAGCAATTTCAGTGAGTGGTAGAGGCAGAATCAGGTTTCAAAATGTTAAGTGAGTGGGAAATAAGAAAGTGGGAACAGAGACAAGTAGGTTCCAGGGAGAAGGAAAAAATAAAGGTGGATATAGAATAAAAGTATATTATGTTTCAAGATCGGAAAGACTTGAACTGGAGGGGGACTATGATAGCTACTTCATTGGACAGTTCCTATGTTCTGATCACTGAATCATGTGCTTTACATAAATTAGGTATAAGATTATTAATCAAGTAAGTTCTTGAAAGATGATGCAATTGGGGGAAGACACTAAAAAGAAAAATGGAACAGAGGAGTTTGCCTTGGAGAACATGAGGGATGCCACCTTCTCTGAGGCTTGAAAGAGGGAGGAAAAATTGGATACAAATATAAAGGAGGGAAAGCAAAGATTAAGTTGGTTCATACAGATGGACTCAATTTTCTCTGTCAGGTATAAGGCAAAGTCTTTGAACAAAAGGAGAAAGTGAAGTTGGGTATGGAATTTGAGGAATTCTGGGAAAATTTTGAAAAATTCTGAGAAGCTTTTCTTCTTTATGTAATAAATATTTATTAAAAACCTATCATGTAGGTACTGAGAATACATTGTCCTTGTTCTCTAGGAAGTTGGCACATTTAGTAAATTATAAGTTCTTGAAGGGTATGGATCATGTTATAATTATTTACATATTTCCCAATTGTGCATAGCCTAGTGCTTTGAGCACAGTAGGTAAACATTAAGGTTTTAGGTCAACTGAATTGAATCCACAAGAACTGTTTATTTTAAGCAAAGCCTGAGAATCTTGGGCCATGAACTGTTTTGGTGTGAGTCCTTTATATCCAAACAACAGAGATCCGTTGGTTGGGAATATACCTTGCAATCCTTAGTAACTAAAAACATGTATAAATCAGGGTCTCTCAGCCTCAGCACTACTGACATTTGTACTGGATAATTCTTTGTTTGGGGAGCTGTCTTACGTTGTAAGAGGTTTAGCAGTATCCTTGGCTTCTACTGACTGGATTCTGGTAGCACCCCCCAACTCCTACTCAGTTCTGACAAAAATCTCCAGACATTGTCAAATGTCCCAGGGCCGGGGCCAGGGGGGTGGGTGGCACAGCAAAATAATCCCAGATCGAGAACCCATAATTTAAAGTATTGATGGTTAATTTATGTAAAAATCATTCTGCATAACAAATATCTAATTTAGAAAATCCAATTATCAGGTGGTAATTACAAAGGCTTGCTGCTCTCCATTTGTCTACTGACTGGCATTTGAACAATTTCCACTTCTCCAGCAGGGAAAAGTGAGGTGACCCTCAGGTGATGATTGTTCTCTCCCCTTAGCAGCTCTAAATGAGAAGTTGCCCATATTTCTTTGACCTATGCCTTCCTTCCTTTATGACTGGAGAGAATGAATTGTCCTTACTGCAGATATTTTCCAGTGATTGTACCTATGTCCATACAGTGTGCACAATTCATGCTGCAAAAGAAATGTTGGACTCAGAACCAAAGGTCTTGGGTTTAAAACCAACTTAGTTATATAACCATGGTAAATCACTTAATTATTTGTTTTTTCATTGTTACAGGATTGTTTTGATAATGAGATGAAGAATAGAGCTTCGTCAACTATAAGGCACTGTGAAAAATTGAGAATTAATATTTCTTGCCTTATGCATATATTCAAGATGATCCCTTATTTGGAGATAATGGGTCAGAAAGATGATTTAAAGTGAAAAATGGAAATATTTTGACATTTTTTATGTGTTGGGGATGACAGGAAGTCAAAGATGTTCCCAAGTCACATTTTCAAGGTTAATGAATGTGATTGTGATGGACTGATGGTGTCATATATTGAAATAAGGATCATAGGAAAAGGCGGTTTTTTTGAAATTGAGAAAGAATTCATGTAACATAAAATTCATCCTTTTAAACTACACAGTTCAGTGGTTTTTGGTATATTCACAGAGTTGTGCAACCATCACCACTATCTATTTTAGAACATTTTCATCAATCCAAAGGAAACCTCATACCCATTAGAGATCACTTCCCATCTTCTCTAATCTCATTCCCTGGCAACCATTAATCTATTTCTGTCTTGATGGATTTGAATATTATGCAAATTTCATATAAATGGACCATATAATTTGTGTCTACCTTCTTTCATTTAGCATGACCTTTTCAAAGTTCATCTATATTGTACCATGTGTCAGTACTTCATTCACTTTTATGGCTGAGTAATATTCCATTGTATAGATATAACACATTTTGTTTACTCACTCATCAATTGGTGAATATTTGGGTTGTTTCTGCTTTTTGGCTATCCCAAATAATGATCTATGAATATTTATGTACAAATTTTTGTGTGAAACTGTTTTCACTTCTTTTGGGAATATACCTAGCAGTATAATTGCTAGATCATACGGTAACTCTATGTTTGATATTTTTAGGAATTGCCAAAGTGGCACAAAAGAGATAATTGAAATATTTTAGTTGAGAGTTAACTTGGTTTTGTACATGTTGAATTTGGAGTGTTTTCAAGACATACAGGAGGCTATTTTGGGGAGATTGTTAGCTATATGGGTTTTAGGCTTAGGTGAATAGTATGAGTTTAGGATGTAGATTTTGGCATCATCAACATGTAGAGCTGGAGATAAGAGAAAGCAAGAATTCACCCAAGGAAAGTATGTAGAAATAAAACAGCAGGGAAATAAGGGCAGAGGCACAACGAAGACCTACATCTTTAAAGTCTGAATTGACTTTATGCATGGTCTGTGTGAAGGGGGACAGGAAAGGGGAGATTAATTTGGACTTGGCAGGCAATGATCAGAATATTCTTCTGATAACAAAAAGATTTGCATGACGTGAAGGATTTCACTGGCAGAGATGAACATACAGAGAAAAGAGAATGGCATGGGATATGGGATCTTCAATCTTGAGGGATGAGAAGGAGTCTACTAAGCAGAGGAGTGTGGGAAAGGCTTTCCAAGCATAGGAACCAGCATGCATAAAGACACAGTTGTTCAAAGTATATGACGAACTCAGGATAATTAAACAATTAACATTTATTTGGTGGTTATTCTATGCCAGCACTGTACTAGGTACTTCACCAGATGATCTCATTTAAACCTTACAAAAGTTTTCATTTTAGAGATAAGGAAGTAGACTCAGGGATGTTACACACTGAGCCAAGGTCACACAGCTGGGAAGTGGTAGAATCCAGATATGAACCAAGGTAATTTGATTCCAGAGCCTGTACTCTTACAGTGAAGTATCTTATCTAAATACTTGTAGGTACTAGGTATTAAGTACCAGTATTCAACATCAATGCTGTGCTTCTGGTAGCTGATTTGGTGCTTCCAGTCCTGGTCCTCACTCAATGATTTGATGGCTCATTTGGTATACTCTCCATGGTTCTTAATTTTAGGACAGGGTTATAAAATATCAAAATCATTTGGAAAGTACATAAAGTATCTCGGCCTTTCTTTAAGATTTACATTCTTCGAGATGAGGCCCAAGAGTCATGATTGAGTACCCCTCAGATGATTATGCTACATCCAGTCTGGCTCCTATATTACGTCTGTCATTAAGGACTCATTTCCTAGAGTCTTCAGATGCCCAAACTGGAAGAGAGTACTTCCCAACTTCCCCAGTTCAGTTGCTGAAATAGTAAAAAATGCTAAACTTGGTTGTTCTGGCTATTCTGGACCTTATTTATTCTAGAGGATTTTTTCTTTCATATTTACTGAATACTTATTAAGCACCCATCATGTGCTAGGTGCTTTCACTGGAACTGACTTGTTTACTTCTCAAAATATCTCTATGAAATTTGTCGTATTATTCTAGCTTAACATAAGAAGGAATTTAAATGCAGAGAACTTAAATAACTTGACCTGGTTTACAGGACTAGTAAGAATTAAGATTTAAGCCAAATACTCAAAATTCAAGTCTAGGGCCTTTCTACCCTCCCAGAAAATCTCTCCTGTTGGAAATGTTTAATAATAGAATTAATCTATTTACTAGGTTTCCATTAATATATTCTTCATTTCTACAATGTGTAAAGACTTGTACAAGGCTACCTATGAGAAAATTCCAACCTGTATACTGGTCACACTTCGTTACGTGACTTATTATGTTTTCAAAAGAAATTTTAAAAGTTTGGATTCTTCCTCCTCTAATATGCAAATCAGAGCCATCATGTGGTCTGAGGCCACAGTCCATTGAAGGATCACAGACCTTGTTGGCAGAGGAAAATAAACTCCAACAGTTGGAGCTGCAGGCCATCTGTCCTTAGCTATTTCACATTTTGTCAAAAATCATCAGCATAGTTGGAAAATAGCTGTGACCAACTAATATTACTAAAATGTAAAGTATGATTAAATGGAGTACTCAAACTGTTTATTCAGAGATAAAATGTATATCCTTTGAAATTTTGGAAGAACACTACAAATTATGGAAAATATTCATATTGTAAAGCTATTACAGAATATTTGATGGTTTGGTGGCAGAAAATGGATTTAAGAATCTTGGTTTCTTACACTAGAACTGCAATTGACTTTAGAGACCATTTAACTGAACTCCTTTGTTTTGTAGGTGAGAAAAATGAGACTAAGAGAGATTAAATGAGTTGTCCAAGGTCAAAAAGTACTGAAAAAAATGTCACCTAAATCTTGTCAGTATATGAAAAACAAATAGCTCCAATTTATTTGATGCTTGTGATTTTGAGAACTTTATATATATCAATTTTTTAAATCTATACAGCAAATCTAGATGGTAAATATTATCATTGCCATCTTACAGAGGAAAAACTGAGGCTCGTGAAGGTCAAGAAACTTGCAACATGGACTCTATACAGATATACAGATGATATAAATAAGCAAATAAATACATGAGGAAGACACAAAAGTTCTTTCTTGGAGTAAAAGGCCATCTAATATGTAATAAAGAACAACGAAATAAAAAAATCACCAGTTGGTGAGCATCATTATATTCATTAATTAAGGGAAGAATCATAAGATGATAAAACCAATAGGTGAAACTGTAATGAGATTAAGATATTTCCTTAGATCCAAAAGTTTTGTCCCATAAGATAATTATTGATTAACAATGAAAATAATAGTATTTTTACAGTGGAGGAAGCCAACAGGTACCATCTTAACCAATGATCAAAGTTAATATCTACATGAACAGGACAAAAAATATCTTCTTTCTGACCTCATGCACTGAGAAGGACACAATATCACCTCTGGGATATTCCTGTCAAAAATATATAACCTGAAACTAATCATGAGAGAACTGAAAAATGAGGGACATTCTAAAATATATCTGTCTTGTTCTTTTAAAAATTGTCAATGTCATAACAAAGACTAAATGCAACAGGTAATTTGGGATTTTCTTTAGATATGAAGGACAGTATAGGGGCAAGTGGAGAAGTATGAATGTAACCTGAAGGTTAGATAATAGAATTAGATCAATGTTAATTTTCTGATTTTGTAATTGTCCTATGGTTATGTAACAAAATGTCCTTGTTTTTAGAAAATACTGAATTATTAACAGCCATCATGTATGTAACTTACTTTCAAATGGTTCAGAAAAAAATGTGTATGTATGTATGTAAGTGATAAAACAAATGTGGAAATGGCTATTTAATGTTTAATGATTCTGGGAGAAGGTATAGGGGAATTCTTTGTACTATTCTTGTAAATTTTCTTCAAATCTAAAATCATGTCAAAAAGAAGTCAAAAGAAAAAGAGAATAAATTTGCAACTGTTCACATCCCCAGGTCTGGGACACTAATGCTGGCCTGTCTGAGTTCAAAGGCTGTACTCTCTAGCCTCACGCATTAAAGTGCATTAAGCTCCTATGGATGTTATGCATTATCTCAACTCAACAGAAGGGCTCTTACCTCACCCATAAATCCTCTACTTATTACCGTGAGGCAAGGAGTTCTATTTACTTAGATTTATATTTCTCGTGTAACTTCACCAACAATAACTCTTACCTTCATCAGACAGTGCAATTCATCTTGAACGTAATAATTATCCTTTGTGAATCTCGGTTTCCTCATCCAAAAGAGGGTACAATAATATGTATCAAGGATTGTTATGAGGATTGAATGTAATAATCCTTTCCCCTTTGGTATTTACCATGTCATTTAGGTTAGGCAGAGAGGATCTAGGGAACTGACTAGATGATGACTAACACCTTTTGCAGCTTGGATTAAACTATTCCAAATTGCTCTCCCCCGTGTTCTAGTTCTGTAAGTAAGGAATATACCTAAGCATATACCTTTATGCACTCTGTCACAAGTGTTGTAGGAGGAAGTTGAGATCATGAGTTTACATGGCAGCAGAGGAACTACATGGTAGCAGACGGTGCCTCTTTTCTAACATCTCTTTATGCTGATGTCACAATTCTACAGCATGCAAGAAGTTTTAAACTATCAAGTTTTCTCAAATTTGTCTACCCCTGTGAAAATCTTACTGAGGCTTTTGTGCAACTTAACAAATTTATTCTAAAATTCTAAATTGATTCTAAAATTTTTATATAAGAGGCAAATATAAGAAAAGTCAAAATACCTCAGGAGGAAAATAAAAGCAGAAAATGAGGGACATGACCTATTAGATATTAAGATTCTTATATAAAACACTAATAATTAAAAGTGTAGTATTAGTTTGGGGACAAATAGACCAATAAAATTATAATAGAAATGGAAACAAACTCACAGATATATAGAAATTGGATACCAATAAAATTTCTGATATGTAACAAAACATGTAGTACAAATCATTGGGTAAAGAAGAGACTAATTAATGATACTGGATAAAATAATATTTATACTGGAAAAAAATTAAGTTGGATTTCCATCTCTCTGTATAAAAAAAAAACCAATAATAGTTAAAGGCTCAAATTTGAAAAAGAACCATCAAATTTTTAGAAGATAATATAGGAGAATATCTATGTGACCTTGGGGTAGGGGAAGATTTTCTAAACAAGCCACAAGAGCACTACCATGAAAATAAATTTTATACATGTGACTATTTTGTATATACTATTTTGTGTTTGCTAGAATGGCAAAAATTTTTTAAGTCTGCTAATATCAAGTTTTGGTAAGAATGTAGAACAAAACAACTCACATGACTATTGGTGACTCTTTACATTTTACAACTTATTTGGAAAATCATTGAGAATTCTCTCCTAATTTGATCTCTCCTAATCTCACAAACAAGAAATTCATCTCCTGGATTTATACTTTAGAAAATTTCTTACACATATGTATAAAGAGTGAAGTACAAAACATATTCATTAATTTGTAGTAGGCAAGAGACAAACAAAAACAAAACAATAGCAGCAAATATCACCAAAGAGGAAACAACTCCATTGACAAGAGGGTGGGTAAATAAATTGTAGTTTAGCTATGCAATGAATTAGTAGTACAGCAGTAAGATCAACTAAAGCTATGTAACTCAGCATGATTGAATAACAAAAGAACTCACAACTATATGAAATAGTAACAATATATTATTTAGGAATATATGGATAATTTGAAAAAAACTAACAAGGAAGAAAAAGGAATAATAAATACAGAATTCAGGATAGTGATCTCTATTAGGGAGTAGAGAAGAGAATGGGATCAGGAAGAAGCACAGGAATTCTCAAGATACTGTGTAATTGTGTATCACATTGTGGTACTGTGTTTTTTTCCTCAAGTTGGATGGTGGTTATGTGGATATTTGTTCTATTTACTTTTTAATTCACACATTTGTTATAAATGTTCAGATTGGAGCAATTGTAATTTCACCTATAACTTCTTTTTTTTCACCTATATCTTCTATTCATGTGTTTTTTACTGAATATCTGAGCAAAATTTTGTGCTGTTAAGAAGTCATGCTAAATAATGTTTCTCATTTAGTATTTATTCAAGATTTTAGAGGAATGGATGATCTGTTTTAGATTCAAGAACTTTACTTTTTAGTTCAAGTTATCTGGTTTTGGCAACTTAAATATTGTAAATCTCCATTTCCTGCAAACTCAAAGCAATTTAGCTTAACCACACTGGAAAGAGTCTGAAATTGTTGATGATTCCATTGTGGCCTCTTTGGTGAACTTTCTCCTCATTCTCATTGGCTTATTCTCACTCAGTCCTGAATCACATCAGCTCTCATGTCAGTAGCAGCACCCCCAATACCATCCTTTACCACATCCACCAATGAGTCGACTTCAAAGACTCCCAAATCAATGAATTTGCAACCAGATGATATGAATTTGTGGCTTTGCCTATCCACTTACTGCCTATGTGACTTCATCAAAATTTGTGTCAGGTGGAGGGGGGGATGGAAACTCAGTGATCAGCAAGAGAAAAAAAACCCTAATACACATTTATTATATTCCTATACTGGACACTGGGGTAGACAGAATAATGACACCCCAAAATGTTCACGTCTTGATCCATGAAACCCATCAAGATATTACCTTAAATAGCAAAAGGACTTGGCAGATGTGATTAATGATTTTGACACGGGAACAGTACCGTGGATTATCACGTGGGGCCAATGTAATCCCAAGCCTCCTTATAAGAGGGCCTCTAGAAGCTGGAGAAAGCAAGAAGTGCACTTCTTCCTAGAGACCCTCGTAAGAACACAGTTCTGCGGACACCTTCCTTTTAGCCAAGGAAGAGCTATTTTTGAGCTTCTCTTCTCCAGCACTGTAAAGTAATAAATTTGTGTTGTTTTTAGCCACTAAGTTTGTGGTTATGCTTTATAATAGCAATAGGAAACAAATACACCTCTTGTGTGTCACTAAAAAACCTTGTGGGCTCTTCTGCCCAGCTGTTGCTGGTGTGACTGGTTCTGACAAGCTTTGTGCAGTAGCAACCAGATGCACCTTGCCCCTCATTTGGATTGCTGAAGGTTTCTCTAGTGGCTGCAGGAACTTGCTGACAAGCAAACACAGCCTGAAAATGCATGACCTAGAACTGTCCTTGACTAGTGGGGGATGGTTTCTGATGAATAAATACTTCTCACCTTTTTCCTTCAGTAAAGTGTTCTAAGATGCATTTCATAACACTCCAGGGAAGAAAGCTCAAGTACCAGTTATCTGGTGACCAGCTGAATAATATCCTTCTAGTTTTCCCATCTTCCCTGTTTTCCTTCCTGGACCTTCACTCCTCCTGGAGATCGTTTCCAGAATAAATCCTATGCATGCCTCAGTTTCTGATTTCAGAGGGTTTCAGACTAGGTAAGAGATACACACTATGCAGATTGCTTTACCCGCATTTTCTCATTTAAGTAGAATACCCACCCAGTAAAGTATATTTATTCACATCCCCATGATTTTATAAAGTGTCTTTGACTCAAATTAGTAATTGGCAGAAGATAATTCAAACAATTCAACAAGCAATTGATGAAACCTGGATTCACCTTCAAGTTGCAAGTTAGGCTGACTATAACACCTGAATGTTTTCTATACTACTCATGTTTTCTGATATACTTCTCAAATATTGTTGGGAGGGTTAAAATGAGATCATAAGTGGGAGATTCTTGGCATAGCTAATTCTCAAAAAAAAAAAAAGATTTTAATCTGTCAAATCCATTTCCTTTGTTCAGGAAGGGAAATAACGCCACACTCTTCTTTGCCCTCAAAGAAACATGGAAAAATTCAGCTGAGCTTCCAAATCCCAAAGTCTGTGCTGCTTTGAATATTTTGTTCCTATGGAAAAGAAACTTTGAAGAATGTGTATCAGGCAAAGACACTGTAGAGGGAGAACAGAAATCAGTCCATCACATTATGCCCCAAATGTAGAAAAGCAGCTGAATCTGATTGCCCTGCACCTCTAAGTGCAGTGAAATTCTGGGAATTGGGATCATCTGTCACTTCAGACTTGTCATATTCTGCTGAAATAAAACATATAGTCTAATTTGCAAAGTTCTCTTGTGGAAAGAGTCTTAAAAATGTATATAACCTCTGTCTCAGTAATTCCATTAGGAATTTATCCAACCCAAAATCTAAAATGCAGAAAAAGATCTACATGTTGGATGCTTATGGCAGCCGCCTTTAAAATTACAAAAATTGGAAGCAACCAAAGTCTCAAAAAATACTGATGGTTAAGCAATATAATACATCCATCCATCCATACTATGAAATGTAGCAATAGAATATTCAAAATATATTTTATATGAGAAATTATTCATGGCCTAATATTTGGTTAAAAATGGAATGAATTAAATTGTATTTTGTAAACCAGTGCTTCTACATTTTTATGAGCCTGGAGGATAAGACCATAACTAACTTTTAATTGTTGGGGCTAGGGTGATTTTAATTTTCATAAGGTTTTTGATCTTTTCTGAATCTTTAATAATCTCCAATAATTTATAACAAAAATACAAGTTTTTAAAAGTTTTTTTTCTCAAGAATAAAAGTATAGATCAACATTTTTACAAGAATCCTTAAAAAGTGGTATTAAACCATTTGACACAGATTTAAAGAGTAGAAGTGAAGGACTAGTGCTAGGTATAATTAAGCAGATATAAACACTGTTCTGTATTCATTTCCTTTTCCATTTTTACTTTTGTTTCTATTTGATTTTCTTGACCCACTGTAATCTACCTTTTACCTTGTGCCCACAAGAAACTTTCTCCTAGGCAAATATAACCATGATACTCCCCTGAAAATAGCCCTTTGATGGCTCTCTGTTGTCATTAGGATAAAGTTATTGCCTGTTTTACTTAGTTCTCTCACTTAAAAATATCAGACCCGATGTCAATATCCATTTTAATAAAGGATAACAGATTGATTTTATATTCTTAAGAAATCTGGATAGCTAATAGAACTGAAGAAAGATCTATAGGAGACAATTCCTCAAGTAATAGAACTGGGACCGTAATGCTACCCAAAGTTTCTCTGTGTGAGTTTTCCACCTCTGTCACTATTCTCTTTTCTTCTTATTGAATGTAAGCTTTATTTTCTACTGCATTTAGATGTTCTCCATGTGGTAGGGAACAGGACTGCTCTCAGCCCCAGATTAGCAACTTTAACAGAAAGGGCTTTTATCAACAGTTATATACTAATCCCATTGGAGGATTACAATTAGAGTGGTTTGTATCACGTGCCCTGTCTCTGCTGCCTAGGTCAATTTCTGTGTCTAAAGGACTAGACTACTATGGCCAAGGCTGAGTCACATTATTCTCTTCAACCAGTGGCAAGAGTAGAAGCCACCTGCAAAGAGAAAGGGGGATGTGCTGGGAGATACAAGGTAGCAATTAAGATACACTGTCAAAAAAGGCCTTTGTAAGTACACCCCAGTCCACTTCTTAAGTTTTATCTGCGGTCACACTTTTTGTGCCAAATAGAACTATAGGCATTCCAAAATATTCTATGCTGGTTTGCAATCTCTATTTTTACAAAAAGTATTTTCTCAGTCTGGAAACACAATGAATTATCCACCTGTCTCATCTACGAAATATTTCTTTTAGTTTCTCTGCCTGTAAGAAATCTTTTTCCTGACTCCTGCTGGTAGGTCTTAATCTGCTTACACTGTAGTGATATCCCACTTTTCCCACCATATTGTATGTTTTTTGGCAGCAGGGTTGGGGTGGGGCACTGTATCATTTTATGTGTATAGCCTCAAAACTATATAAAACCCTTAATATATAAAAAGCATCTTAAAATGTATTGAATAACTGGAGGGTATTATGCTGAGTGAAATAAGTTAATCAGAAAGACATGTATCACATGATCTCACTGATATGAGGAATTCTTAATCTCAGGAAACAAACTGAGGGTTGCTAGAGTGGTGGGGGATGGGAGGGATGGGGTGGCTGGGTGATGGACATTGGGGAGGGTATGTGCTATGGTGAGCGCTGTGAATTGTGTAAGACTGATGAATCACAGACCTGTACCTCTGAAACAAATAATATATGTTAAAAAAAAAAAAAAGATAGCAGGAAGGGAAAAATGAAGGAGGGGAAATTGGAGGGGGAGACGAACCATGAGAGACTATGGACTCTGAGAAACAGACTGAGGGTTCTAGAGGGGAGGGGGGTGGGGGGATGGGTTAGCCTGGTGATGGGTATTAAAGAGGGTACGTACTGAGGGCAGAGCAAGATGGCAGAGGAGTAGGAGATCTGGATTTCGTCTGGTCTCAGGAATTCAGCTGGATAGGGATCGAACCGTTCTGAACACCTACAAACTCAACAGGAGATTGAAGAAAAGAATAGCAAGAACTCTCTGAACAGAAAAGCAACCACTTTCTGGAAGGTAGGATGTGCAGAGAAGTGAATCTGAGGCAATACTCGGGAGGATAGATGGTGGGGGAGGGGCCTCCGTCGGCCGCTTCTGGCAAGTGATAGAGCCGCAGAGCACAAAATCGGAACTTTTAGAAGTCTGCTCCGCTGAGGGACTTCGCTCCAGTGGCTAAGCGGGGGGTGGAACCCTCGCGGGACAGTGTGGTCTCAGGACCCTCGGGGTCACAGAAAGACCGGGGGTGTCGGAGTGCAGCAGAGCTCCCAGGTATCAAAGCAGGGAAGCCGGCAGCAGAGACAGAGCCGAGGCGCGGGCTCTCAGCTCGGGGTTGCCATAAACCGTGATCTGCGGCACAGTCGGGCCACTGCTCCTCCAGCAGGGACCCAACAAGCGGCAGATCCGGGGAGACTCACCTTCCTCCCCTGGGAGGAGCGGTGTGGGAGTGCACGGCAGGGATCTGCTGGGTTTGGAGACTCCACACGGGTCAGGTGCCAGAGAGAGAAACGCTCGGTCACAGGCCGGGTGAGCACGAAGTGCGGCCAGAGACCAGGGAGACGGGAGTGACTGACTGCTTTTCTCTGGGGGCGCACTGAGGAGCGGGGCCCCGAGTTCTCGGCTCCTCCGAGGCGGAGATTGGGAGGCCGCCATTTTCACTCTTGTCCTCCAAAGCCCTTTGGAAAGCTTGCAGGGAACAAAGGCTCCCGAGAGCAAACCCGAGCAGATTACTTAGCCCAGACCGGGCAAGGGCGGGGCAATTCCGCCTCCGGCAAAGACATTTGGGAACCACGGCAACAGGCCCCTCCCCCAGAAGATCAGTGAGAACAGCCAGCCAAGACCAAGTTTACCGATCAATGAGAACGGCAGAACTCCAGAGCTAGGAGAATAATGCACATAGAATCCATGGCTTTTTTACCATGATTCTTTAGTCTTGCAAAGTTAATTTTTTTTAAACTATTTTCTTTTTTTGAATTTTTCTTTCTCCCTTTTTCAACCAATATCTTATCAATCCCTTTTTTAAAAAACATTTTTATTTTTCATTTTTAGAGTCATCTTCTATCCCTTCATAGTAGTTACCTGTATTTTTGGCATATATATATAAGTTGTTCTCTCTTTAAAATTTTGAGAAAGTTTCTTCTAACAGATCAAAATATACCCTAAATCTTTAGTGTATGGTTTTTTCCTACTCTCCTGCCTGATCACATTCTCTCCCCTTTTTTTTCTTTTTTTTTTTTTTAAATCCTCTTCTTTCTTTTTTCAACTTCTTATCAATTCCTTTTATAAAATTTTTTATAATTTTCATCTTTACAGTCATATTCCATCCCTTCATCATATCAACCCTTATTTTTGTACATATATAAGTTTTTCTTTGTTTAAAATTTTGGGAGGCACTTTCTTCCAGCAGACCAAAATACACCCAAAATCTAGTGTGTGGCACTGATCTATGTACCAGCCTGATCATATTTGATCATATTCTGTTTTTTTTGTTTTGTTCTGTTTTTGTTTGTTTTTATCTTTATCTTTTTCTTTTTCTTTTTTCTCTCTTTCCCTTTGTTTTCCCCCTGCTTCAGGTCTTTTCTGATTTGTTTAGAGTATATTTTCGGGGGACGTTGTTACCCTGTTAGCATTTTGTTCTCTCATTCATCTATTCTCCTCTGCACAAAATGACAAGATGGAAAAAATCACCTCAACAAAAACAACAAGAGATAGTACTGACTGCCAGGGACCTACTCAATACGGACATTAGTACGATGTCAGATCTAGAGTTCAGAATCATCACTTTAAAGATACTAGCTGGGCTTGAAAAAAGCATGGAAGTTATGAGAGAAACCCTTTCTGGAGAAATAAAAGAACTAAAATCTAACCAAGTAGAAATCAAAAAGGCTATTAATGAGGTGCAATCAAATATGGGGGCACTAACTGCTAGGATAAATGAGGCAGAAAAGAGAATCAGTGATATAGACGACCAAATGATGGAAAATAAAGAAGCTGAGAAAAAGAGAGATAAACAACTACTGGATCACGAGGGCAGAATTCTAGAGATAAGCGATACCATAAGATGAAACAACATTAGAATAATTGGGATCCCAGAAGAGGAAGAAAGAGAGAGAGGGGCAGAAGGTATATTGGAGCAAATTATAGCAGAGAACTTCCCTAATTTGGGGAAGGAAACAGGCATCAAAATCCAGGAGACACAGAGAACCCCTCTCAAAATCAATAAAAATAGGCCAACACCCCGACATCTAATAGTGAAACTTACAAGTCTCAGAGACAAAGAGAAAATCCTGAAAGCAGCTCGGGAGAAGAGATATGTAACCTACAATGGTAGAAACATTAGATTGGCAACAGACCTATCCACAGAGACCTGGCAGGCCAGAAAGGACTGGCATGATATATTCAGAGCACTAAATGAGAAAAATATGCAGCCAAGAATACTATATCCAGTTAGGCTGTCATTGAAAATAGAAGGAGAGATAAAAAGCTTCCAGGACAAACAAAAACTAAAGGAATTTGCAAACACGAAACCAGCCCTACAAGAAATATTGAAAGGGGTCCTCTAAGCAAAGAGAGAGCCTAAAAGCAACATAGACCAGAAAGGAACACAGACAATATACAGTAACAGCCACCTTACAGGCAATGCAATGGCACTAAATTCATATCTTTCAATAGTGACCCTGAATGTAAATGGGCTAAATGCCCCAATCAAAAGACACAGGCTATCAGATTGGATTAAAAAACAAGACCCATCGATATGCTGTCTGCAAGAGACTCATTTTAGACCCAAAGACACCCCCAGATTTAAAGTGAGGGGGTGGAAAACCATTTACCATGCTAATGGACACCAAAAGAAAGCTGGGGTGGCAATCCTTATATCAGACAAATTAGATTTTAAACCAAAGACTGTAATAAGAGATGAGGAAGGACACTATATCCTACTTAAAGGGTCTATCCAACAAGATCTAACATTGTAAATATCTATGCCCCTAACATGGGAGCAGCCAATTATATAAGGCAATTAATAACAAAAGCAAAGCAACACATCAACAACAATACAATAATAGTGGGGGACTTTAACACCCCCCTCACTGAAATGGACAGATCATCTAAGCAAAAGATCAACAAGGAAATAAAGACTTTAAATGACACACTGGACCAAATGGACTTCACAGACATATTCAGAACATTCCATCCCAAAGCAACGGAATACACATTCTTCTCAAGTGCCCATGGAACAATATCCAGAATCGATCACATCCTAGGTCATAAATCAGGTCTCAACCAGTACCAAAAGATTGGGATCATGCCCTGCCTATTTTCAGACCACAGTGCTTTGAAACTAGAACTCAATCACAAGAGGAAAGTTGGAAAGAACTCAAATACATGGAGGCTAAAGAGCATCCTACTAAAGAATGAATGGGTCAACCAGGAAATTAAAGAAGAATTAAAAAAAATTCATGGAAACCAATGAAAATGAAAACACAACTGTCCAAAATCTTTGGGATGCAGCAAAGGCGGTCCTAAGAGGAAAGGATATAGCAATATAAGCCTTTCTCAAGAAACAAGAAAGGTCTCAAGTACACAACCTAACCCTACACCCAAAGGAGCTGGAGAAAGAACAGCAAATAAAGCCTAAACCCAGCAGGAGAAGAGAAATAATAAAGATCAGAGCAGAAATCAATGAAATAGAAACTAAAAGAACAGTAGAACACATCAACGAAACTAGGAGCTGGTTCTTTGAAAGAATTAACAAGATTGATAAACCCCTGGCCAGACTTATCAAAAAGAAAAGAGAAATGACCCAAATCAACAAAATAATGAATGAAAGAGGAGAGACACAACCAACACCAAAGAAATACAATTATAAGAACATATTATGAGCAACTCTATGCCAGCAAATTAGATAACCTGGAAGAAATGGATGCATTCCTAGAGATGTATCAACTACCAAAACTGAACCAGGAAGAAATAGAAAACCTGAACAGACCTATAACCACTAAGGAAATTAAAGCAGTCATCAAAAATCTCCCAAAAAACAAAAGCCCAGGGCCAGAAGGGTTCCCAGGGGAATTCTACCAAACATTTAAAGAGGAATTAATACCTATTCTTCTGAAACTGTTCCAAAAAATAGAAATGGAAGGAAAACTTCCAAACTCATTTTATGAGGCCACCATTACCTTGATCCCAAAACCAGACAAAGACCCCATCAAAAAGGAGAATTATAGACCAATATCCCTGATGAACACAGATGCAAAAATTCTCACCAAAATACTAGCCAATAGGATCCAACAGTATATTAAAAGGATTATTGACCACGACCAAGTGGGATTTATCCCTGGGCTGCAAGGTTGGTTCAACATCCGCAAATCAATCAATGTGATACAATACATTAACAAAAGAAAGAACAAGAATCATATGATCCTCTCAATAGATGCAGAAAAAGCATTTGACAAAGTACAGCATCCTTTCTTGATCAAAACTCTTCAGAGTATAGGCATAGAGGGTACATACGTCAATATCATAAAAGCCATCTATGAAAAACCCACAGCGAATATCATTCTCAATGGGGAAAAACTGAGAGCTTTCCCCCTAAGGTCAGGAACATGGCAGGGATGTCCACTATCACCACTGCTATTCAACATAGTATTAGAAGTCCTAGCCACAGCAATCAGACAACAAAAAGAAATCAAAGGCATCCAAATTGGCAAAGAAGAAGTCAAACTCTCACTCTTTGCAGATGATAATGATACTTTATGTGGAAAACCCAAAAGACTCCACCCCAAAACTGCTAGAACTCATACAGGAATTCAGTCCAGTGGCAGGATATAAAATCAATGCACAGAAATCAGTAGCATTCCTATACACCAACAACAAGACAGAAGAAAGAGAAATTAAGGAGTCAATCCCATTTACAATTGCACCCAAAACAATAAGATACCTAGGAATAAATCTAACCAAAGAGGCAAAGGATCTGTACTCAGAAAACTATAAAACACTCATGAAAGAAATTGAGGAAGATACAAAGAAATGGAAAAACGTTCCATGCTCATGGGTTGGAAGAAAAAATATTGTGAAGATGTCCATGCTACCTAGAGCAATCTACACATTCAATGCAATCCCCATCAAAATACCATCCAGTTTTTTCAAAGAAATGGAACAAATAATCCTAAAAGTTGTATGGAACCAGAAAAGACCCCGAATAGCCAGAGGAATGTTGAAAAAGAAAAGCAAAGCTGGCGGCATCACAATTCTGGACTTGCAGCTCTATTACAAAGCTGTCATCATCAAGACAGTATGGTACTGGCACAAAAACAGACACATAGATCAGTGGAACAGAATAGAGAGCCCAGAAATGGACCCTCAACTCTATGGTCAACTAATCTTCGACAAAGCAGGAAAGAATGTCCAATGGAAAGAGACAGTCTCTTCAACAAATGGTGTTGGGAAAATTGGACAGCCACATGCAGAAGAATGAAATTGGACCATTTCCTTACACCACACACAAAAATAGACTCAAAACGGTTGAAAGACCTAAATGTGAGACAGGAGTCCATCAAAATCCTAAAGGAGAACACAGGCAGCAACTTTTTCGACCTCAGCCACAGCAACTTCTTCCTAGAAACATCGCCAAAGGCAAGGGAAGCAAGGGCAAAAATGAACTATTGGGACTTCATCAAGATAAGAAGCTTTTGCACAGCAAAAGAAACATTCAACAAAACCAAAAGACAACCGACAGAATGGGAGAAGATATTTGCAAATGACATATCAGATAAAGGGCTAGTATCCAAAATCTATAAAGAACTTATCAAACTCAACACCCAAAGAACTAATGATCCAATCAGGAAATGGGCAGAAGACATGAACAGACATTTTTCCAAAGGAGACATCCAAATGGCCAACAGACACATGAAAAAGTGCTCAACATCTCTTGGCATCAGGGAAATCCAAATCAAAACCTCAATGAGATACCATCTCACACCAGTCAGAATGGCTAAAATTAACAAGTCAGGAAATGACAGATGTTGGCGGGGATGCGGAGAAAGGGCAACCCTCCTACACTGTTGGTGGGAATGCAAGCTGGTGCAGCCACTCTGGAAAACCATATGGAGGTTCCTCAAAAAGTTGAAAATAACATAATAAAAAGGAATCCAATAAATAAACCTGGACAAAATGGTTACTCACATATAAAGTAAATCATTTGATTCCTACTTCATGCTATGTACAAAAATCAACTCTGGGACCATTGAAAATTTAAATGTGAAAAGCAAAATCTTAAAACATTTATAGCAAATCTAAATAATAACTGACCCTGGAGAAAGATGGGATTTATTTATTTATTTTTAATTTTATTATGTTAATCACCATACATTACATCATTAGTTTTTTTCTTTTTTTATTATGTTATGTTAATCACCATACAATACATCATTAGTTTTTGATGTAGTGATCCACGATTCATTGTTTGCATATAACACCCAGTGCTCCATTCAATACGTGCCCTCTTTAATACCCATCACCAGGCTAACCCATCCCCCACCCCCCTCCCCTCTAGAACCCACAGTTTGTTTCTCAGAGTCCGTAGTCTCTCATGGTTCATCTCCCCCTCCAATTTCCCCCCTTCATTTTTCCCTTCCTACTATCTTCTTCTTCTTCCCTTTCTTTTTTTTAACATAATCACAGACCTGTACCTCTGAAAGATGGGATTTATTAATAGACTTTTTTAAAAGAGAAATTCATAAGACTGATACATTTGACTATATTAAAATCAAGAAGTGTTCATTAGAAGCTGTCTCAAAGTATCTTAAATTGAATGTCCTAGAAGCATAACCGAAGATAGGGAATTTTGTGCAAGTAACTTATGAGGACATGCTCTCAGGAGGAACTGCAGGGAAATGAGGAAAGCAGTATAAGGAGGGGATGTGGCTGAGTGAAGATGTGGTTTCAGCTCGAGTCTACCTTCACCCTAATCCCATGGGAAGCTCTGGAACATGAATTTACCACAGAGCAAACCTTGAGATAAGGGGGTGAGCCTCTTGTATCTGTTATTAGTTATTGGCTGCAGGCTGATTCCCCAGGGTTTGGGTGAAGCAGATCCATTGGTCAATCACTTTTTTTTGAAGGATACAGTTATAAACTACTAACCAGTTAACATTCATTGAAAACAGCATCTACCAGGAAAGTCAAAAGACAAGATACAAAACACATGAAGATACTTACGATGCATATAACAACGTATTTGTATCACAAATACATGAAGAAGTTCTATAGATAAAAAGAAATATTGCCCAATGTATGAAGATACTCTTAACATGATTAGCAATTGGGGAAATGTAAATCAACAACACAATGAGATACCTTTTCACATTTACTTGATTAAGAAAATATGAGAAGCCTAACAATAATTACTGCAGAGAATGTGGATCATCGATATTTCTTGCACCTTGTTGGTGGTTTTATAAATTGTTATAATCCCTTTGTAAAAACAACTTGACGTATTCCTGTAAAGAAAAATATTTATATAACTTACAACCCAACAATTCTACTTCCAGGTATATATTCAAAAGAATGTTGACCTACTCATGGCAACACCATTCATAAAACCAAAAAAAAAAAAAAAAAAAACCCAACCTAAAAATAACCCAAATTTATGTGAATAGAATAGTTAAATTTTAGTATATTCATAAAATATCCCACAGTGAAAATTAAGAGCTTTAACTAAACAAAATAGGATGGATAAATATTAGTAGTGTTAAACTAAAATCAATTTCCAGAAAACTAAATACAACATAATTTTAATGTGAAGTTCAAAAATGAAAATAAAACTAAACTAATTGTGAACACAGATTCAAAGGAATGATAAGCATAAAATTCAAATTAAAGCTACTTTATGGCTGGACAATAAATCAGGTTGGTGAGATGAAGGAAGGAGGAACATGTTGATATAGTTAGTGACTATTTTAGTTGCAGGAAGAAGTGGTAGATTCATGGGGATTAGTCATATTAACACATACATACACATAAATTAGTATGATTAGTTCACTGCATGAATTGATGATGACTGTGATAAACCTAGGGATATGTTAATTCAATTTTGTTCACCTGAGTTCTATGTAAATAAAAGATCCAAGGAATAAACTTATAAACACATGGCTTTGAAAATTCCACTTAATTGAATATAGTGCATTAGAATCTAATATCAGAAGAAGAGAATTGATTTTTTTTTTTTCCTCCCACTTATTTCCCATGGAATACTGGATAAGACTTTGGAGTCTGTCTTAACCTTTCTCATCTGAAAAATGGGATGAAAAGTAGTTGTCCTTATACTCTTGTGTGTATCTTGATATTCAAAAGGGACCATATCTGTGAGTTCATTTTCTAAATTGTAGATAGACACAGGTATACATACGGATATGGTTGATGATGATGAAGTAGTAATCATGTCATCATAACAAGAAATATTTACTTAATGTGTCCTCTGTGCCAGGCATGGAGCAAGGCCTAGTCCAGCTATAAAGATGTATGTGTAGCTGATTACTAATAAAACTAGTATACGTTCATATAGGAATATGATCAAGGTATTGTTGAGGCACAGAAGAAGGAACAATAGAACAAATTGTAGATGACTTCACAGGAGATAAAATTGTGGTGGGTCTTGAATGATTAGTAGTTTACCAAGAGAGAAGAGAAGAAGACATTCTAGGTAGCTTGACCAGCATGTTACCTGGATGGGTTTGGGAAATGTTGGGTTTTTGGAGTTACAGAGGCAGAAAGCTATAATCGAAATGAAACTCAGCTGGTGACAGCAGTGACCAGAGCTCAAATTCCAGAGAATAAAAAAATTTATTATACCTGTCATGACTTTAAAAAAAAAAGAACTCCTTGCATTTAATTTATCCTAAACCAAATCTTTTTTTCAAATATTCAAAAAGTCCCTTCACAGAGAATAAGTAAATTACTGAAATGTACTGTGCTTTCTGAATCTAAGGAGCTATGAAATCCATTTATAATTAACTTTTTATTTTTTATTTATTTTTTTTTTTTTAAAGATTTTTTATTTATTTATTTGAGAGAGAATGAGAGACAGAGAGCACGAGAGGGAAGAGGGTCAGAGGGAGAAGCAGACCCCCTGCTGAGCAGGGAGCCCGATGTGGGACTCGATCCCGGGACTCCAGGATCACGACCTGAGCTGAAGGCAGTCGCTTAACCAACTGAGCCACCCAGGCGCCCTATAATTAACTTTTTAAAAAAGAAAACTATTTCATGAATAATATGAATACCATTTGTATTATCACTGTGAGATCATTTCCTTCATACAGAGGAGAATAAACTTCAGGGCTCTATCAACTCCACCCAATTCATTAAAACTTGTCTTTGATTCTTAAGACATCTCCTAAGGTTCTTTTTCCCTCCAAATTTCCTACTAAGCTATTCTTTAAATTAGTCTCAGTTCTTTTACATTTATTAAACTGTCTGAGAAAAACCACAGGACCCACATCATTTGGAGACTTTTCATTCATGAGCTTAAAAAAAATCCAACCAACCAACAGCCACCAAAAGATGATTGTATTTCTTGTTACTACTGTATGAATGGGGCCTTTTAATATGTCCTTTTATTATAGTAATATTGAACATGGACTACTATTTTCTTGTATGATTAATCCTGTATTTTCGATGCTTAATTATTTTAAAAGAAGAGTGAAGTGCCCCATCATCCCTTACTGTGTTAGAGAAAAGGTGAGAGGTGTCCTTCAAAACAGTGGTCAGCAAATTTTTAATTTTTTTTTTCTTTCTCTATTGGTTCAATTGCTGTATTTTTTAGATTCAGTTCATTTCACCTTGATGGAAAAAGTAAACAGCTTCTGGAAGAGCCTAATTCAGAGTCTTTTAGCAAGTCTAGGGCTTCATTTGATGTGTTGAAAAATCAGTGCCACTTAGATGATAGGTATTTAAATTTGTCATAAATGTAGTCATTCTTTGGTGATTTCTTCCTTGTTTGTACTCTCCTTTCACTTGAAGGGCGTTTTTTAAGTTATCACGTCTACTCTCATAATTGTCATTTCTAAGCTAATTATTTCTAGATTTCTACCTGGCCCCAACCTCTCCCCTTAGCTCCAAATCCATATATCCAAATTTGTATATCAGTTTGAGTGTCCCGTCCCCTAACCATCTCAGTCTTAGAATTTTCAGAACAAAAATCCTATTTTCTGTCCTCCCCAAATGGTCTTCAACGTGCATTCCAATATTAATCACCTCCAAACAAGAAACCTGGGATCACACTTGACCCCTTCCTTCCATGGACCAATTTCCAACTTTTAGAGACGGTTATCTCTAATGATCTTTTTTCCTGTCCTTTTGTATTCCCTTAGTTCTAACCTTGAGTATTCTATGTCCCCATTCCTATAATGCCCCCTTAAATAATTTCTTCTATTCTTTCCCTTTTCATGTTTATTCTTCATATACCTGCCTGAATGCACCAAAATGAAAAAATATATATGTCTCTCAACTGCTTACAACCTTTTGATGGTTACATATTGCCCTTAGGAAAAATAAATCATAGTTGAACATGTAATACATAGGCCATCAAAGTGGGGCTAATAATCTCTTCAGGCCTAGGGTCTCAGATTACTCCTCTCTTCACTTTTTGAGATCTAATCACACTGAACTATGGCCATTCCCTGAATTTACTATACTACTTTACCACGGTGGCTTTGAATGTTCCTTTTGCTTGAAACCTCTTTCCCTTCTATTTTTCCTATTCCTACCCTTTCTTTAAGAGATAGTTCAAGCTTCACCTCACTTTAGATGTTTCCCTTTATCCCTGGAGAGAACTAACCATTTCCTCCTCCTCCTCTGTGTATACAGATTTTTGCACTCTACATAGCATCCATCAAACTGATGGCTTTTATTTATTCAAAGTCTAAATCTCTCAATTATGAGTATTTTAAGAGCAGAGGCCATGTCCTATACATCCTTTCCTAGCATCCCAATCTGACCTAGAATAGGAGTCTAGTGAATATTAGTTCCATAGTTAAATGGATTGCTTAAAGAAACAAAATGAGAGCAATAAAATAGGTAATGTTCTTTCTCCTGTCTTCCTTTCAGTCCAAGGATTAAATTCTTCCCAGGATGATTGTGGAAATGCCCACATTGTTGATGAAAACCTCCACCTTTCACTGGAAAGGGTATGTTTGGCTCTATGGCCACAAGACAATGACACAGGAGGGCAATGGTCCAACACCAGTGGTATTTGAAAGGCTCAGTTATTTACTTCTGATTTCACACTTGCCTAAGGTCACAACACTAGGAAGAGATAGAGCTGAGATTCAAATCCAGTCCAGTCTGAGTTGTGCCAAGCCCACACAGCTCTTGATCCAGTTTCTCTTCCAGCTTGAGTTAAATACTAGGCCTGCATTTTTTTTTTTTCTTACAATCATCAGGTCTCTATTACTAATCTCTTTTGATCAACTACAAGCATATGTATCTTGGTCAAAACAAGCACTAATTTGCAGCCTAAACTTCTACTTAATGAAGAAATCTTTCTCTCAGAGAAACAACAAAGTATGCAAAGAAATAGCTTTGCTAAAGCATATATTCAATTTGCATTGCCAAATAGCACATTGATCCTTTTAGTCTAAAACACATGCATTCAAGGTTATTTCACTATTTTCTCCAAGAGGGGGGATGGTGGTGAGGTAGTGTATATAGCTAAATACATATATCCAGATGATTCTTCCCACAACAAAGGAATGATGTGCTTTAAAATTTGATTAAAATACCTACCACTTAGAAAAGCTCTGATATTACTTAAATATATTTCCACTTGAGGTTTAAAACAAAAAAAATGTTAAAGTCAAAGTAATCCAAATGAACGAATGAAAAATAACACAATAACAATAATAGTCATAATAACAATAGCAATAATATCAAATAGTTTGCCAAGTTTATTTTGTACTTTCATGTAAATCTATTTAATCCTCACAATTACTCTTTGCAGTAGATAAAATTATCTCCATTTCACGGATATCTTAAGACATTATTTAAGATAATGTCTGAGATGCACAGATTAAGTTACTTGCCTATTGTCATATAGCAATAATAAAGCTAGGATTCAAATTCTGAAAGTCTGATTTCAGAACCTATGCTCTTCACTACTACAATACCTGAGTGAGTGATATACATGCCATATTATAAAACACATGTATATGTGTATGCATGCACTCAATTCTCAAATTTGTATATATATGAACATTTATATGCATACACTACATATAGACACATTCCCACATGCATTCTATGCATATACATAGAGAAATGGAGACATACATATTTATACATACACATGAAAACATATGAAATGTGATTAATGTAAAATAGAAATGTAGCAATCACATTGGTAACTTTTCCTACAAAAATCCAACTGGGCCTCCTAAATCCAACAATAAGAAAAAGAAAAATTCCCTCACAATTATATTTAGCAAATGTTTTCCAAGAAATATTGTTTAATCACTTCAGGGAAGCAGAACTTTCTAAGGCTGCAGCCAAGTTAAACTTTTGAAAATTGTTTTTGTAATGTTTACCCAGTGAGATCATATTTTCATTGCCCTGATGAAATACAGGTGCAAAATCTAAATACATCAGCCCCTATAGTGCAGTTTCCTGCTGAGTTCCTTTCCTAGCATGGCTAAAATCCTTCCGCCTCTTTTCCTTCTACCTTTGTCCTTTACCCTAGAATTTATTGAACTCATGTGATTCTAATAATATCCATTGAAAGGAAAAACAGAAGGAAAATACCATTTACTGAATACCTACTATGTGTCGGTAGCTTTAACAAGCAATATTTCATGTAAGTGACTCAATGATAATTATGTGGTGTGCATTATTTTTACAGAAGGAGAAATGTGGGCCCAGAGAAGTTAAGCAACATATCCAGGAAAACAAAGCTATTAAGAGATAGACCCAGAAAACTGGGGTGTTCCCTTGTAATCATAGCAGAAAGAAAGGAAGACTAGAATTGTAGAATACTGTTGTTGGAAGGGACTTTATTTATCCCATTGTAGTTGTCTGTTTACTATGTACTCCAGGAGGGAAATGAATAATCTTATTTGTATTTGAACCTCCAGCCATATGCATTGAGTTGACACAGAGTGACCACTGGATAGCTGTCTAATTTAAAAAAAATGATTTCAAAAATACATTACAATGTCCAAGGGTTAATATGTGTCAAACATTTTGCTATCTTTGTCATATACCTTCTTTCCTTTAATGGACTGTAGCACAGCCTTCTAACACTGTATTTGAAGAAACTGAGGTCCAGAAAGGTAAAGCAGTTTATCCAATGACAGCCAATGCATTTGGAAGTGACCATTTGGAATTTGTGCTCTTTGCATGCCACCAGAAATAATTCTTCATTACTGATGTATTTGTGTTTAGGTGACTTGAACTAAACAGATTTGAACCAAATGGAAAAGAAAACTATAGATTCCTTGCCCATCTAAATTGCCAGTGCCAGTTCACAGACCAGATGGAAAGAATGTTTACTCCTAATAGTGTTAGGAGGTTAGGGCAGCATTTTTGTTTTCATAAGCAGGGCGGCAGCACCCACTAGCCTGGAGTCCATGCTCCCATGCTGGGGGCCAGAGCTGCCAACTATGAACCAGAAGGGTAACAGCCTCTGCTGGGAATTCAGACCCACAAATCCCTGCGTGGAAGATAAAATCTTTTTTGCTTCTTAATTCAATCACATACCCAACTGGCAATCTTGCATATCAAAATGGGAATCCTGGGAGGCTGTTGGAATATGCAGATCAACAGAAGCTAATTAGCATTAACTTGCAGCCCTCCCAAACTGATTGGCAGCACAGCTGTGGGGACCCAACAAAACACGCTGAGTTGCATGTTTGTCAGGCCACCTGCCACTGTGCGGGATCCAAAATAGTGCAAACCACCATGCCATAATAACTTGGTGACCTTAGTTTGAGAGGAGTAGGAAATAGACATATTTGGATCATGCAGTAATTAGTACTGCCTTCACCTGACACTCATTCAACAATAGGCTTCATGGAAGTACCTTTCTCATCTGACATTGTGATATCTTAATTGAGATTGACAGCTTCTTCCTGAGGCTACCAGTTCTCCATGAAGTTTGCAATCTTACTCAGAATCACCACAGGCTCAGGCATTGAAACACTGGTACAATTTCATTCCCAGCTTCCTAGAGCCTGGCTTTTGTTTCTTAAACCAAGGGCACTTTTTAGGAATAAACACAAAAGACATTAGCACAGGTACAGGGAGCACGAGAGCCAGAGACCTGGCTGGGTGACCTTATGTAAGTTTCCTAACTTCCTAAACCTCAGACTCCTCATCTGAATTGTAGTACCTCATGGAGTTATTGTGAGCATTGGATTAGGTAATGTGTGAAAAGCCCCAGCACAAAGTAGGGGCTCAATAAGTGGCAGCCATTTTTTTAATAGTAATTAAAATACATACATACACATACTCAAGAACAGAGGGGCTGACCCTTTGGATCTAAGTTTTATAACCTGTCAGTGGGGAAAAACATTGTAAAAATATTTATAATAAATTACTATTGCTTTTGCAAAGCACATTATAAACCATTTTATTCAAGTCTCTATCATATATATATGAAAAATAAACTTTGGTAATAATGAAGACAGTTGCTAACCATTATTGAGAAATTACAATGTCAACCATTATATCATTACATACATATCTTATCTAAACTTCGCAAGCCCAGGAGAGGAGTACTCAAACATCTTAAATTTAAAATGAAAACTAAGGCTTGGGAAGGTCTAGCAACTTGCTCAAGGTCAACTTTTTAATTCAGTGCTTTTTGTCTTCCTGCAGATTTTGGATGACCCAAATAATAACTATATTTTGCACTTGAGTTTGGCTTCATTCTTTTTTTTTTAAATTTTATTTTATCATATTAGTCACCATACAATACCTCATTAGTTTTTGATGTGGTGATCCACAATTCATTGTTTGCATATAACACCCAGTGCTCCATGCAGTACGTGCCCTCCTTAATACCCATCACCAGGCTAACCCATCCCCCCACCCCTCCTCCCCTCTAACACCCTCAGTTTGTTTCTCAGAGTCCTTAGTCTCTCATGGTTCATCTCTTCCTCTGATTCCCCCCCTTCATTTTTCCCTTCCTTCTCCTAATGTCCTCCATGCTATTCCTATGTTCCACAAATAAGTGAAACCATATGATAATTGACTTTCTCTGCTTGACTTATTTCACTTAGCATAATCTCCTCCAGTCTCAACCATGTTGATGTAAAAGTTGGATATTCATCCTTTCTGATGGCTGAGTAATATTCCATTTTATATATTGACCACATCTTCTTTATCCATACTTCATTCTTATTAGAGAACTGAGTTCCCTATTAAAGTCTGCAGGAGAAATTGAATATTTTCTCAGCTATAGAAATGATGTATGCAGTAGGTGCAAGGTTGGGGAGATGGTTAGGTTTCAACTTGGTGGTTTCTAAGATGCATTTCAAATCTGAGAAACTAACTGACATATTTATACCCTCTTTATTGTAGTTAAGTGACAACTTATCTAAAGTTCCTTTTAGCTCCAGTAGGTGAGGCAAGTGAAGTAATAGCAGCTTCAGTTTTAACACAATTTTGACAGTGGTGACCCTGGGAGAGTAGGATTGAGTGTTCTGAACTTTGAGTGGAATAATCCTTCTCCTTTGGATATGGCAATATCTGTTCCACTGATCTATTTCATGTAGATGTTCTGAGATATTGTGGGATTTGCTTTTGTTAGAGTTTTGATTGTTTTTGAAAATCCAAATTCCTTCTGTCTACCCATTAGTGAACTGTTTGTAGTTGCCTGCCAGAGTAAGTTCACTGTGCCAGCAATCTTCTTGGTCACTTTCCCCCATCTCTCTACCATTGCTGTAATCCCCTGCTACCTTCACACACGAGTTGTGAAATGTCTTAAAAGTGTATACACTTGGAATGGATGAAACACCAACTTGGAGTTAGCCAAATAGGATTCATCTTGTATCTTGGCTCTGACCTCTTGGTAACGGAAGCTGGAAATTGGGTGGAGATCACTTCAAAGCCCTATTCTAGCTCACTAGGCAAGGGTGAGAATGAGATCAATGGGCCATGAACCAACTAAATGTTTGTACTCTAAATTTGCTCTTAACCATTGAATATTCTATCAAAGTAGGTTTAGATTGGAGAGTGGCAGGCAGAGGGAACATAGTCATGAAGTAGGGTGATTTGATCTGTAGTATCTCTTATGGCATTATCAAATAAAGAGGCAAAATACAAGCAACCGACATTCTGAAAGCACCTGCAATGTTTAAGGAACTCGAACACATACTCTGTCAGTCATTTGACAGATGGAAAGAACTGAACACAGAGTTGGACAGGAGGGACAGAGCTAGCAAATACTGGTGGCAAGATTAGAGCCCTGTTTTCACTTATGCTTATGTTTATGCTCTTTGCTAAACAATTTCATCTCTTAGCCTAGAATG
The DNA here is from genome assembly GCF_964656455.1 of Halichoerus grypus. Taxonomy (NCBI): domain Eukaryota; kingdom Metazoa; phylum Chordata; class Mammalia; order Carnivora; family Phocidae; genus Halichoerus; species Halichoerus grypus. The sequence goes on from NC_135716.1 coordinate 139,473,885, forward strand.
CAAGAGATATGTCAGACATAGAAAAGAGGGCTAGCATGGAAGACTACAATGGGACACAGAGGGTTCTACTCCTCTCTGGTATCAGTGACCCTGGACAGGTCACTTATCCTAATAATATTAAAAGCTACATTGTATTGGGTCAGCACATGCAATAAGCACCTCACATAATTGCTTGTTTAATTCTTACATTTCTCCATGAGAGAGATATGATTAACTATTTTATGGGAAGTTAAATAATTTTTCCAAGAAATATCTGGTGAGTATCTGGGATATAAGTCCAGGTCTGTCAGGCTCCAAACCCCAGCTCTTAACAAATCTATCATGAAAACTCAATTATAAAATATTTTCAGAATAAATAAATACTTCAGTGAAATCACTGCTATGAGAGGTAAGTTGAAAAATAGCTAGGATTTGAAAGACTGAGAAGGGTTTTGTATTGATAAATAAGAGAACAGATGGTAGTTAAGAAGGTAAGCTCTGTAATGTATATAAAGTGCCTATACATAGTGTACAATGACTGACTCTGGGTTCTACCCTCATCTTCCCTCCACCCTATGCCTATAAGATTTTGACTAATACTGTGGGGGGTATCAGCTCTAAACTCAGTCTTAGTTCTTTGTTGAAGACTCCTTATCTCAACTTGGGCTGCTATAACAAAATACCATAAACTTAGTAGCTTATCAACAGCCAGCTCTCAGGCCTCTTCCTATAAGGGCATTAATCCCATTCATGAGGGCTCCACTTAATGACCTAATCACCTCCCAAAGGCCCCACCTCTCAACATCACATGGAGATTAGGGTTTTAGCATTTGTATTTTGAGGGACACAAACATTAGGTCCCTGGCATTCTTTCCTTGTAGGGCCTTCAGGGTATTGTCTGTGTAAGGTAGCTCTTCCTGTTGCTTAAGAGTATACATGGGGCAAGTATACAGGAGGAAGAATTCCAGGTTAAAGTTGTCAGGGTTTTTTGGTTTAACATGAAGCCATAATTGGGTCCATTGAAAGGACCCTGACAAGTGTCTAGCACAGAGGGAGAAAGCAAGGAATCATGAAGCCTAGGAGACCACCTCCTTTATGCAGGAAAAACAGCATTCAGGATGGACTCTGGGAATTCTCAGGTCTCACTGGGTGCCAATATGATTTTTTCATAATCAAACTTTATGTTTTTTGAAATGCTTTATCAGTGGAGGAAAAAAACCCAAACAACCTAGTAATGGAAAGGTGATAGGTAAAAGGAAGATAATCAGGACCTTTAATTTGACACCAGGTATACGAGCTCTGTGCCCATATTCTGTGTTTAAATAAGCCTTCCCTGGTGCTGTAGACTGAACTGTGTCCTTTCCAAATTCATATGTTGAAACCTTAACCCCTCAGTGTGATGGTACATGGAGACAGGGTCATTGAAAGGTAAAGTTACATGAGGGTGGGACCCTAATCTGCTAGGACTGTGGCTTTACAAGAAGAGAATGGGAGGCAGATCTCTACCCCGTAATGACACAGATGTCTGTCATTTGTAAGCCAGGAGAGCTTCACCAAAACCAAACCATGTTGGCATTCTCTCCGATTTCTAGCTTCCAGAACTGTGAGAAAATAAGTTTCTGTTGTTTAAGCTAGCCAGGCTATGGTATTTTGTTATTAGGCAGCCCAAGATGAGTAATACACCTGGGATATTCTAGAGGAATTCCTTTTAAGACCCAGCCCAGCCTACTGGGTCTGCAGAAACACCATGGAGCATAGGGCATGCTGAGATAATAAGGCTCCAGGGTAACTGACTCAGAGAGGCCCTGGCTTGGTCCTGTTTCAGGGAAAAAATAGCCATCAGTTATTAAGCACCAAGTGCCAAATGATTGACCTAAGATTTGCCATTTAGATCTCTCCCAAACCCTGGAAGATAATGTCATTATCCACATGACAGGGAGGAGGAAAGTGAGGGTCCAAGGAGAAGCATGATCCCTGAAGGTCCCACATCTAATATGTGTTCAAGCTTCAAAAGAAACTAGTTTCTGTCTGAAATACTGGATTCTGTTAAAGTTCTCTTGGCTTCCTGTTCTTAGCTTTAAGGGCCAAGGCATTTGAACCTGCATCATGCACTGAAATTAACAAGATATGGTCCCAACTCTTGGGGAGTCTTTAATCATGTGTGTTCCTGTGTAGTGGGGGCAGTTTGGAGCATGAGGTACAGAGATAGTCAACTATGCAAAGTATAAGAAGTATCTTTATGGTATTCATGAAAAGGGCCTGCATTTCTGCAGAAAACATCATAGAGAGCACCAGTGCAGCAACAAGGAAGACCTTCAATTATGGTATGTCAGAAATTGTTGAAATTAAGACTCCAAATCTGGTTCTTGGTTTCCTGGAAATCTGATTTCCAGTTCCTCCTAAAATAAACCTCATTGTGATCTCCATCATCAACTGCTTTCTAACACTTGTCTATCATGCTTTCTTTCCACTTACGAACCAAACCTGGTACCTGGTTATTCAGCTTTGGCCACTGGTGCACTTTGCTTTGGACTCCCTTTCTGGCCAATAGAAATAACAACAGTATGTAATATTATTTATTCCTAGGGAGAATCTGGGATTCAGCATACTTACATTCAACCTTTTATAATCCAGGAGTTCCAAGATGGGTGCATGAGGGGAGAATGGAGACTAAAACCTTTGGCCAGTATGGTATTTTTTTATTTTAAACAACTTAACTGAGTTATAATTTATATATCCTAAAATTAACCCATTTTAGCTATGCTATTTATTAACCTTTACTTAATTTACAGAGTCTTGCAACCATTATTGGACTCTAGAACATTTGCATCACCCATCACAAAAAATACAAGTCACTCCTTGTTCCCACCATCTACCCCAGGCAACCATAAATCTTTCTGTCTCTATAGATTCACTTTTTCTGGACATTTCCTATAGATGTAATCATACAATATGTGGTCTTTTTGTCAGCATATGGTTTTTGAGGTTTATTCATGTTGTAGAAGGTACCAGTACTTGGTTCCTTTTTATTACCAAATACTATTCCATTGAATGGATATACTACATTTTGTTTATCCATTGCCCAGGTGATGGACATTGGGTTGTTTCCCTGTTCTTTCTATTATGAATAATATTGCTATGAACTGCTACTTACATACAAGTTTGGAAGGACTTATGTTTCATTTCCCTTGCATAGATGCCAAGGAGTAGAATCACTGGGTCATATGGTAAATCTATGTTAAACCAATGAAAATGCCAAACTATCTTCCAAAGTGGTTGTATTATTTAACATTCAAATTGCCAGTTTACCCACATTCACATTAACACTTGTTTTTGTCTATTTCTGATTATAGCCATTTTAGTGGTTATGAAATAACTCATGGTTTTAATATATATTTCCATGATTCCTAATGATATTGGGCCTTTTCATGGGTTTATTGGGCATTCATATATTCGGTGAAATGACTGCTGAATTTTTTTGTGCATTTTAATTTATTTATTTTTAAAGATTTTATTTATTTGACAGAGAGAGACCTAGCGAGAGAGGGAACACAAGCAGGGGAGTGGGAGAGGGAGAAACAGGCTTCCCACTGAGCAGGGAGCCCAATGCGGGCCCGATCATGACCTGAGCTGAAGGCAGACGCTTAATGACTGAGCCACCCAGGTGCCCCTTTTTGTGCATTTTGAAATTTATTTGTTTTCATATGGAGGTGAAAGAGTTTTTTGTTTTTTGTTTTTTTTTTTTCTGGATTTAAGTCCCTTTTCAGATATAGCATTGGCAAATATAACTTGTCTTTTTCACTTTCATGGTGGTGTCTTTTGAAGTACAAAAGTTTTTAATATTCACAAAGTCATTTTTATGTTTTATCCCTTGAGCTTTTGATGCCATATCTAAAAAATACTTATATAAGGTCACAAAAATGTACTTATTTTATTCTAAGATTTTTGTCTATACTTCTAGCTCTTGAATTTAGATCTAGGATCCATTTTGAGTTAATATTGTATATGGTGTGAGGTAAGGGGACAAATCCATTCTTTAGCATATGGATATTTAATTGCTCCAATACCTTTCCACATTGAATTGTCTTGACGCCTTTGTCAAAAATCAATTGACAATAAAATCCGTGACCATAAATAGGAGGTTTACTCTCAACTCTAGTTCACTGATCTATAGGATATCCTTATGCCAGTACCATATTGTTTTGATTGTTGTTACTTTGTGGTAAGTTTTGATATCAAGAAGTATAAATTCTCCAGCTTTGTTCTCTTTCAAGACTGTTTTTGGCTGTCTAGATCCTTTTGATTTCCATATGAATTTTAGGATTAGCTTGTTAATGTCTACAAAATACCAGCTGGAAATCGAGAGAAATTTCTCTGAATCTTTGAAGCATAGCATTTTAAATCTTTGGAACTTTTAAAATTGAGTGCTTTTAGAAGAGACAGTGGCTCTCCAATTTGCCAAAATCCCCACCACTTTTTGTTTTATTCCAGATTTTTCACATACCACGGGACCCTCCTGGTCCCTGAAGCATTTGAATGAAATCCTGATCTCCACTTAGGAATGGCAGAATAAGAAATGGAGTAAGAAGGATAAAGACTGGGGCACTCTAAGCTTATTATTGATAAACAGTTATCAGCAAGTACTTATTCCTAAGGATAGAATATAGACTAATATTACTAAAGATTTTTAGTAAGGGCCTGAATAAAAACTGGCAGTGAATCCTCAAAAGTTAATGTTTTAGTTCATTTATTGGGTATTGATTATATGTTTGATATTTGAGACCTTTTGCATATGTGCACTCTTATCTATATAATACATCTGCAAAGCAGGCATTATTGTTCCTGTTCTATAGAGAATCATTAGATGGGACATATATTTTCCCCCAATAATTCAGATGCATTTTTGCTTTTACTTGGATGCAGTGTTTCTATCCTCTGAAATCCCATGGCATTTTCTCTGGACCTCTCTTAGAACATATAGAAATACTTCACCTCTTATTTTACCCATTAATGTAGACATAATACCTCTTACTAACTGGAAATTTTTGAGGGACAGACCCTATAAGACTCATCTGTATCCAAGACTGTGCCTTCTACAGTAAAGATTAAACATTGCAGTGCATTCATATTTGCTGCATGAGCAAATATACCAAAAGGTAATTAACTGAGGTTTTAATAGGTTTGTTCTTCTAAAGAGGAAGAATTTTGGGTCTCACTCTACATTTATTTCCAATAAAAATTCTAGCAAATTTAAAATAAAACATCTTGGAGAATTTGAGCTACTAGAAAAATTCCTTTGATAAACTCACAATCGGCATATTCAAATAAGATCTAATATGTAGAATTTCAAAACTCATCTTCAGATTGTAATTATGTTGTAGAAATGTCCTTCTCTATTGGCATATTTAAATTTTATTCAGGATTGTTTCAGAGCTCCCTAAATTGTTCCCCCAGCAGCACATGTATTACTCTCCTTTCTTGGTAACCTTATTGTATGAGTTCTTGAGAATATTCCACATCTCCTTCTCCATTGCCCTTCAATTGTCCACATGACTACTTTGATCACCATCTGATCCCCTTGTCAAAACCCCAATGCAAGACTTGTGTTGCTGACTGCCAAGGCTCTGTTCTGTGTTTTGTGATTGTATGTGTAGGATGAAACAGCTTTGTCTCTGATGCTGCTGAGTTCTTACTCTTCTTCTGAAGAGCAGTTTGGGAGTGAAACTGTAATTATGACCTTTATTTAACTATTGGTAAATCAAGAGTATGTTTTATGGGATTTTAAAGCTAAACAAACACCAACATTGAACATTAAATTGCTATAGTCTCAATGGTTAATTTTAAAGTTTGTTTTTTTCTTGCTCTGAAAACATTTTGAGATTGTAGCAGGAGATACTTAAGGATTCCCAGATCCAGATAATATGTGAATCAAGCCATGGAGCACATTTTATTTCAACATTGAATTCTGAGCACCTAACATGGTACCTAGCATATGTTTGTGCTTAATTAGAAAGCATTCTCCTCTTCATCTATCCTTCTGTTTTTCTTCTCTTTTTGGTTCTTTTACTTCTCAGCCCAAAGGTCTCAAAACATCTTGAACTTAGTAGGCTTCACATGAAAATAAAACTATTGCTAGATATTATTAGAGATCATGCAGTCACCTTCCGCCCACAGGGTGATTTGAGTGTTCCTAGGATACTGAGAAAGACCTAAGCCCCCTTTCTGGTTATGCTGTTGCCACCACATGGTCAGGAGCTAACTCAACTCTTCTGTTATTTTGGAAGTGACTGTAAGGTTGGATGTCAGACAGCTAGGATGACTGGACATCTAAAATCTATTCAAATATAAGTATTATAAGATGCTCTCTCATTCATTTAACCATTCAAGAGATAAATATGGAATATCTACCATGTGCCAGTCCCGGTGTTGGAAATTGGGGGTAAAACTGGGGATAAAAGACACAGTCTTTGTCCTCAAGAAGCTTACAATACAATTGGGCAGTGGAGGTGAAACAGACTCCAACATGTGCTGATTACTATATTAGAGTGAGTAATGTGCTCTGGAAGCAGAGAAGGGAGTGAAAAATGTTGCCTGAGGGTTGGGGAACCATGTTTATTTTGTTGTTGTGCATACTCTTTTGTCACTAGAAGCCCCGAGGACAATTTTTACACATACTCATTTGGTAGGATAATATTTGTAAAATATTTTACTGTCCTCAGATCATAAGGAAAATGATTCATATGGCATAGCAGGACGTGAAGCACCAGCCTAACACTGGATTAATACTTTTGAAGTATTTACAGTCATTGCTGTGAAATGACCTTGAAGGATTCTAGTTTACTTTGTGATAATGGATACAAATGGAAGCTTGCTGGACAAACGACTGTTTCATCTTTACCCAAGAATATCTTCCTCCTAATTGTCTAGTATTAAGAAAACCTTTTTTCCCCTACTTTCCCTTTTGTCTCTCCCCCCCTCCCTTGTCCTCTCCTCTCCCCTTCAAGTATTTTTTGAGCCCTTGCCATGTGTTAGACTGTGTACTAGGTACTGAGCATACAAAGATGGCTAAAAACAGTGTAACAAAGAAGACAAATCTACTCTATTCACTAGGACATATGCTTTAATAGAAGGATGTATAATATGCTAGGGATGCTTTAAGAAACAATTATATCTGCCTTAAGGGAATCCATCAAAGTTTATGAGAGGAGGTGGTATTTGAACAAGGTTGTGATAGATATGCATTATTTCTTATATAAAGTCGAATGACCTAATTAGTATCTGGACAATTGTAGCAATCTATGTAATTATGAGGGGAATCTTCATAAGAATAATGTACACATCACAAATACCCAAAGAAAATGAAAATGTTAATTCAAAAAAATACATGTTCCTCTGTTTATTGCAGCATTATTTATAATAACAAAGATATGGAAACAACTGAAGTATCCTATTCATAGATGAATAAAGATGTGGTGTGTACATCTACAATGGAATATTGTGGTGTATACACATACAATAGAATATTACTAGGCCATAAAAAAGAATGAGATCTTGCTATTTGGAACAACATGGATGGACCTAGAGGGTAATATGCAAAGTGTAAGAAATCAGACACAGAAAGACAAATACCATATGATTTCACTTATATGTGGAATCTGAGAAACCAAATAGAAACAAACCCGTAAACACAGGAAAAGCTGGCAGTTGCTAGAGAAAAGGGAGTGGGGGGGCGGGATGGGAAAAGGGGAGTGGGAGGTACAGGTTTCCAGTTATGCCATGTATGTCATGGGGATGAAAGGTATAGCAAAGGGAACATAGTCAATGATACTGAAATAACATTGTACAGTAACAGATGGTAGCTATACTTCTGAGTATAACATACAGATTTGTCAAATCACTATGTTGTACAACTGAAACTAATGTAACATTGTGTGTCAGCTATACTTCAATTAAAAAATTCTATCCCTGAAATCCTTACACTCAATATAGAATTATTTCATAAATGTTCTTTTGAAGCATTTTTTTTTTAAATAAAAGCTAGATTGGCTGAGTTTTCTTGCAAATTCAGTGTAACTGGGATTAACATTCTTTGTGCTTGATGCTCTTTGAAGTATAAAGGGCTACTAAGTGTTTTTGAAATGCAATTCTAATAAAAGCATAGTCTCCACAGCATTCACATAAGACCATACGGTCTGTTTAGGTCCAAATCCAAGGGGCACTATTCGGAAAGAACAACCATAATATGAATTTTTTTTATATGATTTGGGCAGTGCAACAGTTATGATAGCTTCTAAGATAATCTCTTATTTGGCTCCTTTTTGTCTTTTGCATATGTATATACATACACATCTACATCTACATATATATGTGCATATGCATATATATAGATACATATATATTTTTTCTATATTTTCTGTATTTACATACATATATAAATATAGGAAACTATACATATCTTAAGTGTACAACTTACTCAGTTATCACAAAGTGAACATACCAATGTAATAAACTTGCAGACAAGAAACAGAACTATAGTGAAATATTACCATAAAGTTCCCCTTATACCTCTTCTATTTGTTACTCCCACAAAGCTAACTATTCTGATTTTGAACAGCATTAATTAGCTTTCCCTGTGTGTGTATATGAGAGTTTTAACTAGCTCTACATTTTTGATGTATTTTTTAAGTTTAATTAACATGCAATTTTATATTAATTACAAGTGTACAACATATTGATTCAACAATTCTACACATTACTTAATATGCTCACCATGATAGGTGTAGTCATTGTCACCATACAACATTATTGCAATATTATTGGTGATACGCCCTATCCTGTACTTCTCATCTGTGACTTATTTTATAGTAGGTTTTTGGTGGAATCTTTAGAATTTTCTGTACATATCATGCCATCTGCAAATAGTGAAAGTTTTACTTCTTCCTTACCTATTAGGATGACTTTTATTTCTTTTTCTTATCTAATTGCTGCAGTTAGGACTTCCAGTACTATGTTGAATAAAAGTGGTGAGAGTAGACATCCTTGCCTTGTTCCTGATCTTAGAGGAAAAGCTTTCATTTTTTCACTAGTATGATGTTAGCTCTGAGTTTTCCATACATGGCCTTAATTACGTTGAGGTATGTTGCCTCTAAACCACTTTGAGTTTTTATCATGAATGGATGTTGTATTTTGCTAAATGCTTTTTCTCCATTTATTGAGTGATCACATGGTTTTTATTTTTCTTGTTAATGTGATGTATCACACTGATTTGCAAATATTGAACTATACTTGCATCCCTGGAATAAATCCCATTTGATTGTAGTGAATGATTTTTTAAAATGTATTGTTGAATTTGGTTTGCTAATATTTTGTTGAGGGTTTTTGTGTCTATATTCATCAGAGGTATTGGCCTGTAATTTTCTTTTTTATAGTGTCTGTTTGGTTTTGTTATCAAGGTAATGCTGGCCTCATAGAATGAATTTGGAATCTTTCCTTTTTTTTTTTTTTTTGAATACTTTGAGAAGAATAGGTATTAACTCTTCTTTAAATGTTTGGTTGAATTCAACTATAAAGCCATCTGGTCCTGAACTTTTGGGAATTTTTTGATTACTGATTTAATATTATTACTAGTAATTGATCTGTTCAAATTTTCCATTTCTTCTTGATTCAGCTTTGGAAGACCGTTTCTAGGAATATATCCATTTCTTCCATGTTGCCCGATGTGTTGGCACATAATTGTTCATAATATTTTCTTATAATCTTTCATATTCTGTGATGTGATTTTTATGTCTCCTCCTTTATTTCTTTTTTTTTTTTAAAGATTTTATTTATTTATTTGAGAGAGAGAATGAGAGAGAGAAAGCATGAGAGGGGAGAGGGTCAGAGGGAGAAGCAGACTCCCCGCCGAGCAGGGAGCCCGATGTGGGACTCGATCCCGGGACTCCAGGATCATGACCTGAGCCGAAGGCAGTCGCTCAACCAACTGAGCCACCCAGGCGCCCCTCCTCCTTTATTTCTTATTTTATGTGATAGAGTTCTATTTTTCTTGATGAGTTTGGTTAAAGGTGCATCAATTTTGTCTATCTTTTCAAAGAACCAGCTCTTGGTTTCACTGATCTTTTCTATTTATTTTATCTCTATTTCATTTTTCTGCTCTAATCTTTACTATTTCCTTCCTCCTACTAGCTTTCAGCTTTGTTTTTTCTAGCTCCTTTAGTCATAATGTTAGATTGTTGGAGATTTTTCTTGCTTCTTAAAATATACCCGTATTGCTAAAAATTTCCCTCTTAGAACCACTTTTGTTGTGTCCCAAAGATTTTGTACCATTTTAATTTAGCTTTCACTTGTCTTCATGTATTTTTTGATTTCCTCTTTGATTTCTTGGTTGACCCATTGGTTATTGGAATCATGTCGTTTAGCTTCCATGTGTCTGTTTTTTCCAGTTTCTTTCTTGTAGTTGATTTCTAGTTTCATACTGTTGTGGTCAGAGAAGATGCTTGATGGGATTTTCAGTTTTCTTAAATTTACTGAGACTTGTGGTGTAACATATGATCTATCCTGGAGACTGTTCTATGTACACTTGAAAAGAATGTGTACTCTGCCATTTTGGGATGGAATGTTCTGTACATATCTGTTAGGGCCATCTGGTCTGTCATTCAAAGCCACTGTTTCCTTGTTGAAAATCTGTCTGGATGATTTATCCATTGATGTAAGTAGAGTGTTAAAATCCCTATTATTGTATTACTGTCAATTTCTTGCTTTATGTCTATTGATATTTACTTTATATATTTAGGTACTCCTATGTTGGGTGCAATGATATTAACAGTTGTTCTATCCTCATTATATTGATGCCTTTATCATTATGTAATGCCTTTGTCTCTTGCTACAGTCTTTGTTTTAAAGTCTGTTTTGTCTGATATAAGTTGCTATCCAAGATTTTTGTTGTTGTTGTTGCTTCCATTTGCATTGAATATATTTTTCCATCCCTTCACTTGTAGTCCACTTGTGTCTATAGGTCTGAAGTGAATTTCTTGTAGGTAGCATATAGATGGGTCTTGTGTTTCTTTTTTTTCCATTCCATCACCCTATTTTCTTTTGATTGGAACACAGTCCATTTACATTTAAAGTAGTTATTAATAGGTATGTACTTATTGCCATTTTGTTCATGTTTTCTGGTTATTTTTGTAGCTCTTCTGTGTTCCTTTTTCTCTTGCTCTCTTCCCTTGTGGTTTGATGGCTTTCCTTAGTGTTATGCTTGGCTTTCTTTCTCTTTATTTTTTGTGTACATATGACACAAAATATATATATATGTATATATACATATGATTTTTAATTATGTTTAGTTAGCCAACATATGGTACATCATTAGTTTTTGACGTAGTGTTCAATGATTTATTAGTTGCAAATAACATCCAGTGCTCATCACCACACATGCCCTCCTTAATACCCACCACCCAGTTACTCACCCAGTTACCCCATCCCGCCACCCACCTCTCTTTCTGCAACCCTCAGTCTTTTTCCCAGAGTCAAGAGTCTCTCATGGTTTGTCTCCCTCTCTGATTTCTTCCTCTTCAGTTTTCCCTCCCTTCCCCTGATATCCTCCGTGCTATTCCTTATGTTCCACATATGAGTGAAACCATATGATGATTGACTTTCTCTGCTTGACTTATTTCACTTAGCAAAATCCCCTCTAGTTCCACCCATGTCAATGTAAATGGTGGGTATTCATCCTTTCTGATGGCTGAGTAATATTCTGTTGTATATATGAACCACATCTTCTTTATCCATTCATCTGTTGAAGGGCATTTTGGCTCCTTCCTGTAATATATTTTTGATTTGTGGTTACCATTAGGTTCATATATAATATCCTATGCATATGACAGTACTTATTAAAATGATGGTCATTTCAGTTTGAACACATTCTAAAAGCACAAAATTTTTTACTAACTCTGTTTTACTTATATGATGTCATATTTTAAGTCTTACTTTGTATATCGCTTTTAAAAATATTTTTGTAGATGTAGTTGATTTTATTTTGGCATTTTGGCCTGCATACTGACTTTAGAAATGATTACTACCTGTATTATGTTAGCTTTTACCTGTGAAATTTCTCGTTTCATAATTTTCTTCTAGTTATGGCCTTTTGTTTCCAGTTAAAGAATTCCCTTTAACATTTCTAGTAAGGCTGGTTTACTGATGATGAACTTGCTTAACTTTTGTCTCCTCATTTTGTCAAACTCACTCTGTTTGTTTCTATGCATTAGGTAGGTCAGCTATATCCCCTGGTCTTGAAAGCAGTGACCTTGGATAGAAGAGGTCCTGTGGTGCCATGTATCCAATTCCCCCCCTGGTCACAAGAATAGGTGCTCCAGGAGTGTCCCCTAGTGTCCCACACAAGTAGTGTGGGCTACTTGTGCCCTAATGGTTTGTGTAAGCCAGCCATGATTGCCTTCAGCCCAACTGGTTGTGGTGATCTGCTTTACCTGCAGTGGGTGCACTGGGCAGGGTTTGGCCCTGTGCTGTTGAGAGACTGTTTCAGGCTGCCATGGGATTTTTGGTGGGCAGGACTTGCTCTCTGCACAGCTAACTAAAAGGCTGGGCTGCTGAAACTGTAGGCATACTGGTGTATAAGGTGATCTCCCCTTCTCCCCAGCTCAAGAATCGTTTGGAGTGGTACCAGTTCCTGCCACATATTCCTGCAGGAGCTGATTTGGAGGGATGCCTACAAAGGCAGTTAGGTTGAATGGGTGGGTCTAAGGGTAACAAGGTGGGGGGAAGTAGTGGTACTAGCAAGGTAGATAGAAAGTGTTAGACCTGACTCCCACAAGTGTTTGGATATCTAAGTTGGGGAAGTAGAAGAGAAATGGTATCTGCAGCATTTTTGTTCCTGAAGAAATCTCCTGAAAATCCCTGCCCCTTCAGCACATGTCCTAAGATTAGCCAACAAGTCTCCTTCATGTATACCTCAGGCACTTTTCAAACTGCTGCTTCTGTGCTGTGTCTTGAGCCAAGTTATTTTTTATGCTTGTTCTTTAAGGGTGGGGACTCCATTTCCTATTATACCCTGGCTCTCCTGAAGTTAAGCCCTACTATTTTTCAAAACCTGTTGTTATGGGGACTAGTCTTCCCTGTGTGGGTCCCCAAGAGTCTGATCCTCTTCTCATTTGTAGTGTCCCTCCTCTTTGTTGTTAGTCTTGCCCTGGGTTTGGTTCTCAACTGTGTGTCTTCCCCTCCTTCCCTTTTTAACGTGGCCCCTTCTCTAATGATTAACTGTGGAAGTCTGTTCTGCCAGTCTTCAGATAGTTTTCAGATTTAGTTGCAAAAGATGTAGCTGTTTTCTCAGTATGTCCATGGAACAAGGTGGGCTTAGGATCTTCCTATTCTGCCATCTTCACAGTAGCCGCCAAAATCTTTGATAAATTTCTTAATGCTTGCTCTGAAGCTTGCAATATGCATCTTTATCTTTATCTTAGTCTATGTTTAAATTACATACCATTCATTATAATATTAAAACCTTACTGCTATATACTTGGATTTTTTTCCTTCTGCCCTTTGTGATGCTGTTTTTAGAATTCTTATCTATAAATAGGTTTTAAGGTCTCAAATACATCATTATTATATTTTGTAGACAATATTTTATAGAAATTTAACAATGAGAAAATATCTCTGGGATTTATCTCCTACTTAACCTTTCTAGGTATCTTCATTTCTTTGTAGAGATTCAGATTTCCATTTTCTACTCTTTTCCTGCAGCTTGAAGAATCTTTTAGTATATTTTGTGTTGCAGGTACACTGCTGATGAATTCTGTTTTTGATAGTCTGAAATTGTATTTATTTTGCCTTTATTTTTGGAGGATAATTTTTGCTGGGCATAGAATTCTAAGTTAATAGTTTCTCTTTAATTGTGTTTTAGCACTTTAAAAATATTGTTCCATTGTCTTGTGGCTTCCATTATTTCTGATGTGGAGTCAATATTGATTCCTTGTTTCTTTGTATTTTTTTCTCTCAAGTTTATTTTAAGATTCTCTTACTGATAGTGAACAATTTTATTAGATGCATTTTTATATTTTGCTTTGTATTCACCCTTAAGGTTTATTTAACCTTTTGGATATGAGATGTAAATAATATCAAACTTGGAAATATTTTGACCATTACCTCTTTAATAATTTTTCTGCCTCTTCTATTCTAAACACCAGTTATATATATATTAGACCATTTATATTATTCCACATGTCACAGCAGTTTTGTCCATTTCTTTTAGCTGTGAGTATGTGTGCACATTCATTTTAAATAGTTTCTATTTCCCTGAATTAAAATTTACTGATATTTCATTTTCCAGTGTCTGATTTCTGTCAAGGCCATCCAGTGACATTTTTTATTTTAGGTATGAACCTAAATGAACTACTCATTCCACCATAATGAAGAATGAAATTCTGCCATTTGTTCCAACATGGATGAATCTAGAGGGTAATATACAAAGTGAAATAAGTCAGAAAGAGAAAGACAAATACTGTATGATTTTGCTTATAGGTGGAATCTTAAAAAACAACAAATAAACAGATGAGACTGACACAAACAGGAATAAAACTGTTGGTTGTCAGATTGAGGGAGGGTTTGGGAGATGGGTTAAATAGGTAAAGGTGATTAAGAGCTATAGACTTCCAGTTATAAAGTATGTTATGTGAGTGTAATGTACAGGATAAGGAATATAAACAATACTGTAATAATTTTATATGGTGACAGAAGGTAACTAAACTTAACATGGGGGTCATTTCATAATATATAAAAATATTAAATCATTATGATGTATACCTGAAATTAATAGGATATTGAATGTCAATTATACTTCAAAAAAATACTACTTGGAGTTAAATTATCAGCATTTGTATTTTGAAACTTGATGTCTTACCTAGGATTGGAAAGTTGAGACTTAATATGTATTATAAAATTAGCATATTTACATTTTACTTATTGATATACTCTGATGTGAGAGAATTTGAGATTATATTTTATCAAAGTTAAGCTTATAATTTTCTTTTTTTGCTATTTATTACTTCTACTCATTTTACATACCCACAATCATACAATAAACACTTCTCGGTGGGTTGCTTCTTTCACTTAGTATCGCCTTTGAGGTTCATCCATATTTTGTGTGTAGTGGAAGACTGTTCACTCATTACTTTATAGAATTACATAAATATATCATAATTCTTTTAGGCTAAATTTTAATGGGCTGCTTTATAGGATTTAACTCATAATCAGACAAGGAAAGAAAACTAATATTTGTAGAACTATATGCCAAGTGATTTCTTCACAATGTGGCTGCCAGTTATGTAGTATTGCTAAGGACCAGGCATTGTTGTAAGTACCTTACATATATTAATTCACTTAATCATCACAACTATCTTATAGAGTAAGTGATCTTATTATCATCATCCAAATTTCCACATCGAGTTACTGAGGCAAGATTAAATTTCTGGGCCAAGGTCCCACACAGAAATCATATGACCTGGTATTTGAATGCAGGTGGTTGGCTTTAAAGGACATGATCTTAATTTTGCTATATTGCCTGTGCATAAACAAGCCATTAAACTTAAACTCATTTAGTTATTATTACTGCTAGATGTTATCTCTACTTTATAGTTTAAAACATATGTGTAGAGTTTGTCCAGTGGGTGAGAGTCAGGTCTATCACTCTACTATCTGTTTCCTACTTCTATATCTTTTTTCAAGGTTTTTTTTTTCTTTCACTTTTTATTTTAAAATAATTATAGGCTTACAAGGAGTTTCAAAGATAGAACAAAGGGGTCCCATGCACTTTTTGCTCACTGTCAAACCAGGAAATTGATTTTGGTGTGGTCCACAAATGAAACTTGTTTTTTCTGTTGTTGTTGTTTTTTTTTATATTGGCTTCTAAACACTCCCAAAGTTCAGACACACAGAATAAGGCAATTAGTTCTCTTTTCTATGGACAAAGGGGAACAAAAAACAAAACAAAACAAAGAATATTGTGATTCTATGAATCAAACCCTCATACCTCCATACCTTAAAAAAAAAAAAGCCCATTTCACCCCTGACAAGTTAATGGTGAAACTGGCCGGCAAAATGTTCTAATACAGTGTAACCCTATATATAGTAAAAATCTCACTTCCATAAAAGGAGATGAGTTAAGCTGTGAATCTGTAAAGATACAGACAGAAGTCCTCTTCAATGCATGAAAACAATATCTGTGTGAGAAATTACAGAATGGGATACCAGATTCTGAAACCTATTGCAGGAGTATTGCTTGTCCAGCATGCCTCAGAAAATTGATGGCTGGCCTTTCTAAAAGTTTTCCATTCAGTCTGTGGTAGAAACTTTTGCTCTGTGGCATTACAATTCTAAAGATCTTTTCATGGAATTCACTAAAAACTTAGATTCATTGCTCAGGAATGAGTATAAAACCACTTAGTCTATAAGGCAAGAGAGACCTGTATTTGCTCTTGTTAGGCCATAAAACAATCTCACCTCAGGTACTCCAATAGCTGCAGCTGCATAAGAATGAGAATTGTGTTATGTTCACAAAAATAAATCTTGGTAGCTTTTCCCAAGGCGGAAGACTAAGACCAGTCCCATGTTTCTTTCAAATTTGAAAACCAAATTCTTGCCTCTATTTAATCCAGAGCCTGTAGCGTTCTGCCCAGTCCATCCATTTACTTATTTTTTGCATTTATAGAGCACCTTTCCTCCAAAGCAGTCTTTATCAGACCTGCCTCTTGGAGGAACAATTGATCACAGGGATGTTGTGGAGTTGGCAGGTTAAGCAGAATATCAAACACTCCTTTGTTATTGGAAACAGAAATGAGTTCCCAGGATCTTTAATGTTGAGACACTTGTTTCACTTTTTTAAAGCATGATTACTGTAGGAAATTTCTAAAATCTTGGAAAGAAGTGAAATCTTTTGAGTTCTTTATTATATAATACTTGCAGCCCTAAACAATAATGCCTTTGTTAGTAACTTGTCACAGTTCTATAAGAAAGTGGGAAAAGTTTCTTATTTGCCAATTTAAACAAGATAGGAACAGAAAAAAGTAGAAACATCTCTGGGTCATTGGAGTTGGGTTTTGGCAGATTTGCAGACATTTTGATTTGTAGATATATCTGTCTTTCCAAACTGTGTCATACCTCCTTTTCCCAGCACATTCCAAAAACCCATCAGGCAAAGTTCAAAACTTTGAAAACACGTTGCAGAATATTTTTTTGTGTGGGAATGCAGTCTCTCTGACCCATATGATGACAGTTAGGGGGTATTAGCATGGACCTGCAGACATTCCCATCTCTCCACTCTTGCCCTGACAGCACATTGCCGCAGGATAAACACAGAAGTGCTTTAAAATATTGCCAGAACAGGTTGAAGGGATAGGTGAAGGAATATTATAGGTCAAAGAGCATGAAGCCAAGAGTCTGGAAAGGACTTCTAGTCTAGGTCTGGGTGATACTTGCTGTGTGACTTTGGATGACTTATTTGCTACCACTGGCCCTTGGTTTCCAAATTTATGCAATAAAATGGAAATCCTATTTATCTCTTTGGTCATTTCCCCATGCAGCCTTCTAGGAAACTCCATTCTTGAAAGTCTTGGTAAAGATAAGGTATATGATATATGAAAATTTGGTGACAAAATTTGATTATATCATTTATAAGTGAAGTACAATTCAACTTAGTTAACATTCAAAAAAATATGTGTTGCATATATTTATTAGATACTATATGTCAGATGATATCCTAGATGACTCAAACAAAACTGTACAGAAGAGACACAAAGACCCTTCAGTGAAAGGCCACTTATAATCTAGGGCTATAGACAAATGAAAAGTAAACAAATGCCTAATTATAATTGTGATAAAAAGCTATGGGAGAAACACAGCCTGTTATTGAGTGCTTATAATAGAATTTGGCTATCTAGGCCAGGTATATGGTTTTCTGGCTTTTATTAAAAATTCTTTTAGATATTTGAAGGAGCATATTTCTCTCACATATTTGTTTTAGAAAGAATGAGAACACAGGGCTACAATTTATAAAGCACCCTTTATAGCATCGTTTATACCTTGAAACAATGCATGCAAGCAGTAAATTATGTCCTAATAAAAGCCACCTGAAATCATGCTTGACCTCTCCATGGCAAAACATGGAGCATCCACATGGTTCCCTGCTTTATTTTGGTGCCTTTTATTCTGGACTATATTTTCAAATATGTTGGAATAGTGAAAAGTCTTGGATGACAAAAAGTGTGTCCTTCCAGAGCAAAGGGCTTATTTGTTCATAGCCTTGGAAGATACAGTCTCTCTCCCTGAAGTAAAAACAGGGATATTTACGTCCAGTATAATAAACATAATGCTCTCCCACTCTTTGTAGAAAGGGGAGGCACATTTAATGCTCATTTAAAAAGATTTGGGCTTGGGGTGCCTGGGTGGCTCAGTCGGTTAAGCGTCTGCCTTTGGCTCAGGTCATGATTCCAGGGTCCTGGGATCCCTGCTCAGCGGGGAGTCTGCTTCTCCTTCTCCCTCTGCTGCTCTCTCTCTCTCTGTGTCAAATAAATAAATCTTAAAAAAAAAAAAAAAGATTTGGGTTCCGTAGGCTCAGGCTTCCTTTCCTGTGACACTGTCCACCGTGTGAATCCAAATGTGTTGGTAACGTTTGTCCCTCTTCCTGTCATTCCATCAGAATTGGGGCTTGAAGAGCAATGCAAAAATTGCGGATACTCTGGTTGCTGATGTCACTGTGAGTAATAAAATGTCCTTTGTCTCATGTCTTCTAACAGTATCCATGAAATTATGACAGGCTAACGTGGTAGTTTGCAAATAAGGTTTAATTTTAGACCCTTTGAAGTTCATAATAGTAGCTAATAAAGATGTAGGAACAAGAGTTTTTGTTCTCTTGGTTCAGGATGGCAAATACTAAACTATATACGGATCTATTTGAGTCTCACTGAAACAACTGTGACTTGGAAGAGTTCATGATGCTTGTTTTAAAAATTTCCTTTTGTAGAGAGATTGCCTATTTCAGTAATTTTGATAATTCATGCTCAGTAGATAAGTATTTTAATTACTTCCCTAGTACCATGCAAAGCATTTTACATACATCACTTTTAATCCTCAGAAAAACCGGTGATGTAGGACATAAAGTCTCCTGCTTTAGACAACCATGGCTAGTGTCTCTTCTCATCTTGCTCTAGGCCTTTGGGTCATTCCACACCTTATCCACATGGTCATTGTAGAACAACTGTGGCCCTTGGGATCTCAGAGCGATCCAGGATTCAAGATAAAACTTCATGGCACTATTTTTTTTTTTTCTTCACTGACTGGCATTCTGTTGAGGGACACTCTTGTCAGCATGCACAGAGATGAGAAAGTCCACTCTCTGTGAGGATATACACTATTTAACTTTAGCTCTGTCCTTAATGAGCTCAGGCCAAAACATAAATCTATACTATCCCCGACAAACCACAGTTCTTTCCCCAAGACTCATTCCTTGTAGTTACAGTGGAGTAAAAGTATTTTTCTGAATCCAAATACATTTTGAGGTCGGTTTTCTTAGTACTAACATTTATACTCGAAATCAGGTTTTTCTATGTGTCTACCAATTACCACAAACTGTGTTAGGTATGATATGTAATCGATTTCCACAATAACCCAAAGAAACAAAACTGTTCCACGGGGATTAAACAAACTGCAGTATAGGTTAAGCAGTAGAATGTGGTCATTAAAAGCTTTGGTTCTGGAATCAGGCTGGGTATGGATTTAAATTCTGGCTCTACCTTCTAGCTTTGATGACTCAATTGCTAAGCCTGTTTCTTACATGTATAAGGAGAATAATAATACCTACTTTATAAAAATAGGATTCAATAAGTATGCTTCCAGGTGCTTTGAATAATGTCTAATAGTAATTGCCCAATAAATGGCTACTGTTCTTAATCCCGATTTAAGGTAAAAAGTGAGTGAGTCCATGACTACCAGGATTACCAGATAAAATACAGAACATGCAGTTAGACTGAACTTAAAGAAATTATTCATTTTTTACCTTAAATAAATTCCAAATATTGTATGGGATATCCTTATGCTAAAAATCATTTTTTAAAAGATAGAACTCTAATAAAATGTATTGGTTTTCTTTGATTGACTCTGGTTCACCTTTGGAAAGGCTCTCAGGGTTCTTCTGGCCTTGTTTCCCAGATGCTTGCTGCACTTTTTAAGGCTGTTTTTGTTTGCTTGTTTTGGGAGTTTGGGGGGGGGCGGGGCTTGGTGGGGTTTTTTTGTTGTTTTTTTGTTTTTTGGTTGTGTGTGTCAGCAGGTGCACGTGCATATACGTGTTTTGTTTTGTTTTGTTTTTTCTTCAGCTTTTGTACCTCCTGGAAAACCTGAATGCACAGAGCCTTCCGTGCGGGCTTTCTAGCGGCTGTGGGCTTTCCAGTGGCACAGGGGGGTAAAGATGTACTTAATCCCCAGCTCCTTACAGGTCTTCTGGAAGACACTATAGTTGGTCTTATGGAGGGTTTTGGGCATCTTTTTCCTCTAGTTGATGCTCATCAGCAGATAGCACTTGTGGGCTTTGTCCTTTCGATGTTTTTGCGTGTGTTCTTAATTGTGAATCTTGACAGTCAAGGCAACAAGTCCAGCCTCCAGGGAGCTGGTATCCCCAGGGTTTGCCACAATCTTGTTCATCAACTGCTCTTGCTTGATTTTTAACTTCTCCTTCTGGTTTGGCTGTTTCCAGAGACAAGAATGAGTCTTCTCACAACATCGTCAACCTTCTCAGTTGCAGGAATGTTCTGGTAGTCTTTGAGCAACATGGAAGGGGCCAGGTCATCTTCTTGGCTGGGCTGGACTGGTTTCTGGGTGGCATATCCTCGAAGGTCAAGGAGGATAACACCGCAAAGAGGAGAGGGAAGGCTCCACTGAATGGGAGGGAGCCCTGGTGTATGCTCTGCTCAGCAGCCCAAGGACTGGGACCTGAACCACTGCTTGGGTCTGAAGAAGCTTCAGTGCCCTCATGCTGTCCCCAGCATGGTGACTTGTGACCCCGTGGGCTGGCACCAAGGCTGCCGTCCTGTTTGTGGCATGGACTGGGTTCAAAATCCTTGATTTTTTTTTTTTATATTCCAATGTAACTAGACATGTTATAATTTTGTTTCCTAAATCTGATAACCCCAACTCAAGGTTAATTTGTCCTAAAGGTCATGCTCTGTCCATTGGCCCATTAAAGGAGAACGGGTTATTTCTACACTGTCGACACCATTTTTTTCTCATAAATTCTGATTTTCTGTGTTTCTCATTATTTTTAACAGTGATTGGAAAGGAATTGAGAGAAGGAAGATGTAAAGAAATTCAAATCATACAATATTCTTAGTAGCCTTAACAGAATTTAAGGAAATAGGAGAAGCTGAATTAAGTGATTAAAAAAATGTCAGGTGCTAACTTGCTTGGAAAGTCTGCCTTGAGTTCTGTACTGGGTTAATTAGCCATGTCTGTGTTGCCTTCTGAGCCCCAACAGTGCTCAGAAATGTTGCTATGTCACCAAGGTTCTCAAACATGGGCCATCACCAGAATCACTTGGAGGGCTTGTTAAATCAGAGATTGCTGGGCCCCACTCTCAGGGATTCTGATTCAGCAGATCTGGGGCAGACCATGAGAATTTCCATTCTAACATGCTTCTATGTGAGGTTGATGCTGTTAGTCCAGGGGCCACACTTTGCGGACTTTGCTTCTACTCTGTCACTTTACTCCTTTGACTACATGGTGAGATCTTGAATGGTGACACTAGTGTTGACTTCCCAAAATACAATTTTCTGAAAGTCATGTCACCAAAGATTAGCTCTCCAACTCATTGCAGATTTGTTCTTGGTATATTTGGTTTGTCCTTGCCCTATTTCTGTTCTGCCCATGTTTCTGCCTTAACGTTGGCCCTGAAAAAAATATGGCTGTGGCAAACTCACCTAGATTCTGTACTTGTCAGTCTCTGTGGCTAGGGCATATATCCACCCCTAGAGAGAGGTTAAATAACACACACACACACACACACACACACACTTATTAAAAGGAAAAGACATCCAATTACCTAAATAATGACAGGCGCAAGAAGTAAGTGCAAAGGTAAAATAAAAATTTTTGTTTTCATTTGGTGAAATAGCCTTTCTTTGAATTGATAGGAGACTTTTGTTGTTGCTCCTGTATTGCCGTTTAACAAATTGACTTTGATCTTTTTGGGGGACAGGAATTGTGTCTTGTTTATATATTCATATGACATTAAACAATATATAGCACTTCTAAATACTTAATAATTTTTTGTGTGATTATTGAATAAATGAATTTATACAGCTCAGTTAGGTATGATATTCTTGAACCTTATGACTGATAAAGGAATATCATTCAAATATCACATTGGAAGGAAATTAGCAGTTTTTTTGTAAGATGGACAAAATAGAGCCCATTATTGATTTAATGCAATATTTCCAAATGAAAAGTACTTCTTGGGAGTAGCTTTTGTTCTTTGACTATGATTTAGTAAATTCTAATTTTTCTTCTGGCAACAATTCTTTTACTGATTTGAAGTACAAGGATTTTACAGAAGTTACAAATAGCATTAAAAAAGAGTCAAAATCAGGTTGTCTACATTATTACTCTGCCTCTTGAAGCTATAGGAATGTGGGTCTTTCTGCTGAGCTGGAAGACTTTTGGTGATAGTGGAAGATATGTCAAGGAGATGCTGATGATCACAATTCATTTCAGGGGCTTAAGTAACATAGTTGAACATGTGGAAGATAGAGCTGCTATCTCTCTATGTGCCACAAATTAGGAATTTCCTTTAGTCCTTTCCTATATAGTTTGGCAGGAAAGCATTATATGTTCTGGAAATCTTTCAAAAACTAATAACCTTCTCAAAGTCATCTTACATCATAGAATCTCATAACTGGAAGGGACTTGAAATATTACATGACTAAAATACACTAAAATAGAACTTCCTTTTATATTATCCCTGCCTATTTTTCTCTCCGGTGACAGGGAGCTCACTAATGCACAAAACACCTACACAAGAGGTTTAGTTGCAATAAAATTCTTTTTGTCTTGGCCTAAAATCTGATTTTACTAATACTTTCTAATATTGATAGCTCACTTATTCACTTATTTATCTCAATATGCATAGTCATAACCATTTCTGAGCAGGGAATAGGCACTGGGCTATACTGTTGGAAAGCTACAGCCTTTGATCTCTATGATCTTATAGTTTAGTGGGAAAAGAAACATGGAAACAAATAATTACCACACAAAGAAAGATTGACTTAATGAGGGCACCTACAAAGTGCAGTGAGTACTTAATAAAAGGCATCCCTAAATCAGCCTTGAGGGCTAGACAAGGCATTATGAGTAGGTAATATTTTAATTGATATTTAAAGAATAAGTTGCATTGTAGGCAGGGAGATAGCATGTACAGAGGTCAAAATATTGAGAAAAATCTGTTCTGGAGCATAGACTGTGTGCATGTGTGTTGGGGATGACAGAAGGAGGAAGTTGAAAGTGGAGAGCTGCAGGAATGGCAAGGCACAAAGTATTGGCTTCATCAGGGAGTTTGCTAAAAATGCAAACTCTCACTCTAGACCTACTGAGTCAGAATCTGCATTTTAACTGGATCCCCGGGTGGTGCTTTTACATATTAAAGTTTGCGAAGCACTCTCTAAAACAAAAGATTGGACAGGAATGACCTACATAGAAGCACAAAGCCCCAGAAGAAAACACCGAAGGTTCTTTTCACAGCTAAGTTGTTCAGAGTTGGACAGAGGGGATGATTTCAGTTTAGACACACTGAAGAATTTGATCTGTCTGTGGAAATCTGACTGAAAAACGCATTATATATACTACCCAAGAGCTCATGATGGATCATTTCAGCAACCATCAGAACATAGGAAATAATGAAAATTATGAGATTAGAGGATATTGCCTAAGAATGTAGGCAGCCTGCAACCAATTACCTGATACTGATATCAGATTCCTAATCATTGGAAAGATAGAGCATTTTCAAGTCCATTTCTTCAGTTTGAATCATTTGGTAGCTCATCTGCAAACGTTGCCTCGAACAATCCTCCCTCCTTATATTTATGCTACTATTCACATCAATAGATGGGCCTTATTTACCTTCTCCTTGAAACTGGACTTCCGTTGAGACTGGCTTTGCCAACGAGAAGGTATAAGAAGTTACATCCAAGGACTTTCAAACCCAGGCTTTAAGAGAATGAGCATCATGGGATACCTAGCTGGCTCAGTAGGAAGAGCAAGCAACTCTTGACCTCGGAGCCATGAGTTCAAGTCCCATGTTGGCTGTAGAGGTTACTTAAATACATAAAACTTTACAAAGAGGGTGAGTGTCTTATTCCTTTTTCTCAAAAAGTCTAAACAGCATGGAGAGGACATGTGGAAGAGAACTGAGGCACGACTGTCATTATAAATAGCTGAGTACCCAGCTGACAGCCAGCACCAATGCCAGCCATGGGAATGACCCATCTCAGATGTTCCAGCCCAGTCAAGGCCCAGGCAACTGTAGCCCCAGCTGACCTCACATGCAATAGAACTTCCAGGCTGAGCTGAGTTCAGTCAACCCACAGAGCCATCATATATAGTAAAACGGTGGTTGTTTTATGCAGTTAAGTATTGTGGGGGGGGGAGGTTGTTACACAGTAGTGAATAATAGAAACACGATAGCTCCTCACATTTTTTTAACAGTCTTATCTTTGGGCAGTTAGTTGGACACAGGGCAGGCCTCCTTTTGAAAATGAACAAAATACATGCCTATGTACATATTAATACATGGTGGATGAAAAGAAAAAAATTGGCAATGCTTACTATATGCAATTAAAACCGAGGCACAAATTTGGGGGAGTCACTTGGTACTATTAGTTGATTTTGCACCCCCCAGTTGTCTTTTCTCCTCTCACCTCTCATTCTTATTGCTATTGCTTTAGTTCAGTCTGTGAAGTAACATATAGAATACAGTGAAAGTCTTTATACCTTCAGTTTTGCTGGCTTAATCATCTTCCACCAGAGTGATCTTCCTAAAAATTGTTTTGAACAAAGAATTCAATGTTCTATCATTGACTATAGAATTAATAAAAACATTCATTCACTCATTCATTCAGTTATGCTTCTTATCAAAGCATGAAGGTTGTTCATGATTTTAGTTGAATCTAATTTTCCAGTCATCCCATCTCCCTCCATGAATCTCCTCTTCCTCCACAGTGATTTTTTGGTTCTGTCTACACTGAACAATCTTCTGTTCTCCACATCTTTGGCATGAACTTTCACTCCTCTATGCATTTCCCTGGGTTTTATTTGTAAACATCCTTCAGGGTTCAGGTGAAATACTATTATCTTCATTAAGGGTTTTTCTATACCACTACTTGGAGCTAACGGCCCACTTCCCTTGAATCTGGTGTCATTTTTAGCTATTTTCACCAACTTGAGAGCATATTATGGATATGCGGTGTTGCATACTTTGCACACAGTGTGTCTCTTAATCCACAAGACAGAAAATAGTAAAACAAAAAACCTGGAGGTAGTGTTACTATTTCCATTTCATGGATAGAACTAAGACCCATGGGGATTATGTAACTTGCCCAAAGTCATGGAGTTGTTATGCTGCAGAGCAAGAACTCTATTTCAGACTTATCTGACTCAAATGTTAAGTTAAATGTTAAGTACCAAATTATGTTATCTTTCCTATGGAGCCCATTTTAATCTCATCTGTACCCTTAATAGTCATTAAATATCTATCTCCCACTAGACTTGAAGTTCCTTGAAAGAGAGCTCCCATAGTCTCTGCACTTAGCAAGGTGTTCACTACTGCTTTGCCAAGCAATTTGCCAAATTTGATACACTTTAATCCAGGTTAGGGAGGTATGCTATTTAAAAGAACTTTCTATATGCCTTACACTGTTTGAGTTGCCAAGGAGGAGAGAAAAAAAAATTACACCCCAGTGTTCCCTGACTTAAAGTTTATAATGAAACTGAAAAGGGAGACAGATGTTACTACCACCCCACCAGTATAGATGGAGTTAAAAAAAAGCAAAGCTCCTTTTCCAATTAATCACTCTCTGTGCAAGCATTTTCCACATATTTTCTATTCCTTCTATGTTAATGGGGACCAGTGTTCCCAAAGTTGATATGCATTGCTACGGCAGATGTTAACGAAGAAAGGAGGGGACAAAAGCACTTACTGCATGGTAAAGTCTAATAATAGACAACTTATTCACCTGGCATTTACTGCATTAACACTCAGGATGAGCTCATTGTTTTGGCAATCAGCATGCTTACTCTAGGGGGGAAAAACAAATCAGTCTCCTTCCATTTCACACTACCCTGTTCCCCATCCTTTGTCCTCATGCAAGCTCTTCCTTTATCCCAGTGTAGGTACTAGCGATGATAGCCCTGGTAATGTGGGAACTACATTATAAATTACCAAAGAGAAGGATACATTTTTGGTAGGATACAGAAACATTGAAAACAGGAATACCTCGAGGGTTCTCCATTGTCTTTACCAAATGTCCCAGGTTTTATCCACCACAATGAAAAGCTAACGTAAGCTCTGGATCTTCTCCATAAGAAAAATATCCTCCAACAATATTTTACATGATTTCGGTGAGATGTTTCATGAACTACTGGGGATGCAAGGACTTGTTATTTATAATCATAGTCTTGGAGGAATAAAAAAGATTTCCTTGCATGATGTAAGAGGTCCATCCCCCTTCCCAGTCTAGGCCCTAACCATGTGTCCTGAGTCCTTTCTGGCCATGTCTCCTCCTTCTCTTAATGTTCTGGCAGTTTCTGAGCCTTTTGATTGTTCATGGAACTTTGTGGCTTCTCACGCATGTTCTGAGCTCTCCAGGGTTTGCCCACAATGAATACTTACAACCAACTTTTCAGACCTGGCTCAAGCACTAAGTACTTTGAAATCCTTTCCCACATTCTGGGCCAATTTGGGCTTTTCTTTCTATATATTCCAATTACATCTTCTAGAAATGACCATCAAACTGCACTGTAATAGCTAGTATATGTCCTCACTTAATAGTACTCCTTTAGGGCAAGAACCCTGTTTATACATTTTTGTATTCCTGTAACCTAATATCTAAAGGAACTCATCAAATTTCATTTGCCATTCAACAATGGCTGTAATGTAGCTCTCTACTTTAATAGCTTTGTGGGAGAGAACATTGAATGGACTGAATTTAAATCCTCTGGCGACTTCTAGCTAATTGAGCAAGGAGAGGAAGATCTGTAGTAAGAGGCAGCCATTTCCTCCAGGACCACACATCTTAGGGGATTCTGCAAAAGGGAGATAAAAATCCAAATAGATGTGCTTGCCAGTGGCTAAGAGAAAGGAATATAGGGAGTTATTGTTTAATGGGTAGAGAGTTTTAGCTTTGCAAGATGAAAAGAATTCTGGAGATACTGGTGGTGATAGTTGCACAACAGTGTGTAAAGCCACTGAACTGTACATTTAAAAATGCTTGAGGATAAATATTATGTTATGCATATTTAAAAATTTTTTAAGATAATTAAAAACCTGCAACTATGAAAGAGGATATTGACAATCAAAAAATGGTTAAGTGTCCATAACAGGGCCTAAGAGAAGAGCTTAGAAATCACTTTCAACTCTGGAGGCTTTGCTGCTGTGGGGTCTTAGAAGAATCACTTTACCTCTCTGAGACACAGAGTAAGATCAGATTGCTCTTGGCCAACCATTGTTCTGTTTCTGCTGCCTGACCCTGTGCAGCTTATTTGGTGTCTCTTTGGTTTCTAGGTCTGCTCTTTTAAACTTCTGTCAGTGGGATGGGTCCCTAATAACTTTTCAGTAAATTATTTCTCTGCTTAAGATAGCCAGTCTATTTCTTTTGCGTGTAACCAAAAACCCTGAATAATAAAGATTTTTATTTAAACAAGTCTTCAAGGAGAGATCCTAAGAGGGGAAAAGCATCCAAAATGAGATGTAGGGACCTTGTGATGTTATCTCATCCCACATAGAGATTTTCTCTAAATACACACTTTTAATTATTCCTTGGAAGATCTGAGGTTTTCTTGAAATAAGGTTTGTGTAAATCATCCCTAAGGATTCATCACCTTTCAAAATTGTCATACTCTCATGCCTTCCTTGACATTTCCCACTACTGCAATGCTTTTCTGACATCTCCCACACTCTTCTTAGTTAAGTAACAAGCTTATCTTCAATGCTTTGTTGACTCATCTGTGTTCCTGACTCAACTGAGGTTTCCATGAGAAGATATATATATATATATACACACACACATATATATAAAATATATGTATATATATAAAATATATGTGTGTATATATATGTGTGTGTGTGTGTATATATATATATATATATATATATATATATATATATATATAAAATATATGTATACCCTTTGTACCTAGGGAGTGGCTGCAATCTCGATCAGTAATGAAAAAAGTAATGAGGAATGTGAGTGGATGAGTAAAGGAATTGCTGAGTATAGTCAGTGTGGATTGAAGAACTCTACTGGATTCTGTTCACCTTTCAATTGATTTCCCTTTCCCCCTCAAGCTTTCTGGACTGCATACATTCTTTTTGAAGTCCTATTACCACAGTCAACATTTGCACCATGGCTAATAAATTAGCATCACTTTGAAAACAAAAATGATTCCATTTTGCACTTGGAATGTGGTCTGAGAATTAGAAAGGGCAGGGGTGTTACTTGCCCTGAGGCCTGGAAAGTCTCTTGGTGTTTTATTAGGTAACAATTTCTGTTTTTACTGGATTTGTTGGTCACTAGCCCCTGGGAACCTGAACAAATGCCAAGAGTAAAAAAGAAAACAGCATGCTCCCTGATACCTAGAGACCAAATAACCTCCTAACTAAGAGGTATCTATTATTGAAATTAGAGGCATCTATGATGGTAATTCTGAGCTTGGCTTCTTAAAGAGAAAAGGCAAGCAGAAGTAGGTCAATGTTATGACTTGGCTAGAAGCAACTGGTACCAGGTTCCCTTCCTGCTGGTCCTGCTTGTGGGAAAGTCCTAGAAATGAGGGAGATAGAAATGTCTGTTTCTCAGGATGACTTTCTAAATCATGAATATCACAGAGGCAATCAGAAAATGAGTTCTCTTTTTTAAAGCATGTATTTAAAACATATGTTAAAAACAGGTATTTCACAGAGGCATTCAGAGAGTGGATTCTCTTTTTGGTATGTGTGACTGTCAGGAAAGTAGCATGAATTTTTCAGAACTTTGGGGGTGATTTAATGCTACATTGCTGGTCTTGTTCCTTCTTAAAACCCGTATTGGGCTCTTCTATAAATCATCCCTTCAGTTATGTTGGAAACCAGAGCAGCTCTGTATCCTGGTCCATAATATAGTGCTTGGAGCTTTAACTCAGGAGTTAGAAGATCTAAAACAGCCTCTATCTCCACCTTTAGAAGGTAAGTGACTCTAGCTAAGTTAGTTAACATCTCAGAGCCTTGGTTTCCTGACTTGCAAATCAAGGATGTTGATGACCGTCCTACTTAGCTACCTTTGTACCTATGCTTTTAAAAGCCACAGAGAATGCAAAGTCTGTTAAAATATTGGGTAGGCACAAAGACATTGTCAAAATGGAAGAGATGACTAGAATATTAATGGGGGGGAGAGAAAGGCTAGTTTTCCCTTTGTTCCCCAGTTGGCCTCCTGACAACCCCCAGAAAGCCATGGCACATTCAGAGTGAGGTTACAGAAAGTGTGAGGCAGAGGAACAAACCCAGGGTTTGGTGATAGACAGGTTTGATTCAAATCATTAAGGAATCTATTTTCTGAACATTGATTTCCCCTTTTGTAAAACAGATGATAATGCCTACCATAACAGGGTTCTTAAGTGCAGGGATAAATGAAATAATGGAACAAAACTGTGCCTGAAACATGGGAGGTCCTTGATTTTAACTTCTCTCTCTCTCTCTCTCTCTGTGTTCAGATTTTAAGGGGTTTGGGACAAGAGGAGTTGATAGAAATGGTGGAAATTCTGCTATGTGTTACCCATGGTCTCTATAGAAATTTGCCTAATTGATTTTGACTGTTACTGGTAATTAAAGAATACTAAGAGGAGTTTCTCTGAGAAATCAGAAATGTAGCCAAAAAAAAAAAAAAAAAAATTCCCTAAGAGAAAAATAGTACCATCAATAGTGAATAAGAGCACAGGTATATAAAGTCATCCAAGAGAGATATAACAATTCTCCAGATGAAGGTTCTGACTTTAACCTGATTAAATATATTTACATAGTTTAGGGACATGCCCCCTGAGTTTAAGGGATAGTGGTAAACTCTCTGCCTTTTAGGATGCATGGAGGAAAAAACAGTTATGTAGGTGGCCAGTGACACAGTCCTTTTTAGTTTGGTTCTCTAATGACAAATTATTGGCAAAGAGACTCCAAGTATTATGGCCCCATTGACAAGGTCACCCTCAAGTTGTGGAGGAGGACTGTGTTAGTCTTATAGCAGGCAGCTCAGTACAGGAATTACATAGCTGTATACATATTACTTATAGAAATGATTGCTGTGTTGTAACACAGACTGAGGTTTAAATCTTGGGCCTGGCATTTACTAGCAGAGTAAATGTGGCCAGGCTACTGAACTTCTTAACCCTCAGTTTTCTAATCTGCAAATGGGGGTAATATTATACTCATAGGGCTGCAACCCAGTAGGACCATAAGTGCCATCAATGAGCAATTCAGAAGGGGAAATTTGGTGGGGTTGCCATGGTCCTTTCTGGCTCATTCAGAAACTTCATTAGTTCATTAGACTAAATTCTAAAAAAAAAAAAAAAAAAAAAATTGTTTCTTGAAATTTACCATGCCTGGAGGGCTTGTTAAAGCTCAGATTACTGAGCCCCACCCCCCAGAGTGTGTGATTCAGTAGGTCTGGGGGTGGGAGCCCAATAATCTGCATTTCCAACAACTTCTCAGGTGATGCTTATGTTGCTAGTCTGCAGACCTCATTTTGAGAATCACTGCTTTAAAGTGAGTATCTAAGTGAATATCCATTTTAGGACAAATTTTTTTTAAATGTGAAAACTTTTGTTGAGTGTCTGCCTTGTTCAGGCGCCATGCTGGGTTTTGGATATCCAGGAATAATCACCTACTAGGAGACAGGTAAATAAACCAGAATGCCAGTAATTGGAAAAATTAAATTGGCAAGCCAATTAAACTACTTCATTTGGTTGGCCTTTCCTCTCAAGAAGAATCTATATGGAAATTCAATCAGTCTGAGTAGCTTGTTTGGAAACTGTTAGGCAGAAGGATGTTGAATAATATTAATGAGCGGAACTGTAGTAGGAAAGGAATGCTTATGTCTCTCTGTCTACTTCTCTGATGTTTAAAACTGTCTCTTGCTTATTCCCCAGAAAGGAGTTTTTAGTCTTTTTAGTCAGATTGGGTCCCTTTACTGGGTATTATTTCATAAAATGTTGCATACATGTGGCTTTGTTTTTGTTCCTACATTTTCCTTCCATGCACTGGGAAGGATAAGGTAAACCAAGGCTTGCCTTTTTAGGACACATCCTGCCACCTTGATTTTTGGCTGAAAGGATAGAAGACCTTTGTCGCCTTTGAAGCTATAGCAAGTCCTCCAACCCCGGATAACCAGAGCTTCGTCTTGGGTGATCTTGAGAACCATCTCAGTTTCTCATACCATAACAACATGTTTCCCATTATACCATTTATTTCTTTAAAATATAGACTTTGGTTTTTTTAGGGCAGTTTTTAGGTCCACAGCAAAACCTAGCAGAAAGGCCAGAAAGTTCCCTTATTATCCTCTGTCCCCACCTAGACAAAGCCTCTGCCACTATCAATATCCTGCACCAGAGTGGTACATTTATTAAAATTGATGAATCTATATTGACACATCATTATCACCCAGTCCATAGTTTACCTTAGGGCTCATTCTTGGTCTTGTACATTCTATGAGTTTGGACAAATATATAATGATGTGTATTCACCATTATAGTATCATACAGAATAGTTTCACTGCCCTAGAAATCTGTTCTACTCATCCCTCCCTTCCCCCAACTCCTGGCAACTCTTGATCTTTTTACTGTCTCTATAGTTTTGCCTTTTCCAGAGTGTCACATAGTTTGAATCATCACTATTAATTTTTATATGTTCAGATGCTTCAGGAACAGTATGCATGATTTTCAGGAAATATTGCAGGCATTTTTGTGTATTCTGGACAAACAACATCTCCCAGAAAAATACCTCCATAAAGAGGAAAGATGGCTGGCCCAAGGCCTTGCTGAAGAAAATACACTGTCAACTCTTACACTGTGATGAAAACAAATCTAGTCTACAGGATACCAGCCTTCCATTAGTCCATCCTTTGTTCTTGTGATCACAGAAGGGATATCAAAATGATGGTGGGTACTTTGACAATGGATAAACATCTAGAGGAGGTCATCTGTGTTCCCCTCCATGCTTGGAGTTTCCACCACCATGGATACTATTTTTATTAGAGTGCAGCTTGAGAAATGGAGACTGCGGACATCGCTTAGACTTTAAGGTCTGGAATGGGGTTTCATAATTTTGGTGTCATGGACTCATTACTAATATTAAGGTTATGAAACCTCTCCCAAAAGAGATGCATATCCACAGAAGTTTCCATAAAATGTCGAGTGCTTCACTGAAACATGAAGACCACTGACCCAATGTAAAAACAATATAAAAACAAATTAAAGCACCCACCCCCCCCGAAATCAATATCTGTCCCTGAATACATGTCTAACTCAACTAGGATTTGACTGTCAATCACTTTGGCTGCCATACCCCAATAGAATAGATGGTGATTGGTTGTCATGGTATAATGTGAAGGTCAAGCAACTTTGAGAGTTATAAAATAAACACACCCTTGGTGATTACTGTGGTAGCCTCAGGTCTCTGATCTCATGTGCATTTAGACTCTAGTCATTGAAATTCCTAACCATGCCATAAATTTTTCAAGTAATTTATTAATGTGTTTCTTCAAATGCTGGTTCTTAAAAATACATGAATCCTCTTACTAAAAAGCAATATATTCTTTAATATAGTTAATTAAATCTCAGCTTTCCTTGTTTCCTCTGGTTCTAAGAAAACGGAGATACTCTAGACATACGTGTTAGACTTGGGTTTTCTCCCAGGCCTTCTGGCTACTTCTTGTAGGGGCTCACTTTTATGTAGACTTTTCATTCAATACCTATTCATTGAGGCCCATTCAGTGCCAGGCACCATGCTAGATCCTTGGGGTGATAGAACAGGCTGAGATAGTAGAAAGAAAGTGGAATGTGGAACTAGATACATAAAAGCCCAAATCCCACTTGTGGAACTTATTTTTTACCTCAGCCAAGTTATTGTCTATCTTTTTAAAAAATTTTTATTTAAATTCAATTTAATTAACATATAGTGTATTATTAGTTTCAGAGGTAGAATTTAGCAATTCATCAGTTGCATACTATACCCAGTGCTCATTACTTCAAGTGCCCTCCTTAATGCCCATCACCCAGCTATCCCATCCCCTCACTCACCTCCCCTCTAGCAACTCTCACTTTGTTTCCTATAGTTAAGAGTCTCTTATAGTTTACCTCTCTCTCTGTTTTTGTCTTTTATTTTTCCTTCCCTTCCCCTATGTTCATCTGTTTTATTTCTTAAGTTCTACATATGAGTGAAATCATATGGTATTTGTCTTTCTCTGACTGACTTATTTCACTTAGCATAATATCCTGTAGTTCCATCCGTGTCCTTGCAAATGGCAAGATTTCATTCTTTGAGATTGCTGAGTAACATTCCATTGTATATATAGACCACATCTTCTTTATCCATTCATCTGTCGGTGGACATCTGGGCTCTTTCCATAGTTTGGCTATTGCGGACATTGCTGCTATAAACACTGGGGTGCAGGTGCCCCTTCAAATCACTATATTTGTATCCTTTGGATAAATACCTAGAAGTGCAATTTCTGGGTTGTAAGGTAACTCTATTTTTAACTTTTTAAAAAAAAATATTAGAGAGAGTGGGTGCATGCACCCAAGAGTATGAGTGGGGGGGTATCCAAGGGAGAGGGGGAGCAGACTCCCCGCTGAGCAGGGAAGCCAGATATGGGCTTGATCCCAGGACCCAAGGATCATAACCTGAGCCGAAGACAGCCGCTTAACCAACTGAGCCACCCAGGTGCCCTATTTTTAACATTGTGAGGAACCTCCAAACTATTTTCCAGAGTGACTGTACCAGTTTTATTCCCACCAACAGTGTAAGAGGGTTCCCCTTTCTCCGCATCCTTGCCAACATCTGTTGTTTCCTGAGTTTTTCATTTTAGCCATTCTGACTGGTGTGAGGTGGTATCTCATTGCGGTTTTGTTATTGTCTATCTTTAAACCTGCTTCACGATCTGAAATAAAAAGGCATAGTAATAATGACTACCCAGTAGCATGGCTATGAGGATTATATCGCATCATGTGAATTGATCTATCTTCTATTAGGTTTGGGGGTGTTTCTGCTCTCGAGGCAATATTTTTTTCTGATCTTGTCCACACAGACTGATAGTACTTCAATGTAGTTGCAATTATTGCTGTTAACATACCCCTCCCTCAGTTATTTTAGGCCTTTTTTTTCATTTCCCTCTAGTGCATACACTTCAAGTCAGAATAGTATCTTTTTCCTACTAGTACAAGCAAAAGCATCTGTGCCAAGAATTTAGCTCTGATGTGCTTGGCACAGCAAAGCAACAGAGAGAGAAATGAATGGTCACTGCAATTATAAGTGGGTTAACATTCCACTGTACTCCAGAAGAATAGATTTCAGGCCAGGCTGCAATGAGAGACTTGGGGGAGGGGAGTAGTGTACAACTGATTCCATTCAAACATGGGAACAAACCCTTCTAAGAATGACTACAGAATGAAACACCTGCCACCCAATTCTTCACATAAAAGTTTGGCAGAAATACAGGGGGCAATTTGGAACACAACTTTTATATTCCAAGTTAAAGGAACTAAATAAGAGAACTACACAGATGATTCCTTGAGAATGGACTTTTATAATTCTGCTATTTAAAATCAATAGAGCAGAAGTCAGAGTTTAGAGCTCATCTTTTCCACTTTGCTTCTCCAAAATGTGTTTTCGTTTTGTATCAAGATTTAGTTTGGCCACTTGAAAAATTACAAAATGCTGGCTGGGCCTTGACCCTTTAGAGTCCTACTCTCTTCTTTTCTCAGCTGTTGGCAACATAATCTCAAACTGTTGGCTCAGATTCTGCCTGGTTTCTGAGCAGAATTATTTTCTGTTCCTTCTCCCTCTTCCCTCTCTCCCTCCTTTTCTTCCTCCATCCTTTTTTCCCTCTACTTTTTTCTTTTCTTTTGATTGGATTATAATTTTCATACAATAAAATGCACAGATATCAGATATTCAGTTCAATTAACTTTGATAAATGTAATTACTTGTGTTACCCACATACCTATTAAGATAGCACTCCCATCATCCCAAATAGCTAGCTCTCTTGTGCCTACTCCAAATCTGTCCCAATTGCCCTGAAGCAACCAATTTTCATTTCTTTCACCATAGATTAGCTTTACTGGTACTAGAAATTTAGATGAATGGAATCTTACTTTTATTTTTTTATTGTTATGTTAATCCCCATACATTACATCATTAGTTTTAGATGTAGTGTTTCATGATTCATTGTTTGTGCATAACACCCAGTGCTCCATGCAGAACGTGCCCTCCTCAATACCCATCACCAGGCTAACCCATCCTCCCACCCCCCTCCCCTCTAGAACCCTCAGTTTGTTTTTCAGAGTCCATCGTCTCTCATGGTTCGTCTACCCCTCCGATTTCCCCCCCTTCATTCTTCCCCTCCTGCTATCTTCTTCTTCTTCTTTTTTTTTTTCTTAACATATATTGCATTATTTGTTTCAGAGGTACAGATCTGTGATTCAACAGTCTTGCACAATTCACAGTGCTTACCAGAGCACATACCCTCCCCAGTGTCTATCACCCAGTCACCCCATCCCTCCCACCCCACCCCCCACTCCAGCAACCTTCAGTTTGTTTCCTGAGATTAAGAATTCCTCATATCAGTGAGGTCATATGATACATGTCTGTCTCTGTTTGACTTATTTCGCTCAGCATAATACCCTCCAGTTCCATCCACGTCGTTGCAAATGGCAAGATCTCATTCCTTTTGATGGCTGCATAATATTCCGTTGTATATATATACCACATCTTCTTTATTAGATGAATGGAATCTTATAGTATATACTCTTTGTTTCTGGCTTATATTATTTTTGGAATTCATCCACATTGTTGTATGTATTAATAATCTGTTCCATCTTATTACTAAATAGAGTTATAATATGCAGATATGCCACAACTTATCCTTTCTCCTATTGATGAATATTTGGGTAGTTTTTAGTTTTGTGAGACTATCAATAAAGCTTCTGTGAACATTTCCTAAACATATTTCTTATTGAGTCTGTGGTAAATGGTATTATTTATAATTTTTTCAAAGGCTTGTTGCTTATTTATAGGCAATAAATTATCTATATCCTGTGATTTTCTGTATTTACTTATTATAGTTATTGTATAGATTCCTGAGGATTTTCTATGTAAATAATTATGTTCTCTGCAAATGAAGACAGCTTTACTTCTTTCATTCCTCTGTACAATACTGAATAAAAATAGGGAGAACCAACACCCTTGTCTTATTCCGTCTTAAGGGAAATGATTCAGTCTTTCTCTACTAAGAGTGATCATATTTGTACCTTTTCTATAGGTGCCCTTTATCAAGCTTAGAAACTTTGTATGTATTCTTAGTATGTTAAAAGTTTTTTTGGTTTTTAGGTTTTTTTAAATCATGAATTAGGGTGGAATTTGGTGAAATGTTAGGTGGGTATCCATTGAATTAATCGTAAAAATTTTCTTCTTTATGTAATCTCAATATTACAATTTGCAATGATTGATTTCTAAGTGTTAAATTAACCTTGCATTCCTGGGATGAACACCTCTTCTTTCTCATGATGTATTAAGGTTTTTCTATTTTGCTAGATTCAATTTTTTTGTGTGTATCATTAGAAAAAAATTTAAAAACATTGTAATTGGTGCACATCATTTTAGTTGAAGTAGACTATATGTCCTAAAAGTATGAAACAGACAGGAAAATATCATGGCTGTTTTTCATGGATGAGAAAAACTTATTTATAAGGTTTACATCATGGTCCAATTACTCAATGTGACCTCTCTGGATGGTTGTAATCCCCCACCTCCTGGAGTTTGGTGGGACATGATAAGCCACCTTCTCCTGCAGTCTCATGCCCCACATGATAAGACCTATGTGTTAAATATTTAACCATATTCTGTTTTGATTTCTGCTCAAAGTGAGACTCACCTTTATAAAACCTACTGTTTCCTTCCTTTTTTCCATTAAGTAGTATATTCTTCATCTAATTAACCTGGAGATTCTTTGTTCACTCATATGATGAGTGAACATGGTTTACAATTCCTCAAGCACAATTTTCTGCTTCTTAATAAACTTCCATATCCAATACTGTTCTTTCTGTCTGAATGGTTTTACTCACTATATAGCCTTTTCGGTCTCTCTCTTCAGGCTTTGCACAAAAGCCAAGACCATGAGAACCAAAACTTTGGTTAGATTTTGAATGCTTTCTATCATTGTCTGAAATTTAAAGAAGATTTTCATCTACTTTTTACATACATTACCCCTAGAATTGAATATATATTTCTCCCTTTGTGAATGTTTTAACAAGAAAGTTTCTTAGAATATGCATCCATTCGTTTGTTATTTTCCTCTATCAGCCATGTTGTTTGGCCCTTAATTCATCATTAAATATATTCATTTATTGTCACTTTGAATCTCCAAGATAAATGTTAGACTTAGTATGTTAAAGTGTTTCGTCTAAAGTCTCTGGTAGTTACAGAACCCATACAAAAATCTGGAACTATTTGGTATATTAAATTATTCCTATTCTGTTATGTGTGATAAAGGTAGTATTATTATATTTTCAGATGTTAAATAGGTACTAAAGTTCCCACAAACTAAATGACAAGGCACCTCACATTTTCTTTATTTTTTAATTGAAGTATAATTAACAATGCTATATTAGTATCAGGTGTACAACATTGATTTAACAGTTCTTTAAATTACTCAGTGTAATAAGTGTAGTCACCATCTGTCACCAAATAGCATGGTTACAATATTATTGATTATATTCCCTATGTTGTAATTTTCATCTCTGTGATTTATTTTATAACTGTTTGTATATCTTAACCGCCTTTATCTATTTTGTGCATTCCCCCACTGGCCTCCCCTTGACAACCATCAGTTTGTTATCTGTATTTTAGAGTCTGTTTGTCTCTGTTTTGTTTGTTTTTTAGATTCCACTTATAAATGAAATCATATGGTATTGATCTTTGACTTATTTCGCTTAGCATTATACCCTCTAGATCCATCCATGTTGTTGCAGATGGCAATATCTCATTCTTTTTATGGTTGAGTAATATTCTGTGTGTGTGTGTGTGTGTGTGTGTGTATAACATCTTCTTTATCCATTCTTTTATTAATGGACACAAGTTGCTTCCATATCTTGGCTATTGTAAATAATGCTGCAACAAACATAGGGATGAACATATCTTTCTGAATTAGGGTTTTTGTTTTCTTTGGGTAAATACCCGGTAGTGGAATTACTGCATCATATGGCATTTCTATTTTAAACTTTTTAAAAACCTCCATACTGTTTTCCACAGTGGCTGTACCAATTTACGTTCCCATCAGCAGTGCATGAGGGTTCCTTTTTCTCCACACTATCACCAACACTTATTTCTTTTCCTTTTGATTCTAGTTACTCTGACCAGTGTAAGGTGATATTGTGATTTTGATTTGCATTTCCCTAATGATTAGTGATGTTGAGTATCTTTTCATGTGTCTGTTGGCCATCTATGTCTTCTTTAGATAAATGTCTATTCAGGTCTTCTATTTTTTAATTCAATTATTTTCTGATGTACAGTTGTATAAGTTTTATATATTTTGAGTATTAACCCCTTATTGGATATATCATTTGCAAATATCTTCTCCCATTCAGAAGTTTGCCTTTTTATTATGTTGATGGTCTCCTTTGCTGTACAAAAGCTTTTTATTTTGGTGTAGTCCCAAGAATTTATTTTCGCTTTTGTTTTCTCTTCTTTCTCATGATGTATTAAAACTTCTCTATTTTGCTGGATGCAATTTGCTAATACTTTGTTATGGATTCCTGTGCCTATATTCATGAAGAATATTGGTTTGTAGTTTTGTTCCTTATGATGTATTTGTCTGGTTTTAATATCAGGTATATAATAGCCAGATAAAAGAAGATGGCAAGTATTCCACTTGTTTCTTTTCTTTCAATGAAATGGATTATTTTTAATATAAGATTGGTATTACTTCTTGCTTAAAAGTTTGATGGAATACTGCAGTGAAATG
The DNA here is from genome assembly GCF_964656455.1 of Halichoerus grypus. Lineage (NCBI taxonomy): Eukaryota > Metazoa > Chordata > Mammalia > Carnivora > Phocidae > Halichoerus > Halichoerus grypus. Next base: position 139,513,373 of record NC_135716.1, read on the forward strand.
ATGTAAACCTGGTGTTTTCCATGTGGGAATTTTTTTTAATTTTATGCATTTATATAATAGAATTTTTATTTTCAATGTCTGAAATAAGTTTTCTTTCTAGGAATTTTTAAAATTTTTAAAAATTTTTCTTGATGTTCAGTTAGCAAACATATAGTACATCATAAGTTCTTGTTGTAGTGTTCAACAATTCATTAGTTGCATATAACACCCAGTGCTCATCCCAACATGTGCTCTCCTTATACCCAACATCTGGTCACCCTATACTTGATTTCCAAGTTGTCAGATTTATTGACATAAAACTGTTTATAATAGTCCCTTATTATTTTTTCTATCTGTAGAGATTGGATTAATGGAGTAATAAAAATTTGCTCATGCATGCTTGTGTGCTCTCCCTCCTTCACCCCCAATTTAATCCATCTCTAATTTGATCATTCTAACTAGAATCAAATGTGTAGATAGGTTGAAGGAATTAAACTTTGGTTTTGCTGATTTGTTCTATAGTTTGCCTATTTTTTATATATCATTAAATTTTGTTTATCTTTATTATTTCCATCCCTTTATTTTTTTTTAAATTCTTATTTCTTCAAGTGGATCTTTAGGTTATTTTAGAGATTTATTTTTCTAATATATTTAAAAGTGTAAACTTCCTTTTAAGCAATGCTACAGCTGCAATTTGCACATTTTGATATTTCATGATTTTGTTATTACTGAGTTTAAAATATTTTCCAAATTACTTTGGGATTTCTTCTTGGACTCATGGATAATTTAATTATGCTGTTTAATTTTCAAGTATTTCAGGAATTTTAAGACTGGCTGTAAGTCCAGTATCAATGCTTTTAATATTGAGATGAAGTATATTCTCTGAAAATTAAAAAATAAATAACAAAGAGGTTTCCTTTTTCATCTACTTGCTTTATCAAGTAGGAAAGAGTTTTGAAATTTCCACTTCTAATTGTGAACTAATTTATTTCTCCTTTTTGTTCTCTTAAGTTTTGCCTCATGATTTTAAAGGTCTGTTATTAGGAGCTTGCATATTAGATTGCTGTGTCCTTTTGATGAATGGACACTTTTATCATAATAAAATATTACCCTTCATCCTTAATTATGCTCCTTTTCCTGAAGCCTCCTTAGTCTGTATTATTAATATAGCCAATCCAGCTTTCTTTAAATTACTGTTTGTCTGATGTATCCTTTTTCTATTCCTTTACAAAATCTGTGGCTTTATATTTTCAGTGCATATTTCCTGGAAATATTTACTGGGATCTTGCTTTTCATATAGTCTGATAAAATCGTTCTTTTAATTGAGGCATTTTCTTAGTTTATATATAATGTAATTGTTGATATAGCTGCATTAGATGTACTATTTTATGATCTATTTTTTAGTAGTTTTATCTCTTTTAGTTCCTTTTTTTTCTGCTTTTCCTGCCTTCCTTTTATATTTCATTTTACTTTCATTATTGGCTTTTTAGCTATACTTCCTCAATTTTAGTTGCTTTTCTAGGATTTCTGATCTGTCACTTTACATAGAATACAAGAATCTTACACTCGATCCATCCAATCACTGACACTATTCTTGTCATATGCTTCATTTCTACAATTATTATAAACCCCATAATATAGTATAATTTTTTCTTTAGATGGCAATAAAAACATTAAGAAATGGGAATACTTTTTACACCTACCCACATATTTACCATTTCCAATGTTCCTTTGTATAGATATAAATTTCCAACTGTAATTTTCTCTCAGCCTGAAGAACTTCCTTTAACAGTTCTTGCTGTGCTGGCCTACTGGTGATGGATTCTCTTGAATATTGATGGCCTGAAAATATTTTAATTATGTTTTTATTTTAAAAGGATATATATTTAATCCTGTGACTTAATTCTGAGGCCTGTCTCTTGCCATTGGACTTCTGTCAAGCTCCCTTAACGACACCCTCCCAGTTCAGTAGAGCTATAGCATGACATACCTAAGAGCTCATACCTCCTTCATCTGATTAAGTCCCAAGCTTATCTTCATTACAACTGTTATTTGATATAGTCTTTGTAGCCTCACTCAAATTGTGAACTATTAGTTGTTTCTACTATATTTCATCACTCAGTATATTTTCATGCCTTGATCAGTAAAAACTTTTGAGTTCTTAATATGTGTAAGACCCTGAACAAATTGCCCAAGGCACCATGTTAGAAATAGCAAACACCCACCAATGGACTAGAAAGTACACTTGAGTGTTAGTCCCAAATCTTTTAATAATTAGCTTTAGGTTAGTCCCTAAGCATTTTTGAGCCTTGGTTTACTCATTGTTTGCTCATCTGTAAAATGGAGATAATACACATTTCATGAGGTGGTTGTGAAACTAATGACATAGGAAAGTGCCAAACTCACTACCTGAACTGAATCAATCATTGCTGAATCTGAATGGTTCACATAAACATGATTGAAAATGCCAAAAGAGTTGCTTACATAGAAAGTGTCAAAATGAATTATAACATATTGACTGGACTTCTATTGAGACACAAATAACTTCCAGGAATTTAGAGAATGGATTTGGGGAAGGTAAAAATGATTTGAAAATGCTAGTTTAAAATAAAACTCTGTTAGAATGGGGATGTGAAATGATGATGCTGGTTAAATAAATCTCATTCAATTCAATTAAATCCCATTCAACTCTATTTGAGTTTATTATAAGTACTAAATACTAACAATTAGAATGAAAAATAAATCCCCTCCAAAAAGGAACTCAGTTTAATGAGAAACAGGTAAAGGACATTTAGTGAGACAGTAGCATTTTGTCTAGATGTGCAGGCTCTTGCACTAAACTACCTGATATACAATCCTTACTTAACCACTTACTAGTTAATATATGATACTTGACAACCTCACTATGAGTATTTGTCAAGGTAATGCTAGGCACTGGCAAAGACACAGTGTCACTGGTTTAACATAATGGAAGTTTACTTACTGCTTTTATAAAATCCAAGAAATGGCATGAGTTGGGTGGGAAAAGAAAGCTCTGCTTCACACTGTTCATTCGGGGACCAAGGATGAATGATGACTGCCTAGGGCATTGACATCCGGCTAACAGGTGGGGAAGAGAGAAGGTGGAGAATCACACCAGAGGTTTGTCTGAGTCAGGCCTGGCAGTGGAATATAGCATACTTACACTCCGTTGGCAAGAACTAAACAGGGACAAGTAGCCCGAATATGTGCCTAGGCAGAAGGGGAAATAGGTTCAGTAAACACCTAGCCAGTCTGCTATACTGTGTCTCAGTTTTCACATGTGTAAAATCAAAATAATAGTAGTATTCATCATTTCATTGGGATTTCTTAACAAAGAATTATTATAGGAGTTCAGTGAAATGACACACATAAAGTGCTTAATCCAGGGCCTGACTCATGACAAATGCTTGTTGAATATTAACTGTTACTGTAAGTGCTATGACAAAGGCACATGGTAGATTCAGCAAGCATATAAAAGGAAGGTGCAATCAACTGAAACTGTGATATTAGGTAAGGCTAAACAGGAGTTGATGGGGTTGTGACTGTCAGTGGTGCTGACCTCACCAGATGAAATATGTAAAACTTCGTGGTGCAATTATGTATCTTCAGGCTCAGCTTCTCTCACCAACCATCTATTCTCCTACAGGATCTTCCTTCTGCATTTTGGCTTCATTTCCACCCCAGGATGAGGGGGAAAAATGCTAATGCTGAGAAGAACCTTTCAGGTAGGAACCAAACTTTAATCATTGTGGATTATGTTTTTAGGAATATATTGAATTTACTTTTGTTGAGATCCATCCTATAATATTTGTATAGCAGGTACAATATTTTCAAGCCACAGTCATGGTTATGCAAGACTAGTAATGTGCATTATTTTCGATAGTTCAACTTAATCATTATTTCAAAACCCTTTTGTCTTTTGGTACAAAATGCAATCTTAGTCTGTTTCATGTAAATTCAGACATTTCAGGTTTAAATTCAATCTATTTAGGATTTACCTCTGTCTTCTTGTCCTCCAGGATGATACTTAAATTCTAAGGATGCTTACAGAGCATCCTGGCATTGGTAGAAGCATCTAAACCCTTGCAACTACCAAGTGTCCACGTGTGGCATGTATACAATCCTGCCTGGTTCTTAGGTATATTTTCCCACACTGGCATCTGCTGGAGTAGGGGGCTATATGTCCATTTGCCTAGGGCAGTCCCAGTTATACATACTGTCCTGGCATTTTGCCAGTTATTGTCCCCTTTCACTCTCAAAATTGCCCTAATTTGGAAAATAATTTATATGGTCACCCTGCCTGAGGGTCTGCATTCCCACCTGGCCTCTGGTTAGCAGAATGTGGCCACTTTGTGTTTCAAGTCTATTTGCCCTGGCCTTGATGTCCCCCCTTGAGGTCCACCTGCTCTCCAACTTTCCCCACTTCTTAGGAACATAAGAAGGTCTAACTGCTCCACTCCAGAGCCAGGGGACACTAAATATCAAGAACCTGGCCTTCTTCAGCTCTGGATACTCCATGCAATCATCTCCACTTCCCTGAGTCACTTTATTTTTGTCAGTCTTCTATTTCTCAGTGTTCTAGGTTAAAGTGACTCAGAGTTCCATTCTTGCTCAGATTCCCAACCTGTTGGAGTACATGGGAGCAAAGATGAGATGTACCTCTGAGTGAGGGCCCCCTATCCAGTGATATCATTAGCACTTAATCTCTCACATCTCCAAACCATCTCTCACCTCTCTTGGCCCGAGAGAGGTAGGAGCTGCCCTCACAGAGTCTTTAAGTATGTAAGAAACGAAAAACCGAAGTATTTCTTTATTGTTGTTATTATTATCATTGACTGTTTTCCCGTTGTTGTATGTTTCATTTCTATGACTTATTTAATTTATAACTGGAAATTTTTACCTCTTAATCCCCTTCACCTACTCTGTCCATCTCCTCAGCCCCTTCCCCTGTGGCAACCAAACTCTCTGCATTTATGAAGTCCATTTCTGTTTTATGTTTGTTTGTTCATTGTTTTGGGTTTTAGATTCCACATGTAAGTGAAATCATATGGTATTTGTTTTCATCTGGTTGACTTATTTCACTTAGCATATTACCCTTTAGATCCATTTGTGTTGTAGTAAATGGCAAGATCTCATTCTTTTCTATGGCTCAGTAATAATATTCTTGTGTATATATTTATCACATCTTTATCCACTCATCTATCAACAGACACTGATTGTTTTCATATGTTGGTTATTGTAAATAATTAATGCTGTGATGACCATAGGGGTGCATATATCTTTCGGAATTAGTGTTTTCATTTTCTTTGGGTAAAAACACAATAGTGGAATTATTGGATTGCATGGTATTTCTATTTTTAATAAAAAAATTTTAAACCCTTATTACTGAAGTATAGTTGACATACAATGTTATATTATTTTGAGGTGTGAAACATAGGAATTGGACAATTTTATACATTACTTAATATTTACCATGATGAGTATAGTCACCATCTGTCACCACACACATAATTAAAATATTATTGGCTATATTTCCTATGTTGTACTTTTCATCTCCATGACTTATTTATTCTATAACTATAACTGGAAGTTAGTGCCTCTTAATCCCTTCACCATTTAATGCATCCCCCACCCATATCCATCTCTGGAAACCAGGTCTCTGTATTTAAGAGTCTATTTGTTCATTTGTTTTGTTCTGTACATTCCACATATAAGTAAAATCATATGGTATTTGTCTTTATCTGACTTACTTCATTTAATGTAATATCCTTTAGGTCCATCCATGTTGTCACTAATGTCAAGATTTCATTCATTTCTGTGGCTGAGAAATATTTCATTATACACACACATATATATCATATATGTATATTCCATACACACACACATATATCACACCTTTTTTCCATTCATCTATCAGTGGACACTTGGTTGCTTCCATATCTTGGCTATTGTAAATAATGCCACAATAAACATAGGGGTACATATATCTTTTTGAATTAGTGTTTTCATTTTTGGGGGAGGGTAAATACCCAGTAGTGGAATTTCAGGATTATATGGTATTTCTATTTTTAATCTTTTCAGGAACCTCCATATTGTTTTTTTACAGTGGTTGTACCAGTTTACATTCCCTCTAACAGTGTACAAGTGGTCCCTTTTCTCCACACTCTCATCATCACTTCTTTGTCTTTTTGATTCTAGCCATTTTGACAGGTGTAAGATAATATCTCATTGTGGTTTTGATTGCATTTTCTTGATGAATAGTGATATTGAACATCTTTTTATGTGTCTGCTGGTCATCTATATGTCTTTGGAAAAATGTCTATTCAGGTCTTCTACCCATTTTTAAATTGGATTTTTTAAAATTTATTTTGGTGTAGAGTTGTATAAATTCCTTATATATTTTGGATATTAACCCCTTATGAGATATACCATTTGCAAATACCTTCTCCCATTCCATAGGCTGCCTTTTTGTTTTGTTGGTTTCTTACTCTGTGCAAAAGCTTTTTATTTTGGTGTAGTCACAATCGTTTAATTTTGCTTTTGTTTCCTTTGCTTTAAAAGATACATTCATAAATATGTTGTTAAGGGTGATGTCTAAGAAATTTCTGCTTATGTTTTCTTTTAGGAGTTTGGTTCAGGTCTCACATGTAGGTCTTTAATGTATTTTGAGTTTATTTTTGTCTATGATGTAAGAAGGTTGTCCAGTTTCATTATTTTGCATGCAGCTGTCCAGTTTTCCCAGTACCATTTATAGAAGAGGCTATCTTTTCCCCATTGTATATTCTTGCCTCCTATGTCATAAATTAGTGACCATAGAGTTGTGGGTTTATTTCTGTGCTCTGTATCCTGTTCCACTGATCTGTGTCAATTTTTGTGCCAATAACATACAGTTTTGATTACTATAGTTTTGTAATGTATCTTGAAATGTGGAATTGTAACTCCAGCTTCATTCTTGTTTCTCAAGAGTATATTGGATATTTGGGGTCCTTGTAGTTTCATACAAATTTTATTATTGTTCTAGATCTGTACAAAATGCTATTGATATTTTGATAGGGATTGCTTTGAATCTGTAGATTGCTTTGGGCAGTATGGACATTTTAACAATGTCTGAACATAGTGCATTTTGCCATTTATTTGTGTCATTTTCAATTTCTTTCATAAATGTCTTATAGTTTTCAGGACATAGGTTTCTCACTTCTTTGTTAAATTTATTCCTAGGTATTTTATTCCTTTGGGGATAGTCATAAGTGGGATTGCTTTCTTAATTTCTCTTTCTGCTACTTTGTTATGAGTGTATAGAAATGCAACAGATTTCTGTTTGTTAATTTTGTATTCTGCAACTTCACTGATTTCATTTATTCTAATAGTTTTTTGGTGGAGTCTTTAGGGTTTTCTATATATAGAATCATGTCATCTGTAAATAGTGACAGTTTAACTTCTTCCTTATCAATTTGGGTGGCTTTTATTTATTTTTCTTGTCTGATTGCTATGGCTAGGACTGCCAGTACAATGTTAGATAAAAGTGGTGAGAGGGACATCCTTGTCTTGTTAATGATCTTACAGGAAAAGCTGTCAGTTTTTCACCATTGAGGATGATGTTAAGTGTGGGTTTGTCATATATGGCCTTTATTATATTGAGGTATATTCCCTCTACATCCACTTTTTTGAGCATTTTTATCATGACCAAATGTTGAATTTTGTCAAATGCTTTTTCTGAGTCTATTGAGATGGTCATATGATTTTTATCCTTCCTCTTGTTAATGTGATGTACCACACTGACGAATTTGAGAATTTTGAACCCATGTTGCATTCCTGGAATAAACCCCACTTGCTTATGAATGATCCTTTTAATGCATTGATTAGGTTTGCTAATATTTTCTCTAGGATTTTTGCAATTATGTTTATTGGGGATATTTGCCTATATATATTTCTTTTTTTGTAGTGTCTTTGTTTTTGGTATCAGAGTAATGCTGGCCTCATAGAATGAATTTGGAGTTATCATTCCTCTTCTATTTTTTGGAATACTTTGAGAGGAATAAGTATTAACTCTAAATGTTTTGTAAAGTTCTCCTGTAAAGCCATCTGGTCCTGAACTTTTGTTTTTTGGGAGGTTTTTTTTTTTTTTTTTTTTCAGTTTTGTTACTAGCAATTGGTCTGTTCAGATTTTTAATTTTGTCCTGATTCAGTTTTGGAAGATTATATGTTTCTAGGAATTTATCCATTGCTTTCTAAGTTGTCCAGTTTGTTGACATATAATTTTTCATAGTATTCTTTTATAGTTCTTCATTATTTCTGGTCCATTTCTAATTTTATTTGAGTCCTCTTTTTCTCTCGATGAGTCTAGCTAAAGGTTTATCAGTTTTGCTTATCTTTTCAAATACCAGCTTGTGGTTTTGTTGATGTTTTTAAAATTTTTTTTTACTCTTTGTTTTCTTTATTTCTACTCTTTCATATTTCCTTCTTTTTGCTACTTTTGGTCTTTTTACTTCTTTATGTAGTTCTTTTAGCTATAAGACTAGTAGTTTGAGAATTTTCTTGTTTTATAATGTAGGCCTGTATCACTATAAACTTCCCTCTTAGAACTGCTGGGTCTCAAAGATTTTGGACTGTTTTGTTTTGTTTTGTTTTGTTTTCATTTTCTTTTGTCTGCAGGTATTTTTGATTTCCTCTTGATTTCTTTATTGACCCATTGGTTGTTTTTACACATGTTGTTTAACCTCCATGTGTTTGTGTTTTTTCCATTTTTTTTTTCCCTTATAATTGATTTCTAGTTTCATACCCTTGTGGTCAGAAAAGATGGTTGGTATGATTTCAGTCTTCTTAAATTTATTGAGGCTTGAACCTGGAGAATGTACCTTGTGCACTTGGAAATATATTCTGCTGTTTTTGGATGGAATGTTTTGTATATGTTGATCAAGTCCATCTGACCTAAGATGTCATTAGAATCTATGGTTCTTTGTTGCTTTGTTACCTTTCAGGTAATTGGGGTGTTAAAGTCCTCTACTATTTGTCAATTTCTCACTTTATGTGTGTTAATATTTGCTTTATGTATTTATCTGTTCCACTTTTGGGTGCAATGATATTTACAATTGTTATATTCTCTTATTGAATTCATCCCTCTATCATTATGTAATGCCTTGTCTCTTGCTATAGCCTTTGTTTTAAACTCTATTTTGTCTGATATAAGTATTGCTACTGTGGTCTTTGCATTTCCATTTGCATGAAATATCTTTTTCTTAGTCTATATGTGTCCAGGGGTCTGAAGTGAGTCTCTCATAGGCAGCATTCAGATGAGTCTTTTTTTTTTTTTTAAGCTATTCAGTCACCCTATGTCTTTTGATTGGAGCATTTAGAAAACTTATATTTAAAGTAATTATTGATATGTACTTATTGCCATTTTGTCAATAGTTTTCTGGTTGTTTTTGTAGATCTCTGTTCCTTTCTTCTTTACTTGCTCTCTTCCTTTGTGTTCTGATGACTTTCTTTAGTGGTATGCTTAACGTTCTTTTTCTTCATTTTATTTTATTTTTGTTTCTATTATAGGTTTTTGATATGTGGCTACTGTTGTGTTCATATTTAACATCCTAAATGTACAACAGTTTATACTATGTTGATTGTCTTTTAAGTATAAACACATTCTAAAAGCACTAAGTTTTAAACTTCCACTCCACATTTTATGTATATGATGTCATATTTTTTATGTATCCCTTGACTAATTTTTATAGATATAACTCATTTTACTACTTTTGTGTTTTAACCTCCATACTGGCTTTATAAGTGATTAACATAATTCCCTTACTATATGTTTGCTTTTACTTGTGATTTTTAAAAGTAATTATCCTTTTAGTAGTTATCACCTTTAAAGTATCCTTTAAAGTAGTTATCACATTTCCTTTCTACTTAAACATTTCTTGTAAGGCTGGTTTCGTGGTGATGAACCCCTTTAACATTTGTTTGGGGAACTCTTTATCCCTTTGTCATTTCTCAGTGATTAGCTTGCTGGGTAGAATATTTTGGTTGTAGTTTTTATCCTTTTAGCATTTTGAATATGCCATGCCACTCTTTTCTGGCCTGCAAATTTCTTATGAAAAATCAGCTGATAGTTACATACACAGGAATTCCCATAAAACTGTTTTCTTTTCTCTTGCTGCTTTTAAAATTCTTTCTAATTATTTACATTTTAATTATTTTGCATCTTAGTGTAGACTTCCTTGGGCTCATCTTGTACAGGTTCTCTGTGTTTTCTGGATCTGGATATCTGTTTTCTTCCCCAAATTACGGAAGTATTCAGCTATTATTTCTTCAAGTAAGTTTTTTGCCCCCTTCTCTCTCTTCTTCAGGGATCTCTATAATGTGAATGTTATTATACTTGCTGATGTCACAAAGTTCCATTAACCTATTCTCTTTAGGGGCAGCTGTGTGGCTCAGTCAGTTAAGCAGATGCCTTTGGCTCAGGTCGTGATCTCAGGGTCCTGGGATAGAGCCCTGTGTTGGTATCCCTACTCAGCGGGGAGTCTGCCTCTCCCTCTGTCCTTCCCCCTGATCCCTCTCTCTCTAAAATAAATAAATTAAAAAAAAAAAAAAAACCCTTATTCTCTTTAATTTTTTTTTCCTTTTTGCTGTTCAGTTTGGTTGCTTTTCATTACCATATCTTCCAGATTGCTGATCTGCTCTTCTGCACCCTCTAATTTGTTGCTGATTTCCTCTAGTGTACTTTTCATTTTTCAGTTATTGTATTCTTCATCTCTGGCTGGTTCTTAGTTCTATTTTCTGGCTTTTTGTTGAAGTTCTGAGTTCATTCACTTTTTTCTCAAGTTCAGTGAGTATCTTTATGACCATTACTTTGGACTCTATCAGTAATATTACTTATCTCTGTTTTATTTACCTTTTTCTCTGTGACTTTGTTTTTTCATTTGGCATATATATTCTTCTTTCTCCTCATTTTGTCTAACTCATTCTGTTTGTTTCTATGTATTGGTAGGGCAGCTACGTCTCCTGGTCTTGAAAGTAGAAGATATCCTACAGTACCATTTGTGCAATTCCCACTGGTTACCAGAACCAGGCACTCCGGGGGTGTCCCCTGTGTGGGCTGTGTGCATTCTCTGGTTGTGGCTGAGCCATGATTGCTGTGGGCATGCTAGTGGGTGCAGCTGGTATTCAGCCTAGTTGTCTGCAATTAGCTCTCTGCCTCACCTGCTGGCATACCAAAGGGCAGGGCCTAATCCCTGTGCAGCCATCTAAAAGGCCCAGCAGCAAGGACTACTGGCATGCTGGTATGTGGGATTATCCTCCCCACCCCTCCCCAGGGCTGGAGTCATTTTGGTGTGCCACCAGTTCCATCCTGAGTTATTGGCTGGGTGTCACAGAAAGGGAGCTGCTTTGGTGGAATTACTACCAAGGTAGGCATATTAGGTGCAGCAGGTCTGCAGGGGAGTGCTAAGACTGGCAGTGTAGATAGAGAGTGTTAGAACTGTTTCCCACAAGTGTCTGTATATCTAGCCTGGGGAGGGCAAGGACAATGATTCCCACCAGCACTTTTGTCCCTGGAGAAATGTCCTGCAGATCCCTGCCCTTTGGATATGTCCCTTGATTAGTCAATAAATCTCCTTTATGGAAATCCCAGGCACTTTTCAAATGACTGGTTCTGAGCTGTGTCTCAAGCTACATTATTTAGTATGCTGCCTCCTTAAGAGCAGAGGCTGTTTTCTATTGTCCCCTCTGTCTCTCCTGGAGTTAAGCCCTGCTGATTTTCTAAGCCAGATATTATGGAGACTCATCTTATCTGTGTGGATCACCAGGGTTAGTTGTGCCTGGTACGGGACTGATAATCTCACTCCTCAATGCTTGTGATGTTCTTCCTATTTGAGGTCAGTCATAATAGGTGTTTGGTTCCTGTCTGCATCCCTGTTCTTCCTACCCTTTTCAGTTTGGCCTTCTATAAGGCTGGAAAATCTGTTCTGTGAGATTCAGGTCATCTTCAGAGTTATTTGCAGTACACATAGTTGTTGCTTCAGTGTGTCTGTGGGATGAGGTGAGCTCAGGGTCCTCCTACTCTGACACTTCATCTTCTCTTATTAGTCTCTATTTTTAATTTTATAAGAAACCTCCATACACTTTTCCATAATGGTTGCACCAATTTACATTCCTACCAACAGTGCACAAGAACTCCTTTTTCTCCATATTTCTTGTCTTTTTGATATTAGCCATTCTGACTGGTGTGAGGCGATATTTCATTGTGGTTTTGATTTGCATTTTCCTGATGATTAGTGATGTTGAGCATCTTTCATGTATCTGTTGGCCTTCTGTATGTCTTCTTTGGAAAAATGTCTATTCAGCTACTCTACCCCTTTTTTTAGGGTAAGAAAGTGGCCCAATGTCTTTCTTTTGCATGTAACTGTCCAGTTTTCCCAACACCATTTATTAAAAAGACTTTCTTTCCTAATTGTATATTATAGCTTCTTGTTGTACATTAATTGAGCATATAAGTGTGGGTTTATTTTGGGGCTCTGTATCTTGTTCTACTGATCTCGTGTCTATTTTGTACCAGTACCATACTGTTTTGATTAGTATAGCTTTGCAGTATATCTTCAAATCTGGAATTGTGATACTTTCAGCTTTCTTCTTCAAAATTGCTTTGGCTTTGGTGTCTTTTATGGTTCCATACAAATTTTAGTATTCTAGTACTGTGGAAAATGCTATTAATATTTTGTTAGAATGGCCTTGAATCTGTACGTGGTTTGGGGTGGTATAGTCATTTTAATAGTATTAGTTTTTCCAATCCATGAACATGCTATTTCCTTTCCTTGTGTCATTTTCAATTTGTTTCATCAATGTCTTACAGTTTTCAGAGTATAGGTCTTTCACCACTTTGGTTAAATTTATTCCTTGGTATTTGCTTTTTTTTTTTTTTTTTTTTTTTGGTGCAATTGTAAATGGGGTTGTTTCTTAATTTCTCTTTCTGCTACTTTGTTATTAGTGTATAGAAATGCAACAGATTTCTGGATATTAATTTTGTATCTTATAAAATTACTGAATTCATTTATTCTAACACTTTTTTTGTACAGTCTTTGGGGTTTTCTTGCATTTACTATCATGTCATCAGCAAATAGTGACAGTTTGTTTCCTTACCAATTTGGATTTATTTTATTTTTTTTCTTGTATGATTGCTGCAGTTTGGTATTGTAGTACTATGTTGAATAAAAGTGTTGAGAAGGACATCCTTGTCTTGCTCCTGATTTTAGAGGAAAAGCTTTCAGTTTTTGAGCATTGGTATAGCGTTAGATGTGGTTCAGTCATGTATGACCTTTCTTACATTGATGTATGTTTTCTCTAAACCCATATTGTTGAGAGTTTTTATCATGAGGAATGTTGAATTTTGTCAAATGTTTCTTCTGACTCTATTGATATGATCATATGGTTTTTATCCTTCCTTTTGTTAATGTGATGTATTACATTGATTAATTTGCAATTATTGAATTAACATTGCCTCTCTGGAATAAATCCTACCTGATCATGGTGAATGATCCTTTTCTTTTTTCCTTGAGCATAGTGGGAACACAATGTTATAATAGTTTTAGGTGCACAACATAGTGATTCAACAACTTTATACATTATGCTCTGTTCACCACAAGTGTAGCTGCCATCTGTCATCATACAATGTTATTACAACACCAATGACTATATTACCAATGCTATGCCTTTTTATTCCTGTGACTTATTCATGACTGTACCTCCCACTCCCCTTCACCTATTTTGCCCATTCCCCAGTCCCTTCCCTTCTGGCAAGCAGTTTTTTCTTTGTATTTATGGGTCTGATTCCATTCCTTGTTTATTCATTTATATTGTTTTCAGATTCCACACACAAGTGAAATCATATGGTGTTTATCTTTCTCCCTGACTTATTTCACTCAGCATTATACCCTCTAGGTCCATCCATGTTGTTGCAGATGGCAAGATCTCATTCTTTTTTACTGCTAATATTTTATTATACATAAATACCACATCTTCCTTATTAATTCATCTATTTATGGACACTTGGGTTGTTTCCATATCTTAGCTATTCTAAAGAATCTTCCAGTAAACATAGGGGTGCATATATGTTTTAGAATTATTGTTTTTGTTTTTATGGGGGAGGTAAATACCCAGTAGTGGAATTATTGGTTCCTATGGTATGTCTATATTTAATTTCTTGAGGAACCTCCATACTGTTTTCCATAGTGGTAGCATCAGTTTACATCTCCACCAACAGTACATAAGTGTTCCCTTTTCCCTACATTCTTGCCAACACTTATTATTTGTTTTTTTGTTTGTTTTTGTTATTTTATTTTATTTTTTTTAGCTATTCTGACAGGTGTAAGGTGATATCTCATTGTGGTTTTGACTTTCATTTCTCTGATGATTAGTGATGTGGAGCTTGTTTTATGTTGGTTCACCATGTGTATGTCTTCTTCAGAAAAATGTTTATTCAGGTCTTCTGCCTGCTTATTAAATTAGATATTGTCGGGGTTTTGGTTTCAGCTATGTAAGTTTACACACACACACACACACACACACACACACACACACATAGGATATTAACCCCTTATCAGATAAATTATTGGCAAATATCTTCTCCCATTCAGCAGGTTCCTTTTTTGTTTACTTGTTGGTTTTCTTTGCTGTGCAAAAGCTTTTTATTTTGTTGTAGTTCTGATAGTTTATTTTTGCTTTTGTTTCCCTTGCATAAGGTATATATCTAGAAAAATGTTGCTAAAGCCAATGTCAAAGGAATTATTGCCTATTTTCTAGGAATGCTATGGTTTCAGGTCTTACCTTCCTTATTTTGAATTTATTTGTGTGTATAATATAAGAAAGTTGTCCATTTTCATTTTTTTATGTGTAGCTGCCTAATTATTTTCCCATCATCACTTACTGAAAGACTGTCTTTTCCCTATTGTATATTCTTGCCTCCTTTGTTGTAGATTAATTGACTATGTAAACCTGGGTTTATATCTGGCCCTTCTGTTCTGTTACATTGATCTATGTGTCTGTTTTTGTGCCAGCACCATAGTGTTTTGATTACTACAGCTTTGTAGTCTATCTGGAAATCTGGAAATGTGATACTTCCAACTTTGTTTTTCTTTCTCAGGATTGCTTTGGCTGTCCATGGTCTTTTGTGTTCCATACAAATTTTAATATTATTTTTTCTAGTTTTGTGAAAAATGCTGTTGGTATTTTGATAGGGACTGTATTGAATCTGTAGATTGCTTTGGGTAGATGGATATTTTAACAATACTAATTCTTCCAGTCCCAAAGCACAACTATCTTTCCATTTGTTTGTGTCATTTTCAATTTTTTCATCAGTGTTTCATAGTTTCAGACTATAGGTCTTTTACCTCCTTGGTTAAATTTATTCCCAGGTATTTTACTCTTTCTGGCACAGTTGTAAATGGAATTGTTTATTTATCTTTCTGCTACTTCCTTATTAGTGTATACAAATGCAACAGATTTCTGGGTATTAATTTTGTATCCTGGAACTTTACTGAATTAATCTATTACTTGTAATAATTTTTTGTTGGAGTCTTATGGGTTTTCCATATAGTATGTCATCTGCGAATAGTGACCATTTGAATTCTTCCTTTCCAAAATGGATGCTTTCTATTTCTTTTTCTTGTGTGATTGCTGTGGCTAGGACTTCCAGTACTATGTTGAATAAAAATTGTGATAGTAGACATCCTTGTCTTATTCCTCATCTTAGAGGAAATATTGTTTTTGTCCAGTCTGATGTTAGCTGTGGGTTTTTCATGTAAAGACTTTATTATGTTGAGGTATCTTCACTCTCAATCCACTTTTAGTTTTTATCATGAACAGTAGTTGAATTTTATTAAATGCTTTGTTGTATCCTTTGAGATTATCACATGATTTTTATCCTTTGTTTTGTTAATGTGGTGTATTACATTGATTGACTTATGAATATTGAAACATCCTGTATTCTCAGAATAAATCCCAATTGATCACAGTGAATGGTCCTTTTAATTTATTGTTAAATATGGTTTGCTAATATTTTGTTAAAGGTTTTTGCATCAATGTTCATCAGGGATATTGGCCTGAGGTGAGGTTTTGTTTTGTTTTGTTTTGTTGTATGTTTGTTTGTTTTTTAGTGTCCTTGTCTCTTTTTAATATCAGGATAGTTCCGGGCTTATACAACAAATTTGGACGTTTTCCTTTGTCTTTTATTATTTGGAATAGTTTGAGAAGAATAGGCATTAACTCTTCTTTAAATGTTTGTAGAATTCACCCGTGAAGACATTTAGTCCTGGACTTTTGTATGTTGAGAGTTTTGGATTACCAATTCATCCTTGTGACTACTAATTGATTTAATTAGATTTGCTATTACTTCCTGATTCAGTTTGGAAGATGGTAGGTTTCTAGGAGTTTATTTCTTCTAGGTTGTCCTATTTTTTAACATATTGTTTTCATAGTATTCTTTTATAATATTTTGTATTTTTGTGATGTTGGTTTTACTTTGTTACTTCTCATTTTTCATTTCTGATTTTGAGTGTTCTTTTTTTCTTAATGAATATGGCTGACCACTTATCAATTTTGCTTAAGTTTTCAAAGAACCACCTCTTGGTTTCATTAATCTCTTCTATTTTTTTCTTTCTATTTTATTTACTTCTACTCTGATTTTTATTATTTTCTTCTTTCCCCTAACTTTGGACTTTGTTTTTTTCCTATGTTTTGTTTTGTTTTGTGTTTTTAGGTGTATGGCTAGTTATTTGAGAATTTGTTTCTTGAGCTAGACCTGTATTGCTATAAACTTCTCTCTTGTTTTTGCTGGGTCCCAAAGGTTTTGGATTGTTGTGTTTTCATTTTCACTTGTCCTCATGTATTTCCTAATTTCTCTTTGATTTATTCATTGACATATTTTTTAAGTAGTAGCATGTTGTTTAGCCTCCATGTGTTTATGCTTTTTTCCCAGCTTTTTTCTTGTACTTGATTTCTAGCTTCTTACAATTGTGGTCAGAAAAGATTCTTAATATGATTTCAATCTTCTTAAATTTATTGAGACTTGTTTTGTGGCCAAATGTGAGCTATCCTGGAGAATGTTCCATGTGCAACTGCAAAGAATGTGTATTCTGCTGTTTTGGGGTAGGATGTTCTGTATGTATCTGTTAAGTACATCTGAGCACAAGTGTTGTTCAAAGCCACTGTTTCCTTATTGATATTCTGTTTGGATGATCTATCTATTGACATAAGTGGGGTGTTAAAATCCCCTACTATTATTGTATTACTATCAATTTCTCACTTTATGTCTGTTAATATTTACTTTATGGATTTTGGTGCTCCTGTGTAGGGTGCAAATATATTTACAATTCTTGTGTCTTCCTGTGGGATTTATTCTAATAATTTTTGGTGGAGTCTTTAGAGTTTTCTATGTATAGTGTCATGTCATCTGCAAATACTGAAAATTTAATTTCTTCCTTTCTAATGCAGATATTTTTTATTTCTCTTTATCATTATGTCATGACCTACTTTGTCTCTTATTACAGCTTTTTTTTAAGGTCTTTTTTTTTTTTTTTTTTTAGATAAATATTGCTAGTTTGGCTGCTACTTCATCTTCCTCCTCTTCCTCAATTTTTTTTTTTTTTTGGTTTACCTTGACATGGCATATCTTTTTATCCCTTTATTTTCAGTCTTTCTGTGTCTGTAAGACTAAAGTGACTCTCCTTTAGGCAGCATATAGGTGCGTCTTGCTTTTTTATCTATTCAGTCACCCTATATTTTTTTTATTGGAGCATATAGACCATTTACATTTACAGTAATTATTCATAGATATGTGCTATTACCATTTTGTTAATTGTTTTCTGTTGTTTTTGTAGTACTTTTTTTGTTCTTTTGTTCTCTTCTTTTGTGTTTGATGACTGTCTTTAGTTTTACGCTTGGAGTTTTTTTTCTTTAGTTTTTGTGTATCATAGGTTTTTGGTTTGTTGTTAGCATGAGGTTCCTATATAACCCAAATATATAACAGTTTATATAAATTGATGGTTTCTTAAGTTCAAAAACATTCTAAAAATAGTACATTTTTATTCTCCACTTCCATATTTTATGTATATGTTTCATATTTTACATTTTTTTATTTTGTGAGTACCTACACTAGTTTTTTTAGATATACTTGATTTTACTATTTTTGTGTTTTAACCTTCACATTAGCTTTATAAGGTGGTTGATCTACTATATTGTATGTTTGCTTTTATTTGTGAATTTTTTACCTTTCACATCTTCTATTTTTTTTTCTTGCTTAAAGAAGTCTTCTTAATATTTTTTATAAGGACAGTTTATTGGTGGCAAACTCATTTAACTTTTTGGGAAACTGTCTCTCCTTCAGTTCTGAATGATTACCATTCCTTTTAGTACTTTATTATGCCACTCCCTCCCTTATGGTCTATAACATTTCTGCTGAAAAATCAACTGACAGCCCTATGAGGTTTCTCTTGTACATAACTAGTGTTTTTCTCTCACTGATTTTAAGGGTTTTTTTTTTTTCTCTTTAATATTTTGACATTTTAATTATTATGTGTCTTGGTGTAGATCTTTTTGGGTTTTATTGTTTGGGGCTCTCTGTGAATCCTGGACCTGGTTGTCTATTTCCTTCCCTAGGTCAGGGAAATTTTCAACCATATTTCTTCAAATAATTTTCTGCTCCTTTCTCTTTCTGTTCTTCTGGAACCCCTATAATGCAAATGTTAGTATGCTTCGTGTTTCCTGAGGGTTCTCTTAACCTATCCTCACTTTTTTTTTTTTTTTTGAAGATTTTATTTGACAGAGAGAGACAGCGAGAGAGGGAACACAAGCAGGGGGAGTGGGAGAGGGAGAAGCAGGCCTCCTGCAGAGCAGGGAGCCCGATGCGGGGCTCGATCCCAGGACCCCGGGATCATGACCTGAGCCGAAGGCAGACGCTCAATGACTGAGCCACCCAGGCGCCCCTTAACCTATCCTCATTTTTAAAAAAATGTTTTGTTTTGTTTTTTTCTTTTTGCTGTTTAGCTTGGGTGTATTTCAATGCCCTGTCTTCTATATCACTGATCTGTTCTGAATTTTCTAATCTGCCATTGATTCCTTCTAGTATATTTTATGCTTCATTTATTGTATTCTTTAACTCCAATTGCTTCATTTTTATATTTTCTATCTCTTTGTTGAACTTCTCAGTGAATTCATCCACTCTTTTTTACAGTGGTGAGCATCTTTATTACCATTACTTTGAACATTTTTATCAGGTAAATTACACATCTTTGTTTTGTTTAGTGTTTTTTTGGGTGGGGTTTACTTTATTCTTTCATTTTGAGCATATTCCTCTGCCTCCTCATTTTGTTTGACTTTGTTTCTGTGAAGTCAATGAAAGAGCTACTTTTTCTAGTCTTTCTTCTTTCTTTCTTTTTCTTTCTTTTTTCTTTTTTCTTTCTTTCTTTCTTTCTTTCTTTCTTTCTTTCTTTCTTTCTTTCTTTCTTCTTCTTTCTTTCTTTCTTTCTTTCTTCTTCTTTATCTAGTCTTGATGGAATGGCCTTGTGCAGAAATGTCTCCTGTGTGGATTGCATGTGCCTGGTGGCTTTGGCTGCCTTTCTGGAGCTATAGCAGTTGTGGGCTGGGAGTCCAAGAGCACTCTGCACCAGGGCTACCTTGGTAGGTTGGCTGGAGCTGAAGCAGAAATAGGTCAGGTGGTCTTGGGGTACACCATGCAGAGGGTGGCCTGGTAGGATAGCTGAAGCTGAAGCAGGTACTTATTGGGGGTTCTCAGACATTCTGCACAGTGGGGTGCCCTGTCAGGGCAGCTGGAGATAAATGGGCACAACCCAGGGTGGTGGTCCCTAGGGTGTACTGCACAGGTGGCACCTTGGGAGGACACTGGAGCAGAATTAGGTATGGGAAATATAAGAGATGGAAACTAAATGGAAGAATTTCGATTATAATCAAAGCAGATATAAACACCACAAAACAAGCAAACCAAATGAAATTTGTATTTGGAGGAAGGAGATTCCATGTTTGGTTGAAAATAAAGAAAAAAGGATTAACACATTTTTCATGAAGAAAGTGAGCCTTGATTAAATTTTGCTTTGGCTTTGGTGGCTGGCAGGTAAGACATTCTTAGTCATTATGAGTAGGAGTAAGGCTGTGGGAAAGCACAAATTTTGTTCAAAAAAAGGGACACAGAATCTAGGACTGAGAAGCCAGGGACATGGGTTTAGATTGACAGATCTCCGTTTAAATTGTACTTCTACCATTAATCAGTGGTGACCTGGATAACTTATCTTACTACTATAACCTTCAGTTTCTTCATCTTCATTGGAGATTATAAACTTTATCTTCTAGATTATTTTTAAAATCAAGTAGCTAATGAATATAAAGTATGTAGAATATACTTGGTAAGTAATAACTATTGTTTTTGTTGTTAATTGTGAATAGTGAATAGTTCTGTTGTTAATAGTTGGTCAAGGACATATGTTAAGATAAAGAAAAGGATTTATTTAAGTTTTATTAGTCTCTGAATGATAATATTACTTTTTTCCAAGAATGTAGACACTGCTAGTCTCCCAGGGCACAATGGTTCAGAATTCTAGAAAGAGCTAGTTTTCCTGAACATGAAGCCACACCATACTTTGTCCATCACTGTTCTCACAACATTATTTTCTCCAGTAGGACAGATAAAAGACTTGTTGGGTGAACACTAGATCACTTTCCAGATAAACTACCAATAGCATTTATTCTCTCAAGTATGTCTTAACTGACCAACCCATGCCTGTAATCAGATCCAAAGATGTTTCAGAACTTTGAAAAAGTTCTCTGTTGTGAGTGTGAGAGACAAGATATTTGGCTTATATACCAGGGCACTGGTTTCAGGACTAACTCTTGGTGTTAGGAAACTTGTCTTTCATGGTTAATATACAGTCTTTGCTGGTACAAAGCCCAGTTTAGATCACAGTCCTGCTACTTTAGGACACTGGGACTTGCAAATCTGTATAGTTAAAATATCTATTCTATAGATTTTCTGAGAGGATTGAATTATAGATATAGATATAATTTTAATAGATTACATGACATATATACAGCATTTTGCTCAGTGCCTGGCCAATAGTTAAATGTTCAAGGAATGGTGGTTTTCATAAAAATAATTCGTAACTGAGAAGCAGTGGAATCTATACACATTTTTTTTCAATTTAAATTCAATGAGCCAAGGTATAGTACATCATTAGTTTTTGATATAATGTTCAATGATTCATTAGTCGAGTATATCACCCAGTGCTCATCATATCATGTGCCCTCTTTAATGCCCATCACCCACTTACCCCATCTCCCCACCGACCTCCTTTCTGCAACCCTCAGTTTGTTTCCCAGAGTCCAGAGTCTCATATGGTTTGTCTTCCTCTCTGATTTCTTCCCATTCAGTTTTCCCTCCCTTCGCCTATGGTCCTCTGCACTATTCCTTATATTCCACGTATGAGTGAAACCATATGACAATTGTGTTTCTCTGATTGACTTATTTCACTTAGCATAATACCCTCCAGTTCTATCCATTTCGAGGTAAATGGTAGATATTCATCCTTTCTGATGGCTGAATAATATTCCATTGTATACATGAACCACATTTTCTTTATCCATTCATCTGTTGAAGGACATCTCAGCTCTTTCCACAGTTTGGCTATTGCGGACATGCTGCTATGAACATTGGGGTGCATGAGCTCCTTCATTTCACTATATCTGTATCTTTGGGGTAAATACCCAGTAGTGCAATTGCTGGGTCATAGGATAGCTCTATTTTTAATGTCCTGAGGAACCTCCATACTGTTTTCCAGAGTGGCTATACCAGCTTGCATTCCCACCAACAGTGTAAGAGGTTTCCCCTTTCTCCATATCCTCACTAACATTTGTTGTTCCCTGTCTTGTTTATTTTAGCCATTCTGACTGGTGTAAGGTGGTATCTCATTGTGGTTTTGATGTGTATTTCCCTGATGGCAAGTAATGTGGAGCATTTTTTTCATGTGTCTGTTGGCCATTTGTATGTCTTCCTTGGAGAAATGCCTGTTCATGTCTTCTGCCCATTTCTTGATTGGGTTATTTGTTTTTTGGGTGTTGAGCTTGAGAAGTTCTTTATAGATCTTGGGTACCAGCCCTTTATCTGAAATGTCATTTGCAAATATCTTCTCCCATTCCACAGGTTGCCTTTTAGTTTTGTTGATTGTTTCCTTTGCTATGCAGAAGGTTTTATCTTGATGAAGTCCCAATAGTTCATTTTTGCTTTTGTTTCCCTTGCCTTTGGAGACGTGTGATGAAAAAGGTTGCTGTGGCCAATGTCGAAGAGGTTACTGCCTATGTTCTCCTCTAGGATTTTAATGGATTCCTGTCTCACATTTAGATCTTTCATCCATTTTGGGTTTATCTTTGTGTATGGAGTAAGAGAATGGTCCAGTTTCATTCTTTTGCATGTGGCTCTCCAATTTTCCCAGCACCATTTATTGAAGAGACTATCTTTTTTCCATTGGATAATCTTTCCTGCTTTGCTGAAGGTTAGTTGACCATTGAAGGTCCATTTCTGGCCTCTCTATTCTGTTCCATTGAACTATGTGTCTGTTTTTGTGCCAGTACCATACTGTCTTGATGATCACAGCTTTGTCGTATAGCTTGAAGTCAGGCATTATGATGCCCCCAGTTTTGGTTTATACACTCTTGGGAATAAAATGCTATGGGTTCAAATTTTTCCTGGGACACAACACTTCACATTTGTTTTATCTATAATATGACAATAAAGATATTACTTAATGAGATGTTGAATGTATAGTGAAAATAAGAGATTTTTGAGCCCCTGCTTTGGTCAGATTCCTGTCCCCATCTTATTTCACCTCAACAATAATGCTAAGAAGTGAAGCCTAGGATCTACTTTAAGAAAGTAAATAGAAAGTGGAAGAACCAAATCTAATCCATGAGATACTGTGTGAAAAGGAATAAGTTATGTAAAGTGCTTCACACAGGCTGACAGTGGTAAGCACTCTGAATTATGCTAATTAAGAGGATTTTATACTAAGTTTCTTCTATTGATTAGAGATGACAGGATAGTGAAGGAAAGTTGAGGGTTTTGCCCTTCTTTGGTGGCGTGTATAAAGACACTTCACTTTCCTACCATCCGTCAGTCTGTGACTCATACCCAAGGCCTGGGTTCCAGATGTGGCTTCCTGAAAAGTCATGGATCACAGCCTCTGACCAGCTTTGTTCTTCCAGCCTCATTTTCTCTTAGGATCCAGAGATATTTGCTTGTCTCCCTTGGTCCCTTGGCCAGAGTCCCTATTCTAATTTTTAGTTGGTGATCTAGATCTGCTTTTGGCCATGTCTACCCCTTTCCCTGAATGACGGTTGGCTGTTTCTTCTCACTGCTACCCGGTCAGACACCAGACTCTCTGCTGCCTGCACATACTTATTGCCAGCTTCTCTTCTCTGTTTGGCTCTCCTATGGCTTCAGGGATGGTTGGATATGGCATAACTTCCCAGATCCACGCCTCACTAACAATGTGTCCTTGTTTATGTCACTTAACATCACTGAGCCCTGAAGTACAATACTACTTCACTAGTAAATATAATGTTTATTTTATTCAAAGTCGCCTTGAGACATAATTGAAGGTGAAGTCTACTTCAGCCACTCTCCTTTCCCATCTCAGTGGAGCCCTGAGCTTCCCATGGCCTTCCACCTTGCTGTCCCAGACCTGGCTTACCTAATGATGAAAACCCCAGGCTTCTATTGCACTAACCTCTGCTCAATTTTCTCTTCCACATTTATATATACTGCGATTGTTTCATCACCTCCAAGACTTATTGTCTTTGAAAAGTTTAATTTTTCTCAGTAACAAAAAGTTTAGGAGTAAGCTATCAGAGGCAAGTGACAATGGTGGCCTGAGACCAAAGACTTAAGCTCCTTCCATTTTCTTGCTCTTCCATCCTTAGCATGTGCTGTCTTTCTTACAATCACATCATGGGAAGAAATGGGGAAGGACATGAAAAAAAGACATGTATCATCTGAATTTGTCCCTTTTTATCAGGAAAATAATAGCTTTCCCAAAAGTTCCCCTCCACTGGCAGCCTAGTACTTTTGTATATTTCTCATTGTCCAGGACTATATCACATGACATTCTCCAACTTCAAAGAAATAGAGAGACATTATTTATCCCCTCTAAAACTGAGGTTACATTCATAAAGAAGAGGAAAACCATTATAAGATAGGAAACTTGAAATATTTGCCACTATTGGTCCTATTATACCAATTTTATTTCCAAATATTTCTTTGTTTCATTACTTCCGCTCCTCTCCTATTGTTCTCACTGCTTAGCTGGATGGTTACAATTGCCTCCTTAAGTAGTCAGTCTCTTTTTCACCTTTACCCTTTTTAAATTTTTTTTCCCATAGCAATTTTTGTAAAATGGAGGGCTAATCTATCAGTCCCCTATGTAATCTCTCTAGTAGCTCCTTATCACTTACAAGATAGACATCACAATCTTGAGGATGCCATCCAAAGCCTCCCATGTTCTGGCTGCACCTTCTTTTTCATTCTCACTTCCTATGCATCCTACTCCTTGTCCTGGGCTTCTCATTCATTTACACATAAATACTGGGAGTTGTTGCCTCATCATGCCTTTTCATACCTCTGCGCTAAAGAAAAGGTAATGTCCTCTCCCACTTTCTTCTTGTTTCTCATCCTTCAAGAAACATCACCCTTCCCTGAGCCGTTTCTGTTAACATCAGCACAGGTGAGGAGCATATCTTGTGTGCAGGACAGGTGTCATAATTTGTATGGCTTATTGCAAAATGAAAATGTGGGGCCCCTTTTCAAAAATTACTAAGGGGTGCCTGGGTGGCTCAGTTGGATAAATGTCCAACTCTTGATTTCAGCTCAAGTCCTGATCTCAGGGTTATGAGATTGAGCCCTGCATCGAGTTCCATGCTGGACATGGAGACTGTTTGAGATTCTCTCTCCCCCTCTTCCTGCCCCTTCTCCCCATCCTCTCTAAAAAAAATTACTAAGAATTTCAGGACAGTAACATCATAAAATTAAACCAAACAAGGTCCCTGCTAAGCACAACTACACATATCAAATATCCTTGAAGTTGGCCCTGCTCCTGTGCCCCACTGACCTCACACTTCCTATGTTATAACTATTGGTCGGCTGGTCTCCCCAACTAGACTGTTCACTTCTCGAGGACAGTGACTGGGTCATAGTCATCCTTGTATTGCAGACAATGGCACATGCACATGGGAAACATAATACACTGGATTTTGTTTTACTTCCCTCTTAAAAATAAGCAACAGAATATTTTCAAAGGACTGTTCTAGTGGGCTTTTCTCCTACCACCTCCTGATTTATGGTGGATCTGATTAAAGGTCGAGAATTAGAATCTGGTCCTTGTATGGAGGCTACTGCCTGTGGGTAATATTTCAGTAATTTTGCATTGGTTGGGCTTCCTGAACTCAGGTTTAGCAGTGGGTGAGTGTGAGAACTTTGCATGTTCTTTAGGCCTGGTATCGTGACGGTGTAGCTATTGAGCAAACACTTCTAGGAAATGAACAGACTGAAAAACAGTGCAAATTGCAGGAATTAAATTCACTGGGAACAGCAGGACTGTAATGAGTGAGAAAGGAGGAAAATTGCAGGAATGTGAGTCCTGCTGAGATGTGTATGCAGTCTTGTGCAGCTGCAGTCTGGGTACTTGTTTGGTTTTGTGTGTGTGTGACTTTATGGAAAGAGCACTGACCCAGCATGTGGAGTCCTCTGTTTGTGTCCTGGTTCTGTTGCTCACTAGCCAGCTGATCCTGGGAAAATTGTTAAACTTTCTCAGTTTCCTAGCTTCCTCATGTATAAAATCAAGAATAATACAGTAGGTGAAATGGTTATATTAATACAACAAGCTAAGCTGCATAGCATTATCCATAATATAAAAAGTATGTAGTAAGTGTTCTCCATTCTATATATTTCAGTTATACACTTGAACTACACATTACCTGAGTTCAAACCACATTCTGCTATTAATTTTGCAATTCCTGTTTGCTGGGAATTCTAACTATGCATCTTCATTCAACATGGCTCATGACTGTCCCTGTCCTGATCTGGATTCCTCATGCTCACACAAGTAAGGAGGGTCAATAAGAATGTACAGAAGTTTAAAGACAGGTTTGATTTTACTACTTAAAAACTGTGCTTTGCGGCAAGTAATTGAAGTTCACTGACCCTCTCATAAGTTTTCTCGTATGTTCTAGCAAGGATCATTTTAAAGTTATTGTGAAATATTTATGAAATAATGCTTATAAAGCCCAAATACATTGGAATAAATTACCAATAGTAAACACTTAATGATAGTTAGTTTTATTCTGTCACTTTAGCACCAGTTAATTCTGCACCTGAGTGGCTGCTGATTCTAGTCCCTACTGGCTCACCAATATCTGTGTGACACTGGGCAAGTTTTCTACATCTCTAAGTTGTAGAGCAAAATAAACTATGTATAATAGACCAATATTCCCACGTTAGTCCTAATAACTAGCTAATATTTCATTATTAAAATAACCATAGGACTTAGGTACTGTTATGATCTCTGTTTCATAGACAAGGAAAGTAGGCTTAAGGAGATTGAATGAGATCCACAGAATGTGAAAATGATGAAGCTGGTTTTCCACCCAAGCCATCTGCCTCCACAGCCCTTGTGCTTCAATTAATATGTATATTGATACCCATGGAGTCACCTGAAGAAAGGATCTCTGGATCTGTAACACTTCATTTCTCTGTTTCAATTTTTGAACCCCTGTCTATAAACCAAGGCTTCTGAACCTCCAAATGGTTCCCTGGACCCTGAGCAAACATAATAATCATTCTTCTTCATGCAAAAATAAAAAAGATGGTAGGCATAGCTGCAGAAGAGCAGATTGATTCTCATACCCGGGAATGAAATATACCTCTGTTCTCTTTCTAAATCTAGTTACAGTTTGGCTGTGTAGCACTCTGTCACTGCCAGGAGACTTTGCCCACCATGGCACTGAAGCCGAAGGCACAAGTATCTGGGTTCTCACATCCAAAAGGGGCTCTGGAGAGATGATTTCTGATCATTGCAATGGAAGTTGGGAAGGGCATCTGTGGAGTTTGCCTGCCCAGCATCTGTGCCCTCTTTCTCTGGCCTGACTTACTTTTGGAGAAACACTCCCCTCTCTTCTTACTCCATTTGATTTAGTTAACACTGACCACATATGCTGGCTCTGGGCAGGAGCACATGACCTGGGTCAGGCCTATCAGAGTTAGCTGGTCCTGAGATTTTTGAGATTATTGGGGAATTAAGGTTCTCTTTTATTGAGAGATGAACTTTTCTATTTCCTGTGGGGTCTTTAGTTAGAATATGTACCTGGGACTGCTTATGGCTATTTTGCCTGCCCAACTGTCCAAGGATAAAGAAAACTTAAGGGAAGGAAGAGTCAAGGGATAAAAAAGGAACATATTCCTGATGATGTTTGAGGACATGGACCCAACTGTGCCTGATGCTAGCACTTCTATGAGCCAACCCATTCACCCTCTGGTTTTTGTTTAAGCCACTTTGTATGGTGTTTCAATCATGAACAACTCTCCCTCCCCCCAAATGGCTAATACATAAAGAAAGGAATGGGTACAAAGCTTTAGATGAGCAAGGAAGAATACCTAATTTTTTTTTTAACCAGATGTTCTAACCATGTGGTACTGTTGAATCCACTCTTACTCTCCCCCAACTTGTGGTAGACTGGGCCTGTGCAGGTGGCATCTTACATGGCAAGAGGAACTTTACAGATGTGATTTAGTCAAGGATCTTGATATGAGAGTTTATTCTGGATTATTCTGCTGGATCAGTATAATCATAAGGGTGCTCATAAGAGGGATGCAGTAGAGTTGGAGTCCAAGAAGGTGATGGTACTGAAGCAGAAGTGAGAGTGATGAGGTTGTTGACCTTGAATGTGTGGGAAGGGATGTAAGCAGGCTTTGAAGCCAGAAGGAGCAAGGAAATGGTCTCCCCTAGATCATCCAGAAAGGACTACTGCCCTGTTGATACCCTGATTTTATCCTAGTGAAACCCATCTTGGACTTCTACTTTTGTGTTGTTTTAAGCTGCCAAGTTTGTACTAGTAGTTAGCTATGGAAGCATTAGGAATCTAATGTATAGCTCATATACCAAATGCTTATCTTTCAAACAATATGAGTAATGACTGTCAATTATGGAGGATTAAACTTGTATCCAGAAATGTTTAGATTTTGGGGGGATATAGTTTATCTTGTATCCCTATTAACAACTCTGAGGAAGATAAGGATAAGCCACCGACAGCATCTGCTGCAACCCAGTCTGACTGTGACTTGCTGACAGGCTCACATCACTGTGTGTCCATTGTATTGCTTTTGGCTGCAAGTACTAGGAAAAAAATTATATTGACTCAGTAAGAGCATTTATCTTATGTAATAAGAATTGGAACATGGGGAGTTTCAAGGATTTATTAAATCAATAGCTGAATGGTCTCAAAAACTCATGCTGGCTTTTGTCCCCAGCTGTCTCATGACCCCATGTCCATAGCAAATTCAAGCATGAGCACTTTCTTCAGAGCCAGCGGCAGAAACAGGGAACTTCTCTTCATCCATGTGTTTTAATTTTGAGGATATACAATCTTTCCCTAAATTTTTCTACCTGAACTAACCCCGTCCCCGCTTTTCTTTGCAAAATTTTACTCTACATTGCTTTTTATAGGAAATGCAACTTCTTTTTACATGGAACTAAAAGTAAAGTTTGGTTTTCCAAAATTTATCAACATTTCATCATCATTTTTGAAAAATATGGTCATTGATGGAAACACTGCTTATGGAATTTGAGTTGCCAATATAACACACCTGTATTAGTTTGCATTTACATTCATTGTGTTCACTATGAATCTATGCATAGATATAAGCAAATGACAACTTCATTAAATATTTAAATGTTATGCTTGAGAAGCAATTGTATATTGAAATATATAAATTTATTACATGTATGGTCAAGACTATTCATATATATGAATATATATTTATATATAACATAACATATATATAATACCCACAAATATTTATATGTTTATATACAAGTATATATGTATATACATACATACATACATACATACATATGTATACATGTGGGATAAGATATAATACCCATGTATTTTATCTTAGAGTAATAAAGGCGGCATTACAAAATATTTGTTAGTGAGGCTTTGATAGAATAAACAATGACTGCCATAACTTCATGCAGTTTACCATTTCAAGGATATATTATATTTCTTCAAGTCTCTGGGACTTTACAGAAATGTTCCTTCTGTCTGGAAAATCCTTCCTGCTTGTCTGCATAATAAACTCCTTCTTGTATGTGTTGAGAAGGATATGAATCCTTGATGGGGCTCTTTTCTAACATAACTGTGTGTCTACTTACATCATAGGACTCATCACATGGCATCAGCATAATGTATGAGTGTCTACTGTATATTTCCTATGGCTGCTGTAAGAAATTACCAAAGCCGTAGTGGCATAAAACCACACGTATTCATTATCTCACAGTTTTGTGGTTCAGAAGACTGACACAGGTCTCATCGGGCTAAAATTAAGTTGTCAGCAGTGCTGTGTTCTTCTCAGGAGGCTATAGGGGAGAATCCATTTCTTT
Organism: Halichoerus grypus; assembly: GCF_964656455.1. NCBI lineage: Eukaryota > Metazoa > Chordata > Mammalia > Carnivora > Phocidae > Halichoerus > Halichoerus grypus. The sequence continues at coordinate 139,543,069 of NC_135716.1, forward strand.
GCCTTGCTTCCAAGTTCTACTTTCCACAAAGCACAAGAATACAAACACAATGCAGTTCTTTGCCTTTTCCTAACAAGGATTACCTTTCATCTGGTTTCTAATAACATGTTCCTCACTTCCAGCTGCAATCTCACCAAAACGGCCTTTTCTGCCCCACATTTCTATACCATTGTGTTCATGATTATTTACATATTCTTTAAGAAGATGGAGACTTTCTCTCCAGCCACCTTTTTTTTTTCTGAGCTCTTACCAAAATTACCCTAACATCCATATTTTTAGCATGCAGTTTAAAACTGCTCCAGCCTCTACCCATTACCCAGTTTCAAAGCCACATTCACAGTTTTAGGTATTTGTACAGCAACACACTACTTTTTGGTACCAAAATTTGTCTTAGTTAGCTTAGGCTGCTATAACAGAATACCATAGATTAGGTGGCTTAAACAATGGACATTTATTCTCTCACTGTTCTGGAAGCTAGAAGTCCATAATCAAGGTATAATTAAATTTTATATCTGATGAGAGCACTCTCTTTCTGGCTTGCAGACAGCCTGTGCTTGGCGAGAAGGAGTTCTCTCTCTCTCGTCCTACTCTTCTAAGGCCACTAATTCCATCATAAAGATTTCACCTTCATGACCTAATCTAATCACTTTCTAAAGGCACCATTTCCAAAAACCATCACAATGGAGATTAGAGCTTCAACATGTGAATTTTTGGAGGGACACAAGCATTCTGTCCACAACAAGCAATATGTGATAAAGCACACGTAGCAAAATGTTAATTGTAGAATTTAAGTGGCATAAATATGGGTGTTCACAGTAAATTTTTTTCAATTTTTCTCTATGTTTGAAACTTTTAATAAGATGTTGGGAAAAATGTTGATCCAGGCCTTCAGTATAGCAAACTACCTCTATAAATAGTTGTTGAAAGACTGGTAAATTTAGTGGAAATCTGCTTGCCAATTAGCTTTGAGGTTAAGCTGGAGATCAGGACAATCTGTCTTTTCATGTTTCTGATGCACTGATCCTTTTCTGGAAAGCATTGTGCAATATGATCAACACTCCATTTGGAGGTGCTTATGTGCTGAAGGAGCAGTTGCTGCAACAAACTTGGTGATTAGAAGCCCATGCAGCTAGTTCCAAATATCTGGGCTTTTGTTGAATGTGGGCTGTAAAGCAGCAGGTGTCTTGTCTCAAGCAGTCTTCTGGGAGTCCTAAGGTTACTGTGCATTACAGAGGATAGAGTTTATCCAGTTATGTATATAATAGTCAGATGGAAAGAGAATGAGTGGGAGGTTAGTTCAGTAATTTTCAAGTCCAGTTACAAACATTAAATTATATGGTTTGTTTATGACCATGTCTAAGAAAGAAAATACATTTTTTGGCAGGTAGTAAGTTAGCAATTACTTCATTTAGCCACTTAACGAGTATTGTCTGAGCACCTACTATGGTCAGGTCTTGGATTCAATACTGATTTATATATATGGGGGAGAGAGAAATTAGTGACAGACCTTGGTATGGGTTACCCACTCTCATCTCTAGTGATATCTCTCAGCTGTAGGCCTGGAGGCATCTCAGAGGGGCTGTTCTGGTTCAAGAACAAAATAGATTTTTGAAGGATAAACAATGAAACTACCATAGGGAGTAGTGTACTTTCTGAGAGATGCAGTGTTAAACTTGGATCTACCTTGTGACTCATCCTCCACTCTCTGACTATGGTCATGGTAAAATGAGGTCTGGAAGTGGCATCCTTGGAAGGACAAATGTAACAAGGATAGTCCCAGCTAGAGGAATGCCTGGAGTGGATGTTTTAGATCAGTTTTGCCCTAAATAATAGAAGGGAAGAGATAGAAAAATGGTTTTCAGTTATTTAATCCAGCATGGCCCAGGAGAGAACAACCTAGGGATTTAAGCTGAGAATCGTTCTAATAATGAAAGGGGAACATCTTTTTGGAGTGACCTTTATATAGGTATGTATTTCTGAGAGTCTAAATTAGAATCACTCCAGAGGTAAACATCTTATCAAGAGTTAAAGCCTAAAATCTCTACCTACCTTTTCTCAGGAGACCAGTCTTACATTTAGCTTAAGTAGCTTAAAAAGGAAATTAAATATGCACCGCTATAATGACTGATTATGCTCCTTAATCCTTGTTGTAATAATAATAAATATTATTTTCCTATTTCCTTTACCAGTTTTTGAAATATTAAGATCAGGAACTGTCATTTATTCTTCTTTCTATTCCCAGTACCTAATCCAGTGGTGTATTGTTACTCAATAAATATTTTTGAATGAATTAAAGAAATAATTAGGTAGTTGTTATGGTCTGAATGTGTACCCCCTAAGTTCATATGTTAAAGCCTTAACTCCCAGTATGATGGGGTTTGTAAGGTAATAATTAAAGTTAAATGAGTTCATAGGGCAGGGCCCTGATTCGATAAGATTGTGTCTTGATGAGGAGAGACACCAGAGAGATTGCTCTCTTTGTATTACCCACAGAAAAAAAGGCATTGTAAGGACATAGTGAGAAGGCAACTGTCTGAAAATCAGGAAGAGAGCTCTCAGGAAAAACCAAATCAGCCAGAACCTTGACCTTTGACTTTTAGCTTCCATAATTGTGAGAAAAAATTTAAATTTCTGTTGTTTAAGGCATCTAGCCTACTGTACTTTGTTATGGCAACCGGAGCTGGCTAATACAGTAGTCCAACCAAAGTGCAGAAAATGCTAGAGCATTTTAAAAGATAAAGATATTCATTCCATCTGTGGAAAGTAGATGATGTCAATGAGGAAGTAGCATTGGAGAACCTTGAAACATAAAAGATATTTTTTTCCAGCAAAGGGGACCATGATAAACAAAGGGGAGGGAGGGGGAAGGATTGGAAATCAGATCACAAAAAGGAGATGACTTGTCTGAATTGGGGTTTGAGAATTTCAGTACTGGGGGATAATTTTATGTCCAGCTAGGGTCTTTAAATTTATTTTCATAAGCATCAGAGAGTGATGAAAGTTTGAGCAGAGATACCAATGTGGTCAGAGCATGTTTTGAAAGGAATGGTTTCCATGTTCAGGTTTCCTGTCTGAGAATAACTGACATCAGAAATTACTTCACCATTGACAGTCCCAACAGGATAACCCTATCCTGTATATAATACATCAGCCCCAAATTCGTATGTGATACTCACATAGTTACTGGGGAGTCATTGGCTACATCACTGCTAGTGCAAAGGTTAGTTTGGAGCCAGCTCTTATCCAAGCAACTTATCTACACAGGGTCACAAGGAATCCATTGCAGGAGGAAACAGTAGCTCAGGAACCTTCTTAAATTTACCACTGGATTTATTTCCAATTCCTTTGTAATCTCTTCCTTAGAGCAGTAAATTCTGAGCTCACAAGGCTTTGCATTTAATTCCTGTATTTGGATTGTGAGAGCTTTTAATACCTGTGGACTTGGCAGTTGCAAAGAGTAAAATGCATCCCCATTAATCAGAACTGGACTGAGTCATGTTACACAAACCATAGATTTCTACAAGAAAATTAAAAGGCAATATCATTTCACTTCTGCTAAATGTTTTCTTATGATTCAGGGGGAGAAATGGGACACTCTATATTGTGTCCAGTGATGCTGCCAAAAATATATCACCAAGAGACACGACAAATGAATGTATAAATAGGAATTGCTTAGAAGGGGTTAGTCATAAATCACTGAATGAGCCAGAACCCAGGCTTCTTTTTTTGTGTTGCTTAAAATGTGAAACATTATTGGTGACTTCTAGAAAAACAATTTGATTTTTATACAGTTGCAGTAGAAGGTTATGGGAAATAAAGTATAATTTCCCTAGGTGAAATCAAAGGCAAGATACAAAATTTTCTGGTGACTCTAGGAACATATAAACTCTTCTGAAAAATAATGGAAATTGTTAAAAGAATAGCAATGGTGTGGTTTCTAGAATCATGAGTTTTCATCCTGAACATTTAGAAATCTAGGGTATGGTGATGGGTTGGCTTTCGGTCAAAAATGCACTATAATAAATTGGACTGAAGCAGCAGCAACAATTATGGGACTTTTCTGTTGGGGTCCTGTAGTTCCTCCATCATACTTACTCATGGAAAATCTTTCTCTACATTTTAAAAGAAATTGCTTTAATGATGTCCTGAATTATAGTCCAAACAATTATTTTTTTCTTCAGAAAAAAAAACCAAACCAAATTTCTGTTTGTTTTAAAGATACTAAAGTGGGAACTCAGAAACTATGGATAAAAGACACTAAGACCTTCCCAATTGAAGTGCTAAGCATTTTAATAAAACTGCAGATACTGTTAATGCTAAACAAATATTTAAAATTTTTCTGACCTATAATATTCCTATTATGTCATTTCTCTTTTTGGTTAAAATTAGTACATTTCCTTTTGCTTTAGAGCACACTGGTTGAGATTGCTACTTTCATTTTCACAAAGCCTATAAAGAGGTTTGGAGGGTAGTGAATTTGTTTAATCATCAAGCCCAACACATAATTCCTTAGAAGATAGGAGTTAGTTGAGAAGGCTTAAGGAATTGAATATGATTCCCAAAGGGCTATAACTTCTCAATGCCCCTCCACCCCCTTTTCTTTTTGGTGCTTGGTTTTGCTGCATAATAAACTACTCTGAAACATTTATTCATGATTCTTTGGGGTTGGCAATGTGGTCTGGGCTCATCTGGATGGTTCTCTTGGAGGTCCTACCAAGGTTCACTCCTGTGATTGCCACCAGCTAGAGGGCTGGTTGTAGTCAGCTTGTTGGTCCCAGATATTTGGAGTTTTGCTGGGGTAATAGGGACAACTGGACCACATGTTTCTAACATCTGATAGGTAAGCCCTGGATTCTTCTTATGGTAGTTGGGTTCCAAAAACAACTAGAGAGGGCCAGCGCCAGTGTGCAAACAATTTCAAACTTTGCTTTCATCATGTTTGCTAATGTCCCACTGACCAAAGCAAGTCTCATGGCCAAGTCCAGATTCAAGGTGTGGAAAAATAGACTCCAAACCCAATGTGGTTTGGCCTTTCCTTTTTACATGTTTGCTGAAAATAATAATAGAAATTTCAACTCCTGGACTCTTAAAGAAAGGAAACGCAAAATATTGTTACAATGTGTGTACGCACATGAGAGAGGGATTGATTGATTGATTGATTGATTTGGTCAATCTATCATATTCAGCTCTTTCTTTAATTATATCCTAGTAGTGGATTAGATCCTAGCTCTACTACTTAATAGCTGTGTGACTTAGGGCAATTTCCTTAGCCTTTCCATTCCCTAGTTTCTTCATTGCCTTATGGGACTCAGAATAGTATATATCTCATAGGTTTATTTTGAGAATTGAATGAGTTAACAACTGTAAGTTTTGGAAGAATGCCTGGAACACAGTGTGTACTCAGTTAGTGTTAGTTATTACCAGTTTTAGTCCTGTACCTCTCTATTATTTTCCTATCATTGCTGTAACAAATTACCACAGACCTAGTGGCTTAAAAAACACACATTTATTATCTTACAGTTTTTTATTAACATAAATTTACTATCTTACTGGGTGACCTTTGGGTTTCACTGGGTTAAAATCAATGTGTCAGCAGAACTGTGTTAATGTGTTTCCTTGTCTTTTTCAGTGTCTAGAGGTTGCATCCATTCTTTGGCTTATGGGGACTTCTTTCATCTTCAAAGCCATTAATGGCCAGTGGAGTCTTTCTCACATTATATCACTCTGACCTCTGCTTATATTGTCACATATTCTTCTATGACTCTCTCTTGCTTCCCTCTTTTACTTATAAGGACCTTTGTGATTACACAGTGGCAAACTGAATAATCCAGGAAATCTCCTCATCTCAAGATCCTTAGTTTAAGGACATCCCCAAAGTCTCTTTATTCATGTAAAGTGACATTGTTACAGGTTCTAGGTATTATAATGTAGACATGTTTGGGGGGGGGCATTATTCTGTCTGTCCCAAATATTCTTGATCATTCATCTTGGATCATATATCTGTAAAGAGAAACATGTTGAGAAGGCTTTACTTAGCTGTGGCTATTTAGGAAATTGTCCTATACCAATGAAGAAATTCTAAATTCCTTCCTCTACAATGATGGGAGTATCTGAGTCCACTCTAAACTACCAGAAAGGAGGATAGGTTTTTTGCGTACTGAGAAAAAAGTGGTTAACCATCACCTATCAGTTAGAGGAGTGTGATGGAGAAAATGCTATATATTCACCAAACTCTTATTTTTTGTTTGGCATTCAGCTATGTTAGTCTTCATCCCTGTTGCCTCTAAGTGTGATCATGAGGCAAATTCTCACCAATGAAATGAGGCTGTCATTGATCTGTGTCACATCTGAGGTGAATCAGTTAAGAGGAGCTGTGCTATCCTAATGGTAACTTTTTTGTTGAGTGGTTGCATATAGGAGGTTCACCAGAGGACTCTGGGACCCTAGGAATGGTTAGGACACAAGATAGAACTATCCTGGGTCCCTGAGTGACTGTGTGGTTCAGAGCTCCATCTTCCTGTTAGGGCACAGATAGTTGAGGTGGCTTGCTTCAGCCTACGATGACTAAGCAATTACTCAAATACTGGTCTGCTGAACGATCCTTTATTCTCAGCTTTGAAGCCTTAGTGAACAGGGATATGGTTTGTGCTCCATCTTGACCTCATTCATTTCCTTCCCACTCCTGGACATCAAACAGAAACTTCAGATATTTTGCTAGACTATAATATAATTTAGAGTATACTGTAAAAGGGTGGTTTTTGACCTTATCATTTTTCTGATCAGAATAATCTTCACAACACTGTAGAATTTAAAGAGCCAGAAGGTCTGCTAAGAATCCTCTTATCTTGTCTCCTTACTGAACAGATGAGAAAACTTAAGCCCATAGAGTTTCAGTGATTTTCTAAAATTTTCTAGTGAAACTCAGCAGTGGAATTGGAACTTAAATCAAATGCAGCACTGAACTCAGCACTCAACATAGTGCCCACTGCACTGGGAGATTTGCAAGTAGTTGTCAAATAAATGAATGGATGCATGATGCATCCATCCTTTAATGTCCAGCTCAATGCCACCGTCTCCACGGAGGCTTTCTTAAAAGCCCCCATTTCAAATTAACCTCCTACATCTTCTCTCATCCTGGAAGATGATTTTGATTCTCTATAGAGCATTTAATAAAATCTGCTTGATGGATTACAATACTGAAATGCAATATGAGATCTTACCAGCTTAGTACCATAAATGATTAGTATTGTCTTCCATGGGAAAAGGATTAGAAAGTAATGGAACATGTACTGTGAGTTACCAATCCTAGTCTTGTTTATTAGAATAAAAACTTCCTTAGAACAGAAGCACAGTGGATTTTTTTTTACCTTGTACCTTGAATGGTACTGAGAAGACTATCTTAAATATAACAAATAGATGCTTAATAAATATTTATTGAATTAAACTGAAACAAAATATTGGATCTATAAGTTGCTTAAAACCTGAACCTTCCATCTACCTTCCCTAGCTTATTTTTCTTCTTCTCATATATTCTAAGATTTTTTTGTTTTGAGGAGTACTCTGAGTCTCTGTGGTTAATTTATACTTAACAATGAATGTCTTGGAAGTATTTACTTCAAAATACTTACTTTTTCTTTCCTAGTCTTTATATTACATAAGGATATTCCAACAAGTATATCTTTTATACAAGAATATAATAGAATTAGTAACCTGAATGAGTACCATAATGTATCAACTAGGAACTTGGCCTGCCAAACATACTCATTTAAAGTTGTATCTTCAAATAATAAATTAATTAAACAAAAGGAAAGAAAGGAAGTGGTAGATATGAGACAGAGAAGGTGAAAATATCAACTAATATTGCTTTAAACATGAATGAAGAACTTTCAAAATATCTAGAAAATTAACCAGAGGTACTATCTGATTATATATATATATATAATATTATATATATTATATATATATAATATATAATATTAAATATATATATATATTTATATATATATATATAAATATATATATATATATTTAAATCAGAATAGATGGGTTTATGCCATAGTATCCAATTTACCTGCTCTCCTGGGGAAAATGCAAATTATTGGTCAGGGTGCTCTCCAAGTAATTACTTCACCAAAAAAAGGAACCGACTTGCAGGCCCAGGGCTGTGACGGAAATATGCTATAATGATATAAAATATATACTGACTCTTAAAAGCAAGAGTATAGAAGAAGGTGTAATACATTATCTGGGGGATTCAGGAATTTTAAATGCTTAAGCACTGAGATTATAACTCTTATATCTGTCTTTGAAGGTTAGATCCATATGCCCAATTTTGTAATCCAAATTTGGTCCTCGGGGGATTTGAGAAAATGATACTGTGGCTAGGTCCTCCATTTGCAACAGCCTGTTGAGTACCTCACTCTAGATGTCCCAGGGGCATCTCAAACTTACTCTGCATAGTACAGAACTCATCCCTACAGATCTCAGGACCTCTTACCTAGGATCTTCTACTGTGCTCCTCTCTGATCTCACTGCCTCAAGGCTGTTGCTCCAATGTACTTTTTCATATTGCTTTTACTCTTGTCTTGCTAGTGATTAGCTCTGACCATGTCATCTGCCACTCAAAAAGAATCTGTGCTTCTCCATTCCCATGTCTCCTGTTCCTCAGCTTATGAGAGTCCCCTAAATATAGGAAGGGATATTCCACAGAAAACTCTTTGTACTGGGTACTGCCTCAGCAACTCCCATTAAGAGACCTCAAATATTTGGAAAAAATCCAAGGTCAAATCTCAGCCCCTTGAAAGGAGTAGAGGCATGGGTTGAAGTCCAAAAATAAAATAATGCCCTTCTACTAGGAGCAGAAGTGTGTGTGTGTGTTTGTGTGTGTGTGTGTAATGGTATTAACCATTTGTCCATTAAAAAACAGTCTCTTGCTTTGAGGTGCATTTTCTATCCATTGTTCCCATGAGATCCCAAGGGGCAAGACAAAAGTAATGGTTTAAACCTTAGGCAAGAGCCAAAAATGTCTTCAAACCTCGCACATTCAGCCTAAATTTTAAGGACAGGTTTTGTAGGCCAAAGCACTGTGGTAATGAACAATTTGAATGTCACTGGGGTGTTTCGACCTGGTACACTTTTTCAGGTGTTTTCAGTGCTGGTAGCAACTGGATGGGGATTCATGGTTTTGGAATCCTGCTTGGGTGGCTTTCTGATTCATCACAAGCAAGAAAGCCATTTTTTAAATTCAATTCAGAGAAGACTTCTGTAGTACTTCCTCTCTGGCAGCCACAGCACATGGCCTGGGATATAAAGATATGTAAGGGTCAGTCTTTGTCTTTGAAGCATTTAAAAATTCAAGGACAAAGGGGAGATAGACATGTAAATAATAGACAACATGAAGAATGCATTGAGAGGCCATATAAATTTCTATTGAAACATAGATGAGAAAGTAATTAATTCTATGAGGAGGGTTATAATTTCCAAAAAAATTAATAAGAATGCATGAAGACAGAGGCATGAAAATGCAGAGGCATGAAAATGTCTAAGAACATGGACATGGCCTGTATATGGGGGTGGGGTACTTGAGGTCAAGCAGTGAGGGGAGAGAGGTTGGCTAAAATTTAAAAAGGGGTGATGAGTGAACTGAGCCAGATTGGTGTGCATTGTATGGAGTTTCTACCTTCTTCTGCAGTGTTGACTGGGCCATGTTCCCCCAGAGAACCTTGCTATTATCTGTGGGAGTCTTGGACAATTTTTTATATAGGAAGTGATATGGTCAAATCTACATCTTAGAAAGATAATATGGTGGAAGAGTGGCCATGGATTGAGAGACTACTTGGAAGAGTCTTGTACTAACTGAACTGAGATGATGAAGGCTCAGATGAGGAAAGAAATAGTGGGTTGTGAGAAGGGGAATGATATGAGAGAAGTTTCAGCAGTGTCATTGCAAAGACTTGCTAATTGGTTGGCTGTGAGAAATATATCGAGATCAACTCTAAGATTTTTAATGTAGACCATTAGGTTGGGTAAATGAAGATAAACTACATGGGAAGGGCAGAGAAATAAGCAAAGCTTAGGAAGGGAGGTGATAGTTTTGTATATATTGAGCTTGATGAATTTTGTGTATCTTGTTAGAAATATGGGCTGGGCAGCAGGAATTGGGAAGTATGGAAAAAGGTGAAGACTTGGAATGTAGATTTCACATAAAGGTGATCAGCATAAAGGAAGCCTTTGAAAGGATGAGCATGATGAAGTTCAGCCAAGGGACTGTGTAGAGTGGGGAAAGAAGCAAATTTGGGGCAGAATTCTGAGAAACTCAGTGTTTTAAGGATGGGCATTCTCTTTTCCTTTTAGAATCTCTTCCCTTGGCCTAGAATTCTATCCCTAGCTTCTTGCATCTTTCCATTGACTTGGCATACATCTTGCACTTTATGCAGTATTTTATTTCAAGAAAGGTTATAGCTATTTTATAAAAAAAAAAAAATCTGTGAAAAGCCTTTTTCCCTGCCTCCTTTGAAAAGCTGATAAACTCCTATGTGGTAGGTTTGGAACAGGACATAAATTGAGCCGTGATTCCTACACAGGCACAGTTTAAATGGGCCATATCCACAGGCAACACCGTTAAAAATATGCAAATGGTGCCAGGTACAAAGAAGTGCATAGTGTGAACACACAAACGGCGATTCACTGGTTTGCTGCACATGAAATACAGTCGTCGGGCAGCACTGCCATCTGCTCAGAGGTAACTTTTCCACAAACCTGCCCAACACTGGAGAACAATGGGAATGGAGGCAGTTGCTGGGCTGGTTTTCCCTTAGACAAAAAACTGATTCTTAGGCCTGCCAAAGGGAGATGCTGCCCTCCAGCAAATGGCTGGGGCTTGAGCTGGCCCCCTTTACCCAGTTCTCAGGAAAACCCATGTGGCCTGCAGAGACCTTGAAGAGATAGGAGCCTTCACAATTGAGAGAGGAGGCCTCTTTGAGAGGGGAAGTATCTTCGGGAAATTCCAAGTAAGTCTCTTCTGCGTAATTGCAATAAAGGGAAAACACAGGTAACATCCGTAAGAACTCAAGATTTCATTATAAACATCTCCCAAGAGGCCAGAATACCCATGTCACCGTGGCACTGTGCCTTAAAACTATACTCTAAAAACCTTACTATTTGGGGGTCTGAAAGAACCTGGTGCTCATTTGTAAATCGATGAGGTATTATGAAAAGCCGCCAAATACCAAATCCAAACAAGTGAACATTTACCTCTTCCTAATGGCACTGGATGGGGGCACAGAGGTAGGAGAATCATGCAGTGGTATTTCATGTAGCTCTTGCCAAAAGCCACAGGCTTTTCTTTCTCATTTATTTTAAGCCATCCTCTCCAAACTCACCGCATAGTTCAGATTGCCAAAGCCCTTAAGTTCTAGCGGTCTGCTTTCCTTTTCTAACACCCTTTTAAAGCATATTGTGATGTTTGATCTAATGCCAAAGATTGACCACTGGGGAAATTTGGAAATGGAGCTACTCGATATTTTGTAACCAGAAGGAAAGGGGCGAAATGTAATTTCAACTGTGTTGCCTACCCAGACGATTTCATCTGGTTGTTGTGGAATCTTTGTACTCCCAGAGAAATGCATAAAAGTATAAAGGAAAAAGAATAACCTGGCATCCAAAACTCCAACCCATAATCCTATCATCCTGAAACAACCATTGTTGACATTTAGCCCTGCATTCTTGCAGTCACTGTAATTTTTATTTCTAATGTAGTTCAGATATATTGGATATTTCTATTACTTGTATATATTTTCCCAAATATTTAAAACCACAGTGCTAATTACTTGCATTTTATTCTCACAACAGTTAGGTATGTCTGTTTTGTAAATGATTGTATAGATGAGATGCAGAGAGGTTAGAAGACTAACTTAATGTCAAACAGATAATAGGTAATCAGGGTGGAATATGGACCTAGGTTCCCTGGCATCATGTCTATGATTCTTTTACTACAAATATAGCTGCAAAATTTTGTTGCTAGAATTGTTCAGAAGGTTAAATAGCTTGAATTTCAACTGCCATGTTAATGGATAATGCAGCTTGAACAGATTAGTATCCACAGGTGTTTAGCTTCGGTAATAAAGTTCTGGCTTCCCTGACCCCTGACAACATTGTTATAGAATAGTATCCCAGGCTTAATTTTTAATAATAATAATAATAATAATAATAATAATAATAATAATAATTTTTTGAAGTATAGTTCAGGTGTACAACATGGTGATTCAACAACTCTACACATTATGTTATGCTCACCACAAGTGTAGCTACCATCTGTCACCATACAATGCTATTATAATACCATTTACTATATTCTGTATGCTGTATCTTTCATTTTTCTAACTTACTTATTCTGTAACTGGAAGCCTGTACTTCTCATTCTCCTTTATCCATTTTGTCCATCTCCTAGGCCCTCTCCTCTGGTAATCATTAGTTCTCTGTATTTGTGGGTCTGTTTCTGCTTTTGTTTATTCATTTGTTGTTGTTGTCGTTGTTTTTAAAATTTCACATATAAGTGAAATCATATGGTATTTGTCTTTCTCCATATGACTTATTTCACTTAGTATAATACTCTCTAGGTCCAACAATGTTGTCACAATTGGCAAGATCTTGTTCTTTTTTATGGCTGAATAATATTATATATATATATATATATATATATATAACATTTTCTTTGTCCATTCATCTATCAATGGACACTTAAGTTGCTTCCATGTCTTGGCTATTATAAATAAAGCTTCAATAAACATAGGTATGCATATATCTTTTCAAATTAGTGTTTTTGTTTTCTTCGGGTGAATAACTAGTAGTAGAATTACTGGAACATATGATAGTTCTATTTTTAATTTTTTGAGGAACTTCCAATCTGTTTTCCATAGTGGCTATACCAATTTCCATTCCCACCAACAGTGGACAAGGGTACCCTTTTCTCCACATCCTCCCCAGCACTTATTTCTTGTCTTTTTTATTCTAGCCATTCTGACAGGCATAAAGGTAATATCTCATTGTGGTTTGATTTGCATTTCCCTGATCATTAGTGATGCTAAGTATCTTGTCATGTATATGCCATCTGTATGTCATCTTTGGAAAAATGTCTATTCAGGTCTTCTGCCCATTTTTTAATAGGTTGATGATGATGATTCTTGGTGTTGAGTGATATAAGTTATTTATTTTGTATTTTATTATAATATTTTGGATATTAACTCCTTACTGTTTCAAGTGTGGATATTAACTCCTTACTGGATACATCATTTGCAAATATCTTCTCCCATTCAGTAGGTTGTATTTTTGGTCTGTTGATGGTTTCCTTCACTGTGCAAAAGCTCTTTATTTTGTTGCAGCCCCAATAGTTTATTTTTGCTGTTGTTTCTCTTGCATAAGGAGACATATCTAGAGAAATGTTTCTAAGGCTGGTGTCCCAGAGTTACTGCTTGTGTTTCTTCTAGGAGTTTTATGGTTTCAGGTCTCACATTTAGATCTTGAATCCATTTTGAGTTTATTTTTGTGTATGGTATAAGAAAGTGGTTCAGTTTCATTCTTTTGCATGTAGCTGTCCAGTTTTCCTTGCACTATTTATTGAGGAGGCTATCTTTTCCCCATTATATATTCTTACCTCCTTAGTCATAAAGGAATGGGTCATGTAAGTATGGGTTTATTTTTGGCTCCCTATTCTGTACCGTTAATCTGTATGTCTATTTTGTACCATGATGTTTTGATCACTACAGCTTTGCAGTGTATCTTGAAATCTGGGAATGTGATACCTCCAGATTTGTTCTCTCTTAGGATTGCTTTGGTTATTCAGGGTCTTTTGTGGTTCCATATATATTTTAGGATTATATGTTCTATATATATATATATGTTCTATATATATATATGTTCTGTGAAAAATGCTATTGGTATTTTGACAGGGATTGCTTCGAATCTGTAGATTGTTTAGGTAGTATGGACATATTAACAACATTAATTCTTCCAGTCCATGAGTGTGGTATGACTTTCCATTTGTTTGTGGTGTTTCCAATTTCTTTCATCAACATTTTATAGTTTTCAGATACAGGTCTTTTGCTTACTTGGTTAAGCGTATTCCTAGGTATCTTACTCCTTTTGGTACAGTTGTAAATGAGATTGTTTTCTTAATTCCTCTTTCTGCTATTTTGTTTTTAGTGTATAGAAATGTGATAGGGGTGACTGAGTGGCTGTCAGTTGAGTGTCCAACTCTTAATTTCAGCTAGGGTCATAATCTTGGGGTCATGGGATTGAGCCCCATCTGGGGGACTCCATGCTCAGCAGGGAGTCTGCTCCAGATTTTCTCTCTCCCTCTGCCCCTCCTCCCCACATGCTCTCTCTCTCTAAAAATAAATAAATAAACCTTTAAAAAAGAGAAATGCAATAGATTTCTGTATATTAGTTTTATATTTGGCAACTTCACTGTATTTATTTATTCTAATAGTTTTTTTGTGGAGTCTTTAGGTTTTTCTCTATATAGTATCATGTCATCTGCAAATAGTGACAGTTTTACTTCTTTATCAATTTAGATGCCTTTTTTTTTCTTGTCTTATTGTTGGGGCTGGACTTGATGTACTATGCTGAATAAAAGTAGCATAACCATCCTTGTCTTGTTCCCAATCTTAGAGGAAAAGCTCTCAGTTTTTGACATTGAGTATGATGTTAGCTCTGAGTTTGTCATATATGGTCTGTTATGTTGAGGTATGTTCCTTCTAAATCCACTTTGTAGAGAATTTTATTATGAAAAGATGTTGAATTTTGTCAATTTTTTTCTGCATCTATTGAGATAATCATATGATTTTTATCTTTCATCTTAAGTTGGTATATCATATTTATTGATTTATAAATATTGAACCATACTTGCTTTCCTGGAATAAATCTCACTTGAGTGTGGTAGATGATTTTTTTAATGTGTTGTTGAATATGGTTTGCTAATATTTTGTTCAGGATTTTTGCATATATGTTCATTGGGCATATTGGCCTATAGTTTTCTTTTTTATAGTTTTTCTCTCTTTTTGATATCATAGTATTGCTAGCCTTATAGAATATATTTAGAAGCTTTCCTTTATATTTTGGAGTAGTTTGAAGAAAATAGGTGTTAATTGTTTTGTTTTGTTTTTGATGTTTGGTAGAATTCACCTATGAAGGCATCTGGTACTGGACTTTGTTGGAAGTTTGATTCTAATTCAATTTCATTACTAACAATTGGTCTTGTTCATATTTTCTATTTCTTCCTGATTCAGTTTTGGAAGATTGTATCTTGGAATTTATCCATTTCTTCTAGGTTGTCCTATTTGTTGGCATATAATTTTTCATAGTAGTCTCTTATAATTGTTTGTATATCTACGGTGTTGGTTGTTACTTCTCTTTCCTTTCTTATTTCATGTATTTGGATTCTCTCTTTTTTTCTAGTGAGTCTAGGTAAAGGTTTATCAATTTTATTTTTCCTTTCAAAGAACCTGATACTGGTTTCATTGATCTTTTCTATTGATTCTTTTGTTTTTGTTTTGTTTGATTATTTGTTTCATTTCCTCTCTTTATGATTTCCTCCTTCTGCTAACTTTAGGCTTTGTTCTTATTTTTCTAGTTTCTTTAGGTGTAAGCTTAGGTTTGAGATTTTGTTTGTTGAGGTAGACCATAGTGTTATAAACTTCCCTCTTAGAATTGCTTTTGCTGTATCCCAAAGATTTTGTACTGTTGTGGTTTCATTTGCTTTTTTCTCCATGCATTTTTTATTTCCTTTTCAATTTCTTCATTGACCCATTGGTTGTTTGGAAGTAGGATGTTTAGCCTTCATGTGCTTGTTCTTTCCCCGGTTTCTTTCTTGAAATTGATTTCTAGTTTCATATTCCTGTGGTCAGAAAAGATGCTTAATATGATTTCAATCTTCTTGAATTTACTGTGATTTATTTTGTGGCCTAATAGTTGATCTATCCTGGTGAATGTTCCATGTGAACTTGAAAAATATGTGTACTCTGTGGTTTTAGATGAAATATTCTGTATATATGTGTTAAGTACATCTCATCTAATATGTCATTCAAAGACACTGTTTCTTTATTGATTTTTCTGTCTGGATGATCTATCCACTGATACAAGTTGGGTGTTAAAATCTACTACTACTACTATATTACTGTCAATATCTCCCTTTATATCTTAATTTTTTTTTATGCATTTAAGTACTCCAGTATTGGGTACATAGATAATTACAATTGTTATATCTTCCTGTTAGATTGATCTCTTTATCATTATGTAATGCCCTTCTTTGTCTCTTGGTGCAGCCTTTGTTTTAAAGTCTATTTTTTTCTGAGAGAAGTATTGTTGCCCCAGCTTTTATTTGTTTATTTCCATTTGCATGGAATATGTTCCTCTGTCCCTTCACATTGTCTATATGTATCTGTAGCTTTGAGGTGAGTCTCTTGTAGGCAGCATATAGATGTGTCTTTTTTTTATTCATTCTGTTACCCTATGTCTTTTCTTTTCTTCTTTTTTTTTAAAGGTTTTATTTATTTGAGAGAGAGAATGAGAGAGAGAGAGAGGATGAGAGGGGGGAGGGTCAGAGGGAGAAGCAGACTCCCTGCTGAACAGGGAGCCCAATATGGGACTTGATCCTGGGACTCCAGGATCATGACCTGAGCCGAAGGCAGTTGCTTAACCAACTGAGCCACCCAGGCGACCCACCCTATGTCTTTTTATTAGAGCATGTAGACCATTTACATTTAAAGTAATAATTGACGGGTATGGACTGATTGCCATTTTGTTAATTGTCTTTTGATTGTTTTGTAATTATTCTCTGTTCTTGTTTTCTTTTTCTTTCCTTGTGATTGATGACTTTCTTTAGTGTTATGCTTGATTTTCTTATTTTTTGTGTATATTTATTGTAGGTTTTTGGTTTGTTGTTACCCTAAAGTTCATAAATAATCTAACTAAACACACTCTTAAAGAATTTAATTTCACTCCCCCTCCACATTTTATGTATATGTTGTCATATTTTTAAATCTTTTTATTTTGTGAGTTCCTTTAACTAATTTCTTAGATTTTACTTTCTTAGATTTTACTACTTTTGTAAACTTTATACTAGCTTTATAAGTGATTGTTGTAGCACCTTTACTGCATATTTGCTTTTAGTCATGGAACTTCTTTCCTTTCATAATTTTTTTTAAAGATTTATTTATTTATTTGACAGAGAGATAGCGAGAGCAGGAACACAAGCAGGGGGAGTGGGAGAGGGAGAAGCAGGCTTCCTGCCTAGCAGGGAGCCCAGTGGGAGGCTCAATCCCAGGACCCTGGGATCATGACCTGAGGCGAAGGCAGACGCTTAATGACTGAGCCATCCAGGCGTCCCTCCTTTTGTAAATTTTTAATAAGCCTTTTTTTTCCACTTAAAGAAGTTCCTTTTACATTTCTTAAAAGGCTGGCTTAGGGTGATGAACTCCTTTAATTTTTGTTTGGGGAAATTCTTCACCTCTCCTTTAATTCTGAATGATAACCATGCTGGGTAGACTATCCTTGGTTGTAGGTTTTTTTTTCCTTTCAGCTCTTTGAATATATCATGCCATTTTCTTCTGGTTGCAAAGTTTCTGCTGAAAAATCAGCTGATAGTTATATGAGGTTCCCCTTGTATATAACTAACTTGCTTCTCTCTTGCTGACTTTAATATTCTTTATCTTGTCCATTTTAATCATTGTGTCTTGGTGTGGATGTCCTTATGTTCATCTTGTTTGGAACTTTCTGTGCTTCTTGAACTTGATTGTTTCCTTCCTCAGGGAAATTTTCAGCTATTCTATTATTTCTCTATTCTCCTTCTGGAATCCCTGTAATGTGAATGTTTGTTTGCTTGATGTTGCCCAAGAAATCCTTTACCTATCCTCACTTTTAAAAATTCTTTTCTTTCCTTTTTACTCTTCAGCTTAGGTGCTTTCTATCACCCTTTCAGATTGCTGATCTATTCTTCTGTATCCTCTAATGTACTATTGATTCCCTCTAATGTACTTTTCATTTTGGTTATATTCTTAAACTCTGGTTGGTTCTTTTTTATATATATTTTCTATCACTTTGTTGGTGTTCTCACTAAGTTCATCCACTTTTCTCTCCAGTTTGGCAGACATCTTTATGATCATTACTGTGAACTCTTTATAAGGTAAGTTGGTTATCACCATTTCATTTAGGTTTGGGGTTTTTTTGTTTTTGTTTTTGTTTGTTTGTTTTGTTTTTTTTTTGAGATATTTTTTCTTGTTCTTTCATTTGGAGCATATTTTTCTGTCTCCTCATTTTACTTAACTTTCTGTGTTTGTTTCTATGAATTAGGCACAATAGCTACTCTAAACTTGAAAGAATGGTCATGTCTATGGTCATCCCCTGTGTAAACTGTATGTGGCTGACTGACTGGTGCTGTGGCTAGCATAAGCTGGGGGTCATGGGGCACTCCATGGTGGGACTTTTCTGGTTGGATGCCCAGACCTGAAGTGGGCACATGTTAGGGTGGTCCCTGGCATCTCCACTCAGAGGGTGTCCTGACAGGAGAGTTGAAGCTGAAGTGCATGCAAACCAGGGTGCCCCAGGACACTCTGTGCAGGAGGTGCTCTGTGGGAGGTAGGGTGTGGGCCAGGTGCCCCAGGGCACTCCATGCAGGGGGCATCCCGGAGGGGAGGCCATTGTTGAGGCAGGCATGGACCATGGAGAACTCACACAGGGTTGTCCTATTTGGGATGGCTGCAGTTAAAGTGGTCATGAGTTGGGAGGTCCCAGCACACTCTACACCAGGTGTGTTCTAGCAAGTCATCTGGAGCTGAAGCAGGAAAGGCCTGGAATGTTTCAGGGTTTGGACAAAATATATAGAAAAAGGAATATCAAGGCACTTTACCTTGTTTTCCTTTCATTATGGATTGATAAACTGGGTTAGAAATTGTCCCAGCATCATTTGTTCATTCAAATTCTGCTCCAGAGACAATATGTAATACTTGCAACCATTTTGTGTCATTTAAAAAATTTGACTCAACTTAGCTCTATGACCCAAATATCTCACATAACAAATTACGCACATAAATTTAAAAAGACTAATTTTCTAATTATAAAATGATAAATTTTATTGTAGAATGCTTGAAAAGCATAGAAAAATAAAAATAAAATAATTAGCATCCATTCAAAATTTGCTGATATTTTAGTGTATTTAGTTCTAGTTTCATGTGTGTGCATATGCTTGAAATATACTGTATATACATACATTTTTATATCCTGCTTTTTCACATAGTAGTGCATCTTTAAAATATAAACATAATTATTGATGGCTTAATCAGGTGTGTAATTTACTTAGTTCTATGGGCTATTTAAGCTAGTTTTCAACATTTAACTGTAAATGAGATTGTATTAATTTAGAACAAAATACAGGAACCATTGGATGTTTATAATCAGATTTATTGATATTAATGAAAACTCAGAGAATATTCACTAGTTTAGCAAAATGTAAGAAAACAAACACTCAGTTAACAAAATCCTTTGTTCTGTGTTGGATTTGATTATTGTCCCTATCAAGGACAATGGTTAAAAAAATTAATTTGAAATCTAAACTGTCTTGAATTCTGATCTTGGCTCAGATGCTGATCCTCAGTATATTAGATGTGACCTCAGACAGATTATTAAAGTTCTCTAAGCTTCTGAATCTTCTTCCACAGAATGGAATTAATAATACCAGTTTGATAAAGTAGTTGCAATGATTGATGAAAATAATGCATATAATAGGGCTTATAGTTAGGAGTGGTATACAAAAAAGATACACAAGCAATACAAAACAGTGTCATAGGTACTATAATGGTGTGCAAACAGGTTCTTATGACAAGAGTACTAACTGAGACAGGAATGGCAAGGGACAGGGATGGATAAGTAGGAGGTAGCCAGGAGTAGTAACAGAGTTAAAGGTTTTCTAAAGGGACAAAGAGAAACAAAAAACAATTTTGTAAGGATGGACTTAGGAAAACAGGAGTAAGATCAGAATGTAGAAATAGGTAATTTAGAGCATGGGTTGAGTGAGCAGCATGACAGGATTTAATAATTAAGGGATCAAGGCTCAAGAAGAAGAAATTAATAGCCATGCATGACCTATTTGATGGAGCCATTCTGATCTCTTCTTGTGGCTTTTGTGGAAAAATAGAGGAAAATTGTACTTACAGTTCTAAGATATGAATACAACTACCTTCATATTTTAATTATTTTAGGGATACTATTCTACACATTATTGTTTTTAGATGATGTGATCATTCTGTGTATATACTTTAGTATCTTTTTCCTCCACAACTTTACATTATTCTGGAAACATATTTTCATATTCTTAACCCTTTGGAAGCATTTTCATTTTTCATTTTCATCACTGTGTTAATGGGAAAGAAGTTTGTACTCAGTTCCTCTGGGGCCCTGCCTTGCATCCTCTCTGCCAGATCTCTCACTATATCTAGGGCTGAGATGGTCTGTTCTGTAGACACTTCATTTGTACTGATAGTATCTCATCATAAATGTACTGCACACCTTTGCTTTTCTTCCCCCAACACTAGGTGCTTTTTTAGCCTGTGCACGTGTGAAGCTCAGTGGTGTTGGGGAGTGAGGACCTCTGAGGGCAGCCCTGACCAAAGGTTTGCTATAGTCTGATGGTATGATACATGTACCCACGACTTTGGATAAACAATTTAGGATGGCATTTTGTATGCTTCTTAGGAAGATCTGACAGAACTGATGTCCTGTTGCCCACAGTGTAACTTTGATACTGCACTTGTAGTTTGGCTTTTCTTCTTGCCCTATCTCACTCTGCCTAGTTTCTCATTCTTATACTCTGGAGTTACTTTCCTGCACATGAATTCTTATCAAGCTCTGTTTTTGGGGAAACCCAAGCTAAGGCAAACATTTTTAAGGGTCATAATTAGTGCATGTCATAAAATTGTCTTTTAAAATGTTCATCATTTCTCATAGCTTTATTCTAATGAAATCTGATTTATTGGTTTTCCCTAAGGGTTCAGCTCCTAAATTAAGATTATGTTTTGGATAATGGCTGAAAAATAAATGCCTATTTTACTCCATTCAAGTACCAACAGTAACTATTTGTCCTCTTCAAGTTAAGTTGCACCTCAGCTCTAAAAACAATGCAAGCCAGGACGAGTAATACATTTGGAGCTCTCCCTCCACCAGTAGACAAGGCCTGCAAAGACTTTGTTGCCATATGCCCAGAGTGTAATGCCTGGAGGAAACAAAGCATAGTGCCACTGCAAGCATAGCGTCCCAAAAACCTGACCTGCCATCTGCTATGAATTTTTGAATCTTACATTTCACTCCTGGCCCTGCTTTAGTCCTGGAGGTCAGAATCCCACAGAAGACCCCATATAATTCCTTGGGCCTTGATCCTTTTACACATGGCCCAGATGGTTCCAGGGACTACCTCTGAGCAGTATTCTGCTTCTGAGATTTCCAGCATTATTTATCTATAATTCTCTGATCCAGGATTTCTGCTTACTCCTAACTCAGTGCCCCTTCTTTTATTGACATCAGTTTGATTGGAATTTTAGTCATCTATATGAAATACATTGTTAGCACCAAGCTGGAAGACTATTTATTTATTTATTTTAAGGTTTTCACTTTTTTAAATAAAGATTTTTTTATATGAGAGAGACAGAGCATGTGTTGGGGGTGCGGGGAGAAGCAGCAGGGAGAGGGAGAAGCTCCTCGCTGAGCAGGGAGCCTGATATGCGGCTCCATCCTGGGACTCCAGGATCATGACCTGAGCCGAAGGCAGCCGCTTAACTGACTGAGTCACCCAGGCGCCCCTGGAAGACTATTTAAAAAGAAGTTTAGAAGATGCAAAACAGACAAAGATGGAATAGAGATATGAATCTGGGTGAAAAATTAGGTTGGGGAAGTCTATGAGTGAAGATTCTTGGAACCCAGGTATGGAGATCCAAGATTTGGTGTGTACTTTTTCACTTAGATGTCAGGCTTCCATCACCAAAGCCCACTTAGATTCAAGTACCACAAGCACATCCCCTATATTTCTAGGGGTGTCTGAAATGCCTGGAGGACAGATATAAGTTCCTGGAGGACAGATACAAGTTATGCATCATGTGCTTTATATTTTACTGAATAAAAGGCTATACTTAGCTCACACCCAGAGATCATTGTACTTGCCAAGATAAATAATTCTTTCACTCTTCCATCATTTATTCATTTAAGAGATGCTCAGGAGAGTATACAGAGGCCATGTTCTTTTTTTTTTTTTAATTTTTTGTTGTTATGTTAATCACCATACATTACATCATTAGTTTTTGATGTAGTGTTCCATGATTCATTGTTTGCGTATAACACCCAGTGCTCCATGCAGAACGTGCTCTCTTTAATACCCATCACCAGGCTAACCCATCCTCCCACCCCACTCCCCTCTAGAACCCTCAGTTTGTTTTTCAGAGTCCATAGTCTCTCATGGTTCGTCTTCCCCTCCGATTTTCCCCCCTTCATCCTTCCCCTCCTGCTATCATCTTCTTTTTTTTTTAACATATAATGTATTATTTGTTTCCGAGGTACAGATCTGTGATTCAACAGTCTTGCACAATTCACAGCGCTCACCATAGCGCATACCCTCCCCAATGTCTATCACCCAGCCACCCCATCCCTCCCACCCCCACCACTCCAGCAACCCTCAGTTTGTTTCCTGAGATTAAGAATTCCTCATATCAGTGAGGTCATATGATACATGTCTTTCTCTGATTGACTTATTTCGCAGAGGCCATGTTCTTTATAGAGATATCTCTCAGTTGATAACACTTTATTTAACTGTAGGCATATGTCCTTGCTGGGATCTGACTACACTGAATTATTCATCATCAGAACTTAAAACTGTTTCTTTATCTTGAAATCCAACTCTTGCTTTGCACATACTATATAATCTGCTTGTGTACTTTAGAGACAACAGAGTTATTTATTCTTCCAAAGTTACCTGAAGTCCATACCATTCATCACAGCTTGCAAATATATTTACTTTTTCCTTGATTGCTTTCTTCTAATTTTTTTCCAGCTTCCTCTCCTCCAGTGAGTAATGAACTGGAAAAAGAGACTGTTTCAGTTGTCATTCTATATTGGGTAATCCCAAACCTGTGATGTCCTCCTGCTGTCAGAGGCATTCTCACTCTCATTAATTCATTTATTCAGCAATGTATTTATTGAATGTTTTGCCACGCAGAATACAGCAGTGAAGAAAATAAATGTGGTCCTTATTCTTATAGAATTCATGATCAAGTCTAGACAGTCATTTCACTTCGGGTTTAGGAGAAATATTAATCTAATTATACCACTGAGTTGAAGTTGGGAAGGGAGTTTGGAACCAGCATTGAAACTTGGGAACCCAACAAGGAATGTTCATCCTCCTAAACACATGGACAAATTATCAAGGCATTGTTAAATTCCCATGAGTTCTACACAGCATATGAGGGTTTCTAGTCATGTCATGGAGGAAGAACAGTTTTTTCCTATCTCAGTGACCTTGAACAACTACTTCAGCACCTTGTATTTATTTTGTCTCAAGTGTAAAATGAGTGAGGTAATATTTCCTTTTTCATAAAATTGTAAATATTAAATGATTAAATACATGTAAAACACTCAGAACAGTGAATGGCACTGAAGTGCTCAGAAATATGAGCTATTGCTATTGTTATTGACACAACAAAGAGCCTCGAGAGGTCAGTATTTTGGATTTGGGATTCAGGGATGCAGTTATCATACATGAGTTTTGTTGAGAGGCAACATGATATTGACTCTGTAGTTCAGCTAAAGGATAAGCAGAGTACTGATATCGAGGATGAGAGCTTGAAGAGAAGCAGTTCAGGGGGATGGGGAAGGTAAGTGCTAGGAAGGTGTTATAAGAGAAAGGAAACCTACCTCAGAGATATTAAGTAAGACTTCCTAGAAGATGTGACAAATGAATTGAATTTCAGAGAATAGGGGGATTTAGTCATGAAGAGAGGAGATTATAACTTTAGAGAAAAGAGTAAGGTGTTTGAGGAACAGCACCTTATTCTAGCTGGGGTATAGGGTATATTTTGGGAAATGGTGAAAGAAGATACCAAAGAGAAAAATCAAGTCCATATATGTAGAGCCTTCCATCAAAATTACTTGTTAGGGGAGGCAATTAATAATACCAATCCCATAGCATGAATGGAGTAACCCAATGGAAATTTAATTCTTGATACTTAATAGTTTGATGTAGATACTATATGAATAATTTTATATTCAGTGATCCAGGGACCTAGGATCACCCAATTTTGTTGCTCCATCATCTTAGATACCTTAAGTTTTGGAGCCTTCTGCTGAATCCTTGAATCTGGGCTAAAGACACAAGGAAGAGAGAGAGTGGGGAGAGTCATGTGGGAGGTTTTTATAGTTAGGCCTGCCAAGTGGTAGTCATCATTTCAGGTGACATTCCATTGGCCAGAACTCAGTCACGTCGCCACATCTGATTGCCTGGGAAATTGAGAAATACAGTCATCCTACATACCTAGTAGGATAAGAAAAGGGTTTTGATGAGCATGTAGCAGCCTCAGTCACAACAATGTATTTTTTAATTTGAAAATGACAGGGCGACTGAAATTTTTATTGATTAAGAATATAGGCTTTGGAATCAGACAGAGCTAGTCCTAAATCTTACATCAACCATTTACTAAACCTTAAGTAAATTACTCAGTTTCTCTGACTTTCTGTTTTTCCATCTATAAAGTTGAAATAGCAATAGTACTCATCTTATAAACTTACAGAGAAAAATGACTTAATGTAACTACCAGTTTATTGAATGTTTTCCATGTTCCGTGCTCTAAGAAGGCTCTTAGGGATATATTATTTCACCTGCTCTACTCAAAAACTCATAGAGTCAAGAGCTTTAGGGGCTCAAAGATGGGGCAATAAAATATTTCTGGAAGAGAGATATGAAGGAAGGATTTACAAAGGAACTACTTTGATTCTTGCATATGAAATCTAACCGTGAGTGGCCACACCTGCAGTAGCAGAAGGACCCTGCAGGCAGAGTGAAAGGCCTATACATATGCATTAACTTATCCATTCACTCAGAAAATATTAATTGATCATCAAGTGTGTGTCAGGCATGGTTCTAGACACTGGGGATTTACCAGTAAACAAAGTAGATACATTTGCTAACATCATGGACCTTAGATCCTAACGGAGACAAAAATGTAAGTGAATGTATCAACTACTGATAAGTTTAAAAAAAGAATGATTTGGATTTGTATAATATCCATGATAGTTTTGAAGGGAAAAAAAGCAAGTTACAGAATATGAAATAATATGGTCCTATTTTAAAACACAATCCTCTTAAGTTATGTATTTGTTAATATGAGCATGGAAAAATGGTCAAGGAATACATACCATCTTATTAACATTAGTTATCTCAGGGGGCTGCAGTTGATAAACGGGAAAGGGGCAGAGTGTTACATTTTAAAATATATTCTCAAATAATTGTAACAGATGGTAAAGTCAATTCAGTCATTAAAAAACTATGTGATAGGTGAGCATATGGATGGCCCATCTCCCACAAAGTTGTGTCATCAATAGCCTTTTAAGAACAAGTAGAAGATGAGGACATGGTAGGGTTAAAGTCATAGTCCTGGATGTATCCTTAGCATCCTATCCATCAGCAGCCATATTGACTTAAGTAGGATCAGTTGGACTCATAGTACAGATGTTTTGGAAGGTGAATATGGGTGGTTGGTACTACTATGGTCCTCATTATCTGCTGCCCTCAATAAATAGGCTAGTTTTGTTATTTTAAGGGCCTGAAATCAGCAACGTGCAACTCAGTTGTCCCTTGTGACTTAATTCATATTTGGATCTCTGCCCTTAATTTCAGAAATATTACATGGCACATAAAAATAAAAAAAATTAAAGGCTTTGATTCAATTTAAAATAATATATAGGAAATATCACAGGTTTGGGACTTAATCCATAACTCTAATCAGGTTTGAGAACTTAAACTTCACTATAACAGAAAGATTATAGTACAAACCACAAAATGTAATTGTGAGGGTAAAGTGAAATTATTTAAGGGTCAAGTGAGTATATAGCACAAACTAATGACAACTAACATTTATTGAGCACTTACTCTGTGCCAGGTAATATGCTAAATGCTTGACATGAGCCAGGAATGCCTATTAAATGAGGCACAAATTGGTTAAGTAACAAGGATTCTAACTTCCATTGGTGGTCAGACTACATTATGCTTTACTGTCTTGTAGATAATTAGCAAAGCACTACATACCAGTTCTTATTCTTTTTATATTGTTGTCGCTGTTGTTTTTGGAGCATCATTCTAAACCTAACATTTCTGTTCTGCCTTGATTTCATAGATCTTGATCTCTTTGAGGACTGTACTTGTTCCATCAGCCATTCCTTCAGCTATCACAGTGTACCCAATCATAGAGACAGCAAGGCATTGTGTTACAGGCATTTTACAAGTGTTCTCTCTTAACCAGCATTATAACCTTATAAAGTAGGAAGGGTTTCTCCATTTCTTAGATAGGGAAGATGTGGCTCAGAGTTCAATCCCATGACCAGAGTCATAAAGCCAGTAATTACATCTCATCCTAATCCCCATGAGTTTTCCACTTAGTCATACACTTCTGTGTTTAGAATGCTATTCCTAGGATTGAGTATACTAAGCCTGCATTTCTCAAACTCTGTGCTGAGGCACCCCAGGGTGCTTCGGCTAACTCAAGGAACTTTTTAAAATTTCAAGAAAAACTCAGGGATACTCTATGTCTTTCAGACTACATGACCTGCTAGCTGCATAGAGTTCAGAGTTTCTTTCTTTCTTTCTTCCTTCCTATCTTTCTTCTTTCTTTCTTTCTTTCTTTCTTTCTTTCTTTCTTTCTTTCTTTTTCTTTCTTTCTTCTTTCTTTCAAGATTTATTTATCTGAGAGAAGGAGACAGATGAGGGGGGGCAGAGGGAGACAATCTTTTAAACAGACTCCCCACTGAGCTTGACTTGGGGCTTGATCTCATGACCCATGAAATCATGACTTGAGTCAAAACCAAGAGTAGGACACTTAACCAACTGAGCCACCCAGGCGCCCCAAGAGTTTCAACATTAGATCACACTGCATTCCTTTTGATGATGTCACATCTTTGCAAAGCTATGATTTTTATTAAAAAGAAGCACTAGGGGGTGCCTGGGTGGCTCAGTCAGTTAAGTGCTGGACTCTTGGTTTTGGCTTAGGTCAAGATCTCATGGGTCATGAGTTGAGCCCTGCCTATGTCTGGCTCCATGCTCAGCAGTGAGTCTGCTTGAAGATTCTTTCTCTCTGTCCCTCCCCCCACCACTCACTCTCTAAAATAAATAAATCTTAAAAAAAAATAAGTACCAGGTGTGTGGGAGGAGTTACATGGGAACACCCTGTACTTTCCACTTAATTTTGCTGTGATCTTATAACTGCTCTTAAAAATAAAATCCACTAAAAACAAAACCAAGCACCCCATGGGAATCAGTGTGAAGCAGGAAGTGAGAGTGGTGGTGTCCAGTCTCATTCCAAAGTCTGAGAAGTTATACAGTGTCCAAGAGGCACACAATTCCCATTAGTAATTTTGGTTATATAAAAATGAAATAAAATATCTTTTTCAATATATATGTATCATTTTTTTGAACAACCACTAAGTAGTTAAGATATGAATACTTATTAGGCTGTTTGTATCCAACTACTTAATAAACGAATTGTGTTGTTTCTCTTGGCTAGGAAACAAATACATGACACAAAGTGTGTCATGAAACAAAAACATTTGAGAGACTTTCTCCTTAACTGTATTAAACCCTTTCAGGATTAGAAGTCTGTGTGATATGCTTTTTAAAATCTTTCTGTCCTATTTGAACTTTGTATTTTGAATATTTACTACTGCTATTCTGAAAGCAAAAGCCTCTGGTGTCATTCACTCTGGGAATGACACATATAGTCTGATATATCACTCCTTTTGCTTGTACACATAATTCAGCACTTAATTTTATGTTCTATATTTAAGATTGTATTTTTCTATTTTCTACCCTATCTATATTATATAGCCCTTAAAGACATGGTTGTCTTATGTTCTTGTACATGTATGCATGTATAATATATATACATTTGTTCTAAGCATAGGAAAAATTAGATGGATATACATTGCACTATTAATAATGTTTACCTCCAAGGGAGTTATTCTATATAGACTTTAAGTGGCCAGATTGTGAGTTTATTTTTCTGCATTTTTTAACATTTTTCAAATAGGCAGTTTTTCAAAGACATTTTGATTGTTAAATATAGCTTGTATAATGCGTCCTATTGCCCCTTGCACAGAAAGATGTGGAAACTGCTTCTGAAATAAAGATTTGGGAAGGCTTCCTTAGAATTGTTCTTAGAAATCAAGCCAAACTTTATTTAGCAACTTCTGTAGCCAGGCACTGTGCTATCTGCTTTCACATATTATTTTATTTACTTTTTACAACTAGCTCAGGAGGTAGTGTTGTCTTTATATGACAAAGAAATGGAAGTTCAGTTCAGAACTCTTGGATTCTTGTTTAATGGCATTAAAGTTTTAAAACGCAAACAATCTAGTCATAAAAACCACATATGGCATGACTCCATTTATATACAATGTCCAGAATAGAGACAAGAAAGTAGGTTAGTGCTTGTCCTGGGCCGTGTGTATGTTTTAGAGTGGAGGTGGCTGAAGAACCAGGAGGGTCTGCTAATGGGCTTCTTTGGGGATATATTTGTGAATACTCTAAAATTCAGTGAATTGTGCACTATAAAAAAGTTACATTTTATTGTATGTGGATTATAGCTTAATAAGCTATTTAAATGGAAAAAAAAAAAAAACCTCAAGCTTTCCACTGTGTAGGCCTCAAGGACAATTTTAGCAGTCTTTAATGAACCTTCAGGTTACAACTTAATCCAAATAATTCAGAAGGATCCCAGAAAATGCTTATGGGCAATGAAGTTTACCAGTTTCTTGTGGGATTATCTATTCCTCTTTGAAAACTATCAGAGCACCTCCCAAACACATAATTAGAAATTGGATTGAGTGCAGCAAGCCACATCTAGCAGGAGACCTAACACATAATGCCTGCTCAACAAATGTTTACACAGTTGAAGGTATATCAGTGACATTCAGTAACGGATAGTCTGTTTCAGGGAAGGAGATTGCTTTTATAGAAAGAATGGCATGTCTTCCTGAGATAGCTTGAAAGAGGCATGTTACCCATTTGTGTTTTTAGCCCAGTCTTTGGGTTCCAAGTAAGTTATTGGGAATCTTCTTTGTCATTACTGTTTAATTACCATGGAACCTCTAATCCAGGCCAGAAATTCCTCACTGCCCACATTTCTCTCTACTTCAGAATGCGTATCTAATAGCAACCAATTACTTTTCCTATTTTCTCACTTGGAATCTGTTTGGGGAGCTGGGGATCGCTATCTAACAAAATCGGTAACATCTGTGACGAAGGGCCCCTAAATAGGGAGAGTTAGCTGGCTCTCCAGATTTCCTGCATGGGAAGGCTCTTTTCCTCTGCAGAGGTTGCTCTGGGACAGTTACTTGTAAGACCTCCTCTGATTTTTTTGAATGTCTTTCTACCCTTTCCCACCCGACCTTTTTGTCTGAAGGGGAAAAAAGAGTTTTGTGTTTAAGAGGTCAAGTGACTTAAAGGAACCATTCCAGCCTTCTGAAAGTTTCCATTTCAAATGCATGAAAAGTAATTCCAAAGAAACGACCCCAACTCTGCTTTGCTTCCAGGTATGGCTTTGATTTTCATGTTGGCGTGCATCTAACACTCACTATTTTAACTGGTCTTCCAAGAAACCAGGCTCAGTGCCTGAACACTGGTGCTTTTTCACATTTGGCCACAACAGAGCTGAAAGATTAGAAACCACATTCATTTTCATACTTATTCTTAAGCTATGGATGTAAGTCTTCTATCCTATTTAGAGACACAAGTTTATACTTGGAAAACACATCCAAGATGGAATGATGTTGGATGATTTTAAGAAAACAAGGTAAAGGAAATGACCCTTTAAATTTATTAAATAATTTGTTTTGTATTTTTTCCTTTTGTTTTATTTTTTTAAACAAAAGTCTATTCTGTGTTCTTTGGCTCAATTGGTGCCTTGATACATCTGCAATTTTCAGAAAAGGCGAGTTCAAGGGTGAAAACGATGGTTTTGTTTTGGGGAACTAATTTTGTTGTTGTTGAACAGCTTCCCTGCTCTTTAGAGCAGACAACAAAAGTGTCATTATCTGGTTTAGGGAGCTGCTGATAAATTATTCATACCACTAATGATGACTCTGAATCTTCCTGGGGAATGCTGTGACTTATTTTTCTTTCTTGTAAAAGATGAAACCATTTTTTTGTAGACATTTCTGGCACACCTGCGTGCTTGAGGCAATCAGGTGTGATGTATTCCTGACACACATCCCTTTCCCCTCATTCTCTAGGCTGTGGTTTTAAAATAGAAACTTCTGGATATTTGGCCTTCTTTTGTATGATAGACACAATTTCTTAAATGAATTCACCAGGTTGAGGGAGGGGGAACTCAGCCATAAGCTACTTATGATTAAGGATCTGACACCATGGAATCACATTAATATCTAAATTGCCAGTTGCAGATGCACATGCCTTTGAAACTGTAGAAATGTTAAGAGCTAAGGTAGTGTTAATAAGGAGACTAAGCTATTAAGGTGGAACTCGAGTGAATAGTCTTCACTGAGAGCTTACTCCATGTTAAGTACTTAGTGCACATTATCTCATTTAATCCTTATTTTGCTAAAGAGAAAACTGAGTCTTAAGTAGGTTGAGTAATTTTTTCAGAGTTAGTAACTGGTAAAACTAAAAATTGAGTCAATAATATTACTCCAAACACCATGCTGTTGACCATACAGTGATTTCCTAAGTCCTATGTGGCAAGCAGCATGTAGGTGTTGGGAGTATAAAGGGAGATAAGTCATTGCTCCTGCCCTCAGGGAGTTTACATTTTAAACTCATGTCTTTTGATTGTATTATTCATTCACTGGAAGAACTTTAACCCATCTTGGGTCAGCTTCTGTGCTGTGCAATGTCTGGTACCTTGACTCTATTTTCAGAAGCAAAATTTAGGACATGCCATCTAACATGGAATTTGAATAATAAGTTGGCATATAATGGGATGGGATATTTGAATTGGGATGTTTTGACACTGCTTGTGGAGAGGAAGAGGGGGGAAAAGAGGAGGCGGGGGAACCGGCTATCAAGAAAAGAGAAGCTACTGAAATTGAGAAAAATGACTGTCTTGGGATTATTATTCTGAAGAAAATTAGGCCATGTCCAGATGAGATGGATGTTGTTAGTCTCTGGCAGCCTCATGCACAAAATAAACTCTTCCTTTGGACTCAAGATTGGCAACTAGAAAAGCTGGAGGACAGCAGATGCCAGAGCTCTGCCAATGACCTCTGTTGCTGAAAATCTGGCGGTGGTTGAGCAAGGAGCCAAGGAGGGGATACCACAGGAATTCCCTTCCCTGCTGAGGATATGTGTAGAATGGACCAACATAGGAGTGAAGCAGGGACAGTTGTGAAGAAAGGCCTTATTACAACCACCCACTCACTTAATTATGCCAACTGGCTAGAAATGGGAATATCTATTTGAGCCTGTGTATGATTGTTCTAACAGGCAAAATTTTTGTAGGAAAACTGTTGGCAAGTTAACTTTGAGCGAACATGAATTGTTTCTGCCCTTTCATAATCGGAAATGTCACTTTCCTTCATTGTTAAGAACAAGTTTGAGGTCCCAGTTTTCAACTCTGACTCTTCCATGCCTTTTCTTGGAAGATGAGGCTAAAGCTGCAGTTCACTGAGAGGTCTTTTCTTTCTAGTCTCTGTTGCACAGCATCTTGTTAGTCAAACCACTTTTTCAACAGGATGTAAAAAATTAGAAGGGAACTATTTCCCTCTCTCCCCCAGGAAGGCAGAAAATATGGAGATTAAAAAACTTAGAAGCATTGGTCTAAAGAATCATAAAAGGCGGTGGGAAGGGAGGCAAATTTGTTTTAACTCAAAGATAGGCAAATTCAGCCTGAGTTCTTCCTCTTGAGGTAGGTCTCTTTAAGGAAATTACTTCATCCCATTAGACTTTGATAACCCATTCTGTGTTGGACTCTGTGCAAAGTAACACATGTGTCAATTGAGATAGACTAGATCATGCTGCAATAAGAAATAATCCTCAAATCTCAGTGGATTAAAACTAAATGTTTATTTCATACTCAGAGTATGTGTCTAATATATGTTGACAGCAGACCTTTGCTCATCATAGTCATTCAGGGATCCATCTTGACACATGCTTCCACAGTCACCACAGCAGGAAAAAAAGATATGATAAATCAGTAACACGGGATCTTAAAGCTTCTGCCCACAGGTGACACAGATCACTTCTCCTACTGCCCAGTCAAAGGAAGCCACCTATAACTTCAAGGGTGTGGGAGTGAAATCCTACCATGTGCTTGGAAGGAGAGCCAGAAGTATTTGATGAAAACTCTAGAGAGTATCACCATAGATGAACCTCATGATGTACCACCCTCTCCCAAAATATAAAACTCAACACCAGCTATAGGATGAAGAAAGGGGAGGTATGTATTGTTCCAGCTCATCTACAAAAGAAGAAAACTGAAGTTTGGGAGAGATGAATGTGTACACAAAGTTGATAAATTAATTTTATTTTTCATTAGCTTTAGGAAAGCACTAATGAAATCCTCAAATTATCTATTTCTTATTTAGCTAACACATGTCATACAGTTACGGTGTAGATGAGAACTGTACTAGAGTATATATACATGTATTTCATTTAATTCTGTAGAAATCTTTACTATTTACTATTTATATAACTTAGTACCATTATGGACTCATGAATTCCTTTTTAATTGAGTTATTCATTTTTAATGAGCCAGTTGTCCCAGATTCAACCAGGGGGAACCACTTCAGGCTAACTCCTATTTCTTTTTCTTTTCAGTCAACTTTACTGAGATATAATTTACAAACAATAAAATGTATCCAACTGAAGTAATTCTAAGGCTAGTTAAACAAATTGAGGGCGTAATATCAGAATGTACTACCATGGGGGAGAATGTAATTCTAGTTTTCAACCATGCCTAGGAGCTTTGGCCATATTAAATGAAAAAAAATATCACAACAGGTTTCAAGTGTTCAGTCAGAAAATTTTATGAAGAATAGGAGGAAACTTGATGATTTTCCTCATTGCCTTATAATTCTAATCTTTCTTCTCTAGTGCCATCTTCTGACTGATTTTACCCTATGATCCAGCTATTTTATATACTTTCCATACCTCTGGGCTTTTGAACATACTATTCCTTCTGCTTGTGATGCCTAATTTGCTTGTCTTCCTGGAAAATACCAACTCTTTCCTTTGAGGTGCAGTTCAACCATCACATTTTCTAGAAAGCTTTCCCTGAAACATTTCTCATATGATGCCTTCTTTGATTTCCACCAGGGCAATAATTATTCTCTGTCATAATTCTTAGAGGGAGAGGCTGTGTTTTTGTCCGTATCTTCAGTACATTACAAATGGCCAGATTTTCCATGTGTGTTGAATAAATCCTTATGATGATGTCATTATAGTACAGAATTCTTTTTTTTTTTTTTTTGGAGGAGTATCTCTATAAATAGAAGTTCTTTATTTCAAAAATTTTTCAATCAAAGAGAGCAGTTAGCCAACAGGCTAAACTAGATAAACTCAATGTGTTTAAATAAATGTATATGCTCAGGGTGGTGGTAGAGTATGGACTCTCAGATCACAGGCATGAGTTTAGAAATCTAGTCCTGAAACTGAAGGTGTTATCTTGCCTCAATTTCCCAGTATTAGTCCTTCATCTTAAAATGGAGATGATAAGGCAGGTGTGTGTGTGTGTGTGTGTGTGTGTGTAAGTAAGTAAATTAATGTATATGAAAATCCAGCATATGTTAATGCTCCATAAGGAACAGCTCTTGTGGGAGGTTCCTTTGTACTTTAAGAAATTTTCCAAAAAACTAGTTATTCTGAGACCAGTTTTTCCATCTCCATCAGTGTTGTATGAAATACATTAAAGAATGACTTTCATGCCTCAAATGACTATTGTTTTTAAAAACTGGAATGATGACTCTGTAGCTTAGTAAACACCACACAAGTGGGC
Organism: Halichoerus grypus; assembly: GCF_964656455.1. Taxonomy (NCBI): domain Eukaryota; kingdom Metazoa; phylum Chordata; class Mammalia; order Carnivora; family Phocidae; genus Halichoerus; species Halichoerus grypus. The sequence continues at coordinate 139,577,313 of NC_135716.1, forward strand.
AGAACATATGCATATGAAATTCATAAGCATTTTTCCATTCATTTGAGCAAAAGACACATCTCTCTATCTTCTCCAGCTTTACAGAACAGATCAAGGGTCCAACCATTCTTCATTTCTTTCAGCCAAGCCTGACATCCAATATGCCTGACTCTGTTGCTTTCAGAAATAATTAGGTGTTGAAAGCTCTGACTAGAAGGATTAGAGATATGAATAACAACTTGACAGATCAAATCAAATACATTCTGATTTGATTACATTACTAAGTCAATTATTATTTCTTGTCACATTAATTATGGCAAGAGTTATAAAATGTGTCTTCCAATAATTCCCTAACTAAATCATAATGGCCATATCCTCGTGGTGAATCTGCATAACAGCAAGGGTACATATTTGTGCCAACAGTAGAAGAGGGAATGTAAGGAGGAAAGAACTTTTTTTTAAGATTTTATTTTTAAGTAACCTCTACTCCCAACATGGGGCTGGAACTTAACAACCCCAAGATCAAAAGTCACATGCTCCACCAACTGAGCTAGTCAGGTGCCCCAAGAGGAAAGAATTTTTATATTAGTTTCTTTACCAAATATTAAGCCCCCTCTCTGTGTTAGGCACTGGACTTAGTTATAAATGTTGAGGGTAGGGAAATAAAAATATTTAGCCCCTGCTACCCTCAAGGAGCTCACAGCTCTGAGGGTGAGAAAGGCCTGTAAACAGACAAATCCATTTTAAGACGCAGGAAGGAGATGAAAGGCACAGTGACAAAGTGGAAAGAGGCTTAATTCTGATGCTGTGTTCAGAAAAGTCTTTATAGAGGATTTTCTGTTTGGCTCTCATGTTACTTGCATCAATTCTACCCAGAAAGTGGCTAAAAGATATTTTGCTGAATAAGATCTTTGTTAGTAGGATAAATGACCCAGGAACATACTGAACATCAAGGCCTAGAGAAAAATCACAGTGCTACTCGGTCCCAACAGTACACACAGAGTTTTCAAATGAGACTAAGAGGTACTTAATGTTGAATCAAAATATAAAGTTACTTTGATGTATGAGTGTGTGCTTACATGTATTCTTGAGTTTGAAGGTTCCTCCCATGAGCCAAGTGCATGGCTAAGCACATCCTACTTACTACCTTAGATCACTTAGCTCATATATTTCTCTTGAAGCACCAAATCTCAATGATTTGGTGATAGAACATTGAAAATTAGAGAGATTGAGTAATTTACTACAATCACACAGCTATCATATGACAGCACTAAGATTTAACCTGGTCATTGCTGATTTCAGAGACATTCCATTGTGATTATGGAGGAACTTAAAACGTAGACACTATCATTCTACATTTACTCTACATTCTATGAGGTGGGTCAGAGCACATAACTGACTTGCTTGAAATCATAAAGCAATTTCGTAGCAGCGCTGGAATTTATACTTCAAACACACAAGCTGCCTCCAGGTGACTCTTCTCTTTTCAAACTCTGTATTGAGCCAAAGTATGTGGTCTGGGACATCCTGTAATCTACATATATATGATATAAAATGAATGATGCAGAGCAGACCCAATGGTTTGAAGAAGAACAGACTGCTCTGCCTAGAAGTTTTACAAGAATTCAACATAATGTCAAATTCCAGATACTAATTTTACTTTCTTGGTTTTTTTTTTTTAAGGATTTATTTATTTGAGAGAGAGGGGGAACCACATGTGAATGGGGGGAGGGACAGAGGGAGAGGGAGAGAGAATCCTCAAGCAGACTTTCCTCTGAGTACAGAGCCCAACACAGGACTTAATCTCACAACCCATGAGATCATGACCTGAGTCAAAACCAAGAATCAGACACTTAACTGACTGAGCCACCCAGGTGCTCCTACTTTCTTGATTAATGGAGGAAAGTGGAGAAAAGAAAAAAGATTCAATTAAGCACTCTGCTAAGAACAACAATAATTACAATAGCTGTCCTGCACCTGGCATGTATTATAAAGAATTATAAGCATTTTATGGATTAACATGTTTAATCTTCATAACAACCTTAAAAAGTAGGTTTCCTTATGATTCTCATTCTACAGAAGTAGAAACTGAGGAGCAGAGAATTTAAATCTCTATCCCTAGATCACAAGATGAAAAAGGTAGCATTAGTCATCATTCAAATGCTCATGGTTTATAAATGTATTCTCATTTAACATTGGATGTAATCATATGAAATGTTACTGCCATTTTGCAGATGAGAAAACAGACTCTGAGAAGGAGAGTGAAATGCCCAGGGGGTCATCAAGAGTAAGCAGCAAAGATAGGATTTTAAGCCCATGGCTCTGAGTTTGCTTTGGGCACTAGTTAACTGTTAGACCAGAAGTATATTAAAAAAGTGCACTTGGATATCAACAAATATTCATGAGATCCATATGGCATGGTGGAGACATAAAGGTTGGCTACTCTTGAATCTATTAGTCATAGGTTGAGTGAATCTATTTGTCATTTCTCTATTGTCTCCAGCTCCTTTCAACTACTGACTGATGACTTCAACGATAGGGGTTAATCTGTTAACTAAATTATCCTTAACCAAATCAGACCATGTCCTAGCAGCCTCACACCCACCAACAGCTTAAAACTAGAATTTCTCATTCCTTTTAAGAGGTAGCTATAACATAAACACTACACTCTAGAACTCGTAAAGTAAAACCTTTAGAGCTAACTGTATGGATTCAAATCTTTACTTAGATTATTTCAATCTGTGTGACCTTGGGCAAACTATTGATCCTTTCTAGGATGCACATTTTCCTGGTGTCTATCATAGTTATGAGTGAAGTCCCACATCTAGCCAAGGCCTCAAGTCCTGATATGACTCCCAGACCACTCACATAATTGTTACTCACAGCCTAACTCTTTTTGGCACCCTCCCAAATCTTGCTTTCTGTGTACCTAGGCTATTGGCTGAGACACTGGGTCACATGAAATTTCCCATCTGAAATCATGATGGTGCCATCCTCATGACTTTAAGCATATGCGCAGATTCTTGATTTTCATGGATATCAAAACGAGAGAAGACAAAGCCTGAGTTATCACACCTTACGGACGATCATCCCACTGACTCTTGTTAAATCCATTCAAAAAAGATTCCTACACCGTGTAGTACTACCACAGTTCTTCCCTAACCTTGTTCCCTCCCCTTTCTCAACACCTGCCCAAGATTCAAGTGTTAGTGTATGTAACATGAGTTACATATCACTTAAAATGGCCAAAAACAATCCAGAGGAAGTTTTCTAGTGTTCTATCCTTGAACCTCTCTCATCCAGTATTTTAGATCAAACTTTCCATCTCAGGGTCAGATTATAAAAGGCATGAGCCTAAAATCTGAGGAGATGTTTTAATGTAAATTACATAATGGATAAAGATGGATTTGGATGGAAACTAAGTTACCATTTAAAGATACTATTTTCTGTGATTCCACTTATTAGGATTTAGTTTTTTAACTTATAAAATTGTAAGTTTTTTAATTTATAAAATTGTAAAACCTGTCTAAAGTTAGGGGATCAATAAGAATGATGTTTCAAGATTCCAGACAGTTCTAAGATAAATTATTATGAGACTGATAGTTTTACATTTTGTGGTTTTTAATGACTGCTGTTGGCCCAACCTACCCAAGAATTCAAGATTATGCAGCAAATGCTAACGCACTTCTTAGCATTTACATAATTGGTCCCTAACAGAGTTTATTTTGCTTTAATTTTCCAGATTTTATATACTAATTCAGTATTTTGCCAGAAGTTGAAGATCTTTCCAACAATCTGTACTCATGAGGGAGGCAGAGCTTCCTATATGTAGTGGCTGAAACAATTTGGTCCAAATGGTGGATGCCACAGACAAAATATCCAAAGATTGTTCACTTGAAAATTATGACACTTTTTCAGGATTTTACATTGCATTATTTGTTTTATGGACTATTCAGTATGCATTGCACCAACACTAATTACTGCACTAATAAGTCAGTGTGTTACTAAGATGTTTTGCCATTATAATTACAGCCACATGTTGTTGTCCTTCCTCAAATAGTCCAGGCTTAATTGCATCGTTTTTCAGGAGAATTTATGTGGTACAGCTTAATTCAAAATTAGTACATGAATAAATGAAGTGCAAACTATTTTCTGCACTGACTCACATGCAGAATAAATGTCGAGAGGAAAGTAGCCAAGCTTTCATGTTCCCAGTTGTCTATGGTAATTTCCATGATGAACCTCCAGTGGTAATTTATGGAATGGAGGTCACAACTGGCAGAGGAATCTGAGTGGATGTGTGGAAAGGGTGTTGTACAAGGTAATAGGAGCATGGGTTCTAGTCTCTGCCAGTCATTTGTCATATGACTTTTGGGGGTTATTTTCCTTTCCTGAGGCTCCAGTTTCTTTATCTGAAAATTTAGGAAGTTGTTCAAATGATATTAGGTTCTCTCTAGTTTTCTCCTCTAATGATGAGTTATTTCTACTAGTGTGCTTCTGTAAAGATAATATTGAAAGTCTGCCTTCCCTTAAAAGAATTACTATTCTTTCCCATGCTAAAAATTAATGATGATGCCTACTATGGAAATAACGCAGGTTGTTTGAATTCTACATTCTATAAGCCACCTCCATTCCCAAAATGAACCTATATGATCTCTTCCTTACACTTTCATTACTTTACTTTTTTCTATCTCTTTCTTTTTCCTTTCCTTCTTGCTAACAAAGTTGACCTGTGCTCATGAATACGTACATATTGCTATCCTGGTCTTTGGAAGTTGGGCTCCCATTGCCAATAGCCTTGTATGTTGGTATGGGAGAAAGGTCATTTTACCCTTTCTGCAGTGTACACTTAGATTGTTCTTTAGTTTGTGATGTTAAGTTCTGAAATTTTGAACTAAATTCTACTGGTGGTGGGGTGTATAGACCTTGGCCCAGAGGCAAACTCATCCCTTTTTTCCACAGAAGACTTAAAGCAGCAGGCTGGGTTAGATGAGACAAAAAACACCAGTCTTTGTCCAACAGTCCTTGTAAACAACTCCATGTTTTATTTCTGCAAAGAACCTGGATTTAAGAGACAGGTTTTATCTCACAGGAGTGAGTAGAAAGGAAGGATAGGAAAAGAGAAATAACTATCTAGGGCCATATACTGTTTACTGCCTCAAATTGCATCCTGTTTCTACCCCACTTGGACAAATCTCTGAAACTTGGTTTCCTCAAATGTAAATTGGAGACAATCTTACTCACAAGATTAAATGAATAATCTATAAAGCATATGTCCCACAAGGCCCCTAAAACCTGTCAGTTTCTTATATCCATAAAGTTAAGCCAATAAATACATGTGGTTAGTGGTAAGAACATTTCAGGTGGTGATAAATGGGTCAACAACACTGTAGAGGTGGAAAAACAAGGTATGTTCAGGGACTCCCAAAATGAAATGGAAACTTGAAGAAAGGAAGAAGTAAGAAAGAAACATGGAATGGTAGGTGGGGGCCAGATCTTGGAAGGCGCTGGATGTCAAGTTGTAGAATTGAGCTTTATGCTGGTTCTGAGAGAGAGGATTTAGTAATGGAATCTTGAATTCATAGTGAGGAGTTTGCAGGGTCTCCACAAGGCTATAAGATACTCTCGTGCAAATAATTAAAAAAATCACATCTTCCTCAAGATACTTCTTCCATCAGTTAGAAGTTTATGGTAAATATACAATTCTATAGAGTTTATGATATAAGATAGGCATCCCTGTGCAGTGCATCTGAACAATTACAGGAGATACTGAGATATCTGTGGCCTATGGAATTCTTTAATTCCCAAAGGTGGAATGGAGCAAGAAGTGATGAATTCATTCATTCTTTCTTTCAAAAATATATTCCAAGGGCCTTTCAAATGCCAGTCAGGGTGTTAGGAACTTGAGGTACAGCAATAGAAAGCCACATTCCATGACCCTGATGAACAGAGGGGCAAGATTAAGACAAGATAAACTATTTGGTTGGTCATAGATTTCTCCCATAATATCGGAAAGCTGAAGTGATTATATACATGGTGAGTATCTGACATTCTTGACTTAAAGCAGTGGTTTTTAATCTCCAGTGGTGATTTTGCCCCTCTGGGGACATTTGGCAATGTCTGGAAACATCTTTGGATGTCACCACCTGGGAGCAGGGAGGGGCAAACTACTGGCATCTACTGGGTAGAAACTAGGGATACTGTTAAATATCATACAAGGCACAGAACATCCCCCCCGACCCAAACAGCAAGCAATTATTTAACCCAAATGTCAATAGTTCTAAGGTTGAAAAACCTTGCTATAAGTAAATATTATCCATTATGCTACTGTGAGAGTTCATATAAGAGATAATCAAGCATGAGATAAATTCCAGCAATAGCACTAGGTAGAAAACGTAAGTGAGAGAATGAGATCATTAAACATAATAATAATTGGAGGTGGAGTTGCAGCAAGGGAGAAGAGTCAAAGATAGGTCTAAGAATTATAGGTTGAATGACAAGAACAGCGATGACATTGCTACTAACATACTAGTCATAGGGAAGAAGGGATGGATTTGGTTTTGATATGTTGAGTTGATGATATGTGATGGACACATACAGGAAGACTCAGAGATGGGAGTGGGAAGACCATTCAGGCCACTGGAAACCCCAGGGTGTAGAAGTCTTAGGCAGTGTACTTGGAAGATGTGCGGTGAGTTGCATCTTCAGATGGCAATTCTGCACACAACACACTCAATGAAAAGAAATGCCCCATAGGCTGTGGTTTTGATGGCTGAAGAACTTGGACAGTTCCCATCCCCTCACCCCCATCCCTCAAAAAACCACAACTTATCCCTCTCTACATCCACATTTGCTTCCTTCCAGGCTAAATTCTTTTGAAGTTAATGGCTACAATGGATGGGGAAGTGTGGGGAAGGAGTGGAATCTGTCCCACACTTCTTCAATTTCCATTAAATTACATAGGTCTTGAAAGATAAAAGGAAAAGTTCTGGGGGCAAAACACATTTTAGGTTTCATTGAACCACACTTTGGGTTTCCTGATCCAGGACTTGAGCATTCCATTTATTCAGCCAGACCATGAGGCAAACCATTTCAAGGCTGAAACCAGTTGTGTGGAATCTAGGACCCACAAGACCAAGGTCAGGGATTGTGTGAATCTCCTCTTTATCAGAGGAATGTAGCAATTGCACTTTATGGGTGTTTCCATTTTTATGAGGTTAGAAATTTACCATTGATAGAGAAATAGAAGTAAGCCTATCTGCCTGTCTTCCTGCCTTCCCTATTTCCTTTCTTTCCTTTTTCTTCCTTCAACAAACATTTATTAAATGGTGACTATAGACTATTTTTTTAGATCTCAAATATAGAAATATGATGTTTTATAGTAGTCAAAGCAATTTTGCATTTTGTTGCTATCTACTCCTCATAACCTCACAACCACTCTCCACGAGGGAAACCAGGTGTTATCATCCTCATTTTTCAGACAGGAAGCCTGGGCTCAGAATAGTTGTATCTTAAAGTTATATAGCTATTTCTTTATATACTCAGGACTAGAAGCCAGATCTCCTGATTTACTGATCTGAGTGAGAGTAGCAGAGGGAACTTTGTGAAGTGACCCATAGGTCACTTAAAGATAATTCACTGTAAAGTCCAAGCATGAATGAGGAAGAGATGGTAAAAAAATGAATCTTGTGACTGGATTGTCTATTTCTCTGGGCTTGGTTTCCTAATCTGTAAAATGGGAGTACAAGATGAAATAAGTGGCTTTTAAAGTTTTGGTTTTTTTAATAGCTAAAATGTATTTTCAAATAAAACACTCTTTAGAACCTTGAAACATAGAACAGATTAAAGTGGATCTGTTTTGATTGAAATAGCTGCAGTGATCCCAGAACAGTCCTCCTTGGTCCCTTGACATATCACCTTCACTTTACCACCAGTGGCCACTTAGGCACCTGCAAGTCTTAGAATTCTTCAGATCATGGTATGAAATCCCCTGGGCTGCATCCTCCTGACCTAACAGTCTGTGTTTCTAGTTATGATCATCTCTTGTCTAGTATGCACATTGCTTTCAGATCCATCATTTCAGATGAGGAAACTGAGTTCATGAAAGCTTAAGTAACTTTCCCAAGATTATTCAATTAATATAATATGACTTCAATACCTAGGCTCTTTGTACTTCTTGGTGCTGCTTCCAATGGATCTGAAATGCCTTGCCTCTACAGAAAGGAATTCCTGTATAGCTGTGGTATGTGAGATCTAAGGCCATAGAAAGTTGGTCAGCTTACCCTTCCTGCTCTGTAAAGGAAGAGGCTCTCTGTGTTATCCCCAGTTGTACAGCATAGCACGCCAGCCTGTCTCATAATGTTATTTTAGTCACGATATATAAGCCAAATGGAAAAAAAAAGATTTTGGCTCTTATCTCAGGCTTGGACCATATGGTTATGACAGAGTAGAGAAGGAGCAGTGGGGAAAATTTATTCACTCCTTCATTCAACAATGTGCTATATGCTAAGTACTATATTCTAAGTATTGGCAATATGGAAGTAAGCACAAGAAATAAGATCTTTGCCCTTATGATGCTTACAGTCTTGTGATGGAAATAAAGCATTAATCAAGTTAATATTTGTGAAACAACCAACTGGTAAGTGATAAGAAGGCAAGATATTGTTTCTGTGAGAATATAGAACACCTAAACAAATTTGGGAGATCAGAAAAAGCCTCCCAGAGGAGGTGGCATTTGAACTGAGAAACAAAGGAAGAGAGAAAAATTAAATATTGTGAGAAAAAGTGGTACAGGGAAAGGGAACCGCAGAAGTACGGGGAAAGAGAGAAATTTGGCTGGACTGGAGAGAATGAAGTGGGCATGGTATGAGATGGGCTGATGACACAGAGTCCAAGCCAGGCCGATGACAGACTGTGTAAATGGTCTGGATTTTATCCTCAGTGTAATGGGGAACCACCAAAGAGTTGAAAATTGGGGGTGACAGGATCATATTAGGGTTTTAAATAGATCACTCTTGTTGCTGCATGGACAATGGTGTATAGGCCTGAAATATTCTGGGTCCTTCTTGTCTTAAAAGTAATCAAAACCACCAAGCAGACTTTTGAAAACAGTCAAATAGGATTTAATCTAAGATTTGATGAAAGCCTAATGAAAGTAAGCTTTTTAGTACTTGAGAATTTGACATGTATGTATATAATTGAAAAAAAAATGACCTGATTTTAAATTTGGGATCATTAGCTGTGTGATATCAGACTAATTATTTCACTTCTCTGTACCTTAGTTTCCTCATCTGCCAAAAGAAGTAACAATATCTACCTTAAATAAATGTTAAAAAAAAAAACATGTTTAAAAGGAGCAAGATGTCTGACACTGAATATTAATTCAGTACATATTAGTGATTTATATACAGTTTAAGTTTTATGTCATGAGCTGGTAATTGTTTAGTTTATAAATAAACTAAAGGGCAGCCTGACACCCAGATGTCTAAATAAGAAAACTAAACAGATGATTAAAAATCACTTATTGAAATGAACAATGGAAATTGGTATTACATAGGCTAACAGGTGCTTAATTGCCATTTCCTGCCCAGGGAACATGTTCCCAGGAGCAGTGTGCCCAGCAGGTGTCTGAGGCTGCACAGGTGGAGTCTCTCCTTGCATACCTCATCTAGAAGTGCCAAATGCATATTTTGGCAATCTAAGCCCAAAGGGCCCAACATTTTCAGCAAGATTTAGAGCCAGAGCCTCTTTTGCAAAAGCAACCAATTTAGCTTAAAGCTGGAAGCTGTGCTGATCCAGAAGACAGCCAATACTCATTTGGCATCTGGAGCACAAAGCCAGCCAAAGCCAAAAGGCTATTGCCCCATCCACAAAGGGGTGTAATCATTGCATCCTAGCTAGCCCTTCTAGGGAAGATGATCATGGTACCCTACCCGGGTCCCCTTTATGAGGCAAATACATCCATCCATTGGTGCCATGAGTACTGGTTGCTAAAAGCACAGAGTTATCCCCTTCCCTGGAGAAATCCCCTTCATGCCTAGAATGTTAGGCCCCCTCTTACCCTGGGGGAAGACTGCAGAAAAGGAATGATTAACATGGGGCTATAGAAGGCTGGCCTCTTGCCTGATGATGGGGCTAAATCTCTGTTATAACAGGCTCCAGATGCCGTTATAGGATAAGGATGAAGCTAGTCTTCAGTTGTGAGCACATCCTTAGCTTTCTCCCCTGCCCCAACCCACCCCTGCCTACCCTGGTCCTTATACTCCCTTTCTCCTGAGAATACACCCTTCAATAAACCATTTGCTCAAGAATATCCATATCAGACTCTTTCTAGGGAATCCTACCACATTTAAAACATTGAATTGTTTCTTGAGAGCCTATCAAGGAATTATAGTTAAAAGCAAGAGCTGTTAAAACAGATCTGGGTTTGGATCTAAGCTCTGTCACTGACTGGCTTCATGACCTTAGGAATGTTTCTTCTGAATAGAGAAAGTAAAAATTTCTCTATAAGTAAAAATGAGACAAGCTGTTGTAAGAGATAACAGTTTGAAAAGTACTTCGTTTTTAAGATTACCTGTGACCTTGCATAATACAATTGCTCAGAAAATATTTGTTTAGTCAATAAACCCTTATTTATCGTTCACCAGACACTATGTTTGTACTGGAGATTGAGACCAGTCTGAGGCAGATCAACAAAGGTTATGAGAGAGTGAGATGTGTCCTACAGTGGTGACACTGAGGGAGGGTGGCTGGGGGATATGGAAATATTAGTTACGAGGAAACAATGTAAATACTTTCATGTTTCTGTATGATCATATACTTTCTGAACAAAAATTATTAGAAATCTGGATTTAAGGATAACTAATTAGTAACCCTAAAATAGTAAAATACTCCAGAGAGAGAGAAAGAGTTAGGGGTTTATCCCACTAGAGCTAGGTGTTTAAGTCTCAAAGGAAGATAAAACCGGGAGCCATTTGTTACAAAGTTTCCAAAGGATTGCAACCATCTTGGAAACTTTTCCAGAGACGATTTGTTTATATTGAGAAAGATTTCTCTCTCTCCCTCCCTATTCCTGAGATAGGGGTGAGGGGTGGCAGCTGTGTGGTGGTTCCTACATAAGCAACCAGATTCATAATTTTGGGAATCCTTTCTTTATATATGCAGTGTGACATTTGCTCTCTCATCACTGTCCTGAGGGGTAGAATGGGGTATAAGGAATCAATGCAGTTATTGCTGTAAGTAATCATATGCCTGGTCTTTGATCCATAAACCCAATGCTTGCTTTCAGAATAAAATAAATAAATATGGATATTCAAATTTTATCAGTGGTATATCATGAAGAATGAACTGGGGTTCCCTGGGCAGAAATATATTCCAGATAGAGGAAGCAAAATGTGCTGAAAGATGGATACATGCAAATAAAATTCAGTGATACTGTAAGTATATAAGCATTTCAACTGCTTATTTAGAATCTGTGTTCATTCCGCATTATGCACGGCCCATCTCCTTTTTGCTCTTATAAAGTAATAGTGTTTGGCCATCACTGGTGATGTCTCAGTGGTATCCTATTTAGGGAAGGAAATATTAAGCAAATATTAACATTATGTCTTGAAGTGTTATAAAGAACACAATATTTTTTTCTTAAGTGTCAAAAGCAATGTGAATTGAAATAGAGATGCTTTGCTTCCTCAGGGGGCATTAGAAACCAGCAAGGTGCCAACCTGTATACATGTATGGATTGAAGTGAGTTGATCCACACAGACCCAATAGAAGGAGATTACCATCTATAGAAACAAAGAAAGTGATTCAGGGGAGAAAAATCAAGGAACATGAAGAACACAAGAATTGAAGAGACCCCATTGATGTCTGGCGTCATTTTTCTCCATCCCAGCCCTAATTGTAGCTGCCCAAGGCTAGGGGCTTCCCAGGCGATACTTCTGTGGTTAAGAGGTTTGAGGTATTTAATAACATATTTGGAAAGCCTTCTTAAGTCCACTTTAAATGAAAAACATTAACTTAATGATATAAGAAGACAGACTTTCCTCTTTGAATAATATTTTTAGAACTATGCAAATACACATACAGAGTTATGATGTTGGCAGGCACGTTAATAGAAATGCCAGAAGAAAGTTTCTTACCTGCAGTAATAATAATAATGCCTTTCATCTAAGTGGTACTGTCAATGCAAAACTATTGCCACAAACATGTTCTCACTGAATTCTCCCACAGCCTTTTGAGGAAGGCAACCTAAAATTATGAGGAAAGAGGAGGGGAATGGGACAGATTGGGGCCCAAATCCAGGCACCTTTACTGCCACGTTATCTTCACCAAATTTCCTAACCTCTCTGGAACTCAATTTTCTTATCCATGAAGATAGGAAAATGAACACTTTGTATGAATCAGTTGGAAAATTAGATCACAAATGCAGAAATCACCTAACATAGGCTAGCATAATAGGTTATTAATAACGTATTTTTTTGCTAGGTATAGGTGGATTATGATAGCCTGTTTAATTTTTTTTTCTGGAGAGAAAATGAAAACTTAAAAGAGATAAGTGACAATATCAAGGTCACCCAAATGGAAAAATAAGTTTAAAATCAAGCTTTTACATCTTCAAGATAAGTCCTTCTGATGGCACTGTGCTGTGAAACAGTCCTGATAGTGTCTATTTTTTTTTTTTTTTAGCTCTTTTGGGGGGAAGGAAATTGAGTTTGTAAAATAAACCTATAGAATGTTGATATAAAGCCTCCCCTAACCCACCAAAGATGTCCATATCCTGGTCTCCAAAGCCTGTGAATATATTATCTTGGATGGTAGAATGAATTTTGTAGTTTTAAGTTAAAGATCTGGAGATGAGGTGTTATCCTGGATTATCTGGTAGGCCAGATATAATCACAACGATCTTTCTAAAAGGAAGGCAGGAGGAGATAAAATATCTGGAAGAGATAAGATGCTGTGCTGTTGGCTTTGAAGATGGAGGAAGTAGCCACAAGCCAAGGAATGCAGGCAATCTCTACAAGTTGGAAAAAGAAAGGCAACAGATTTTCTCCTTGAGTCTCCAGAAGGATTACAGCCCTCCTGGCCCATTTTAGAATTCTGACCTCTGGAACTATAAAATGATAAACTTGTGTTGTTTTAAGCCACCAGGTTTGTGGTAATCTGTTACAGCAACAATATGAAACTCATACAGACCCAACAGAAACTTTTAACCTGGGGAGTGATGGGGAAAAATGGACTTTCTGAGTTTAATGTGCATATATATTAGCAATGATAATGTTTCATTCTGTTTTTTTCCTGCCGTTTTCTATTCCAGGAAAATAGCATTGCATGTAAGACCCTCATTTCCCTCTGCAGCATGAAACAGTTATTACAGATGTTAGAGAACCTAATGATATATATATTTTGGATTATGATATACTGTATTAAAGCCTATTATATATGTGAAGTTTAGAATTAGCTGAATATTCAATATTAACAGTCTAACCAGTTTAGCAGTGGGTCAGGAGATACTCTAAAGTGCCCTAGAGATAAACTTTTATCAGAGAGATATATTAGTTGCTTCAAAGAAATGTTTTAAGATATTTCTTCTTTATGCTTCAATGGGGGCACCTAGGCATGTGTAACTCCAAATATACAGAAACGATTATTTAGAATTATAGAATCATAGTATCTCAAAGTTGGAATGAACTTTAAAGGATGCCAGATTCAATCATTTGGAGAATGCCTACACCTTCTGTTAAGCATTCCAGACAAAAGATTTATGGGGAGAATAGACCTCTCCTCTGCTTAGCATGTTTGAATATCTACTGCTTCTTAATTCACACTGTATTGTTTGACTCTCACTGCAACCATTTGAAATATGTTGGGCCCATATCAATGACCTCTTTTTAAAGATGCACATGGAGCAAAGACAGTTACACAATTGGTTAAAGTCATTTCAGGCCATTTCTGGGTAAATACTTCCAAGGCCTTGTTAAACTGTGTTTCATATAAGGCTAGGGTTCTAAATAAGAGCTGGGTTCTGTGGTTGGGGCTGGAGAATCAATGCTGAACAAATCAGGCATAGATCTTGTCATTATGGAATTTACAGTCCAGTGGAGAGCACAGATAATGAAGCAGATACAATACCATGTGGTTGTTGCAGGTGAATGAACTCATACATGACATGTGGAATAGCATGTCAGGAAAGCCTGGAGTCCTGCAGTTTTGGCTCCAAGTCCAGATTATGTTTCTTATACTATGTGGCCTCTTTTAGATAGTAATTACTTCACCAAACTATCCAGGACTAACCTATCTGTGAACCTCATTTTTTTTTTTTCTGCTTTCCCCTTCTTCCCAGGAGTGTGTGTGTGATGAAAGCAAAGTTAATATCAGAGGCAGGCACAACCAAGCCTAACTTTGCCAAAATTCAAGAATCCTTCCAAGAATCCTAGTGAAGGTAATGGTCCTGAATATATTTAGAGATCCCTAGTAATAGTAAAATCCTGGAAATGTAAGTTTCTTGAAATAACCAAGTCAACAAGCTCAAATTATTCCTAGTTTAAGTGAAGGGAAGAAGGACTAAAAAAAGAATCTAGTTTCTATCCTGATGAGTCACTAGTTAATGTGAAATTGTAATATGTCAAGAGAAGTGAAAGTTTGAGCCAGAATAGTATTACTTCAATTGGAATTAGAAGCAAGCTATAGGGAAAGAAACACAATATTTCTTTATATTTCAGAACGTGGAAGAACATCATATTCTTTTATGAGTGTGTGTGTAAGAGAGAGAGAATATCAGTCATTTTCCTTTAGTGATGTGCCTTGTTCCAGTGGCATGGTTTACCATACTGGGCTAAAAAAATTTTTTTTTCAAGAGCTCCATTCTGAAATTTTTTTCTAGAATTTTGACTTGGATATCAACATCTCAGTCCCACCTTCCTACCCTTATATTAATGATGCTTCCACTTGGAAGAAGCTCAATAGGAAAAAACAGATTTTAGTTCCAGGTCAAACCCATTTGAAATATTGACTTGAAGAATATTTTTAGGGGATGAGAAGAAGGAAAGAAGAATAGATAGTAGATAGATGATCTGAAATACATTAAATTGTTTGCTGAAATGATCAACTCTGATATCATCTCTGATATTCCAATTACTGAACCTATAGTTTTTCTCTAATCAGGGCATTGATTTTCACTTTTTTAGATGGAAATAGACATGAAACACAATATTAATTTCAGGTATATAACAAAGTGAATTGACAGTTCTGTACGCTACTCAATCAATGCTCATCATGATAAATGTAATCACCATTTGTGGTGATTATAATACACCATATTGTGTATTGTGAATATAATACAACATATTAAAATATTATTGACTATATTCCATATGCTGTACTTTTCATCTCTATGGCTTATTTATTTTATAGCTGAAAGTTTGTAACTCCTAATTCCTTTCACCTATTTTGCCTACCTCTCACCCAACTACCTCTAGCAACCACCAGTTTCTTCTCTATAAAGAGTCTGTTCACTGTTTTGTTTTTTAGATTTCCCATATAAGTGAAATCATATGGTATTTGTCTTTCTCTGGCTTATTTCACTTAACATAATATCCTCTAGATCCATCCATATTGTCACAAGTGGAAAGATCTCATTCTTTTTAATGGCTGTGTAATATTCCATTGTATATGTGTATAACATCTTTATCCATTCATCTATCAGTGGACTCTTGGGCGGCTTCCATATCTTAGCTATTGTAAATAATGCTGTAATAAACATAGGGGAGCATATATCTTTTGAATTAGTGTTTTTGTTTTCTGTGGATAAATACCCAGTAGTGGGATTACTGGATCATATGGTATTTTTATCTTCAATTTTTTATGGAGGTTTTACCAATTTACATTTTACCAATTTACATTCCCACCCATACCCATGCTATGATTTAATAACTCATTGTGGTTTTGATTTGCATTTCTCTGATGATTAGTAATTTTTGAGCACTTTTCATATGTCTGTTGGCCATCCGTATGTCTTCTTTGGAAAAAAAAATGTCTATTTAGGTTCTTTGCTCATTTCTAATTGGATTTTTTGTGTGTGTGTGTAGAGTTATGTAAGTTTTTATGCATTTTAGATATTAACCCTTATTAGATATATCATTTGCAAATATCTTCTCCCATTCACTAGGTTGTCTTTTTGTTTTATTGATGGTTTTCCTTGGCTATGCAAAGTATTGTTATTTTGGTGTAACCCCAGTAATTTTTTATTTTTGCTTTTGTTTCCCTTACCTGAGGAGACATAGTCATAAATATGACATTAGCTAAGGCCAATGTCCAAGTGGTTACTGCCTGTGGTTTCTTAGAGGAATTTTATGGTTTCAGGTCTCATATTTACATCTTTAAACTATTTTGAGTTTATTTTTGTGTATGGTGCAAGAAAGTGGCCCAGTTTCATCCTTTTGCATGTAGCTCTTCAGTTTTCCCAGCACTATTTTATGGGGAAAAGACTCTTTTCCGCATTATATATTCATGCCTGCCTTGTCATAGATTAATTGACCATATAGGTGTTGGTTTATTTCTAGGCTCTGAATCTTGTTCCATTGATCTATTTGTCTATTTCGTGTTAGTACCATACTGTTTGGATTACTATAGCTTTGTAGTATATATTGAAATCTGGAAATGTGATACCTTTGGCTTTGTTCTTTCTTGAGATTGCTTTGACTATTCAGTCTTTTGTGGCTCCATACAAATTTTAGGATTATTCTAGTTCTGTGAAAAATGCTGTTGGTATTTTGATAGGGATTGCATTGAATCTGTAGGTAGCTTTAAATAGTGCAGACATTTTAACAATAATAATTCTTCTAATCTATAAGCATGGTATATATTTCCATTTGTTTGTGTCATCCTCAATTTCTTTCATCAGTTCAATTGTTTTCTTAATTTCTCTTTCTTCTACTTCATTATTAGTGTATAGAAACACATCAGATTTCTGTATATTAGTTTTGTATTCTACAACTTTACTGAATTCAAATATTCTAATGGTTTTTTGGTGAAGTCTTTAGGATTTTCTGTATAGTATCATGTCATCTGCAAATAGTGACAGTTTTATTTCTTCCTTACCAGTTTTGGATGCCTTTTCTTTCTTTTTTTTTTTTCTTGTTTGGTTGCTGTTTCTAGGACTCGCACTACTATGTTGAATAAAAGTGGTGAGAGTGGATATTCTTGTTTTGATTTTAGAGGAAAAGTTCTCACTTTTTCACCACTGAGAATGATGTTAACTGTAGGTTTGTTATATATGGCCTTTATTACATTGAGGTATGTTCCATCTAAACTCATATTGTTCAGAGATTTTATCATGAATGTATATTTTGTCAAATACTTTTTCTGAATTTATTGAGCTAACTATATGATTTTTCTTTCCTTTTATTAATGGGATGTGTCATATTGATTGATTTGTGAATATTGAATCACACCTGCATCTCTGTAATAAATCCCACTTGACAGTGGTGAATGATCCTTTTACTATATAGTTGAATGGGGTTTGCTAATATTTTGTTTAGTATTTTGTGTCTATGTTCATCAGAGATATTGGTCTATAGTTTTTTGTAGTGTCTTTATCTGGTTTTGGTATCAGGGTAGTACTAGCCTTGTAGAATGAATTTGACAGTTTTATGTTCTATTCTTTGGAATAGTTTGAAAAGAACAGATATTAACTCTTTAAATGTTTGTTGGGATTCACCTGTGAAACCATTTGGTCTGGTACTTTTGTTTGCTGGGAGTTTTTTCATCACCAGTTCAACTTTGTTACTAATAATCTGTTCAAATTTTGTTTTTATTCAGTTTTGGAAGATTGCATGTTTCTAGAAATTTATCCATGTTTTCTAGGTTGTTCAAGTTGTTGGCACATAGTTGTCTTTTATAGTATTCTCTTGTAATTCTTTGTATTTCTGTGGTGTTACTATTTCTCCTTCATTTCTGATTGTATTTGAGTTGTCTCCTCCTTTTTTTCTTTTTTTTTTGCAGGGGGGATAAGTCTGGTAAGGGTTTATCATTTTTGTTTATATTTTCAAAGAACCAGCTCTTGGCTTCATTTATTTTTTTCTTTTTTCTTTTCCTTTCTTTTTTTTTGAGAGAGAGAGAGCACATGAGTGGTGGGGGAGGGGCAGAGTAAGAGAGAAAATCTTAAGCGACTCCCCACTGAGTGTGGAGCCCCATGCAGGGCTCAATCTCATGACCCTGAGAACATGATGTGAGCCAAAATCAAGAGTCTGATGCTTAACCTACTGAGCCACCCAGGTGTTCCTATTTTTTCTATTTCTCAGTCTTTCTTTATTCTCTAACCTATATTATATCCTTCCTTCTACTAACCTTGGGCCTTTTTTTTCTCTTTTCTCATTCCTTTAGGTGTAAGATTATATTATTTGAGATTTTCTTGTTTTGTTTTGTTTTGTTTTTGAGGTAAAACTGTATTGCTATAAAGTTTCCTCTTAGAAGGGAAGACTGTTTTGCTGGGTCCCAAAGATTTTGGATTGTTGTGTTTTCATTCTCAGTTGTCTCCATATATTTTTTGATTTCTTCTTTGATTTCTTTGTTGACCCATTGGTTGAGTAGTACCATATTATGGAGTAGCCTCCACATATTTGTATTTTTTTCTAGTTTCTTTCTTGTAATTGATTTCTAGTTTCATATTGTTGTGGTAGGGAAATATTCTTGATATGATTACAGTTTTCTTAAATTTATTGAGATTTATTTTGTGGCCTAATATGTAATTTATTCTGGAGACGTTCCATGTGCACTTAAAGAGTATATTCTGCAGTTTTTGGGTGAAATGTTCTGTACATATCTATTAGGTCCATCTGTTCTAATATGTCATTCAAAGACATTGTTTCTTTATTGATTTTTCTGTCTGGATGATCTGTCCATTGAAGTAAGTGGGATGTAAAATCCACTACTATTATTGGGTTAATACCAATTTCTTTCTTTATATCTAGTAATGTTTGCTTCATATACTTAGGTGCTCCATTGTTGGTGCATATATATTTACAATTGTTATATCCTCCTATTGAATGATCCTTTATCATTATGTAATGCCTTTCTTTGTCTCTTGCTACTGTCTTTGTTTTAAAGTCTCTTTTCTGATATAAGTAATGCTACCATGGCTGGTTTTGTTTTTGTTTGCTCCCCTTTGCATTGGATATCTCTTCCCTTCCTTTTATCTTCAGTCTCTATGTGTCTTTAGTTCTGAAGTGAGTTTCTTGTAGGCAGCATATAAATGGGTCTTGTCTAAATGGGTCTTGTCTTTTTCATCTATTTAGTCACCCTATGTCTTTCTATTGGAGATTTTATACCATATATATTTAAAGTAATTTTTGCTAGGTGTGTAGTTATTGATATTTTGTTCATTGTTTTTGTTTTTCTCTGTTCCTTTTTTCTTCTCTTGCTGCCTTCACATGTATTTGATAGTTTTCTTTAATGTTATGTTTGGATTCCTTTCTCTTTGCTTTTTGTGGATCTATTATAGCTTTTTATTTGTGGTTACTGTTGGGTTTAAAATCATTACATTTTTACTCCCCTCTCTATGTTTTATGTACATGATGTTTTATTTTATATGTTTAAATATTTTTTAAATATTTAATATTTAAATATCAAGAATATTTCCCTACCACACAATATTTTGTGTCCCTTGACTTATTTTTGTAGATATATTCGATTTTACTATTTTTGTGCTTTAATTTCCACACTGGCTTTATAAGTAATTAATTTCCTGCCTTTACTATATGTTTGCTTTTACCTATGAACTTTTTTCTCTCATAATTTTCTTCTAGTTATAGCCTCTTCTTTCCACTGAAAAAGTTCCCTTTAACATTTGTTTGTTGTAAGGTTGGCTTGGTGGTGATAAACTCTTTTAACTTTTGTCTGGGAAACTATCTGTCCTTCAATTATGAATGATTACCTTGCCAGGTAGAGTATTCTTGGTTGTAGGCTTTTCCTTTCAGCATTTTGAATATATCATGTCACTCCCTCATTCTGGCCTGCAAAGTTTCTGTTGAAAAATTAGCTGATAGCTTTATGGGTCTTCCCTTGTATGTAATTATTTTCTTTTCTCTGGCTGCTTTTAAGATTCTCTCTTTATCAGGACACCTGGGTAGCTCTGTCAGTTAAGCGTCTGCCTTTTGCTCAGGTCATGATCCCAGGGTCCTGGGAAAGAGTGCTGCATCGGGCTCCCTGCTCAGCGGGGAGTTTGCTTCTCCCCCTGGCCCTCCCCCCCACTTGTGTTCTCTCTCTCTCTCTCAAATAAATAAAATCTTTAAAAAAAAAGGATTCTTTCTTCATCATTACTTTTTGCCATTTTAATTATTATATGTCTTTGTGTGGACGTCCTTGGATTTATCTTATTATGACATTTTTATGCTTCCTGGACCTGGATGTCTCTTTCCTTCCCCAGATTAGGGAACTTTTCAGCTGTTATTTCTTCAAGTAAGTTTTCTTCCCCCTTCTCTCTCTTCTCCTCTTGGAATCTCTAAAATGTTAATGTTATTACACAGAGTTCCCTTAACATATTCTCATTTCTTTTTTTTAAGATTTTATTTATTTATTTGAGTGAGAGAGTGTGTGAGAGAGAGAGTACACAAGCAGGGGAAGGGGCAGAGGGAGAGGGAGAAGCAGACTCCCCACTGAGCAGGGAGCCTGATGTGGGGCTCCATCCCAAGACCCCAGGATCATAACCTGAGCCAAAGGCAGATGCTTAATGACTAAGCCACCCAGGTGCCCTCCTATTCTCATTTCTCATTTCTTTCTTTCTTTCTTTTTTTTACTATTCAGTTTGGTTGCTTTCTATCACCCTGTCTTCCGGATTACTGATCCATTCTTCTCTAGCCTTTAATATGCTATTGATTCTTCTAGTGTATTTTAAAAATTTCAGTTATTCTTCAGTTCTGACTGGATCTTTTGTCTATTTTCTATCTCCTTGTTGTTGAAGTTCTCACTCCGTTCATCCACTCTTTTTCAAGTATGGTGAGCATTTTTATAACTATTACATTGAATTCTTTATTAGGCATATCTCTTACTTTCATCTTATTTAGCTCTTTTTTCTGTGATTTTTGTCTTGTTCTTTTATTGGGGACATATTCTGTATCCTCATTTTGTCCAATTCTCTGGGTTTGTTTCTATGTATGAGGTAGGTCAGTTATGTCTCCTGGCCTTGAAAGTAGTGGCTTTGTGCAGAAGAGGTTCTGTGGAACACTATAGTGTAATCCCTCTGGTCTCCAAAACCAGGCATTCCTGGATTGTCCCTGTGTGGGCTGAGAATGGCCTTCTCTTGTGGCTGAGCCACAATTACCTTCAGCACAGTCAGCTGCAATGACCCACTTTGCCTGCTAGGAGTGTGCTGGATAGTTTGCTCCTTGTGCTATTGAGATACGTGGCTAAGGCAGCAGTTGACTCATTGGTGGATGGTGCCAGCAGTCAGCCTAGCTGTCTGCAATTAGCCTCTCCTCCACAGCTGTAGGCACAGCAAAGGGCAGGGCTTGCTCCCCGTGCAGCCAGCTGAGTGCTCACCTGCAGGAACTGTGGTTGTGCTCATGTATAGCATTTTCTTCTCTCCTCCCCAAGGCAGCAGTCACTTTGGAGTGGTGCTGGTCCCAGCCAGGGCTGCCTGGCAGGTGTGGTAGGACAGGAGTCACTTTGGAGGGAAGACTGCTAAGGTTGGCAGATTGGGAATAGTGGCTCTACATGGAATATCAGTGTGGGGTATGTGGTGCTAGCAAAGTAGAGTGTTAGAACTGGCTTCCATAAGTGTTCAGCTATCTAGACTGGGAAGGGAAAGAAAATTTTGCCTTCAAAGTGGTTGCAAGTATTAAATAAAGTGTTTGTAAACACCCACACTAAGTTTATATTCAATAAATTTAGTAGATAGCATGCTACAGTGGGACAAATGTGAACTTTGAAATCTGATTAAAAAGAGTTCAAGTCCAAGCTCAGCTTCCTATTGGGGGCAAGGCCCCCCCTCTCTGGGCCTCAGTCTCCTCATCTTCGATAAAGAGAGAAGTTTCTCTCTCTCAGGCATGTTCTGAAGGTTGAGCAAAATTATGCATTTAAAGTGACTTCCTGGTGGCACACATGGGGGCTTATCAAATATACCAGGTGACAGTGCACATTTGCTCATGTTTATGCAGAGGTTTTATTAACTCTCTTTTGCTGAGTGTCTGCCTTGATTCAATCACTTCCTTAGCTTTTGTAAGGGACACCAAGAAGTAAAAGACGCAGCAGATATGAGCTCACAGATGGAGGACTTAGTGCTAGACTGTGGTATCAGTTTCTTTGCAGATGTTCTGACTGAATATTCCCAAAGAACCCTCAAACTTTATCTCTAGGCACCTTTGTACATATTTAGGAACTCTTTATCATGTACATTTAATAGTAAATATCAAAGAAGTATTTTTATTTCTTTTCTTTTTGCATGGCTGCCACAGTTCTCTCAGACCACAGTCTGAATGAAATTTAGCTCCATTTCTGCAGAGTCTATAGCTGTATGATTATGTGATCTTCCAAAGGGACATGAATTATTACCCCATTTCAAATACTTCTATGGGAGATTGTTTGGGAAGACTCGGGGAGGTCCTAGTCCCTGACTATCGCTCCTCTACCTTCCCATACACATATGGTGAGCAGTCATGGAACAGGCTCACCTTGTATCCACATAGCTCTCTGCTCCTGTTGCAGGGCCATGCATACTCTGGCTTTCTTATCATCTCATCTTAGAAGAGAAAGAAACACTGCAGAGAGCTCATTTCTTCTGCCTCTAGCAAGTTACTGAAAATGGTAAAATGGAAGAGTGGCAGAGCCAGAAAAAGAAGCCGCCTTGACTCTGCCAAGCGTGTGCTCCTGCTGCCAATCGCAACTCTTTGTGTGTAGACAGTCTGTGTAGCAGTCTAGGACCCGCTTCAAGTACCGCATCTGCCTGGGGCTCTTTCCCAGTATAGTTTACTGCTCTCCATCCCACCCGAAGGATATCACCTCTTTGATTCCCTCCCAAGCCTCCGTGACAGCTTCCTGTCAAGTGACTCTCCCCCAGAAGTCTTTTTTGACAAATCTCAAAGATGCAACAGCTGGTCACCCTTCAAGACTTGCACATGTCTCTGTTGCCACTTATGTAGATTTCTTTCTTCCTTATTGATTTTTTCCATTTCTCCTCTTCTGTTTTGTGGGTATCAGCTAACAGTTTACATTCTCTTGTATTGCTCAGTTCTCTCTATTTAAAGTCCCTATCTTGTGGCAACTTCTGCACATATGGACCTTCCAATTATAAAGTTATAAGGAACAATAATAGATACTAACTTCTCTGTTTACATTCTGTTCTACTGCTCAAAAAGTTTTTGCATAGCAGTTGTGTTACAACTTCTCTCTGAGGTAAGCATCTAATACAGGGGTTTACTTTAACAATTTTTTTTTTTTATGAAAGAGTGAAGAGCTTCAAAATAATTATAACATATATTTTTAAAAAACAAGCTTCCATATACCCACCATCACACTTATAAAATAAAACATTATCAGCACCTCTGAGCCCCTCAGAACCAGCCCTCCATCTCAGTAACCCCTTACCTTTCCCCAGTGTCACAGCCATCTGGATCTTGCGTTATCACTTCCTTACTTCTTTTCTTTGTAGTTTTACTACATATATGTATCCCTAAATAGCATAACATATAGTTTTGCCTACTTTGAAGATGGAATGTAAATAAAATTATGCTGTTAGCATCTTTTCAAACTGTGCTGTTCAATATGATGGCTGTGCAGCTACTGAGCACTTGAGAAGGGACTAGTCCAAATTGCAATGTCCTGTGCATATAAAATGCATGCCAAATTTTGAGGATTTAGTACAAAAAACAGTCATATAAATATTTTTTATATTGGCTTCATGGTGAAATATATTAGCTTGAATGAAATATATTATTAAAATTTCATCTGTTTCTTTGTTTTTTAAATGGCTACTAGAAATTTAGAATGAAATATGTTGCAGCATTTTTCTACTGGACAGAGCTACTCTAGAATTTATATTTTTGCTTAGCATCTTCTTTATGAGATTCACTCATGGTGGTGTTGGTAGCTGTATTCACTGTGTGTTGTCACTTGATTATTCCATACTATTATTGGTAGACATTTGTATTTGTTCCATTTTTCCCCCAGGTACAAACAGTGCTGCTCAAGTGGGCAAGAGTTTCTCTAGGGTACTACTAGGTCCTGGACTTTGTACCTATTCATCTTAATAGATACACAAATTTGTTTTCTGAACCAGTTGTGGCATTTTATTCCTGCTAGCAGTGTAAGAGAATACTCATGCTCCATATCGGAGGTCAGCAAACTTTCTCTGTAAGCAGCCAGGTAGTAAATGTTTTAGGCTTTAGCACCAAGTGATAAAGTTGAGCAATGGTTCTCCGTGAAAGACTAATAATCTTTTTTAGACTTTTCATTTAAAAATGTAAAAAGCATTCTTGGCTCATGGGCTATGCAAAAGCAGGTGGCAGACAGATTTGTACCATGTGCTACAGTTTGCCAAATCTTGTGCTGCATCATTGTTAACACTTGAAATTGCCAAATTTTAATTTTAGCCAATCTTACGGGTGCAAAGTGATGTTTTCACTGCATTATCCAGCTTACTAATGAGGATGAGAATCCTTTCATTGGTTTATTGGTCATTCATGCTTCCTTTTCTGTGAAATGCTGGTTTGAATCTGTTGTCCATTTTTATTAATCTGGTATCATTTTAGAGGCCATGAAACTAACTTTGCCTGAGAAGAGATGTTTGATATGAATGTTTTAAGATCATAGCTAGGAAGGAACAGAACGTGGACTCATGTTCTTTCCTCTAATTACAAGCTCTTTCATGCTTTCTTCAAAAACAAACTCTAGCAGTATTATACTGATTTACACTGTTATTTGATACTGTTGTTCCTTTCTTGGACAAATGTCTTTTCTTAGTTTTTAATAGATTTCAAAATGCCTGTCTGGATAATGGTAGCAACTGTTTTATGATTGAGATTTGCTTTAAGACCATTATATTGCTGGGACTGGGTAGCTGATTTTCTCAGTGCCGATGTCACAGTGTGTCATATCTGTTTGCTCTTTCTTCCTAATTATGAGATCCTAATTATACTTTGCTCAGTTGAAAAGCTTGACTTTCCCAGGTTGTCTTGCTGCTTGTGATGGCCATGTGACATACATGGAAGAATATTAACTGGGTGTTCTGAGAAATTATTGTTCTTCTGAGGGGATAGATTGAGCTAGCACAAGCCTTTTGGTCTTCCATCTACTTCTGCCTGGAACTTAGGTTCAGTGCCCAATAGTTGCAATCTTGCAATCTTGCAAGTTATCTTGCAATCCTGGAAGCTAGAAAGATTCTGGATTCTCAGTGACTTTCTTCACAACTTGCACCAATGTTGGGCTCCCTCAAGATGTTTTATTACTGGAGAAAAACCAAAATATTTTACCATTTAAATAAGTTATTCTACTCAGGTTTCTGCTAAAGCAGCTAAAGGCAACTCTGATTAATGGAGGTAAAAATGCAGACTTAGAGACAGCCTACCTCATACTTGAATCACATTTAGGGAATAATTTTTTAGGAAAAAAAGGTAATTTCCAGAAAAGAAATATCATAGGAAGTCATTTAGAAATTGTCTAAAGGATATAGGGCGCCTGGGTGGCTCAGTTGGTTAAGCGACTGCCTTCGGCTCAGGTCATGATCCTGGAGTCCCGGGATCGAGTCCCGCATCGGGCTCCCTGCTCGGCAGGGAGTCTGCTTCTCCCTCTGACCCTCCTCCCTCTCATGCTCTCTGTCTCTCATTCTCTCTCTCTCAAATAAATAAATAAAATCTTTAAAAAAAAAAAAAGAATTATTATATATTGCAGGAAAACTTTTCCCATTTTCCTCAACTACATTTCATTCATTCCTCAACTACTAAGCTATAACATAAAAGAACACTGTCCCTTAGTTCTTTATCTTCATTGATCTATCAAATGAAATAAGACTGCAATTTGAGTGTCTTAGAATCTTGGATAAGGCACAAGGTCACCATCTAAAATCATAAAAGGAATTTAGTGTGGTATGGGAGAAAAAGCATGGGATTTTGAGGTTGACCAAAGACCTGTATGCCATTTACTAGCTGTTTGGTCTTTGACTTTCTGGATTTTAATTAGTCACCAATCCAGTAAGGATAATAAACACTGTCTTTATAATAGAACTGTTATAAGGGTTAAATGCCTTTTCAACATCCAGCATCTCCCTTAGATCATCTTTCTTCTTCTGAGTATGATTTTGGTAAAACAAACATATGAGTAAAGAATTCCTAGATGTAAGGTACCCTGAAACATGGATTTCAAATAGTTGTGAGGATCATTGATAATTGAATGATTAGAATGAAAAATAATATTTATTGTTCTTTAATCTTAACTGATACTTGGGAGACTATTATAACACCTCCACCCCCACATGTGCATGTGTGCATGGACTCATGCCCATGTGTACGCACACACACACACGGAATTTACCTCTATTAAGTCCCACTCATTCTTCTGGGGTTAGCATTGATATCACTCTCTCAGGGATGCCTTGCCTGACCACCCTCTTCACTTTGTGCTTACTCCTGACTGGCCTTTTAACTTCTTGTATTGTATCATTGCTTCCTTCCTTAGACTGGGAGCTGCTTGAAGTCAGGGGGTGTGTTTAATTAACCATTTTATCTTCAATACTGAGCAATCTTCTGACATAGTAGATGTTTAACAAGTACTTCTTGAATAAATGAGTGAACCAGTGAGTGAATGAATGACTTCTACATGCCAGGTATTGTGGGGTCCAT
This sequence comes from Halichoerus grypus, assembly GCF_964656455.1. Lineage (NCBI taxonomy): Eukaryota > Metazoa > Chordata > Mammalia > Carnivora > Phocidae > Halichoerus > Halichoerus grypus. The sequence continues at coordinate 139,604,114 of NC_135716.1, forward strand.
TTGTATGCAAGACCAATCCAAGTAGATTGTCTCCAAGGAGTTCAAACACAGTCACTTGCACTATAAATTGACTCACTCAAGGACAGTCATATAACTGAAGACTCCTGGATTGCATGAAGCCAAGACAAAGAGTAACAATGTGTCTGTGTCCCTCCATCCCTCCAGCACGTCTCAAGAGTAGGAAGGAGCTCTGATAAATTATTGAACACTACATCTAATGATGTACTCTATGTTAGCTAATTGAATTTAAATTAAAAAAATACAAAAAAAAAAAAAGATTGCAATCCTAGATTCTAGGATTTGTGTATACCTAAGATGGAAATGCAATATTTCTTGAGCTGTATATCTGAAGCATAATAATTAGACATGGCTTCCCTTGGGAAGTACTATTAGGAGGTTGGTGTGGATTGTTGAAGAAGAGGGTGAGAAGAAGGAGGAGAGGAATACTAATTACCATTCTTTCAGCCCTGCTGCATGTCACACTCAGAACTTTAGCTTCAACATTAGCTGACAGGCATTCAAGCTTTTTGGCTAGATTGTCTTTACTGTTAAATGTGATCGTGTATAGTTTTCCATGTATACCTGTAAGATTTTTCCATTATGTCTCAATGTAAAGGCAAGAAAAAAAAATCATGCTTTATAAGACAAATGTGTCCTTTTTAGATGACTAACCCCACTGCTTGATCCATATATTAATGTAATATTTCTATGAATATAAATAACATAAATTATGTTTATAAAATAGACTAAGATGATAAAATAATACATTTAAATATAAATCATTTACATAAAATATATAAACAGATTGTTTTACATTTAAATTTTTGATGAATTTAGGGAGAATAAACTTTCTCAAAATGTCCTTTACCAGAATCCTGAACAGAATAGACCTATAAACATAGGTGCTCTGGAGACTTGTCCCTCCATCCTGGTTATACAAAGACCTTTTCCATTTAGATGATCATTATAACATGCCTCATAACAGGCAAGGAAAAAAATTATGTCAAGTTTCAGATAAGACTAAGAATTGACCATGCACAAGATACTGTTAAGAATCCCTGACAAATATATGCTGTTAAGTCTGTGCAAGAAAAATATTTGATGGACTTCATACCCTTCATCTCTAGAAGAATAAAAATGGACCTAGCACTTTAATAAAAAGAAGGCCTAGGAGATCTCACATCTTTCAAAATAAATTTCCACTGGATTGTGGAGCTAAGTGAAATTTTGAAATTTAAAAATGCAAAAGAAAATAAGGGTGATTTCTAAAAATCTTACCAGAGAGGGAAGGCTTTCTAAGCTTGAAAATAGTTTAAGCAGGAATAAGAACAGAATAATAGAAAAGAATAGTGAATCCAGAAAAGTCCCACAGAAATGTGAATTTTAAAACATTTGATAAGAATGTCAATTTAAGAGAGTAATTAAAGAGTTTTAGAGAAAATAAATATTTAAATCTACATTATTTTACTAAAATGAATTCTAGATAGATACATATATATAATATACATACAAAAACAAAAGTACTAGAAGATAAAATTGGTAATATTTTTTTTAGAAGATTTTATTTATTTATTTGTCAGAGAGAGAGAGTGAGAGAGAGAGAGCGCAGAAGTGCAAAAGCAGGGGGAGCTGCAGAGGCAGAGGGAGGAGCAGGCTCCCCAGTGAGCAGGGAGCCCGATGTGGGACTCGATCCCAGGACCCTGGGATTATGACCTGAGCTGAAGGCAGATGCTTAACCGACTGAGCCACCCAGGCATCCCAAAATTGGTAACATTTTTATTTAGTAATCTTAGATAACTCAGTAATGTTTAGTAACTTTCGAGTGTGGAAGGCTATTCTAATTATGACATTCCAATTATTAAAAAATGAGAAATGGAATCCAAATAGATAAAAAATAGTGCATGGAAATAAGTATCATAAACAAAAGGCAATTACTAACTGAAGATTTTTTTTACTTTTATGTTCAGTTAGCCAACATATAGTACATCATTAGTTTTTGATGTACTGTTCAACGATTTATTAGTTGCATGTAACACCCAGTGCTCATCACAACATGTAGCCTCCTTAATACCCATCACCCGGTTATCCAATCCCCCCACCCCCCTCCCTTCTGTAACCCTCAGTTTGTTTTCCGGAGTCCGAAGTCTCTCATGGTTTGTCTCCCTCTCTGATTTCTTCCCATTCAGTTTTCCCTCCCTTCCCCTATGGTCCTCCACGCTATTCCTTATATTCCACATATGAGTGAAAGCATATAATAATTGTCTTTCTCTGCTTGACTTATTTCACTTAGTATAAAACAAAACAGTATTTATAAACTACTTTACAAAAAAAAACCCCAAAAAACAGAACAATTTAATTTTTAAAAATAAAAAAACATGATTCTATATTTCCTATAGTTAAAAAAAAATTGAATTGGCCTTAAAATCTATGAGTAGATGTTGCATCACACACATTATGAGAGGCATGCAAATTAAAGCAAGATAACTTATTTTATCTACTGAATTAACAAAGAATGAAAAGCTTGGGAAAACCAGTGTTGGCTAAAGAGTAGGGAGATCGTTACTACATAAAGTAGAAGTAAAATTAGTGTGATCATAGTGGAGGGCAATTTGGCAATCCTTATTAAATTTTAAAATGCATGTGTATATTTTAACTCAGCAATTTAATTTTTAGAAATTTTGATTACAGATATAACAGATATGTTTACACATGTGTAAAAGATATATTTACAAGGATCTTTATTGCAATTTTGTATGAAATAGACTGTGATAGCAATACAAATGTCCATGAATAGAATAAATTGTGGTACAACCATATTATGGAATATTATACTATTGTTAAAAATGAGATTTAAAAAATTAACAGACACCTATGTAATGCTTACTATACGCCATTTAATTTTCATAACAATTTTAAAAGCTAGGCACTATTATCCTCATTTTATGGATTAGAAAACTGAGCCGTAGGTAGCTTTTACAACCTTAGTATATTATTTAACCTATTATATGCTGAAGCCAAAATTCAATTCAGGCAATCTGGCTCTGGATTCTATGCTACTACCTGCAAAATATGCTGCCTGTGAAAATTAAAATGTTCATTTACACTTTTTTAAAAAAACAACAAAGTGAAGAATATGGCTATCATGAGCCCATCTGTATTAAATACAGATACATACATGTTTCTAAATTAATAGACATTTCTGGAAAAATGCACAAGCAATTAATAACAGCAGGTATCTCCAAGTACTATTTTGGTAACATTTGTATATATTGCCATAGCAAAATACTGAAAATAATGCAACTCTCTGAAAATATTTAGGTTATGATACTCTCCATCATAGTAGCCATTAAATTTTTTGATTGAGAGTTCATAGTAGTGTAGGAATATACTTATATTAACAGAAAAAATAGCATAATATATTCATGACAATATGATATTGAAAATAATGTATACAATCATTTCTTTTTTAAGATTTTATTTATTTATTTGACAGAGAGAGACACAGCGAGAGAGGGAACACAAGCAGGGGGAGTGGGAGAGGGAGAAGCAGGCTTCCCGTGGAGCAGGGAGCCCGACGCGGGGCTCGATCTCAGGACCCTGGGATCATGACCTGAGCTAAAGGCAGATGCTTCACTACTGAGCCACCCAGGCGCCCTATACAATCATTACAGTAACGAAGGCACAAAAACATTAGCAGTAGTAATTTGGGGGTAGTCCAATTAAGAGTTTTCCATCTTCCTACTTTTATATATTTCTAAATGTTCTGTATATATTACGTTTATAATAGAGTACATTTTATTTTACAAAAATAATGTCACCAACTCTGGGAAAAGCAGACCTACAAAGCTGAGGCTTAGCCTTGGGACCATAGTGACCTCAGTAAGATCTATTAAAGGTGGTGACAAACATCTCCCCACAAGGTTTTGGATAGAAGAAAGAAATCTATGTACAAGGAACTATGGCTATACTCTAAAACCCCTAGTCAAAATCCATTAAAGAGAGGAAGGAAACCCAAGGCTAACACAAAACATCACAGAATTCACACTTAATTGGGACAATATTTATTGAACTAGACTGGTGTAGAAGATCATCAGAATGCATGAAATGCCACTGAAAAATCAGGTTGAAGAACATTCTTATGGTCCTTTTCAAAAAGTTCTAGGGTAGCTTCCGGCATTAATTGTGCTTTCTTTGTTATGTTACTTACTGGAGCAGCATATGGCTGTTTTGTTAAAGCCACATAGATACCCGTCTGTTCAAATAAATTAATGTTCCTATCTCAACTGGATGATTTGGCAGGAATAATACACTCACCAGCCAATGTGTAGGCTGACCCGCATGACTCCCTCACTGAAGGATCTAAAGTGGAACATTGTATATTACGCTAATAAGCAGATAGAGGCAATACATTTTTCTATTAAATATTTTCCTAGTAGCATCTATTGACCTTTACCTAACATCCTGTATATTATACACGTGTTAGAATTTAAAAATGCAGGAGAGAATCTGGGAAATAGTATGCAAACTGGGAAGGTGCACAGGAGGCACTTTTCAAATTAACAAAATAAGAGAACAGGCATCTCAATGCTTAACAAAACGACTTTGCTTTCAAGGTGAGTTATGCATGCACACACCCATACACATGCATAGATTTATATATACCATTTTCTAATAGGCAGATTACCTGGAAAGTTTGAAAAAGTTTTCTAGGTTTGTATTATTGGAAAGCACACAAAAACATTTTGTGGTAAGACTGTTTTTATCCTGTTTGACCCTACTCCAATTCCTTCTACAAGTTATTGCCAGACTAAGCAACTTAAAGCATCCTTGCTCAAGGGAGTATGGAGGTATTGTATAGTGATGGTGTTTTCAGGTTATCTATTCTGCTGTATTACCAGAAATTGAAATGCGCTCCTCTCCATTCTAGACATAAAGCACTAACTATAATTAAATATAATCAACATGTATAGTTTATGATCTGGGAGGCATAGTTAAATTCTAGAAAGAGCAGACGTTTTGGTGTCAAGCCTTAGCTATTATAGGCCACTACATGGTGGCAAAATAGTTAAGAGAATGAGCTTTCAATTCATTCTAACTTTGCATGCAAATTCTCACACCTTTTCTTACTGGCTGAGTGATTTGGTGCTGTCACTTGATTCTCTGAGCCTGTTTCCTCATTGGTAAAAGGAGGTTGTCAAAAAGCCTGGCACATAATAATTCAGAGACATGTTAAAAGGCCTGGTGGGGAGCACAGCCTATTTGAAGAGTAGAGATAGTGAGGGACATACAAGCCTGGAAAGTCAGCGACCCTGTCAGGATTCTCAACTTTAAGGATTTGACTATTCATAAAGTTGGTTACTAATGTTAAGAATTTTGAATTTGATCCTAATAGTATGAGGAAGTTGTTGATATAGAGATACATTCCGAAAAAGGCTTCTTGAAGGGATTATTAAAAGGTATCTAATGTGTGATAACACTTTTTTTTAAGGCACTACTGAGTTCAAGAAAATCAATCAGCCAGGGAATAGTTCAAGTTGTCTGAACTTCAATTCTACCAAACCTTCTGATTCTACATCTTATTAACCAGTTTGATATTACCTGGGACACATGTCTCAATAAGTTTATATCCACATTTTAAAACCAGTTTTTATTTTGTTTTAATACTATAAAAATAAAACCCCTCTCTGTCTCTTTTTCAGTTCCCTCACTTCTACTCTTCACGGGCTTCATGCCATTTCCTGTCATCCCTGCAATGAAACCAAATGTCTGCTGTGGTCTTTGGTTGTTGATAGTAATGTAGTTTTAAAATGTAGTAGGCACTGGGGCACCTGGGTGGCTCATTCGGTTAAGCAGCCAACTCTTGATTTTGACTCAGGTCATAATCTCAGGGTCCTGGGATTGAGCCCCGCATTGGGCTCCACACTCAGCAAGGACTCCTTGAGGATTCTTTTTCCCTCTCCTCCTGCCCCTCCTCCTGCTCATGCATGCGTGTTCCCACTCTCTCTCAAATAAATAAATCTTTAAAAAAATGTACTATGCACCTATCTGTCAACATCGTTTTGCTTGAGATAACTGTTTTGGGACTGGAGATTTGCATGTGAGATTTTAAAAAATTTTAGATGCTGTTCTGGTGCCTAAACAATCTTTTGTACCTTACTGATGCTTTAGAGTCTAAAAGGTGAGACTCGTGGGAAACTCAGGGTTGTAATGATTTAACATCAAAGCCTCAGAAACTGCAGCTACTGAAGACACAATGATTGATTGAGGCTAAAAAGAAAACTTAATTTAGGAGAGGAAACATTTGGACTTAAAGTCTTTTGAACTTTAAAATGGTGATTTAATTTTTGGAATTACTTTTCACTCTGTGAATTTAATAATTGATCCAGCTTGTCCAAATTCAGAGACTTTTTGTATTGCAGGTAATGTATTAATTTATGTATTTTGGTGTTGCCATCATTTGGATTTATTACATAACCTCCAGTGCACCATATTGGATAATGTGCCTTTGCAGTAATTTGAAATGGGACTCAGAATAGGGAATAAAGTTCCAGCCTGGGGTGCAATGTGGCCTTTAGTCAATAAAATAGGCATCCTATGCTGATTCACATCCATGATCCTTCTGCCTGGAAGGCTGCTGCGTAGGCTACACGGGTTGGGGCCATGCACGAGCATGTGAATGTTACCACTTAGAGAACAACCACAATAGTCAGCTCTGCTCCTGGGGATAAAAGCTGAGTTGCCCATCACCATCCCAGGAGCAGAGGTTGCTTTTGGTGAGGGAACTACTCTAAGAGCATTGTTGTAGAGCTAACCTGCAGGCCTCTGCCTCCAAGGGAGATAGTCTACTGGGTATTGACTTGGGCTAGAGTGTTAAGATCAATGAGTTGAGGAAACAAAAATTCAGCAATTATAGGAAACAATATTTTTCTTTCTCCTTTTTCTGTTTAAGCCCTTAAAATAGGAATTTCTTCCCTCTCATAAATATTAGAAAGTGGTCTTGTGCCTTTCTTCCTCCCACCCTCATTTTGTCCTAAGGTTTAAGCCATTTTCTCAATGAAAGCTTTATCTAGAATAAAGCTGACATAAATTAAAAAAAAATCTTAAAAAAAATATGTACAAAGGGTATACAATTAAAAAAATTAAACTCCGTTCTGCCCAAAAAATGCCAGACAGACTCCTTTCAGGACATTAACACATAGGGGTGCCTGGGCGACTCAAGTCGGTTGAGCATCCAACTCTTGGTTTCAGCTCAGGTCATGACTTCAGGGTTGTGAGATTGGGCCCTGCATCAGGCTCTGTGCTCAGTGCAGCGTTTGCTTGGGATTCTCTCTCTCCCTCTGCCTCTGGCCCTCCCCCTTCTCTCTTTCTAAAATAAATATTTTTAAAAAAGAACAATTTACACATATATAAAAGTACTTTCTACATATAAAACCAACACACTTGTACCTGCAATGTATGAGAGTCCTTGATCCTCAAACCCTCATCGAATATCATCTAGTTAGGATAATAAGAAGCTGTTAGTTCCTAACTTGAGACACTGCTGAACAAAAAAAACTGTGTTTGAAACTATTTGCTGTTTTACATAATTCACCAAGGACAGGGGTCTTTTGTCACAACCTTTTCAGCATATCATTAAAGGGCTTGGATATTTATGAGAAGCTGTTACTTCTTCTAAGAGAAGTGTTGCTTTTCAGGATCACCAGCTCACAGCGTTTTAGGTGCATGTCTCCTCATCCAAATGGTTTATGCTAGAGCACCTGTTGGTGGTGGAGCAGGAAACAGTTGGCAGTGAACTACAAGTGTAAGAATTTGAAGGTAACTAGGTCTTATTACCGTATGCCTGTATAAAAATATTATTTCCCTACTGTGGATGGAGGAACAGAAGCCTTGTATCTGCAAAGATACGAACATTTGTTTGGGAAATTTATGTTGATATATAACAGCATATGGTCTTTTTCATCATGGATTTATGTACAGGAGGCAAGCTTCATGTTCACAGTTAGAAGCATTAAAGATGGAGCCTCATGAGTGACCTAATGTGTGGCTGTCTTGTCATCTGCGATGAGAATCACAGTGCTTGGCACACATACACCATCTCCTTTCCCGAAGAGGAAAGTCCAATACTCCTGGTAAAGAAATTGATCTTTGAAATTATCAAAGGGACACTGAAACTACATACAGACATAGAATCCAGCAAGGACCACATCCCCTGGTGTAAAAAAGCCACCATATTTCAGAGACTCTTCAAGCCTGGTGGTCAAAACAAAACATGACAGTTAGGAGCAGCAAAAATATATTACTAGGTCTGGCTAATGAGTAGAAAATACTCTTTACATTTGCTCTTTTTTTTTTTCATTTTTCAATTTTTTAAAATTGAAGTATAGTTGACAATGTTACATTACGTTGAGGTGTCCAGCACAGTGATCTGACAGCTCTATATGGTATTCTCTGCTCACCACAAGTGTAGCTACCATCTGTCACCATATAATGCTATTATAATACCATTGACTATATTCCTATGCTGTATCATTCATTTTTGTAACTTATTCATTCCGTAACTGGAAGCCTGTATGTCCCATTCCCCTTCAATCATTTTGCCCATTCCCCACTCCCTCCACTCTGGCAACCATCAGTTCTCTGTATTTATGGGTCTGTTTCTGCTTTTCTCTCTGTTCATTTGTTTTGCTTTGTTTTAGATTCCCCATATAAATGAAATCATATGGTATTTGTCTTTCACTGCCTGGCTTATTTCACTGAGTAAAATATCCTCTCGGTCTAACCAAGTTGTCACAAATGGCAAAATCTCACTTTTTTTTTTAATGGCTGAGTAATACTCCAGTGTGTGTGTGTGTGTGTGTGTTTGTGTGTGTGTGTGTGTGTGTGTGTGTGTATCACACCTTCTTTATCTATTCATCTATTGATGGATGGGCACTTGGGTGGCTTCTATACCTTGGTTATTGTAAATTACTGCTTCAATAAACATAGGAGTGCATATACCTTTTTGATTTAGAGTAATTTGGTTAAATACCCAGCACTGGAATTACCCAGCACTGGAATTACTGGATCGTATAGTATTCCTATTTTTTAATTTTTTGAGGAAACTCCATACTGTTTTCCACAATGACTATTCCAGTTTATATTCCTACTAACAGTATACAAGGATTCCTTTTTCTCTATACCTTTACCAATACTTGTTATTTCTTGTCTTTTTGATTCTAGCCATTATGACAAGTGTGAGGTGATATCTCATTGTGGTTTTGATTTGCATTTCCCTGATAATTAGTGTTGAGTATCTTTTCATGTGTCTGTCATCTGTATGTCTTTTTTGAAAAAATGTCTATTCAGATCCTCTATTTTTTCTTGGTTTTCTTTTTTTTTTTTTTTTGGTGTTGTATGAGGTTTTTAAAATATATTTTGGATATTAACCCCTTATAGAATGTATCATTTGCAATTATTTCTCCCATTCAGTAGGTTGCCTTTGTTTCATTGATTGTTTCCTTCAGAAAGCTTTTTATTTTGGTATATTTCCAAAAGTTTATTTTTGCTTTTGTTTCCCTTGCTTGAGGAGACCTATCTAGAAAAAATGATTCTAAGGCCAATGTCAGAGATTACTGCCTGTGTTTTCTTCTATGAGTTTTATGCTTTTAGGTGTTATGGATAGGTTTTTAATCCACTTTGAGTTTATTTTTTTTATATGGTGTAAGAATGTGGTCCAGTTTCATTCTTTTGCATGCAGCTGTCCAGTTTTCTCAGCACCATTTATTGAAGAGAATGTCTTTTCCCTATTGTATATTCTTGCCTCCTCTGTCATAGATTAATTAACCATATAAGCATGGATTTATTTCTGGGCTTTCTATCCTGTTTCATTGCTCTATGATACTTATTTTTACTTTGTAGTATGTCTTCAAATCAGGGATTGTGATAACTCCAGCTTTGTTCTTTCTCAAGATTTCTTTGGCTATTCAGAGTATTTTGTGGCTACATAAAAATTTTAAGATTTGTTCTAGTTTTGTAAAAACACTATTGGTATTGTGATAGAGACTGCTTTGAATCTGTAGATTGCTTTGGGTAGTGTGGACATTTTAACAATACTAATTCTCATCCATGAGATTGTGTCTTTGTTTCCATTTATTTGTGTCATCCTCAATTTCTTTCATCAATGTTTTACAGTTTTCAGAATAGAGGTATTTTATCTCCTTGGTTATGTTTATTCCTAGGTATTTTTCTTTTGGTTCAATTATAAATAGGATCTTAAAATTTCTCTTTCTGCTATTTCATTATTAGTTTATAAAAACAACAGTTTTCTGTGTATTAATTTTGTACCCTACAAAATAACTGAATTCATTTATTACTTGTAATAGTTTTTTGATGGAATATTTAGTGTTTTCTATGTATATATAGTATCATGTTATCTGCAAATAGTGACAGTTTAACTTTTTCCTTACCAATTTAGAGGACTTTTATTTCTTTGTTTCATCTGATTGCTGTGGCAAGGACTTCCAGTATTATGTGGAGTGAAAGTAGTGAGAGTGACATTCTTCTCTTCTTTGTGATCTTAGAGAAAAAGCTCTCACTTTTTACCAGTGAGTATAATGTTAGGTGTGGGTTTGGCCTTTATTATGTTCTCTCTAAACCCAGTTTTTTGAGCATTTTTAACATGGATGGATGTTGAATTTTGTCAAATATTTTTTCTGCATTTATTGAGGTGATCATGATTTTTATCCTTCATTTTGTTAATGTGGTGGATTACATTTGATTGATCTGCAAATATTGAACCATCCTTGCATCCCCCTGAAAAAATCCCACTTGATCTTTACAATGTACTGTTAAATTAGGTTTGCTAATATTTTGTTAAGGATTTTTGCATCTATGTTCATCGGGGATACTGGCCTGTAGCTTTCTTTTTTTGTAGTGTCTTTGTCTAGTTTCTGTATAATGGTAATGCTGGCCTCATAGCATATATTTGGAAGATTTCTTCCTCTTCTATTTTTTGGAATAGTTTAAAGAGAACAGGTATTAACTCTGCTTTAGTGTTTGGTGCAGAGTTCTCCTGTGAAACCGTCTGGTTCTGGATTTTGATTGTTGGTAGTTTTGATTACCAAGTCAATTTCATTACTAGTAATGGGTCTGTTCAGATTTTCTATTTCTTTTTTTTAATATTGACATATAATGTATTATTTGTTTCAGGGGCACAGGTCTGTGATTCATCCAGTCTTACACAATACACAGAGCTCACCACAACACATGCCCTCCCCAATGTCCATCACCTAGCCACTCCATCCCTCCTACCCCCCTCCACTCCAGCAACCCTTAGTTTGTTTCCTGAGATTAAGAGTCTCTTATGGTTTGTCTCTCTCTCTGGTTTCTTATTTCATTTTTCCCTCTCTTCCCCTATGAGCCTCTGCCTTATTTCTCAAATTCCACATATCAGTGAGATCATATGATAATTGTCTTTCTCTGATTGGCTTATTTCACTCAGCATAATACCCTCCAGTTCCATCCACATCATTGCAAATGGTAAGATTTCACTTTTTGATGGCTGCATAATATTCCATTATGTATATATATACCACTTCTTCTTTATCCATTCACCTGTTGATGGACATCTGGGCTCTTTCCATAGTTTGGCTATTGTGGACATTGCTGCTATAAACATTAGGGGGCAGGTGCCCCTTCGGATTACTATATTTGTATCTTCGGGGTAAATACCTAGTAGTACAATTGCTGGGTCATAGGGTAGCTCTATTTTCAACTTTTTGAGGAAGCTCCATACTGTTTTCCAGAGTGGCTGCACCAGCTTGCATTCCCACCAACAGTGTAGGAGGGTTCCCCTTTCTCCACGTCCTCACCAACATCTGTCATTTCCTGACTTGTTAATTTTAGCCATTCTGACTGGTGTGAGGTGGTATCTCATTGTGGTTTTGATTTGTATTTTCCTGATGCCGAGCGATGTTGAGCACTTTTTCATGTGTCTGTTGGCCATTTGGATGTCTTCTTTGCAGAAATGTCTGTTCATGTCTTCTGCCTATTTCTTGTTTGGATTATTTGTTCTCTGGGTGTTGAGTTTGATAAGTTCTTTATAGATTTTGGATACTGGCCCTTTATCAGATAATGTCATTTGCAAATATCTTCTCCCATTCTGTCGGTTGCCTTTTGGTTTTGTTGACTGTTTCTTTTGCTGTGTAAAAGCTTTTTATCTTGATGAAGTCACAATAGTTCATTTTTGCCCTTGCTTCCTTTGCCTTTGGTAATATGTCCAGGAAGAAGTTGCTGCAGCCGAGGTCACAGAGGTTGCTGCCTGTGTTCTCAAGGATTTTGATGGATTCCTATCTCACATTTAGGTCTTTCATCCATTTTGAGTCTATTTTTGTGTAAGGGAGTGGTCCAGTTTCATTCTTCTGCATGTGGCTGTCCAATTTTCCCAACACCATTTGTTGAAGAGACGTCTTTTTTCCATTGGATATTCTTTCCTGTTTTGTCAAAGGTTAGTTGACCATAGAGTTGTCCATTTCTGGGTTCTCTATTCTGTTCCATTGATCTATGTGTGTGTTTTTGTGCCAGTACCATACTGTCTTGATGATGACAGCTTTGTAATAGAGCTGCAAGTCCGGAATTGTGATGCCGCCAGCTTTGCTTTTCTTTTTCAACATTCCTCTGGCTATTCAGGGTCTTTTCTGGTTCTATACAAATTTGAGGATTATTTGTTCCATTTCTTTAAAAAAAGTGGATGGTATTTTGATGGGGATTGCATTGAATGTGTAGATTGGTCTAGGTAGCATAAACATTTTAACAATATTTGTTTTTCCAATCCATGAGCATGGAATGTTTTTCCATTTCTTTCTGTCTTCCTCAATTTCTTTCATGAGTATTTTTTCTTATTCAGTTTTGGAAGATAGTATGTTTCTAGTATTTTATCCATTTTTTTAGGTTATCCAATTTGTTGTCATATAATTTTTCATAGTAGTTTCTTATAATCCTTTGTATTTCTGTGGTGTTGGTTGTTACTTCTTTCATTTCTGATTTTGTTTGGGTCTTACTCTTCTTTTTTTCTTAATGAGTCTGCCTAAAAGTTAATTTTTTTTACTTGTCAAAGAACATGATTAATCATTACACTGTTTTTAATTTTTAGTCTTTATTTCATTTATTTCTGTTCTGATTTTATTATTTCCTTTCTTCTAACTTTGGACTTTGTTCTTCTTTTCTAGCTCTGCTAGGTGTAAGGTTAGGTTATTTATCTGAGATTTTTCTTGTTCATTGAGGTAGGCTTTTATCTATAAATTTTCCTCTTAGAATTGTTTTCTCACTGTCCCAAAGATTTTGTAACATTATGTTTTAATTTTCATTCATATCTATGTATTTTTTTAAATTTTCTTGTTGAATTCTTCATTGACCCATTTGTTGTTTAGTAGCATGATGTTTAGCTTCCAGGTTTCCGTGTTTTTTTTCTAGTTTTTTCTTGTAATTGATTTCTATTTTTTTTAAGATTTTATTTATTTGAGAGAGAGAGAGAGTGACAGAGATAGCAAGAGAGAACATGAGTGGGGAGGAGACGGAGAAGCAGGCTCCCCGCTAAGCAGGTTGCCCAATGTGGGGCTCGATCCCAGGACCCTGGCTGGGACCATGACCTGAGCTTTAGGCAGACACTTAACTGACTGAGCCACCCAGGAGCCCCTCTTGTAATTGATTTCTAGTTTCATACTCTTGTGGTCCGGAAAAGATGCTTCCTATGATTTCAATCTTCTTAAAATTTTTGAAACTTGTTTTGTGGACTAATATGTGATCTATCCTAGAGAGTATTCCATGTGCATTTGAAAAGATGTATCCTGCTATTTTTGGATGGAACATTCTGTATATATCTGTTAGGTCCATCTAGTCTAATATGTCTTTCAAAGACACTGTTTCCTTATTGATTTTCTGCCTGAATGATCTATTTATTGACCTAAGTAGGGGGGTGTTAAAGTCCCCTACTATTATTGTTTTACTGGCATTATCTCCCTATATGTTGTTAATATTTGCCTCATGTTTTTAGATGTTCCAATGTTGGGTGCACAGATATTTACAATTGTTATATCTTATTGTTGGATTGATTCCTTTATTATTATGTAATGTCCTTTTTTGTCTCTTTTTAAAGTCTTTGTTTTGCCATAGCACATACCTATGGTGAGTGCTGTGAACTGTGTAAGACTGTTGAGTCACAGACCTGTACCTCTGAAACAAATAATACATTATATGTTAAAAAAAAAAAAAAAAGAAGAAGAAGATAGATAGTAGGAAGGGAGAAATGAAGCAGGGGAAATTGGAGGGGGAGATGAACCATGAGAGACTCTGGACTCTGAGAAACAAACTGAGGGTTCTAGAGGGGAGGGGGGTGTGGGGGATGGGCTAGCCTGGTGATGGGTATTAAAGAGGGCATGCAGTGCATGGAGCACTGGGTGTTATATGCAAACAATGAATCATGGAACACTACATCAAAAACTAATGATGCAATGTATGGTGATTAACATAACATAATAAAATGAAAATAAATAAATAAAGTATAAAGCCATCTCCAAAAAAAAAAAAAAGTCTGTTTTGAAGTCTATTTGATAATATAAGTGTCGCCATTCTGGCTTTTTCTCCTCTACCATTTGCATGACGTAGCTTTTTTTTTTTTAATTTTTTATTGTTATGTTATTAACCATACATTACATCATTAGTTTTTGATGTAGTGTTCCATGATTCATTGTTTGTGCATAACACCCAGTGCTCCATGCAGAACGTGCCCTCGTTAATACCCATTACCAGGCTAACCCATCCTCCCACCCCACTCCCCTCTAGAACCCTCAGTTTGTTTTTCCGAGTCCATCGTCTCTCATGGTTCGTCTCCCCCTCCGATTTCCCCTCCTTCACTCTTCCCCTCCTGCTATCTTTTTTTTTTTCTTAACATATATTGCATTATTTGTTTCAGAGGTACAGATCTGAGATTCAACATTCTTGCACAATTCACAGCGCTCACCATAGCACATACACTCCCCAATGTGTATCACCCAACCACCCCACCCCTCCCACCCCCCCCACTCCAGCAACCCTCAGTTTGTATCCTGAGATTAAGAATTCCTCATATCAGTGAGGTCATATGATATATGTCTTTCTCTGATTGACTTATTTCGCTCAGCATAACACCCTCCAGTTCCATCCACGTCGATGCAAATGGCAAGATCTCACTCCTTTTGATGGCTGCATAATATTCCATTGTATATATATACCACATCTTCTTTATCCATTCATCTGTCGATGGACATCTTGGCTCTTTCCACAGTTTGGCTATTGTGGACATTGCTGCCATAAACATCGGGGTGCACGTACCCCTTTGGATCCCTACATTTGTATCTTTGGGGTAAATACCCAGTAGTGCAATTGCTGGGTTGTACGGTAGCTCTATTTTCAACTTTTTGAGGAACCTCCATACTGTTTTCCAGAGTGGTTGCACCAGCTTGCATTCCCACCAACAGTGTAGGAGGGTTCCCCTTTCTCCACATCCCCGCCACCATCTGTCGTTTCCTGACCTGTTAAATTTAGCCATTCTGACTGGTGTGAGGTGGTATCTCATTGAGGTTTTGATTTGGATTTCCCTGATGCCGAGCGATGTTGAGCACTTTTTCATGTGTCTGTTGGCCATTTGGATGTCTTCTCTGGAGAAATGTCTGTTCATGTCTTCTGCCCATTTCTTGACTGGATTATTTGTTCTCTGGGTGTTGAGTTTGATAAGTTCTTTATAGATTTTGGATACTAGCCCTTTATCTGATATGTCATTTGCAAATATCTTCTTCCATTCAGTCGGTTGTCTTTTGGTTTTGTGGACTGTTTCTTTTGCTGTGCAAAAGCTTTTTATCTTGATGAAGTCCCAATAGTTCATTTTTGCCCTTGCTTCCCTTGCCTTTGGTGATGTTTCTAGGAAGAAGTTGCTGTGGCTGAGGTCGAAGAGGTTGCTGCCTGTGTTCTCCTTTAGGATTTTGATGGACTCCTGTCTCACATTGAGGTCTTTCAACCACTTGGAGTCTATTTTTGTGTGTGGTGTAAGGAAATGGTCCAGTTTCATTCTTCTGCATGTGGCTGTCCAATTTTCCCAACACCATTTGTTGAAGAGACTGTCTTTTTTCCATTGGACATTCTTTCCTGCTCTGTTGAAGATTAGTTGACCATAGAGTTGAGGGTCCATTTCTGGGCTCTCTATTCTGTTCCATTGACTTATGTGTGTGTTTTGTGCCAGTACCATACTGTCTTGATGATGACAGCTTTGTAATAGAGCTTGAAGTCCGGAATTGTGATTCCGCCAGCTTTGCTTTTCTTTTTCAACATTCCTCTGGCTTTCGGGGTCTTTTCTGGTTCCATACAACTTTTAGGATTATTTGTTCCATTTCTTTGAAAAAAGTGGATGGTATTTTCATGGGGGTTGCATTGAATATGTAGATTGCTCTAGGTAGCATGGACATCTTCACAATATTTGTTCTTCCAATCCATGAGCATGGAATGTTTTTCCATTTCTTTGTGTCTTCCTCAATTTCTTTCATAAGTATTTTATAGTTTTCTGAGTACAGATCCTTTGCCTCTTTGGTTAGATTTATTCCTATGTATCTTATGGTTTTGGGGGCAATTGTGAATGGGATCGACTCCTTAATTTCTCTTTCTTCTGTCTTGTTGTTGGTGTATAGGAATGCTACTGATTTCTGTGCATTGATTTTATATCCTGCCACTTTACTGAATTCCTGTATGAGTTCTAGCAGTTTTGGGGTGGAGTCTTTGGGTTTTCCACATAGAGTATCATATCATCTGCAAAGAGTGAGAGTTTGACTTCTTCTTTGCTGATTTGGATGCCTTTAATTTCCTTTTGTTGTCTGATTGCTGTGGCTAGGACTTCTAATACTATGTTGAATAACAGTGGTGAGAGTGGACATCCTTGCCACGTTCCTGACCTTAGGGGGAAAGCTCTCAGTTTTTCCCCATTGAGAATGATATTCGCTGTAGGTTTTTCATAGATGGCTTTTATGATATTGAGGTATGTACCCTCTATGCCTATACTCTGAAGAGTTTTGATCAAGAAAGGATGCTGTACTTTGTCAAACGCTTTTTCTGCATCTATTGAGAGGATCATATGATTCTTGTTCTTTCTTTTGTTAATGTATTGTATCACGTTGATTGATTTGCGGATGTTGAACCAACCTTGCAGCCCAGGGATAAATCCCACTTGGTCGTGGTCAATAATCCTTTTAATGTACTGTTGGATCCTATTGGCTAGTATTTTGGTGAGAATTTTTGTATCCCTGTTCATCAAGGATATTGGTCTGTAATTCTCCTTTTTGATGGGGTCTTTGTCTGGTTTTGGGATCAAGGTAATGGTGGCCTCACAAAACGAGTTTGGAAGTTTTCCTTCCATTTCTATTTTTTGGAACAGTTTCAGATGAATAGGTATTAATTCTTCTTTAAATCTTTGGTAGAACTCCCCTGGGAAGCCATCTGGCCCTGGGCTTTTGTTTGTTGGGAGATTTTTGATGACTGCTTCAATTTCCCTAGTGGTTATAGGTCTGTTCAGGTTTTCTATTTCTTCCTGGTTCAATTTTGGTAGTTGATACATCTCTAGGAATGCATCCATTTCTTCCAGGTTATCTAATTTCCTGGCATAGAGTTGCTCATAATATGTTCTTATAATTGTATTCCTTGGTGTTGGTTGTGATCTCTCCTCTTTCATTCATGATTTTGTTGATTTGGGTCATTTCTCTTTTCTTTTTGATTAGTCTGGCCAGGGGTTTATCAATCTTGTTAATTCTTTCAAAGAACCAGCTCCTAGTTTCGTTGATCTGTTCTACTGTTCTTTTGGTTTCTATTTCATTGATTTCTGCTCTGATCTTTATTACTTCTCCTGCTGGGTTTAGGCTTTATTTGCTGTTCTTTCTCTAGCTCCTTTAGGTGTAGGGTTAGGTTGTGTACTTGAGACCTTTCTTGTTTCTTGAGAAAGGCTTGTATTGCTATCCACTTTCCTCTTAGGACTGCCTTTGCTGCATCCCAAAGATTTTGAACAGTTTTGTTTTCATTATCATTGGTTTCCATGAATTTTTTTTAATTCTTCTTTAATTTCCTGGTTGACCCATTCATTCTTTAGTAGGATGCTCTTTAGCCTCCATGTACTTGATTGAGTTCTTTCCGACTTTCCTCTTGTGATTGAGTTCTAGTTTCAAAGCATTGTGGTCTGAAAACAGGCAGGGAATGATCCCAATCTTTTGGTACCAGTTGAGACCTGGTTTGTGACCTAGGATGTGATCTATTCTGAAGAATGTTCCATGGGCACTCGAGAAGAATGTGTATTCTGTTGCTTTGGGATGGAATGTTCTGAATATATCTGTGAAGTCCATTTGGTCCAGTGTGTTATTTAAAGTCTTTATTTCCTTGTTGATCTTTTGCTTAGATGATCTGTCCATTTCAGTGAGGGGGGGGGTGTTAAAGTCCCCCACTATTATTGTATTTTTGTCGATGTGTTTCTTTGGTTTTGTTATTAATTGCCTTATATAATTGGCTGCTCCCATGTTAGAGGCATAGCTATTTACAATTGTTAGATCTTCTTGTTGGATAGACCCTTTAAGTAGGATATAGTGTCCTTCCTCATCTCTTATTACAGTCTTTGGTTTAAAATCTAATTTGTCTGATATAAGGATTGCCACCCCAGCTTTCTTTTGGTGTCCATTAGCATGGTAAATGGTTTTCCACCCCCTCACTTTCAATCTGGGGGTGTCTTTGGGTCTAAAATGAGTCTCTTGCAGACAGCATATCGATGGGTCTTGTTTTTTAATCCAATCTGATAGCCTGTGTCTTTTGATTGGGGCATTTAGCCCATTTACATTCAGGGTAACTATTGAAAGATATGAATTTAGTGCCATTGTATTGCCTGTAAGATGACTGTTACTGTATATTGTCTGTGTTCCTTTCTGGTCTATGTTACTTTTAGGTTCTCTCTTTGCTTAGAGGATCCCCTTCAATATTTCTTGTAGGGCTGGTTTCGTGTTTGCAAATTCTTTTAGTTTTTGTTTGTCCTGGAAGCTTTTTATCTCTCCTTCTATTTTCAATGACAGCCTAGCTGGATATAGTATTCTTGGCTGCATATTTTTCTCGTTTAGTGCTCTGAATATATCATGCCAGTCCTTTCTGGCCTGCCAGGTCTCTGTGGATAGGTCTGTTGCCAATCTAATGTTTCTACAATTGTAGGTTACAGATCTCTTCTCCTGAGCTGCTTTCAAGATTTTCTCTTTGTCTCTGAGACTTGTAAGTTTTACTATTAGATGTCAGTGTATTGACCTATTTTTATTGATTTTAAGGGGGGGTTCTCTGTGTCCTGGATTTTGATGCCTGTTTTCTTCCCCAAATTAGGGAAGTTCTCTGCTATAATTTGCTCCAATATACCTTCTGCCCCTCTCTCTCTTTCTTCTTCTTCTGGGATCCCAATTATTCTAATGTTGTTTCATCTTATGGTATCGCTTATCTCTCGAATTCTACCCTCGTGATCCAGTAGTTGTTTATCTCTCTTTTCTCAGCTTCTTTATTTTCCATCATTTGATCTTCTATATCACTAATTCTGCCTCATTTATCCTAGCAGTTAGAGCCTCCATTTTTTATTGCACCCCATTAATAGCGTTTTTGATTTCGACTTGGTTAGATTTTAGTTCTTTTATTTCTTCAGAAAGGGTTTCTCTAATATCTTCCATGTTTTTTTTCAAGCCCAGCTAGTATCTATAAAATTATCATTCTGAACTCTAGTTCCAACATCTACTAATGTCCGTATTGATTAGGTCCCTGGCAGTCGGTACTGCCTCTTGTTCTTTTTTTTTGAGGTGAGTTTTTCCATCTTGTCATTTTGTCCAGAGAATAGATGAATGAGAGAACAAAATGCTAAGAGGGTAACAACATCCCCAGAAAAATATACACTAAACAAATCAGAAGAGACCTGAATCCAGGGGAAAAGAAGGGGAAAGAAAGAAAAAAGAAAAAAGAAGAAGAAGAAAATGATAAAAACAGACAAAACAAAGAAAAACAGAATATGATCAAATATGATCAGGCTGGTGCATAGAACAGTGCCACACACTAGATTTTGGGCATATTTTGGTCTTTTAGAAGAAAGTGCCTCTCAAAATTTTAAAGAAAGAAAAACTTATA
Source organism: Halichoerus grypus (assembly GCF_964656455.1). NCBI lineage: Eukaryota > Metazoa > Chordata > Mammalia > Carnivora > Phocidae > Halichoerus > Halichoerus grypus. The sequence continues at coordinate 139,624,292 of NC_135716.1, forward strand.
TATGTGCAAAAATAAGGGTTAATATGATGAAGGGGTGGAATATGACTGTAAAGATGAAAATTATAAAAAATTTTATAAAAGGAATTGATAAGATAAAAAGTTGGTTGAAAAAAGAAAGAAGAGGATTTAAAAAAAAAAAAAGGGAGAGAATGTGATCAGGCAGGAGACTAGAACAAAGCCATACACTGGAGATTTAGGGTATATTTTGGTCTGTTAGCAGAAACTGTATCCCAAAATTTTAAGGAGAGAACAACTTAAAAAAGGGATTGATAATTGAGGCGCCTGGGTGGCTCAGTCGTTAAGTGTCTGCCTTCAGCTCCGGTCATGATCCCAGGGTTCTGGGATCGAGCCCCGCATCAGGCTCCCTGCTCTGCGGGAAGCCTGCTTCTCCCCCTCCCACTCTCCCTGCTTGTGTTCGCTCTCTCACTGTGTCTCTCTCTGTCAAATAAATAAAATCTTAAAAAAAAAAGGGATTGATAAGATGTTGGTTGAAAAAGGGAAAAAGAAAAATTCAAAAAAAAAAAATTTGAATGACTGAAGAATCATGGGAAAAAAGCCATGAATTCTATGTGCAGTATTCCCCTAGCGCTGGAGTTCTGCTGTTCTCATTGATCGGTAAACTTGGTCTTGGCTGGCTGTTCTTGCTGATCTTCTGGGGGCGGGTCTGTTGCTGTGGTTCCCAAATGTCTTTGCTGGAGGCGGAATTGCCCTGCCCTTGCTGGGTCTGGGCTAAGGAATCTGCTCGGGTTTGTTCTCAGGAGCTTTTGTTCCCTGCAAGCTTTCCATACAGCTTTGGAGGACGAGAGTGAAAATGATGGCCTCCCAATCTCCACCCCGGAGGAGCCGAGAACTTGGGACCCCACTCCTCAGTGAGCCCCCAGAGAAAAGCAGTCAGTCACTCCCGTCTCTCTGGTCTCCAGCCACACTCTGTGCTCACCCGGCCTGTGACCAAGCATTTCTATCTCTGGCACCCGACTTGCTGTGGAGTCTCCAAACCCAGCAAATTCCTGCGGTGTGTTCCCGCACCGCTCCTCCCGGGGGAGGAAGGGGAGTCTCCCTGGATCTGCCACTTGTTGGGTCCCTGCTGGAAGAGCAGTGACCCAACTGTGCCGCAGATCACAGTTTATGGCAACCCCAAGCTGAGAGCCCGCATCTCAGCTCTGTCTCTGCAGCTGGCTTCCCCACTCCGATACCTGGGATTTCTGCCGCACTCAGGCACCCCAGGTCTTTCTGTGACCCCGAGGGTCCTGAGACCACACTGTCCCAGTGAGGGTTCAACCCTCCGCTTAGCCACTGGAGCGACGTCCCTCAGTGGAGCAGACTTCTAAAAGTTCTGATTTTGTGCTCTGCTGCTCTATCACTTGTGGGTAACGGCTGATGGAGGCCCCTTCCCCCGCCATCTATCCTCCCGGATATCGCCTGGGATTCACTTCTCTGTATGTCCTACCTTCCAGAATGTGGTCAATTGTCTGTTCAGAGAGTTGCTGCTATTCTTTTCTTTGATCTCCTGTTGAGTTTGTAGGTGTTCAGAATGGTTTGATCCCTATCTAGCTGAATTCCTGGGACCAGATGAAATTTAGGTCTCCTACTCCTCCACCATCTTGGTCCCCTCCAGGGTGGTATAGCAGTTTAAAGCATCCTGGAACCAAACTGCCTCAATTTTTGACAATGTGTGATCTTAGGTAACTTGCTTAACCCTCTGTTATCTCTAAAATGGAGATAATAACAGTACTTACCTGTGAGACTTATGGGAATTCTAGGAGGTGATATAGTTAAGCATTTAGAACAATGTCTGATGCATAGGAAACTAGAAAGAATTGGTAGTTATTGTTATTAGCAGTTAAATTATGGTTAGTTGGATGAAAGGATGAATGGGTGAATGCATTTTCAGTTGACATTTGGCAATAAGTTGCCAAGTTATTATCACTAATAAAGTTTGAGGCATGTTTTGTTCTAATTTTAAAAATACATTAGACATCAGATGTCTTTAAAACATGGTTCATTTTGTCTTACTCTCAAATTTGTCTTGTCAACAGTGATAATATGGGCTTTGTCAGAATCAATATTCTGGCATAAATTTTTAGGAGGGAATGGGCTAGGATACAGTTTTCCCCTAGCATTTCTGACAGCATCTGAGATTGTATTCACATCAGAAGATTCCTTTTCATCATACATTGTCTTTTCATTTTCCCTACAGTGCTGGCACATAGTAAGGCACTCAATATTGTTTGAATGAATGGCATAGGACAAACAATTAGAGGAATTATTGTTCATGAAGTTCACTTCTAGAAAAATACTGGAAAATTACAACTAGAGAATAACTCTAAAGAATAGACTTATTATGGTGAGATTCTTTATGTTGTCTTTGTTCCTTGTCTTACATTATAAAATAAGCTTTCATTGTGATAGAGTAGAAAGTTCCCTAGTCTCTAATTTTTTGGACATATGAAGGGCAAAAGTCATTTAAGTTCTATGAGCCTCAGTTTTTCATAGTTAAAAGATAATTATATTCATCTTATATTAGTGTGTGGATTAAATGATATAGTTGTATTGAAATACCTATGCATAGTGGTATCCATAAAGGCTTTCATTTCCTTTTCTCCAGTTAGTCATCAGCCATATTTTTCACTTTCTCACTGTAACAAGGGAATGGTGATGATTAATGAGACACTTTATTTATAAGCAACTTGGTGGGGAACACTCTTTGCTTCTTCTGTGAAAGTATTTAATAAAAAAATTCAAGTTGAAAACATCAACTTTATGATGGAAAATGAATGCCAAGATCAGATAGCATTTTTCAAAGTACTGGAACTTTGGACAAATAGTTGGAAATTTGGCCCTGAATTACTTCAGAAATCTATAGACCAAAGAGTTTCTGCGAACTTGATCAAACCTAAAGGCCTCCAACTTGAAACAAATTATTGTAAGAGCAATAGAGCTATAGGAATTTCTACCAATCATAGAGGTAAAGAGCAAAAATAAAATTCCTGGCATTTGAAACTACTTACATTCTTTGTTTCAAGTTTTTATTTAAATTCCAGTTAGTTAATATATAGTATAATATTAGTTTCAGGGATAGAATTTAGTGATTCATCACTTACATATAACACCCAGTGCTCATCACAACAAGTGCCCTCCTTAATACTGTATTTACATTTTTTAACCTATTTCTTCTTTAATTTTTACAAAAGACTGCCATTTAGTTATATGGGTGCATCTATCACCTTACAATGGCTATTGTATGTCAGTTAGAGAAAGAGCACTGTCTTGGGAGGATAGAGATGTGGTTTCTAGTCCTTGACCTATTCTGATTAGCTACACACTTTGGTCAAATCACAACATCCACTTAATGACCAGCATGAAACCAGGACAGGCTTTTTCCTCAAAGCTGTGAGGCTTTGCACAAGAAATACCCATCTTCACCTATTCTAAGAGACTTTAAGGTAGAGGGGCCAGAAGAGGGAAAAGCTATGAAAGCAGTGGTAATTCTAAAAGCAACCAGTTGACCTCATTTAATGATAAATGACCCAAAGAAGGTACCATATCAATCAACCATTAATCTGATTCTAAGTTTTCTCTTTTGCATTTGAGCTTTTTTCTTTTTAAAAATTTTTGAGGTAGCATGTTGAAATGGAAAAGGCACTAAACTAGAAATCAGAAGGTACATTTCCTCTATGGACTCAAGTGTATCATTTCTTTCATATGTTTCCTTGGGCAAGTCTCTCTCTGATTTTTCAAGGTCTGACTTTTTTTTTTTAATGAGAATAAATTTTCAGCCCTAACTAATTAATATGTCCTTTGTGATAACCTAATTTAATTGAACTTAACAAATATTTGTGTGCTGTTACTAGGTGCGAGTCACTGTTCCTTCATGCATTTCTTAGATTCAACAAAAAATTCTTGGACATCCACCATTTACTAGATGCTGTGCTGAGTTCTAGCCTACTGTCATAGAAGCTATAATCTCATGAGGGATGATGCATGAAATCTATTGATGTGTTCAATACTATGCCAAAAGTATGACTATATTCCTATAGGAAAAGAGGATGGGATTAACTCTGCCTCGGGTAGTGGCAAGGTCAAAAGCCTCAGAGAGGGAGTGGCACATGAGTTTGATCTTAAAGCATAGTCAGGATTTCTCTAGGTGAAAGGATTAGCAAAACAGAATGGATTTAGAAATATCTGACTCCAAGCTTGATATGATGATATGATCATCAAGACAGCATGGTACTGGCACAAAAACAGACACATAGATCAATGGAACAGAATAGAGAGCCCAGAAATGGACCCTCAACTCTATGGTCAACTCATCTTCGACAAAGCAGGAAAGAATATCCAATGGAAAAAAGACAGTCTTTTCAATAAATGGTGCTGGGAAAATTGGACAGCCACATGCAGAAGAATGAAACTAGATCATTTTTTTACACCATACACAAAAATAGACTCAAAATGGATGGAAGACCTAAATGTGAGACAGGAGTCCATCAAAATCCTAGAGGAGAACACAAGAATATATAATATATATTATAAGAATATATATATTATAAGAATATATTACATATATGTGTATGTATAGTTATATATATATTCCCCACCTATTTCTTATCTTCTCTCTCTTTGCCAGCTTTAGTCACTTACACTAAAGATTGGCTTACTCATATGATTCCACTTATATGAAGTGTCTAGAATAGGCTAAATCATAGAAAGTATATTAGTGGTTTACAGGAAAAGAAAGGGACTGCTAATGAGTACAGGGTTTCATTTTGGGGTGATAAAAATATTCTAAAATTAGTGGTGATAGTTGTATAACTCTGAATCTACCAAAACCCCCTGAATTGTGTACTTTAAAATATGAAATTTATGGTATGTGAATTATAAAACAATAAAGCTGTTACTTTAAAAAAAAGACAAATAGTTTCCTCTCCAGATTGAGGTAAATGGCCTCTGGAAAATTCCAGGTGTCATATTGTGGCTCTTACCACTCTCATATCCAGTTTAAACAAAGCAAAGCACATCTAAAGGGAGAAGAAAGTATTACTGGCCCATATTTGATCAGGCGTCCATTCCTAGACTGTCAGCTTTGGGCAGAGGAACATAATCATATAACACAAATATGATTTACTTTTGGTTCAGTGGATAGAGGATGTGCTTTGTAATCAGACTGTGCTAGATTTAAATCAATGTTCTTTCAAACCAACCAGCTACATCACCTTGGGCTAGTCATCTCTCTCCCCTTGACTCAAATTATGCTTCTGCTAAGTCAGGATAATAATTCATAGAGCTTTCAGGGAGATTAAGTAAAATAATATATGAGATGAATCTAATACAGTTCTTGGAATAGGTGGTAAATTCCATTCTCCCTTGGGAGTCTACGCATATGTAGGGAATGTAGGAATGGCAGAGTCTACCAGAAAGTAGTATTTCCCCTTCTATAGGGTGGGGTTATTTTTGGGGAGTGGGGGGGGCAGGAATTTTCCCTATCAGGGATTATATTTTTTCAACTTTCCTTGTGTGGCCTGGCCATGATGTGTATTTGTCTAGTGGTATGTGAATGAAAAGGATGTGTATTGCTCTGATCCAGGGTTTTAAAGAAGCAGGTTTATCCTTTTCCCCACCCTCTTCCTCCCTATCTGGCTCTGAAGCCCTTTTGGATGCAAAGCTATAAGACTGTAGGGACTGGATCCTTGAACTACTCCATGGAGGAAAACTGCACACCAAACAGGAACAGAAGTGTTAGACTCCTGCACAAGTGAGGAATAAACTTTCATTGGGTTAATTTAATGAAATTTGGGATGTATTGTTTATAGCAGCTAGCATTATTCTAACTAATACAATATACAATAAGGCTCCTTCCTTGGGATCAATTTGAGAAAACACAAATTATACTATCCTGGGATTCATTGCTTTGTTTCTTCACAGAATATCAAATCTCATTCATTTGAATCCAATGCCATTTATGTTGCTTCTATGAGAGTATTTTTCAAAAAGATCAATGAAATAAAACTGTAAAATTCATGAGATCATTCCATGACCCTTGAATTATTTTTTTCTACCCTCCTTCAACATTCATTCAACAAATATTTATTGAGTGCCTTTGTTGGAAGAGAGGGACTAGTGGAGATATATTTTAAAAAATAGATAGAAATACCAGACTGGGTAATTGGAAGCTAGTGCTCAAGGCGAGCTGTAGATCATAGGTGTATTACAACAGCCTTCATGAAAAGCTGCTGACTTTTCAAAGCATATTTGATGATTATGTCTACCTTTAAGTCTTTATCTATTACTTATCAGATATAACACACCTAATTAAAAAATATTTTTCTCTCCTACATATTAATCCTATGTGAGCTTATTGCCAGAGGAATTTCTAAGCACCACAACTGATAATCTTAAGAGAACAGAGACCACTGGGGTTTTGTAGAAAAAGTGAAGCTTTGGAGCCATTGAAATCTACATTCAAATCCTGTTTTCAACCTGAGACTCATTTTCCTTTTCTGTAAAATGAAAAATTTAATTGCTATTTCTCAGGGTTTTAAAGAGAATTTTAAGTCACTTATATATAGTGAGTGGTAGCCTAGTAAATGACAAATAAAAGATAACAGGTATGATAATTGCCCCCCAAAATTCCCATCTAATTAATTCAGATCTGTTATGACCTCATGACTGACAAGCACAATTGGCGATTACTGTGATTTAGCTCCTCCCCCTCTTTAACATATACAAGGGCTCTCTGACCAAGTCTGACTCCAGTATGTGGATATATCCATGTGTGTATGCATGATTGCACATGTATACCTACACCATGCATGTGTAAACATGAACACACATGTGCACACATGCACTCTTACACATTTTTCTTCTCTCAGAGCATTCATGATGGGCCGCCTAATTTCCTCAGTCTGAAGATTCTAGAGATTTTTCTATTTCTGCCTATGTTTTAAAGTCTCTATTCAGCTTCCTGAATGAAATTTGTTAATTTGTGTCACTATTACATGCTTTAGGTTGTCTATTATTGTTTAGTCCCACCAAGAAGTGAAAACTCAGTGTATCACACCAGGAAACAAATGAAAGCTCAGAATTTTTAAAAAGTCATCCTTAGCAATAATCTATAAAAAAGCTAAATTAGAATTCTTTAAAAATGATCTGATGTCTCTGGAAATTTTAAAAGCCCTAGTGTGAATTGAGTATGCCCAAGTTGGTTGGTTGGTTGGTTTGGTAAAAACGCTTGATCCGATGAGGTGCTTAGTAAACTTTGGCCTTTCCTCTGACAATGTGTATCTGCCCAGGTGTGTTCTTAGTTATTGGAGTCCATGTTACTGAGAGAGAAAGCCAAACATGGAGTAAATTTAGTGGGAAGATTTGTTTTTAGTGGTTTTTAGGTGGGAAGGACAGATTTAAGGCATAAAACGGTGGGGACAGCACTAATTGCCTCTCTCCCTAACTCCTTCTATGCATGAAGATAGACTGAGTCTGATGCTCCTTTCAGATTTAGGAAGGTTAACAACTCAGCCCCTGAGATATGCAGGAAAGAAAACATCTTCTCCATTCTGTTTTTTATCCCTATCAACAGGGCTGTCACCAGAACCTGTTTCAGAGGAATGAAAAGTCATTGCCCTAATGAACAGGGCTAACATTTACTGAGTATCTAAATATTTTGAGTATTTCATTAATTCACAGTATTCTTAACAATGTTCTGAGTAAGGTACTGTTATTACCCATGTTTGTGAGGAAAGAAAAAGACACAGACTAAATACATACCCAGACTAAATACAGAGGCAAGGCTTGAACCCAGGCATTCTCGCTTTTGACAACTTGGCTCTACTGGCCCTCAAAAGCATCTGCCCAGAGGTATCTGTGGTGGGCAGCTGTGTAATCCTAGTTAAGCACATGGGTTATGGTGTTACCTATCTATAAATTGTGGTCCTGGCTGTGCCATGCATAGCTGTGTGTGACTTTGGGCAAAGTATCCCATCTACTTGAGGTTTCTCACCAAGTAACATGGTTAGATAATATCATCTACCTTACAGGATTCCTTAGATGTTTGATGAATTTCAAATGATGAGCACTCAATACATGTTAGCTATTATGATTATTTCTCTCCCACTAGCTTGTAAGGTCCTCAAAGACAAATTGTCCTGGTCACTGGTAGATTGCTCGGTGCCCAGCACCATGTTTGGCAAATGATCAATAGAGGTGGAATGGTTGAAGAAAAGAACACTTCCATTTTGACGGGCATTCATTGTTCTCTGAATCTGTGTCTCCTGTCCCAAAGGGTCTCCTGTGTTTGTCTTTGAGAATAAGGCCATTGGGACGTTGAAGATATAGGGGCCTTCAGGGAAAGATAGGCCCTTTGCATAAATAGTTCAGGTTATTTTCCCTCCACAAGACCCCACACACTGACACATAATTCCCTTTGGGCCAGATTTTCCTAAAAAGTGGTGTGCTGGATGGTGGCAGAGTCATCCAGGCCAAAATAGACACACGTCTCTCTAGGTCATTCTTTCATCCAACAAATATTCATGGAATAACTTATGTGTCTCTGGCTCTATAAAGCACAAGGAATAGAAAATCAAGTGACATCAGTTCTCTCTCTTCAGCAAGACTGTAACCTGGGTTAAAAGTGGAAAATACATGTTCCCTATGCCCTCTGTAACCATGCCCACAATAAGGTATGATAGTTGCCTTCTTGCTGCTATTCCTGGGCCAAGCAGTTACTCGAATGAAACTCCTTAGCGGCAGAGTCTCTGGTTTATTCGCTGTGCCATTCCCAGGGTGTGGTCATAATAGGTGTTCAAAATACACTCGTTGGATGAAGGGATTAAACACAATGGCACCAAGGGTGAAATCTGTTACAGGTCTCAGAGTTTGGGAAGTTATAATTCTAATTCTAGGAATTAACAATTTAGCCAAGGAAAACTAGTCTTACCCTCTGGACTTGTAATTGGTAAACCCTTCTGATGAGGACCTTTGCATGGTTAGTTTAGAAAGGGCATATCTTTTTTCCCTTTCCACATGCTCCTAGGGACATATCTATTATATATTATAGGTGGTGTATTCTACTGCCCTTACTTCCTCTTTAATATTAATGGAAAAATAAAATAGAATGAACAGAAAAGTATCCCAATGTGTGACAAACATAAAAGCTTCAAAGAACATTCGAGTATAAATAATCTGGCACCATAGTCACTGAGAGGTCATTAAAATGGCCGAGACTCTATAGGTGAGACTAGGTGGGCAATGGCCCACAACTAGACTGTTGTAAAATGGAATGATTATGAAAAAATAGAAAGAAGAGGCTTCAGAGTCAGACAGACGGAGGTTTACTTCCAACTGTTGCTATGTGGTTTGAGTGTTACTGAACCTCTCTGGACTTTTGTTTCTTAAATTGAAAAATAGCCATGTGATCTAGCAATCCCATTTGTGGGTATATATCCACAGGAAATAAAATCAGTATCTTGAAGAGATATCTACACTCCCATATTCACTGAAGCATTATTCACAATTGGAAAGACATGGAAACACCTAAGTGTCCATCAACAGTTGAATGGATAAAGAAAACGTGAGATACATGTATGCTCACACACACATACACACATATGCACACACACAGTGGAATCTCATTCAGTTATAAAAAAGAAGGAAATCCTGCCGTTTGTGACAATATGGATGAATTTGGAGGACATGATGCTAAGTAAAATAAGCCAGACACAGAAAGACAACTGTATTATTTCCCTTACATGGAAAATCTTAAAAAAAAAAAAAAAAGTTAAACTCACAGAAGCAGCTGAGAGTAGAACGGTGGTTACCAGGGCCTGAGGAGTGGAGGAAATGGGGAGATGTTAGTTAAAAAGTACAAACTTTCAGTTATAAGATGAGTAAGTTCTGGGATCTAATGCAGGGCATGGTGACTATAGTTAATACTACTATATTGTATACTTAATATCTGCTAAGAGAGTAAATACTAAGTATTCTTACTACACACCCACAAAAAGGTAACTATGTAAGGTGATAGAAGTGCTTAGCTTGATTGTGGTAATTATTTCACAATTTATATGTATATCAAGTCACCACATTTTATGCCAGAACTTTTATTTGTCATTTATACCTCAATGTAGCTGGAAAAAAAAAAAAAAAGAAAGAAAACTAGGATTAATATCACATACTTCATAAAGTTCTTGTGATAGTTATTTGAGATTATGCAAACTGAGAACCTAGTTCGGTGAAAGCCTAAATTATTAGTAATTTTTAGTCATAGCTATTGTTTTCTTGAGTCAAATTTTACATCACAATGCAGCCAGTAGAGGACAATGTGCTTAATATACCTACCACTTTTCTAATTGTCGCTGGTATATGATGAGTTTCAATCATGCAGCACTTGAGTTAAAGGAGGGTTAGAGAATTGAATTCTAATCATCAAAAGAGCCAGTTTCAACCAGTGTGTATCTGTGTCCTGTGATCACGTGTTTGTTATTTTAAGTGTTTCAACTGCCCAGAGTTGATTTCCTTTGCTTCTAACCCCTTGATTTAAAACTTAGCAATTTTATCATCCTTTCAGCCATGGGGTAAAGTACATCATACTATAATGAAAGAGCCCAGATTTTAGAATGAGAAAGACCTTGTTTTAAATTCTGCCTGCCTCTGTTACCAGCTATACTGATTTGGGGAAGTCACTTAACCTTTCTAAACATCAGTTTCTCATCCCAAATGTATAGCAATATAATGATTACTTAAGGGGGGCTCCTTGGTTTTAGTCCTTACCCCTTCAAATTTGTATTCTAGTCTATTACTGGAATGATCTATCTAAAGTCTAAATCAGATCATGTTTCTTTCTTGCTAAAACTCTTTAAAGACCTTCTACATCTGTATTAGCTAGTTGTGTGTGTGGGGGGGTGTTTTTGAAAATGTAGGTTCTCTGCTCCCACCCCAGACTTAGTAAATTATAATCTCCTAGCATGAATGAGCCTAACTTTTCCATGATTTGACCCTAGCCTCTTTTTAGCATTATCTCACACCCCCCACATCACAGGCTATCTGTAACTATAGCAGTTACTGACAGCTTCCCTAACACGTTATGCATCTGCCCTTGCTCAGGTAGCTTTCTCTGATGAATGACTTTCATGTCTCATTTTTCTACGAGGTAATCTCATCCACATTTTATAATACTCAGATAAACCTTACCTCCTCTATGAAGATTTTTCTTGCCCCGCTCCCAGAAAGAACTGAATACTTTGTTTAGGTGCCCGAATGTGATGTACAGACTTGAAAATCAAGTAGATGACTATTACAAACATTCATTTTCTTGCCTATAAGCCTCTAAATGGCTGGATGGGAGTTGTCTTATTTGTCTTTGTATCATCAGCACTAGCACATAGTACATGGGCAACAAAATTTGATGAAGAAATGAAGCCCATCTTTTGAAATTATGAACTCTGGAACAGAGATGTGTAGCTTTGATGAATGAGGGCATAGAAACTACAAGTTGTAAATGATCTCTTTGCCTTTGATATGGTAAGAAACAAATCAGTTTCTCTCTTTGGATCATTAAACTTGGACCATTTCATTTGGAGCTTTGGAGAAGCCATTTCTGCTGAATACTGCCTTCTATTTTTTAGAGCAGTGAGTGGTTTCAGACGTTGGTCTGCAGCTGTGGCATTAATACAGATGCTGACATGTCAGTATACCCAAGGAGCAAAGCTTTTTTGGGTGGAAAGATTACCAAAGATTTTCATTTCAGTCCAACCCAGAGGTTCAGGGATGATATAAACAGCATGCTGTTTTACCCATCCGTGATTGCCCAGGGAAGTATGCTGTATTTTATGGGCAACCTGGTGGCAGGAGATATATTGTCCAGTGGTTTTCTACCTGCTGTTTGATTTATGATTGAAGGTCAGCTATATTATGGCTCACCTGCCAATGCTAACTACCTTTTATAAAATTATGGTCCTTCTGAATGGATGAATGCCTCTTAGTTCACACTTTCCATCAGAGTTTTGTAGGTAACAGTTACTGATGCCAGTTGGTTCTTGGCAATAGCATTAAACTTCAAGCCATAGACGATGAGGACCCTTGGACCTTCTGATGTGTGGCTCAGGCCTTAAAATCTTTACAGGGAATACAAATGGTGATGCTAAATCAGGTTGATCTTTCTCCTACTCTCCTTAAACTTCCTTTCCTCTCTAGTGTCATGTTCCGCTGCTGTAAAGAAGTTAAGGGTCTGTCAAACTGGTATTTATTCTCTGCTGAGTCAGGAGCTCACTTTATAGCTGCATATTTTTTATTCCCTTTCCATCTAGGAGCAGTGATTTTGGGCTCCAGTTAGGTGATGAATTTTGTTGAGAAATCCTTATAGGAAGAGGGTATATCCACATAATATTCTGAAGTACCTAGTTGGCTGTTACTCAGAAAATGAGGTATATAGGTTTGCAGCCTGACTCCTCTTATATTCCTACAGTTCTTCACCTCTCATAAGATGTTCCCACATATAGTCTCAAGGTGGTACAGTAGAATGTTGAGAGAATATACTCCAAAGCTAGATAGAACTGTTTGAGTCCTGCTGATATCATTATGTGACTGGCTGTGCTCCCCAGTGATAATGGTGACAAAATGTCATAGACAGCATATACTAAGCATCCAGTAAATATTATTTTATAGTTTTTTTAAATTTTTTATTGTTATGTTAATCACCATACATTACATCATTAGTTTTTGAGGTAGTGTTCCATGATTCATTGTTTGTGCATAATGCCCAGTGCTCATGCAGAATATGCCCTCTTTAATACCCATCACCAGGCTAACCCATCCTCCCACCCCCCTCCCCTCTAGAACCCTCAGTTTGTTTTTCTGAGTCCATCCTCTCTCCTGGATCGTCTCCCCCTCCAATATCCCCCCCTTCATTCTTCCCCTCCTGCTATCTTTTTTTTTCTTAACATATAATGTATTATTTGTTTCAGAGGTACAGATCTCTGATTCAACAGTCTTGCACAATTCACAGCGCTCACCATAGCACGTACCCTCCGTAATGTCTATCACCCAACCACCCCATCCCTCCCACCCCACCCCCCCACTCCAGCAACCCTCAGTTTGTTTCCTGAGATTAAGAATTCCTCATATCAGTGAGTTCATATGATACATGTCTTTCGATGATTGACTTATTTCGCTCAGCATAACAACCTCCAGTTCCATCCACGTTGTTGCAAATGGCAAGATTTCATTCCTTTTGATGGCTGCATAATATTCCATTGTATATATATACCACATCTTCTTTATCCATTCATCTGTCGATGGACATCTTGGCTCTTTCCATAGTTTGGCTGTTGTGGACATTGCTGCTATAAACATCAGGGTGCACGTACCCCTTTGGATCCCTACATTTGTATCTTTGGGGTAAATACCCAGTAGTGCAATTGCTGGATCGTACGGTAGCTCTATTTTCAACTTTTTGAGGAACCTCCATACCGTTTTCCAGAGTGGCTACACCAGCTTGCATTCCCACCAACAGTGTAGGAGGGTTCCCGTTTCTCCACATCCCCGCCAACATCTGTCGTTTCCTGACTTGTTAATTTTAGCCATTCTGACTGGTGTGAGGTGGTATCTCACTGAGGTTTTGATTTGGATTTCCCTGATGCCGAGCGATGTTGAGCACTTTTTCATGTGTCTGTTGGCCATTTGGATGTCTTCTTTGGAGAAATGTCTGTTCATGTCTTCTGCCTATTTCTTGATTGGATTATTTGTTCTCTGGGAGTTGAGTTTGATAAGTTCTTTATAGATTTTGGATACTGGCCCTTTATCTGATATGTCATTTGCAAATATCTTCTCCCCTTCTGTTGGTTGTCTTTTGGTTTTGTGGACTGTTTCTTTTGCTGTGCAAAAGCTTTTTATCTTGATGAAGTCCCAATAGTTCATTTCTGCCCTTGTTTCCCTAGCCTTTGGTGATGTTTCTAGGAAGAAGTTGCTGCGGCTGAGGTCGAAGAGGTTGCTGCCTGTGTTCTCCTTTAGGATTTTGATGGACGCCTGTCTCACATTGAGGTCTTTCAACCACTTGGAGTCTATTTTTGTGTGTGGTGTAAGGAAATGGTCCAGTTTCATTCTTCTGCATGTAGCTGTCCAATTTTCCCAACACCATTTGTTGAAGAGACTGTCTTTTTTCCATTGGACATTCTTTCCTGCTTTGTCAAAGATTAGTTGACCATAGAGTTGAGGGTCCATTTCTGGGCTCTCTATTCTGTTCCATTGATCTATGTGTGTGTCTTTGTGCCAGTACCATGCTCTCTTGATGATGACAGCTTTGTAATAGAGCTTGAAGTCCGGAATTGTGATGCCGCCAGCTTTGCTTTTCTTTTTCAACATTCCTCTGGCTATTCAGGGTCTTTTCTGGTTCCATACAAATTTTAGGATTATTTGTTCCATTTCTTTGAAAAAAGCGGATGGTATTTTGATGGGGATTGCATTGAATGTGTAGATTGCTCTAGGTAGCATGGACATCTTCACAATATTTGTTCTTCCAATCCATGAGCATGGAACATTTTTCCATTTCTTTGTGTCTTCCTCAATTTCTTTCATAAGTATTTTATAGTTTTCTGAGTACAGATTCTTTGCCTCTTTGGTTAGATTTATTCCTATGTATCTTATGGTTTTGGGTGCAATTGTAAATGGGATCGACTCCTTAATTTCTCTTTCTTCTGTCTTGTTGGAGTATAGGAATGCAACTGATTTCTGTGCATTGATTTTATATCCTGCCACTTTACTGAATTCCTGTATGAGTTCTAGCAGTTTTGGGGTGGAGTCTTTGGGTTTTCCACATAGAGTATCATATCATCTGCAAAGAGTGAGAGTTTGACTTCTTCTTTGCTGATTTGGATGCCTTTAATTTCCTTTTGTTGTCTGATTGCTGTGGCTAGGACTTCTAATACTATGTTGAATAACAGTGGTGAGAGTGGACATCCTTGCCACGTTCCTGACCTTAGGGGGAAAGCTCTCAGTTTTTCCCCATTGAGAATGATATTCGCTGTAGGTCTTTCATAGATGGCTTTTATGATATTGAGGTATGTACCCTCTATGCCTATACTCTGAAGAGTTTTGATCAAGAAAGGATGCTGTACTTTGTCAAATGCTTTTTCTGCATCTATTGAGAGGATCATATGATTCTTGTTCTTTCTTTTGTTAATGTATTGTATCACGTTGATTGATTTGCGGATGTTGAACCAACCTTGCAGCCCAGGGATAAATCCCACTTGGTCGTGGTCAATAATCCTTTTAATGTACTGTTGGATCCTATTGGCTAGGATTTTGGTGAGAATTTTTGTATCCCTGTTCATCAAGGATATTGGTCTGTAATTCTCCTTTTTGATGGGGTCTTTGTCTGGTTTTGGGATCAAGGTAATGGTGGCCTCACAAAACGAGTTTGGAAGTTTTCCTTCCATTTCTATTTTTTGGAACAGTTTCAGATGAATAGGTATTAATTCTTCTTTAAATGTTTGGTAGAACTCCCCTGGGAAGCCATCTGGCCCTGGGCTTTTGTTTGTTGGGAGATTTTTGATGACTGCTTCAATTTTCCTAGTGGTTATAGGTCTGTTCAGGTTTTCTATTTCTTCCTGGTTCAATTTTGGTAGTTGATGCATCTCTAGGAATGCATCCATTTCTTCCAGGTTATCTAATTTCCTGGCATAGAGTTGCTCATAATATGTTCTTATAATTGTATTCCTTGGTGTTGGTTGTGATCTCTCCTCTTTCATTCATGATTTTGTTGATTTGGGTCATTTCTCTTTTCTTTTTGATTAGTCTGGCCAGGGGTTTATCAATCTTGTTAATTCTTTCAAAGAACCAGCTCCTAGTTTCGTTGATCTGTTCTACTGTTCTTTTGGTTTCTATTTCATTGATTTCTGCTCTGATCTTTATTACTTCTCCTGCTGGGTTTAGGCTTTATTTGCTGTTCTTTCTCCAGCTCCTTTAGGTATAGGGTTAGGTTGTATACTTGAGACCTTTCTTGTTTCTTGAGAAAGGCTTGTATTGCTATATACTTTCCTCTTAGAACTGCCTTTGCTGCATCCCAAAGATTTTGAACAGTTGTGTTTTCATTTTCATTGGTTTCCATGAATTTTTTTAATTCTTCTTTAATTTCCTGGTTGACCCATTCATTCTTTAGTAGGATGCTCTTTAGCCTCCATGTACTTGATTGAGTTCTTTCCGACTTTCCTCTTGTGATTGAGTTCTAGTTTCAAAGCATTGTGGTCTGAAAATAGGCAGGGAATGATCCCAATCTTTTGGTACTGGTTGAGACCTAGGATGTGATCGATTCTGGAGAATGTTCCATGAGCACTAGAGAAGAATGTGTATTCCGTTGCTTTGGGATGGAGTGTTCTGAATATGTCTGTGAAGTCCATTTGGTCCAGTGTGTCATTTAAAGTCTTTATTTCCTTGTTGATCTTTTGCTTAGATGATCTGTCCATTTCAGTGAGGGGGGTGTTAAAGTCCCCCACTATTATTGTATTGCTGTCAATGTGTTTCTTTGCTTTTGTTATTAATTGGCTTATATAAGTGGCTGCTCCCATGTTAGGGGCATAGATATTTACAATTGTTAGATCTTCTTGTTGGATAGACCCTTTAAGTAGGATATAGTGTCCTTCCGCATCTCTTATTAGAGTCTTTGGTTTAAAGTCTAATTTGTCTGATATAAGGATTGCCACCCCAGCTTTCTTTTGGTCTCCATTAACATGGTAAATGGTTTTCCACCCCCTCACTTTCAATCTGGGGGTGTCTTTGGGTCTAAAATGAGTCTCTTGCAGACAGCATATCGATGGGTCTTGTTTTTTTTATCCAATCTGATACCCTGTGTCTTTTGATTGGGGCATTTAGCCCATTTACATTCAGGGTAACTATTGAAAGATATGAATTTAGTGCCATTGTATTGCCTGTAAGGTGACTGTTACTGTATATTGTCTGGTTTCCTTTCTGGTCTATATTGCTATTAGGCTCTCTCTTTGCTTAGAGGACCCCTTTCAATATTTCTTGTAGGGCTGGTTTCGTGTTTGCAAATTCCTTTAGTTTTTGTTTGTCCTGGAAGCTTTTTATCTCTCCTTCTATTTTCAATGACAGCCTAGCTGGATATAGTATTCTTGGCTGCATATTTTTCTCGTTTAGTGCTCTGAATATATCATGCCAGTCCTTTCTGGCCTACCAGGTCTCTGTGGATAGGTCTGTTGCCAATCTAATGTTTCTACCATTGTAGGTTACATATGTCTTCTCCTGAGCTGCTCTCAGGATTTTCTCTTTGTCTCTGAGACTTGTAAGTTTTACTATTAGATATCGGGGTATTGACCTATTTTTATTGATTTTGAGAGGGGTTCTCTGTGTCTCCTGGATTTTGATGCCTGTTTCCTTCCCCAAATTAGGGAAGTTCTCTGCTATAATTTGCTCCAATATACCTTCTGCCCCTCTCTCTCTTTCTTCTTCTTCTGGGATCCCAATTATTCTAATGTTGTTTCATCTTATGGTATCACTTATCTCTCAAATTCTGCCCTTGTGATCCAGTAGTTGTTTATCTCTCTTTTCTCAGCTTCTTGATTTTCCATCATTTGGTCTTCTGTATCACTGATTCTCTCTTCTGCCTCATTTATCCTAGAAGTTAGTGCCCCCATTTTTTATTGCACCTCATTAATAGCCTTTTTGATTTTGACTTGGTTACATTTTAGTTCTTTATTTCTCCAGAAAGGGTTTCTCTCATAACTTCCATGCTTTTTTCAAGCCCAGCTAGTATCTTTAAAGTGATGATTCTGAACTCTAGATCCAACAATGTACTAATGTCCGTATTGAGGAGGTCCCTGGCAGTCGGTACTACCTCTTGTTCTTTTTGTTGAGGTGATTTTTCCCGTCTTGTCATTTTGTCCAGAGGCGAATAGATGAATGAGAGAACAAAATGCTAACAGGGTAACAACGTCCCCAGAAAATATACTTTAAACAAATCAGAAAAGACCTGAAGCTGGGGGGAAAGAAAGGGAAAGAAAGAAAAAAAAAAAAGAAAGTAAAAGATAAAAACAAAAACAGAACAAAACAAAAAAAACAGAATATGATCAAATATGATCAGGCTGGTGCATAGATCAGTGCCACACACTAGATTTTGGGTGTATTTTGGTCTTTTAGAAGAAAGTGCCTCCCAAAATTAAAAAAAAAAAAAAACTTATATATGTACAAAAATAAGGGTTGATATGATGAAGGGATGGAATATGACTGTAAAGATGAAAATTATAAAAAATTTTATAAAAGGAATTGATAAGTTGTTTGAAAAAAGAAAGAAGAGGATTTTTAAAAAAAGAAAAAAAAAGGGAGAGAATATGATCAGGCAGGAGACTAGAACAAAGCCATACACTAGGGATTTAGGGTATATTTTGATCTGTTAGAAGAAACTGTATCTTAAAATTTTAAAGAGAGAACAACTTATATATATACGCCAAAAATAAGGGTAACTACTATGAAGGGATGGAATATGACTCTAAAAATGAAAAATAAAACTGTTTTTTAAAAAAGGGATTGATAAGATGTTGGTTGAAAAAGGGAAAAAGAAAAATTAAAAAAAAAACAGTTAAAAAAATTAACTTTGAAAGACTAAAGAATCATGGTAAAAAGCCATGGATTCTATGTGCAGTATTCCCCTAGCGCTGGAGTTCTGCCATTCTCATTGATCGGTAAACTTGGCCTTGGCTGGCTGTTCTTGCTGATCTTCTGGGGGAGGGGCCTGTTGCCATGGTTCCCAAATGTCTTTGCCGGAGGCGGAACTGCCCCGCCCTTGCCGGTCCGGGCTAAGTCATCTGTTTTTTTTGTTTTGCTCTTGGGAGCTTTTGTTCCCTGCAAGCTTTCCGTTCAGCTTTGGAGGAGGAGAGTGAAAATGGCGCCCTCCCAATCTCCGCCCCGGAGGAGCCGAGAACTTGGGGCCCCACTCCTCAGTGAGCCCCCAGAGAAAAGCAGTCAGTCACTCCCATCTCCCCCGTCTCCGGCCGCACTCCGTGCTCACCCGGCCTGTGACCACGCGTTTCTGTCTCTGGCACCCGACTCGGTGTGGAGTCTCCAAACCCAGCAGATCCCTGCGGTGCGCTCCCGTGCCGCTCCTCCCGGGGGAGGAAGGGGAGTCTCCCTGGATCTGCCGCTTGTTGGGTCCCTGCTGGAGGAGCAGTGGCCCGACTGTGCCGTGGATCATGGTTTATGGCAACCCTGAGCTGAGAGCCTGCGCCTCGGCTCCGTCTCTGCAGCCGGCTTCCCTGCTCTGATACCTGGGAGCTCTGCCACACTCAGGCACCCCCGGTCTTTCTGTGACCCCAAGGGTCCTGAGACCACACTGTCCCACGAGGGTTCCACCCCCCGCTTAGCCACTGGAGTGACGTCCCTCAGTGGAGCCGACTTCTAAAAGTTCCGATTTTGTGCTCCGCGTGGCTCTATCACTTGCCAGAAGCGGCCGACAAAGGCCCACTCCCCTGCCTCCATCCTCCCAAATATTGCCTCTGATTCACTTCTCTGCAGGTCCTACCTTCCAGAAAGTGGTCGCTTTTCTGTTTAGAGAGTTGTTGCTATTCTTTTCTTCGATCTCCTGTTGAGTTTGTAGGTGTTCAGAATGGTTTGATTCCTATCCAGCTGAATTCCTGAGACCAGATGAAATCCAGGTCTCCTACTCCTCCGCCATCTTGCTCCACCCCCCTATTTTATAGTTTTTATTAGCATTTTTAGCTAGTGACTTTATCAATGCCTACCTTCTCTTGTGATTATTAATAATAACATATTAACCTCAGTGTATGTCTCTGCTTCAACCTTATAACAAGGTAAGAGTTCTCTAAAGGTTATCTCATCCACAGTTCTCCACATATATTTATATTGGGATTTTAGCAAAAATATTTACCATTTAGTATAATCTTAGTATTTTTTCCATAAGTACAAATTTCCTAGAAATGGTTTCTCCAGACATGTTATCTGAAACAATACATCATTTTAATAATTTCCTACTAAGGAGACTTTGTACTGAGCCCAAGGTATAGCAGGAGAGATTGAAATATGAGTTCAGGTACAAGACATGTAGCAAGGCTATGCTTTGGCTCCTTTGATTACATGCTGTTTGAATTTGGGTCAATTAACCTACCTCAGCTTTAGTTGCTTTCTTTACTTTTTTGTTTCCTTTTTGATTTTTTTTTTGTAAGATGAGTAACAATGTACAAATATGAACAACAAAATTCAAAGGAATTTTATGACAATGGATTAAGAAACAAACACAGATAAAACACTTAGGATAGTGTCTGGCCCATACTTAGCACTTATAAATGCAATCTCCTGTCCCAATAGCAGACTTGACCTGAAAATGTCCAAAATCTAGTACCTACAGAGATAGACAAAATAGGAACAAAAAACATTCTTAGCAACAAGTAGGGATTTATAGTAAGTACTTACTATTTTCAACTGTAATTTCAAAGAACTTCTGTTCACCAAACAGTGGTATTGGGAAATACCATTTGGAAGATGTCCAGGAAACTGCATGCATAATACAATATATGACCTCTTTGAAACATTTTTTGTTCATAGCCTCCTTAATAGTGACACCCAGGGGGAAAGTGAGGCAGCACAGCTCAGCACTGCAGTCATCTGATCTCCATGGCCAAGAAAGAAATAAAACAAAACTGTGGTAATTGACAGACAATCTTTCTAAGGCATATTGAAAAAAAAAAAAAAAAAGGTTGTCTAGCTGAGGATCTTTGACATAACCAAGTTGTAACATTGAGAATGAGTAGTCCCAGATTTTTAACGTAATGAGACTAATGAATTAGTCTTGAGTACAGAGATGATCTCTTCTTTGGCTTTGCATAGCAGAACACAAGGTTCAAAGACTCAAAAATTGCTGTTGAATTAACAGATAAATGCAGTTTGAAGATATTCAACAAAATCTGCATTTATAATTTGCCTTGCCTAAGATAGGAACACAAGAAATGGTTAATTAACTAATTACTTAATGGGGATATAGTAGGAAGGTAGGTGACTCTTGAATCCGAGTGACTCAGGCATAATTGTAATTTTTCTTCAACATCTCAAAACATTTCAAATAACCTTTACTTTTCCTAATGATTTTGAGATTTTTTCAAATACTTACTACCCAAAAACAGTCAGCATATTTTCTACAACTTGGCCAGAATTATAGTGTGTAGAGAGAAGGGACCAGGCTAATTTTTAAATGGAGTAGGAAAGGTTCCCTCTGGAGGACTGGGTTGTCCCAAGAGTTCTTAACTCAGTGATTGGTCTAAAAAATGTTTGAAGGTGAAAAATACTACATTTATTTTTTGGTTCTCACTCAAGCTACTAACCACAGCAATATGCCTAATTCTCTCCTGCTTATAAACTGGTAAGAAAGGTTTTCTTATCTGAAATATGCCAACAGTATATTGACTCATTACTGGTCTTCTTTTTACCTCTCCATTATATTGAAGATTGGAGCTTCATAGTACAGACCTTAGGCCATCTTTAAGACATAATATTCTTTCAGCTATTAGAAATGGTCATGGACCTTTGAGTTATTATCTTTAAGCATCTGTGGAAACATGGACTATTACATCTCAAAGTGAAGTTCACTTTTTACCAACTATCATCTATCTGTTGTCTCATTAGTAGTTTGAAAATGATTAAAGGAACACAACATAGAACTCCAATACTGGCCATCCCATGGGCACTAACTCCAAAGAACCGTATTTTCTTTCAGTTACAATCACTGTAATCACTAAGCCATCTGGGTCTAATTGATTTCCATACAATAGATAGGAATGCTTTCAAAGAGATTATTCTATTACTAAATGAAGACTGCTGAAACCTTGGTTTGTTATTGGATTTTGATATATATTCTTGATTCACTTACATCTATCCACACCTATTAAGATAGTCCTATGGGCTAATTTTTTTAATGCTAAGAATTTATTCATGTTGCATGATAAAGGTCCTATATATTTTAACAGTTAACTAAAATACAACACATACGATGACTGTTTCATCACTGCAGAATCTAGAGCTTCACTGTCCAATATGGTAGCCACTAACCAAATGTGGCTATTCACATTTAAAATTTAGTTAAAACTAAACAAAGTTAAAAATTCAGTTTCTCACAGTAGTCTTGTTTCAAGTGCTCTATAGCTGCATATGCCTAGTGTATTGGGCAGCATATATATAGAACATTCCCATCATTGCTGAATGTTCTACTGGACAGCACTGATCCAGGGCAACCAACTAAGACATCCCAATTACAGCAGACTTAATTAATGTCTGCAGGGTAAGACACTTGGTGTTGCATTTATCTCCATTAGCTCTGTAAATCAGGAAGAAATGTGTTTATCCTGGATGACATGGAGTCCTCCATAGTCAATTACTTGACCTGAGCTTCAGGATTCTGAAATTCCATGTCACTATTTTTTTTGCCTGCTGCTCTCCTACCATTTTTCCAATTAACTCTTTGTTTCTCACATATTTCTTTAGAATGGCGGCACACTGTCTGGCAAAGGGTAAGGAGGGAAAGGAAAAAGGATTAGAGGGTACACTGATGTCTAAGCAATAAAACCCTGGCATTCTGGGTTTAGACGTTCTCACATTGTAAGAAGCTCTAAAGTTTCACTTTAGAAAGAGAAGGAGCCTTTAAAGGGTTGATTTCTGCTTTTTCTGGCAAACCTTAACTTCCTGGTTCAAAGAAAAGACATGTATAAATGAGGCCCAAAAGGCTTCTTTGACATCAAATCATTCTTACAGCACAACATTTTGATGAGTTAAGTGTAAATGAACCAGAAACATATGGATTAAATTTCCCCCATCATAGTAAGAGGTTAGAAAAATGGTGGGGGAAATATGCCTGGGAAAATGCATTTGGGGGTTTGCTGGGCTCTCAGTGCTTAAAACTTTTTTGCTTCCAGCAAAACGTAATGTGGAAGCAGTCACCTCAGCTCTTTTCCTTATGCAAAGCTTACAGGGGAAAATTGGAAAAGACATTTGGGTTTCCCTTATAGTTGATAAGACTGTAATCTAGGTTGAGAGAGAGCTGTGGCCATATCTGGCACAATGGTGAATAAAAGGGAGTGTGTGTGTTGATGGGGGGAGTGTGTGTGTGTGTGTGTGTGTGTGTGTAGGGGTGCTCCCTTCCCTGTGCCAGTGAGCAGAGTCTGCTGATTAGGTGGGGTGCCCTGGCCCATCCAGTCTCTTAGAAGAAACAACATTTTGTGAAAGGCAGGCATTTTGCATTTGAATATACCAACAGAATCTAATCTGCCTTTTCGAGAGCCACTGAAAGATTTGAAGTGGAGGAAGATACATGATCATATCACTCTGGCAGCCAGACATGTGTAGGGTGGATGCAGAGGAAGAAAGATGTAGGTGAAGGAGAACAAGTCAGGGAGAATAGGTGAGAGATGATGAGATCCAGAATCAAGGGAAAATGTAAATATTTATGAAAAAAAATAATGTTAGGGTTTGGTGATCTACTTGATATAGAAGATGAAATGAGGCAATTAGGTAGGAGTTAAGTAATTTGTCCAAAGTCACATAACTTTTTTCACATCCAGCTCTTTTTACCCCAAAGTTTATGACAAACATAAACCAGGCAACCATGGGTATTTATTCATTCAATCATTGATAGTATTTATTGAGAACATACCCTGTGTAAGACATTGTGTTAGATGCTTGAGATAATGGTGCTAAGTTTAGAGATAATTATTGCTGTAGCAGGGAAATTAGCTCACTAGTATCTTATGATATTGTCCTCTAAAATCATTCCTGGAGACAGACCAGATAATCAAAGAAACCTAAATCACTCATACTCCAGCTAGATTCCTTCAGAACAGTTGCTATAATACTTTGGTATAAAGGTTTTGAAATATGTTTGACTTAAGGGAGAGCTGCCTGCTTTCTCTAAATCAGTTTATCTGTCTGTAACGAGCCCTTGGCCAGTCTCACTTGGCAGGCAGCAATATGCTGCATTAGAGGAAATTGCCACTGTTAATACTTATGGGCCCTTATAAATCACTACCTCCATGCAGGGTTTTAGACTAAGATGCGCCATTTAGGCCATTTCCCCAAAAAAGGACAATACGTCTCCTTATATTATCAATGGAAGCGATAGCCTTTCTATCCATGGCTGGCCCTGGTCAAGGAAAAAAATGCATCTGTTTTTCTTTCACTTCAAAACTATATGGTTCAATGAGTTCCCACTTGATGAATTCTTGTTTAACAGAAGGGATGAAAGAGGGATATGGTAGGATCACTTCCCAGAATTTATTGCACTCACCCATATACTCTCACAGCAAAAAAGTGGTAGAGCTCATTTAGATGAGGTCTATCCACCTCCTGATCCATGTTCTTTCCACACTACCACTAGTTACAGAGTTGAGGGTAAGTAAATCTAATGTACCAAGTTAATCATCTTTCCTCCAAATTGTCTCTACCAAGAGGTATCACAGAGAGAAGGGGTGGGGCAAAGACACACTGCAGACCAAGGAGTAAAGAAACCAAATTTTGTCACCTCCCCTGAAAGCTACAGACCCCTACACTTCACTATTGTATTTCTAACACAGGTTAACTTTAGATGTAAAAGACATGATGGTCTCCAAATACACAGTATATTGACTAATACATGATGATGTGGGGATGCATGTATTCTTGAATGGGACTTACCATATTTGCTGTGCTTTGTGAAAGATTATTACTTTCATGTTATTGTCAACTATCAATTGCTGAGTTCAGTTATGCTAAGTTCATGTTTACCTATATGCCTTCTATGAGAAGAATAAACTTTTTTTGTTTACACACACAAGAAGAATGCTAATGAACATTAAGTATTTATTTACTTTAATGAAGATTTGATATTTTTCCTCTCTTCTAAAACTTCCAAGGGCCATCCATTGTTTTCAGAAGAAAAGTTCAAGCCCCTTAGAGTGGCATGGCTCCTCAAGAATGGCCTATATAGGGGCGCCTGGGTGGCTCAGTCATTAAGCGTCTGCCTTCGGCTCAGGTCATGATCTCAGGGTCCTGGGATCGAGCCCCACATCGGGCTCCCTGCTCCGCGGGAAGCCTGCTTCTCCCACTCCCACTCCCTCTGCTTGTGTTCCCTCTCTCACTGTGTCTCTCTCTGTCAAATAAATAAAATCTTTAAAAAAAAAAAAAAAAAAAAAGAATGGCCTATATAATAGAGAGAAAGTAGACCCTCATGGTAAAGAGCAAGATCTGGAAATAGTGTGAGTTTGAGCCTGGGCTCTGCCAGGTCCCTGCTGTGTAAACTTGGCCAAGTCACTTTTTCCATCTCAGGTTCCTCATCTTTATAATGAAAAAAGTAATAATCCTACCACCTAAGGTTGTTTTGTTTGAAGATTAAATTATTATATTTAAGGTCTTGGAACAGTGCCTGACATATAGTTAATACTCAATAAGTATCAACTATTACTCTTTTTTCTCCTATATAAACTCCAAGCTCTTTTACCTAGTATTCTGGTCTAAGCTTAAACTGATTGAGTTAATGCTAGTCATTTCTAGAAATCACCATTTCTTTTTGAAACGTGAATTATTTTTAAACTCAGGAAAAGTATAGACTTTTTTCAAGAAAAGACTTTATTTGATTAAATCTTCATGTCTATAATAGAAATGTTCTTGTATTTTTGGAACTTTGCATCTTTTCTATACTTTTAACCTCCTTTTGGAATATAATAAGTTTTTCTAATACTGCTCATTGCTTCACTACTATTATTTCTATCATAACACCGTTGCTGCTATTTCTTGGGAGTTTACTATGTCAGGCATTGTACCAAGTGCTTTGTATGCATTGTCTACTTTAAGTCTTATATATATAAAAAGAAAACCTTAAGAGTATTTATTCATTCATTCAACTCATATTTATTCAGGGCTTTCTTTTTTTTTTTAAATGTTTTAAGTGTATTTTCAAAATTTTATTTAAATTCTAGTTAGTTAACATGCAGTGTAATATTGGTTTCAGGAGTAGAATTTTGTGATTCATCACTTACATACAACACCCAGTGCTCATCATAATAAATGCCCTCCTTAATACCCATCACTCATTTAGTCCATCCCCCACCCCTCCCTCCATCAACTCTCAGTTTGTTCTCTATATTTAAGAGTCTCTTACGGTTTGCTTCCTTCTCTCTTTTTTTCTTCCCCTATGTTCATCTGTTTTGTTTCTTAAATTCCACATATGAGTGAAATCATATGGTATTTGTCTTTCTCTGACTTATTTTGCTTAGCATAATATACTCCAGCTCCATCCACATCATTGCAAATGGCAAGATTTCATGTTAATGTTCTAGGCACTGAGAATGCAGTGTTTACTTAAAAAAAAAAAAATTCCTGCCTTCATGGAGCCTCCACTCTGGTGGTAACTTCTGATGCCTCATTTTAAGAAGGTATCTTTTTCCTATACAGTTCAGAGTGAGCCACCAGACCCAAAGTAATTGGATTCAAAATCCCATGCAGAGCCCCTCCTTAAGGGTGCCATTGAGCGTTTTTGGTTTTCCTCCAGTTTCTATTTCCACATTTTCCCTTCCTAACATCTTCAATTTCCTGTTTGGAGATCCCTGGAATTCTGAGGAAGTTGATTCTATCCTAGCTCCAGTGACTGAGATCTAGTCTAAGGGAAATAATCCAAGCTTTCAACTCTGCAGAGTGCAGAGATTGGTTCAGGGCTGGAGAGGTGATCTAAGCTGGTCAAATCAGAGTGTTCTCATATCTTTCCTTTACATGCGGGATAAAATTACTCTTTTTGTGGACAGCATGTATATACTGAAACTGCTTTAGCCATTTTTGCCTCCATGAGGGAACCCAGGGTGAGAATGAAATCAACTCATCAAGGAAAGCAGAGCCAAGAGAATTTTAGAGAAAAGATTGGAGTCCCAATGACACCATGAGCCTCTAGCTTAAACGATGCCTGAAGCTGTCATATTTCACATCTGTAAGATTCATGAGGCAAAAGATGCTCTTTATTTTTTAGCCAGTTTGATTTTGGTAATACGTGTTTTTACTGTTGTTTTGTTTGATTTTTAACTGAAAGCATCTTAAATGATAGACAAAGCAAAGGTCAGTGCCAGTTCCTCTCCCTACCCAACCTCATCACTTTCATCTCCCCATCATCTTTACTTATCCTTCTTTTACTCTTCCTTTTTATCTTCTCTTTCCTACTTCCCTGCTGTTTCACCCTCCCAAAATTCATATGGCTCCTATCAACACTACTGGTGGGAAACATTAACAGACATAATAATGAACTCCTGAAATATTTATTTCATAGAAAAATATGTTAAGACTGGAAGGGACTTTAAGAGATAATGTGTTCCAGCCCCTTCCATCAGGCAGATAAGCTATTACTATTCTCAGGAGGCAAATGAAGTCCAGAAATACTGACTTGCTCAAGTTAATGTCAGACTGGGGAATAAACCCCAAATCAAAGGATCAGAGAATCCCAGCACTCAGTAGCTATAAGGATTTTAGAGATCATCCGGATCTAACTCATGTATTTTGTAACTGGGGAAATAGTATTGGTGAGGGTTAGTGACATGCCCAAGGTCACAATACTAATCTGTGGCAGACCTAGGACAAACACATAAACTTTCTGAATTTCTCTCTAGTGCTATTTCCACTAAGTTGAACTACTTCTGCCTTTTTAATTTATTTTTTAAGGTATTAGCTAATTATTGAAATTAATATGCCAATACTTGAGGTTCAATTCTCATTCCAAATGGCTTGTCTATATTGCCTGATCTCTGTGAGAGATTCGTTACATAGGACTCCAGGACTCAGAAACAACTTTAACCATAAATCCATTGTTGAAATCAATCCCTTTACACATAAAGTATCCCTAACTAATTTTTAATACCTATTTTCTTCCTCTCAATGTTAACCCTCTAGCATTCATGGTGGGAGGGGATGAGACACTAAAAGCTTGCTTTTCCACGGCTGCACTTACGTGGGGCAGTCTGGATTTTTATTATAAAAGTACTTCTTTATCAACAACTACTTGGATGAGATTGTTTCTGGATTTTAAAGCTAAAAGAAACCAAGGCAGGGGCGCCTGGGTGGCTCAGTTGGTTAAGCGACTGCCTTCGGCTCAGGTCATGATCCTGGAGTCCCTGGATCGAGTCCCGCATCGGGCTCCCTGCTCGGCGAGGAGCCTGCTTCTCCCTCTGACCCTCCCCCCTCTCATGTACTCTCTCTCATTCTCTCTCTCTCAAATAAATAAATTCTTTAAAAAAAATAAAAAATAAAAAAAAAAAATAAAAGAAACCAAGGCAGGGTTTTAACATCTATAATGACAGGAAATTTCCCATGCTGCTCATCCAAACAACTACTGTTTTTCAGCCCAGGGAACTAGGGCTGGTGCCACCAACTTGAAGATCACTTAAAGTGTTTACATTTTTTTTTTAATCAAACTTAACAGCTCTTCTCTCCACTCTTTTCATCTGAGACTAATATAGCCAGAGGTCAAAGACTTACCCAACCTTCCTCCTAAATCCACAGTTCTCAATACCCTGGTCAGGGTGGGAGGAGGAATCCTTCCCTCACTAGCCTTCCTAAATGTTTTTCACACTTGGCAATATTTCCTAAGGAAACAAGTTTTAATAGCTACAATTGTATCAGCCAGTATTTTTATATTTAAAACAACTCCAAACTCTCAGTTGGATAAAACAAAGTTTTTTTGTTGTTGTTCTTTCCCCGCTTCCACACCTCCACCCATTATTCATGCTGCTTGTGTGATGTGGGTCAGCCAGAGATTCCCTTTGTGTCCTTATTGTACTTATTCACTACCCAGGCTAAATGGGAAACTTAATATTGCAGAATATTAAAGATAGGAGAGAGAGTTCTAGAAGGTTTAAATTCCGCAAATATACTCTAGTCCCAAAGTGATACATTGATCTTTCCTAAGTAAAGAGTGATACGTATATTACCGGTGTTCAAATTCATTGCTCATAGAAATGGCCACATCTAATTACTAGCAGAGCTAGAAAAAAAAGAAAAAGACACAGTGTGTGTGTAGAGTCCTACAGACCCTCGCACCAACATTTAAATTACATTATCTCTTGAAAAAGTGAGTTAACTGAGGAAGGAGGAGGAGGAGGAAGTTGAGAAGGACAAGGAGGAAGGGCATGAGGGCTAATGAATTTTAATAATTTACTTATGGGGCTTAAATGTTGGTGTTTTCTCTATCTTGCTACTAGAATACAGACTTAGTTTTTTCACTGGGAGATGGAGAAGCGCTGGGAACACACAGGGTAAATTCCAAACATCATTAAGTATCTAGTAAGGATCTTTCTGGCATGGGTCGTGCTTGTCTCTTTTTTTCTATTCTTTGCTACACTCCATCCAAATAAAAATTCTTGAGTTCTTTCTTCTTTATTACTGTTCCCTATTTTCAATAACAGTTTTATTTAATAAGCTTAGTTAATATTTTTTACACCAACTGAATGATTATATTAAAATCAGCCCACAAGGGGCAACTGGGTGGCTCAGTCACTTAAGCCTCGACCTCCCCTGAGGTCATGATCTTAGGGTCCTGGGATTGAGCCCCGAGTGGCAAGTGTCTCAAGTGTTGGCTCCTTGCTCAGCAGAGAGTCTGCTTTTCCCTCTCCTTCTGCTCTTCCACTCACTCTCTCCCTCTCTTTCAAATAAATAAATAAAATAAACTGAACTTGTCCTTTCTAACCTAATGCTTTCTTGTTTCATAAAGCTACAACTAATAAAACACTTTAGACCTTCCTAGATTATTTTTAATCTATCAAACATACTGTTTTTTGGAATATTATTTTGAAGCAGAATGGGCCCAAAGTTTATAGATAAAATCCGATACCTTCCCATCGTCAGTAAAGGTGACAATTTAAAAAAAGCTTTTTCTGGCACTCTCTTGCCCTAATGTAGACCTTTTAATCTTTGGATATCTGTTAAAAATTAAAAACAGCTGTGCAAATCATAGCCTTAGAGACAAATGATCTTATGCCAGTGAGTTATTTTCTTTAGGTGGTGCTTGGTTTTCTTGTCTGTGGATTACTGTTGGTGTCCAACTTTTCTGGTAGAATTACTGCTTTTATTTCACCTGAGCTTTAATACTGAAAATTTATTCCTGAGTTCAATTCTTAGTTTTCAAAACTAGAAGACATTTGATACGGATTGGAAGCAACCCTGTCACTTACCTCTTTCAATGTCTCATTCATACAGAAACAACCTCTTTAGTATGAGAGAAATAAATAACCAGACTCTTTAAAACTCTTGTAGTAACAGAGAACTTACTACATCAAGCTTTTAGTCCATTCTTTTTAGGAGGGACTAGGGTAGGGGCAGAGGGATTGATCATAATGTTGGAATGGGTTGAAATGTCATAATACTTACATTTAAACAAATCCATTTTTAGGTGCCTCCATGCATTAATCTTATTCCTGTTCTTTTTGTAGATATAGAACAAGTCTGAGGCCCCTTTTTTATATTTAGTCTTCACATATTTGAAGTTAGCTGCCACAGCTCCTAAGCTTTTTATTTTCTTCAACTTATGTCAGATGTTCTTCATATGAGATGGATACAGTTTTTTTTGTTCTCCTTTGGACACAGTCATTTGTCACTGTCACTCCTTAGGGCATAGTGCTACATGTGTGAATCTTCTTTTATTGGGATCTCACAAGATATGCTACATGAAGTTACTCCCCATCATGTTTGGAGTAAATGTGTCTTAGAGAAGCTGAGTAAATATACTTTCGGTAAATTTTGGTGGCCAGTCAGGAAATAATAGGTTGTCTCAATTGTTTTAAAAGTTGGTGTGAATGTAGCGTCATTTTGTGTATAAGTACACAAATGGAATATAGATAATAAGAGTCATATGTCCAAGTCTCATAAAGATGGGACCACTTTTAAAACAGAGTAATAACTCCAGTAGTCAAATGGCACTGCTAGTAATTCAATAGGCCCTTCAAAAGCAGGCATCAATTCACTCTTATGTTGAGGCTCTCCGACCCCAATATAACTTAGTTCCTCTTCTGGGTCTACTCTTCATGATGTATTCCCTTTTCTTCTACCAGAATTAACTAAACAACCATAGCCTTATAGCTACATTTCATGTCCCCAAAGGAATCTATTTGGTATATGAAATCATCATTCTCTATTGGCCAGAGCTTTTGTATCAGTGTATATTATAAGCTATGGTTCAGCCTATCAATTGTCTTTCTTTAGGTTAGATGGCCACTTGTGGGCTTATCAGGCCTGGTCCAGAGAGAGTTGGGACATGTGTTATAAAATGTGACTTCTTTTTAATAAGGAAATACCTATGGTTGTCACCTTATCAAGAGCACCAGGAACTGTGACATGGAGAGCTTTATGGATTCCTTTTTGGGATCAAAGGAAAATGAGAAGGAAAGAACTCAGCTATATACCTGGATTAACTCATTAACTGTACATGAGAATAAGACAGCTCTTCCTAGGATCTTTTCTGAGGACAACTTCCTTGAGTCTTATAATTCAGGAAGCTGCTACCAGTCAATAATGAGCTATCAATTAGAAAACCTCTAGATAAGGGAAGAGCAGGTAGAGCCATTGCCTGGTACATGAAAAACTTCATGAAGGCAGGGAAAATAAGATACTTATTAAAAAAAAAAGCGCCTAATACTTAGCACACAGTAGGTCTCAATAAATGTGGATTGGTAAAAATCCCTTAAATGAACAACCAAAGAATATCCCAGGATTGCTTTAAATAGAGATCTCTGAAAACAGCAACATAGGCATTGGCCAAGTAGGAAGCAGGAGATAAAATTCTATGGTGCCTGATTACTAAGTCAATCATTTTGATTACATAATTATTTCCTATTTTTTTAAAAGAGAAAATTCAGATAATTCAGTTACCTCAGAGCATATTCTTAAGGATATTATTTCATCTTAAGATTAAGCTTACTCTGTATTATTAAAAGTAGAACTTGAGACAATAGACTAACATAAATATAAATTTCCCCTTGAAGAATTTTCTAATCAAGTTTTTCAAAGCTGAAATCAGCATTTTAAGAGAAATGCTTTCCTTTTCAGAGGACTCTAGGGGATGTCCAAACTGACACGCATGTTACGAAATGAATCCCACCATCAAATGCCTTGTAAAGGCCTTCCTGAGTTTCAGTGATCGATTTTATTCTATCTATATTTTTATGGTTTTTGTCTACATCAGCAATGGCAAATACCTGACTCAAATACTATCAGTCCCTCTCCCATGCTCATGGTGGACATCAACAATCAATACAGCCACTGCCAGTAGAGTTGCCACTGTAGACGAAAATGCTTTGATGATGACCTTAGACTTAGCTTATATTTGATTCTGTATTCTCATTGTCCTAAATTGAGGATTTGGCAGCAATGTGGTTGAGTAGTTTTTGTTAGGTTGCTGTAGCTTCAAATACCTCTACTTCTAGCTTTTCCTGAGTACAACTCAAATTAACATTTACCATGAAATCATCAGTCGTGGTCAGTTTCCAAATTCATTTGTTTTGCTTTTCAACCTGTTTTTTCCCTACCTATATGGGGAGTATATCTTTTTGTTTCCCCTTTCAGGCTTAACTTAGTACTTTCATGAGGTAAATTAAAATTCATGTCTGGGGCACCTGGGTAACTCAGCTGGTTAAGTGTCTACCTTCGGCTTAGGTCATAATCTCCAGGTCCTGGGAGAGAACCCTTCATCAGGCTCCTTGCTCAGAAGGGAGCCTGTCTCTCCCTTTCTCTTTACCCCTCCTCTCCCCTCCATCTGTGTTCTCTCTTTCTCAAATAAACAAGATCTTTAAAATATAAATAAAATTCATATCCAAACCTCTGAAACTCAGATTTATTTCTCAGATTGTATAGTTTTTCATACAGCAGTAAACTAACGCACTATAGTTAAAAATCTCATTTAGTCCAAGGACTAAAGCAGTATTTCTGTCCAGAAACCACTTAAGCAGGGAAAAATATTCAGTTGACAAACAAGGAAATGCATTCTGATTCAATTGTCAGTAAAAAAGAGAGGTACCCGTGTAAAAGGTGTCTACTCATCAGAGAATTTTAGTGATTCCTGACCTGATCTTCCCTATTGATTACATACATGCACACCTGCTATTTATCTCCATCTGCATGTTTCATAAGAATTTGCAATCCCATATGCCCAATATGAAGTTCATCATCTTCCCCTTTTTAAACCATCTCATCATCCTGCATTTTCTATTATTCACTAACTCAGCAAACATTTACTAAGCATCCATACATGCTAGGGACTGTGCAGAATGCTGTAAATAGCAAGGGATGAACATATCTAGTTCCGGCTGTCATGAAGTTTATGCTATAATAGAATTGACCTAGAATAAGCAGTTAATTATACAAGTGATTGGTCACTAAAGTTAGAAACTGAGAATCATGCACAAGTCTTTCTGCCAATCCTAACATCTAATAAATCGCTATATTCCTCCAGATTATATTGTCTAAATTTCCTTTGAATTAGAATCTTCCCATGCATTCCAACTTTCACTGCCAGCATTCTCTCTCATCTCTCATTCTGCACCAATAAAACAACCACTGTTGTATTCTTCCTCAAACACATTTCTCACATAATCTTCACCAAATAATCTAAGGGCAAAACCCAGTTATTAAAAGCTGTATTTTTAGAATATAGTTTCCAAGATCCTTTATCCAGTCTACAAAGCTCTCCAAGATTGCCTAACATACCTATTCCTATACCTATCATTCTTTACTCTCTGTAGTTATGTTCTCACATTTTCCACACACACATATTATTTTTTTAATTTAAATTTAGTTAATTAACAGAGTGTATTATTAATTTCAGAGGTAAAGTTCAGTGATTCATCAGTCTTATATAACATGCAGTGCTCATTAAAACATGTGCCCTCCTTTATGCCCATCACCCAGTTATCCCATCCCCCCACCCCTCCAGTAACCCTCAGTTTGTTTCCTATGGTTAAGAGTCTCTTAAGATTTGCCTCCCTCTCTGTTTTCGTCTTGTTTTATTTTTCCTTCCCTTCCCCTATGATCCTCTGTTTTGTTTCTTAAATTCCACATATGAGTGAGATCATGTGATAATTGTCTTTCTCTGACTTATTTCACTTAGCATAATACCCTCTAGTTCCACCCACATCATTGCAAATGGCAAGATTTCATTTTTTTGATGGCTGAGTAACATTGCATTGTGTATATATACATAGATATATATACACTACATCTTCTTTATCCATTCATCCGTTGATGACCATCTGGGCTCTTTCCATAGTTTGGCTCTTGTGGATATTGCTGCTATAAACATTGGGGTGCAGGTGCCCCTTCAGATCACTACATCTTCGGGGTAAATACCCAGTAGTACAATTGCTGGGTCATAGGGTAGCTCTATTTTCAACATTTTGAGGAACCTCCATACTGTTTTCCAGACTGGCTGCTTTAGTTTGCATTCCCACCAACAGTGTAAGAGGGTTCCCCTTTCTCCACATCCTCGCCAACATCTGTCATTTCCTAACTTGTTAATTTTAGTCATTCTGACCAGTGTGAGGTGGTATCTCATTGTAGTTTTGATTTGTATTTCCCTGATGTTGAGTGATGTTGATCATTTTTTCATGCCACACACACATATTATATGACACTGTGACAATATCCTCTCTGCCTGAAATGCCTTTTCTATTTGGCTTCTCCAACTCTTCTTTTTTCTTTTAAGAGAGAGAAGGGTGGGAGAGGGGGAGTGGGGGAGAGAGAGAATCTTAAGCAGGTTCCATGCCAGTGCAGAGCCCAATACAGGGCTTGATCTCATGACCCTAAGATCATGACTTGAGCCAAAATCAAGAGTCAGATGCTTAACTGACTGAGCCACCTAGGCTCCCCTGTCTTCTCTATCTTAATTATCTTTTAGGACTCAAGATTTAGTTCTGAATCAGAAATTACATTATAATGCCAAAATACCTGGACACATCTCAATCATTGCACTCATCTCTTTGTATTATAATTGTATGTTTATAAATCTGACACTCTGACATAACTTTGGGATCCTTCAGGGCAAGGACTCTATCTTCATCATCCTTGGGGCCTCAGAGCCCATTTTAGAGTTTAACACGGGGTAGGCACCCTAGAAATAATTGTTTAATGTATGGATGAGTGAGTAGTCTACAAACAAGACATCCACATTTGGGGGATAAAGTACTTGTTGGTCAAAATATACCCATTTTTTATTATAATATCTGTCCTGCTAAGCCATTTAACTTACATGCATAATGAATCAAGACTTGATAGCTAGATTGTATCTAATTCAACTAATAGTAGCTATGCAGGCAGAGCTGCTTTTTGGTTAATGCAAACACTATCTGGCTAAACAATTCCAGTTGATGTTAAAATAGAACAACAACAAAAAACAGTTTTACAGCTGTTTTAATGTATCATCAAAGCTGCAGGCTATCCCACATGTTAGACAAACTGACTTGATCCACCCCACACACTGCTTTAAGTCCCAACTCCACCCTGCTTTGAATATCTTCACCAACCAGTCCAAGTTGCTCTCCACTCCTGAGTTGATCTTAAGATCTATTTTGCCACTCAAGCATATATTATTTTGATATTTATATATAAATTAACCTATCACAGATGGAATAGACCAAGTAAGAAAATCAGAGATAGCTGTTAGAGTGTCTGCTTTATTCCAGGTTCTTCAGATTGATTATTTCCAATTTTTCCAACAACACAAGAAAGTAGGCACACATCAACTCCCTTTTATAGATAATGAATACAAAAGTTAGCCAAGGGAAATAACTTTCTTAGTAATCTATAGATCAAAGCAGTGGTGCTGGGATTTGAACACAAATGTATCTTACTACAAAGTTCCCATCTTTGCCCATTTCCTTGTATGTATATGGTTTAGTTCCCTCTTTTATAACCCAGATGTACAGTAGAGGTATTGGGACCAGGTAATAAAGCTGAGAAAATTATTGAAGGCTATTGGCAATTTGATGGGTGTGAATGAAAGGAGATAATAAGAATTAGTCTAAGGGAAGAAACTACTATCAAGTCAGCCACTATATGCAGGAGACCACATATATTTATTGTATATCTTATCTAATGAATCTTCATGAAATTGAAAGTGATCTCTCCCTTTTATTTTTTAAAGATTTTATTTATTTATTTGCCAGAGAGAGCACAAGCAGGGGGAGCAGCAGCAGGAGAGGGAGAAGCAGGCTCCCCACTGAGCATGGTGCCCAATGGGGGACTCGATCCCAGGACCCTGAGATCATGACCTGAGCCCAAGGCAGACGCTTAACTGACTGAGCCACCCAGCCGCCCCTGTTATCTCCCTTTTAAAGATGAGGAAAGTATCTTGATTAAAAATCAAACAGATAATATGGTATAAGGAACTTAGATTTGTGCTCAAGTTAGTTTGACCCAAATTCCATGTTGTTCATCACTTACAACCCTCAGTAAACATTCTATACAGGTATCCATATAGATTGTGGTTGACAAAATGTCCGTCAACACAAATGGCAGTGCTACCTCATTTCTCTTCCTAAGAGTCACTCTACAACCCACCTAATTGCCTTTGGATCTCTCCACCTCTAATTATGCCTTTAGATGATTGATCTTTAGGCCAATAAGTAGTGCTTTTAAAGACAAAAATAAAAAACTATGCTGAGAACCCAATAGACTGTCCGCTAATATCCACTCACCTTTAACTTTGAGATGTAAATATATTTTCCATTTTCCTAAGAGTAAAATGATTGATTTGAAACCAGCCTCTTTGCCTAAAGAAAACAATAGTTTCTTTTTTTTCTTTTGCTTAATTTTAATTAGCACCATGATCAGAATTTCACATGGATTATTTCATAACATCTTAAATGCTATGGTTTTTTTAAATTATTGAAATATAATTGATGATGATATAAGGCTTTAGGTATATAACACATTGATTCAACAATTCTACATTACTCAATACTCACTGTCATCATATAATGTTATTATATTATCAACTAGTGCTGTACTTTTCATCTCCAAAATTTATTTTATAACTGGAAGTTTGTAACTCTTAATCCCTGTCATCTATTTTGCCCATTCCCACTGCTCTCTGGCAACCATCAGTTCTGTGTATTTGAGTCTGTTTGCTTTTTGTTTGTTACTTCATTTTGTTTTCATATTCTACACAAAAGTGAAATCATATGGTATTTGTCTTTCTCTGATTTATTTCACTTAGCATAATATCCTCAGGGTCCATCCATGTTGTCACAAATGGCAAGATCCCATTCTTCTTTACAGCTAATATTGCATTGTGTGTGTATTATAACACACACATACAATTTCTTTATCCATCTATTGACAGACATTTAGATTGCTTCCATATCTTGGCTATTGTAAATAATTCTACAAAACATAGGGCTGTATATATCTTTTCAAAATAGTGATTTTTGTTTTGAGTAAATACCCAGGACTGAAATTAGTAGATATTATGGTATTTCTAATTTTTTGAGAAACTTCCATACTATTTTCTACAATGGTTGCATCAATTTACATTCCCAACAAAAGTGCATGAGGGTTCCTTTTTCTTTTTTTTTTTTACTTCCTTACTAACACTTGTTCTTGTATTTCTTATACTAGACATTCTGAGACTAGGGTGAGATGATATCTCATTGTGGTTTTGATTTGCATTTCCTCAATGATTAGTGATGTTGAGCATCATTTATGTGTCTGCCATCTATATTCCTTCTTCGGAAAAATGTCTTTTCAGGTCCTCTGCCATTTTAATCAGATTACTTGGGATTTTGTTTTTGTTTTGGTGTGGAACTTAAAGTTCCTTACATTTTACTTTAACCTTTTATTGGATATATCAGTTGCAAATATCCTCTCCCATTCAATATAATGCCTTCTGGTTTTGTTAATGATTTCCTTTTGCTGGGCAAAAGAATTTGTTTTGATGTAGTCCCAATAATTTATTTTTTTGTTTCCCATGCCTGAGGAAACACATCCATAAATAGGTCACCAAGGTTTATGTTTAAGAGATTACTGCCTAGGTTTTCTTTTAGGAGTTCTATGGTGTCAGGTCTTACATATAGGTCTTTAATCCATTTTGAGTGTGTGTGTGTGTATGTCTGTCTGATGTAAGAAAGTTGTCTTGTTTCATTTGCATATGGCTGTCCAGTTTTCCCAACGCCATTTGTTGAAAAGGCTCTTTCTAAATTGCATATTCATGCCTCCTTTATATAGATTAATTGACCATATAGGTTTATTTCTAGGCTGTCTATCCTGTTCCATTGATCCTTTGTGTCTGTTTTTGTGCCAGTAGTATACTATTGCTTTGTAGTGTATCTTCAAATCTGGGAATGTGATACCTCCAGCTTTGTCGCTCTTTCTCAAAATTGCTTTGACTATTCAGGGTCTTTTGTGGTTCCACACAAATTTTAAGATTTGTTCTGGTTCTGTAAAGATGGTATTGGTATTGTGATAGGGACTGCATTGAATTTTTAAATGACTTTGTGTGGTATGGACATTTTAATAATAGTAATTCTTCCAATCCATGAACATGTACATCTTTCCACTTGCATTGTCTTCAAATGTCTTCATTTCTTTCACCAATGTCTTATAGTTTTCAGATTATAGGTCTTTCATTTCCTTGGTTAAATTTATTCCTCAGTATTTCTTTTTTTTTTTTTTTGGTGCAGTTGTAAATGGCATTATCTTTTAAATTTTTCTTTCAACTATTTCATTATTAATGTATATAAAAGAAACTTCTGTATATTAATTTTCTATCCTTCAACTTTACTGAGTTCATTTATTCTAATAGTTTTTTGGTGGAGCCTTTAGGATTTTCTATATATAGTATGATGTCATCTGCAAATAGTGGCAGTTTTTCTTCTTTTTGACTGATTCCTGCAGTGAGGCTTTGAGTACTGTATTGAATAAGAGAGGTAAAAGAGACTATCCTTGCTTTGTTCCTGATGTTAGAGGTAAATATTTAGCTTGTCATCATTGAGTATGATGCTAGGTATAGGTCTGTCATATATGGCTTTATTATGTTGAGGTATGTTCCTTCTAAATCCACTTTATTAAGAGTTTTTATCATGAATGAATATTGCCATTTGTCAAATGCTTTTTATGCTTCTATTGACATGGTTATATGGTTTTTATCCCTTTTTTGGTGTTAATGTGATGTATCACCATCAATTTGTGACTATTGAACCGTCCTTACATCCCTGGAATAAATCTCACTTGATCATGGCAAGTTTTTTAAATGTATTGGTGAGTTTGGTTTGCTGATAATTTGTTGAGAATTTTTTTCTGAGGTATCTTTGTCTGGTTTTGGCATCAGGATAATACTGGCCTTGTAGAATGAATTTGGAATTTTTTCTTCCATTTTTGGGGAATAGTTTGAGAAGAGTAGGGATTAACTCTTCTTTAAATGTTTGGTAGATTTCAACTGTAAAGCCGTCTAATCTGGACTTTTGTTTGTTGGGAACTTTTTGATTACAGATACAATTACGTTAGTAGTAATCAATCTCTTTATCAGTTTCTCCTAGATTTTTCCAATTTGTTGACATATAATTTGTCATAATAGTCTTATAATTCTTTGTATTTCTGTAGCATTAGTTATTCCTCCTTCATCTCTGATCATCTTTAAAAAAACTAGTACTTCGTTTCATTGTTCTTTTCTATTTCTTTTTAGTCTCTATATCATTAATTTTCTCTCCAATCTTTATTATTTCGTTTCTCTATTAACTTTGGAGTTTGTTTTCTTTTTCTAGTTCATTTAAGTGTAAAGTTGGTCTGATTGAGATTTTTCTTTTTTCTTGTGATAGGTCTGTATCACTATAAGCTTCCCTCTTTGAACGGCTTTTGCTGGGTCCTGTAGATTATGAATTTTTTTTTTTTAATTTTCTTTGGTCTTCATGTATTTTGATTTCCTTTTATGAAAGATTACATTTAGAAAAAGTATCTGACATTTTGTGTTTTAACATCTATTCTGTAATGGATATACTACATTTACTATATGTTTGTTTTTACCACTGAAATTTTTTCCTTTAATAATTTTCTTTTAGTTATGGCCTCTTATTTGCACTTAAAGAATTCCCTTTACCATTTCTTGTAAGGCTGGATGGTGATGAAATCCTTTAACTTTTGTCTGCAAAATTCTTTCTCTTTCAATTCTGAATGATAACGTTGCCAGGTAGGATATTCTTGGTTGTAGGTTTGTTAGTTTTCCCAGCACTTTGAATATACTGTGTTACTTCATTCTGGCCTGAAAAATTTCTGCTAAAAAATCAGCTGATAGCTTTATGTGGTGTCACGGTATGTAAGTGTTATCTTTTGTCTTGCTGCATTTAAAATGCTCTCTTTAGCCTTTCTGCCACTTTATTACTAGTCTTGGTGTGGACCTCCTTAGAATCTTGTTTGGGGCTGTCTGTATTTTCTGGATCTGGATGTCTATTTCTTTTCCCATGTTAGGAAAGTATTCAGCTGTTATTTCTTCAAATAAGTTTTCTGCCCTTCTTCTACTTCTGGGATCCCTGTAATGTAAATATTATGCTTGATGTCCCAAAGTTC
The DNA here is from genome assembly GCF_964656455.1 of Halichoerus grypus. Taxonomy (NCBI): domain Eukaryota; kingdom Metazoa; phylum Chordata; class Mammalia; order Carnivora; family Phocidae; genus Halichoerus; species Halichoerus grypus. The sequence goes on from NC_135716.1 coordinate 139,664,834, forward strand.
TTAACCTATTCTCATTTTTTATTCTTTTTGCTGTTTAGCTTAGTTGTTTTCCACTACCCTCTCTCCCAGATTGCTGATTCATTCTACAACCCCTAATCTGCCATGATTCCCTCTAGTCTATTTTTCATTTCAGTTATTGTATTCTTCAGCTCTATCGCTTTGTTGAAGTTCTGAGTTCATCGACTCTTTAGTTGATTGTGGTGAGTATCTCTAGGAGCATTATTTGAACTCTTTATCAGGCATATTGCTTATCTTTGTTTCATTTACTTTTATTGTGATTCATTTACTTTTACTGTGATTTTTGTCTTTTTCTTTCATTTGAGGCATATTCCTTTCTCTTCATTTCATCTGTTTATGTATTAGGTAGGTGAGCTTGTTTCCCCCCCTCCTACTCTTTTTGATATGGCCTTCTGTCTACACATGGCTGTGAAAGATCTGTTCTATGTATTCAGGTCATTTTCAGAGTTAGTTGTATAGATGTAGCTGTTATCTCAGTGTGTCCTTGGGATGAGTAAGTGCAGGATTTTACTATTCTGCCATCTTCCTGCTTTCAAGGCTATATTGTATATACTATTTATGTACTCATTTTACAAATGAGAAAACTGAGCCTTTGCATGGTTAATATATCTTGCTGCTGGTATACAACTGATAATCCAGAAGGTTTGTTATAGAAGTAATACAACCCCTTAGCCATGTTAATGAAGAAGAAACAGACATTAAACAGCTTCTTGTTAACTAGACATTTTAAAAATCAGGATACTATCTAGCATGTATAAGAATTTGGACATATGGACCAAGGAAAATGTAATAAATAGAAAATATTCTTTGATATACTAAAATGAATGGATTATTGCAATCCAGTTTAGCAAAACATTTCATTCTAGCCATTGAGATTTCCCAAGCTGCTGTGGCAGGGTATCTGTCTCTGTAAAAATCAAATGAGATTTTATGTTAATACACTTTGTAACAAGTTGTACCCTAACAGAAATTTAAGAAATTATTAGAAGATATATAGGTGAACCTCAGTTGACCTGAGGAGACCTTGACTTTTCCTTATGAAAGATTATATTTAGAAAAAGTATCTGACATTTAGAAAAAAGGAATTGTGTAGTTGATATAAAGAAGTGTATTAAGTAATTGACTCTGGTAGGAATTTATGAACAATTTGGCAGTGAGCAGAGAATCTTACCAAAATTACCTAATGAATTATGATTTTACTTTGGCAGATCAGTAAGATGCTTAAAATCATTTCAATCATATATATATATCCATTTCTCTACCACTAGCTGACAGATAGATGTATAATATTTTCATGATATTAGGGTAGCCTTCTATATTGTTAATGACATAGAGATAGAGAAATATTGCATTAGTATTTTTGTTATTTTTAGTAATATCTGTGCAACAGAATTTTACAAATTATGGTCTTAAGTGCAATTTCTTTTTGAGTAGTAACAGGTTTATCACACTATTGTAATCCAAGTATATTCCCAAGCCAGCCATTGAGGATGAGAAAAAGATGGGATCTAAAGACTCAAAGCCAAGTTGAGAGAAATGTCAGAAACTATGGTCCTGAATCAGAGACTTTCTAGTTTTAGTTTCAGATTGACTATTACTGAGACTAGTTTTTCTTCCCCCCGCCCCAGTTTGAGATATATAATATTAAGATGTACAATACTAGCTTTTCTAAAATATGTTCTCTATTTGAAGTCTACTTTCTCATATTTAACATTAATACATTGCACACAGACACTACATACTGTATTACAAACTCTGCATAGACAAAGACTATATTTTGTTTTTTGTTTTTTGTTTTTTTTACTTATTCATTCAGTAAATCTTTCCTTGTCCTCTTCTCTGCATTAGGCAAAGTTCTGGATTTCAAATGATTTGCAACTTAGTAGGGGAGGCTTAAAAGTAAATAGACCTAAGACAAAATGACCCATGCTCAGATCACAGCTGTGTGGTGGAGAGGGCATGCGGGAGAGAGTGTATGAAAACTGTGCTAAAGAAAAGGTTTTCTGGGTGAGAGGACTAGTCCTCATAAATATTGGGAAATGAGGTTTAAGCATTTCAGTAAAACCCACAAGATAGGATGCATATAAGAAAATGTGGTCAGAAATTAGACTGGAAAGTCAGCAGCTAGATCCTGAACTGATTCAGATGTCATATTAGGAGTTTGTGCTTTATCCTAGATGAGACAGAGCAATTGAAAATATAAGACAGAGACTGACAGACTAAGTTTTAGAATGATCTCTCTTGTACCAGAGTGGAGGGTATATTGGAAAGATACAAAGAAAAGGAATGGGAGTCTACAGGAGAGATTAAAAAGGAGAGGAATAGAATCTCAACATACTTACAATTAGAACTGATGTATCTTGAATGTGGTAGTAGGAGGGTGAATAATTCAATTTTTACTTGCTCAAGGTCTAACCTCATGCTTGACACATTGAAATCACTCAACAAGATGTTCATAGAATGAATGAGTAGAAAAGTAAACAAAGCCTAAACACCATCATTACTATCTCATTATCATCAATATCATTGACTGGATGCTTATTAGGCACCATGCTTTTGTTAAGTTATTCAAATATATTAACACACATTGGATACTCACAATAACCCTATGTGATGGGTTCTATTATATTTCCGTTTTACAGATGAGAGAACTGAAGCTTGCTAAAGTTACTAAGGGGAAGGTTCATACCTTGAGCCTCAGAAGTGTAAATGGAAAATTTTTTATCTCTTGTAATATTTTAGAAATATGGTCAACTAATCTTTGACAAAGCAGGAAAGAATATACAATGGAAAAAAGACAAGTCTCTTCAATAAATGGTGTTGTGAAAATTGGAGAGCCACATTCAGAAGAATGAAACTGGATCATTCTCATACCATATGCAAAAATAAACTCAAAATGGATGAAAGACCTAAATGTGACCTAGAGGAGAACACAGGCAGTAAACTCTTCAACCTTGGCCACAGCAACTTCTTGCAAGACTCATCTCTAAAGGCAAGGGAAACAAAAGCAAAAATGAACTAGTGGGACTTCATCAAGAATAAAAGCTTCTGCACGGCAAAGGAAATAGTCAACAAAACTAAAAGGCAACCTGTGGAATGGGAGAAGATATTTGCAAATGACATATCAGATAAAGGGTATCCAAGATCTGTAAAGAATTTCTCAAACTCAACCCCCCAAAAACAAATAATCTAGTCAAGAAATGGGCAGAAGACATGAACAGATACTTCTCCAAAGAAGACATACAAATGGCCAATGTACACATGGAAATGCAAATCAAAATCATAAGGAGATACCACCTTATACCAGTTAGAATGGCTAAAATTAACAAGACAGGAAACAAATGTTGGTGAGGATGTGGAGAAAGGGGAACCCTCTTACACTGTTGATGGGAATGCAAGCTGGTACAGCCACTCTGGAAAACAATTAAAAAAGTTAAAAATAGAGCTACCCTACAACCCACAGATTGCACTACTGGGTATATACCCCAAAGATACAGATGTAGTGAAAAGAAGGGGCACCTGCATCCCAATGTTCATAGCAGCAATGTCCACAATAGCCAAACTATGGAAGGAGCTGAGATGTCCTTCAACAGATGAATGGATAAAGAAGATGTTTCATATATACAGTGGAATATTACTCAGCGATCAGAAAGGATGAATATCTACCATTTACATCAACATGGATGGAACTGGAGAGTGTTATGCTAAGTGAAATAACTCAATCAGAGAAAGAATTATTATATGGTTTCATTCATATATGGAATATAAGAAATAGCACAGAGGATCATAGGGGAAGGGAAGGAAATCAGAGAGGGAGACAAATCATGAGAGACTCTTGACTCTGGGAAACAAACTGAGGGTTGCAGAAAGAGAGGTGGGTGGGGAAATGGGGTAACTGGGTGATGGGCATTAAGGAGGGCATATGATGTGATGAGCACTGGGTGTTATATGCAACTAATGAATCAATGAACACTACCTCAAACTAATGATGTACTGTATGTTGGCTAATTTAATCTAAATAAAAAAGAATTTAAAAAAAACAAAAATGACATGTATCCACTGTTCTTTGAATTTAACAATGCTATTTAAGAACTAGTATTAATTTTTAAGGAGATTGCCTTCTATATTTTACAGAGTATTCCAGACATTATTGTCAGAGAAGAGTCAAGTTGGAACTTCATGGAAGATCAATGGAACTATACTCCAGTACAAGCCTTGAAACATTGGAAAATATAACCAGCATGAAAGAAAGCAATGTTTCTTTTCATCTGTGAAAATCAACTCACAGAAACAAAAACTAGGAAAAAGGTAACATGGTGCTTTGCATTCAGTTACTCCAAAGTCACTAAAAATAACATAAATGATGCATTTTTTTTCTTCTCCATAATGAATGGCCTACGTGTATTTGATAATTGTATATGGCTGAGAATAATTTAATTGAAAATGAACTGTGGCAGGGCTCCTGGATGGCTCAGTCGGTTAAGCGTCTGCCTTTGGCTCAGGTCATGATCCTAGGGTCCTGGGATCGAGCCCCATGTCAGCGAGCCTGCTGCTCCCTCTCCCTGCCACTGCCCCTGCTTGTGCTCTCCGTCAAATAAGTAAAATCTTTTTTTTTTTTTTTTTTAAAGGAAAATAAACTATGGCTTTGCTTTTTGTAAATGCAGGGATCTTGTGTTTCTCATTGGTTTATTATGTCTTACCAGGCCTTGCCACCATGAAGAGAGGAAGCCCCTCAGCACTTGAGACCCCTTGGATTTTCTTAACTGACATCATAAATGTCAACAATTCAGGGGCAATTTGATGTTCCTTTTTTATTTTTTAACTCCATATTACTGAAAAATAATTCATCATCATTACCATCTTATCACAATTCCTGTAATCTTTATAATGTTTGAGAATCTACAAAGCAGTTTCATTTACAGGTTGAAAAAGTATTTCTTTATTGTCTATGAAATACAAAACTCAGAGAAGTTAAGTGACTTCCCTAGACTGCATATTTGAAGAACCAGAGTTTGTACCTTAGAATCTAAGCACAATATTTTTCCACTAGTAAGTGCCTACCTAAAGACCTAAAAAATATCACAATATACATGCCTTTAAGACACCTGAGGAAGGTAGCCAAGAGGAATGGGACTTTATTACAATAAAAATATTTTAAATTAAATATTTAAGATGTTTAATATTTAATGCCTGATAAATCAGCAGTGAGCAATAATGATAAGAAACTACAAATCAAAGGTGGTGGGTGGGATGCCTGGGTGGCTCAGTCAGTTAAGCCTCTGACTCTTGTTTTTGGCTCAGGTCATGATCTCAGGATCTTGGGATGGAGGCCCACATTGGGCTCTGTGCTCAGAAGGGAGTCTGCTTCTCTGCCTCTTCCTCTGCCTCTGCCCCTGCCCCTTCTCCCCCCACCATTTGTGCATGCACTCTCTCTTTCAAATAAATCTTTTATAAAGGTGGTGGGCAAGGAAAGATACAGAAGATTCAGTACAGCAAGCTAAATGATATGGCTCCTTACCTGCTTCCAGACATTAGGAACAGTACTAAAGACAAGCTAGCAGATTCAATCCCAAGAATTAATACTACATGCTTCCAAATTGGAAAGAAGGCTGGTAATCAGGCAGTCCTAAGATGATGTCAAGTAGTATTCCATTAAGGTATAGTATATAGTTGTTTTTTCTTTTTTCAATTTTTTATTGTGGTAAAACATACATAAAATTTACCATAACTGTTTAAGTATAAACTTCTGTAGTATTAAGTACATTCATATTGTAGTATAACCATTACTACCATCCATCTTCAGAATGCTTTTCATCTTGTAAAACTGAAACGCTATACCCGTTAAACCATAACTCCCACTTCCCCCTCTCTCATCTTCTGGAAACCACCTCTGTCTCAATGGTTTTGACTACCCTAGGTACCTCATAAAAATTTAATCATACAGTTTGTCTTTTTGTGACTGGCTTATGTCTTCAAGTTTCATCCATGTTGTAGTATGTTCCAGAATTTCTTCTTCAAGGCATATAATATTTCATTGTACATATATACCACATTTTTTTATTATCTGTTGTGATGGACATTTGGGTTTCTTCCCTGTTTTAGGTATTGTGAATAATACTGCTATGAATATAGGTGTCTTAGTCAGCTTGGGCTGCTGTAGCAAAATACCACAAGCTGGGTGGTTTAAACAATAGAAATTTATTTCTCACAGCGTTGGAGGTGGGGAAGTCTGATATAAAGTTGCTCACAGGTTTTCTTAGTGGGAACCTCATCCTGGCTGGCTATATGCTCACATGACCTTTCCTTATTGCATGTGCAGGAAGAGAGATCAATTTTGTCTCTTCTTATCAAGGCACAAATTCCATCATAAAGTCACTACCCTCATGACCTCTAAACCTAGACATTGATTTTAATTCTATTGGGTATTTACACAGAAGTAAAATTGCTGGATCATATGGTAATTCTATAATACTGTTTTCCACAGAGGCTGTACCATTTTACATTCCCACTAAAATTGTATGAGGGTTCTAATTTCTCCACATCCTTCCAACACTTGTTTTCAGTTTCTTTGATAATAGCCGTTCTAATGGGTATGAGGTGGTATCTCATCATGGTTTTGATTTGCATTGCCCTGATGATTAATGATGTTCAATATCTTCATTTGCTTAGTGGCTACCCATATATCTTCTTTGGAGCAATGTCTATTCTTTTGCCCATTTTAAAATTGGGCTGTTTTTATGTTGTTGATTTTTAAGAGTTCTCTATATATTTTTGAATATTATTCCCTTCATGGGTATATTATTTGTAAACAGTTTATCCTATATGTTGTCTTTTCACTGTTGATAATATTCACTGATGCATATAATTTAATTTTCAAGAAACCAAATTTTTTCTTTTGTCATATCCAAGAAATTACTGTTAAATCTGTCATGAAGCGTTGTCCTGTTTTCTTCTACAAGTTTTATACTATTATTAAATTTTCAGTTAATTTTTATATATGATGATAGGAAATGATCCAACTTCATTCTTTTACATGTGGCTATCCAGTTTTCCTAGAACCATTAAAGAGATTGTCCTTTCCCCCATCGAATGAGCCCTGTTACCTTTGTCAAAAATTACTTGATCATATATGTGAGGATTTATTTCTAGGCTATTCTATTCCATTGGCCTTCATGCCAGTACCACATTGTTTTGATTACTATAGCTTTATAGTTTTGAAATCAGGAAGTACAAGTTCTCTAACTTTGTTGTAGGCTATAGGGGAGAGTTTGCAACAATGTCTGCCTGTTTCTGAACCTCCATGATCAGAAGCAGCAATCAGTGATCAGTACACAGATCCTTGATTTTTTGAGGATATGATCTTTATTGCCCACCCAGGCCCCATAGGCTACATGTAATATGCTCCTAAAATATGTACACAGTTTCCTACCACAGGGCTGAGACAAGAGCTCATTTTGGCTGAAATTAACCACAATTTTTGGTCCAAGCCTCTCCTTGGAATTTGCAAGCCTTCAATAGATTCCAGAGTTCCAAAATGGTTACATCAGAATCTTCTTCTAGCGTAATTATTGTCTAGGTGGGAAGACTGAGTCCTGAGGCTTCCTACTCTCATCTTCCTGGAATACTCCTCCTCTAGCATATACTTCTAAAATTCACATCTTGTTAATGGTCATGCTGGTTGTTTACAAGTCTATAGTTATCAGGAATAAGACAAGTTGTGTACAAGAATTTTCCTAAGAGGACTTATTTTCATTTATCTTAAATATCTAGGAGTATAATTACTGCATTAGGTCATGCACATTTAACTTTGTGATTGTATGCACTCACCAAGAGTGTATGAGACTTCTACTTGCTCCTAAAATTTGTATGTTTTCATTCAAAAGTATATTCTATTTTCTCTTGTGAACTTTTTGACCTATGGATTATTTATAAATTGTTTAATTTCCAAATATTTTAAGACATCTTGCCGCTACTTTGTTTTTACTTAAATTCCAGTTAATTAACATACAGAGTAACATTAGTTTCATGTGTACAATATAGTGATTCAACACTTCCATGCAACACCCAGTGTGCATCACATATGCACTCCTTAATTTCATCACCTATTTAATGTATCCTCCCCCTCCACCCCACCTGCATTCTGGTGATCATCAGTTTGTTCTCTATAGTTAAGAGTCTGTTTTTTGGTTTGCTTCTTTTTTTTCCCTTTGCTCATCAATTTTGTTTCTTAAGTTCCACATATCAGTGAAATCATATGGCTAATAATTTCTAATTTAATGCTTGTGATATGGAATATTCTCTGTTTTAATCCCTTAAGATTTGGGACTAGTTTTATGTGCAGGCATATGGTGTACTGCAGAATATATATATTATTTCATACACCAAGAAATTAATGTAATGTTCTAAACATGTCAATGAGGACAAGTTGGTAATATTGTTTAGCTCTTATGCCATCATAGCTGATGTTCCCCCAAATTTCTTCTCCCAATTTCTTATTATAAATTACTGAGAAAAGGTTTTTAAAATCACCAACTATAATTGCAGATTTTCTATTATTCTCTTTAGTCCTATCAGTTTCTTTTTCATGTATTTTGAAACTATTATTAGATGAATACACCTTTGGAATTATATGTTTTTGATAGATTTATCATTATGAATTCCCCTTTTTTTCTCTAGGAGTACTCTTTCTCTTGCAGTTGACTTTGCCTGATATTAATATAGCCCCATCATCAATTTTACAAATAATACTTATAATGTATATTGTTCCATACCCTTTAATTTTCAACCAATCTATGACTTACAGGAAGCAAATGGTTGGGTCTTCTTTTCTATCCAACTTGAAAATCTCTTTTTAATGTTTAGTGTATTTACATTCAGTATAATTATTTCTATGGCTGAGTTTGAGTCTAGTGCTTTAGAATTTTGATTTTCAGTTGGCCTATTACAGGTCCATCTGCTTGTGGTTGAATCAAATATTTTAACATTTCAATTAATCTTTCTTCTTGTGTTTAGCTATACTTTTTTTGGTAAAGCTCTAGAGATTACATTATAAAATTTTAACTAAGGTCATTTATGTCCAATATTGTTTTACCATTTGTAGGTTTTTTCATGTGTTTTACTTATACATGGACTATAAACCACACTATTTATTAGTATTACCTAATACTAACAAGTTCTCTTGTAGAAATTTAAAATCTATTTCTTACCATTCTTCCTGAAGTTTGGGACATTTACTTGGTATTATTTCTCCTCAGCCTAATAGACATCTCTCAGCTTTTCTTTTAGTGCAGGTCTGTGAAAGACAAATTCTTTCAACTTTTAGTTTGTCTTAAAATGACTTTAGTGTTACCTCTTTTTTAGAATATTTTTTACTGAATATATTTAGTTTCCTTCTTTTGCTCTATAGACCTTGTGTTAAATATTAGAATGAAGTACATTAAAATCATTTTGGCATCTTGAAGAAGGAAGAAGTCATTTGATTGTTCAAAGTAAGATTTATGGAGAAGACAGGGTTTGAACTGAGCATTAAAAAAAAAACAACTAGAAAATTAGGGTCAATATAACACACTGGGAAGGATCTTCTTTTAATTCAACTCTCAAGCTGGGGCTCTCTACTCTTTATGTACTTCTTTCCAAGGAAAGGGGAGAAATAGGTATGACTGTGAAGATAGCACATCAGGTAGAGCATGACATTCATTGAATCACACTGAAGTTACCGCATTGAAAAGGGAATATAGGTCCTGTTTCACTCTCCTGAACTCTCTGGCATTCTGTTATTATTAATATTGCATTTCTAACAGTATGGAGGTGCATCAAAAAGTTAAAAATAGAACTACCCTACAACCCAGCAATTGCACTACAAGGTATTTATCCAAAGGATACAAACATAGTTATTCAAAGGGGCACATCTACTCCAATGTTTATGGTAGCACTGTACACACTAGCCAAACTATGGAAAGAGCCCAGATGTCCACTGACAGATGAATGGATAAAGAAGATGTGATATATATACAATGGAATATTACTCATCCAGCAAAATGAATGAAATCTTATTTGCAATGACATGGATGGAACTAGAGTGTATTCTAAGCAAAATAAGTCAGAGAAAGAAAAATACCATATGATTTCACTCATATGTGGAATTTAAGAAACAAAACAGACGAACATATGGGAGCTACCTTTCTTCTCACTGAACACCAGTGTTTTCATAGAAATGCAGAACTCTATAATGAATAATGCTACATATTAGACTTCCAGACTTTGAATATGAGCTCAACCATGTACTGTCTATATAAACTTGAGTTTATTTCTCCTTTATAGTTTATTATATTTTATAATAGATGTAATTAGATAATCCATATAAACTACTTGGCCTAGTTCCTGGAATATAGTGTTAAAATAAGTGTAGCTTAAATAAAAGATTGACCATTCATTCCTTTATTCTGATGGACTTCTGCAGTATAGGAGGAAATCAAAGGGTTAATATAGAATATTATATTCAAGGGATAAAAGGTTCTAAAATACACCTAATCTAAGCCTGTCATTTGAGAATTATAAGGGGGCTCAGACTTCCACAAGATTCAGGGCAAGCTACTGACAGAGCCAGTTAAAGGACTAGATTATACTAAATCACATTGGCAGGAGACAATATGAAATTATTGTTTTATATCATCAGTGACCAACCCAAATGTCTGGTGCACGTTTAATATTGAATAAATGATTGTAAAAGTAGAATTAAGAGTAGAGAGTTCAGAATATGAATAGAATACAAATAAGACACAAAAACTAGACACAATGTTGTCAGCCCTGAAATAAATGGAGCTCCTTTACTTTTAAGAACCTTTATCTTTGGCCTCATCCCGTCAACTCTGGTTGTAGTATCCTGGATTATGAAGGGAAGAAAGAAAGACTAACTTGGACTTCCTTCACTTGAGAAGGTCATTCAATTCTAGAAACCATAACTTAAGAAATTCTCAAGCTGGCTACTCAGGAGCGATGAACTGCAGCAAAAGCCATTTTGAAAAGAGACAAGTGGTATTCATGGACAACAGACAGTGTTGAGGAGAAAGGGACTATAAGAAATTACTCCCAGGAATGGATAAAAATCAAGACCCATTTATATGCTGCCTACAAGAGACTCATTTTAGACCTAAAGACACCTGCAGACTGACCATGAGGGGATAAAGAAACATTTATCATGCAAATGGATGTCAAAAGAAAGCCAAAGTAGCAAACTTATATTAGACAAAATAGACCTTAAAACAAAGACTGTTACCAGAGACAAAGAAGGCCACTATATAATAATAAAAGGGACAATCCAACAAGAAGATAAAACAAAACATTTATGCACCCAACAGAGGACAATCCAAAATATATAACAACAAACAAAATAACTTATAGATAATACAATAATGGAGGACTTTAATACCCCACTTACATCAAGGGACAGATCATCCAAACAGAAATCAACAAGGAAGTGATAGCTTTGAATGACAGACTGGAACAGATAGATCTAACAGATATATTCAGAACATTCCATTCTAAAACAGCAGAATACGCATTCTTTTCAAGTGCACATGGAACAATCTCCAGAATAGATCACATATTAGGTCACAAAAGAGGCCTCAATGAATACAAAAAGACTGAAATCATACCATACACCTTTGTGACTGCAATTCTGTGAAACTAGAAGTCAACCACAAGAAAAATTTGGAGGTTAAAAAACATGCTACTAAACAATGAATAGGTCAACCAGGAAATAAAAAAAATACATGGAAAAAATGAAAATAAAAACACAATGGTCCAAAACCTTTGGGATGCAGCAAAAGCAGTCCTAAGAGGGAAGGATACAGGGCGCCTGGGTGGCTCAGTCGTTAAGCGTCTGCCTTCAGCTCAGGTCATGATCCCGGGGTCCTGGGATCGAGGCCCGCATCGGGCTCCCTGCTCCACGGGAAGCCTGCTTCTCCCTCTCCCACTCCCCTGGCTTGTGTTCCCTCTCTCGCTCTCTCTCTCTCAAATAAATAAATAAATAAATAAATAAATAAATAAATAAAGAGGGAAGGATACAATAATACCTTAAGAAGCACAAAAACTCTCAAACAACCTAACATCTAAAGGAGTTAGAAAAAGAACAAATGAAACCAAAAGCCAGCAGAGGGAAGGAAATAATAGTTTCCATATCATTTATTTCTGTTCTAAGAAAAAAAAATAGAACAGGTCAATGAAATCAGGAGCTAGTTCTTTGATAAAATTGATAAACCTCTAGCCAGACTTATAAAAAAAAAAAAAAAAGACACAGGTAAATAAAATCACAAATGAGAGAAGAGAAATAACAACCAACACCACAGAAATACAAACAATTATACAAGAATATTATGAAAAACTATATACCAACAGATTGGACAACCTGGAAGAAATGCATAAATTCCTAGAAACATATAAACTACCAAAACTGAAACAAGAAGAAAGAAAACTTGAACAGACCAACAACCAGTGAAGAAATAAGTAATAAAAAAAAACTCTCAACAAACAAAAGTCCAGGACCAGATGTCTTCACCGACATATCCACCAAACATTTAAAGAAGAGTTAATACCTATTCCTCCCAAACTATTCCAAAAAAGTAGAAAAGGAAGGAAAACTTCCAAATTCATTCTATGAGGTCAGCATTACTCTGATACCAACGCCAGACAAAGACTCCACTAAAACAAACAACTACAGGCCAATATTTCTGATGAACATAGATGCAAAATCCACAACAAAATACTAGCAAACCAAATCTAAGAATACATTATAAATATCATTCACCATGATCAAATAGGATTTATTCTTAGGTTACAAGGGTGGTTCAATATTCACAAATCAATGTGATACATCACATCAGTAAGAGAAAGGATAAAAACCGTAAGATCATTTCAAGAGATGCAGAAAAAGCACTTGACAAAGTACAACATCCATTCATAATAAAAGCCCTCAACAAAGTAGGTTTAGAGGGAGCATACTTCAACATAATAAAGAACAAATATGAAAATCCCACAGCTAACATCATCCTTAATGGGGAAAAACTGAGAGCTTTTCCCCTAAAGTCAGGAAAAAGACAAGGATGTCCACGCTCATCACTTTTATTCAACATAGTACTGGAAGCCCTAGCCACAGCAATCAGACAACAGAAAGAAATAAAAGTATCCTAGTTGGTAAGGAAGAAGTAAAACTTTCACTTTTTGCAGAAGACTTGATACTATATAGAGAGAGCCTCAAAGACTCCACCAAAAAAACTACTAGAACTGATAAATTCAGTAAAGTCACTGGATACAAAATCAATATACAGAAATCTATTGCATTTCTATACATCAATAATGAAGCAGCAGGAAGAGAAATTAAAAAATCAATCCCATTTACAACTGTACCAAAACCAACAAGATACCTGGGAAGAAACCTAACCAAAGAGGTGAAAGATGTGTACTCTGAAAACTATGAAAGACATTCTGTACTCATGAATAGGAAGAACAAATATTGTTAAAATGTCTATACTATGAATCTGCACATTGAATGTAATCCCTATCAAAATACCAACAGCATTTTTAACAGAAGTAGAAAAAATAATCCTAAAATTTCTATGGAACCACAAAAGACCCTGAATAGCCAAAACCAGACAACAACTTTGAAAAAGCAAAGCTGAAGGACTCACTATTCTGGACTTCAAGTTATGTAACAAATCTGTAGTGATCAAAACAGTGTGTTACACAAAAATAGACACATAGATCAGTGGAGCAAAATAGAAAACCCATAAATGAACCCACAAGTATATCGTCAATTAATCTTCAACAAAGCAGGAAAGAATATCCAATGGGGAAAACCAATGTCTCTTCAACAAATGGTGTTGGGAAAACTGGCCAACAACATGCAAAAGAATGAAACTAGACCACTTCCTTACCCCATACACAAAAATAAATTCAACGTGCACACAAATGAAAATGAAAACACAATTGTCCAAATCTTTGGGATGCAGAAGAAACAGTTCTAGGAAGGAAATTTATAGCAATACAGGCCTACCTGAAGAAATAAGAAAAATCTCTAACAATCTAATATTATATGTAAAGGAATTAGAGTAACAAGCAAATCCCAAAGTTAGTAGAAGGAAATAATGAAGATCAGAGCAGAAGTAAATGAAGTAGACTAATAAAATAATAGAAAAATCAAAGAAATGAAAAGCTGGTTCTTTGAAAAAGCAAAAAATTAATAAACCTTTATCCAGGCTACTCAAGAAAAAAAGAGAGAACACAATAAAATTAGAAATGAAAAAGTGACAACCAACACTATAGAAATTCAAAGGATTATAAAACTACAAAATATTAAAGAGGGCACGTATTGCATGGAGCACTGGGTGTTATACGCAAACAATGAATCATGGAACACTACATCAAAAACTAATGATGTGTGGTGATTAACATAACATAATAAAATTTAAAAAAAACTACAAAATATCATATGCTAACAAATTAGACAACCTGAAAGAAATGAACAAATTCCTAGAACTATACAATCTTCCAAAACTGAATCAGGGAGAAATGGAAAATTTAAAGAGACTGTTAATTATGAACAAAATAATGGTAAAGAAAAAACTCCCAGCATAACAGAAGTCCCTACGGGAGCAGATGGCATCACAGGATAATTATAACAAACATTTAAAAAAAAAAAGAGTTAACACCTATTATCCTCAAACTATTCCAAAAAAATGTAAGAGGAATGAAAGTTTCCCAGTATAGTCCATGAGGCCAGAATTACCCTGATGCCAAAATCAAACAAAGATACTACAAAAGAAGAAAACTAAGCAAAATCCCTGACTAACATACATGCAAAAATCCTCAAGATATTTTCAAACCACACTCAACAATATAGTAAAATGATCGAGTGAGATCTTTTTCCCTAGAAAAGCAAAGATAGTTCAATGTTCACAAATAAATCAATGTGATACACTACATCAACAAATGATAAAAATCATATGGTAATCTCAATAGATACAGAAAAAATATTTGACAAAATTCAACATCATTCATGATAAAAATTCTCAACAAAGCGGGTTTAGAGGGACATCTCAACATAATAAGGTCTGTATGTGATATACCCACACCTAACATCATACTTACTGGTAAAAAACAGTTTTTTTCTGTAAGAACAGGAATAACACAAGGATGTCTACTCTTGCCACTCCTATTCAACTTAGTTCTGGAAGTCCTAGCTACAGCAATCAGAAGAAAAATAAATAAAAGCATCCAAGTTGTTAAGAAGGAAGACAAAGGACAGCTATAAGCAAAAGAATGATACTGGACCACACTCTCTTACACCATACACAAAAATAAACTCTAAATGGTTTAAAGACCTAAATGTGAGACATTAAACCATAAAACTTCTAAAAGAAAACATAGGCAACAATTTCACATCATCCATAGAAACATTTTTCTGCATATGTCTCCTCGGGCAAAGGAATCAAAAGCAAAATTAAACTATTGGGACTATACTAAAATAAACATCTTTTGTATAGGGAAAGAAACCAACAAAACAAAAAGGCAACATAATGAAAGGAAGAAGATATTTGCAAGTATCCAATAAGGGGTTAAGATCCAAAATAATATAAACAACTTCTACGACTCAGCACCAAAACTACAAATAATCTGATTGGAAAGAGGTTTATTGAGGTCCTCTGCCCATTTTTAAAGATGATCTACAAATGGCCATCAGACTCATAAAAAAACACTCGACATCACTAATCATCAAGAAAATGCAAATCGAAGCCACAATGAGATATCACCTTAAACCTGTCAGAATGGCTAGAACAACAACAACAAAAAAGACAAGAAATAGCATGTGTTGGTAAGGATATGGAGAAAAAAGAACCCTCATGTACTGTTGGCAGAAAATTAATTATAGCCACTGTGGAAAAGAATATGGAGGTTCCTCAAAAATGTAAAGTAGAAATACCATTTGATCCAGTTTCCACTCCTGATTATTTACCCAAAGAAAATGAAACACTAATTGGAGAAGATACATGCATCCTTATGTTTATTGCAGCATTATTTATAATATGCAAGATTTGGAAGCAACCCAAGTGTCCAAGTGTCCAACAGTAAATGGATAAAGATGTGATATGTATATACAATAGAATATTACTCAGACATAAAAAAGAATTAGATCCTGCTATTTGCAGCAATGTGGGTGGACCTAGAAAGTATAATGATAAGTGAAATAAGTCAGACTGAGAAAGACAAATACCATATGATTTCAATCACATGTGGAATTTAAGAAACAAAAGTGAACAAATAAGAAAGACTCTTAAATACAGAGAACTTAAGGTTGCCAGAGGGAAAGTAGGTGGGGAAATGGGTGAAAAAGGTAAAGGGGATTAAGAGTACATTTACTGTGATTAGCACTGAATAATGTATAGAATTATTGAAATATATACCTGAAACTAATACAATGCAGTTAAATATACTTCAATTGAAAATTTTAAAAATACTGTCACTTTTTGTAGATGGCATTATGCTACACATTGAAAACCCTAAAGACTTCACCAAAATCTTTAGGAAGTAAAAAAATTTCAGAATAGAAAATTAACAGAAAGAAATCAGTTGGATTTTTATACACTAATAACAAAATAGCAGAAACAGACATTTAAAAAACTCCACTTATAATTCTGTCAAAAACAGTAAAAGAGGAATAGCTTAACAAAGGAGTTAAAATACCTTTAGTCTAAAAACTGTAGGATATTGAAGAAATTAAAGATGACACAAATGGAAAGACGTTCCATGTGCTCATGGATTGGAAGAATTAATACTGGAAAAATTAAATGTCCATACTACTCAAAGCAATCTACAGATTCAATGCAATACCTATCAGAATACCAACTTTTCTCATAGAACTAGAACAAATAATCCTAAAGTTCATGTGGAACCTCAAAAGACCTTGAATAGCCAAAGCATCCTGAGAAAAAAGAACAAAGCTTGAGGGCTCACAATCTGAGATTGAAGATGTAGTACAAAGCTCTAGTGATCAAGACACTATGGTGCTGGCACAGCAACAGACACATAGATCAATGCAGGAGAATAGAAATCCCAGAAATAAACCCATGCTTACATAGTCTGTTGATCTATGACAAGGGAGGCAGAATATATAAAAGGGAAAAGATCATCATTTCAACAAATAGGGCTAGGAAAAGTGGACACATACATGCAAAAGAATGAAATTGGACCACTTTCTTATACCATTCACAAAAATAAACTCAAAAAAGATTAAAGACCTAAATGTGAGACATGAAACCATAAAACTCTTAGAAGAAACATAGGCAGTAATTTCTTTGACATTGGTCATTGAAACATTTTTCTACATATGTCTCTTTCAGGCAAAGAAAACAAAAGAAAAATTAAACCATTGGGATTAAACCAAAATAAAAAGCTTTTACACAGCAAATGAAACCATCAACAAAACCAAAAGGGAACATATTGAATGGAAGAAGTTATTAAAAAATTATATATCCAATAAGGGGTTAGTATCCAAAATACATAAACAATTTACACTATGCAACACCAAAAATTAATCTGATTAAGAAGTGCACAAAATACCAGAACATTTTTCCAAATAAGATATACAGATGGTTAACACATGAAAAGATGCTCAACATCACTCACCATCAGGAAAAAGCAAATCAAAACCACAACGAGATATCACCATACACCTGTCAGAATGGCCAGAACAAAAAAGACAAATAACATGTGTTGTCAAGGATGTGGAGAAAAAGGAACCCCCAGCCCATCAATGGGAATGTAAATTGGTGTAACCACTGTGGAAAATAGTATGGAGGTTCCTCAAAAAATCTTAAATAGAAATACCATATGATCCAGTAATTCCACTCCTAGGTATTTACCCAAAAGAAACAAAAACACTAATTCAAAGGGATACGTGCACCTCTATGTTTATTGAAGCATTATTTATGATAGGCAAGATAGAGGAGCAACCCAAGTGTCCTTCAATGATGAATGGATAGAGAAGAGGTCATACACACACACACACACACACACACACACACACACACGAATATTACTTAGCCATTAAAAAAGAATGAGATCTTGCCTTTTGCAACAGCATGAATGTACGTAGAGGGCATTATGTTAAGTGAAATATGTCCCTGTTCAGTAAGGAGTCTGCTTCTCCCTCTCCCTCCCCCCTGCCCCAGCTTGTGCTCTCTCTTGCTCATTCTCTCTCTCTCAAATAATAAATAAAATCTTTTAAAAAAATAATTGCTTTAAATGTAAATGGTCTAAATGCTCCAATGAAAAGACATAGAGTGATTTAATGGATTAAAAAAAAAAAGACCATCTCCGTGCTGCCTAAAAGAGATTCATTTCAGACCTATAGACACATATGGACTGAAAGTGAAGGATGGAAAAACATATACCATGCAAGTGGAAGAGAAAAAAGGTTTAAATATCAATACTTATATCAGACAAAGACTCTAACAAGAGACCCGGAATGATACTACATAATGATAAAGGGATCAATCCAACAACAGGATATAACAATGTAAATATCTATGCACCCAACATAGGGGCACTTAAATACATGAAGCAAATATTAACACACATAAAGACAGAAATAGACAGTAATACAGTAATAGATGACTTTAAATATTCACTAACATCAATGGATAGGTCTTCCAGACAGCTTATCAGGGAAATAGTGTCTTGAATGACACAATAGACCAGATGGGCTTATAGTTTTAAACAGAACATTCCATCTAAAAACAGCAAATACACATTCTTTTTAAGTGCACATGGAACATTCTCCAGGAGAAATCATATGTTAGGTCACAAAATGAGTCTGAATAGAAATACAATGTGATGAGCTTGGGAAGATGGTGCAGTAGGAAGTTCCTAAGTTCACACTGTTCCATGTTTACAACTCAGTATCACTCATATCCAAGGAAATAAACCAAAAAGTCATCCAAAGACTGGCAGAACAAACTCCACAACTAAATGTAGAGAAGCAGCATCCTCTAAGAAGTTTAAGAAGGGCAGAAATGGTGGGCAGGATCTGCCTGCAGGAGGAAGGGAGTTGTAGTAACAGGGAGCCCATACAGGGATGACAAATCTCCATAGTGTCAGAGAGGCAGAATTCTATGGGTTTGTATAGTCAGCAGGACTTGGAGCCTGAAGCTTTAAAAGTCAGCTAACTCAGCAATGGGTGAGCTGGGAAGGCAAGTGATAGTTTAAAAGACAGCAGTCCACAGAGAGGCAACATAGAAGCAACAATTTGTACAACACCTGGGGAAAATGGGAGGGAGATCTGTTTATTTGAATTTCAGAACATGTTGGGGACCTCTCTGGGAACAAAGGAACTGGCAGGTGCCATTTTCCTCCCCTGCCCCTCATCTAAACACAGAGCCATCTACATGAGGCAGCACAGCACAGACACTTGCTACCTAACTGGCTAGTGGTGAACCCCACCCATGAGTTCTCCTGAGAATTTGCTCACTCCAAGCCTGCTGGCCTGGCCCTGGCCTCAGCAAACACTTTGTTAACACTGTGCATGCCCTGCCCAGCCACCACTTGATCAGACACTAAGTTCCCCAGGTGCTGGCACTATACAACATGCCCTGGCCACTGACATGTGTCATGTCCCTGGCAGCCACTGCACGCTGATGGGGGGAAGGGGGAGAATCTGACCTAGGACAAGTAGCTCAGCACAAATTTTGCTAACACTACTGCCCTGCCCCTGAGCTTTCCTGCTATCATCACACCCCCTCAAAGCTGGTCTGCCTGGGTCTCACTAACACCACAGAAGATAAGCACAGCCTACAATAGGCAGAATCAGTGTAAATGTCTAAACTGAAAGAAAAAAGCAACTCAGACACAACAGCAGGATATAAGCAACACACATAGGAGACTGCCCTGAAGTGCCACATTCTGGTGAATAGGGGACCCTGTACTGCAGGACTTCTTCATGAAGCCACTACTTTCAAGAGCAGAAGATGTAGCTGACTTTCCTAGCACAGAGAAACAGACACAGCCAGGTAGACAAAAATGAGGAGACAAATATGTCCCAAATGAAAGAACTGGACAAAATCACAGCATGAGATCTAAGCAAAAAGGAATAATATGTCTAATAGATAATTTAAAGTAATGATCATAAATATACTCACTAGACTTCAGAAAAGGTCAGAGAACATCAGTGAGACCCTTGACAAAGACATGAAAAAATAACAGAGGTGAAGAACTCAATGAAATTAAAAATACAATAGTACAATAGATGGAATAAATAGTAGGCTACAGGAAGCAGAAGAACATATAAATGACCTGGAGGATAGCAACCAAGCTGAAGAAGTGAGAGACAAACAAATACTGCAAAATGAGAATAAGCTTAGAGACCTCAGATACCATCAAACGTAGTTACATTCCCAGTATAGGGATCCCAGAAGGAGAAGAGA
Source organism: Halichoerus grypus (assembly GCF_964656455.1). Taxonomy (NCBI): domain Eukaryota; kingdom Metazoa; phylum Chordata; class Mammalia; order Carnivora; family Phocidae; genus Halichoerus; species Halichoerus grypus. Next base: position 139,685,326 of record NC_135716.1, read on the forward strand.
GAGAAAGGGAGGCAGAAAATGTATTTGAAGAAATAATAGCTGAAAACTTCCCAAATCTAGGGAAGGAAACAGAGATCCAGATTCAGGAGGCACAAAAATTCCCCAACAAAATCAACCCAAGGAGGTCCACACCAAGACACAAAGTAATAGTAATTAAAATGACAGAAACAGTAACAAAGTATTTAAAGATTGCAGAGAAAAGAAGACAGTTACATACAAAGGAAACCCCCTAAGGCTATCAGCTGATTTGTTCAGCAGAAACTTTGCAGGGCACAAAGGAGTGGCATGATATATTCAAAGTGCTGAAAGGAGAAAAATCTGCAGCCAAGAATGGTCTATCCAGCAAGGCTATCACTCAGAATAGAAGGAGAGATAAAGAATTTCCCAAACCAACAAAAGATAAAAGAATTCAGGACCACTAAACCAGCCCTATAAGAAATGTCACATTGGCTAACTGAACATAATAAAAAATAAAAATAAATAAAAAAAAAAAGAAATGTCACAGGAAACTATGAGTGAAAAACAAAAACAAAACTAAGTAAGAAAAATAATAATCACAAGAGTAAAAAAAATGTATCTGTAAAAATCAGCCAAGAGAAGCATAAATAAAAGGATGTAAAATATACCAAATATGTGAAATGTAGAGGGGAATGAAATAAAGAATGATTTCAAAATTAAGTGACCATCCACTTAATATGGACTGCTAAATGCAAAAGATGTTATATATAAACCAAATGGTAACCACAAATGAAAACACAGTAATAGATGCATAAAAAATAAAGAGCAAGGAACACTAATAGTTTACCAAAAAAAGCCAACTAATTGTGAGAGATGAAAGGAATAAAGAGGAACTACAAAAACAGCCATAAAACAAGTAACAACATGGCCAAAAAAAAGCACACATATCAATAATTACTTTGATCATAAATGGACTAAATGTTCCAATCAAAAGACATAAGGAGATGAAATAGATATAAAAAAATTAAAAAATAAGAGCCAACTATATCTTGCCTACAAGAGACTCATTTCAGACCTAAAGATAAGTGAAGATTGTACTTGAAGGGATGGAGAAACATTTATCAAGCAAATGGAAGTGAAGAGAAAGCCAGAGTCACAATATTTATAGTAGACAAAATAGACTTAAAAATAGAGCTGTAACAAGGGACAAAGAAGGACACTGTATAATCATAAACAGTACAATCCAACAAGAATATATAACAATGGTAAAAATGTATGCACCCAATATGGGAGCACCCAAATACATAAAAGTTAATAACAAACATAAAGCAAATAACCAATACTAATACAATAATAGTAGGGGACTTTAACACCTCACATCAGTGGACAGATCATCCAAACAGAAAATCAACAAGGAAACAGTGGCTCTCAAAGAGATATTATACCAGATGGATCTAACAGATACATTAACAGTATTCCATCCTAAAACAGGATTTATCCCTGGGATGCAAGGGTGGTTCGATATTTACAAGTCAAACAATGTGATACATCACATCAATAAAAGAAGGGATAAAATCCATAAAATCATTTCAATAGATGCAGAAAAAGCATTTGACAAAGTACAACATCCATTCATGATAAAAGCCTTCAACAAAGTAGGTTTAGAGGAAACATACCTAACATAAAGGCCATATATGAAAAATCCACACTTCACATCATACTCAATGGCAAAAACTGAGAGGATTTCCTCTAAGATAAGGAAGAAGAGAGGGATGTCCACTCTTCACCACTATCATTTAACATAGTATTGGAAGTTTCAGCTGAAGCTATCAGACAAGAGGAAGGAATAAAAGGGCATTTAAGTTGGTAACAAAGAAGTAAAACTTTCACTAATTGCACACGACATGATACTAGATATATAAAACCCTAAAGACTCCACCAAAAAACTAGAACTGATAAATGAATTCCATAAACTTGCAGGATAAAAAATCAATGTACAGAAATCTGTGGCATATACTAATAATGAAGCAACAGAGAAATTAACCTAGCAATCCCATTTATAATTGCACCAAAAATAATAAAATACCTAGGAATAAACCAAAGAGGTGAAAGATCTGTGTTCTGAAAAAATATAAAACATTGATGAAAGATATCAAAGATGATACAAACAAGTGGAAAGATATTCCATGCTCATGGATTGGAAGAATAAACATTGTTAAAATGTCCATACTACCCAAAGCAATCTACAGATTTAATGCAATGCCTGTCAAAATGCCAACATTTTTCACAAAACAAGAATAAACAATCCTAAGATTTGTATGGAACCATAAAAGACCCCAAATACCAAAAACAATCTTGAAAGAGAAAAACAAAGCTGTAGGTATTTCAATTCCAGATTTCAAATTATACTACAAACCTATAGTAATCAAAACAGTATTATACTGGCACAAATATAGGCACATAGATCAATGGAATAGAACAGAAAGCCCAGAAATAACCTAACGTTTATATGGTCAATCTTTGACAAAAGAGGAAAGAACATACAATGGGAAAAAGATAGTTTCTTCAACAAATGGTGTTGGGAGAACTGGACAGCCAAATGCAAAAGAATCCAACTGGACCACTGGCTTACACCATACACGAAGATACATTCAAAATATGTTAAAGACCTAAATATGAGACCTGAAACTATAAAAATCCTAGAAGAGAGCACAGGCAGTAAATTCTCTGACATTGGACAGAACAACTTTTTTTCTAGATATGTCTCCTGAGAGAAGGGAACAAAAGCAAAAATAAACTATTGGGATTACATCAAAATGGAAAGCTTCTGCACAGCAAAGGAAATGATCAACAAAACTAAAAGGCAACCTACTGACTAGGAGAGGATATTTACAAATGATATCTCTGATAAGGGGTTAGTATCCAAAACCTACAAAGAACTGATACAACTTAATACCCAAAGACCAAATATCCAGTTAAAAACTGGGCTGAAGACATGAACAGACATTTCTCCAAAGAAGACATTAGATGGCCACAGACACATGAAAAGATGCTTAACATCACTCACCATCAGGGAAATTCAAATCAAAACTTCTATGAGATATCACCTCACACCTGTTAGAATGACTAAAATCAAAAACACAAGAATCAACAGGTATTGACAAGAATGTGGGAAAATAAGCCTCATAATGTTTGTGGGAATACAAACTTGGGCAGCCACTGTGGAAAACAGTATGGAGATTCCTCAAAAAGTTAAAAATGGAACTACCTTACAATACAGTAATTGCATTACTGGGTATTTACCCCCAAAATACAAAAACACTAATTCAAAGAAATACATGCACCTCATGTTTGTTGCAACATTATTTATAATAGCCAAATTTTGGAAGCAGCCCAACCCGTGTCCATTGATAGATGAATGGATATAGAAGATGTGGTATATATACCACATTATAAACAGACACACACACAATGGAATATTAGCTATAAAAAAGAATGAAATCTTACCATCTGCAACAACAGGGATAGAGGTAGAGAGTATAATGCTAAGCAAAATAGGCAGTGAGGGCAAGACAAATACCATATGATTTCACTCATATGTGGAATTTAAGAAACAAAACAAATGAAGAAAGGAGAAGAAAAGAGTGCGTTTCTGAGTTTATCTCTAACAATAGAGAACAAATTGATGATTACCTGAAGGGAGGTGGGTGAGGGGGAGAGAAATAGATTAAAGCATACACTTATAATGATGAGCACTGAGTAATATATAGAATTGTTGAATTACTACATTGCACACCTGAAACCAATATAACACTGTTAACTAACTTGAATTAAAATTTTAAAGCTTAATAAATAGAAGTCTGAATAAATTTAAGAAGATTAAAATCATATCAAGCATCTTTTGAAGCCCAACTGTATAACCTAGAAATCAATTACAGGAAAAAGCTACAAAAACACACACAGGGAGGTTAAAAAACATGCTACTACTCAACCAATGAGTCAAAAAAAAAAAAAAAATCAAAGACGAAATAAATAATACATGAGATAAATGTAAATGAAAAAAATGCCCCAAAATCTTTGGGATCCAGCAAAAGTAGTTATAAAAGGAAAGTTTGTAGTGATACAGGCTTATCTCAAGAAACAAGAAAAATATAAAAAAATCCTAACCTTTCACCAAAGAAGCTAGAGAAAGAACAAAGCCCAAATTTAATAGAAGGAAATAATAAAGATTAGAGCAGAAATAATTGAAATAAAGACAAAAAAATCCAATAGAAAAGATCAGTGAAACCAAGAGCTGTTCCTTTGGAAGACTGATATACTTTAATCAGACTCAATAAGAAAAAAAGGGGGGTGGCACCTTGGTGGCTCAGTAGTTAAGCATCTGCCTTCATTTCAGCTCATGATCCTGGGGTCCTGGGATTGAGCCCCAAATCGGGGTCCCTGCTCAGTGGGGAGCCTGCTTCTCCCTCTGCCTGCAGCTGCCCCCTGCTTGTGCACTCACTCTCTCTCTCTCTAATAAATAAATAAAATCTTTAAAAAAAAAAAAGGACCCACATAAAATCAGAAATGAAAGAGGAGAAATAACAACTAAATAACAAACAAAAATAACTAAATAACAACAAAAGAATACTACAAGCCAATATCCCTGATGAACATAGATGCAATAATTCAAAGAAATATTAGCAAACCAAACTCAACAAAACATTAAAAAAAACTAATAAGTCATTGAACACTAAATCAAAAACTAATGATGTACTTATACATTGGCTAATTGAACTTAAAAAAAAAATCATTCATCATATCAAGTGGTATTTATTCCAGGGATGGAAGGGTGGTCAATATTTACAAGTCAATCAACGTGATATATCACATTAAGAAGAGGAAGGATAAGGAGGAGGAGCAAGATGGCAGAGGAGTAGGAGACCTAAATTTCGTCTGGTCCCAGGAATTCAGCTAGATAGGGATCCAACCATTCTGAACACCTAGGAACTCAACAGGAGATCGAAGAAAAGAATAGCAGCAACTCTCTGGACAGAAAAGCGACTACTTTCTGGAAGGTAGGACGTGTGGAGAAGTGAATCTGAGGCGATATTCAGGAAAATAGACGGCGGGGGAGGGAGCCTCTGTCAGCCACTTCTGGCAAGTGATAGAGCAGCAGAGGACAAAATCAGAAATTTTAGAAGTCGGCTCGGTTGAGGGACGTCGCTCCAGTGGCTAAGCAGGGGGTGGAACCCTCGCAGGACAGTGTGGTCTCAGGACCCTCGGGGTCACAGAAAGACCGGGGGTGCCTGAGTGCGGCAGAGCTCCCAGGTATAGGAGTGGGGAAGCTGGCTGCAGCCGAGGAGTGGGCTCTCAGCTCGGGGTTGCCATAAACCGTGATCCAGGGCACAGTTGGGCCACTGCTCCTCCAGCAGGGACCCAACAAGCGGCAGATCCGGGGAGACTCCCCTTCTCCCCTGGGAGGAGTGGCGCGGCAGCGCACCGCAGGGATCTGCTGGGTTTGGAGACTCCACACCAAGTCAGGTGCCAGAGATAGAAATGCTCAGTCACAGGCCGGGTGAGCACAGCGTGCAACCGGAGACAGGGGAGACAGGAGTGACTGACTGCTTTTCTCTGGGGGCACACTGAGGAATGGGGTCCCTAATTCTCAGCTCCTCCGGGGCAGAGACTGGGAAGCCGCCATTTTCACTCTCGTTCTCCAAAGCTGCCCGGAAAGCTTGCAGGGAACAAAAGCTCCCGAGAGCAAACCCGAGCAGATAACTTAGCCTGACCTGGCAAGGGTGGGGCAATTCCACCTCCGGCAAAGACACTCAGGAACCACAGCAACAGGCCCCTCCCCCAGAAGATCAGCAAGAACAGCCAGCCAAGACCAAGTTTACCAATCAATGAGAATGGCAGAACTCCAGCACTAGGGGAATACTGCACATAGAATTCATGGCTTTTTCCCCATGATTCTTTAGTCTTTCAAAGTTAATCTTTTTAATTTTCTTTTTTTTCTTTTTCTATTTTTTAAAAAAAATTTTTTTCCCTTTTCAACCAACATCTTATCAACCCTTTTTTAAAAAATCTTTTTTATTTTTCATTTTTAGAGTCATATTCTATCCCTTCATTGTAGTTAACCTTATTTTTGGTATAGATATATAAGTTGTTCTCTCTTTAAAATTTTGGAATACAGTTTCTTCTAACAGACTAAAATATACCCTAAATCTCTAGTGTATGCCTTTGTTCTAGTCTCCTGCCTGATCACATTCTCTCCCCCTTTTTTAAATCCTCTTCTTTCTTTTTTCAACCAACTTCTTATCTTATCAATTCCTTTTATAAAATCTTTTATAATTTTCATCTTTACAGTCCTATTCCATCCCTTCATTGTATTTACCCTTATTTTTGTACATATATGTTTTTCTTTCTTTAAAATTTTGGGGGCAGTTTCTTCTAACAGACCAAAAGATGCCCAAAATCTAGTGTGTGGCACTGATCTATTCACCAGCCTGATCATATTTGATCATATGCTTTTTTTTTTTTCTTTTTCTTTTCTTTTTTCTTTCTTTTCCTTTCTTTTCCCCAAGTTTCAGGTCTCTTCTGATTTGTTTAGTGTATAACATTTTATTCTCTCATTTATCTGTTCTCCTCTGGACAAAATGACAAGATGGAAAAAATCAACTAGTAAAAAGAACAAGAGGCAGTACCAACTGTCAGGGACCTAATCAATACAGACATTAGTAAGATGTTGGAACTAGAGTTCAGAAAGGTGATTATAAAGATACTAGCTGGGGGCGCCTGGGTGGCTCAGTTGGTTAAGCGACTGCCTTCGGCTCAGGTCATGATCCTGGAGTCCCGGGATCGAGTCCCACATCGGGCTCCCTGCTCAGCAGGGAGTCTGCTTCTCCCTCTGACCCTCCTCCCTCTCATGCTCTCTGTCTCTCGTTCTCTCTCTCGCAAATAAATAAAATCTTAAAAAAAAAAAAAAAAAAAAAAGATACTAGCTGGGCTTGAAAAAAGCATGGAAGATATTAGAGAAACCCTTTCTGCAGAAATAAAAGAACTAAAATTTAACCAAGTCGAAATCAAAAAGGCTATTAATGGGGTGCAATCAAAAATGGAGGCTCTAACTGCTACAATAAATGAGGCAGAAGAGAGAATTAGTGATATAGACCAAATGATGGAAAATAATGAAGCTGAGAAAAAGAGAGATAAACAACTACTGGATCACGAGGGCAGAATTCGAGAGATAAGTGATACCATAAGATGAAACAATATTAGAATAATTGGGATCCCAGAGAAGAGGAAAGAGAGAGAGGGGCACAAGGTATATTGGAGCAAATTATAGAAAAGAACTTCCCTAATTTGGGGAAGGAAACAGGCATCAAAATCCAGGAAGCACAGAGAACCCACCCCAAAATCAATAAAAATAGGTCAACATCCCGACATCTAATAGTAAAACTTACAAGTCTCAGAAACAAAGAGAAAATCCTGAGAGCAGCTCGGGACAAGAGATCTGTAACCTACAATGGTAGAGACATTAGATTGGCAACAGACCTATCCACAGAGACCTGGCATGTCCAGAAAGGACTGGCACGATATATTCAGAGCACTAAATGAGAAAAATATGCAGCCAAGAATACTATATCCAGCTAGGCTGTCATTGAAAATAGAAGGAGAGATAAAAAGCTTCCAGGACAAACAAAAACTAAAAGAATTTGCAAACATGAAACCAGCCCTACAAGAAATCTTGAAAGGGGTCCTCTAAACAAAGAGAGAACCTAAAAGTAACATAGACCAGAAAGGAACACAGGCAATATGCAGTAACAGTCACCTTACAGGCAATACAATGGCACTAAATTCATATCTTTCAATAGTTACCCTGAATGTAAATGGGCTAAATGCCTCAATCAAAAGACACAGCATATCAGACTGGATAAAAAAACAAGACCAATCGATATGCTGTCTGCAAGAGACTCATTTTAGGCCCAAAGACACCTCCAGATTGAAAGTGAGGGGGTGGAAAACCATTTACCATGCTAATGGAGACCAAAAGAAAGCTGGAGTGGGAATCCTTATATCAGACAAATTAGATTTTAACCAAAGACTATAATAAGAGATGAGGAAGGATACTATATCATACTTAAAAGGTCTATCCAACAAGAAGATCTAACAATTGTAAATATCTATGCCCCTAACATGGGAGCAGCCAATTATATAAGCCAATTAATAACAAAAGCAAAGAAACACATTGACAACAATACAATAATAGTAGGGAACTTTAACACCCCCCTCACTGAAATGGACAGATCATCTAAGCAAAAGATCAACAAGGAAATAAAGACTTTAAATGACACACTGGACCAAATGGACTTCACAGATATATTCATAACATTCCATCCCAAAAAAACAGAATACACATTCTTCTCTAGTGCTCATGGAACATTCTTCAGAATAGATCACATCCTAGGTCACAAATCAGGTCTCAACCAGTACCAAAAGATTGGGATCATTCCCTGCCTATTTTTGGACAACAATGCTTGGAAACTAGAACTCAATCACAAGAGGAAAGTTGGAAAGAACTCAAATACATGGAGGCTAAAGAGCATCCTACTAAAGAATGAATGGGTCAACCAGGAAATTAAAGAAGAATTAAAAAAAATCATAGAAACCAATGAAAATGAAAACACAACTGTTCAAAATCTTTGGGATGCAGCAAAGGCAGTCCTAAGAGGAAAGTATATAGCAATACAAGCCTTTCTCAAGAAACAAGAAAGGTCTCAAATATCCAACCTAACCCTACACCTAAAGGAGCTGGAGAAAGAACAGCAAATAAAGCCTGAACCCAGCAGAAGAGAAATAATAAAGATCAGAGCAGAAATCAATGAATAGAAACCAAAAGAACAGTAGAACAGTTCAACGAAAGTAGGAGCTGGTTCTTTGAAAGAATTAATAAGATTGATAAATCCCTGGCCAGACTTATCAAAAGAAAAGAGAAATGACCCAAATAAATAAGATCATGAATGAAAGAGGAGAGATCACAACCAACACCAAAGAAATACAAACAATTATAAGAACATATTATGAGCAACTATATGGCAGCTAATTAGATAATCTGGAAGAAATGGATGCATTCCTAGAGATGTATCAACTACCAAAACTGAACCAGGAAGAAATAGAAAACCTGAACAGACCTATAACCACTAAGGAAATTGAAGCAGTCATCAAAAATCTCCCAACAAATAAGAGCCCAGGGCCAGAAGGGTTCCCAGGGGAATTCTACCAAACATTTAAAGAAGAAGTAATACTTATTCTTCTGAAACTGTTCCAAAAAATAGAAATGGAAGGAAAACTTCCAAATTAACTTTATGAGGCCAGCATTACCTTGATCCCAAAACCAGACAAAGACCTCATCAAAAAGGAGAATTATAGACCAATATCCCTGATGAACACAGATGCAAAAATTCTCACCAAAATACTAGCCAATAGGATCCAATAGTACATTAAAAGGATTATTCACCACGGCCAAGTGGGATTTATTCTTGGGCTGCAAGTTTGGTTCAATATCTGCAAATCAATCAATGTGATACAATGCATTAATAAAAAAAAGAACAAGAACCATATGATCCTCTCAATGGATGCATAAAAAGCATCTGACAAAGTACAGCATGCTTTCTTGATTAAAACTCTTCAGAGTGTATGGATAGAGGGCACACACCTCAATATCATAAAAGCCATCTATGAAAAACTCACAGAGAATATCATTCCTAAGGGAGAAAAACTGAGAGCTTTTCCCCTAAGGTCAGGAACACAGCAGGGATGTCCACTATCACCACTGCTATGCAACATGTGTTCCATAGTATTAGAAGTATTAGAAGTCCTAGCCACAGCAATCAGACAACAAAAAGAAAAAAAAAGCATCCGAATTGGCAAAGAAGTCAAACTCTCACTCTTTGCAGATGATATGATACTTTCTGTGGAAAACCTAAAAGACTCCACCCCAAAACTGCTAGAACTCATACAGGCATTCAGTAAAGTGGCAGGATATAAAATCAATGCACAGAAATCAGTGGCATTCCTATACACCAACAAGACAGAAGAAAGAGAAATTAACAAGTCAATCCCATTTACAATTGCACCCAAAACCATAAGATACCTAGGAATAAATCTAACCAAAGAGGCAAAGAATCTGTACTCAGAAAACTATAAAATACTTATGAAAGAAATTGAGGAAGACACAAAGAAATGGGAAAACGTTCCATGCTCATGGATTGGAAGAACAAATATTGTGAAGATGTCCATGCTACCTAGAGCAATCTACACATTCAATGCAATCCCCATCAAAATACCATCCACTTTTTTCAAATAAATGGAGCAAATCATCCTAAAATTTGTATGGAACCAGAAAAGATCCCGAATAGCCAGAGGAATGTTGAAAAAGAAAAGCAAAGCTAGCGGCATCACAATTCCGGACTTCAAGCTCTATTACAAAGCTGTCATCATCAAGACAGTATGGTACTGGCACAAAAACAGACACATAGATCAATGGAACAGAATAGAGAGCCCAGAAATGGACCCTCAACTCTATGGCCAACTAATCTTTGACAAAGCAGGAAAGAATGTCCAATGGAAAAAAGACAGTCTCTTCAACAAATGGTGTTGGGAAAACTGGATAGCCACATGCAGAAGAATGAAACTGGACCATTTCCTTACACCACACACAAAAATAGACTCCAAATGGTTGAAAGACCTCAATGTGAGACAGGCGTCCATCAAAATCCTAAAGGAGAACACAGGCAGCAACCTCTTCGACCTCAGCCGCAGCAACTTCTTCCTAGAAACATCGCCAAAGGCAAGGGAAGCAAGGGCAAAAATGAACTATTGGGACTTCATCAAGATAAAAAGCTTTTGCACAGCAAGAGAAACAGTCAACAAAACCAAAAGACAACTGACAGAATGGGAGAAGATATTTGCAAATGACATCAGATAAAGGGCTAGTATCCAAAATCTATAAAGAACTTATCAGACTCAACACCCAAAGAACAAATAATCTAATCAAGAAATGGGCAGAAGACATGAACAGACATTTCTCTAAAGAAGACATCCAAATGGCCAACAGACACATGAAAAAGTGCTCAACATCGCTTGGCATCAGGGAAATCCAAATCAAAACCTCAATGAGATACCACTTCACACCAGTCAGAATGGCTAAAATTAACAAGTCAGGAAATGACAGATGTTGGCGGGGATGCGGAGAAAGGGGAACCCTCCTACACTGTTGGTGGGAATGCAAGCTGGTGCAGCCACTCTGGAAAACAGTATGGAGCTTCCTCAAAAAGTTGAAAATAGAGCTACCATATGATCCAGCAATTGCACTACTGGGTATTTACCCCAAAGATACAAAAGTAGGGATCAGAAAGGGTACATGCACCCCGATGTTTATAGCAGCAATGTCCACAATAGCCAAACTGTGGAAAGAGCCAAGATGTCCATCGACAGATGAATGGATAAAGAAGATGTGGTATATATATACAATGGAATATTATGCAGCCATCAAAAGGAATGAGATCTTGCCATTTGCAACGATGTGGATGGAACTGGAGGGTATTATGCTCGGCGAAATAAGTCAATCAGAGAAAGACATGTATCATATGACCTCACTGATATGAGGAATTCTTAATCTCAGGAAACAAACTGAGGGTTGCTGGAGTGGGGGGTGGGGTGGGAGGGATGGGCTGACTGGGTGATAGACACTGGGGAGGGTATGTGCTCTGGTAAGCGCTGTGAATTGTGCAAGACTGTTGAATCTCAGATCTGTACCTCTGAAACAAATAATGCAATATATGTTAAGAAAAAAAAAAAGAAGATAGCAGGAGGGGAAGAATGAAGGGGAGAAATCAGAGGGGTAGACGAACCATGAGAGACGATGGACTCTGAGAAACAAACTGAGGGTTCTAGAGGGGCAGGGAGGGAGGATGGGTTAGCCTGGTGATAGGTATTAAAGAGGGCACGTTCTGCATGGAGCACTGGGTGTTATGCACAAAGAATGAATCATGGAACACTACATCTAAAACTAATGATGTAATGTATGGGGATTAACATAACAATAAAAAATTAAAAAAAACAAAAAACAAAAAACAGTATAGTTTTGGCCTGCGCGTGCACATGCACGCGCGCACGCACACACACATCAATGGAACAGGTACAGAACCCAGAAATAAGACCACAACAACATGGCGAATTAATCTAGGACAAAAAGATAAGAATATACAATGGGGAAATGAAAGTCCTTTCAATAAATAAGTGATGGGAAAACTAGACAGCTATATAAAGGGAGGAGGGGGGAGGGAGGAAGATCCCTTTTTTAGCCCATACACAAAAGTAAACCCAAATGGAAACCATAAAACTCCGAAAAAAGAAAATATAGATCATAATCTCTTAGATATTGGCTTTAGCAAGATATTTATGGATCTGTCTCCTCAGGCAAGGGAAATAAAAGCAAATAAACTATTGGGGTTATACTAAAATAAAAGGCTTCTATACAGTGAAGGAAACCATCAACAAAACAAAAAGGCAACCTACTGAATGGGAGAAGATATTTGCAAGTAAAATATCTAATAGATGGTTAATATCCAAAATATGCAAAGAACTTACACCACCCAACACCAAAGAAACCCAATCTGTTTAAAAAATTGGCAGAGAACCTGAAAAGTCTTTTCCAAAGAAGACACACAGATGGCCAACAAACATATGAAAAGATGCTCAACACCACTAATCACCAGGGAAATGCAAATCTGAACCACAATGAGGTATCACCTTACACCTGCCAGAATGGCTAGAATAAAAAAGATGAGAAAGAACATGTTGGTGAGAATATGGAGAAAAAGGAACCCTAACGCACCACTGGTGGGAATGTAAACTGGTGCAGCCACTGTGGAAAACCATATGGAAATTCCTCAAAAAATTTAAAATAGAAATACCTTATGATCCAGTAATTCCACTACTGGGTATTTATCCAAAGAAAATGGAAACACTAGTTTAAAAAGATCTATGCACCCCTAGGTTTATTGCAGCATTATTGACCATACCCAAAATATAGATGCAACCTAAGTGTCCATCAGTAGATGAATGAAAAAGAAGATGAAAAAGAATATGTGGTATAAACACACACACATATACTCACACACACAGACTCACACACTGGAGTATTACTCAGCCATAAAAAAAAAAAGAATGAAATCTCGCCATTTGTGATAACATGGATGGATCTAAGGGTATTACACTAAGTGAAATAAGTCCTAAAAAGAAAGACAAATACCATACAATTTCACCCATATGTGAAATCTACTTTAAAAAACCACCACCAACAAAAAAATCTCTAACAGAGTCCCAAATACAGAAAATGAACTGGTGGTTGCTAGAGGATAGGTGAGTGAGGAGGATGGGTAAAATAGATGAAGGGGATTAAGAGATACAAACTTCTAGTTATAAATATATGTCAGGGAGATGAAAAATACAACATAAGGACTATGGTCAGTAATACTGTAATAATGTTGTATGGTGGAAGACGGTGTCTACACTTATTTTGGTAAGCACTGAGTAATAAGTAGAATTGTCAAATCAATATGTTGCACATCTGAAACTAATATAACATTGCATGTCAATTATATTTCAATTAAAAATAGAAAACATACAACTACAGGTGTACCTAATTTTATCATGCTTTGCTTTATTGCATTTCACAGATACTACACTTTTTTTATAGATTAAAAATTTGTGGCAAACTGTGTCGAGCAAATCTATCAGCACCATTTTTCCAAGAGCACTTGCTAACTTTGTCTCCGTATGTCACATCTTGGTAAGCTTGTGCTATTTCAAATTTTTACATTATTCTATCATTATGGTGACCTGTGATCAGTGACTATGCTAAAAACTGAGTTAATTGTTAGCATTTTTTTTTTGGTGGAACTACCTTTTATTGAACATTTAAGAAAAGGCTAAAAATACCTGAAATATTTTTCTTTACAAAAACAAGCTCTATCTTATTACTACATAAAGTTTTTTTTATTAAGTTCAATTAGCCAACATATAGTACACCATTAGTTTTTGATGTATTGTTCAATGATTCATTAGTTGCATATAACACCCAGTGCTCATCAGATCACATGCTCTCCTTAGCATTTTATCAACAAGGTACTTTTTAACTATGCTGTGTACATTTTTTTTAGACATGATGCTATTGCACATTTAATAGGCTATAGTACAGTGTAAACATAACTTTTATATGCACTGGTAACCAAAAATTCATTTGCCTTGTTCATTGCACCTCATTATTGAGGTGATCTAGAACTGAACCCACAATCTCCAAGGTATGCCTGTATACATTTTAGCTTCAAAGATGCACTTTAAAAATACACTTTTAGATTCAAACACACAAATAGGATGAAAATAAATGGATGGAAAATTATATGCCGTGCAAATAGTAACAGAAATAAAATGGCTATTCTAAGAGCAAACAAAAGGCTTTATGATGAAAACGGTCATTAGAGTTTATTTATAACAATAAAAGGGCCAATCCATAAAAAGACATAATGATTATAAACATAGTTGCAACTAACAACAGAGCTCCAAAACACATGAAGCAAAAACTGACATTATTGAAGGAGAAATAGACAATTCAACAATAGAATTTAAAGACTTCAGTACCTAACTTTCAATTGTGATAGAAATAAGCAGAATGTCTACAGCAAAAACTAGACTTGTGCAATATTTTATATCAACTAGATCTAACAAACATCTGAAATTGACATCAAACAAGAATGACAAAACACGTATTTTTCTCAAGTTCATATGAAAAATCCAATACTCTTTGATGATTAAAACCTATCAACACATTAGAAATAGAAGAGAACTTCTTCAACTTGATAAAGGACATCTATGAAACACTGACACTAAACATGGTGTAGTAAATGAAGATTTACCTCTTAAGATCAGGGACAAGACAGGGTTGTCCATTTCTATTCAATATTGTAGATGAACTGGCCAGAGCAATTGGGCAAGAAAAAGGGGGAAACAAATGCATCCAGCTTGGAAAGGAAAAAGTAAAAGTATCTGTTTCAGCAGATCTTTTACATAAATTCCCAAGGAATCCACAAGAAAACTAATAGAAGCAATAACAGATTCAATAGGCCCATAAGAAACAAAGATCCAAAAATTATTTTTATTTCTAAACACTAGTAATGAACAATCTGAAAGTGAAATGAAACAATTTTATTTATGATAGCATTACAAAGAATAAAATGCTTGAAGCAAATTAAACCAAAGAAAAAAATTCACATAGAAATGCAAGAGACCCAGAAAATCTGAAACACTCACAAAAATAAAGAGGATGCATAATTTCCGAATTTCAAAACTTATTACAAAGCTACAATAATGAAGATAGTGTCTTGGTATCCTAAGAATAGATGTATAGAACAATGGAATAGAATTGAGAATCAAGCCACAGCCCAGATATTGTATGATTCTATTTATACAAAATATTCAGAGTAGGAAATTCATAGATGTAGAAAGTAAATTAAGAACTGGGGATGGGAGGGAGTGGGTGAACAGTGACTGCTAATGGATACAAAGTTTCTTCTGACAATGATGAAAATGTTCCAAAAATCAATAGTGATGATGGTTGTATAACTCTGTAAATATACTACTACTGGATTTTATATTTTAAAAGGTTGAATTTTATGGTATGTGAATATTATCTCAATAAAATTGCTATAAAAAAAGTAATCACCTCTTCAGTTATATTTATGGCATGTAGAATAGTTTGATACTATTTCACTTGAAACAGTATGCTATTTGATACTAAATTAAATATTTCTCTAAATTTAATATAACAATTACAATAGACTGTCATATAAGGGTTTTATTTTCCTCTTCCAGATTTCTCTGATTCTTTTCTATCCAGTTAATGAGTGTCCCAGAGACTCATCTCTATTGCATTTCTTTTTGTCCTTTTCCTTTTTCATGAAGTATTACTTAATACTTCTGTAAGAAGTAAAGAAAGAAGATAGCATTTAATTATTATTATTATTTTTTTTAGAAAACCTGGAATTTTCTGTTCTTCAAATTTTCCTCAAAGAACATTTTCTGAAGGGACTCATTTTTTAGGAACAGCGAGTTCACCCACTAATGCAAGAAGAGGTGGAAGGCAAGGAGAATGATGGAAAAGGCATTTCACAATTTATCAAGGTAAAAGCAACAACTTTTCATTTTCCATTTTAAAAAGTAAATAATTAGAAAAGGAAAGAAAGAAAACAGTGCTCATTGTTGTTAAGAAAATCAACGTTCACTTGCTCCTTTTTGCATTATAAAAGTAGAGGTCAGAGGTAAAGATGTGGGTAAGGAAAGTGATTCATACAACACTGAGGTTGAAAAGAACCTCAAAAATCTCTTGTTCAACCCCTCATTTACAAATGAAGAAGCCAAGGACCAAGTGACCTTCCATAGGACCAAGCACGTTACTGAGGTCTTCTGGTTTTGTTTTTCCAGTGCCTTTTCCTCGTTGTCTTTATGGAAAAGATGGTAATTTGTCCAGTATTCATTCTTTCCCCTTTACATTTAGAGAGAGAATTCTGGAGTTTTAAAGTCACACGGCCCAGTACCAAAGATGCTCCCTTTCCTAGTATGGGAGCTGGGAGATGTGCAACGTATGCATCTCCTCCCTAAAATGAAATTGCCTGCTTTCAATGTTTCATTAATCTTATAGTTATCTTGAACTGTAATGAAGAAACTTTCTAGAGAATGGCAAATCCATAGTTAGAGAAAATCTGCATTTCTGTATGACTTTATGGGGCAGAGGCTTCAACAGTCCTGGACCACTTACCTCTAAACTGTTGCATGAAAAAAACCCAAACTTCTTTCTTATATAAGCCACTGTATTTTGGAGTGTTAGCTTACAGCATCTTAACCTGTACCTAACAAGTAAAAACATGAAAGAAAGATTTCCTGAAGACAGAGAATGTACACTGACCATCTTTGCAGTCCCAGAGTGTCTGGTGCATGACAACTTTGATGAAGCACACTACTCAATAAAGACAAAAGTGCAAGAGGGAAAGGCAAGGAAAAACAGAAAGGGGAAATTGTATGTGTTAGCAAAGCAACAAAACTACTAGTTAGTGAAAACTAAAGTTGCTTCTAGGGGAACATTTCCACAGGATCTTTCATCTTTCTCTGCTAACTGTCACAACTTAGAGTCCACAGAGTTATCTACACAGAATTACAAAGGTATTTTGTTGTTGAAGAATTCCCCAGGCTTCCCCTGGAGGGTCCAGATTGCTTGCCTTGCCCTGATTCTGATTGGAATCATACCTTTTAATAGAAGAGTACACTTGTAGTTTTTTAAGAGCACACAGTTGGCATTATTCCAAACCACTTGAATATCCTGGAAAAGGGTATCTGCTGCCCAGAGCAGTCATGTTTTTCTTTAGCATGTGAGAAAAGCTGTGTTAGAATACAGATAAACCAGACAAGCCAGACCTGGTTGATAAATGGGTGACTAGCACTAGCAAGGTACCCCTCTAGTCTTTTAAGGTTTTTCAAGTGTGGGGTGGGGTGATGAAGATGCTTGAACCCCAACCCCCACCTCAAATAAGAGACCTATAACATGCATAGAGATTAAATTCCATTCTGGCCCTGAGGAGATCTATTTTCACTCTAGAAAGTACTTTCTGTATTAATATTCAACCAGTGAATGACAGGGCCTTGAAAACAAAATAAAAAAAAAAATTTTTAATGAAGGCAACAATATGAATGCACAGAAAGTTGTACTATGAAAGTAGGACTTTAAGGGACCTATCAATTCATCTTGTACATCCTTGGCCACTAATGGATTGTTCCCCAGAGTAAATTTCTAATTATTTTAACCAGGCTACTTTTAAATGACTCAGGTGGAGAGGGTTTTTACAACTTCCATTGGGGGAGAGTTTTCTGCGGTCTGATACACATCGCTGTTTCGAACTGGTTGGTTTGGTACGAAAATTTCCTTTTTAAATTTATTTGTTTTGTTATTTTCCACCAAGAACTTGCTATATTGGGAAGAATTAGGTTACCACATGCTGGTTTCTTATTCTATTCATTTCAGTGTGAATCTCTGTTCTCAGTAAAGTTTCAATCAGACTTCTGACAGCACATCCTGCTGTATGAATTCTATCTAGCCCTAGGGTCCTCAGGTGAACCCCCGGGGAGGGACTCACAGTGCCATCAAGAATGATTTCTGTCAGTACCTGGGGGCATCCTTCTGTCTGATCCATGCTCTTGTTTCCTTTCTATAAGGGCTGATCTGTTCAGGTATTCTTCTCTTCATACACAGAAACTAAACCTTATCGTTAACTATTCATTATACTCTAATAGTGTGTGATAAAATTTTTGATTTTTTAAACACAATGTAAATACACAGAATCATAGAACACTTTGTAATAACATTTAATATATTACTTCTACTGAGGCACTTGTCATATTATTTACTAACTTTCTCCAACCCAAATATTGTGGGCAAAAACTATGTCCTTTACTTTTTGTATCTGAAGTTTTTGTATCTCACAGAGCCTAGCTTTGTGTCTGACGTGTCGCAGGCACTAAGGACATAATTAAAAAAAAAAAAAAAAACATAACTGAAAGAATAATTATCTGGACTTTTTCAAGATTGTTATGATAAGACTCAAGATATATATAAAAGTATAGTTGAACTGCATCACCTTAATAAAATAGCTAGCATGTTGCTGTCTTCATAATTAAGTTATATATTTTCTAATTAAATTTGCATTTATACCACAGTCTCTCCAAAGAGTTGTCTTACTGAAATAAAAAATACATGGACTAGATTCAAACATTCTTTGGTTTCATTCACCATTATTTGTTATCAGTGTAAAGTTGGGTAGGTCATCTAAACTCTCTGAGCTTCTCTTTCCTCCTCTTCAAAATGAGCATAGCAATAATTATCTCATGGCCATGTCTTCAAGATTAAATGGGATCACTTATTTGCAGATATTTAAATTGGTGCTTGGCCTATAGTTTTTGTTTTTTTTTCTTTTTAAGATTTTATTTATTTGACAGAGAGAGTCACAGCGAGAGAGGAAACACAAGCAGGGGGAGTGGGAGAGGGAGAAGCAGGCTTCCCGTGGAGCAGGGAGCCCAATGTGGGGCTCGATCCCAGAACCCTGGGATCAGGACCTGAGCTGAAGGCAGACCTTAACGACTGAGCCACCCAGGCGCCCCTTGGCCTATAGTTTTTAAGCTGAATCAATTAGGATGCTTTAGCTGAGCAGATTCAGTTTCTGGTGAGAATTCTCTTCCTGCCTTGTAGATGGCTACCTTTTCACTCTGTCCTCCCTTGGCAAAGGGAGAGAGAGAGAGGAGAGAGAGAGAGGAGAGAGAGAGAGAGATCTGGTGACTCCTCTTATAAGGATACTAATTCCATTGTGGGGGCCCCACCTTAAAAACCTCATCTAAACCTATTACTTACCAAGGGCCCCACCTCTAAATACCATCACATTGGTAATTAGGATTTCAACATATGTATTTTGGGGGGATACAAACATTTAATCCATGACAGTCAGAATCGAGGTTGATAATTCAGTAGCTCAACAATGCTCATCATTGTGCTTTGTATCGTTGTGTTCTATCATTCTCCACATGATCACAACTTCTCTGCTGGTTCTTAATGATTGGTTGCCAAATACGTTGCTTAAAGAAATTGTCTTAGCCAGCAAATAGGATCTTCTTGGGCATCTCTTTTATTGGGGAGGCATGTTTTTTCTTTAGATCCTATTAAAACTGGTTACATTTTATGCTCCAGCAGCAAAAAATTCTAGAAAAGCAAGTTCCTATAATTTTAGACCCTTATAAAAAGCAGCAGGCTCTGCCAGACAGGAAGAAACGGAGAAAAGGTTATTGAGAAGAAAAACTAATGAGTTGTCAACCCCTTTACCCCTTAATTAATTTCAGGACAGGTTTTATTTGGTAAGCATATAGTAGGTGCTTTATAGTTGATTTAATGCTTATAATTTTACTCTATAAATGGAAAAATGAGGCAGATGATTACATAGGAAACAAAGAGTCAACCTGAATTGTAAATGAATCCGAAGTCTGAAATGCAGAAAAGAGCTCTAGAAGTACACATTTGAATTATTTATGTGCCTATACATCTTCTTACTAGCTGTGTTAACACTGGGGGCAAGTCCTTTAGTCTCCCTGATCCTCTGTCTCCCTATCTACATGAATAATTAAATAAAGCCCTAGTCTCCTAAGCTTTTTGTGAGTTTTAAAACAGGTAATATTCATGTAGGCATCTAAAATAATAGCAGACATATTATAGGCTTGTCCCCACTGTAGATTTAAGTCAAATCTAGGTCATCTGTTTAAAGGCTTTTGCTTTTTCCCCCACTATTACAACTATTCTGAAAATCAAGTGCATCACAGAAAGAAGACTCTAGAACCAGAGGATCCAAATCCTATCTCTAACTCCTTTTTATTTTTTCCCTGTGATCCTAACAAGCAAATTTTCCTCTCTGGCTTGTAAAATTGATTGTCCCTATTTATAGAGTATCACAAGAACTCATATCAGTCAGTCACTGTGCCTATCCTATAGTAGGCACTCAATCAGTGAATGAGCAGCATCTTCAAAGTATTTGGGGGGGGGGTAGAAATATGATTAAGATACCAGATATAAGTGAAGATGAGGAGAAACTAGAACTCTCATACACTGCCACTGGGGGTGCAGTTCTACAACTACTTCGGAAGTTTCTAAAATATTAAACATACACTTACTATACTATCCAGCCATTTTACTCCTAGATATTTACTCAGAGAAAAGGAAATATATATCCATACAAAGACTTGTACACAAATGTTCATAGCAGTTTTTTTTTTTTGCAGTTGCTCCAACTGAAAGCAACCCAGATATCCATCAACTAATAAAAGGATAAACAAATTGCAATGTAAATCCACACAATGAAATATACTTGGCAATAAAAGGAAATAAAAAATAACTATTAGTCCATGAAACAGCATGGATGAATCTTAAAACAATTATGCTGAAACATTCTAGACCGAAAACATAATATATAATGATTCCATTTATATAAACATCTAGGGGATATAAATTAATTGATAGTGGCAGAAAGCAGATCAGGAGTTGCTAGGGATAAGGATCAGGGAAGTACAGGAAGGAATGATTACCAAGGGACATAAAGCTTTAGGAGGTGATTGGTATGTTCACTATTCTGATTACTGTGATGGTTTCATAGTTGTATATATTTGTCAATCATATCAATTGTGCACTTTAAACATGTACAGTTTATTTTATGTCAGTTATACAGCAAAAGGTTTAAAAAAAAAAAAGATGGTAAAAGTCATAACCCAGTAGGTGCACTCTTCTGAAGCATAGAGATACAACCAGATGATTAAGTTAAGTGGACCAGGAACAATTACCATGTAAATGCATTTGTAGGTCAATGACTAACCGAAGTCTAATGAATTATTTTAACCTACATGAGGATTTTCAAGTAAAAGTGGCTTTGGAGCTAGGATGTGGTCTCAATTAGAATCTTAAGCAAAATAGGGCGTGCCCGGATTCACAATTCTCACCTTGCTTAATTGAAGTGAGTCTTGCCTTTGCTGTGGAGCTGGGAGCTTGCTTGTGCTTTCAATTGTCCCCATTTTGCTTGATCCAGAGCTCTTGATTTATTGCTAATCCCTCCACCCCCTTGCAATTTGATGGCCATGTTCTACTTCTCAAGCACCTCTCTAGCTTATTATTTCTTTAATTGCACCCCTTACCCATGCTGCTCTCCTTGGTCACATTTGCCCAATTAGTTTCTTAATTTTAGACCAGGGACATAGCCTTGTGCATCACAGTTTTTTAACTGCCCTGACACTCAAAATGATGAACGTAAATAAATACCTTTAACAGAAGTTGCTCTTCCCATTCCAATTCCAAGACAAACTTGTAATTTTATAGATGGTTCTGTAATCTAGTATCTTATTTTTGGAGAAAAAAAATAAAACTCATAAGTGGATAGAACAGAGAAGAAATATAGCTTTCAGGGTGACTTAGGTGGAAAATATAGGGGAGAAAGAAAGGTCAGATTTCAATTACAGAAAAATATAGTGTGTGTGTGTGTAGAGTTGCCTGTGTGTGCTCAGACTTGCTAAACTCTTTCTGTTTGGAGAGCCTTGGCAAGGCATTCTATTCCAGATGTGCTTTACACTGCCCATCTCCTTTCAAAACAACTCTTATCTTCCTTTTCCTCTCCTGGCAAGGGATTGTGGTGAAAAGGAAGATGTCAAGATTCTGAGTGGAGATGAAGACTAAGGTTATTTAGAAACCAACAATAGGAGGTAACCCAAGGTAGGTGATATCCAGCCTTACCTCTGGGTATTTCTTGCTCCAAATGTTGGGTGATATTTTCTGCCATTCAAAAGTCTTATGGAAGGGGATGTGTTCCATGAGGTCAGCATGGTCTTGAATTCTATTTAAGATGTTAAGAGTCCTCATTTAATCCAGTCTTTTCATTTTACAGGTAGAAAAATTTAAAACTCAGAGAAAATTATTTGCCTAGGTCACACAGTTAAAAGAAATGATTGGGGAAAAGGAAAACTTCTCTGGGGAATAAAGAAGCCAGACAGTGAGCCGGACTTAAGAAAGCAGTATGCATCAATGGCAGCTGACACCTGAAGGTGAACAGACAAGGAACATTCAAGTGATGCTGGAAATAAGGGCAACAAAAAGGCTGTTGAAGATTGTTGACTGGTTCAACCTGCTGCTGGATGGGCCTCTTGTTGAATATGGTTTCTCAAACAACCATCTCTAGTGGACGATGTAAAGCAGGGCAAACACTCAAAATTCAAACAGAAAATTGTTTCCTCTGGGCTGGCAAGACACAAAATCAAAAAGCTCTGTAAATCTGGACTCCCATATGTGATTCTCAGCTGGTGTGAGTCCCTGAATGAATTACATGCAGCCACAGAAATTAATGCTACACACATGGGGACTCAACTTGAAAGGAAGAATTGCATCTGAGAGGACTCTGCCAGGCATTAAGGAACTCTGGAAAGTAGACAGAATCCACATTGATATGGTATGCTAGCTATGGAAGACCCCCAGTGACATTATGATCAAGCACAGGAATAATGTATAATAAATGAGCAAGGACACAAATTGAAAGAAGAGCAAAAAAGCAATAAAATGGTGCCTTAATATTCAGTTTCCAATAGTTGGGTGGACTAGGTGGGTGTTAACTCTCACTTTCCTGCCCATCGGAAATGCTGCCTTGTTCTGAGTGAATTTAGTGCTCTTTACACCCGTTGAAGCCTGTAGTCAAATGATTTAGGATGACCCCTTTTCCTTCTGGCCTCGTGCTAATTGACTTGAGAGTGAGTTACAGTCCCAAGAGAATAGCAGCCACACACTGGGTGTATTTTTAATGTCAATTTCTGCAGGAGCTTTTACATAAGGAAATTGTTGTAACAATTATTCTATCCTGGGCCATAGGATAGATATTGATTTTTAGCCTATTAGATAAAGAAGGATAGATGGGTCTATGTAAATGCAAAATGGGATGACAGTCACCTGCGTCTTTATGTAAAGCAGTGATACCCAGATACTTGGGGAGTTGTGTTATTTTTACTGCTCTTTGGAGAGTCTTATAGATTTGGAAAGCTGGGAAACAAGGCAGCTAAAGGATGTTTATGGCTATAATTATAGGGCTAATAAATAGAATTGAGATTAGTAAACTCCTAAGTAAGGAATATCAACACATGTACCCAGAAATGCGTTCTTTTTGTCATTAATAGTGGCTTTTTGTATTTCTAACAAGTCTAAAATGCCCAGGAGACAGAGTTGTCATGGTGTACAACTCAAGGAGCAAAATTCACCAGCAGGATTGCCTGGAGAGACCATAAATACTCAACTGAAAGGGTGCCTGGGTAGCTCAGTGGGTTAAGCGGCTGACTTCGGCTCAGGTCATGATCCTGGGGTCCTGGGATCGAGCCCCAAA
The DNA here is from genome assembly GCF_964656455.1 of Halichoerus grypus. NCBI lineage: Eukaryota > Metazoa > Chordata > Mammalia > Carnivora > Phocidae > Halichoerus > Halichoerus grypus. Next base: position 139,709,313 of record NC_135716.1, read on the forward strand.
TCTGGCTCTCTGCTCAGTAGGGAGTCTGCTTCTCCCTCTCACTCTGCTCCTCCCCACCCCACTCGCTTGCACTCTCCCTCTCTCTCAAATAAATAAAATCTTTAAAAAATATATTGTGTAAGACTGATGAATCACAGACCCGTACCTCTGAAACAAATAATAAATTATATGTTAAAAAAAAAAAAAAGAAGAAGAAGAAGAAGATAGTAGGAAGGGAAAAAATGAAGGGGGGGAATCAGAGGGGAAGACAAACCATGAAAGACTATGGACTCTGAGAAACTAAGGGTTCTAGAGGGGAGGGGCGTGGGGGGATGGGTTAGCCTGGTGATGGGTATTAAAGAGGACATGTATTGAATGGAGCACTGGGTGTTATATGCAAACAATGAATCATGGAACACTACATCAAAAACTAATGATGTAATGTATGGTGATTAACATAACATAATAAAATAAAGTTAAAAAAATCCATAAGAAACTAATAATTAAAAACAGCTACTTGTTAAAATGTTGACATTATTATATTGAAATATATTTACATAAAGAAAAAAATGTAAAAAAAAATACTCAATTGAAAATCATGTCCTACATTGCAGCATAGAAGAATATAATGTACGTATGCATTTGAAAGGTGCAATACAAGGATATGTTAGAAATAGGAATTCAAATTCCAAATTTGAAAATAATTTACTTAAAAACACCTAAAGTTGACTAAAGTTTATCTCTATAGTGACATCATTCTATTTAGACTTGTTGGATTTGTTTTCTTGGGTGGAAATGGAAAGATGGAATACATTATGCAAGAGACAGGGATCTGATACAAGTTTTGGTCAGAGGAAACACAAAAAGCCCTGCATTGCTAAAGCAGGCAACTTAAACAATATATGCCATAGAAATATGGACCTAAATTTATAGAAACAGACATTTTGGTAAGAGAGGAAAAGCCAAAACATGTTTCACATTTTGCCCAAGGTCTATATCCTAAAGTGGGTGAAGGGCCAGATCTTAGAGGTCAATTAGGATACAATCTTTCAAGAAAAAAAGTAAGACCCAGGTTGGGAAGATGAAAGATTAGGAGGATTTTGAGCTCATCTCCAACAGATTCGTGGAGGCAATAACTACATCTATGCAACAACCACAAAGACTGGCAGAACAAATCTTATATAGCTAGTCATAGAGAAAAGGTGACATTGAAAAGGGTAGGAGTGGTGGAGGTGCAGTTGAGAATCAAACCTGGGGTGTGACTAACCACAAATAGGAGGGACATCACAAGCCCAAAGGAGTGCAGGGATCAGAACCCACACTGGGCATTCCAAGCCCTGGAGACTTATACTGGGTAGATGAATCCCCATAACATTGACCTTTGAAAATCAGTGAGGCTTAACTCCAGGAGCTTTGAAAATCAGTAAGGCTTTCCTCTAAGAGAGCCAGGGGATGATAGGAAATAAAGCCCCCACCCTTAAATGACTCAGCCTAAGACACAGCACAGAAATATCAGCTTAAAACCCCTGGGGTATACATGAAGGGACTATACTGACTAATCTTAAGACTTGTGCCAGAGTGGCAGGGATCTGTATGAGATTCCTCCACGAACAGGTGCTAGTGGGTGCCATTTTTCTTACCCTCCTTCAGAAGAGATAGCCAGACACTTGTGGAAGCCAGTTTTAACATTCTCCATCTACCTTGCTAACACTGTGTGCCCCAACCCAGCATTCCCCTGCAGACCCCTCCCCACCCAACCTGTCTGCTTTGGCAGGTGTTCCTCCAAAGCAGCTTCTCCCTGCTACACAGCAGGCAGACGTAGTTGGGACCGATGCCACAACAAAGTGACCCCTTCCCTGGAGGGTGGTGGGGGATGGGGGTAGAGATAACTCCACACATCAGAGTGTCTAGTTTCTGCAACTGAGTCTCTTAGCTGTCTGTGTAGGGAGCAAGCCCTACCATTTGGTGCACTGGTAGCTATGGCAAAGGATAATTACAGACAGCTAGGCTAAGTGCAGGTGCCACCCATCAATGAGCCTAGGCAGCTGTAGCCAACCCTCTTAAATGTGTGGGGACAAACCCTGCTCAGTGCCTCCACAATGGGCAAATCAGGTCATTGCAACTGGCTCGGCTGAAGGCCAGCCACATCCACCAGCAAGACCACAGAAACTGTGGCTCAGAACAATAGGAGAATGCATGATGACTGTACAGAGGACAGGCCCCTGGAGTGCCTGATTCTACTAACCAGTAGAAATTGCATTATAGGACACCATAGGACCTCTTCTACACAAGGCCACTACTTTCAAATGAGGAGACATGGCTTTCCTACCTAATACACAGAAACAAACACAGTGTTAGACAAAAAGAGGGGACAGAAGAATATGTCTCTGAAAAACAAGAATCACAGAAAAAGAGCTAAATAAAATGGATATAAGCAATATGCCTGATAAAGAGTTCAAAGTAATGATCATAAATATACTACCAGACTTGAGAAAAGAGTGGATGGACTTGGTGAAAACATCAAAGAAATAAAAAAAAAAGATACAATCAGATCCGAAGAATACAATAACTGAAATAAAAAATATAGTAGAGAATAACAGCAGACTAGAGGATGTGAAAGAATGGATCGGTGATCTGAAAGATAAGGTAATGGAAAGCACCCAAACAAAAAGAAAAAATTTTTAAAAATGAGAGTAGTTTAAGCATCATCATCAAGTATAATACATTCACATTATAGGGACCCCAGAAGGACAAGAGAGAGAAGAGGGTGGAAAACTTGAAGAAATAATGGCTAAAAACTTCGCTAACCTGGGAAGGAAACAGACATCCAGATGCAGGAAGCACAGAGAGCCCCAAAAAATGAACCTAAGATGAACCATCAGGACACATAATTAAAATGACAAAAAAATAACAAAGAATGTTAAAAGCAGCAAAAGAAAAACAATTACATGCAAGGGAAACCCCATAAGGCTATTGGCTGGGTTTTTTTTAGCAGAAACTTTGCAGGCCACAGGGAGTGGCATAGATATATTCAAAATTCTAAAAGGAAAACACCTACAGCCAAGAATATTCTCCTGGTAAGATTATCATTCAAAATTGAAGAAGATAAAGAATTTTCCACAGAAACAAAAGTTAAAGGAGTTCATCACCATGAAACCAGCCTTATAAGAAATATTCAAGGGAATTCTTTAAGGGGAAAGAAAAAGCCATAACTCAAAGAAAATTATTAAAGGAAAAAAATCACAAGTAAAAGCAAACACATAGCAAAGAAAGTAGATTTATAAAGCCATTATGAAAGTCAAAACAAGAAAGTAGTAAAGTCAATTACATCTACAAAAATTAATGGTCAGGGGATACACAAAATAAAAAGATGTAAAATAGGACATATACATAATGCATGGAGAGAGAAGTAATAATTTAGTAGTTTTAGAATGTGTTTGAACTTAAGCAACCATCAAATTTAAATAGAGGCAGAGTTAATACCCATTCTTCTTAAACAATTACAAAAAATACAAGAGGAAGGCAAACTTCCAATTTTATTCTATGAGGGCCATAGCACCTGATACCAAAACCAGATAAAGACACCACAAAAAAGAACTGCTAGCCAATGTCTCTCATGAATATAGAGGCAAAGTCCTCAACAAAATATTACCAAGCCAAATCCAACATTAAAAAAAATCATAAACCATAATCAAGCAGGATTTATTCCCAGGATGCAAGGGTGGTTTGATATTTGTAAAACAATGTGATGTCACATCAATAAGAGAAAGGATAAAAATCATATGATCATTTTAATACCTGCAAAAAAAAGCATTTGGCAAAGCACAACATCCATTCATGATAAAAACTGCCTGCAAAGTAGGTCTAGAGAGAACATATCTCAACATAATAATGGCCTTATGCAAAAAACCCACAGCCAGCATCATACTCAATGGTGAAAAATTGATAGCTTTTCCCCTAAGGTCAGGAATAAGACAAGGATGTCCACTCTCACCACTTTTATTCAACATATTACTGGAAGTCTTAACCACAGCATATTGACAACATAAAGAAATAAAAGGCATCCAAATTGGTAAGGAAATAATATTCTATTTGCAGATGGCATGATACTATACATAGAAAACCCTAAAGACCTACCAAAACACAACTAGAACTTATAAATGAATTCAGTAAAGTCACAGGATACAAAATCAATGCACAGAAATCTGTTGCATTCCTATACACTAATGAAGCAGCAGAAAGTGAAATTAAGAAAACAGTCCCATTTATAATTGCACCAAAAGCAATAAAATATCTAGGAATAAAATTAACCAAGGAGGTAAAAGACTTGTACTCCGAGAACTACAAAACACTGACGAAAGAAATTCAGGATGATGCAAAGAAATGGAAAGACATTCCATTCTCATGGAAGAACAAATATTGTTAAAATGCCCATACTATCCAAAGCAATCTACAGATTTAATGCAGTCCCTATCAAAATACCAACAATATTTTTCACAGAACTAGAACAAGCAATTCTAAGATTTGTATGGAACTACAGAAGACCCTAAATACCCAAAACAGTCTTGAAAAAGAATAAAGCTGTAGGTATTACAATTCCAGATTTCAAGTTATATTACACAGCTGTAGCAATCAGTGTCAGTCTGGCACAAAAATAGGCACATAGATCAAAGGAATAGAACAGAATACCCAGAAATAAACCCATATTTATATAGTCAATTAATCTTGGACACAGGAGGAATGAATATACATAGGAAAAAGACCGTCTCCTCAACAAATGGTGTTGGGAGAAACTGTACAGTCAAATGCAAAAGAATCAAATTGGACCCCTTTCTTTCAACATACACAAAAATAAACTCAAAATGGATTCAAGACCTAAATGTGAGACCTGAAACCATAAAAGTCCTTGAAAAGAGCACAGGCAGTAATTTTTCTGACATTGACTCTAGCACCATTTTTCTAGGTAGGTCTCCTGAGGCAAGAGAAACAAAAGCAAAAATAAACTATTGGGATTACATCAAAATAAAAAGCTTCTGCACAGTGAAGGAAACAGTCAACAAAACTAAGAGGCAAATTACTGAATGGGAGAAAGTATTTGCAAATGACATCTCTGATAAGGGGTTAGTATCCAAAACATACAAAGAACTGATACAACTCAATACCCAAAACCAAATATCTAATTAAAAACTGGGCCGAATGGGGCGCCTGGGTGGCTCAGTTGATTAAGCGACTGCCTTCGGCTCAGGTCATGATCCGGAGTCCCGGGATCGAGTCCCGCATCGGGCTACCTGCTCAGCAGGGAGTCTGCTTCTCCCTCTCCCGCTCCCCCCTCTTGTGCTCTTTCTCTCTCTCACTCTCTCTCTCAAATAAATAAATAAAATCTTTAAAAAAAAATAAAATAATAAAATAATAAAAAAAATAAAAACTGGGCCGAAGACATGAACAGACATTTCTCCAAAGAAGACATACAGATGGCCAACAGACACATGAGAAGATGTTCATCATCATTTATCAACAGGGAAATGCAAATCAAAACTACAATGAGATATCTTCTCACACCTGTCAGAATGACTGAAATCAAAAATACAAAAATCAACTGGTGTTGAGGAGGATGTGGAGAAAAAGGAACCGTCTTGTAGTGGTGGTGGGAATGCAAACTAATGCAGCCATTTTGAAAAACAGTATGGAAATTCCTCAAAAAGATAAAAATAGAACTACCCTACAATTCAGGAATTGCACTACTGAGCAAAAATACAAAATACAAAAACACTAATTCAAAGGGATATATTACCCCAATGTTTACTACAGCATTATTCATAATAGCCAAATTTTGGAAGCAGCCCAAGTGTCCATTGATGATGGATGAATGGATAAAGAAGATGGGTATATATACATAATGGAATATTCAGCCATAAAAATAATGAAATCTTCCCATTTGCAAGAACATGGATAGAACTAAAGAGTATAATGCTGGGTAAAATGTCAGTCATAGAAAGACAAATACCATATGATTTTGCTCACATGTGGAATTCAAGAAACAAATGAGCAAAGAAAAAAGGGAGAGACAAACCAAGAAACAGACTCAACTACAGAGAACAAACTGATAGTTACCCGAGGGGGGGGTGGGTGGGAGAATGGGGGAAATAGAGGATGGGGATTAAAGAGTACATGATGAAAAAAAATAAAATTTATATAGAGTGCTATATACATAAGATTTTATATATGAGCCCAATGGTAACTACAGATCAAAAAACCTATGATAGTTACACAAAAAATAGGGAGAAAAGAATCCAAGCATAACACTAAAGAAAGCCATCAAACCACAAGGGAAGAGAGCAAGAGAAGGAGAAAGGAACAGAAGAGAACTATAAAAACAACCAGAAAACAGTTAACAAATTGGAATGGCATAAGTACATATGTACAAATATTTAAATGTAAATGGACTAAATGCTCAAATCAAAAGACACAGGATGATAGGATGGATGAAAAAACAAAAATAAAAAACAAGACCCAATCTATATGCTGCCCACAAGAGACACTTCAGACCTAAAAATACATACAGACTGAAAGCGGAGGGATGAAAAAAGATATTTTATGAAAATGAAAGAGGAAAAAAAAGTTAGGGTAGCATTACTTATACCAGGCAAATAGACCTTTAAGCAAAAACTGTAGCAAGAGACAAAGAAGGCATTATATAATGATAAAGGGGTCAATCCAACAACACATTATAACAATTGTAAATATCTATGCACTTAACATAGGGTCACTTTAATACATGAAGCAATATTAATAGACATAAATGGAGAAATTGACACTAATACAGTAATAGTAGGAAACTTTAACACCTCACTTACATCAATTGATAGATCACCCAGACAGAAAATTAACAAGGATCAATGGTTTTGAATGACACATTTGATCAAATGGATCTAACATATATTGGGAACATTCCATCCAAAACAACAGAATATACTTCCTTTTCAAGTGCGCATAGAATATTCTCCAAAATAAATCATGTTAGACTACAAAACAAGTCTCAATTTATAAGGACTGAAATCATGTCATTTTTTTCTTTACTAATGACAATAGTATGAAATTAGATATCAATTACAAGAAAAAAATTGGAAAAAAACCCCCACAAATATGTGGAGGCTAAGCATTATTCTACTAATCAAGTGATCAAAGAGGAAATCAAATAATACATGGAGACATATGAAAATGAAAACACAATGGTCCAAAATGTTTGTGACACAGCAAAAGCAGTTCTAAGAGGGAAAGTTGTGGTGATACAAGCCTACATCAAGAAACAAGAAAAATCTCAAATAATCAGTCTAACCTTACACCTAAAGGAACTAGAAAAGAACAAAGTCCAAAATTGGAAGGAAATACAGATTAGAGGAAAAATAAATGAAATAGAGACTAAAAAGCAATTGAAAAAAAAATCAGTGAAATCAATAGTTGCTTTTTTGAAAAGGTTAAATTGATAAACCTTTAGCCAGATTCAGAAACAAATTTAAAAAGACAACTCAATAAAATCAGAAACGAAGGAGGAATAACAACACTACAGAAATAGAAACAATTATAAAGTAATGCTATGAAAACAATATGCAAACAAATTGGACAAACTAAAACAGATAAATCCCCAGAAGCATACAAACTTCCAAAACTGAATCAAGGAGAAATAGAAAACTTGAATAAACCAATAACTAGTAACAATATTGAATGAATAATCAAGAAACTCCAGACAAGCAAAAGTCCAGGACCAGAAGGCTCTACAGGTGGACTCTAACAAACATTTAAAGAGGAATTAATACCTGTTCTTCTTAAACTATTCCAAAAAATAGAAGAGAATGGAAATTCTCCAAATTCATTCTAGGGTGTCAGCATTATCCTCATATCAAAACCAGACAGACACTACAAAAAAACAAACAAAAACTACAGGCCAATATCCCTGATGAACACAGATGCAAAAATCCTCAACAAAATATTAGCAAATGAACAATACATTTAAAATCACTAAATACATTAAAAATCATTCATGACAATAAATGGTATTTATTCCAGGGATGCAAGAGCGGTTCAGTATTTACCAATCTATCAATGTGATACATCACATTAACAAGAGGAAGGATAAAAATAATATCATCAATAGATGCAAAAAAGCATTTGACAAAATACAACATCCACTCATGATAAAAAAACTCTCAACACAGTAGGTTTAGAGGGAACATACCTCAACATAATAAAGGTCATATATGGAAAACCCACAGCTAACAGCATACTCAATGGTGAAAAACAGAGATTTTCCTCTAAGATCAGGAACAAGACAAAGATGTCCGCTCTGACCATATTTATTCAACATAGTAGTGGAAATTGTAGCATCAGCAGACAGATAAGAAATAAAGGGCATCCAAATTAGTAAGAAAAATGTTAAATGGTTACTATGTGCTGATGACATGATACTATATATAGAACCCCAAAGACTGCATCAAAAAAACTGATAAAAGAATTTAGTAAAGTTGCAGAATATACAGAAATCTGTTGCATTTCTGCACATGAATGACAAAGTAGTGAAAAGGAAAGTTGAGAAAACAATCTTATTTAAAATTGCACAAAAAAGAATAAAATACCTAGGAATAAATTTAACCAAGGAGGTGAAAGACCTATACTCTGAAAATTATAAAACACTAATGGCAGTAATTGAAGATGATGCAAACAAATGGAAAGATAAACCATGCTCCTAGACTGGCAAAATTAATACTGTTAAAATGTCTATGCTATTCAAAGCCATCTACAGCTTCAATGCAATCCCTATCAAAAGTATAAATCAAACCACATTGAGATATCACCTCACAGCAGTCAGAATGGCTAGCATCAAAAACACAATAGTGTATTTCACAGAATAGAACTAATAACCCAAAAAATCACATGGAACCACAAAGACTTTGAATATCCCAAGAAATCTTAAGAAAGAACAAAGCTGGATGTATCACAATCCTGTTTGAAGATATATTACAAAACTGTAGTAGTCAAAAAAGTATGGTATGGGCAAAAAACAAGCACAGAGGTCAGTGGAAAAGGATACAGACCCAAGAGGTAAACCCATGCTTATATGGTCAATTAATCTATGACAAAGAGTCAAGACTATACAATGGGGAAAAGACAGTCTCCTCAATAAATAGTGTCAGGAAAACTGCGCAGCTACATTCAAAAGAATGAAATTGGGCCACTTTCTGACATCATACACAAAACTACACTTGAAAAGAATTAAAGAACTAAATGTGATACCTGAAATCATAAAAGTCTTAGAAGAAAACAAAGGTAGTACTCTTTTATTATTCGTCAGCTATAGCAACATATTTATGGATAGATCTCCTTAGGCAAGAGAAACAAAAGAAAATTAAACTATTGCAACTACACAAAAGTAAAATCTTTTGCACAGCAAAGGAAATCATCAACAAAACAAACAGGCAACCCACTGAATAGGACAAGATATTTGCAAATGATATATCTGATAAATGGTTAATATCCAAAACATGCAAAGAACTGACACAACTCAATGCCAAAAAAACACAGCCTAACTAAAAAGTGGGCAGAAAACAAGTCAGGGGGATGATGGTGCAAATTAGGAGGACTTTAGGCTTACCTTGTCCCACAAATACAACTAGATAACTATCAAATAATCCCCAATACTCCAGAAATCAACATGAAGACTGGCAGAACAAACTGCACAACTAAAGATAGAGAACAAGTCACACTGAAGAAGGTAGGAAATGTGGGGATGTTGTCTGGGAGACAAAGGGATAATGGCTGCTGAGATGGGGAGGGAGCAACAGTCATGAAAAGTGAGAAACAGACTACCAAACAGAGGAGTGAGTGGGGAAAAATTAATTCACCTAGCAATTGGCTTGGAAAGTGAGAGGGACTGAATTTTGTGAGTACTTGCAATGAGTGGGGCTCTACATCTGGAATTTTAAAGGTCACTGGGCTTGGCTCTGATAGAGCTCAGAGGGCATTGGAGCTGCTTTTGGAGAGAAGGCAGGGAAAACAGCCCATGGACAGTGTGGAAGCAGCAATCTGAAGAGTGCCTGGGACAAACAGTAGGGAGATTAGTTGCTCATCTTGGAGTGAATCCCAGAAAGGCGGCATTCATGGAAAGGTCCCTCCTAGAACAAAGGAACTGGCAGACACCATTTCCCTCCCTCACCCCTTAGCATAAGGACACGGCCACCTGCAGGAATAAGCACAACTTGACACTCCCTACCTAACTTGCTTACACAAAGCCTTACCCATGATGCTCCAATGAAACCCCCCCTTCCCAGATACACTTGCCTCAGTCCTAGTGCAGCAGGCCCCCTCCTCCAGAAGACCAGCCCAAACCCCTGCCCACATTGCATCTCCAAACCCAGGAGTTTTGCAGGGCCTCAGTTATAGTGGTAGTGGCAACACCTCTCATTTCACGAGCAGACCAGAGCCCATGTAGTTAAAACTTTCCTTATTCAGGCCAAGCACTAAACACTGCCCACAACAGGCAAAGAGAGCCTCTGCATATAATTGGCCTGAAGGATAAAGCAGCCAGAACACAAAAACAGAGCACATGAAGGACACATTGGAGACACTCCCTGAAGCACCAGGCCCTGGGGAACAGGGGCCACTACACACCAGGGCACTGTAGGACCTCTTTTTCATAAGACCATTACCCTTAAGAACCCTTAAGGATAACTGACTTTCCTAACACAGCAGGCACAGAGACTTTGGCAAAATGAGACAAAAGAGGAATTTGTCCCAAATGAAATAGTAGGACAAGGCCACAGCCAGAGACCTAAGTGTAACAGATATAATAAACATGCCTGCTAGAGAATTTAAAGTAATGATCATAAAGTTACTCACTGGACTTAAGAGTGGAAGGCATCAGTGAGACCCTTAACACAGAGATAAGGAATAACATAGCAGAGATAAAGAGCTCAATAAACAAAATAATAAACACACTTGATGGAATGAACAGCAGGCTGGAAGAAGCAGAGGAACAAATTAATGACCAAGAACACAGAGTAATGGAAAGTAATCAAGCTGAATAAAAGAGAGAAAAAAAGAATTATGCAAAATGAGAACAGAATTAGGGAACTCAGTAACTCCATCAAATGTAATAACATTCATATTATAGGAGTCCCAGAAGAAGAGAAAGAAAAGGGGGAAGAAAATTTATCTGAAGAAATAATAGGTGAAAACTTCCCTAATCTGGGGAAGGAGACAGATTTCCAGATCCAGGAGTCTCAGAGAACTCCCAACAAAATCAACAAAAGCAGATCCACACCAAGACATATTGTAATTAAATTGGCAAAATATAGTGATAAAGAAAAAAAATTCAAAGCAGCAAGACAAAAGACAACAGTAAAATACAAGGGAAGCCCAGTAAGGCTATCAGGGGGCTTTTTCAGCAGAAACTTTCCTAGCCAGAGGAGAGTGGTACGATATATTCAAAATGCTGAATGGGACAAATCTGCAGCCAAGAATACTCTATCCAGCAAGTCTATCATTCAGAAGAGAAGGAGAGATAAAAAGTTTCCCAGACAAACAAAAACTAAAGTAGTTCATGATCACTAAGTAAGCCCGGCAAGAAATATGAAAAGGGACTCTGAGTGAAAAGGAAAGACCAAAAGTACCAGTACGAAAGTTGGAAACACAAAAGCAGTAAAAATGAGTATTTTTAAAAATATACCAGTTAAGGAACTCACAAAACAAAATGATGTAAAATGTGATACCATATACCTAAAATGTGAGGAGGAGAGGAGTAAAGAATAAGTTCCAACTTAAATGACCATCAACTTAATATAGACTGCTATATGCTGAGGATATTATATACAAACTAATAGGAACCACAAATCAAAAGCCACTAATAAATACACAGAGAAAAAAATCCAGATATATTACTAAAGAAAACAAGCAAACCTGTAAGAGAGAAAGAGATGAAAGGATCAATGAAAATCTTCAGAAACAACCCCCAAAGAGGTAATAAAATGGTAATACATATCAATAATTACTCTGAATGTAAATGGAATAGGTGCTCCAATCAAAAGACATAGGGTGACAGAAAGGATAAAAAAAAAAAAAAAAACAAAAAACAAGACTCATCTATAAACTCATAACAAAAGACTTATTTTATTTTTTAAAGATCTTATTTATTTATTTGAGAGAGAGAATGAGAGAGAGAGAGCACATGAGAGGGGGGAGGGTCAGAGGGAGAAGCAGACTCCCTGCTGAGCAGGGAGCCTGATGTGGGACTCAATCCTGGGACTCCAGGATCATGACCTGAGCCAAAGGCAGTCGCTTAACCAACTGAGCCACCCAGGCACCCAACAAAAGACTTATTTTAGACCTAGAGACACCTGCAGATTGAAAGTGAGGAAACGAAAAAACATTTATCATGCAAATGGATGTAAAAAAAAAGAAAAAGCCAGAGTAGTGATACTTATATCAACGAAACAGATTCTAAAACAAAGTCTATAACGAGACAAAGAAGGACACTATGTAATCATAAAGGAGACAATACAACAAGATGTGACAATTGTAAATATTTTGTACCCAACATGGGTGCACTCAAATACTTAAAACAGTTAATAACAAAAGAACTAATCAATAATACTATAATATATATAGTATATATTTAGCATACATATAATATATACTGTAATATTAAAAGTATTATTTGAATAACACACTTGCACCAGATGGATTTAACAGATACATTCAAAACATTTCATCCTAAAACAGGAGAATACACATTCTTTTCAAGTGTACATGGAACATTTCACAGAATAGATCACATATTAGGCCACAAAATAAGCTTCAACAAATTCAAAAAGGTTGAAGTCATGCCATGCATCTTTTCTGACCGCAAGGCTATGAAAATATAAATCAACCATAAGAAAAAATCTGGAAAGGCCAGAAATATATGGAGTTTAGATAACATGCTGCCAAACAATGAATGGGTCAACTAGGAAATAAAAGAAGAAATTAAAAATTACATGGAACCAAATTAAATGAAAACACAACAGTCCAAAATCTTTGGGATGCAACAAAAGCAGTTCTAAGAGGGAAGTTAATAGCAATACAGGCCTATCTCAAGAGGCAAGAAAAATCTCAAATAAACAACCTAACCTTACATCTAAAAGACCTAGAAGAACAAACAAAACCTAAAACCAGCAGAATGAAGAAAATAATAAAGATTAGATTAGAATTATATAGAAACTAAAAAAAAAAAAAAAGAACAGATCAATGAAACCAGGAGCTGGTTCTTTGAAAAAAATTAGTAAAATTGATAAACTTCTAGCCAGACTTATCAAGAAAAAAAGAGAAAGAACTCAAATAAAATCACAAATAAGAGAGGAGAAATAACCAACACCACAGAAATACAAATAAGAGAATATTATGAAAAACTATATACCAACAAATTGGATAACCTGGAAGAATGGATAAATTCCCAGAATCATATTAATGATCAAAACTTAAACAGGAAGAAATAAAAAATTTGAACAGACTAATAAGCAGCAAAGAAATTGAATCAGTCATCAAAAAACTCCCAACAAACAAAAGTTCAGGGCCAGATGGCTTCACAGGTGCATTCTACACATTTATAGTTAATACCTATTCTCAAACTATTCAAAAAAAAAGAAAAGGAAAGAAAACTTCCAAATTCATTCTATGAGGTTAGCATTACTATGATACCAGAACCAGATAAACACACCATTAAAAATTTAAATAAATAAATAAATAAATAAATAAATAAATAAGAGAGAGAGAGAGAACACTACAGGCCAATATTCCTGATGATCATAGAGGCAAAATCCTCAACAAAATACTAGCAAACCAAATCTAAGAATACATTTAAAATATCATTCACCACGATCAATTGGGATTTATTTCTAGGTTGCAAAGGTGGTTCAATATTCACAAATCAATGTGATACATCACATCAATAAGAGAAAGGATAAAAATCATATAATCATTTCAAGAGATGCAGAAAAAGCACTTGACAAAGCACAACATCCATTCATAATAAAAGCCCTCAACAAAGTAGGTTTAGAGGGAGCATACTTCAACATAATAAAGACCATATATGAAAATCCTAGTTAACATCATACTTAATGGGAAAAAAACTGAGAGCTTTTTCCCTAAAGTCAGGAACAAGACAGGGATGTCCACTCTCATCACTTTTATTCAACATAGTACTGGAAGCCCTAGCCACAGCAATCAGACAACAAAAAGAAATAAAACATCCTAGTTGGTAAGGAAGAAGTAAAACTTTCACTTTTTGCAGAAGACTTGATACTATATAGAGAGAGCCTGAAAAACTCCACCAAAAAACTACTAGAACTGATAAATTCAGTAAAGTCACTGGATACAAAAATCAGTATACAGAAATCTATTGCATTTCTATCCACCAATAATGAAGCAGCAGAAAGAGAAATTAAGGAATCAATCCCATTACAACTGCACCAAAAACAAGATACCTAGGAAGAAACCTAATCAAAGAGGTGAAAGATGTGTACTCTAAAAACTGTAAATTTAAGACAACACAAAGAAATTGAAAGACATTCCATGCTCATGGATAGGAAGAATAAATATTGTTAACATGTCTATACTATCATGCACATTGAATGCAATCCCTATCAAAAATACATTTTTTTTTTTTTTTTTTTTACAGAACTAGAGCAAACAATCCTAAAACTTCTATGGAACCAGAAAAGACCTTGAATAGCCAAAACAATCTGAAAAAAGAAAAGCTGGAGGCATCACAAGTCTGGATTTCAGGTTATTACAAAGCTATAGTAATCAAAACAACATGGTACTGGCACAAAAATAGACACATAGCCCAATAGAGCAAAATAGAAAACCCAGAAATGAATCCACAACCATATAAGGTCAATTAATCTGTGAGAAAACAGAAAAGAATATCTAATGAGAAAAACACAGTCTTTTCAACAAATGGTGTGGGAAAACTGGCCAGCACATGCAAAAGAATGAAACTAGACTACTTTCTTTCACTGTACCCAAAAATAAATTAAAATGGATTAAAGACCTAAATGTGAGACCTGAAACCATAAAAATTCTCCAAGAGGACACAGGCAGTAATTTCTCTGACATTGGCAGTAGCAACTTTTTCCTAGATATGTCTCTTGAGACAAGGGAAACAAAAGCAAAAATAAACTACTGGGATTACATCCAAATAAAAACCTTCTGCACAGCAAAAGAATCAAAAAAAAAAAAAAAAAAAAAACTAAAAGGGAACCTACTGAATGGGAGAAGATATTTGCAAATCTCTGATAAAGGGTTAGTATCCAACATATATAAAGAACTTATAAAACTCAACACCCCAAAAATAATCCAATTGAAAAATGGGCAGAAGACATAAAAAGACATTTCTTCAAAGAAGACATACAGATTGTCCAATATACACATGTACAGATGTTTACCACTTATCATCAGGGAAATGCAAATCAAAACTACAATGAGATATCACCTGATACCTGTCAGAATGACTAAAATAAAAAACACAAGATAAAACAGGCGTTGACAAGAATGTGGAAAAAAGGGGACCTTCTTGCACTGTTGGAGGGAATACAAACTGGAGCAGCCCCTGTGGAAAAGAGTATGGAGTTTCCTCAAAGAGTTCAAAATAGAACTACCTTATGATCCAGGAATCACACTATTGGGCATTTAACCCCAAAAGACAAAAACACTAATTCAAAGGGATACATGCACCCTATGTTTATTGCAGCCTTATTTACAATAGCCAAGATATGGAAGTAGCCCAAGTGTCCTTCAACTGGTGAATGAATAAAGAAGATGTGGTATACATATACAATGGAATATTATTCATCCTTGGAAGGGATAAAACCTTGTCATTTGAAGCAATATGGATGAAGCTAGAGAGTATAATGCTAAGTGAAGTCAGTCAGAGAAAACACACCATATGATTTCACTCATATGTGGAATTTAAGAAACAAATGAGTAAAGGAAAAAAAGAAAAACCAACAAACAGGCTCTTAATTATAGAGAACAAACTGATGGTTACCAGAGTGGAGGGAGATGGTGGTTGGATTAAATAAGTTAAATAGGTTAAATAGGGATTACAGAGTGCACTTGTTGAGCACTGGGTGATATATGGAATTGTTGAATCACTACATTGTAAACCTGAAACTAATAACACTGTATGTGAACAAACTGGAATTAAAATCTTAAAAAAAATGGGCAGAGAATCTGAGCAGACATTTTTCCAAAAGAGGATATATTAATGGCCAAGAGACACATGAAAAGATACTCAGCACCACTAATCATTGGGGAAGTGGAAATCAAAACCACCATGAGGTAGTACCTCACAGCAATCAGATGACTAGTATCAAAAAGACAAAAAATAATAAGTGTTGGTGAGGATTTGAAGAAAAAGGATCCTTGTGCTCTTTTGATAAGAGTGTAAATTTGTGCAGCTGCTGTGGAAAATAGGATGGAGGATCCTTTAACAGTTAAAATAGATGTACCATATTTCCACTACTGGGTATTTACCCAAAGAAAATGAAACATTAAATCAAAAAGATGTATGTGTCTCTATGTTTATTACAACATTATCTACAATAGCCAAGATATGGAAGCAACCTAAGTGTCCCTCAAGAGATGAATGGATAAAGAAGATGTGGAATATTACTCAGCCATAAAAAAGAATGAAACCTTGCCCTTTAGGACAACATGGATGGACCTTCAGGGTATTATGCTAAGTGAAATAAGTCAGGCAAGAATACCATATGATTTTACTTATATGTAGAATCTAAAAGCAAACAAAAATACAAAAAGATTCTTAAATAAAAGAGAAAAAACTGGTAATTGCCAGAGGGGAGGTGAGTTGGAGGAGTGAAATAGGTGAAGGGAATTAAGAGGTACAAACTTCCAGTTATAAAATAAGTTACACAGATGAAAAATACAGCATAAGGAATAGTCAACAATACTGAAACAATCCTGTATGATGACAGATGGTGACTACGCTTAACATAGTATTGAATAATGTATAGAATTGTTGAATCAATGTTATACACCTGAATGTAATATAACCTTTTATATCAACTATACTTCAATAAAAAAAAAATACATAAGTAAATATCAGGAAAAAAACTCAATTTCACTAAAGGGATAATTGGATTTGCAATTATTTTTATAACCTACCATCCACTGTTCATTCATTCACCAAATGAGAATACATTAGATGTGTCGAGATGGAGTATTTTGTCTAAGGTCACAAAGTTAGTATTTTCCAGAACCAGGCCAAGAATCAAGATCTGTTGGTCCCTGAGCCATGGGATTTCTTCTGAACTGGAATAGCCCTCTTCCCTCACCAGATAGGGCAAATCCCTGGCATCTCACAACCTCCTTTTGGGTCTCATGGTAAACATTTCTCATCAGTCACAATACTTTTCAGGATGAAGCCCATGTCAACTAAGTTTCTCTTCAAACAGCACTGAAGCAGCTACTGTCATCCAATTGGGATTGGCATAGATATTGAAAACTGGTTATTTTTGCTTTACACTAAGATGCCTACATAGTCTAAAACCAGGCTAACTTTTTTGCCCTTTTCACTTTTCACTTTGCTTGGATAATAGAACTAGATTGGTCAGCATCATTTGTGCTGATTTTACTTTGCACCACTCTTACCAGCCTGGAGTTTTGCTGGAATCTATGATGCAATGGGGAAACATTTAGCTCTTAAACAGTATTTCATATATCCTAGAGGGAAACTGGGAAAAGGGCAGGGGAGGGGGGAGGCAACACCTTCTAAAATTATTTTCCTTTTAGGGGAACAAAATTTCCTTTAAAATCAAATTGTAAGCCTGAGATTTTATTTTGAATCTTCTTTTAAATATAGTGTGAAATAACTGCCCATGCCTGGCATTTCTCTGCCTGAACAGTACCTCAACTAGTATCTTCACTGACAAATGAGTACTTCTGAAAAATGAGTTTTAAAAATAAGCTAAATAGTTGATAAAGTCTTATGAAGTAAAGCAATAAAATGGGGTAGAAAGGGAATAGGGAATGTGGAGAGAAGACCTGGGTTTATACTGGGAAATGAGTCAGCTTTGTCCCTCTGAATAACTGGAAAGACAGTGAGGATCAAGGTGAAAATATTTTATATACTGTATATAAAGGCTTCTCAGTTACTATCACTTTTACTAAATTCTTTTTATATAAATTATGACATAATGGGGGACAATGGTTCTACAAATACCAGACAATAGGCAGGGCTGGCAGAATCCGCATTACTCAGGTGAAGAAACACAGGCTTAGAGAGGTTGTCACACTATTAGCCAGTGGGGCAGTTGGAATGAAATCAAAGTTCTCTGAGTGCAAGATCATGGCTCTTTCCACTGACCCTTGGCATTTTAATATACCTGCTCATATGAACCACCTGAAGCTCTTTTAAACTATAGATTCCTGGACTCCTTGACAAAGCCTGTGGATAGGCATATCCTAGAGAGAGATTTATGGATCTGCTTGTTTATCTAGTTCTTGAAATCTTGGACCCAAGATTTTCTGAAAGTAAATTAGGGACCAATTGCTGATTTTATGAAGTATTCTGTAATAAAACAAAATGTACATTATGTTGGGGTCTTTGATGAATACCCTTAAATTACATCCTTTTAGAACCCATGTTCCTTATCATGCTCCAACTAGAGTGATCTTTGTTTCTTAAACATTCCAAACTCTCCTATGCTTAGTGAACTATGCAGTATTTCACCTCTCCCAAGATGCAGTGTCCCAAGATCTTTGCATATCCAGTTCCTTCTCATCATTAAACTCTCATCTTAATATTATCACCTAATCAGTAATACTTTCCCTGATCACAAGTGGCCCTCTTTCAGTGGATCTCTGCATCATTACCCTGTTTTGTTTTCAGAGAATTTACCTCAACAGGAAATCATATTTGACTCTGTGTGTGTGTGTGTGTGTGTGTGTGTGTGTGTGTGTGTGTGTGTACTGGACCTATTGAAAATTAGGTCCCATGAGGACCAGCATCTTGCCTATCTTTTTCACCAGTGTATCCTTACCATCTAGAAGAGCCTGGCACATGGTAGGTATTCATTAAGTGTCAGGTCAATGATGAATATAATCTTTGATATTAACTTAATTTGTTAATTTGCACATTATTAATTTTGATTAGCCTTTCTCATGTCACTGGTTCTTATCTTTTGGTCTTTGGCTGCCCAATGATGTTTAAACTGAAAAGCCTGGGTAACAGGTAGAGGTTTCCTTTGCTCTTGCACAACCAGACCTGGACTCCTCCAGAAAAGTTTCTATACACAGTGGGCAAGCAAGAGAGCCCATGGACGGTTGCTCAGGGCATTTCAGGGCCATGCTGTAAAGTATCAAACATCACTTCTGCCCACATTCTCTTGGTGGGAAGCCAATGACCCAAATTTAATTACAAAGGACAGAGAAACAAAATCTTCCAATATGCCAGGAAGTAGAAATATTGGTGATAATCTGACCAGTCTAGCTACACTTTTCATTGGTAGTCTCAAGAGAACTATATTCTAAACAGCCAGCATCTCTATTTGCTATATTCACCAAACTGCTCCCAATTTTTCTCATTTCGGAAACTTGTTGAAATACCTTGTTTTATTTTACTTTGTGTAATGGATTTCTCTTTAGACTTTAGTATTTTAATCTTGGTGGGATAAATTTTAAAAATAGAAGCATCTCAAGCTGGAAGAAATAGCTCTATTTTTTTTTAAGTCTTTCAGCCCTACCCCCAAACTGAGAATTCCTCAGTGACTATATTTCACCCTTAACCTCTACTGCTAGTAGTCTGTCTTTCACCATCTCTTTAGCAACAGAAATATACCAAAATTCAATATTTGGAACTTAGATTATAAAAGGAAATTATTATGGAAAATTGTATGTTAGACATTCACCTTCAGCTTTGGAAGATGTACATCATTAAACCTTTTATACAAAAAACTAAGACTCAAATAATCTAATTTTGTAAGACATGCAGAGAGTTAATTCCTGGTTTCCTGTTTCAATGCCTGTGAATGCTCTCTTCAACACTTCAAAAATGGTTGCTTAGGGTCTGGTCTGGCCTGGCTTTCTAAACTGGTATTGAAATATGGTAGAAATCCTGGAGATCTGTAGTCAGAGAAACCTAGGTACAAGGCCCAGCTTTGTAACTTATTATGTGACTCTGGGTAAGTGGCTTAAGCTCTTTAAACTTCAGTTTGTTTACCTATAAAAAGGTGAGACTGTAATCACTTCATAGCCTTGGGGAGGGTATTAAGTAAAATGTAAAATGACTAGTATAATGCCAAGATCAAATAGGTACTCAATAAATGTTAACTATTCTTATAATTTTCATCCAAGTATGAATTTTTTGGCTAAAAAATGGAAACCTCTTGGTCAAATCATAATATAGCTGACTCAAAGACAAACCTGGAATATGCAGCAGTATCTCTAAACACTCGACAAATTCCAATTTCTCCTCCATGACACTTTCGGCTATCTAGGGCATTCTTAAGAAATAAAAGAGTTAACTGGCATGGTTATAAATATTGAGCTTCAAAAAATTGGGGGAAACCATTCTTTTCCATTGACTCATCCTTGGAAGGACTTTAACATGACAGTTCTTCTCCTTTGTACAGAAGAATTTAAATGTCAACCTTTTTAGAAGGAAAGACATGGTAAATGAACTCTCAAATACAACTGTAGATATGGGAATATGAGCCTAGATGCACAATAGAAATGAAGTGATTTAAAACTGGAATGGATAGGCCTGTCTGTTGAGCATCAAGGCCAAAACTAGAACATTTTATCTTCATTAAAATATTTTTCACAGGGTCAGGAGAATGGAAGCATCAACCATCACACCCTGTACTTTCTTTTCCTAATAACCTAAGTGTACACACACACACACACACACACACACACACGTATGTATGCACAAAGCCTGCCCACCCACCCCCACTCATCCTCAAACAACCCATACATGATTTTGGCAGAAAGGATGAAAATCTTATTCAAATTTTTTATCCCTTTTCACTGAGTAGAGGTTTCTCCATCTGGTTTCCATAATTCTCATCTGAAAATTCAGGGGTTCAACCCTAACATTAAAAGGAATAATCTTGTCATACTTCAGTGTTAAAGAACTTGTGAAATAAAAATAAAAGTATTGATTAAAGCAATTTAACCAACCTCCACTTATCAAATTAATAAAGTATAGAAACATGAGCATTAAAATAGAAGTCATGTACTTGGGATTTTCGACATTTTTTTTTTTTTTTTGATTTTCAACTTTCTTAACTCTAGCCACTCTTGAGCAATTCACATGTTTAGAGTTCAGCTTCTTCATTTGTTAAAGGAGTGTACTGTTAATTCCTACCCTATAGAGTTATTTTATTGAACTATAATTGACAAATAACATTAGTTTCAGGTATAAAATATAATTTGGTATTTGTATATATTATGAAATGGTCACTACAATAAGTCTAGTTAGCATCCACCCCTTCACATGTACAAGTTTTTCTTGTGATGAGACTTCTGAGATTTTCTTAGCAGCTTTCCAAATATACAATACAGTATTAACTATAGTCACCATGCTGTACCTTACATCCGCATGATTTATTTTTAACTGGAAGCTTGTACTTCTTAACTACCTTTGCCTATTTTGCCCACCCTTCTGCCACCAATCTCTTTGTGAGTTCATTGTGTTGTTTAGATTCCACATATAGGTGAGGCCATCACAGTATCTGTCATTCTCTGATTGACTTATTTCACTTATTTCACTTAACACAATGTCTTCAAGGTCCATCCATGTTGCTGCAAATGATAAGATTTCCTTTGTTTTTATGGCTAAGTAATATTCTATTATATGTATGTGTGTGTGTGTGTGTATAACAAAACGTTAATCTAAAAAACAAAAGCCCTAAAACAATGGAAAGTGATTGGTCTGGGAAGAAGCCTATATATATATAGCATATATTTTTTCTTTATCCATTCATCCATCAATCAACATTTAAGTTGCTTCCATGTCTTGGCTACTGTAAATAATGCTGCAATGAATATGGGGGTACATAGATATTTGAGTTGGTATTTTTGTTTTCTTTGGATAAATATCCAGAAGTGGAATTGCTATGTCTACCCTATGGAGTTTATTCATTTATTTTACAGAACTTTTTTTAGCATTTTCTATATTCTGTACTGAGCTCTGATACAATATGAATTAAGACACAAACAATTCTCTAAAGTAGCCCATAGTCCATTGGGGGAGAAGTCACATAAAGTGCTATGATAGAGTCATGTCCAGAGTGCAATGGCATCAAGGACATCTAAAGGGATATATAAGGTATCAGTGCATATAATGCTGAATGGTAAGTGGAGGTGGGCTAGGCTGAGGGGTGGGAGAGATATTCCACCAATGTCTGGGCTCCTAGTAGAGCTCAAGTTGCTCCTATCTAGTTCTATTTAGCCCTGCCAAAGATTGTCCTATGTTCAGGGTCCCACACTAGATCCCAGAGGCTTACAAGTGCTCTGGGCCATTGAAAACAAGTGAATAAGGTTGTTCCCATGGGATGAGCAGACTAGGAAGTTGGTGTGTTATTAGACAATGGGCAATGATCTAGATATTGTAAGCAGGACATCCTCATTAGATCACAATAAGAAGAGTCAATTGTCTTCTCAGTGATGCATGATACTTTCTCAAACAGAAAAGCTATTCCAGAAAGCCCTCACATGGCTCTATACTGTTCCCCAGCACCAGCAGCCAGCAGATATTTCCTCCCAAAGACTCAGCATTTTCCCTCTGCAGACTCCACTTCTGTCCACATGCCTCCCTGACTATGGAGTTTTCCAATAGTCAAAGAAAATGGATGAAATTACTTGATCTTACACCTTAGTCATAGATCTTTATATTGAACAACAAAGAATTTAGTACCTTTGTCCTTTTGCTCTGAGAACTTCCCCTAGGATGAAGAGTACAAGGACAAAGGGTGGGAGGTGGGGTGATTGAGGATTGGACCCAGTAGTTGTTTCCAAATGTGATATATCTGGAAGCCAGAATTTGGCAAAGCCAGATTACACCATCTTCTTTAGCAATCCATTCTGCCTCTAGTGTTCCAACTTTAAAATGTCATGGGGCACATTTCACAGCCTCTGTTATGTAGCAAATTTAGAGAAATGGAATGATTTGTTCAAATTGACCTAGCTAAGTCAAGGCAAGATTTCACTTTCAAGTTTAGGCTTCTTCCCAGACCAATCACTTTCCATTGTTTTAGGGTTTTGGTTTTTAGATTAACGTTTTGTTATTGTTATTACTTTGTTTATTGCACAACCCTTAAATCAGACTCTTTTCTTACTCCAGCCCTATCCTTTGCTAGTTGGGTGAACTTGAGAAAATCATTTTATTTCTCCGAGTCTCAGATTCTCCTCTATTAGACAAAGATTCTCATCAGGGGGAAATAATGCATGCCCTTTATAATTATGGTGAAGAGGATGATTTAATTCATGTAAAGTCATCAGCACAGTGGATTATACATGATAGTTGCTCAGTAATTTTAAAAAACATTTTAGATATAGTATTTTCCAAAATGACTCTCTGGCTCTGTTTCTCCTTCCTTTAAAATTATGATTATTATGCATTAAGTGCTATTATGTGCTAAACACTATGAAGGGTAAACTCATTTTAAAAAGCAAGATTATAAAAGATATATGTTATTCTCTGGATTTTATGAATAAAATTTATTCTTAATTATTTTACTACATTTATTATTATCTATGTTCATGATTATTTATGTCTATTGTAACTGCACGATAGAAATGCTATGTAATGATATACTACTGTGTATCTTTTTGTAACTCTATGTTCAGTGACATTACCTTGATACCTTGAAATCATCCATGGGAGTATTTACACCATAGAAATGACAAATGCTATAAATCAAGGCTTGATTTGTTTTGTTGATTTTTCTAAACTTGATACGTTAATAAGGCAGATTCAACTCACTAGTGTACTGTTTCTAGTGCATTGTAAACAACACAAATAATTGAGGAAATATTTCAGTATTCAGACACTATTAGAGGATTTAGCAAAGATTGAGTTCATGCCATTAACCAGCATATGAAGTTTTAACATATGTCTTTGTTGTTTCCTTTTGGTTCTCCTCGTTAACATAAATGAAAATATCAACCAACATTCATGTCACCATCACACTCATTCTTCAGTGAGGTGACTTCTTTGCTGAACCAGATAGAAATCAAGCATACTTGCAGTCTGATTTTGTCAAATCATGATTGAATTGCAAAACAGGTTGTGGATACAAGAGTTCAGCAAAAATTAACAGATGTAGTCTGTGAGAGTTAACTGGCTATATGGAATTTATAATAAAGATTATATATTATATATATATTATATGCACCTGTATATCAGTAAAACGAATTATAGATTTATGTGTATTTATACATATGCACACACTTTTCCCCCAAAGAATTAGTTATTAAATACTTATCAGCACCACTGCCTAAGACATATTAACCTTCTAGTCATCACCCTTCTGGCTCCTGAGCAGATCATAAATAAATTCAAGGGTCCAGACACCAGCCAATATATATCCCAAGCCCTACAGAACTTCTCAGGACCTGTTTTCCCAGGATGACCTTCTATGAGCTATAAGTCACCAAGACCTGGTTTCTTTGATCTGCCCTGGGCGAAAGGGAATTATACCCCATTCACATGAACAAAACTTTCTGAGGAACTCAGCTTGTAAATAAAGCATTAAGAGAAGTTGAAATGCACTGACATTCCTACAAGCTCAGTGCTCAAGAGAGTTGTGAGGGTCATTCCTTTCAGAACTTTTGTCTTTGTAGAATGAGTATTATAACAGGCCAGTCTCAGGCTTCTGTCTCCATGCTTTATCATTTTCATTCATCATCTCTAAGGCTGAGCTGACCTTGTTTTGCTTGTCTGGGCCGTGGATGTCCCCTGCTGGAAACCAGAGCTCACTGCAGTTACAGGAATTGGAGCAATCACAGCAGTAGATGTGTGTATGTGAGCAAAGGCTCCCGTTAGCTGCTGCCTCCACATATCTCAACAGGAAACCACTCAGAAGATTCACTTTCTTGTCCTAGTTTTACAAGACTGTTCTCATTTACTGGTTCCACCTATCAAGTAGTTAGCATAGTGTCCATTATATGGTAAGCTCTCAATAAATATTAAAAAAATGAACATATGCCTAATCCTTGGCAAATCATTATACATTATCTCATTTAAAAACCAGTCAAGTTAGGATCTATGATTAATTAGTTGTTTTGTTTTTATTTTATTTTTTTAAAAGATTTTATTTATTTGACAGAAAGAGACACAGCGAGAGAGGGAACACAAGCAGGGGGAGTGGGAGAGGGAGAAGCAGACTTCCCGCTGAGCAGGGAGCCCAATCTGGGGCTCGATCCCAGGACCCTGGGACCATGACCTGAGCCAAAGGCAGATGCTTAAGGACTGAGCCACCCAGGCGCCCCAGTTGTTTTGTTCTTAGATCAAGGAACTAGGGTATAGAGGTTAGAGAACTTAAGGTCAAATAGCTTGGATGTGGCAGGGTCAGCATTCCCACAGGGACTGGCTCTCCCTGTCTGCTGGGCTCCCCCCTCTGTTATACCCTGCTGCATGCTGTCTCCAAGAGCTTTCTCCAGTCTTTCATTTACAAGCAAAGGACCTGTTCCCATTTGCTTTCATACTTCCCCACCCCCAGCATTCACCCAGGATCAATGGCTTCCTTTGTCCTGCTCACTGTGTACCTTGGCCAAATCCCTTCCCTTTCAGAGCCCAAGTTTTTCTTCATCAGATAAATTAAGAGGATGGATTAGCTGACTCTTAATTTTCTGTCCAATTCTAAAACGCTGATGCTTTCTGAATTTAATTTCAGAATAGACATGCTGAAGTCCAAACTGCTAGGGATTTCCTCTCTGGCCAAGGAAACAAAAACTCAGTCATGTACTACTTGTAAAGTTGTATCAAGAGGATGGAATTCAGCCCTAACCAGGGGCTGACCTATGGGAATATATTTTTCAGATCAGAAGCTACTGATCACTTACAGGAGAGGTTATCAGTAGGTGGACGAAAAGTGCTCTCTCTCCCTCCTTCTTTCCAGTGAGCCAAAACATGGTTGGCAATTCAGACAGCCAGTTGGGAGTTTTCACCATGTGACAAGCCCAAAGGCATTTCTAAAGCTGCCAGCACAGAGGCCTGTCGAATCTACTAAGGAACCAGATGCAGCAGATAAAATATCTTCCACAGCTTGGCATCTGGGGCCTGTGCTTGCCAGCTGAGAAAAGGGGCTGGGTGGCACAGTGCTGGAGGTGGGGGTGGTAGAGGGATGGCAGCAGAACAAATGACACACTTTCTCATTAAAGTAGGGGGAAAAGCAGTTCTGGAAAGCATGTCACAATTCTGGAAGTACTTGATTAAATGAAGGTGAATTGCATGCAGGTTATGATTATAGGAAATAGATTATAAGTAGGTCAATTATACTTTGTCACCTTAGACACTATTGTTTTATTGAAAATAAAATCACTACTGCTTTGCATTTCTAGAATATGATAGTCTTTTTGTAATCGACTCAGTACAATTGCATTCATCAAGGCAATCTTTACTTATGTATGTCTTGGATATTCCAGTTCTGCTCCCAATAGAAAATACAAGATTAATGAATTATTTTTTTTTTATTGTCAAGCAATAAATGACTATACGTTGGGCCAAGTATCCTGATTTTGTTTTTCAGAAGTATGTTTCCCACTTAGATTCTTCAAATGATATTCATTCCATTCCTTTCATTTCAATACAAGTCATCATGTATTTATTGCATACATACATTCATAGTGTGAGGATTACAAAGATGAAGAGAAAGTGTTTGTCTTCAAGGAGCTTAGAGCCTGGAGGATCATGGGAGATATTGCTCTTAGGATCAGTGCAGGGAGTAGGTGGGGAGGGGTACAGGAGTAGAACAGTAGCCAAATTAAGGACACCATTCTCTATGTCATCGTATTTATGGCTGGACCTCACACTTTCTAATACAAAAGATATGTGTGTGCATATATGTGTATTTTTCTTCTTTGATTTGATTTAAAAAACAAGAATATACTAATGGGAGTTTTCTAACCATGTCAACAGTCTTTTTGAAAATAACTTTGTTGCATTTGTTTGTGTTAATATAGTATATGGATATATTAAAATAACAAAAAATGCTAAAAAAAAAAAGAAGTGGCCCATAACTCCCTGCCATTTTCAAATCAATGTTTTAGCTTCTTCATGCCACTTTCTAGAACTTTCTTTTATGCACTCATACAATATCTTAGATATAGAACATTCTAGTTTTTCCATTAATCCAACGTCAATCATTCCTTTGCAGTTTCTTATCTCTTTTCTTTGTCCTTATCTTTCTGCACTTTGCACCATCACCCCCATCTCCAGAAAAAAAAAAAAAAAAATCAAAGACCACCTAGAATATATATCCTTCCATACTCAAGCAAGCAGTCTTAAGCCAGCAGTA
The DNA here is from genome assembly GCF_964656455.1 of Halichoerus grypus. Classification (NCBI taxonomy): domain Eukaryota; kingdom Metazoa; phylum Chordata; class Mammalia; order Carnivora; family Phocidae; genus Halichoerus; species Halichoerus grypus. Next base: position 139,736,864 of record NC_135716.1, read on the forward strand.
TTTATCTTTTTTCCTTCTTTCTAAAATAAAGGTCATACCGCATACTCTCCTCCTTTAGGTTGCATTTTTCAATTAATAGGATTTTTATCAACCATTCCACTATTGATGAGTATTATTTTCAGCCAGTTAATGTTAAAAAGACCATTCTGTAAATATATCCTCATAAACTTTTATTCTATGGAATAGATTTTCAGGTGTAGGATTACTGGGTAAAAAGGTATATATATTTTAATAGCTACTAATTGTATTTCAAAAGTTCTATCAGTAATATATGTCAGAGTGATTTTTCTACTGCATCTCCACCAGTACTAGTTATTATAACTTTTTAAATTTTGCCAATTTAATGGGTGAGAAGCAGTATGCCATTATTCATTTGATGTACATTTACATTCATTTGATTTACATTTCCTAACTACTACTGAAGTTGTTTTTTCACAGGTATCGTCATTTTGGATTTGTTGTTGGATTGCTTATTCTGATATTACAAAACTAGAGTTCTTTCCCTAAGTTCACAGTATTCCTCTCACCTAATTTTCGATAGGCAAATTAACTGCTAGGTTCTAGGATGTCATGAAATAATTATGAGTCGGAGTAGCCATCTAGGCCATAGACCCAGCAATGTCTAAATTGGAAGGGAACTTTGTGATTATGTAGCATTCACTCACTCAGCTAATTCATTAGAAAAGACTTAAAGATTTATGTGGTTGACACTATCCTAGGCACTAGAGACTCAGAAGAAAAAATGTGAATTAATAATAAAATATGTTTTCTATTTGTAAAATGGTTCTGTTATACCTAGAGAACAAACACAAAGAAAAGTTGCTATATAAGATGATAATTTCTATAAGCGTGCCAAGATAAAAAGGTTTTGAAAAACAGAGAAGGGAGAGATTAATTTTGCCTAGAGGGAATGGGGAGTTTCCAAAGAAGGAAGTTATCTCATCATAAAAAATAAAGAATGATTCATCCAGCTAGGAGGTCAGAAAAGGAAGTGTGAAAGAATTTATTTTAGACAGAAGGAACAGGAACAAAGGTAAGGTGATATGAATGTATCTAGTGGTCATTAATGGCCAAGAAGTGCCACAAGATTGAGGGTGGGGTTTCTAGAGCCAAACTTAGGGAGTCTTTAAAGTGGATAAATAGAGGCTACTAGAGCCAAGCAGGGGCATTCAGTACAAGTGATGTTGCCCACAACCAAAGTCAAAAGAAATTACTTGCTATTATAACCTTCACCTAATATTCCAATTAACTTCTGTATCCCAAAAAGATCCCACATGGATTTCACTTCACTGACACAGCATTGACATTCCTGTAAAAGAAGCCTTATAACAAATGCCTAATATCATTCATCCCTGCCATGTACCGAATATTTCATCCTGTCTTTTCCTGGCATGTTGATCTTCACACCACCTTTGGTTACACTCTATCTTTAAAGACTTGATTTTGATAACTCATTCTAATTCTACCTTATCCCATAGCCCAACAGGATTCCCAAAGCCAGGGGGTAGAGATAAGTGAGCCTAAAACCAGTTTTAAAAGGCTTTGAATACCATTCTTAAAGTGTCCTAGATTTCATGTCATTAAATAAGTACCTACTATGTTCTAGACACTCTTCTAGATGCTGGGCATACAGTGGTGAACAACACAGACCAAGTATCTATGCCATGGAAGGACAATCTAGTGAAAAGACTTACAAGTGCCCTATAGAAAACATGGCTCCGTGGAACATTTTTAATCAGGAAGGAGTATGTATTCTAGGATGACTGCCTCATTTTATAGCTTCCTCTACCTTTACGTTTAGAAGAATAAAGAGGCTGATTAAGATTCTCTCCCTCTATCAAAATTAATTCATTAAGTTTTATTTTTCTAAAGCTTATTTGGTGATAAATCTTATTAAATTAATATTAAAAGCGACATTTCATAATGACAAAAGGACACATAACCCTACTTTTGTATGCATCTAATAACAACTTCAAAACATGAAGCAAAACTGATAAAAACATGAAATAGACAAATCTATAATTATTGCTAGGGATTTCAATAATTGATGGAACAAATAGAAAAATTAGTAAGAACATAAACTTAATACCATCACCCAAGATAACCTAATTGAGTTTTATAGGACACTCCACCAAGCAACAGCAGAATATGTATTCTTTTTTTTTTTTAAATATTTATTTAATTTAGAGAGAGCGAGAGCATGCAAGTAAGCAGGGAGGAGGGCACAGGAAGGGAGAGAATCCTAAAGCAGATTCCCTGCTGAGGAGGGAGCCCAATGTGGGGCTCTATCCCAGGACACTGAGACCATGACCTGAGGAGAAATCAAGTCTGCCACTTAACCAGCTGAGCCACCCAGGTGCCCCAGAATATGTATTCTTTTTAAGTGGTCTCAAAATATTCACCCAGATAGTTTGCGGTTCAATAAACCAAGTCACAATAAACTGAACGGGACTGAAATCATGAGGCCTGTTTTTTGACAATAATTAGATTAATCTAGAAACCAATAACAGAACAGTATTTATCAAATATTTAAAACGAAACCACTATTTCTAAATACATATAACTTGAAGAAAAAAGCACAAGGCAAATTAGAAAATATAATTGGATTGAAATGAAAATTCATCAAAATGTGGGATGCAACTAAAACAATGCTTAGAGAAAAATTGATAGCATTGAATGATTCCATTTGGAAAAATTGTCTCAAAGCAGTTACATAGTATTTCACCTTAAGATAGAAAAATGAAGAGCAAATTAAATTCAAAGTAAGGAGAAGGCAGGAAATAATAAAAATGAGCAAAAAAATAATGAAAAAAGGCAAAATAGGGGGGAAAAAACACCTGTTTCACCAGCAAGTCAATAAAATTGATAAAACTCTAACCAGACTCATTAGAGATAAAAGAAAAAATATTACAAATTATCAATATCAGATTGAGGGATCCAAGATGGCAACATAGAAAGACCCTGACTCCCCTCCTCCAAGAACACAATCCTCTCCTCCTACACCTACATATAGAACAATTTCTCCTAAAGAACAGAGGGCTGATTGAACAGCTTCTGCACAATAAAAGATAGATCATATACAGAATGGCAGGTAAGACAAATGGTGAAAAGGGGAACCCCCACCCCCAACACTGAACTACAGTGGGGAAGGACAGTACTAAGCAGATTCATCCAGCCTGGAGCACAGAAGGGGAAAAAAAGCTATGGTATAAAAGAACAACTAGAATTTATTTATTTATTTTTTAAATGGTAGAGCCGGGGTTTTTTTTTGTTTTTTAAAGGTTTTATTTATTTGACAGAGAGAGACACAGCGAGAGAGGGAACATAAGCAGGGGGAGTGGGAGAGAGAGAAGCAGGCTTCCCACGGAGCAGGGAGCCCGATGCGGGGCTCGATCCCAGGACTGTGGGATCATGACCTGAGCCGAAGGCAGACGCTTAACGACTGAGGCACTCAGGTGCCCCAGAACAACTAGAATTTAAAGAAACTAGTCAAATGGTGGGGGACTTGCAGAACACTCCACATGGTCAGAAGGGCTGGCAAGTGCCATTGTTTTTCTCCCTTCACCTTGATTGCACAGATGGGAGCAGAGTCTGGACACCCTAGCCAGCCTGCCAGCTGGGACCCAGCAAGACCAGATACTGTGGGACACAGACAAAAAAGCCACAGTTTAAAAGAAGTAGAATATAACAGCCCCAGAGGAATTGCAGGAATGTTCTCAGTAGTTAGGACTGGTGAGTGACATTGTTTATGCTCCCCTTCCAGCACAGTCAGGAGCATGGTATGGGCACCCTGTCCAGCCAACTACCTTAGCCCTTAGCTTTGTGCGCCTAGCCCACACCAGCCTCAGCCATCCCCCAAGGCTCCTTCCACCTGAGCTCCAGACATCCCATCAAGGTGGCCCCAGCATGATGCACACAAAGAGAGTGGAAAGTGCCCACTATAGCTATAGCCTTTTTGCCAAGGTGACACAGGTGAGAAGCACTCCAGGGTATGACAAGCCCACATTTACATCAACTCTAGATTCACCAGGACACTGTGTGGAGCACCTGAGGACCTCCGAGTCCACACACACTTTAGCTCCAGGTCTTCTACCAAAGCCCCCCACCTCCCATGAACCACCATAGACCTCCTGGCTTGGGCCCACCTCAGCTTCAGACATCTCACAAGGGCATCCCCTGTGCATAATGCTCTCAGATTCCCTGGTCTGTGTCCATTTCAGCTCTAGCCATCCTACCAGGACAATCTCAATGTAGAATGCCCCAGGATCTCCAGCCCACACCCTCTGAAGCTCCAGCCAGCCAAAGCCACCAGGAATACAGTCTACATAAATGTTCCTACACAAGGCCATTCCTTCAAGTTTGGGAGAAGTGGCTGTGCTCTCTAACTCATAGAAACAAACAGAGAAAGTCAAACAAAATGTGGAGACAGAAGAATATATTCCAAACAAAGAAACAAGACAAAACTTCAGGTAAAAACCTGAAATAAAATGGAAATAGGAAATCTACCTGATAAAGAGGTCAAAGTCATGGTCATAAAGATGCTCTCTGGACTGGAGAAGAGTGGATGAACTAAATGAGAACTTTAAAGAGATAGAAAATATTAAAAAGAACCAATCAGAGCTGAAAAATACAGTATCTGAATTGAAAAATACACTGGAGGGAATCAACATCAGATTAGAGGATACAGAAAAACAGATCAGTGTTTAAGAAGGTTTTTTTTTTTTTTTTTATCAGTTCCATTACCCTGGCCAACAGGGTAATGGAAAGCACCCAAGTTGAACAGCAAAAAGAATTATAAAAAATGAGCATAGGTGAAAGGATCTCTGGGAAAACATTAAAATACTAACATTTGCATTACAGAGGTTCCAGAAGAAGAAGATAGAGAAAGGGACAGAAAATTTACTTGAAGAAATAATAGCTGAAAACTCCCTAACTGAAGAAGAAAACAGAAATCCAGTTTCAGAAAAGAGTCCCAAATAAGATCCTAAGGAGGTCCATACTATGACACATAATTAAAATGTCAAATATTAAAAATAAATAGAATTTTAAAAGCACCTAGAGAGAAGCAACTAGTTACATATAAGGGGAAAGTCCCATTAGGCTATCAACTGATTTTTCAACAGAAGCAGGCAGAAAGGAATGGCAGGATATATTCAAAGTGCTGAAAAGTAAAAACCTACAACCAAGAATACTCTACCCTGTGTAAGGTTACCATTCAAAATTGAAGCAGAGATAAAGAATTTAAAACACAAACAAAAGTTAAAGATGTTTATTACCACTAAAACTGACCTTACAACAAATGTTAAAAGGGACATCTTTAAGCACACATACACAAAAAGTTATTAATTAGGAAAAAAAGAAAGAAAAAATTTCATGAGTAAAAGCAAATGTAATAAAGGTAATAGATCAATCACTTGTAAAGCTAATAGAAAGGTTAAAAGACCAAAGTAGTAAAATCAACTTTATCTAAATAATTAGTTAAGGGATTAAAAAATGTAAAATATGACATTGTATACATAAAACATGGAAGAGGGAGTAAAATATACTATTTTTAGAATGTGTTCAACCATCATCTTAATATAGACTTCTATATATTTAGGATATTATATATGGGCCTCATGGTAACCACAAACCAAAAACTTATAATAGACAACACAAAAATGAAAGAAATCTAAGCATAACACTAAAGTAGGTCTTCAGTCACAAGGGAAGAGAGCAAGAGAAAGAACAGAGAAGAACTACAAAAAATACCAGAAAACAATTAACAAACTGACAGTAAGTACTTATAACTTCTTTAAATGTAAATGATCTAAATGCTCCAGAAGACATAGGGTGACTGAATGATTATAAAAAAAGTGAGACTCATCTATATGCTACCTACAAAGACTCACTTCAGACATAAATTCATATACAGGCTGAAAGTGAAGGGATGGAAAATGTTTTCCATACAAATAGAAATTAAAAAAAAAAAAAAGCCAGGGTATAATGCTCACATCAGACAAAATAGACTTTAAAACAAAGACTGTAACAAGAGACAAAGAAGGGCATTACCTAATGATAAAGGGATCAGTTGAACAAGAACCAACAATTGTAAATATCTATGCACCCAACATAGGAAGACCTGGATACACAAATCAAACATTAATAGACAAATCTAGAAATTGAAAATAAGACAATAGGAGACTATACCATCCCACTCAAATCAATGGATAGATGATCCAATAGAAAATTCAATAAGGAAATAGTGACTTTGAATGACAAATTAGACCAAATTAGACTGAACGGACATATATACAACATTCCATCCAAAAACAGAATACACATTATTTTCAAGTACACATGAAATATTCCCCAGAATAGATCACATGTTAGGCCACAAAACAAGTCTTAATAAATTTAAGAAGAATGAAATCATATCAAGCATCTTTTCCAACCACAATGGTATGAAATTAGAAATCAATTACCAAAACAAACAAGCTAACCTGAAAAAAACTACAAATACTCGGGGGCTAAACAACATGCTACTAAACTACCAATGGGTCAACAAAGAAATCAAAGAGTAAATAAAAAAAAATACATGGAGACAAATGAAAATGAAAATATAGCTCCAAAATCTTTGGGACACAACAGAAGTAGTTCAAAGAATGTTTATAGTGATACAGGACTACCTCAAGGAACAAGAAAAATCTCAATCTAACTTTATACCTGAAGGAACTAGAAATGAATGGACGAACAAAACTCCAAGTTAGCAGAAGGAAAGAAATAATAAAAATAGAGTGGAAAGTGTACCTGGGTGGCTCAGTCGTTAAGCGTCTGCCTTTGGCTCAGGTCATGATCCCAGGGTCCTGGGATCGAGTCCCACATCGGGCTCCCTGCTCTGCGGGAAGCCTGCTTCTCCCTCTCCCACTCCCCCTGCTTGTGTTCCTGCTCTCACTGTCTCTGTCAAATAAATAAATAAAATCTTTAAAAAAAAAATAAAGTGGAAATAAATGAAATAGAGATTTCAAAAACAACTGAAAAGATGAAACCAAGAGGTGGTTTTTTGAAAAGATAATCAAAATTGATAAGCCTTTAGCCAGACTCATGAAAAGAGGAGTCAAGTAAAATTTGAAATGAAAGAGGAGAATTGAAACTGACATCATAGAAATACAAAGGATTCTGAGACTACTACAAAAATTTCTATGCCAACAAATTAAACAACCTGGAAGAAATGGATAAATTCCTGGAAACATAATCTTTCAAAAGTGACTCACAGAGAAACAGAAATTCTGAACAAAACAAACAAAAGAAATTCTGAACAGACCCATTACTAGTAATGGAATTTAGTCAGTAATCAAGAAAATCCCAACAAACAAAATCCAGGACCAGATGGCTTCACAGGAAAATTCAACCAAACATTTAAAGAAGAGTTAATCCCTATTCTTCTTAAATATTACCAAAAAAAAAAAAAAAAATTGAAGAGGAAGGAAAGCTTCCAAATACATTCAATAAGGCCAACCTTACCCTAATACCAAAACCACAAAGATACTACGAAGGTACTACAAAAACAGGAAACTACAGGCCAATATCCCTGATGAACATAGTTGTAAAAATTCTCAAAAAAAAAAAAAAATGCATTCAACAACACATTAAAAGGATCATCTATCACAATAAAGTGGAATTTATTCCAGGGATGCAAAGGTAGTTCACTATCTCCACATCAACCCATGTGATCCATCACATCAACAAAATAAGATATAAAAGTCATATGATCCTCTCAAGAGATGCAGAAAAAGCATTTGACAAAATTCAACATCCATTCATGATAAAAACTCTCAATAGGGGTGCCTGGGTGGCTCAGTTGGTTAAGCAAATGACTTCGGCTCAGGTCATGATCCTGGAGTCCAGGGATCGAGTCCCACATCGGGCTCCCTGCTCAGCAGGGAGTCTGCTTCTCCCTCTGACCCTCCCCCCCTCATGCTCTCTCTCTCAAATAAATAAATAAAATGTTTATTAAAAAAAAACTCTCAATAAAGTGGGTTTAGAGGAAATATACCTGAACATAATAAAGTCCATATATAACAAACCCACAACTAATAAAATAAATGGTGAAAAACTGAAAGCTTTTCCTCTCAGATAAGAGACCAGATAAGGATGGATGTCCACTCTCACTACCTTTATTCAACATGGTGCTGGAAGTCCGAGCTGTGGCAATCAGACAAGAAAAATAAAAGATGTGGCGAAATTGATAAGAAAGAAGTAAAATGGTCACTATTTTCAGATGACATGATACTATATATATATAAAACCCTAAAGTCTCTACCAAAAAACTATTAGAACTAATAATGAATTCATTAATGTTGTAGAATATAAAATTAATGAACAGAAAGCTTCTGCATTTTTAAACACTAATAATGAAATAGCAGAAAAAGAAATCAAGAAAAACCCCATTTATAATTGCATCAAAAAGAATAAAATCCCTAGGAATACATTAAATCAAGGAGGTGAAAGGCCTATACTCTGTAAACAAGAAAACATTAATCAAAGAAATTGAAGACAAAGCACCAAAAAAAGGAAAAATATACCATGCTCATAGGTCATAAGAAATAATATTGTTAAAATGTCCATACTATCCAAAGCCATCTACAGATTTAGTGCAATCCCTATCAAAATACCAACAGCATTTTATACAGAACTAGGACAAATAATCCTAAAATCTGTATGGAACAACAATGACTCTGAATAGCCAAAGCAATCTTGAGAAAGAACAAAGCCGGAGGTATCATAATCCCAGATTTTAAAATATACTACAAAGCTATGATAAACAAAACAGTATGGTACTGGTGCAAAAATAGACAGTTATCTATGGAACATGATAGGGACCCCAGAAATAAACCCATGCTTATGTGGTCAATTAATCTACAACAAAGGACATAAGAATATACAATGGGGAAAACAGCCTCCTCAATAAGTAGTGTTGGGAAAACTGGGCAGCTACATGCAAAAGAATAAAACTGGACTACCTTCTTATACCATACACAAAAATAAACTTAAAAAGAAGTGAAGACCTAAATGTGAAACCCGAAGCCATAAAAGTCCTAGAAGAAAACATAGGGAGTAATATCTTTGACATAGGCCTTAGCAACACGTTTATGGATCTGTCTCCTCAGGCAAAGGAAACAAAAGCAAAATTAAACTATTAGGACCACACCAAAATAAAAAGCTTTTACACAGTAAAGAAAACCATCAACAAAACAAAAAGATAACCTACTGAATGGGAGAAGATATTTACAAATGACATATTTGATAAGGGGTTAATATAAAAAAAATAGAAAGAATTCATACACCACCAACAACCCCCCCAAATAATCTGATTAAAGATAAGTAGAGGATCCGAGTAGACATTTTCCCAAAGATGACATCCAGATGGCCAACACACATGAAAAGATGTTCAACATCACTAATCATCAAGGAAATGCAAATTAAAACCACCATGAGATATCACCTCACAGCAGTCAGGATGGTTAGTATCAAAAAGACAAGAAATAACATTTGTTGGTGAGGATATGGAGAAAAGGGAACCCTCACACACGGTTGGTTGGAAGGTGAGTAGAACCACTGTGGAAAATAGTATAGAATTTCCTCAAAAAATTAATAGAAATACCATATGATGCAGTAATTCCAGTACTGGGTATTTACCCAAGGAAAGTAAAAACACTCATTTGAAAAAGATATATGCACACCTATATTTGATGAAGCATTATTTACAATTGCCAAGATATGGAAGCAACCTACGTGTCTATTGATAGATGAATGGATAAAGAAGATGTGGCAAATATATATACATTGAAATACTACACAGCCATAAAAAGTGATATCTTGTCATTTGTGACAACATGGTTGCACCTAGAGAGTATAATGCTAAGTAAAATAAGTCAGAGAAAGACCCACACCATATAATTTCACTTATATAGGTAATTAAAAAAACAAAGCAACAGAAACAACACAAAATACCGACAAGAAACTGGTGGTTACTAGAGAGAAGGTAGGTGGCGGAATAATCTAAATTGGTGAAGGGGATTAAGAGGTACAAACTTCCAGTTATAAAGTAAGTCGCAGAGATGAAAGTACAGCATAGGGAATATAGTCAATAATATTGGAATAATTTTGTAAGGTGACAGATGGTAACTACACTTACTGTGGTCAACATTGTTTAATGTAATTTATTGTTGAATCACTATGTTGTACACCTGAAACTAATATAACACTGTATGTCAACTATATTTCAATAAAAAGTTGCCAATATCAGAAATGAAAAAAGTAGATAGAAGGGGAGAGGGAGAGGTAGAGGAAGAGAAGAGGGAGGGAAAGTAGGAGGGGAAAAGAATATCTCTGGAGAGTCTACAGACATTTAAAAGGAATATTATGAAAATTTGCTGATAAGTTAAACAATTTAGATATGGGAAAATCATTTGAAAGACATAGCTACCAAAGATCATTCAAGAAGAAATAGATATATTTAATAGCCATATATTTTATTTTATTTTATTTTATTATGTTACGTTAATCACCATACATTACATCATATATATTAAAGAAACAAAGTTTGTAGCTAATAACCTCACCACAAAGAAAACTCCAGGCTCAGATGACTTCACTGGTAAATATTATCAACCATTAATGATAAAATAATATTAATTGATCAATTGCTCACCAACTCTTAGAAAATCAACAAGATGGAATACTTCCCAACTCATGTTATGAAGCAAATATTACTCAGATGTTTAAACCAAAATCATTATAATAAAACTAAAGACCAACTTTTTGTTGTTTAAGCCATCCAGTCTATGAAATCTTGTTATGACAGCCCAAGATGACTAATACAGCAACTATGAATAACGAAAATTGGACTAAAAAAATACAATAGCATCAGCAATATAAAATGCCTAGAAATTAATGTAACACATATACATGTACGTGGATATTATATATACATGTAAATCTATATGTCCTTATACATTATAAATATAAAGTCAATATACAAGAAATATATAAATAATATCATGATGAAGCTGTTATGAGTGGCTTTCACCTCCGTTATGTTATTAGAAAAACATAAGTAGATGAGTTTAGGTAGTAGGCATTTATTGTGAAAACTCACAGGGAACTAATGAAGCCTGGGGATGCAGCTCAGCAGCTGTGAAGACACTTACAGACATTAAGTCTTTGGTCACAATATGTATTTAATTGTAATAATTTCTGGATGTTTTTTGGAATGAATGTGTGAAATCCTTTCTCCTGATAGTTCTTTCTGCTGACTGCAAGATTCCAGGATGCTGATTAGCTGAAGGAAGTCACCATAGGTCATGTCAGAGAGACTGTCAGAGTCTGATTGTCAATCTGGAATGCCAGACAAGTTTCAACCTAAGAGCCACCTCTGATAGATTAGTAGTGACTACCTGGAGCAAAAGTTCTGAAAAGGACTTGGAGACTTTACTTGAACTCAGTAAGGGAGAGGACTACAGTCAGAGAGGCATGTCTACTCTGGGGATGTCAACATGCACACCTTTTATTAGCCATCCCTGTCTAAAGCCTCATCATTGGATCCAGGAGACAGAATCTGGCCCTCAGCTGACATTAAATAATGGTACATAAAATCAACCTTTAACCTTTGGTGACCATTGAGCTCACTGCTCTGTGTGCAATGACCTTTTACATTGTTCTTGCCCTTTTCACAATTGTTAAACCCAAACACTATTACTGATCTTCTGAACTTCACCATTTGATTAGCTATTCTAAATGAAAAATTCTTTTAATGCATGCATGTGTCCACACATACACCCACACCACACATATCACAAAGTATAAAGATATGCTTTACCAGAAGGAAAAACTAAAGTTCACCAATGTGTTTTGACTTGCCCATTGAGGCAAGTGCTAAATGACAAACACAGACTTAAAATTTAATTCTTTTGTTCCCAAGTCCAGTGTACACTTCAGTATCACAGGCAAGTATCTTCAAGTCATAAGAACCAGAGTCACAAATAAGAACGATATGTGATTTGGCCAAGGTAGAAAGTTACTGAGTTGTGAAAGAAAGACTCCATTTACAAATCTGATTACATTTAAGATCATTTTTCTTTTATGGTTGAGGATCCTTTCTGGGGGATTATTTCTATCATATGATGTTTCATACTGTTTTGTAATTATCTATTTTCTGGGTTCTTCTCTACTCTATCAGAAGCAACTTGAAAACTTTCATTTAATCTCTAGGTCCATAGAGAGGAACAGAGTATCTGGCATAACACAGGCACCCAAAAAATGGTAACTGAATGACTGAATAAATGCAAAGGATTTGCAGACATTTATAAGATCATGGAATTTGTCAAGAAAGTGCCCTGGGGATCTGAAGAAATGTAATGATGTACCTCCAATGATTTAAATACAATCTGTCACTTATTAATATCAGCTAGAGACCTGGCACTGAGCCAGGCACTTTAATATACTTTTTCTTTCACTTGACCACTCACAATAAGTCCGTGAAATAAATGTTTGGCCCTTTGTACAGAAATTAATGCTTGGAAAGAAGAACCAATATATCCTATTTCACACAGTAAGATCCAAACCTTTACCTCCAAAGCCCAGTGCTTTCTCCAAATATTATATTAGGGAACTAAACATATATCTGAAATATTTCCTAGAATGATGATGATCAGGATTCTACATAATTCTAGTCTTATGAGATCTAAGAATGTATTTGTAAAATATTTATCTTCCATTTTTAAGTTATATTCTTTGTGTCTTAGAATTTGAAGTAAGATCTATTTACAGTGTCCTAGCATATAATGTTCTCTACTGATCCTTGAGCAGGTCCAACCAGGTTGTAATTCAAACTTATAGCAATTTTCCACTTGTAGCATAGCTTTCCTCCCCATTTTGTCCTTTGGATAACCTTATAATGACTTTTACTGTATTTATGCAAGACCTTTCCAATTAGCCCATTGGAACTTTCAAATAGAGAAGAAACAGAACAGAATGAAAAGAGGAAAGAAGAGAAACGATGATCTGGGGTAGCATTTAACTAGCAGGAACTTTTCACACTGTCAGGTCATAGAAACACAAAGTCCGAAGAGTCCTAGAGTTCTCATAATCCAGCCCTATAATATTTACAGATGTGTTTACTTTGGCATTTGTAAAAGAACAGAGGGTTTATAGTCAGCCAGTCTGGGGTCAAATCCTGACTTTGCTACTTTCAGCTTTATGAGTTTTATTTGGTATGTTACTTTACCTTGTTTTTCCTAATTATAAAATGAGAATATGGATATTTAACTCATAAGATCATTTTGAGGACCAAATGTGGGAATATATTCAGCCCTTGGCACATGCCTGGCACATAAGAAAAGCTTGTAAATGTTATCCCCTGTCATTATTATTGTCATTCTGTAGTGCTTCATTGGGCAACTCTTACTGTATAGGTGTACAGATATTGCTTGGTAGGATTGCACACTGATGATACTGTTACGGTTCAGCTACTCTCAGGCAATGGCCTGGGTCTTAGTAAACGTGTCGAAAAGTATATTGAACCACAACGTCACTAGTAAGCTTTTCATTTCGGTACTTAAAACAGTATTCTAGTGGCAATACCTATGAATATCAGAGCAGGCTTTTCTACTTCAATATATGTATTTTCCAGGGGAATCTTCCTCATTCTTTTTTCATTCATTTATACAAACTTATTTCATTAAAAGTTTATGATTGGGGGCGCCTGGGTGGCTCAGTCGTTAAGCTTCTGCCTTCGGCTCAGGTCATGATCCCAGGGTCCTGGGATCGAGCCCCGCATCGGGCTCCCTGCTCCACGGGGAAGCCTGCTTCTCCCTCTCCCACTCCCCCTGCTTGTGTTCCCTCTCTCGCTGTGTCTCTCTCTGTCAAATAAATAAATAAAATCTTTAAAAAAAAAAAAAAAAAAAAAGTTTATGATTGATCTCAGTTTCTTTGCCTCAATTTCTATAATATTACTGAATGTTCTCCCTCTTTTTACATACCCCAGTCAAGGGAAAGTGAAGTAACATACACAAACATGGTGGGTACATTTGGGAAGTTAAACTGGGCATGCTCAGTGCAACCCTTTCCTCCCCCCGCCCCCTCTTGGAGCAGTATTTCCCAGAGAGCACACATTCTTCCCTGACCCTAAATGCCAAATATTTTATGGGGCCCTGTGGATGTTTGGTCTTGTCTGTAGTTAGGGGAATAAATCTGTATAATCTGGATTAATATTAGGAGTTTACTGCCCCATGTATAAAATTCATCCTCCAACTTAGTCTTATCAAAGATGCAAGACAATATATTTTGGGTTTTTTAAGATTTTATTTATTTGAGAAAGAGAGACAGAGATAGCTAGAGAGAGCACAGGCAGGAAGAAGAGGGAGAAGTAACATCCCCCTACCTCCCACCCCCTCCAATTGAGCAGGGAGCCCGTCGCAGGGCTTGATCTCAGGATCCTGAGATCACGACCCCAGTGGAAGGCAGATGCTTAACTGAGTCACCCAGGTGCCCCAAGGAGCCAATATATTTTTGCACACTATTTAAGAACTTGAACTACAAGGGAAGTACTGTTTTGAGGACTCCCCCAAAGACCCCTGTGTTGAATCTGGGATCATGAAATCTTTGGTTCAGACTATTTTCATTAGTTTTCCTTATAGTCCTCTACTAAACAGTTGTTGTACACACATTAAGACATTAAAAAACAGAATTTCATGCCATCTAACATATTTGTCAACTAGGTCTGTGTACCATTCCAAGATATTTTTGGCCCGCAGATTATAAACATTGACCTTTGTTTGGAACCAAACCAAGGCTAGTCTGGAGTTGCATGGCTTTTCTGCTTTTATGTTATTCCTGAGGCTCTGTTATCGTACTTGCTAATTATATTTATGAATATTGGAGATCCAGATTATAGCTTTAATATTTGAGATAAAATAGATTTTTATTAATGGGCAAATAAAAAGAAATGTGAACTACTATCAAGTTAGAGATTCAAGTTCTGCTTGTACAGAGAAAGTAGGAAAAATAAGCACAGATCCCAAACCAAAAATTCATTAAAGTATTCCTGTGATGCCTTAGTCCTGGAAATAAGGTGGCTCAGAAACATGCAAGGGCCAAAAGCAGCAAAGTAATTAAAGGGTGCTCTATAGGTAAGAAAAATGGGGGCTCAGGAAACACTTTTAATTCTGGCAATGACAAAGGATAACCTATCAAGAAATCAAAGAGTAAGGAATGCATTTATAAACAGAGTTGAGCTTTCAGACGACAAGCTTGATCTATATAGAGGAATAAAAACAAAGTGTATCAAACACACATCTCATTGATTTAAAAGATGAAACTGGAAAAAATGGAGGACTTAGGCTGAGCATGTCTAGGGGTTTATTCTTCTCGGATTTACCAATCAGATGAGTCACTCCAGCTCCCTAGGGATAGACTGAGTGAAGGGACAGAAAGAGGCCAGAAGTGTAAAACTACCTGGATTCTCTTCACCTAAAAGAAAATAAAATAGAGGGAAAGGATTTCCTCCTAATACTCAGCAATGAAATGCATATGGATAAAATATAAAATTAAAATCCATGGAAAAGCAAGCCTATTAACCATTAGTGTTAATATAATTCATCTGTTACCAGCATATAGTTTATAATTTAGCAAAAAAAAAAAAAATCCCTATAATCCCCACACCAGGTACTATGTTAGTTACTATAGATGAACTAATATAGAAGATACAGTACCTACTTTTAGGGTCTTCAGGTAAAATGATGAATACATTTAGTGAATAACTTAAATATGATGTATAAGTGGTAGCATGGAGGTATTCATAGGAGGGCTGGACAAAGAGGGGACTTAACACAACCGGGAAACTGCTAAGCTTCAGGGTTGGCTTTTAGCTTTTTAGCAGCCAAAATGAGGAGGTAACCATGGTGAGTTTCATAACTTTCAACATCTTGAAGTAAAAAATATATCAATTCTTCAGGAAAGACCGTCTTTTTCTTTTCAGCACCAAATTAGAAATTTTCATGGAATTTTGTAAGAAACATTGAATGATGTAATGGTTAATGTTCACAGCATCAGTTTTTCAGGCCTCAGAGAAGTGATATAGAGTTGTCTCTTATGGATTTTGAGGATAGTAAAGAGCTTATTATACAATATACATTACCAAACTTACTGCATATTAGAATCACTTTGAGATCTGTTTTAGAATACATATTCCCCAGCATTGTTTAATAAATTCATTCTGCAAATCTTAAGTTCTAATAGCTTATATTTGGACCATAACTCTTTCTTTTCTGTTCTCTTACACTGTATACCCACTAGAGCTGCCTTTAGAACTTACAGAGATCTCCAGTCTGTAATCTTCCCCTTCTGTCCCAACCTATCTGTTCTGTCCTTGGCGTGCTTCCTTTTCTTTTTTTATTTCAATTTTTAATCTAAATTCTAGTTAACACATATGGTAAAATTGGTTTCAGGGGTAGAATTTAGTGGTACATCACTTACATATAACACCCAGTGCTCATCACAGCAAGTGCCCTCCTTAATACCCATCACCCATTTAAACCATCCTCTATCCACCTCCCTCCATTAACCCTGTTTGTTCTGTATAGTTAAGAGTCTCTTACATAATTAAGATGTCTGAATTAGAATTTAGAACAATTATAAGGATAGTAACCAGGCTTGAAAAAAGCATAGAAGACACTAGAGAATTCCTTACTGCAGAGATAAAAGACTAAAAACTAGCCAAGCCAAAATTTAAAATGCTATAACCGAGAGGCAAATCAGAAATGGATACTGTAACAATGAGGATGGATGAACAGAGGAATGAGTCAGTGATACAGAAGATAAAATAATGGAATATAATGAAGGGTGCCTGGGTGGCTCAGTCAGTTGAGTGTCCGGCTCTTGGTTTCAGCTCAGGTCATGATCTCAGGGACATAAGATTGAGCCCCATGTCAGACTCTGTGTTCAGTGCAGAGTCTGCTTGAGATTCTTTTCCCCTTCCTTTTCCTTCCCCTCTAACTCCTCCCCCTACTCATGCTCTCGCTCTAAAAAGTAAATAAAATCTTTAAATTAAAAAAATAGAAAATAATGAAGCTGAAAAGAAGAGGGAAACAAAGGTAATAGATCATGAAGGTAGACTTAAAGAACTCAGCAATTTATTAAAATAGAATAACATTTGTACCACAGGAGTCCCAGAAGATGGAGAGGAAAGGAAGGGGAAGGAAGATGAAGGGGGGGGGGGGGAAGAGGGAAGCAAACCATGAGACTCTTTTAAACTTTTTTTTTCTTTCTAGTTTTTATTTAATTTCTATTTAGATAACATACACTGTGGTATTGGTTTCAGAAGTAGAATTCAGCAATTCATCACTTACATAAAATACCCAGGGCTCATCATATCAAGTGCCCTCCTTAATACCCATCATCCATCTAGCCCATCCCCCACGACACTTATGGGGGGGCGCCTGGGTGGCTCAGTTAAGCATCTGCCTTCCACTTGGGTCATGATCTCAAGGTCCTGGGATAGAGCCCCTTATCAGGCTCCCTGCTCAGTAGGGTAGGAGGGGGTTCTGCTTCTCCCTCTCCCTCTTGCTCTTGCTCATGCTCTGTCTTGGTCTCTCTCTCTTTCAAATAAATGAATAAAATCTTATGGTTTCCCACTTTTTCCCCCCTCCCATATGTTTGTCTGTTTTGTTTCTTAAATTCCACATGTGAGTAAAACCGTATGATAGGTCTTTCTCTGACTGACTTATTTCACTTAGCATAATACACTCTAGCTCCATCCGTGTCATCGTGAATGGCAAGATTTCATTCCTTTTGATGGCTAAGTAATATTCCATTGTATACATATACCACATCTTCTATATCCATTCATCAGTTGATGGACATTTGGGCTCGCTCCCTAGTTTGGCTATTGTTGATAATGCTGCTATAAACATCAGGGTGCATATATCCCTTTGAATCAGTATTTTTGTATCCTTTGGGTAAACACCTAGTAGTGCAATTGCTGGATCATAGAGTAGTTCTCTTTTTAGCTTTTTGAGGAACATCCATATCGTTCTCCAGAGTGGTCACACCAGTTTGCATTCCCACTAATGTGCATGAGGTTTCCCATTTCTCTGCATCCTCATCAACACCTGTTATTTCTTGTGTTGTTATTTTTAGTCATTCTGACAGGCATGAGGTGGTATCTCATCATGGTTTTGATTTTTATTTCTCTGATGATGAGTGATGTTGAACATCTTTTCATGTTTCTGTTAGCCATCTGGATGTCTTCTTCGGAAAAGTGTCTGTTCTTGTCTTCCACCCATTTCTTAATTTTTTTTTTTTTTTGGCTGTTGAGTTTGATAAGTTCTCTATAGATTTTGGATACTAACCCTTTCTCAGATATGTCATTTGCAAATATCTTCTCCCATTCTGTAGGCTACCTTTTAGTTTTGCTAGCAGTAAGTTGCTACAGGTGAGATCAAGAAGGTTGCTGCCTATATTGTCCCCTAGGATTTTGATGGTTTCCTGTCTCACATTTAGGTCTTTCATCCATTTTGAATTTTCTTTTCATGGGTAATTATTTAAGCTACCTTCTTCCCAGAATCCTCAATCCCTCAAGCTACTATAGCACCATACATCTTCAACCATCCCATGATAAAACATTGATCCTCTGATTTTTAACAGAATTCCATAGGTTTATGAATGCAAGAAAAAAAATCAAGGATTTTAGAATTGATTAAAGAGTATCAAATTATCTTTAGAAAATGTTTCCACATTATGAAAGAATATAATCATAATAAAGAAAAAAATTGTGTATGACATCTGCTTGCTATTTATGTAAGATATTGGACTGAAATTGAAGTGTTTACCACGTGAAAATTGAGAGAGAAGAGTAGGATACACTTACTAAAAATCCTTTTACTTAAGGAAATTATAGCCTAGTATAGGGGATATAGCAGATAACACTAACTAAACTTCTTGAGTGCCTACTATCTGCCAGACACTTTAAATTCATGATAACCAGGCTTTACAATATTCCTTCCAGGTAGCTTTTAATACATTAACAAATCACTTCAAAACCTGGCAGTGTAAAATGGTCATTTTCAAAATGTGGAACCTGGACCATCTGCATCAATATCACATGGAAACTTGTTAGAAATGCAATTTGGAGACCCCAACCAAAACCTATGAATCAGAAACTCCAGAGGTGGGGCCCAATAACCTTTATTTTAAGAAGCCCTCGAAGTGCTTGTGATGCTAGCTGAAGTTTGGGAATGACTAGCTTAAAACAGCCATGTATTTTTTTAAGCTCACAATTCATTTCTATGTGTTGGTAATTTGTGTTGGGCTCAGTGTGGGATTCTTTTTTTTTTTTTTTTTTTTTTTTTAAAGATTTTATTTATTTATTTGAGAGAGAGAATGAGAGAGAGAGAGAACACATGAGAGGGGATAGGGTCAGAGGACGAAGCAGACTCCCTGCCAAGCAGTGAGCCCGATGCGGGACTCGATCCAGGGACTCCAGGATCATGACCTGAGCCGAAGGCAGTCGCTTAACCAACTGAGCCACCCAGGCGCCCTCAGTGTGGGATTCTTTTCATATCACCTGTGCTCACTGTTCACTTATTCATCTTCCTGTAAGTCAGCTAGTTGCTGGCTTATCTACAATGTCCTTAGAAGGACAGCTTGTCTCTGCTCCAAGTGGGCTTACATAATCCAGGTAGTTAGTGTTAGTTTGTTCAAATGATAGCTGAACAGAATTCAAAAGAGCAAGTGGGAATATGCAAGGTCTCTTGAGGCCTGAGTTCAGAACTGGCACACTAACACTCATCACATTCTATTAAAGCAAGTCTCAAGACTAGCCCAAGTTCAAGGCTTGGGGAAACAGACTCCACCTACAGATACATGAGCTACAAAATCACATTCCAAAGGGCAAATATATGAGATCAAGACTGGAGACCATTGTTTGCCAACAGTCTACAACCCAAGATATACTTACACCCAATCTGTTAGATTAAGAAATTGAAGTTCAGCAAATTTAAATATTTTTTACAAGGTCATTCATCTTTTAAGTGCAGATTCTAGATTTGAACCTAAGCTTGTCTAGTCCTCACTGATCAGATCATGTATAGCTATAGATCATGTATAGCTGTAACATAACATAGTATGTGAAAAGTAAAATAGAAGCCCAGATAAGAGTTTACAGAAGTTCAAAAAAGAAAGATATGGTTTCTGTTTCTGGTGAGAAAAATTCTTTGAGAGTAGTGAAATTTGAGTTGGACCATGCAGGATGAGTGATCTAGGAAGAGAAACAAGTTTGGGCATAAAGCTCCTGTTGAGAAATACCAAACTACCATCAATAAACACGTGGAATCTCTTTTGGCTGGAATTTAGGATCTTTAAAGAGGAAAAGGAGATATATTTAGAAATATAGGTTCTGACAGAGACCTTTGAATACCAAGGTAAGGAATTTGAGCTTGAAGATTTTTGAGCAAAACATGAAAATAAAGCATTCTGAGTTCCAAGGATTATTACCTTCATGAAAATAAAATGATTTATTCATGGAAAACATTTTATTTTGGAGCCACTTTCCTTCTACAATTTCTCAACTGTCTTCCATCCTCTTTAAGCAAGTATTTTTCAGAGAATACAGAACTACCAAGATAATTTGGCCTCATTCAGATAGGATACTAAATAGACTGAAGAGTTGAGTTAGGTCACACTTTCTCTAAATCAAAGCTTCCCAACTGGGCATGTGCAGTGGCACATGAATATAAATGTGCCAAGATTAATCCTCTCTGCAATCTGGGCACCATATTGGCTCTAGAGTGGCTGGAGCCCCACTGAGATGATTGCTTCAGGTCACAAGCTACTGTGTTCCTTTTCTCTGATATGCAGTTCAAACATTAAGCATTATTATTTTCTATGTGTTCTATATATGTAAAAATGGAGAGGCACTACCCTAGAGGCCCTCTGTGACTAGCATCCCAAATCCCAGGGGATGCTAAAAGAACTCCATCATTATAAAAAAACAAAAGTCTCTGGAACCCTGCGGTGCATCCCAGAATTGTGTTCTAAGACTCCCAGGTAACCCACCAAGTTTGTGAATCACCATTATAGAATGTTCTATAGTCCAGCAACCTAATCTCCTAACTTATCTTTAGTTCATGACAAATTATAAAAGGCAACATAAGGGGTCACACCCTATTCCAATTCTCACCCTGCCCCCCAATAGTGACCTCTTTAACAGTAGAGACCACCTCCCCAACCTCTTTAACTACAAAGGCTTTCCAATTTCATTCTCACCATGAGCCATGTCAGGAACAGCCTGACTTCTCTGGGATGACCAGTCTTACAAAAGAACAGATATTCAAACACATATTTTGATTTTCATGTGGCTCCAGGAACTTCCTATAAGGGAGCATAAATCTAGACCATAACCACACAAAAATTGGGAAGTTTGTGAAGGGGTCTGGACTAAGAGGGAAATATATATATTATATATAGTTTCTAAGAGAAAAATCACACAAGTGAAGTCTGGCAGAATGGACCAAACTAAATGGGCCTGACTATTAGAGAGAGCTGTGTTTTCATTTTCACTAGCAGATTACATTTGAGCATTCTCTCACCCAGACAGAACACCACCACCACAATTGCCCCATGTCCAAAGTAACATATTTGTTCTACAAAGAAGAGTCATTTGAAAAGAAGAATGGTATCACTAGGTGCATCAGTCAGCTCTGTTATAGAAAGCCCCACTGAAAGAGCTGGTCAGGTAAAGTGGTAGA
The DNA here is from genome assembly GCF_964656455.1 of Halichoerus grypus. Lineage (NCBI taxonomy): Eukaryota > Metazoa > Chordata > Mammalia > Carnivora > Phocidae > Halichoerus > Halichoerus grypus. The sequence goes on from NC_135716.1 coordinate 139,758,649, forward strand.
AGTACATGTGTTGGTGGCAGAATCCTAGAGGTGAGCTCACAGAGGTCAGCAGTAGGATGGGCAGCTGTCTGGGCGCATAGAGTGCCATTGTTTAGAGGATGTCAAGAAAGGGCCAGGTGGCGGCATAGGCAGCAACTTGTGAGTGGATAAATGGTTAGTGGTCAATTAAGTAGGATGGTGAACATATTGGATGGTAGAATGAGGGACTGTGAAGAAATAGGCAAATTTGATACTTGTTGATTACTTTTAACATAAAATACTTGAGTTTTTACTAGGTACAAAGTACTGTTTAAGGCTATGGGTTTTTGTCGCAACCAAAACTGAAAACAAACAAACAAAAGGAACACTTTATAGAATTTACATTTTGTAGTGGTTGTTTTATATAGAAAATCACATCTCCTCTGGAATACTCAGAATAATTTAAAATAAGGATCCTTGGCAGGTAGTGGGACTAGTGGTAAGGAATAAGGGAGGACCATATTTCAGGTTAATCAAATTAGTGGAGGCTCAAAACTTTGATAATGAAGGGATAAATTTTAATATTAAACAAAACATACTTGAAAAGGTTAAAGTCCTTACTTCATATAATATATTCTAGCATATAATCCCAAACATTTGAGGAGTGTATCTGTTTTGGATTATTCCAATCACACATCCCTGTGTGAACATAGAGAAACAAAAACTAACTTGAAATTACATTCTAGCTATGAATGGCGACCCATGTTTTTGTTTTAACAACTATGAATTAAGCATTATTGAGTTCTGTGATAATTCTTGGGAACACAAAAATTAATAGAGTACAGCCCCTGCTCTTAATGGGCTCACATTCCCATGGTGCATACACATAAAAACGAATATCCATAGTGATTCTTTTGCTCTAATTGAGTCATGTGAAAATTGTCAAGGAAGTGAGAACTGCATCTATTGGGAAGTCAGAGAAATCTCAATAAAGGAACTATCATTTGTGCTGGTTCTTGGACAATCCAAAAGGATATCTATCAGTCAATAAAGAAGATGAAGGGCCTCTCTGGCTAGAGAAATAGGACTCGCATACAGTAGGAATGTGCAGGAGCACAGAGTATTCAGAGAACCACAAGATACCTCAATATCATAAAAAACTGGTTAACATATTTTCCTTTTCCCTAGCTTTCCCCAGTCTTACTTCAAGACAATACAGATTCTGACCCTGAGATGTATCAAAGATCGGTAATATAAGGTTGCATAATATTAGAATGTTTAATTAGGAAAGGCCTCTTTGACCCTATATTTTGTGTAGGAATTATATGGTTTGCACTGTCTATATTTTATGTCTTGCTTATATGCACATAATTTTTCAAACAATTATAATAAAAAGTAAGCACATTGTGCTTACCAATCTTACCGGTTGAGAAGTTCTTAGCAGGCTGTTCATGCGACCACTCACGCAGTGATTCTGTCTCTCAGTATAATCACAGGCTCACCAAGCCTTCTTATAATTAGTTAGATTGACTACAGGTGCTACTAAATTAAGATTGTGCTATTTTAAGCCCGGCAGGTGTAAACACATTCAATGAATCACAATGATTACAGCTGGAAAATTTTAACCTTTTAGGAGAGAAGTTGAGTAAACATGAATTAAACAGTATTCTTAAAGTGAAACAAGGTAGGAGTTCATGAGAAGTGCCTGGACCCTCACACCATAAACCATGAAACCATGGCTCAAACATTGTAGCAATTCGACTGTATGGAAAAGGACATCATCTGCTATACTGTGTTATGGAGACATGATGAATGGATTTTATGTGAATTTCTTAATTATGGACACTTCTTTCTAGACCTGCACTGTCCAATACAGTAGCCACTAACACAATGTTGATATTTAAATTTAAATTTGTATTAAATAATATTATACAGATTTTAAAATTCAGTCCCTCAGTTGCGGTAGATATGTTTCAAGTTCTCAATAGCCACAGGCATCTAGTTGTCCCCATGTTGAACAGCACAAATATAGAACATTTTTATCATCACAGAAAGTTCTACTGGGTAGCTCTGCTCTAGATAATATATTAAATGAGTCATTCGTTTTATTATTTAACCAAAAGGAATAAAAATGATACATGTGTATTGTGTATCTATCAAATACAGGGGAGAAGCAGGAATAAAAGCTGGATAGGGACTCTACTAAATGAACTGTGTGGGTTTTTTGGGTTTTTTTTAACCTCCTTGGGTCCCAAGATAATATCCAATAGTAGAAGTTAAAGAAATATTTGTTGACAAAGGTACTGGTTGGACTAAACTGTCTATTTTCAGTCAAATCTTTTCTTGGCCACTTTAATATCCAATCTACTGCAAAATCCATTAGGACAATCAATCGAATCATATTGTGAAGACATCCAAATCCCACTGGATCACTTATTTTTCAATGCAGAGCTTTTCATAGGACAGATGCCATAGTAGGAAAAAGATATTAAAATACATTGGAATTTATTTTCCTCTTATTCATCCAGGGCTCCTAAAAAATATACTCTTTACAAAGTCCTTGAAAGTCTGGCCCAACACTGCATTCCCAGCCTCTTCTCCTATGAAACCAGTTTGCTCACTCACCCTGGATATGCCTTGCTCTCTCCCACGTCTGCACCTCCCCTCACACATTTACTTTCCCTTAGAATCTTTTGTACTGCCCCCCACCAAATTTACCTAACAAAAATCCT